>NW_026606152.1:13967500-15215000 GCF_029834395.1 Sorex fumeus
TTTTTTTAAAAATTTTTATTAGTGAGACACCATGAGGTACAGTTGTAGACTTACAAATTTTTGTGTTTGGGTTTCAATTATACAATGATCAAATACCCATCCCTCCACCAGTGCCCACCACCACGGATCCCAGTATCCCTTCCCCCCCTCATCCCCTCCATCCCACCCTGCCTCTGTGGCAGGGCATTCCCTTTTGTTCTCTCTCTTATTGAGTGTTGTGGTTTGCAAAAGAGGCAACGGGTGACAATTGTGTCACAAATATTTTTACCTGAGTTAACCAAAAAATTATTCCTCTGCCTACTAAACTTTGGGCAAATAAAATTATATTTCAAATAAAATGGGTCATTTACATTTATATGTAGATTTTTTTTGGTAAACCTAAACCTTTCATGTTGGACTTATTTACAAGCTGGTAGAGTTCCCATAAACCATTGTTTATGGTTTATGGCTCTCTCAGTGTTCCCTAATGTCATTATTTTACACCACAACAGCACGTGTCAAAATTAGGACATTACATTACATTACATTACATTACATTACATTACATTACATTACATTGGTACATTACACCGTCTGAACTTTATTTGGTTTTCACTCAATTTTCCTCAATACCCTTCTTCAGTCAGTGAAGGATACCACATTGTATGCAGTACCCATGAGCCAGCTTTCATCTCCTCTGTTCTCTCACAACTTTTGAGTTTCCTCTTCCATAACCTTGGCAGTTTTGAGGACTACCAGTTATTTATTTTATGGACTGTCCCTCAATTCGCATTTACATGTTTCCTCACGATTCAGTCAGGACTTGATATTTGGGGAGAATATCACAGAGGAGAAGTGTGTTCTTATCATATTGCATCAGGGTGTACAGTATCTCAACACAACTGATGGCTGGTTAGAATGATCAGGTTAAGGTAGCCTCACCAGATTTCACTAGTAAGTTACTTTTTCTTTCTACTTACACTATTTTCTTTGGCAGTAAGTCAGGGAAACTAAATTGCACCCTCAGAGGGAAAAATATCTATTATATTTTTTTAATTCTCCAAAGAAATGTGTCTCTGCTCTCCCCACTGAAACCACATGTATTTTTTGAATCAATCATTTATTTACTCAATGAGTCAATCAATCATTTATTCAGTATGATTGACATATATTTATTATATTCTTGGGGTGTGATATAATACCATACTGTTTCCTTTGCTGTTCAAATTGTACCAGTATAGGAAATATGTAGCTCTTTCAGGTTGCCCTTTGAGTCCTACCTCCCCCATCTTTCCTTCTCTAAGTAATCCCTCGCTTCCTACAAGTGTCTCAAGTACACTTTTATTTCTCTTGTAGAATCATACTTTTTTTAGTTACTTCGAATAAATAAACCACCAGTTTGATGGTTGCCTAAAATGTTAAACATGTAGGTGGGCAACCACCAAAATGAAAACATATGTCTACACAAAAACTTATACATAAATGCTCACAGCAGTATGGATAATAAGTCCAAAATGGAAATTACTCAAGGTTATCAACTGATGAATCGACAAACCAAATATGATATACCCGTACAATGGAATACTATAGAATTCTGAAAGACTGACTCTGCTGGGTAAATTTTAAAACATTATGCTAATTCAAGAAATCAGTCATGAAATTTCACTTATGGTCTGATTCAACTTATGAAATGTCCAAAATTAAAAAATCCTCAGACATGAAAAATGGAAATTGGTGGCCCGGGTCTTGATTAGAGAGGGCTGGAAGGGAGACAGGGAGTATATGAGAATTGCTGGGAGGTCATAGGCACAAAGAGTTTCTTGTGTAGCAACACATGTTTCTCAAATTAGATAGTGATGACAGTGGCATAACTATAAATATGCTAAAAAGTACACTTTCTAAGCATCAATCTTAGGAAATGTCACTTATGTTTTAATAATGCTGTTATTAAAAATGAGGAATAGGATTGGAAAGAGAGCACCTTGTCAACCCATGTTCAATTCCCCAGTATCTCATATGGTCCCTAATCACCACCAGAAGTGAGTCCTGAGTGCAGAGTCAGTAATAAGCCCTAAGCTTTACTGGTGTGGCCTAAAACCCAAAACAAAACAAAACAAAAAAGGAATAAGCTGTATCATTGTCCTTTGAACAATGAAAGAACTTTTGACAATACAAATGTTCCCTTTTTAAAAAAATAAACATACAAACAAGAGCAACTACAACCAATTTGTTTGTTCGTTTTATCCCAAAGATATTTCAGAGCTACTCCCAGTTCTGTACTAGGGGTATCAAGTGCTTTGCAAGCACTCCAGCCCATTGAGCTATCTCTCCAGCCCCAGTAACAACTACTTTTAATTGAGTGCCCACTTGTCCTACATGAACCTTCTGATAGTTGAGTCTCTATGGTACAGAAATGGCAGTTTTATGTAGTTCTACGCCAGGACCAGGTCTTTGATTGTTGATCATTTTCAACTCTTTCAAATATTCATACCAGCAAGGAAGTAGCTGAATAAAATTAACTGAATTGCCTAAGGTCAGATATGATAAAGAGAGAATTCAAATTCAAATTCAAATTCAAATCTCTCTACTACAAAAGTTGAGCTCATTTTGCTGGTATTCACTTTCTCCCATAACAAATGGAGCTCTTGATTATTTTTTTCAAAATGATCCTAACCATTTTTTAATTAAAATAAATTATATGAAGTACACTTGCTTTTAAAGTGAGTAGACAGAATCAGATGATTTATTTTCAACTTATAGAAAACTCTTGATAGAGTTCATGTCAAAGCTCAGTATCTTTTGGCTTAGAGTCCAGTGTTCCCCACAGGGGAACTAAAAAGTTCCAGAAGGTTGTAGTGGCTTTTGGTATGATAGAGAGTGTCTTCTGTTTATTCAGTTAAAAAACTTAAATTTCCAGGGAGTGAAATAATCATTAAATTGATTATTCTTCTCAAATAGAGGCCATAGATCACAAAAGTTGGGCCCCTCTAATTTAGACTTTTCAATTCCAGTTTTCTGTATCTCTTATAAATTGCTAATAATCCTGACAACTCTAGGTAGGCAGAACTTCCTGTTTGTAAAACTTAGCTTGTTTTGTGCCTCCCACGTTATGCTCAGAGACTTTAAAGGCCCATCCCAGTGATTAACAGATTGGAAGTTCATTGCTTTGGGCCATGTGGTTCAGGGAGTCAGCTGCATGGAAGTCATGTGTCTTAACCCCTAACCCATCTCTCTCACTCTTTGAGTATTTTGTAAGACAAGAAAGTGAAAGCAGGAAACCAGGAACTTTACCCAAAACATGAACTGGATGATCTAGCTAAGACTTTTGCCTCTGAAATAATAAACTACTTTTAACCTAAATTGATTGCTTTCTTCCTCTTTTTCTTTTTTTCTTTTTTGCTGTTGTTGTTGGTTTTGTTTGGGAGTCTCACCCGTCAGTGCTTGTCCGGATTTGACCTCTCCATTGTGCTCAGGAGAACTTGTGGTGGCAGGAATTGAACCAGAGGCCCCTGCATTCCAAGCACACACTGGCCAGCTGAACTACCTCCTGGACCCAATTTATTTCTAATTTTTTCTAAAGGTTTCTCTGCCCTAATCTAGTCTTGACAAAAGAACACTCTTAGAATTTGATATATGAATACAATCTTAATAATTAGAATTTTCCTTCTCCTATTCTTGTTAGCTTTGTCTTACTTGATGTTTTTTATCTTTCAGCCCTATTACCTCTAATTTTTCACCATTTAAGAGTTTTCATTATTTTTAATTGCATCAATAGACATATGGATGCTATGGAAGAAAAGAAGTCCAAACCATATCACTAGAAGTATATTTAGGACTTTATTTTTTTATTTTTTTTTTATTTTTTTTTTTTTTTATTTTTGAAGTGTGGAGAGAGCTAGCATTTTTTTCCATGGGGAAAAGCACATTGTCTTTCAATGTACAGTATAGGAACATGTGTGCTGTGGAAAGAAGATAGTAAATAATCTCTCTGCTAGCCCACAACCCACCTCTTACCCTGTGTTATCTGTCTCCTTAGGACCTGACATCATCTGATATATTTGTTGATTTACTCTTTTCCCACAGCAAGATGGGAAGTTCTTGGGAGAAGGCTGGTTTGTTCCTGCTTTATTCCCAGTGTCAAGAATAGAGCTTGAATGGAGCCATGGCAATAATTCAGCCAGTAGGGCATTTTCCAACGAATTAAAGACTGTTTTCCCTAAATTTTCCTGAAAGTCATTATAACATTATATCTAATAGCAGGTGAAAGATGCTTCTTGCTCAACCTAAGAATGTCAATTCTAATGCTGACAGCTTCAATGAGACTAGCTGCCTGGCCTGAAACAGGAGAGCAAAGGAGAGATTAAATGATCTATCTAGTGAGGAGGGGAAAACGCATAGGCCCCTGGGCAGGATGGCTGGTACAGAATCAGCAAAGAAAAAAGAAGCAACTCATTTGACAAGAGCGTGGGATAATTTTCGCCTTTCTAAAATTTTACAGTGTTTTTAATCCTTGCTCCCAAATTCTTTGAAGCATAGCCGTATCTCTTTGTCTTAACACTAATTGCAATAGTTATAAAAGATACTAATTAAGAGCAAATTCTGCTCTAAGCAGTGTAAGTAGTTTATAGCCCTTTTGGAAGGAACCTATGGCCTTTGGCTGAGGCAAGGAGTGATTCTTAATGTCTAGAAAAAGTCAGACACATGCTTAGAGGCAATTAAATTTACCAAACACCCCATCATTAATGATCTCCATATAAATAATGAGCTTTTTTCCCCCACTAAGTAGCTTTGCTACCACTAAAAGACAAACTCTTTACTATTATATCTTTAAACTATAACATGTCAATCACCAAAATGACATCTTAAAAAATCAATTTCAAGAATCACCTTGGGTGTCATTCAAATTCATAAATCTTTCTAAGTCCCTTCAGAGCCAGCCTGACAGTAGTCTCATACAATTTAAGATTTACGTCAGCTACACCTGTTGCTTATAAAATGTGGAGTATGACAACAAATCCAATTGTAAACCTATACGTCCCAAAGCTGCTTTTATGGTGAAAAGAAAACCCTCTTGACTTATGTATGATCCAGAATGGTTGTCTTGAACAACATACAATACTCAATAACTCTCAACATTATTGAAGGCATCAGCCATCCAGCCTTTGATTCTGGGGATCCTAAACTGTATTTTTGTAATTAATGGCTCCCCTATGTTAAAACAGATTGCGTATATAATGATTAGAAAATAAACATGACAACATGAGTTCTTTTCTTTAAAACCTTTCACTTTTCTAAAATGAAACCTCACTGACTTAAATTTCCTGACCAAATTATAAATGCAGTAATTATATCTTGACTCATAAAATCTACCCCTCTGCATTTCAAATGAATGAATTATACTTATCACATCTTAAATGCTATGAAAATTTGCTGCGTGCGCAGTTAAATTGCTGCAATCTGTCTCCCTAGATAGTAATAATAATTTACATTTGTATAACTCGTCACAACTTGCAGATTTTTTGCACATAATATTGTTTTCTTCCATCTTAGCATTTGTTACAACATGGATGGAGTTGCAGGGGACATGTAGTGCTAAGCAAAATATATCAGATAGAGAAAAATAAATGCTGCATCACCTACTCATAGGTGAAATATATAAAACGGAAATAAATAATCCTAAGAAAATTTTTGGATTTAGACCTAGAATTGAGGTGGATAGTGTAGTAGACGTAAGTGAAACAGTCCAATAGGTGAAGAAAAAGAAATTTCAGCATGTCAGTGGTGGGCATTGTGTTACAGTTTAGTTTTGAATAATCATAAAACAGTACTCCTGAAATACATAAAATAGTGTAAATCAAGTTTACCTCAATTATTTTAAACCTAAAGAAAATATAACGGGGATTAGAATAAATGATAGATTTACATAAAAAGGTGACTTTGGTTACCATTTTTAAGTGTAGAATTAGTATATATTTTAGTTGTTATTAAAATAACATAAATTAAATTTAAAATAAATTAAAAAATAAACTTCAGGGGCTTGAGTAATAGTGCAGCTGGTAGGGTGCTTGAATTGCATGTAGTCAACCTTGGTTCAATCTTGAGCATACTATGTGGTCCCCAGGAAGACCCCTAAGTCTGCCAGGAGTGATCCCTGAGCACAGAGCCAGGAGAAAGCATTCAACAGAGTCAGGTTAGAACACAGAAACCAAAAAATAAAAATAAATAAACTTCAAAGTTCACAGAACTAAGATTTAAGAAAACAACAACAAAAAAGTGAATATAAAATAATTTAAATAAGACCTATACTATGCCAACATCAGCTTCCTAGTTTTAAAAAATATACCAAAAAGTTATACAAACTTTTAATCTTGGGAGAAGCTGGGCAAGTATATAAAGAATCTCCCATTTTTAAAACTTTTTGAAACTCAAACTATTTCAAGAAAAGTCTACTTTTTAAAAAACCAACCCATTATATATCACTTGATCACTTGACATCCTGTTACTCATTGATTTGCTTGAGCTGGCGCCAGTAACGTCTCCATTCATCCCTGCAGCGTGCTACTGTAGCCCAATGACGTCTGCTCGCTCCAGGAACACGAAGAGCCTCAAACCGATTGTTCAGGGTCTTGACGAAGAAGTCTGACCAACTCGTAGGTGGCCATTGGGAGCTAGAACCAAGAATTAATGTTGTTGCAGAGATAGATCTCTTTGTCCTGAGCATTCTGAGACCCTTGGACCTGATGATGCTATCTATTCCCTACCTTCTGTCTCAGCACCATACTGGGTTATAAATTGGGTGATAACCAAATCATGGGCTTATGTTTCAGTTCTCCCACTGACTATAATAAGAACTCAGTTCTGTGTATCTTGGCTTAAAATTGGGGGAAAAAAACACCCACCCTGCCCCAACTGTATCTCTATACGAACTGGACATAGGATACTTAGATGTTGACTTGGAACTTTACCAAACCCACAGATTTTCTCTAACACCATGATATCATAAAGCTAATACTCTGCACAGAGGCCAGGCAGAATCCCACCAAGGAGCTCCAAATACCAGAGAAGACCTGACACAGCCCTTGGAAAGACGCCAAATACACAAGTGAATCCCAGAAAGCAAACTGCTGCTGAAAAGATTTTAACATGTATACTGTTTAAGAGTTGATTATCAGAGGCTGGAGTGATAACTTGCCTTATACATGGTTGACTCAACTTTTATTCTCAGTACCCTATATGGTCCCCTAAGCCCCACCAGCAGTGGTCCCTGAGTGCAGAGCCAGGATAAAACCTAAGCACTGCTATGTGTGCCCCACACCAAAAACTGAAAGTTGACTACAAAATCTTAAACTTTTCCTCAGGCATTTCCAGTCAAGAAACATCATGTTCTTGAGAAAGATATATAGTTTCAGTTGTAGTATCAGAAAACTGACATTTACAGTAGCTAAGATAGCAAATTTTATACTGCTGAAAGCTTGGAATTGGTACTACAGAGTTAATGAACAGTCTATGAAGTTCGGAAAAAATCTAAGTTCCTTCCAGCTTTCCGTTCTACCATCCCTAATGTCCACCTGAATCAAAGTGGCAACGTAGGAGACAGCTAACACTCTCATATTCCAGTCATGAGTTAGAAGGGGTGTCAAGATGAGTGAACCTCAACCCTTTGAAGACTTCTCAAAGTCACATATGATGCTTTTAGTTTTATCCCAAAGGAAAAATTTCTCTATATGGCCACATGTAGCGTCAGGGAGGTCAAAATTTAGTTTTTACTCATTTCACTGAGTGCCTCGCTGAAAATTTGGATTCTGTTACTAGATCATAGGAAGTAAATAAACATTAGGTGGCAAAGGAAGTTTTGATCCTCATCCTCCTGGTCCCTTCCTCAAACAACTGTTAGATTTTTTTTTCCCAAACAGGACAGTTTCCTTAATTCTCTTTCCCAGAACTTCTTTCATGATTTACCCTAACCTCTGCCTGACCATCTCTGTTCCCTGAACTCAAGCCCCCAGGATTTAAATAGTACCTCACAAATGCAACCGAGTCCAGCTGGACTTAAATGAATCTTCTGGGGAAATAGTTTTTTAAATTGGCTGTTGGGCCAGAGAGATAACAGACTTGCCTTGCATGCAGCCAGCCTGGACTGAATCCCCAGCACTCCACATGTTCCTCTAAGCCCCGCCAGGAGTGATTCCTGAGCACAGAGCCAAAAGTAAGCTCTGAGTACAGCCTGGTGTTACCCAGCCTCCCAACTCCATCAAAAAAATAAATAAGTTGTTTATTGTTGAGTTTTCAGAATTTGAGATCTGAGTCAGGAGACCTATAAAGGGATCCTGAAAGAAAAATCTTTAGAACAATGAGAAACTCTCCAAACTTTATTAACTAGTGAGTGTAATAGATTATTGAAATCTCATAAATATTATACTTCACAGTATGTACATTTTCTTTGTATATATTATGTTTCAATTAAAATGTTCTGTGTTAAGAAAAAAATTCCAGATGATTATGTTGCACGTCATATCAAACTACAGTTGTAAAGGTAAAAAGCTTGACTCTCCCCAGACCCCAGAGTCAAAACCTTTGTATTACTATTTTCCATGGCTAGACTTTGTTTTCCATCACCTTTGTTTTTTGGGGGGGCCAAATTTCTGCCAAGAGGTTACACCTGGCTCTCTGCTCAGGGGCCATACTTGGGTCTGTGTGCAGGGACCACACCTGGCAGCACTCTGGGGACCATATGCAGTGCCAGAATTCAAACCAAGACTGCAGTGTAACCGCGTGCTAGGCAAGTGTCTTAAGCTTTACATTATTTCTACAATCTGAGACTGCTGTAGTTTTTTCACTAACTTCACCAAAGAACGT
The DNA here is from genome assembly GCF_029834395.1 of Sorex fumeus. Lineage (NCBI taxonomy): Eukaryota > Metazoa > Chordata > Mammalia > Eulipotyphla > Soricidae > Sorex > Sorex fumeus. The sequence goes on from NW_026606152.1 coordinate 13,976,336, forward strand.
TATATAAATAAATCCATTTATTTACTTGTTAACAACTAAGCCTACATTTGGGAGAGATGATAACTAAGTCTACATTTGGGATAGATGATAGGATAGAGTGGGCTGGAATATTATACTATAATTGCGGGGGTGGAAAGGATTTTAAATTCATCCTACCACTTTTCACACCTCAGAAGCATTTTAGGACATGTTTTATTTAAGGTCTCCATTCATTTCTCCTTTGCTGGCTGCTTTCTGCCTGTCTGGTCTCCCTTTCTCTGGAAGAGAAACTGGTGGTTAAAGGAAAGGGTCAGGCTGAGTGCACCTCAACCTTCTAAAGGTTGAGAATTTTTAAATAGAACAGGAAAGAAGTAAAGGATAGACCACATGCACAGAAAAGTTAATTATAGAAGAAGAGACCCTTTCTCACCTAAACTTGACTGTTTCTGCTTGTGTGGAAGATCAACGCAATTCTTCTTTGCACAGGAAATGACAGGAAAATTGTCAGGCACAGCATTATACCAGGAATTCTGGGCTCTCTTCCTGCTTGACCTGGTAAAGAAAAGCACTATGAGACGATAAACAGAACTCAAGACTGGCTTGGAGTAAAAAATATGAGAAAATCCCATCTAATAGCTGTATACCGAGTGAAGAAAAAATTATCTCACATTCCACCAACCCTTGCTTTTCCTATTAAAATTATGGGTGGAGATGTTATGAAATACTTGCCTATCTTATCAGTCCTAACTAAAATATTCATTACAGTCATAACAGTTTTTACCTTAGATCAATTTAGAAATGTTTGCTGATAGTGCAAATGTTTCCTCTTAGAAACATTCTTGCTTTTAAAACAATGCCAAATGAAACAATTTTCTGTGCATATAAAACATTTTATTTTTAAAATACAGGTGGATATATGCAGTGTTTGTGCAATGTCAAGGAACATATTTAATCAAACATCCCTGAGAAAACAGCTTAGTACTATTAGCCTCGTTATACAGATAAGAACACTGAGATCTACATAGGTTAACTAGGGGTTGCAGAATGCTTCTTAATGGCAGAGTGCTCTAAAAATACTACGTGTGCAGAAAGAAAAATGTGATCTCATAGAGGAAAGGGACCAGAGAAAATAGCCCAGAGGCGAAGAGAATTTCTATTTTTTGTTTTGAAAGTTTTCATAGCTAATAATGTCAAAGACTACATTGTTCTCTTGAGCCATGTGCAATTTTCTCATCAAGGATTTGGGGGATTTATGCTACATTATATCCAAAATTCAAGCAAATTAGATGTACATTTATGTATTTCTTCTGTGGAGAGCAGAGTAGTAAGATATTCTGCATGCTATTGCTCTCATTATCAGGCATAATTGGCACATACTCAACACATGAAGTACCTAGTAAGTAAAGTTCTGGAGCATATCAACTCTCTCTTTATTCACCAAACATTTATTGAGTGGCAACACTGTTTTATTTTGCTTTTTGTGTGTTTGGGGGCCACCCCAAGAAGTTCTCAGGAGCTACTCCCAAGATCTATACTCCAGCTTCCTCCAGGCAATGCCAGGGACCATGTGTTGATGGGGGGTCAAACCAAGTGGTAATTCTGGATCATTCAGAGTACAAAACCTGGAAATTAAATACTAAATAAGAGAGCCCCTACTCTAGTAGCTTAATATGTTAAAGAGAAAACATGTAAACAAATAATTAAAAGATTGAGTAAATCTATTCTAAATGTGTATAAAGTGCCCTGGAAGCACAGTGCAGTATGTTCTGCTTGGAGAAAGTAGCACAAGAGCTATAGGAGGTGTTGTTGGAATATCTAAAAGCAAAACAAGCAGAATGAAAAGTGTTCACTGAAGATACAGTGGTTCATGTAAGGGCAAAGAAATGCCAAAAGACTTGGGTGACCTGGTATGTATAGCAGAGGTAGGTAATTTGAATATAAAAGAGAACAAAGAGCCAATAAAGCATCTAAAGCATGACCTTATCTTTGATTTGAAAAGGCCATTTACTTGGAAATATTGCTAGATATCTGTGTAATATCCAGTATATGAATAAAAGGAAAAGTTATCTCACATTCCACATACATATGTATTCAATAGAACACACTAATCAGCTAGATAAAATGAAATCCTATCCAGGCAACAGCATGATGGACTTTGAGGTTATTATGCTAAGTGAAATAAGTCAGACAGAAAAAGACAAATACAATGATTTCACTCCCATGTAATACTGAAGGCAACCAAACAAATAAAATGAAAATGAACTCTTAGATACAGATAACACATTGATGTTGGTAGGGTGAAATAAATAATGGGAGTCAATTGTTTGCTGATAGAATCTAAACTTTTGGTGGGGATCATGAATTAAGATGTCAAATTATAACACTATACCTGAAACATATGAAATTGAAACCAGTATACAATAAAAAAATTAAGGGAAGAAAATATAGATCTCTGTGGGAAACATATGTACTAAACAAGTAGGTATTGGAGGTAAATGGGTCTGATGAGGAAATCTTGAGTTTGTGCAGCAGTCCAGGACAGAAATGACAAAGACTTGAACTCCAGCAGCATGGAGAGTATAAAGCACTGCAGCACTGTCCTCCTGTTGTTCATCGATTTGCTCGAGCGGGCACCAGTAACGTCTCCATTGTGACACTTGTTGTTACTGTTTTTGGTACATCCAATACGCCACGGGGAGCTTGCCAGGCTCTGCCTTGCGAGCCGAATACTCTCGGTAGATTGCCAGGCTCTCTGAGACGGACGGAGGAATCGAACCGGGGTCGGCTGCATGCATGGCAATAGAAAGAAATAGAAGATGCACAAAAAATGGAGTGATCACCCACGCTCATCAGTTGGAAGAATTGTCTGTTAAAATGGCCAACCTATCCAATGCAACACATTGTTTCCATGTAATCCTGACCATAATTTCTATGGCATTATTCAAGGACACAGAACAAACATTCTGAAATTTGTATAATGTAATTAAGATTTCCCAAAGGCGTTGGGTGATAAAATTAATATGACTTTGGGCCTGGTGATGATTATGTCATTATTGAAGTTAGGACTTATGGGAAATGAGGAAGTTTGGTAGAAGATAATAATTTGGAATTTTATTAGTATGCATATATGTGTGTATATATGTATATGTATATATACATATTTCTTATGAGTAGAGTATAGGAAATATATAAGATTTTATTATCTTGAAATACCTTATAATCATCTTCTTGAGGAGAGTTCTTCAATTCCATCAGTTTATAGAAGTTTATGAATTCATGGGTGGCTTGGAGGATTTGGGGGCCTTTTGTTTTTTAAACTTTCATTTTCCTTACCTTGAAAAAGAAATTTTATTTCTCATCCCCAAATAAAAGTCTTTCAGTCCTTTCTTTCTGAGCCCCTTGGGAAGTTAGAATAACAAACTTGCATGCAAATTGGTAACTGAAGGAGACACTTTAAATACATTGCAACACTATTCACAATAACCAGAATCTGGGGGCAAAAAATGCCTGAGAACACATGAGTCGACACAGAAACTATGGTACATCTACACGATGGAACATTACACAGCCACCAGGTAAAATGAAGTCATGAAATTGGTGTAAAAATGGATGGACACAGAGTATTATGTTGAGTGAAATGAGTACAAAGGAAAGGGACAAACATTAAATGATTACACGCATTTGTGCAATATTAAAAAATATATAGTATGAAACTAATACACAGGACATTAGAAACAAGGGCCAGAAGGACTGGCCCATGGTTAGAAGCTTGTCTCAAGTGCTGGGTGAATAAAGAAGCTGAGAAAGAGAAGGGACAACTAAGACAATGATTATCGGAAATGATCACTCTGGATAAAAACTGTGTGCTGAAAGTTGGCAAAGGAACATGACAACCTCTCAGTATGTCTATTGCAAACCATAATGTCCTAAAGGGGGGAGAGAGAAAGAAGAAAAGTGTCTGCCTTGGAGGCAGGCTGGGCAGGGGCTGGGGTGTGAAGGGAACTAGGGACATTGGTGGTAGGAAATGTAAAGTGGTGGCAGGATGAGTGTTGGAACATTGTAGGACTGAAACTCAATCATTAAAAACTTTGTAATTGTGTATCTCACAGATTCAATTGAAAAAATAATAAAATTAAAGCATGCCTTTCCATTTGAGTTCCAGCTTCATGTAAGGACGTAACACAAGACCATGCTCATATTTAATAAGTGACTGTCGTTTAAATTGCACTATCAACTGCAGATAAGTATGTAATGAGTCAGTGTGTATGTAATAAGTCAGTGTGAGGACCTAGGGCTGATTATTAAAAGCAATAGTGACATACGTATAGAGATGCAGTCACTTGTGATGCAGTTTCCAAAGGAAAAGTTTTTCACATTGTGAGTAAAATTGGTGATGAAAGAGTTTAAGAGGAACTGTCTCTGGATAGCAATGATTATTTAATAATTGGAGCCAGAAATTGCTGTGGCATCTGCGTTTCTGTGTTTCTGCTTAACAGTAAAGCTGATTTCATTTCAGACCCCAATTAAGAAATAGTTCTGCCCAGACCCAAAACACATCAGATCTCAGCAGCTGGCCAGAACAATCAGATTAAAGACAGAGAAGATAGCCACACAGAGAAGAAAACTATTTCCAGGGAATTGCTAATAAGTAATGGAAGGCATTTTATAGAACTTAGTTAAGTAATTTCATTTATTTATCATAAAATAACATGCTAAAATTAAACTCTGAATAGTTGCATAAGCAAAAATTAAGAGAATTTTGTTTGGCAACCAACAAGTTCAGTTTAGGATAGAGTCATTTAAATTTTTCACTTGATTGAAATTTCTTAATTAAATAAAACACATAGCTAAAGACTTCTGTTCATGGAACCATTCAAAGTCTTCTTTAATTAATGGACTGTGGCACTTGTTATTGGTCTAAACTATTTTCACAGATATGATAGCACATGTGAGGATGAAAATGTGACCTCTTCATTTCTCATGGGGACTTCTCTATTCTCAAAAAAAACTATAAATTTGCTTATATTGTGCAAAAACTTAGATCCATTCATCACAAAACAAAAGATAACCTATAGAGTGTGAAAAATATTAGCGAATCATAGATACAATAAATTGCTGAGGTGTTAATATCCAAATTATATAAACAACTCAGATAACTTCCACTTTTTAATTTTTTGTGCACTGTAGCACTGTCCTCACATTGTTCATCAATTTGCTTGCGCAGGCACCAGTAATGTCTCCATTGTGAGACTTGTTGTTACTGTTTTTGGCATACCGAATATGCCACAGGGAGCTTGCCAGACTCTGCCGTATGGGCAGAATACTCTCGGTAGGTTGCCAGGCTCTCCAAGAGGGATGAAGGAATCAAACTTGGGTTGGTCACGTGCAAGGCAAATGCCCTATCTGCTGTGCTATCTGCAATTTTTATTTTGATTTATATAAACTGCAATTTTATTTTGATTCTATTTATATTCTCCTGGTTGATTCTTTACCAATATTATCTTGATTTTCAATACAATGATTTTGTTTACTATACTGGTATCTAATAAGTATCATCTAAGTTCTTTTAATTTCTTTTCTTTCTTTTTTTTTAATTGAATCACTGTGAGATATACAGTTACAAAGCTATTCATGATTGGGTTCAGTCATACAGTGTTCCAACATACATCCCTCCACCAGTATACGTTTTCCACCACCAATGGTCCCAGTATCCCTCCCACCACCACCAACTATGCCCCCTCCTCCAGCCTGCCTCTATCTCTATGCCAGGCACTTTTCTTCTCTATCTCTCTGTCTCTCTCTGTCTCTCTCTGTCTCTCACTTGCTCTCTCACTCGCTCTCTCTCTTCTTTCCTGCCTCCCTCCTTATGGGCATTATGGATTTTTAATACAGATACTGAGAGGTCATCATGTTTGGTCCTTTACCCACTTTCAGCACACCTCTCCCATCCAGAGAGATCACTTCCAACCATCATTGTTATAGTGATCCCTTCTTTATCCCTACAGCCCCTTCCCCAGTACCTGAGGCAGGCTTACAACTGTGGACCAATCCTCCTGACCCTTGCACTCAGGTATTATACTATGTCTCAAAAAACTATAAATTGGCCTTCCATGTGACCCAGCAATACCACTTCTGGGAATATATCCTGGAGGTGCCAAAAGACACAGCCACAATGCCAGTTGCACTATGTTCATTGCAGCACCGTTCACAATAGACAGAGTCTGGAAATACCCCTACCACTGGTTAAAGATACTGTGGTACAGCTATACAATGGAATACTATGTAGCTGTTAGGAAGAATGAAGTCATGCAATTTGATTATAAATGGATGGACATGAAAATACAAAGACAGTCTACAGAATGGGAAAGGATATTCACCGAAAACACATCTGACAAGGGGTTGATATCAAGAATATACAAAGTACTGGTTGAACTCCACAAGAAAACATCCAACACCATCAAAAAATGGGGTGACGAAATGAACAGAAACTTTCTCAAAGAAGAAATCCAAATTACTAAAAGGCAAATGAGAAAATGCTCTACATCATTACTCATCAGGGAGATGCAGATCAAAACCACAATGAGATACCATCTCACACCACAGAGACTGGCCCACACCCAAAAGAACAAAAGATACCAGTGCTGGTGCGGATGTGGTGAGAAAGGGACCCTCCTTCACTGCTGGTGGGAATGCCGACTGGTCCAACCCTTTTGGAAAACAGTATGGACGATTCTCAAAAAATTAGAATTTGATATCCCATTTGACCCAGAAATACCACTCCTGGGAATATAACCCAGAAAGAAAAAAAAGTATAGTCGAAGTGACATCTGCAATTGTTTGTTCATTGCAGCACAATAGCCAGAATCTGGAAAAACCTGAGTGCCGGAGAACAGACAACTGGGTTAAAGAAACTTTGGTACATCTACACATTGAAGTACTATGTAGCTGTTAGAAATGAAGTCATGAAATTTACATAAAAGTGGCACTACATGGAAAGCATCATGCTAAGCGAAATGAGTCAGAAAAGGAGGGATAGATATAGAAAGATTACATTCATCTGGGGAACATAAAGTAACAAAATAGGAGACTAACACCCAAGAGTAGCCAAGATTAAGTACCAGGAGGCTTACTCCATGGCTTGGAGGCCAGCCACACATGCTAGGGGAAAAGGCTGCTCAGATAGAGAAGGGAGCACCAAATAAAGGGTGTTGGGAGGATCCTCCCAGGATGGAAGAAGCATGCTGAAAGTAGACTATAGACAAAACATGATTGCCACTCAATGCCTCTTTTGAAAACCATAGCACCCAAAAGGAGAGAGAGAACAAAATGGAATGCCCTGCCACAGAGGCAGGGTGGGATGGGGTGGATGGGGGGGTGGCAGGGATACTGGGACCCGTGGTGATGGAAAATGGGCACTGGTGAGGGATGGGTACTTGATCATTGTATAATTGAAACCCAAGCACAAAAATTTTTAAGTCTACAACTGTACCTCTTGGTTTGTCACTAATAAAAATTAAATATATATATATATAAATAAATAAATGGATGGACATGGAGAGTAGCATGCTGAGTGAAATGAGTCAGAAAGAGAGAAATAGATATAGAATGATTGTACTCATTTGTGGGATATTTTTTAAAATCCCATTTAAAAATGAGCAGGGGATCCAAATAAACATTTTTCTGAAGACCTGCAGACATAAAAATAGGAGCTCAGGGGCCAGAGTCATGTAGTTCTGTGGGTAGGGCACTTGCCTTTCACACCATTGATGCAGTTTTTTAAAAAATTTTTATTAGTGAAACACCATGAGGTACAGTTGTAGACTTACAAATTTTTCTGCTTGTGTTTCAGTTATACAGTGATTAAATATCCATCCCTCCACCAGTGGCCATTCTCCACCACCACTGATCCCAGTATCCCTCCCACCCCCCATTCCCCCCAACCCACCCTGCCTCTGTGGCAGGGCATTCCCTTTTGTTCTCTCTCTCCTTTTGGGTACTGTGGTTTGCAAAAGAGGCATTGAGTGGCAATCATATTCTCAGTTTTGAAATGCAGCACACATGGCTGCTGGGAAGGAGCATGACCCCCATGGTTGCATGTTAAGCAGCAAGAGCGAGCTGGAAGGTCCCTGTACAGCCAAATGAGCCCAAATGAGTGTCTAGGTGAGAGGAATCCTGGCGACTTTAGAAGAGCACCAGAAGTGGGATTTGGAACTGTAACCCAGAATCTGCAACAACGCGGGCCCCTTCTCCCACAGGTATGCCAGCAGCTACAGAGAGTATAGCCTCCAGGGTGGCGGCCACTCATGCAGCCACCATTAATTTAGCCTTCCTTAGTGCACTGGCCCCATATGTCATTTCCTATACTGTACTCTTACGAGGACAGCCTGACTACCCTAATTAGGCCAATAGTCCACTAGCCTATTCTAATCAAAATACACCCAAAACTCACCAAAATAACTGTGAGCACAAGAATCTGTACAAAACCAATGTAAAATAACATGTCCCCTGAATCAGGACCTTATGCTTGAGGTCCCACATAAGTCACACAGGAGCACCAAGGAGGAAGGTGATAATTTTCCTTGAATAGGAAAGAAGACACCACCAGAGTTCTCCCTGTCAGTGAAAGGGGGACAGTGATAGTGGACTGGAGGGATCCCCCTCCCTACCATCACAGCATCATGGGGAAACAGCATATTCCCACCACAAGGAGTGGATGAAGAAAAGAACTCTGAAGCTTCAACAGGAAATACCCACATACATAATCTTTCTGATAGAGAATTCAGAGATGAAGTGGTGAGGATGTTTAATGAACTCAAAGAAAGAGTGGAACAGACATCAAATAAAATACAGGAGGATATGAAATAAATAGTGAAACAGTCAGCCAGTAAAATACAGGAATAAATGAGAGAAGAAATAAGAAAGCTACAAACAGAAGTGTAACTAATGTTTACAATAGCCAAAATCTGGGAAAAAAACCTGAGTGCCCGAGAACAGATGACTGGTTAAAGAAACTTTGGTACATCTACACAACGGAGAACTATGTAGCTGTTAGAAAAGATGAAGTCATGAAATTTATATACAAGTGGTTCTACATGGACAGTATCATGCTAAGCGAAATGACTCAGAAAGAAAGGGATAGACATAGAAAGATTGCATTCATCTCGGGAACATAAAGTAACAAAACAGGAGACTAATACCCAAGAATAGCCAAGACAAGTACCAGGAGGTTTACTCCATGGCTTGGAGGCCAGCCGCACATGCTAGAAGAAAAGGCAGCTCAGATAGAGAAGGGAGCACCAAATAAAGGGTGTTGGGAGGATCCTCCCAGGATGGGAGATGCATGCTGAAAATAGACTATAGACCGAACATGATTGCCACTGTTTTGCAAACCACAGCACCCAAAAGGAGAGAGAGAACAAAAGTGAATGCCCTGCTACAGAGGCAGAGTGGGATGGGGAGTATGGGGGTGGGAGGGATACTGGGATCATTGGTGGTGGAGAATGGGCACTGGTGGAGGGATGGGTACTTGGTCATTGTATAACTGAAACCCAAGCACAAAAATTTGTAAGTCTACAACTGTACCTCATGGTGTTTCACTAATAAAAAAAATTCGGAAGATGAAATTAAAAACTCAGTGGGTGCCCGCAAGAGTCGAATGACAACAGTTGAACGCAGGATCAGTGAACTTGAAAATGAGCTGCAGAAAGTACATAGGTAACAACAGAAGATGGAAAAAGACCTCAAAATAACACAAGACAAGTAAGAGATGTATGGGGTGAATTCAAGAGGAACAATACAGGGAGGCAACCCCAATGAGGTAATAACAGTTAAAGACATCATTGCTGAGAAATTCCCGGAGATGGAGAATGCAGGCATCCAGACCCAAGAAACCCAAAGGGTACTAGTTAAAATAGACCCTACTAAAAAAGATTCCAAAACATATCATAATCAGAAGGATGAATGTCACAGATAGAGACACAATACTGAAAGCAGCAAGGTCAAAGAAGAAAATCATATACAAAGCAGCATCCCTTAGATTTACAGCCAACTTAGACGAAATCATTTGGGTCCAAAGACTGTGGTGAAATATATGAAAAAACTCAATGAAATGAATACCTCACCAAGAAGACTTTATCTGGCTAGACTCTCATTCAGACTTGAAGGAGTGATACACTACTTCATGGATAAACAACAGCTCAGAAACTTTATAGCCTTTATAAACCAACCTTAATGACCACAAGGTGCCTGAGACAGGGGCAGAGGTCGTCCCTCCACCTGACCCCTAGAAACCTCGGCACTGCCAACTTCCAGAACCCAGTGAGAAGTGGGTTCAGTAACAACAAACTCCATGATAGGGGATGGACCAGTCCCTCTTATTCGCTCCCTATCCCCATGGTACCCTGGAGGTCTTGCCCACAAACTGACTCAGGCTGCTACTTAAGCTTCTTAACAGTCATGATCCAGAGACACACAAAAGAATCTCCGAACCAAGCAGCTCACTACAGACATTTCTCCAGACCCTAATTATCTAAAATTTTAGAATATATGGAGCATGTGATCACTCTTACGGCCATATGGCATCTTATGCTATTCATAACTAGCAATACAAAAGAGAGTATGGGGGAGATTGTCTGCCACAGAGGCAGGGAGAAGGGTGGGATATGGGGTAGGGGGATTCTGGGGACATTGGTGGTGGAAGGATTGGGTGCTCGATCATTTTATGATTGAAACTCAGGAAAGCTTTGTAACTATCTTATGAGGAGTTAATTTAAAAAATAATAAAATTAAATAAAATTAACATTCTGAATTTAATAAAATAATGTGGAGTTTATGCCCAATTCAATCAGTTTAATCGATGGCTGAATAAATAGCAGTACTCCAACATTAAAAAAAAAACCTTAAAAGAAGGACTGAAGGGAATACTGTAAGACAAGACAAAACCCACAAACACAACAAAATGCAAAACTGCATGACAATAATCTCTCTCAATGTTAATGGTCTACATGGTCCAATTAAGAGACACAGAGTGGCAAGATGGATTTAAAAACTAGATCCAACATTCTGCTGCCTGCAAGAGACACATCTGAACAATTAGAGTAAGCACAGACTCACAGTCAAAGGATGGAAAACAATTCTTCAAGCAAACAACCCCTTAAAAAAAAGCCAGGTGGTCTGGAGCAACTCACCTCTGAGGAGGGCAAGTGAGTTTCCCTTCTCGCCCCAACAGAACCCTGGCAGCCAAAAACCTCTATAACCTCAACCACTGCCATGCTCATGGAGACTCTACACAGGCTCGGTGAGCCTCACTCATGAGGGAATTTGCAGAAAAACCCAGGTATGCAGGACCTGTGACTGAAATCACCAAACTCACTTGGAGCAGGAATGGGCCTCTTTTGTCTTCCTTCTCCCAAGATTACCAGTAGCTTGGCAGTCACACTCACAAACTGCTTTTCAAACCATATAATCTCCTCAACGGCCATGATCCAGAGACTCAGAAATAAACCTCTTAGAAGAGAGCAACATAGGCCTCACCCATGGGTGAGTCTGCTGTATAATTGTATTCTAAATTTTAGAATTCCTGGAGTGATGTCTCCTACTCTACAATAATGATGTACCAAGAGTAGCACACAACATTTGGTTTAACAAACATGTTTGTAATCTCTTATACAAGAGTTAATGGCTCCAAGATGAAATACAACACTCTTCACACCTTCACACACTTTCCTCTAAGGAAACTTTATTGGACCATTTTTCAGTGGATTATTCATAACAAGCAATACAAAATTAATTGTTTTGATCCTGCTTTGGGGGGCACAGTTTGGGATTTGGGATGGAAACATTTGAAATATGGTGATGGGAAGGTGCAATGGTTGTGAGATTGGTGTTTTAATATTAAATGTGATCAATTAGTGTGAACAACTTTATTAAAATAAAATTTTAAATTTTAAAAAGCCAGGTGAACATACTAATATCTGAAAACACATATTTCAGGCTGAAAATATTAGAAGGGATAGAGAAGGCCATTTTTTTTTTTGCTTTTTGGGTCACACCCAGCGATGCTCAGGGATTACTCCTGGCTCATACACTCAGGAATTGCTCCTGGCAGTGCTCAGGGGACCATATGGGATGCTGGGAATCAAAACTGTGTCGGCCATGTTGGCTGCGTGCAAGGCAAACGCCCTACCCGCTGTGCTATCGCTCCAGCCCCGAGAAGGCCATTTCTTAATAATCAAGAAATATATACATCAGGAAGAAATTACCCTCCTAAACATATATGCAACCAATGAGGGGCCAGCAACATACTTAAAACAACTGCTAATAGACTTCAAGGAGGACATTAGTAGCAACAAAATAGTGGGTGGAGAGTTCAACACTGTTTTATCACCTCTTGATTGATCAATGAATCTAAAATTTAGCAAGGACGTACTGGCCCTAAAGGAAGAAATGAAAAAGAGAGGGCTAGTAAAATATATATATATATATCTTTTCATTCCCCAAAAGCTGGGTACAATTTCTTCTCCAGTGCATAAGGAATATTTTCCAAGATAAACCATATGCAGGCCACAAAACATACCTCAATAAATCAAGAAGATAGACATTGTATTAACTATATTTTCAGACCACAATGCACTGAATATAGAAGTTAATCACATATAGAAAAGAAGAATCAAATCAAACAACTGGAAATTAAACAACTCATTGCCGAACAACCAGTGGGTTAGAGGGGAAATCAAAGAAGAAATCAAAAGATTCCTGGAAACAAATGAGAATGAGCACACAAGCTGCTAGAATTTTTGGGACACAGCTAACGTAGTTTTAAGAAGAAAGTTTACTAAAGTAGTTTTAAGAGGAAAGTTTATAGCTCTGCAAGTGTTTATCAGGAATGAAGAAAGGGCCCACTTAAATAGCTTGACTTCACAGCTTAAGATTTAAGAAAATGACCAACAAAAGGACCCAAAACAGGCAGGAGGAAATAAATAATAAAACTTAGAGCGGAAATCAATGAGTTGGATTCTCAAAAAAGTAATACAAAAGATTGAAAAACCAAGATCTGGTTTTTTGAAAAAATAAACAAGATCTATGAAACACAAGCAAGACTCACAAAGAAAGAGAGGGATAAACCACTAGCAAAACTTACAAAGAAAGAAAGATAAACCAAATCAGAAATGAAAAGGGGGACCCCACAACAGAAACCACAGAAATTCAAAAGATCATCAGAGGTCACTTTGAGACTCTGTATGCCATGAAACAAGATAACCTATAAGAAATGGATAGATTCCTGGATTCCTATATCCTACCAAGGCTCAATCAAGAAGATTTGGAATACCTGAGTAGATCTATCACTATCAAGGAAAATGAAACGGTAATCAAAATTTTCCCAGAAACAAAAGCCAATGTCCAGATGTGAATTCTTCCAAACCACTAGTGAATTCTTCCAAACCTTTAAAGAAATATATTGCCAGTTGTTTTCAAGCTTTTCCAGAAAATTGAAGAAACAGAAATACTCTCAAGCAGTTTCTATGAGGCACATATCACCCTGATCCCAAAAGAAGACAGAGACACCGTAAAAAAAGAAAACTACAGGCCAACATCTCTGATGAACACAGTTGTAAAGATCCTCAACAAAATATTAGCAAGTAGTATACAAAGGATCATCTGCCATGACCAAGTGGGATTCATCCCTAGGATGCATGGATGGTTTAACATTCGCAAGTCAATCAACATAATTCATCATATCAATAAAAGAAAAGATAAAAACCATATGATCATATCAATACATGCAGAGTAAGCATGTGACAAGATCCAACACCCATTTATGATGAAAACTCAACAAAATGGGAATTGAAGGAACTTTCCTCAATATAGTCAAAGCCACCTACCACATGCCCATAGCAAACATTATTCTCAATGAGGAAATTCTAAGAGCCTTCTCTCTAAGATTAGAGACAAGACAAGGATGCCCACTCTTGTCACTTCTATTCAGTATAGTACTGGAAGTACTCACCATAGCAGTTAGGGAAGAAAAAGATATTAAGGGTATTCAGATAACAAAGGAAGGAGTCAAGCTCTCACTGTTTGCAGAGACATGATACTATACTTAGAGAACCCTAAATCCATAAGCAAAAAAACTCCTAGAAACAATAATTTATATAATAGAATGGCAAGTTACAAAATCAATATACAAAAGTCCACAGCTTTTCTATGCAAATAATGGGAGAGAAGAAAGTGATATTAAAAAAACAATCCCGTTCACAATCGTGAGTCAGAAAATCAAGTACATCAGAATCTGCTTAACTAAGAAGGTAAAGGACCTGTAGAAAGAAAACTACAGAGAGACACACAAACGAATCCCGAAACCAAGCAGCTCTCCGCAGAAATGCTTCTGGACTTTGCCTTAAGCCACCTTTGCCAGGCCACCCCAAATGGGAGCAGGCACTGTCCCTCCACTTGTTCCCTGGAGATCTTGGTGGCCACCATCTTCCAGAATTCATTAGAAAATCCAGGTACGGGTCAGCAGTGACTACACACGCTGGGCCTCAAGGGATTAGGAAGGAGCTGGTCTCTCTCCTCCCCCACCCCAGTGGGACCCTGAGATGCCACCCATGAATGGCCCTTCTGATTCCTTATTAAACTCCTTAATGACCATGATCCCAGAGGCACACAAACAAATCTCAGAACCTAGAGGCTCTTGGTAGAAATCTCTCCAGACCTAATTATTAAAATTTTAGAATTCCAAGATCACATGGCCGCAAGAGCGGCTGCGTAACATTATATGCTATCTATAACCAGCAATAGAAAACAATTTGTCTAATGTTGCCTTTTCGGCAGGTCTGAGTGTTGGGGGGAAATTCTAAATAATAATGGTGGGACTGGTGTCAAAATATTGAGTGTGATCAAACAAGAGAGAGAATTATGTGGAAATTATTTGTCACACAGGCGGGGGAGGGATGGGATGGGGGGTATACTGGAATTTTCGGTGGTGGAAAATGTGCACCGGTGAAGGTATGAGTGTTTGATCATTGTACGACTGAGACTCAAACACAAAATTTATGTGAATGTTCTCACAGTGATTCAATAAATAAATTTCAAAAATTAAAAAACAGAGAAAACTACAAAATGCTATTTCAACAAATAAAAGAGGACACGAGGAAATGGAAACACATCCCCTGCTCATGGATTGGGAGAATTAACATTGTCAAAAAGTCAATACTCCCCAAATCATTATACAGATTCAATGCCATCCCTATAAGGATACCCATGACATTCTTCAAAGACATTGATCAAACACTCCTGAAATTCATATGTAACAACAAATCTCCACGAATAGCTAAAGCAATACTTGGGGGTAAAAAAGACGGAAGGCATCACCTTTCCCAACTTCAAACTATACTACAAAGCGGTGGTGAGTAAAACAGCATAGTATTGGGGGAAAAAAACCTGCAGACAACAATGGAATCACTTCACTTAATTACTTAATCCCCGTTATTCATCGATTTATTCGAGCGGGTGCCAGTAACGTCTCCATTCATCCCGGTTGCGTGCTAGCGTAGCCCAATGGTATCTGTTCGTTCTAGGAACATGCAGAGCCTCAAACCAATCATTTAGGGTCTTGAGGAAGAAGTCTGACCATCTTATAGGTGGGCGTCCACGTGATCTTTTGATGTCCCGTGGAATCCAATCAGTAATGGCTCTAGTCCAGCGGTTGTCTGTAAACCTCATTACGTGTCCAGCCCATCTGATTTTTGATGTCTTGGCAAATGAGACAGCGTCCCTGATTCTTGAGCGTTGACGAAGATCAGAACTCCGGATTCTATCTCTCATTTGAGTGAATCGTGATATTCCAAGCATAGTTCTTTCGATTCCTCTTTGAGAGACCCGAATAGTGTTCTCATCCTGTTTTCGTAGGGTCCAGGTCTCTGAGGCATATGTTAATGCAGGAAGAATAGTGGAATCAAAGAGATGTGCTCGTAGCTGGAGTTTCTTTGTCCTTTTAGTTATTTCTTCAATGCTCTTGAAGGCATTCCAAGCCGCTCTCTTCCTCCTGCGTATCTCAGGTGCCAGGTCATTCATCATGTTGATTTCTCGACCTAGGTATATATAACTGTTGCATTCGGAGATGGTGGTTCCGTTGAGAGCGAATGGAGCATCAGGAACAAGGCTGTTTCTCATAAACATTGTCTTTGTAAGATTCAGCTGTAGTCCGACCTTTCCACATTCACGGTCAAAGTCGTTCAGCATTTGTGCCGCTTGGCAGATGTTTGGTGTTATTAGAACGATGTCATCAGCAAAGCGGAGGTGGTGTAGTTGCCGACCATCTATCTTCACTCCCATGTTTTCCCATTCCAGTCGTCGCATGATGTTCTCGAGGGTGGCAGTGAAGAGTTTTGGTGAAATGGTATCACCCTGCCGAACTCCTCTCTTGATATGGATGATTACTTCTTTGTAGAATGGTGAGATTTTGGTAGTGAATCCGCAATAGAGCTCACGAAGGATCCTGATGTATTGAGTTTGTACACCTGATTGGCTAGGGCTTCCATGGATCTATCACATCTTCCAGAAGGGCAATGGAGAAGATTATTCATGACTTCTACTCAGATCTCTTGAATAGCCACACCCACTTGCCCACATACCACATACCACATGATGGATATGTCGTTCCCAATGTTCTCCCTTCTGAAATCCAACATGCCATCTCGTCGGTAAAGAAACAAAGAGCACCTGGCCCAGACAAGATCAGACCTGAACACCTGAAGAACTTACCATCAGTACTCATCAATACATTGGCTCGACTCTTCACACGCTACCTGTCTGAATGCAAGGTTCCATCCCAATGGAAAACCAGCAGGACTAATAAACAATGGAATAGAGTGGAATATCCTGACACAGACCCTCAAATACATGAACATTTAATTTTTGATAAGGGAGCAAGAAACAAAGTGCAGCAAAGAAAGCTTCTTCAAAGAGCAGGTCTGGGAAAATTTGGCAGCTACATGTAAAAAATGAACTCAGACCTTTTTCTAATGCCATGCACAAAAATCAGATCAAAGTGTATTAAAGATTTCAATATCAGACCTGAATCCAAAAGGTACACGAAAGAAAAAGTAGGCAAAACCCTCCGTAAGATTGAAGCTCAAGGCATCTTCAAAGATGTAATACCACTGACCAAACAAGTGGAAGCAAAGATAAACAAATGGTACTACATGAAAATAAGTAGCTTCTACACCTCAAAGAAATGTGTCTAAGATACCAAGACAGTCAACAGAACGGGAAAAATTATTTACCCAATACCCATCTAATAAAGGGTTAATATCAAAGTTATATAGGATAGTAGTAGAACTTTACAAGAAAAAAAATCCAACCCCATCAAAAATTGGAGAGAAGAATTGAACATAAACTTCCTTAAAGAAGAAATACAAATGACCAAAAGGCACATGAAAAAGTGCTCTACATCTTAGCCAAATTAATTTTATTATCTTCAATGGGGTAAAATATGGGAACTCATTCATACTTTGTGGGTCAAAGTAGGCACACTTTTCTTAAAGAAAAATATTTCCTGTGGAAGCCTTTTTTAACATTGCCTGTATCATTATCAGCTTTTTCTCTAACTTGAGTATCTTTTTCAACTACAATGCAGAAAAATCACAGAAGTTGTTTTTTCTAGATAATTAATCTTGTGTTGCTTAATGCATGGTTAATAAACTTTCAACACGAATTGCACTTATTTAATATTACTTTAATGTGTTCTTTTTTAAGGTCCGGGATGTGACTCAGTGGAAGACCACTTGCTCTGCATGTTGTGAGGTCCTGGGTTCAATTCCTGATACCACTAAAAATATTTGGGGGTGGACAGGCCAAACAGACGGTTACAGGAGTTAAGGTGAATGCATTACATGCAGCTGACCCTGTTTTGACCTAGCCTAGCACTCTTTGGTCTGGGCCAGACTTACAATGAACTGCTGGCCCCTTGGCCAAGACACAAGTAACCTGGATCTCTTTCTTACCATACCACTTTTTTCATGAGAACCTCATGAAAAATATTTTTTGATAAGTGTGTCTTTTAAAAATGCTCTTGTTCTGGGCAGGAGCAATGATAGAACAGTGGATAGGGCACTTGCCTTGCACTCAGTCAAGTGTGGTTCAATCCCCAGCATTACATATGGTCCTCCAAGCCTATCAGGAGTGATTCCTGAGCACAGAGTCAGGAGTAAGCCCTGAACACTACCAGTAATGGCCCCAAAACAAAATAAAAACATAAGGATTTTGTTCTATTTCAAATAAAAAACAATCTATTTGAAAACTACCAAAGCGCAGGAGGTATAAATATAAATACTTTAATCTTTAGAGAGAAAGTGTCCTTTTTGTTTACTACAAATGATGTACTTACTTACATTTATAACTGTTTTAAGTGATTGCATGCCAAAGGTTTTAGGTCACTGATTTTATTTAGTGAATGCACACATAATTTTTAATAGTTGTATATATTTACATATGTTGTTTAGAGGAACAAATGAGTATTCTTAATAAAGTTCAATTATAGAAGGAATTATCTTCTCTGGAAAGGTGGAGTGTAGTAAAAGTAAGCTCTTATTATTCTAGTTTGAAACTATTCCTAGAAATTATTTACCTGAGTATTAGGTAGGGGGATTAAGGGGAAGAAAGGAATGCATCAAGACTTTGTCCAAGAGAAATAGGAGCCTAGTCGTTTTGTCTGGAAAGGGAGTCATTTTACAGCTATTTAGACCTCTAGACACAGAAGTGCTCTGCTGTCCTCATCTTTGTTCTCTGTCACAAGGTCTAACCTTGTGTTCAGAGTGAGGAGGGGGCACCTGTGACTCCCAGAACAGAAAGAAACCATTTAGGACTCAGAGTTTCTATAATGTGCCTAACCTTCCAGTGGATCTCTTTGCTCTCACTCTGCTGTGACAGGTACTGAAATTACATGAAGCCTATTATCTATTATGGCAGGATGTTTAGGTCATTAACAATTGGATATTAGAAGTGTCATCTCAAAAATATCATTTGGATTCAGCCAGCATAAAAATATATCTAGCCACTACTTCCTATCAAAAAAACAAAAAACAAACCTAAAGCCTGTGTTAAATCTCACACTTGAATGACCCTGAATCCACAGAGTCATAGCATTTGGATGACTGATTTTTCTTTCTTTTCTTTTCTACTTAATAATCTTTTCATCTTTTGTTTATGTGTTTATTTTTAACTCATTTCTACAAGCATTTATTGAACCCTATTATGCTTTTTGTTCTGTGTTAGTATTAAATGCCATTTAAAAGATGTCTGCGGAAACTCAGACTACTAATATTGAAATGGCAGAAGACAATAAGATTTAGCATAAAAATGAGTAGGAAAAGGACTTCAAAAGAGAAATGATCTATGTAGGTAGATGAGGGCTAGAGTAGTTTCATATTAGAATCACCTTGAAGTAAAAGTTGTCCATTAACTTTCTTCTACTGCTTTTTCAGCGTCACTCTGTGCACTCACTGTCACTTGTGACTTGCCCTTTTCTTCCTTCAGACACACATAAACACAATCCTAATTGGCTTGGAAAAAAAACACCGTAAACTCCTCCCAATCAGGTCACAGAGTCTTTTCCTCCTTTCGTTTTCCTGTAGGTCATCCAACCTCACCTATGCAGTACTCTTTTTTTCCTTAGGGACTTGTTTTCTGCTAGGAATGTCATATATTAACTGATGTGTAAACCTTCCAACACACTATATATACTATATACTTTTAGGACTAATGAGAAGATTTGTTGAGCTTAGGTAGAAGATGGTGACAATGTTTTTGATAAAATCAATCAATCAATCTGTCATATCAACACAATAGACTGCCCATAATAATAATCTCTGTTCTAAATTGTAATCCCAAAAAATAGGGAGAATTAAGTGTTAGTTGTAACTGATGAGGCACTGATGGACAAAACATCACTTGGAGAATGCTCTCATGAATTATACATCTAAGCAAGTGAAGAACACAATTGGAAAGAGAGGAATTGATCTGAGAAGTTATGGTACTTAAAATCCCAGTTAATCCTGTAAGGAATTCTGGGCTGGGAAAATCCTCTGTGATGTCCCAATTTGAGACAAGATTGGGGATCTTAATACCTTTAACACCTTCTTTCTGTCATTAACCACAAAACACTTCTTACTGGCCCAAGCTTCTTCAAGACAGAATTTCTCTCCCTTCCACAAAGAAATTTCCAGCGAGAGGCACCATGTGAGCAGAAAACAACCATTCATGCCCAACAGTTGCAGGGATGAATGTGTTGCTCCCAAAGAACTTGAGCAGACAGAGATGTAAGGACAAAATAAGGAAAGTGCCAGTTACTGTCAGATTGCCCTTCACTCTCAGTTTATTTCTAAGATTAAGTGTCCCACACTAATAAATAAATAAATTTAATAAAGACATTGATACTATTCCCGTATGTCTATCCTACACTTAAATTTTGTGACTAATATATTAAATTAGATGATTCTAGATGACTTTTTTCAATCTCTTGGAGATGCTACTATAAGTGACAGAGACTCCCCAGTCCAAATGATGCCATTGGGTTATTGATGTTGTCTCTTAAATTGAGGTTGCCTTTACAGATGTAAGAATGTGCATATGCAATGAGATAAGGCCTTTAAACTCAAACATTCCAAGGAAAATTTTCTTTTTAATTGACACTCCTCACCCTTAATAAGGCAAGAAGTTTAGTCTTTATAGAATCCATAATTTACATAAGTGAAAGCAAAACAATTCTTTGAGTAAACATGCTTTTGCAAACTCTTTATTTCTTAAATAATTAAGGATGGGATTTTATACTTCTAATTTAGTACACAGCCTAAAATTTTAATTTATCACACTGTACTTCTAAAGAGGAATTTCACGAAGAGAATGAAGGTCTTTATTTTAGAACAGGTAATTTAACATGGTGTCATTTCATTTGAAATATACAAACTCAACCCTCTACCAAAAATAACTGGTTTTGAATTCAAAACACATCCCACTGGGTCAAAAATTATATCCTCTAATTATCCAGTCTAAATTTATGATCGGCCAAGTTTGTTATGGCACACTCTTTTTTGAGTCATTATATTTATGATAGATATTCAGAGTTGGTTTTTAGGACTCCTGGGCAGTCCTCATTGTGTTATTTTTGTAGGGTGTCATCAGTCATAAGGCAGTAGACGTTTGTGTGTTAGGAGTACAAAGTTACCAGATCACATCCACCAGGAAAGTATCAAAATGGGGTAGAAAGATAGTATAGGAGTGATGCTAGTCATGCAAAGTGCCTATATTCCTCTACAACCATCCATAAGCATTCTTCACACACTCTTTCAGTTCTTCCCGGCTTTGGTAATCTCAGTTCTGTGATCAGTGTAAAGCTTTGTTTTTACTGGGCATTGTCTCTTACAAGGGTTTTGGTTAGTTTTTCATTTGTTTGTTGTTTGTTTTTTGAGGGGGTTGGCATGGAGGGAGCATATTCAGGTTATAATATGCCATATTCACATAATTATATCCTGAGTCTGTGCTCAATAATCACTCCTTGAAGGTGCTTGTGGAATCATATGTGGAGCTGGAGATTGAATCAGACTTGACATGTGAAAGGCAAGTCCCTTAACCCCTATACTATCTTTCCATCTAAGGAACTTTATAAGTAACATTTTTCTTTAGTACCATGTAACAAATAAAGACACATAGTTCCCACAAAAGTAGCACCTAGAAAAATTACAATATAATATTACAACCAGAATTTTTTTGATCTATATCTTTAATGAATGTCAAAGGTTTTTTGAAAAATTAAGGACTACATTGAATATGCATAATGCTTTGGGCTAGGTTGTCATTTGACATTATTAATCCTTATCCATAAACAGGGAATATATTTCCATTTTCTCCTGTCTTTTGAAAATTATTTTTGTTGTGATTTGTACATTTCTTTATATGAAAGTTTCATTCTTTTGTTGGGTTAATTCTGAGATACTTATTTTTTTGAAGCACAGTTGTTGAAGGAAGTTGTTTAAAAATTTTCTCTCTCGAACAAAATGGAATGCTCTGCCACAGAGGCAGGGTGGGATGGGGGAATGGGTGTGGGAGGGATACTGGGATCCATGGTGGTGGAAAATGGGCACTGGTGGAGGGATGGGAACTTGATCATTGTATAATTGAAACCCAAGCACAAAAATTTGTAAATCTACAAGTGTACCTCATGGTGTTCCACTAATAAAAATTTTTTTAAAAAAGTTACACAGAAAAAAAATTTTCTCTCTCTTTTGTTTTATTATTTGAAAATAGGACCGTAGTTTCTACAACCAGAATATTGACATCCTTAACATCATTTTGAAATTTAATTAGAACCCACCAAAATATTAATTGTATATGATCATGAATTCTTCAACAATTGAAAGTTGGAAAATTTTAGAATTACAATTCCAAAGAGATTAAAAACTACAGAGGATAGCATAGTTAAGCATCAAGCTTACAAGTTATAAAACTTCATGTAAATGGTCTGATAATTCAATTAATTTATTGGCAATTATATTAAAACTCTGGTTAATTCCCTGAAAAAGAGTAAGAGCTTCTCAAGAACAAATCTTTAAATGTATATGTGATGATTCTTCCAGGAATGACTATTATACTGAGTCAAATTTATACTACCATATTTAAAGTACTTGGCATGTACTCTATGAGACCTCCAAACTAAACTGTCACATGCCTTGTATTGCTTAGTCAATTTCTGGAGCAAGTAGTAAGTAGGCTGATGAGAATACTGTTCAACCTCATTAGCAGAAGCAAAATTTTTCCTTTAAGATTGAGTGTGCACCCAGTGTCTCTTTTGCAAACCACAGCACTCAAAAGGAGAGAGAACAAATTGGAATGCCCTGCCACAGAGGCAGGGTGGGATGGGGGGAAGGGGGTGGGAGGGATACTGGGACTGGTGGTGGTGGAGAATGGGCACTGGTGGAGGGATGGGTATTCGATCATTGTATAACCGAAACCCAAGCACAAAAATTTGTAAGTCGACAACTGTACCTCATGGTGTTTCACTAATAAAAATTTAAGGAAAAAAAAGATTGAGTGTGCAAACAAACACACAGGGAAAATCTGTAATAAGCATGCTTATTAAAACTTAAAGGAAACTTAGAGGCTGGATTCATGTCTCTCTCCCTATGTAGATTTTGACTGAAATGTAGCAGTGGGCTGTATAGGAAAGATTAAGTGGTTTGAAAATATCTTATCCTCCCCAGTTTAATTGGTAATACTAATAAGGGCAGCTTCTTTTGTCTTTCCTTTTGAGCTTTTAAAAGGCAGGATGTTCATAACAATGCATAATACTTAAATAATACCCTTCTTCTTCAAAGAGTTTTAAAAACAAAAACTAACAGCAAGAATTTGTTCCTAGCAGACTAAGAGAGCCTCTTACCTTTAGCTCAGCTAAATTACAGAATAACATATGTTAAAGTACATTAATAGTGGAAAATGAAAGAATAGAATTAATTCATTGTCACTCTATGTAGTAACTGGTTACAATTTAGAGTCTTTCATATCGTTTAATATGTACTATAGGTTTCATAATTTTTTTTCAGAGTTGGAAAGTAGAAAATTTTATTAGAAAGTAGAAGAGAAAAGGAACTTAGTATTAGACTAAGTTCTGTTTATTTTTCTTATTACAGGAAATACATATATGTTCACTGCAAAAAATACAAAGTTTAGTGAATTACTCACTTTATAGGTTGATGGTAGCTTCACAGTTCACAATCTTTATAATTTCTTTGTACTTGATTATTACCGCGAATCACAGTGAAATACTGAAATTTTAAACCTAAAAGCAATTTTGTAGTGTGACTGAGAAATGTGTGAACAAAAGAGAAATGTATTTAAGCCATAAAATTTGATTTTTTTATTTTAAATCATCAATTCTCAAACAAAAAAGTTTGGTTTCAATTTGAACAATCAAAATATTTACTATAATGTGCTAATCGTCTTTTGCTAATTTTTCCTTCTAAATATTTCTTTACTTAGGTATTTGTTTCATCAGCAATTAAGTATGGAAAATATGATGTGTATGCAGCTTTACGCTAGGACTGAAGAAGAGAATTCAATCAGAGAAAGTTGACAATTTCCTTCTTTATTCCCCAAGTTGGATTCTCCTGATTTTTAGCTTTATAGCAACAACAAATACCACTTTGTAAATATATTGAAAGATTTGAGGGGGTGGAGTTTGGGCCACACCCGGTAATGCTCAGGGGTTACTTCTGGCTCTGCACTCAGGGATCACTCTTAGCAGTGGTGGGGGACTAAATGGGATGCTGAAGATCAAACCTAGGTTGGCCATGTGCAAGGAAAACACCCTATCTGCAGTATTTTAGCTTCAGCCCTGGAAGATTTTAATGAAGAAATTAATTTATTTTAAAGTAATTTATTTATATTTTAATAAATGAAAAAAATTAGCAAAGCACTTAAAAATGAAAATCTTTGAAGAACTCAGATTTCTCTTGTTTCACTTAAAACTACTATCTCAGAAAAGGGTCTATACTTAGACTTTATGAATTTATTTTTTATATTACCTGAAACTTACCTGCACTGAGAGATATGCTTTCTCTCTTGAGTAAATTATAATACTTTATATGTAATGCTTCATATATTGGGATATAGAGATAGTAAAGAGGTTCAGGAACTTGACTTGCATGCAGTAAACCTCAGTTCAATCCCTGGCACCACATACACCACCTAACCTCTTCTAGGAATCATACCTAGCCAAGGAACCAGGAATAAGCCCTTAACACCACCAGGTGTAGCCCTAAAATCAAGATACATGTACATAGACACACACGTATGCATATATACATAAAATACTTCCTATTGTGTAAACTTTACTGCTAAGAAAAACACTATGAATTAAACAATAGGAAAAATTAAGGGCATAATAAGAATTTCAGGTTCGAAGAATTTTTTTATACAAGAAAGAAATTTTTTTCTGTATTATGCTCCTATAAGACCCCATCTTTATTTGTTAGGACAAAATGAACATTTTCTCCAATTCTATGTCATTTATTATATAGGTATATAAGAAGTGCATATGCGACAAATCTTGTTATCTTGCTGCTGAACACATTTGCCTTCCCACGTTAAGATTATAAATACTTTGAGGAAAAGGTGTTACAATCAATTTTTTTGTGTCAACTTGACTAGGGTAAGTTGACACCAAAAAAGGGGCTGGAGCGATAGCACAGCGGTAGGGCGTTTGCCTCGCACGCAGCCAACATTGATGCCTTAATAACTAGTAAAACATTATTTATGGGTAAAATGATGGTGTTTCTAGGGTACATAAAGTGTTTTTCTCAATGTATTAGCATATGAATCATTGGACTAAGTAATGAAAACCATTCTCACCAATGTGGGTGGACATCATCCAAACCACTGAGGGTCTGAACACAATGAAAAACAAAGCAATAGTGAATTTGTTCTTTCCCTAGCAGGGATATTTATCTTCTCTTTTCAGACGCTGGTCTTCCTGATTATGGAAGTTTCTATTCAGGTACCAGGACTCACACTATAGGTTTCCCAGTTTCTGACCTTTAGACTCCACTGAATTACACTATAAATTTTCCTAGTTCTCCAACTTTCAGACACAGATCATAAAACTCATTAGCCTCCATAATTATGTGGGCCGATCCCTGTTACAAATTCAAAAAAAAATGTACATAAACATTAAATCTCATCACAAATACCTGTAATTTCTTCTTATACAACTGTTTATAGCCTATTGGATCATTTTCACTGGAGATTCCTGACTATGCTTATTTCTGTGACATTTTTTTCAAGAAGAAAAGTGAACCTAAAAGAAATGTTTAGGACTTGAATAAATAAGAAGCACAGAAACAACAAAAAATGTGTTATTTAATGCACAAAATATACAAAAGTGTTAATAAGTACAAAATACTTCTGACTTATTAAGTTAAGAAATGTATTAAGATTTTAGATGTACAAAAATAATAACAAAATGACAGTGCTGGGAAATGGAAGTTGTATAGACCAAAGAATAAAGTGCACCCAAATTGGTACTTTTTCCATCAAAAGCACAGAAACAGAAATAAATACATTATAAATTAATTAAAAATACAAAATAATTTGTTAATCTATAATTTTCAAACAAATATAGAAAATAACAAGGTATATGGAACACTTCATATAATTCACTAGAAAGTAGAAGAAAAAGTAAAGAACAACATCATAAAAAAAGAAAATATAGCTCCAATCTTTGAAACAAGGAAGACTGAATAGATAAAATCAAATAAAGTATCAAGGTTAGAGAGAGATTACAGAGAGTAAGACACTTGTCTTGTATGTGGCCAATCATAGTTAGATCCTTGGTACTCCATTACTCCCCCAAGATCTGCCAAAAGTGATCCTTGAGCACAGATCCATGTGAAAACCCTGAGCACCAACACTGTGGCTCAAAAACCAAACCAAAAACAAAACAAAAAACAAACCAAAATGGATAAATAAATAAAATCTATCCGCTCTCTAGTATCACATCTAAATCATAATTTCACAGAAAGACTGAAAACAACGGGAAAATGATGTATTATAGATCAAATGGAAAAAATTGGAATAGTGAAACTAAAATGAGACAAAATAGAACTTTAGGCTGAAAGTGGTAATAAATGCATTGAGGGGTCAGGGAAATCACTCAGGGACTAATGTGAGGCCGACTTTCAGTCCTTGGCAACTCATAGTCCCCCAAATATCATGCAGGAGGAAGCTCCTGAGAACTACCAGATGTGATTCACCAAAAAAATGAGACACATTGAATAATACAAAGAAAACATGGATAGATTTATTAAAAATATGTAGCTCCCAATACATAAAGCAATATCCTACCAAATTACTAGGAGCAAGGTGCAAGCTAATCATGTCAGCGAGAGATTTTAAAACTAAGAGCTAAAACCTAAATGATTTCTGAGAATATTGAAGAGCTGAAAAACCAAATTAACAAGTTTGATGTAATACACATGAATTGAATTCTGCGTCAAATAGAAAAAATATAGAGTGCATTTTTTTAATGACTACATACTATGTTGTCAAAAATAATTTAATTGCTTCACATAAGAGTTATTACATAACACATGTTCTCTGATGACAATTAAACTAGATTATGATTTTTTAAAAAATACATAAATTTTAAATGTTTGAAAAGAAAAAATATGAACTACTAAATAATTTTATGGACCACACTGAAAATTGCAATAAATTAAGCACTTGTAGAACTAAACTAGGTAAGTTAACATACAGTTTCTTAACTTTCTCTATTTAGATGTCAGAAGGTGTATCAAAATAAAGCTTTTTTTAAATTTACATGCAAATAAAGGACCAGATAAACAACCATCCAAATAAGATAAAAATTTTCAACCTATTGGACTAAATTTTTCATTCTGTTAGTCTATTTCAAATATCCAATAGTAAATTTTTATCATTTATTTAGGCACTATGATTTGCAACATAGTTAATAACTATTATTTCAGACCACACCCATCACTAAACTGTCAGGCTTTGCCTAGGTCCTCTCCCATACTGACTCAAACATATCCCCCTCTCCTTAGTAAACTCAGCATTGTAGACTGGCAATCAGGGTCTGACTGCTCGGCAGTTTTTTAATCCCTTACTAACTTAGCAAGACATGTTTTTGAGAGTTCACTATAAATGGCATTATTCCCATTTACATAATATATGGACCAGGAAGCAATCTGGTTCATAAGTAAACAAAAATTCTGGGGTGAAACAACAAATGAACCTTCAATGAGAAAACCAACTGTTATTTGCTTAACTACTTGACTGAAAACTAGATCTTTTTATAATATACAGAGTACCTTTCAAAATTGTCAGTTATGAATTTAATGAACTTCAAGCCTTCATTAAAGTACAAGTCGACAGAAGAGAGTAATAGTACTTAGTATGCTGCATCTCATCTATTTCAATTATTCTCTTATTAAAAAGAAAAAAATATCTGAAACAGTGAAATTACCTAAATATCCAATTGAGATGTTTTATGTCCTTTTCGTGAACCATATGCTTCTAATTCTTTAGAAACAAAATAATTTTTAATACAATATATCATTTATAAATCTTTACCTGCATCTTTTAGTGCACAAGTCAATGGAAAATCATGTAATAATCTTTACAATCCAGCCTAAAAAGTGTTACCTATAATATCCACAAGTCATTTAGTTTAAGAAAGCATTTAAGATAATCAACTTATCTCTTTACTTGTGTTTTCTTTGCAATACCAGGACATGTTATGCAAAAATATAAATAAGAAAGGCTTCCATTACATATAATACATGGGTATTTTTTAAATTCATCATTCTATTTTTTATTCCTATAGACAAAATATTTGGTTCTTTCTAATCAAAATTTTAGCAGGGAGAAAGTTATTGGATTTTCCATTTCTTCACACTAGGTGGGTTACTATTTTAAATCCTCTTTTCCCAAATAAGGTATCAGATTTAAAAGAGAGGTACTAACTGATTTGAAATCCTCTGAGATTCTGTGAAGTTAAAACCCTGGTTATAATAGACAATCTACATTCA
This sequence comes from Sorex fumeus, assembly GCF_029834395.1. Classification (NCBI taxonomy): domain Eukaryota; kingdom Metazoa; phylum Chordata; class Mammalia; order Eulipotyphla; family Soricidae; genus Sorex; species Sorex fumeus. The sequence continues at coordinate 14,004,910 of NW_026606152.1, forward strand.
AAGCACAGGCAGTCCCCAAGTTGCAAATGGGTTATATTCTAAAAGTTAATTTGAAAGTCTGGTGTTTAGAACTTGCACAGGCAGTTTGCCATGGAAACAAAGTTATAAATGACAGTTGAATTTCCAGGTAGCCGGCAAAGTTATCTAACCCAAAATGTGTCTGAATCCAATTGCTTCAGAGAGGTTTGTAAGGGAACACTGACAGGCTGATTGGAGCACCTCTTATGGGTATCTCTCAATTTAGTGTTATTGGCTTATCATTTAAATATTCATTTTGACCCCTAAAGATGTATCCAAAAAATACCTAATCATTTTTCACAACCATTTATGTTATTTTAGGGCTCTGAATTAGCTAAATCAAGAAATAAAGTTTTGCCCTCCCATTCCTTATGAAAAAAGAATGAACTTTATCAGTTTTTTAGCTTGATGTCTAGTTTTCACTTCTCTAGAAACTTAGGACAAATTGCAATTATATATCTAATCACTCAGTTTGATGGCAGTAATCCATAATGCTCTTTCTCATTTTGTTTTAATTTATTGGTTATTTTTAAAGCCTTTGATAACAAGTCTTGATAAATATCAATGATGAAGCTCATTAATCAACGCTACCAAGGAACTTTCAGTTTTGCTATTTCAGTATCCTGTGCCTCGATTGAAAATAAGTGCTTCGTACATTTTTCATGTGCCAATCAAGGTGCCTCAAAATCTGGCCTCCTGGCCCCCGCCTACCTTTTCTGTCTAGCATCTCCACACTTCCAATCTTAAACATTGCATCACTTGGTTTCTACCCCCAGGCACACCTTTGTTGGTTAGCTATCTTTCTCATTAAAGTGATCACTCTATTTGAAGTCTGTTCTTCAAGGTTAACCTCAAATTTCGATCCTTTTGAACTAAGAATAATGGAAAGAATGCTGTGTCAGAGTCATACATACCTAAGAAAGAATCTGAGCTCAGCTTCTTCCTTAGCTGTACGTCTAAACAGCTCAAGTGCGAACATATGTTTAAGTCTTAGCACCAGTGTTTCTCATCAAGAGAATGGGACTAATAGTTCTTTGGTTACAATGTTGAGAATAAAATAAAAACTCAAAAATTACCTGTCTTTGCTCATCCTATAGCAACTAATTGCTTGCCTTATTGAACTCCAGTAGCAAATTTTACCTGAGTTCTTCATTTCAAATATTTTATCTCTGACTGTCTTTTTTTGCAGGAATATATTAGTCTCATTAATTAGGCATTTAAAATCTATCAGGTTAGAAAATCTATCAAAGATCAAGCAGAAAAATCAGAAATTATGGTGGCTTGCTTGCTTGCTTTCTTTCTTTCTTTCCTTCTTTCTTTCTTTCCGTCACATCTGGTGATGCACAGGCGTTACTCCTGGCTCAGACGTTCAGGAATTACTCCTGGCGGTGCTCGGGGGACCATATGGGATGCTGGGAATCGAACCCGGGTCGGCCGCGTGCAAGGCAAATGCCCTACCCGCTGCGCTACCACTACAGCCCTTGTGGTGGCTCTCAAGGAGAGGAGTTTATTTCAAGGAGTTAGTCATATAGTTATTTTAAAATTGTAAAGAGAAATGTGGGTGTGAGAGGAAGTAGATAAATATCCACTAAATTTGGAATTGTTTGTGAAGGTGGGACTGTGGGTACGTGGAAAAGAAATGATAAAACCTAGTTGTTCAGACAATAAAGTGTGTAGCTGTGCTTCAATCTCTAAGGGAGGGACAGATTGCTAGTCATGCTAATGCTAACAAATGGACTCTGTTGGCTCGCCTTGATCACCATGAAGGGGTGTGGCACAGCTAGTGCTAAACATGCCAGAAGATACTGATGCCATTTTGCAGCAGTTATCTTTTGACAGGAGTATCAAATAGAAAGTGGGTCCTGTTCCTCCACTTCCTCACAATCTGCTCAGTGCAGCCTTAAAGGCAGATCCTAATAGGAGGGCACCAAATAAGGGTATTGGACAACTGTAGTTTTCAGATGGAGTTCCAGCATCCCAGAGAAGAATATAAAAGAATATAAATGATTGGGGCTGGAGCAATAGCACAGCGGGTAGGGTGTTTGCCTTGCACGCAGCTGACCTAGGTTTGATTCCCAGCATCCCATATGGTCCCCCGAGCACCACCAGGAGTAATTACTGAGTGCATGAACCAGGAGTAACTCCTGTGCATCACCGGGTGTGACCCAAAAAGTGAAAAAAAAAGAATATAAATGATTGATCTTCAAACTGACAGCAAACAAACAGACAGCAAATAATTAGCATGAAAAGTAAATCTGTTAGGTAAGCACTGTAGCACTGTCCTCCCCTTGTTCATCGATTTGCTGAGGCAGGCCCAGTAACATCTCCATTGTGAGAACTGTTGTTACTGGGTTTGGCATAACGAATACGTCATGGGTAGCTTGCCAGACTTTGCCGTGGGGGCGAATACTCTTGGTAGCTTGCCAGACTCTCCAAGAGGGGCAGAGGAATCAAACCCGGATCTGCTGTGTGCAAAGCAAAAGCCCTACCGGCTGGGCTATCACTCCAGCCCTTGTTAGGTATAGACATTTGTTATTTGTATGGCGCTTTAATTTGCAAAAGATTTCATTATTATATCGGGGTAGCTTGGTCTGGGGCTACACCCAGCAGTTCTAAGGACTACTTCCCAGCTAGGTGCTAAGGGCAAGGGATTAACTCCTAAAGGTGCTTAGGGGACCACATGGTGCCAGAGGTAGAATCTGGGGCTTCTGCATGCAAAACATGTGCTCCAGTTCTTCAAGTTCTCTCTCCTGCACTAAACAGTCATTAATTAAAAGGTATTCTTTGTGAAATATTTGTCTATTTCTTGGATTCTCCTTGCACTGAAGACCTTTCTTGAAAAATGAAGCATGCTTGGATTACAAATTTAAATTAGATTCTTCCTATAGAGGAATTTGTTTTTATTCCATGTTGAGTAAGATGCCGAGAATAATAGCAATGTTCTGTAGTTAATAAAGAAAGTTAAAACAATAAATCATTTCATTAACAACCAAGTCCCTCATCCAAAGGACTTAATTGTTTTTTGTTGCTGGGGTCATAGCTTGAGCTTAAACTGTTCTTTTGCCCTAGGATATAAACATGCTGGGGCAGGCCTATAGAACTTGTGGAGTTGGCTTATTTACAAAGGAAGGGGGAAAAATCATCCTGAGAGATATGGAAAGGTTCTCTTCAAGGTCATTTGCCCATGTTAGAGGAAAAGGCATAGTGGAACATGTTGTCTATTTTATGAATTTCACCTGAGTACCAGAGATACAAATAAATTATATAATAATATGCTTCACTATGATGTGCAGGGTAGTTTTAAATTTGAAGATAGGTGGAACAGGAGGTAGTGTCCAAAAAAATTCATCTTGGTTCAAGCATGGGTTGGTGGTCTTAGAGCAGACAGCACTGCAGAAGCATCTCTATAAAGGAGGAGCAAGGACCAGAGAGATAGTACTGCAGGTATGGGACTTACCTTGCACACTGATGACTTGGGTTCAAACCCCAGGACTCCAATATGATCCCCAAGCCCTACTCAGAGTGATTCCAGAGAGCAGAAAGCCCAGAGTATCTCTGGATGTGATCTAAAAACTAAAAAGAGAGAGAAAGAGAGAGAGAGAGAGAGAGAGAGAGAGAGGTCTGTGTAAGTAGTGTAACAGGCTAATTGAGAATTCTTAAAATTCTCTAAAAGAAAATTAAGTGTGGATGGGGAAGAGTGTTTCACTACAACCTTATTTTTACTCTCAGTCTGCTATAACTTGAGAAAAAAAGGACAACATTTCCAATGTTTTAAATCATTAACTTCTCTTATTTGAATCTGAGTGCTTATTTGGTAACTTCATCTTTCATTGTTTTTAAAATTAGTCTCTTTATCTTACTTTCATTTAGTAATGTTAATTCCTATTATTGGGGCCGGAGCTATAGCATAGCAGGTAGGGTGTGTGTCTTGCACGCAGCTGACCTGGGTTCAATTCCTCTGCCCCTCTTGGAGAGCCTGGCAAGCTAACGAGAGTATTCCACCCACAGGGCAAAGCCTGGCAAGCTACCCGTGACATATTCGGTATGCCAAAAACAGTAACAAGTCTCACACTGGAGACGTTACTGGTGCCCACTTGAGCAAATCAATGAACAATGGGAGGACAGTGCTACAATGGTGCTGGAATTCCTATTATTAATTTATTTGAGCTATTGTCTTTTCAACATAAATTGTCTTTACAACATATTGAGTGTGTATCTTATTGTGCAGTGTAAGAGAAACTAAGAGGAATCAGACACGAGATGATCTATTTATCTTTGTTTTTTATAGCCTGGGCTCAGGGCTTGGACTTACTCTTGGCTCTGTGCTCAAGGACAAATCCTAGCAGTGCAAAGGGGGACTATATGTGGTGCTAAGAATGAACTGGAGTCAGTTGCATGCAAGGAAAGCACCATATCCATCACACTATCTCTCCAGCTGCAAGTTGATTTTTGAAGAAACTATAGATGAGTAGGATAAAAATTGATGTTTTATTTACTTCATAAAAGCATTGCATTTATAAACACTTTCCCTTTTTCTCCCCATTATAAAATATTATTGGCCTTACTGGGTTTTTTTTCATTTGTTTTTATTGTTGTTTGGGGCCACAAGTGGGGAAGCGCAGGGGTTACTGCTGGTAGTGCCCAGGGGACCATTAGGGATGCTGGGGATCAAACCCAGGAGAGCCATGTGAAAGGCAAAAGCGCTACCTGTTACTACATGGAAAGTATCATGTTAAGCAAAATGAGTCAGAAAGAGAAGGATAGACATAGAAAGATTGCATTCATCTGGGGAACATAAAGTAACAAAACAGGAAACTAACACCCAAGAGTGGACGAGATTAGTACCAGGAGTTTTGCTCCATGGCCTGGAGGCCAGCCACACACTCTAGGGGAAAAGGAAGCTCAGATAGAGAAAGGAGCACCAAATAAAGGGTGTTGGGAGGATTCTCCCAGGATGAAAGAAGCATGCTGAAAGTAGACTATAGACCAAACATGATTGCCACTCAATGCCTCTTTTGCAAACCACAACACCCAAAAGGAGAGAGAGAACAAAAGGGAATGCCCTGCCACAGAGGCAGGGTGGGATGGGGGGTTGGGGGGATTGGGAGGGATACTGGGATTGGTGGGGGTGGAGAATGGGCACTGGTGGAGGGATGGGTACTTGATCATTGTATAACTGAAACCCAAGCACAAAATTTGTAAGTCTACAACTGTACCTCATGGTGTTTCACTAATAAATTTTTTTAAAAGCCCTACCTGTTGTACCTCTGGTCCCCAGTTTCATTGTCCTTACTTTTAAAATACCTGTTGCACCTGTATGTTAAATGTTGTTGACCCCAAACAAAAGCAATCAGTAATTCCAAGAACAAAAATGGATTTCTTTGGCAGCAAATGACAAAAAAGAAGGGAGATTAGAAAATGTGTACTTATGGTGAGACCACATGCACTTTCTTGAATCAAAACTAACCACCCCATATATTGGTGGTAGAGTAGCTCCTTCTCGATTCTGCTGGAAAGCTTCTGGTGGGAGAGCAAAGCATGGTGCTGACTGTCATGCATGTGGGCCCACAGTCTCTGGCCTCCCATCTCTGTGCATTGATGCCAACAATGCTAAAATTAAAAAACAATTTATTGTAATTATTCTGTTTACCATGAATAGAGGATTGTTTTTTCTGGTGGTTTTCAAAAATTTTTTTGATTTAAATATTTACTTCTGAAATTTGAGGAATTATTTTCTCAAGTTTGGTAAATTACATTTAAATTATCCACATTCTAATTTTCTAACACACTGATAATTTTAATTTTTTTCAGATTAAAATCTCATTGTAATCTTGATACAATATTGCTGTTTTTTTAAAAAAAACATAAGTTGTTTTGAAACAACAACAAAGAAAGCAGATAGTTTGAAAGATGTTTTTGAAATTCCCAGTCATCTTTGCCTCATTACACTTATTGATGCCTATCTCCTTCTTTTGTCTTTAAAATTGTCATATGTCATCTGGTTATGCTGGATAATGACCATGGTGTGTTCAACCCTAAGGCTGCCATCAGGGTCTCTTAAAATTGTACAAAACATCAAAGAGAAAATCTTTCAACCTTGAGAAAATCCTTATAATCTGTCTATTATTGTATATTCTCTCCAGGTCAGGAACCTATTCAATAAGTCCTGGTCTGTAACAAGATAAGCAATAAGACTGGATCCTATAGCAATGCTTTGAAACTGTATCTTTAACAATGACAAATTTGGATAATTAGTATTATAATTTTGTGATTACGGAATTCCTTGGTCTTCTATAAAGAGGAAACAATATAATAGACTAACACCATAACCAAGCCGTTTTCTTGAATATTTCAGTGAATCCCAGTTTAATTCTAGCTCTTAACAAGAAAATTCATTTTATCTTGAAAATTGATTACCTAGCTGCTCGAAGAGGCTCAATGTATAAACCCTATAAAATCTTCATCAGGGCTTCTAAAATACAGATTCCTAGATTGAAATCTTAAAAGTGGAAGACTTGGAGTAGAAACTACTGTATCTTGTACAAGCACCATAGGTCATTTTTATTCAGGCAATGTTAAAGACTTCTCTGAGACAGTTAATTTTCAGTTTAACAAATCACTTCAATGGAATGTTTTGATTTTGAAAAGTCAAGTTTTCAAGTCTACTTTAGGTGAAACAGAACAGAATAGAAAGGAAAAGTCAAATTATTTAGTTTTGATAAATTAGCCAGAGTTTGAGAGCTGCCTCTAGGTAATTTCAAGGAGATGGCTTTGGAAATACCAGATATTTAGAAAATGTAGAAGTGCTCATGTTATAGAAACAGCCCATAACTACAGGTGACAGGACAGGAGCTGAGGAGAATGATGAACTGTAAAACACTCCTGATGGTAGGAAACGTCATGTTCAGTGTGAAGTTCCTTTAAATTTTCTGTGACTTTTTTCTTTTTTACTTAAAGGAAGAATCTGCTGCATTCATGGAGTTAAAATTGTCCAGGAGATGGGGCTGGAGTGATGAGACAGCACGTAGGGTGTTTGCCTTGCATGCAGTCAATCCAGGTTTGATTCCTGGCAACCCACAAGGTCCTCTTAGCTCACCTAGACTTATTCCTGAGTATAGAGCAGAACCAGGAGGAAACCCTGAGCCCCACCAGGCATTGTTCCATCCCCCATCCCCCCCAAAATGACCGAAATATTGTGAGAGATGGCGACTGCAGTAGTCAATAATTTGGAGCAAGAGTTGATCTGGCCAAGTCCCTTCTCAATTAACCTTGTGAATAATCAGGAGAGTTTTGAACTCCCTTAACCTCATGGATCACAATTTGTTAAGACATGTCAATCATATAACTGTCGGTTATTTAATGAATGTCAGGCAGATAAGAAACATTTTCATATTCTATGCCATTTAATCTTATAGAATAGGCATGATATCCTACTATACCACTATACCACCAAAGCTGGAACAATAGCACAGCGGTAAGGAGTTTGCCTTGCACGCAGCCAACATGGCCAACCCGAGTTCGATTCCTCCACCCCTCTCAGGGAGCCTGGCAAGCTACTGAGAGTATCTCGCCCACACGGTAGAGCCTGGCAAGCTACCTGTGACGTATTCGATATGCCTAACACAGTAACAACAAAGTCTCCAATGGAGACGTTACTGGGCCCGCTCAAGCAAATGATATCCTACAGATTATAAGTGAGGAAATGAAGCTCAATGTTTTTTTGTTTTGTGAATTCTTTGTTTGGGGGGCTTACTCCTGGATCTGCACTCAGGGATCACTCTTGGCTTAGAGAACCATATGGTATGCCAGAAATTGAACCCAGATTGGTCTAGTTCAAGCCCGACCCACTTTACTATTGTTCTGGCCCCATGGTTTAGTTACCTGCCTGAGATTGATGAGTCAGTGAGCTGAGATCAAGATTTATCCTACTCTTCAAAGACAACAGAAATCTTCCGGTAGCTTTCCCTGCAATACCCTCAACCCAAATACTTTCACTTTCCAAATTGGCAGAAGCTCCACATCCTGGAGAACAGTAATGCAACTGTGATCCATTAGGACCCCTTTGTAGAATTCAGTCAGCACCTCACTCCCATCTCAATTTGTTGTCTCAGTTCTTTTATCACTAACCTTTTTCCCCCAAGCTTTTCTCTCTCCTCGAGGATCACAGAGTGGGACTCAGAGTTGCTGCTGTATGAGTGGGAGCACTGGGGTTTGAATCAGTGGCCTGGCAGATACCTTAAACCAGTGTCTCCCAACTTGAGGGGCACTTGGTCACCTGTGAGACCCCAGACTATTTCAAGGGAGCTACTGGCAAAAACACATAAATGGGGCACCATGGCACAAGACTAGAGGGCCAAATAGTAGGTTTGGCGGTTCACAACAAAGAAAGTATTATTGGAAGGGGGTCAAAAAAGGATAAGTCGAAAAAAGGATAAGAAATGCTCCTTTAAACCCTGAGTCATTTCCTAGTTCGTTAGTCTCCACTTGCTGTTTGACTGATTCTTCTCTTTATTTCTCTTCAATTCACTGAGTTTTGTCAAAAACCATGAGGGGTCCAAGATTTTGTACTCTTTGCAACCTAATCGCCTTGTCTACTCCATGTTTATTGATGCTAGCAGAGCACTAGTTTTTGAGGTCACAGAACTGCATTACAGGCAAGACAGGCAGCAGAGTTTCTCCTCACTGCAGTTCCTCTGGCCCCCAGGTCTTCCCCAGGGGCAACACGGAGCGGCCAGTGTGGGGCTGCATCTGCAGTAGGTTGACATCACAATGGAGGAACTGTGTACCTAGGAATCCCCTAATCTTCTGTAATGGGATGCAACACAACCTTCAACACTGCAGGGATGGATTCTTTTTTTTTTTTAAGAAAATACTTTCTTATTTTGCCCAGGTTGAGCACACAGCTGAAAGAGAGACTGGGCTGCAGAGAGGCTCTCAGAAAGCACACTTATATAAATTGCACTGATACAGATCAGACCAGGGATGGATTCTTAAGAGTTCATGGTCAAGAGTGTTCCTCTATTGAATGGCACACATCTAAAAGAACAAAAGCAACTGGTGTTGGCGTGGGTGTGGGGAGGAGGGGACTCTCCTTCACTGCTGGTGGGAATGCTGACTGTTTCAGCCCTTTTGGAAAACAGTATGGACGCTTCTCAGAAAATTAGAAATTAAGCTCCCATTTGACCCAGCAATACCACTTCTGGGAATAAATCCAGGAGATGCAAAAAAGTATAGTCGAAATGACATCTGCACTTGTATGTTCATTGCAGCACTGTTTACAATAGCCAGAATCTGGAAAAAAAACCCAAGTGTTCAAGAACAGATGACTGGTTAAAGAAACTTTGGTACATCTACACAATGGAATACTATGCAGCTGTTAGAAAAGATGAAGTCATGAAATTTGCATATAAGTGGATCAACATGGAGAGTATCATACGAAGTGAAATGAGTCAGAAAGAGGGAGAGACATAGAATAAATGGACTCATTTGTGGAATATAAAGTAACATAATGGGTGACTAGCACCCAAGAATACTAGAGATGAGTGCCAGGAAGACTGCTTCACTGCTTGGAAGCTGGCCTCACATGCTGGGGGAAAAAGCAGCTTAGACAGAGAAGGGACCACCAAGTAAAGTGTGCTTGGAGGGCCCACTCAGGATGGGAGATGCATGCTGAAAGTAGAGTATAGACCGAACATGATGACCACTCAATACCTATATTGCAAGCCATCACATCCAAAAGGAGAGAGGAGGCAAAATTGAATGTCCTGCCACAGAGGCGGGGTAGTGTGGAAGGGGATAGGGTAGAGGTAGTGGGAGGGATACTGGGATCACTGGTAGTGGAGAATGCCACTGGTGGAGGGATGGGTACTCGATCATTGTATGACTGAAAAGTAAGCACGAAAGTTTGTAGGTCTATAACTGTACCTCACAGTGATTTGTTAAAAAATAAAAGAAATTTTTTTTAAAATGCACAAGGAGAGCACTACCAGAGACACTGCTATGAGTGATCCTCGGTCAACTCCAGGCACCACAAGAAAGGTTAGGAGGGTAAAAAGGAAAAAGAAAAAAAAGGGTGGAAAGTAAAGAAGAAAAAGAATTCTAGTTTTATCGAAGATCCAGAAGAATTTTATGAGAGATGTAACAGTCTTATTTGTATACAAAAAGATTATTTGGGGGCCAGAGAGAGAATTGTGGGTAGAGCACTTGCCTTACATGGATTTATTACACATTAGTGTGAATAAAATTCTTGTCTTTGAGCTTTCAGAAAAATAAATAAATAAATAAATACATAAAAAGCATGACTTTTGGTATCAAAAAATAAAAGTGTTCCTCTGTTCTGTTAGGAGGCACTCTTTTTCTTCAAAAGATATTTATAATACAAACATTGTGGAAAAGAAAGTCCAGGACAGAAGTTGCTAATGCCTCTGCACTCAAGACATACAAAAATGTAGCACCTTGAAGGAGAACTGCCTCCTGGGTTGCTCCTGTATTTTTCCCACTACTGGCACAGAAGATTGTCCCTGGGCTTAGAGAAATAGTGCAGTGCTAAGGTACTCCTTGCATGCAACCAACCCAGTTTCAATTCCTGGTATCCCAAATGGCTCTGAGCACTACCACCAGTGATCCCTGAATGCAGAGCTAGGAGCAAACCCTAAGTACTGCTGGGGGTACCTCAAAAACAAAAATGAAACAAAAAACAAGACTATCCTCTCAAAAACAACCAATGATTGGGGCCAATGAGAAACTACAGAAAGTTAGGGTGGTTTCCTTGCACACAGCTGGCCAGGTTTCTATCTTCAGCACCCCATGTGGTCCCAGGAAAACTGTCAAGAGTGACCTCTTAATACAGAGCCAGCAGTAAGCCCTGTGCACAGCTGAGTATGGCCCACAAAGGGGAGGGGGAAAGATCAATTATCTAATTGCATGGTTCATGTCCTTCTAAAAATCTAGAGGGAACATTAAAATTCAAGAAACATGCATTAGGCACCTACTAAAAAAGTCACTGCGTACACTAAAATAGACATGCATCCTTTTTCTCATAAGGAAATAACAGACATAAACCTGGTATTCAAACCCATGAAAACATTCCAGGCTGTGTTTAGTCATTGGAGGGAAAGGTACATGGGGGTTGGAGAGTTCACATCAACGAGGGATCAAGAATTTGTCTGGGAAGTTAGAAATGCCTTTCCTTCCTCAGATAAAAGATAAGATGGTTAAAAGAGAAAATGCCATGTGCAAAGAACCACACAGTTGAGAAATGAAAATAAGTCTTTCGCACAGGAAGCAAGGGAAGATTGTATGATACGAGACTGGAAAAGGCAAGACCTTGCATGCTCTTGTATGCCACTATAATAATTCTAGTGTTGGGGCCAGAGAGACAATTCAGGGCCCAGAAGTACATGCCTAGCCTATGCAAGGGTCTGAGTTTGAACCTGGCACTTTAAGCCTTCCCCTAAAACACAGGACCTAGGTGTGACCCTGGAGGTCTGCAGCACCGCCAATGGGGCCGCAGTGCTGTGAGCAATCCTCGGTCAACTCCAGGCACCACTTGAAAGGTTCAGGAGGAAAAAAGGAAAAAGGGAAAAATAGGGGGAAAGGTAAAAAAGAAAAAGAATTCTAGCTTTATCAAAGATCCTGAAGTTAAGAAATTCATGAGAGATGCCAACAGTCTTATTCAGATATCAAAAGATTATTTGGGGGCCAGAGAGAGAATTGTGGGTAGAGCATTTGCCTTACATGTAGCCTTCCTTGCCTTACAAACATTGAGCCCTGGTTCAATCCTTAGCACCACATGTGGTCCCTGGGCCTGTCAGGAGTGATCCTTAAGCACAGAGTCAAGAGTAAACTCTGAGTATTGCTGAGTGTGGCCCCAAAATCCAACACTTAAGGCTGCAAGTGGTAGATGAGTGGAGAGGTCCAGATTATATGCAATGAGACCAAATTATATTAGCAGAAATTGGAAAGTATAGACTGATTTGAGAGATTTGGGAAGATGAGCTTGCCAGGGCTTAGTACCATGATGACTATGGGAATAAGGGTGAAGGAAGTAACAGAGAAGGTCACTACATATTTTGATTTGGTTACTACAAGCCTAATTGAGAAGAAAGATAAGAAACATTCATGAATTCAGTTAGACTAAACTTTTTTTAGTTGTAACTTTGAGACATTCGGCAGACATATCAATTAGGACACTGGAACTTAAGGGAAATATCTGGGCAAGAGACACATGTAAAAATCATCTAAACAACTAAAGTCATTGGTATGGGTGATTTTAGGGCAAGAGATTATAATGAAAAGAGAAAAGAACCAAAACGGAATTGTGAGGCACTTCTCAATTTAATAGCTAGGGAGAAGCATTGTGCAAAGGAGAGACACTGTACCCAGAAATGCAGGAAAGAATATATAAAAGAATATATAAAAGCTGAAAGAATATATAAAAGTCCTACCTTATTCAGTTTTACTTGCCATGGTTTGTTACCTGTGATCAATTGCTGTCTGAAAATATTATGCACAATAATATTTTTTGAAAAAGATCCCTTGCCTATATGTTTTTACCACAGTATGTTGCTATATTCTTTGTTGTTAATCGGTCCCTATTCATTTTCTTAAATTAAAATTTATGTATAAATAAGAAAAAATAGTATTGTAGGATGGGTACAATTCATAGTTTCAAGCATCCTCGGGGATTCTCAGGCCTCTGTGGAAAAGAGGGAATTACTGTGGTGCCAAAGGATGAAGGAATAGCCAAGGAAGACTAAGTCATCATAGTATTGAGATTGCGCGGGAAAAATGAGGATAGAAAATAACCCTTATTTTATCAATAAAAAAATACTGGGTAATGACTTGTTGAGAGCCGGTATAAATTCTTGTCCTTCCATGGATGCCCAGAGAACTCATACTGGTGCCTGTGCTAGGGTTATTTGTGGTTTTATTTTTTCCAAGTACAAAAGTTCCCCAGACCTCACCTGACTCAATTGTACCACAACACAAGTTGTTGATTCTAATTTTCATGTCTACTTAAATTATATCCTTTTATTATACCTTAGCTTCCTTTTAAAAATAAAACTATTGTTCCTTGTTATATCTATACAAGTGGGTATGTTGTGCCTATATAATTAGATATGTCCCAAACATAATTTCAAACATTTGCCGTTTTTGTGGGCTTCCCCCCCCACATTAACAAAGGAATCAACGCCTTGAAGTCCAGATTTCCTGATTCTATCCTTTAAAAAAAAATTAGATGTAAAACTCTGGATATTTCTAGTTCAAGGTAAGATTTGGAAATCATGTCATCTCAGACCAAACAGAACTAGGACAGCAATGTGGAGAAGCCAGGTAACTTCTACTATCCAATGATATAGCCTCGAATTTTAAAACAATATATACTTGTGTTTCCGTTATTCATAGATCAGTTTTCTAGCAATGTTGTGTGGAAGAAGGCCAAACAGTAAGTCAAGAAAATGAAAGACCACTCCCACGGAGAGAACTTTTTGGTAAAAAAAAAACAATGAAAACATTTCACCTTTTCAACTGATTGAGCGTTGCTGTCTTATTTACTGATGGGAAGAAAAGGAATCTTGCTATTATTTGGATATAAAATCCTATTCAGTCTTCACCTGGGGTCATGCAGAAAAGCAGTGGATAAAGGGGAAGAATAAAATATAAGCTAAGAAGAAACGACTACAGGAAGATTGACCAAGGATGAAGAGCTGAGGCTGATAAGGAAGTGAGAGGCAGAGAGAGATGAAAGTAGGAAGGAGAGAGAGAGAGAGAGAGAGAGAGAGAGAGAGAGAGAGAGAGAGAGAGACAGAGACAGAGACAGAGACAGAGACAGAGACAGAGAGAGAATATGAATGACTCTAAATGAATCCTATATGCTTCTGCAACTCCCTGGAACTTCAGTGATGCCTAAGGGTCATTTTAGAAGGCCACGTATGCACAAAGAATTTCAGTAACTATTGTATTCTTGAAGAGTGCAGGTAATAGGTAACATTTTAAAGAGATTTCCGTAAAAAAAAAAAAAAAACAGTTCCAAAGAAAATGCAGTTCTAAAAGACCGCTGAAATAAAGCCAGCACAAGGAACCTGGCTGCATCCACCCCGGTTCTTGAAAGCCTGATTCCTGGGGTCGCACTGCCGTGCCCAGGACACCCCACAGTGCCCCAACTCTTGAGGGGGGGGCTCTGCGCGTGGGCGCGTGGGCGCGGAAGTGCGCGGCGGGCAGCCCCCTGGCATCCCTGCAGCGCCCCCCATCGCCCGAGATTGGAGGTCCAGGCGGCCGCGCACACTCGCCAGCCTTCGAGCTGCGGGGCGCCGAAAGGTAAGGGGGTTCTCCGCGGTCGGAAGGGGTGGAGGCGGGGAGGGGGGGGTGAGGCCGGGGCACCCACTCCACCTTGCCCCTTAGAGTCCGGCTCCCACTGCTCCTGCCTCCGAGCGACGCCCCCCACCCCCGGACTCCCCCGCCTGCGGGCTCGGCTTCCCCGGCGGCGCGGCGCGGGGGGAAGGTGCGGGGGGGAGTGTCTCTCCGAGCACCTGTTGGCGTGAAGTTCTGGGGCGCGCGGAGAGCGCCGGGACTCCAGGGCGGCCTTCCCCATCCCGGGGCGGGCACTCGCGTGAGTGGGCCCCGGCACAGCTGCGAGCCCCCAGTTTATTTGGGGGCTCTGTTTCCCCGCGGGGGGGTGGGTAGTGGTGCGGAGGGGAGGGGCGGGGCGGGGAAGAGGGAGCGGCTCGCCCCGGAGCAGCCCCAGTAGCCGCGGCCCGAGCCCCGGCAGCGCGAGCCGGGCACCCGGGTCCGGGGGCCGCGGGGCCGGGTCGCCGCGGGGCGCGGGCGGGGGCGTGCGGGGCCGCGGCCCGGGGCGCCGTCGGCGGGGCTCGCGCAGCCGTACTGGGGCGCGCCGGCCGCGACTCCTCCCCCTTCCCCTCCTCCTCCGCCTCCCCCCGGCTCCGGAGCAAGCATGGCGGCGGCGGCGGCGTTCGAGGTCCCTCGGGGGAAACAGAAAGCGCGAGCTCCGCGGAGAGGGAGCGAGGAGCGGGGCTGAGGCGGCGCCGTCACCACCGGGAGAGCCCCCTCCCACCGCCCGCGCCCCCGGCGGCCGCGGCGGCGCCCCCTCCCTGTGCCGCCCCGCCCCGCCGCCCCTGCACGTCCCCCCGGCACCACCCCCGGGAACTGCCGCCGAGGCGGAGCGCGCCGCGGGTCCGGAACCCGCAGCGAAGAGGCGCCGGGGTGGCCGCCCCTGGTCGGCCGGAGCGCGGCGCGGCGCGGCCCGGAGGTGAGCCCGGCGCCCCCGCCCCCGCCCCCGGCCCGCCGGGCCGCGGGGCCGCAGAAACCGTTAGGCAGGTGGCGCGGAGTCGGCGCCGTGCGGGGCTCGGGCCCGTCGGGGGGAGCCGCCCGCCGGGGCCCGGGGGCGCGCGGCGGGCCGAGGTGCCGCGGGCCGGACCCTGGCCGCGAGGGGTGGGCCGGGGGGCACCTGCCGGGCGGGCGCGGCGCCCGGGCGGCACTTTCGGGGGCGCGGCGGGCCCGGACGGAAGGAGCCGGCGCGGGGCGCGGGCGGCTCTCCCCGCCCCCTGAGCGGGTCCGCGGCGGCGCCGAGAGCTGGGGCCCCTGGACGCTCCGGGGGGCGGGGGCGGCAGGCTCGGCCCCCGGGGCGGTGGCGCCGAACTTGAACCCTTTTTTCCTCCTTTTTTCCTGAAGCGGCTCCCGCGCCCGGCCGCCGCCGGGGGTGGGACGCGGGACGGGGCGTGAAAAACCTCGAAAGCCCTCTGGGCGGGCGAGCCGCAGCGACCTGTGGGGCCAGTGCCGGTCCCTGGCGGACCCGCGGTGCCGGCCCGGGGAGCACCACCTGTTCGGGCGGCGGGAGCACCCGGCCGGCTTCTCGGGAACTTCCTGCCGCGGCCGCGGGAGGACGTCACGCGTGAGGTAAAGGCCAGCGGCGCGGGAGCTCGGGGCGCCAGTCCGCGGGGCCGCGGGGGTGGCTGTGCGACCGTCGCGCCCGCTCCCCGCCCCGCGCGCCGCGAAGGAAGCTGGTGGCGGTCCCGGCTCTGGGGTAATGGGGGGCGGGTCGGGAGGTGAAGTGGGTGCAGGTGGGTGGGGGGCGCGGACGCGGGCCCCGGGCCCCGGAGACTCTTGCGCTGCGCGATCGCGGGCTTCCCGGTGGCCCCCCGCGTCGCCGCAGCGCCCGCCCAGGTGTTTGCTCGCCGCCCCCCCGAAGGGTCCGTTCGTTCGTCGTGGCCGTCGCGGAGCAACTCTGCGGGGCGGAAACGTCCGGGGTCCGCGCCGCTCCCGATCTCCGCCGTCCCCGGAACCGCGGTGTTGGGGGGCTCGAGAGCCGAGTGTTGGGGAGGGGTGCGGTGTGCGTTTCCCGGGGCAGAGGCGGGGCCGTGGAGCCGCGCCGGGCCGCGTCCGGGGCTCGGGAGTCGGAGCCATATGTTAGGCTGCCTCGGGAGGGGTCGAGTCCGCGCTCGCCGGGGCGCTCGCTGGCTCCTACCTTCGTAAGTTTTTCTGTTTTCTTTTCTTCCTTTTATTTTTTCTATCCCCCCCCCCCCCCCCAGTAGTCAGAAATCGCCGGCGAGGAACGAGTTTCCTAACTGGACCACAGCCGCAGGGCTCATGTTCCCAGTTGAGTTGGCTTTCTCGAGTCTGGGGACCTCGGAGACAGATGGGTAGGCTGGACAGGAAATAGTGATTAAAAAAGGTCTTTTTTTTTTTAACGCCCTATAGTTTATAGCCACAGATCCCGAATTTTCGCTTTCAGCTTTTTCCCACGGATTATGCCTTGCCATCACCGACAACTTCAGTTAGGAAAGAAGGGACTTGGGGGAGGGGGTGATCTTGTTAAAATTTTAATAATTCGAAATTGAAAAAAATTTCAGCACTGACATGGGACTACGTAGATTTTTGCCCTGTTTCTTCTTTGCCTTCCGGTACCATCTCTCAGTTTTCTTCTTGTCGGTTTGCTGTAGGATTTTTCTTCCAGTCTGCTTACTGTTCAGCCACCTGTATGCTTTTCTGGTTTAACTCCTTCTTTTCCTTTTGTCTGAATTCTCAGAATCATTGAATGTTCAGGCAAAACGAACTCCCAGTCTCAGACACAGTGTGATTGTAAAGGTAACTTGCCCCTCAGATGAATGATATTCATTAGAAATAAGTAGATTCTAGGATTATCTATCTTTTGGAGTCATCTATAGAGGTTGATTGATTTTTAGTCTACTATGCATTTAATAATTTTACCTTTTTAAATTTTACATCATATATAAGCACATTTTATTATTAATTAAGGATCAAGTTCTCCAGCCTGACTAGTGAAACATAGGCCAGGACTGAGAGACTGTAAACCCAGGAAAAAATGACAGTCACGATTACTGTTCTCATTGTCTTTTATTTTCTTTGGTAAAGAGCTTTAATTGTAAATTGCTCCTTTTAAATGTAGTTGCATGGGTAATTTATGTGTGTTTTAAACAACTATCATGTAGTTATTTCATAATTCTCAGGCATGTGTATGTTTGGAGATTTGTTTTCCCTTTCAGATGTTCTTGATCCATTTTTGTGAATGAGTCTGTCTCTGTGGCCAATGACTTCAAGATACACATGTGGTTTCCCATAAGTTAATTCAAAGATTAATGATTTTTGCCTATCAGCAATCTCTTGAAGACTTCAAGTAAATCCATAATATTGTAAAAATGAATATATTCCTTTGAGCTTTTTTAGTACTTCCATTTATCCCATTAGCTAGAAGAAAAATGGCCACATCACTGTCAAGTTGCTTTTTTTTTTTTAGAGGGAATTTATTGGCCAATCCTGTTGGAAGGCAGTTTTTTTGCAAAGTAGCCCTTGGTCCTCTATTAAGATCCTTTGTTCGTATCATCTTTTGATATTTCCAGTCTTTCATCACCTGTTACTAGTCCGCATGCTGGTTTTTTTTTTCTCTCCATGTTAGGTGTGTTGAGGAAATGACAAGTGCTTAGAGGATAAACTATTATTAAAGTGGAAATACAAAAGCAGTGCTATGCGTTTATTTCTTCATGTGTTTGACAAACTGGCTGGAGATAACTATTCCAATAAGTTGTTAGAAAAAAAATGTAAGGTAATATTATTAAACTTTTGTGGTGTCAAATGTAATTTAAACAAGTATAAAGCCAGTGAGTGCTAAAGGCATTTGGAAGAAGTCAGACTTGAAGTGTAGGAAGGATTTAGATTGTAAAAGGAAAGCTGTTTCAAAAAAGACAGGCAGCCAAGGCTGGAAGATATAGCAAGGAGACGAGATAAGAACACATATTAGGAGAAGAAAGATGAGAGGGGTAGGGTTTTTTATTTTTGGCTAAATTCCAGAATATGGTCAAAAGAGGATTAGGAAAGTCTGGACAAAAGTTTGGCTCTAACATTTTTGAACCTATCACTGAAAGAACTATACATCTACTTTGATATATTAGTAATCTAAGTTTTATAAGAAATAGCATATATGTATATATATATCCTATATGTTTGTTGTTATAACATTTTGAGGGTCAACACTTTCTGTAGAGTGCTAGAGAATGGTTTAAGTCTTGCAGTCTCCTAATAGTGTCTTGAATAGATTTTTGTTCTTTGTATAATATGTTAAAAATAGAAAATTTTTAGCTCAAGGGCCAAACAAAATAAGCTATTTTCTGCATTTGGCTAACACAGTTTGCTCACTCTTGGCTCTTAATTGGTTAGGTTGTCTAGTAGAATAACAAAAAACGCTACATCTAGGTATACATGGTTGTTTGGTGTGTTTGACTGACATTTCTGTTTCTTCTTTTAAAACAATCTGTTAGTTGAGGTACTATGATTTACAAAGTCATTCATGATTGAGCTTCAGGCATATACTTTTTTAGGACCTGTCCTTTCGCCAGTGTCTGTTTCCCCCCACCAGTGTCCCCAGTCCTTCCCATCACCCAACCTCCTCTTTGGCAGGCACCGTTTTATTTATTTTCTTCTCCCTTTAGGCACTGTGTTTTATAATTTTCCTTATTGGGTAGAAGAAGGAACTGAGATATGCAGAAATTGCGGCAACTGTAATTGTTTTGTGGCCCAACTACAACATAAGCGTCAACCTAGACTAGCTCTTCAAAGGAACAAGTCTTTGAGGCAGGCCTTAGAGCCCTGAAAATAGCTGCAAGCAGCTTCATTTAGAATCTATAGAAGTTGAAGTACATCAGCTGCCTGTTTCAGTTTTTACATATATTAGAATTGACACCTAAGAATCTAAGCTAGGGCTCTGGTGAGCTCAGGGATCTCATGGGAGCAGGCCGTAGGATACCTTGTTTTCAGCATGAGCCTAGGATGAATTCGTGAAGAAACAAGCCATGTCCTTTCCTCGGTTACTTCAGAAAGAGCACTGTGGTGTAGTGTACAGTCTAATAATTGGTGCTTTACATTGGTGAACTTGGGTCATCAAGAGGTTTCATTGTATGCAGATTAAGACAGAAGACTTTGAAATAAATATATTTCCATTGATATTATTTAAAGATAAGGTGAATTCATAATGAGTTATTTTGAAAATTCATTTACATGTGACGCATCTCTTTAAAGTTTTTAAATTTATAGCTGTGTATATCTTTTTTGTTTTGTTTTGTGGGTCGCATCTAACAGTGCTCAAGGAGCCATACAGAATCTGTCTTACCTGCTGAACTCTCCTCCAGTCCCTATCACTGCGTATTTCTAAGACAGTTCTATCTTGAACACATTGGATTTCCTGTGCCTACCATTAACCAAGTGAATAGCCGTACTTCAGGTAATGGCTAAATGAATCAATTGGATAGGGTTACTTTATATTTTGTGTCATCAGGAGAGCAAGAGCAGAGTATAAAACTAAGCATATTTTATGTATACCAGATGCTAGAATGTAAGATTGAGAATTGATTGAATAAAATCAGGGATTCCTCCCCTCTCCTCCTTAAAAACATTAAAATTGGGCCAGAGATATAGTAGAGTAGGTCCCCTAGTACCACCAAGAGTGATCCCTGAGTACAGAGCCAGCCTGAACATTGACTTTAGTGTGGCCCCAAAACACAGGGAAAAGCAAATATTAAAACAACTAAAAATGAAAACCACAACCCCAGTTAACTAAATGTATATATTGTTTTTTAAAGGTACTACAACAGATTAAATTTTAGCCTTTCTAAATTCTTAATAAAACTTTGGCTTTTTGAATTTTGCTTTCCTAATAAAACTTTGGTTTTTGAATTTTGCTTTAAGAAGTTACTAATTTGATCTCCCACATCTCTTTTGACAGTGCTTTAAATAATTGTGTCATTCCAGCAGTTTCTATTGCTTGGATAGAAGATAAAGTACATTGAATCTTAATTCCATCACCACCCAGTTAGCCATACGATCTTAGCTTAAAGTTTTCCAGTTTCAGGGATCCTAGTCCTTAAATGGAGAATAATATCTACCCTGTTATTCCCCATAGAAATACTGTGAGTACCCAGAGATGTAGGAAACTATGAAAAAAAGTATATAAAGTAAAAAGCGGGGGGAAAAGAAAAGGTATATAAAATATGCTATTTAAGTGCTTACATGACTGCAAATTCACTAATTTGGTAGTCTACTTAATTAGGGCTGGAGCAATAGCACAGCAGGTAGGGCGTTTGCCTTGCATGAGGCCAACCTGGGTTTGATTCCTCCATCCCTCTCAGAGAGCCTGACAAGCTACTGAGAGTATCCCACCCGCACGACAGAGCCTGGCAAGCTCCCCGTGGTGTATTCGATATGCCAGAAACAGTAACAATAAGTCTCACAATGGAGACGTTACTGGTGCCCACTTGAACAAATTGATGAACAACCGGAGGACAGTGCTGCAGCGCTATATGTCTGCTACTATACTGGGGAAAATAAAAACCTTGTTTTTTGTAAGACCTAAAATCGAATTAACTTTCATCCTCCAAGGCCTTGTAAATACATTGTGCTTCCAATAAACATTTAGAGTTTACTCAAAAGTTTTAACTGCTTTCTTGGCAAAGAGACTACATATAAAAGTTTTCTTCTCATTCTTGCAAAACTTTCAGTGCAGCCCATACCCAATACTTCTCTTCCTTTATTGTAGGGTACTCGGAGAGCCCGGCAAGCTACCGAGAGTATTCGATATGCCAAACACAGTAACAACAAAGTCTCCAATGGAGACGTTACTGGGCCCGCTCGAACAAATCGACGATCAACGGGAGGGCCTTTACCTTTACCTTTACCTATTGTAGGGTAATGCTGATCTTTCAGTCCAAGTGATTTCAGCTACTCTTTCCAAAGTGGATTAAAAATATGTGAAAATGATTTCCTTATTATTTTTCAAGTGTTATGACTGTTTCTGAATCTATCACATGAAGATCTACCTGTTGAACTTTCATTTTAGTTTAGTTCCTGTGCTTTTTAAATCTTTCACATAAGTGCCAGATGTGTGGTAGTATTCTCATTTTACACATGAAACTATTACTTCTGATTGACTTGTGTTGCTCTTCCACTCTTGCTTCTTGAGAACTTTTTGTGCTAGTTGTTAGTAAGTATGATTTGTATTTGAATAGACCTTTATTATCTAAATTTATATTAGTAGCTAATAGTGTTAGCCAGCCTATTAAAAAGTATCTTTTGTGCCAGCAAGTCAATCTGCACCTGAGAGGCAAGTGCATCAGCAGCCTGATGGTGCCTTCAGACTTCTAGATACCTCAGAATTGCTGCTATGCCTCTGGCCAGACCCCAAATTGGGGCAAAGTTTACCAAGAAAGTAAATGGCCAAAAGTTAGGTATGTGGGAGACACCCACAAACCACTTCCAGCTCTCTGGTTCCTGATCAAACTGCTTAACGGCCGTGATCCCAGAAACTTAGAAACAAATCTCAGAACCCAGCAGCTTTTGGCAGAAATGCTTCTGGTCCCTGCAGTAGGTTACCAGCACCGGGCCACCCCAGGGGAGAAAGGTTGCTTTCCCTTTGCCTCCTCCCCCCTTGGCGGCTGGGTGGTGACCACCCTCCAGAGGCCACTAGACAGTCAGGAGTGGACCCGCAGTGACAAGACACATGGGGCCTCACGGGATGGGGTGGAGCTGACCCTTTCCACCCTGCCCCAACAAGGGCCCCTGAGTTGCTGCCCACAATCCGCCTCTCTGGTTCCTGATCAAGTTGCTTAATGGCCATGATCCAAGAGACTCAGAAACAAATCTCAGAACCCAGTAGCTTTGGCAGAAATGCACCCGATCCCCGCCGTAGGTTACCGGCACTGGGCCACCCCAGGTGGCAATAAGTTTTGTGCATTGGCCTGTTCCCCCTGGCGGCTCAGTGGCTGCCATCCTCCAGAGGCCATTGGACAGTCAGGTTTGGGCCCGCAGTGATGAGACATGCAGGGCTTCAGGGTATGGGGTGGAGCTTGCCCTTTCCTCCCTGTCCCAACAAGACCCTGAGTCTCCACCCACAAATGGCCTCTCTGGTTCCTGATCAAGCTGCTTAACAGCCATGATCCCAGAGACTCAGGAACAAATCTCAGAGCCCAGCAGGTTTTGGTAGAAATCCCTCCTGATTTGATTGTTAAAATTTTGGAATTCCAAAGTTGCGTGGCCACTACTGCAGCCACATGACATCATGTTATTCATAACCAGCAATAGAAAACAAATTGTCTACGGTTGTCTTTTCGGCACATCTGAGTGTTGGGGTAAAATCCCAAATAATAATGGTGGATCCGGGGTCGAAATATTGAATGAAATCAAAGTGGAGAGAGAGTAATGTGGAAATCATCTGCCCCACAGGTAGGGGGAGGGTGTGGGATGGGGGGGTATACTGAGGTTTTTGGTGTTGGAAAATGGGCACTGGTGAAGGGACGGGTTTTTCATCATTGTATGACTGAGACTTAAACCCAAAAGCTTTGTAACTTCTCTCACGGTGATTCAATAAATAAATTTATAAAAAAAAAAAAAGTAAGGTGGAGTTCATGCCCAATTCAATCAGCCTAATCAATGGCTGAATAAATAGCAATACTCCTACATTTTTAAAAAAATGTATCTTTTTGTTTTTCTTCTTCAGAATCTATATTTTGCATGTATATTTGAACAAAATAAAATTAGAGTGATTAGTTTCATCTCTAAGAAGGAAAAAGCTTCTCTGGGGGTTTTAAACAGAAATTTAAGTATATTTAAAAGTACATTTAATACTTT
This sequence comes from Sorex fumeus, assembly GCF_029834395.1. NCBI lineage: Eukaryota > Metazoa > Chordata > Mammalia > Eulipotyphla > Soricidae > Sorex > Sorex fumeus. The sequence goes on from NW_026606152.1 coordinate 14,028,076, forward strand.
AAAAAAAAGATTTGATGCCAGTACTGTCAGTGTGTCCAGTGGTTGAACTCTACATTGCATATGTGAAGCCCTGGGTTTGAGCACCAGCAGTGTTGAATATAGTCCTAGTAGTCCCTAAGTACCGCTGGGCAAGGGCATATCCAGGTGTGACTCTCACACAAATTAAAAAATACGCATAGACTGCTCTCTTTTATAGGAATAGATGCTATATGCAGCTACTTCAGTTTCACTCCCACTGAGAAATTTCACTTTTTTTAAAAAAAAGCTTTTCTTAAGATTTGCTTAAGTAAAAAAAATTAAAATGTAATTTATAATTCATGGTTTTATTATGTCTACATATCCTAAATTTTTTTTGTTTGATTTGCTTCTGAATAACAATTTTGTTCTTAAGGTTTGATTCTCTCCGTGTAGTATTTTCACTTGTAATATGTACTTTTCCTCTTAAATTGTAGATAATAGTTTATGGCAAGGTTTCTCAAGCTTTTTTTAGTCAGACTGTGTCCTGATCTTATTTCCTTCATGTGGCTCCCATCCTTCCAGTTTTGCCTGTAGTCTTGTGCCATGGACTCCTACTAAACCAATTTCTAATTTTGGCCCCTTGGAATATCTTGGAAGCCCACAGGGAAAACATATTGCCCTCAGTTGAGAGATACTGCTTTAAAGTTTCTTTTAGTTTCTTCAGTAAATAGTGCCTAGTTACTTTTTTATTGTTCAATTTCATAGTTAAAGTCCATTTTATGCTAGCATCTTCTTTCAAATCTGTAACTTTAAACTGATACACCCGATAGCAGTGTTCCTCTGATCCAATTTTTAGACTTTTTAGGCTAAATTTCCTTTTTGGGGAGAGGGGGTGGCAGGAGGGTCACACCTGGTGGTGCTCAAGGCTTACTCCTGATTCCAGGGATCACTTCTGGTGGCCCTCAGGAAATTATATGGAGTGCAAGGAATCAAACCCACATCGGCCAGCGCAAAGCAAGTGCCCTACCCGCTGTACAATGACTCGGGAATCAGAGGCTAAATTTTCTAAGACATAAACTTACTCAAATCATTATACAGTTTTTGAAATTGAAACCACACACAATTCCTGTGGTATTACTAAGACATCTGTCTGTCTTTCTACTTCCCTCCTTTTTCTGACTATAGTGAAAAAGAGTGGATCTTTTACATTGGTAGGATTGTTTATTGACTTTTCTTCCCTTATTAACTGTTCTTAACTGTGATCATATTATTTTCTCTTTTCACCCTTAATTTAATTATGATAAAGAGGGTTAATAATAGGATTGGCTATTGTAAGGAATGGGATTGGCTATTGCAAGGATTAAAAGAGAAAGTCCTTTAAAATGGCAATTAAAATGTTTGCCATAGGAAATTTATGTCTAGAACTTTGACAGATGTGTCAGATCATTTTCACCCAGTATTCTTTACTTGCTTTGATCCTTCATTTTATTTATTCATCTCTTTTGTTAAAAACTTGAAACATCCAAGGTAGAATATGAGGTAACAACAAAGATAATGTCATACTCTCCTCCCTCTGGTAATTTCTACACTAGGATTAGTGGTTAAAATATATAAACACACACTTAAAATTAAAATTCAAAATAAACTAAATACCACTTTTGCCTCCGTTCATTTGTGTGAGCCCTTTAGATCTTTAATACAGACCTGCCATTTCTGTAATATCCTCACAATTTCAAAATGTTGCACATAATACATAGTGTATATAGTTGTCTCAACTACTAAGCTGTGAACTTCATGAGTGTGAGCAGTATTGCTAGGGTTTGCCTTCCCCTCACATAAGAAAAGATGGAAAATATTTTAGATTCTGTGGCTTCATCAACTATTGAAACTACTAAAGGACAGTAATAGAGACATTATGATAACTATAATAACAAGAACAGTAACAGAGACATTATAAACAGTAGGCGTGACTGTGTCCAATAAAACTTTACAGTAATGGACAGAGGACCATATTTAGTCATCAGCTTTAATTTGTTGGTTCCTGCAAGACTATATTACCTTTGCCTGGCAAATATAAGGCACTCAGTAAATAACTCTACTTAATATATCTTCAACATTGTTAGTGAAATAGCACTGTGTATCTGGATGCTACTTCAGACTTTACTAGTGTCAGTTTGCTTAATCATTAAAACAATTCTCCAAAGGTAGATAACAGTTACCAGCGTTTTAAAAGTTAGAAATCTGAGTCCAACTTAGATACCATCCTACGATCTTATAACTAATGGTATATGGTATAAGATTTGGGATATATACCCAAGCATTCTCACTGTAGAGCCTGAGTTTTTGTATTTTGGTACTTGTTTTTCGTTCCATACCTGCTCCATGCTCAGAAATAACTCCTGGCAGGGCTGGGGGGACCATACCGGGTACTGGGGATTGAACCCAAGTTGACCACATGTGTGGCAGACACCTACCCACTTTGTTATCACCCCAGCACCCTAGAGCCTGCATTTTAATAATTAAAGCTTACCAGTTCTGATTTTCTGAATCAGAATTATGAAACATTGATGTTACTAAGGCTAATAAGATAACTATGATTATTTCTTTGTTGCCAATTTTCTTAAATTCTTTCGTCTTTGCAAAGTCCTAACAAAAAACATGAAATAATCAGAGAATGGCAGAAGTGCTTCCTTAAAGGATAGGAAGATAACTTTTGTCAAAAACTCTTGTTTGGTTTTTAGGTTTTTTGTTGGGGAGAGAGTGATGGTCCACAACTGTGGTGCTCAGGGAACTATATTTGGAGTTTATGGCAGGGATTTGAATGAGGATTGATGACGTGCAAGGCACATGCTTTACCTCCTATTCTTTCTCTCTAACTCCTTATTAAAAATTTTTACTCCTAATTACCAAAATAGAAAAATAACCACCAAATAATAAGGAAGGGATGAAAGTTATTATTTGCTGTTTACATACTTAAAAATGCCTAAGAAAAGGTTGAGTCAAGAAGATTTCAGTTAGCCATTTATTACCTAAACTTAGAGAATTTATAAGCTTTCTTATACATTAGAAATAACCAATGAAAAGCAAGAAGAGCAGAAACCTGTATCAAACTACTTGAAAAATATTAATGTACAACATATTTATGAAGAAAATCTCAAGATCTAAATATATGGAAGAATGCTGTATTCCTGATGGTGACAAATTAATACTATAAAATGACAATTCTCCGCAAATTAATAAAGTCAGTGAAATCTTAATCAGAAGTTCAGTAGAATTTTTTAAATGACATTTGACAACTTTATGTGTCAACTTTTGAAATGAAGAAATAAACAAGTATGACCAAATTAATTTCAAAAGGAAGCTTAGCAAAGGGGAACTATCCCATCAAACATAATACAACAAAGTCATCGTTTTAAAATAATTACCACTTGCAATAGGACAAGGCATGTTGATCGAAAGAACAGAATAGAGAATTCAGGTGGAACTCCGTGGATACAGAAGAATTCAGTACATTAGAAACAAATGAGTAATAGAAGAGCGAGTTTATAATAGGGTAGCACAATTGACTCTTCCAGCTGAGGTAACTACACAGCAGTAACTTTATTTAGAAGTAAATTTTTTCAATTGGGTAGAGGCTGGTTAAGAGAGGATCTTCTCATGAGAGGTAGTGAACTTAGATGCTGTTTTTTAAAAAGCAAGCCATAGAAGGGATAAAACATGTAACAAAGTTAATTTTAAAGTTTGCTTTAAAAAACTAGCAGAAATTGGAAAAGTTTAATATTAGTGTCAAAGAGGAAAGTAGATTTATAAGCTATTGAATAAAGAGTATAAATAGCTTTATCTTTCGTGGGAAAATGATTGGCAATATATTTTAAATACATATTTCTGAACAAGAGGTTTCACTTCTGCATATCTTCAGTTTATAAATATATCATTTATAGAGTAAGCATGACTGCTCCCTACAAAGGAGAAAGTATAAAAAGTTGAAGCAGGGGCTGGAGCAATAGCACAGCGGGTAGGGCGTTTGCCTTACGCACGGCCAACCCAGGTTCGATTCCTGGCATCCCATATGGTCTCCTGAGCACCGCCAGGGGTAATTCCTGAGCACAGAGCCAGGAGTAACCCCTGTGCATCGCTGGGTGTGACTCGAAAAGCAAAAAAAAAAAAAAAAAAAAAATTGAAGCAATCTCAGTATTCACCATTAGAATAATTAAAATTATAGAATGTACTTACCAAAGAATATTACATCCTTTGTACATATATATGAATAAACATGCTTCCTTGGGAAAGTATTAAGATAGTTTACATGAAAAAAACAGCACTGACCAAAACATGTCATTTTATTTGTGTAACAATCTCCTCCTAGAAAACCTCAAACAGCTCAGGGAAGAGACTAAATGGATACTTCTATAGTGGTAGTTGTAGAAGTGGAGCAGGAAAAGTTAAAGAAAATGTCTTTGCATTTTTCACTATAAAAACACAATTTTTGTGCAATGTGACAAAAGTATCAAGACACGATAGGGTTTAAATTTATCATTTGATTATTGTTATTGAATTATCATTTGATTTTGTTATTATTATCAGACCTTCTAATTGGATGGCTTTGATTTACACCTGCTTTTCTATTACAATTTAACTTCCAATAACTTTTCATCTAATTTCATTGGTGCTCCTAGAAATAGTGTTGTGTCAGAAGATATATTAGTGTATTAAAAAATGAGAATTGTGAAGTAATGTTTCTCAGTCTATAATCATACCTGCCAACCAAGACAGTGTTATTATAAAATAGAATGAAAGACATTTTCTTTTTCAGTTATCAAATTATAATTTTGAATATTGTTTTTAAGTCTTATATGCATGGATATTTCATTTTCCTTCATTAATTTTAGGACCTGATAATGGCATATGTATAAGATAAGCTAATTTATGAAAGTTATGTTAATAATATATAATTGGGAAGTGAGAGTTGGGGTTTTTTTGTTTGTTTTCAGTAAATGTGCTGGGAAAACTGATTAGCCGCATGTAAAAGAATGAAATGGAACTGCTGATTCATACCATACACAAAATTAACTCAGTGGATTAAAGACTTCAAAGTAAAACTGGAAACCATAAAACTCTTTAAAGAAAACAGGTAATAAGCTCTTGACATTAGTCTTGGTGAATGATTTTTTGGATCTGATACTGAAAGCAAGAATAGACAAGTGGAATCATAGCAAACTAAAAAAGATTTTGTACAGCAAAGGAAATCTTCCACAAGATGAAAAGGCAGTCCACAGGATAAGAGAGAAAAAATTGAAAATCATGTGTCTGATTAGGGATTAATATAAAAGGGATACAGTTAGTATATCTCAATAGAGTAAACATACATTTCAATAGAAAAAAATCTGTTTTTAAGAATGGGCAGATCTGCTGAGATGTTTTCTAAAAAAATCATATACAGATTGCCAATAGGCACATCATTAATCAGGAAAATGCAAATCAGAACTACATGAGTTAAAACCTCATACCTGTTAAAATGGCTGTTATAATATAAGAACACTTGAATACGTGTTGACAAAGATGGTGAGAAAAGAGAGAGAGAGAGAGAGAGAGACCCTGTGCACTGTTGGAAATTGGGGCAGCCACTATGGAAAACACTAGAAATTCTTCCTAAAAATACAAATGAAACTACCCAGCAATTTCACTTCTGGGCATTTATCCAAAGAAAATAAAAACAAAAAACATAAAGATATCTGTAGCCCCACATTTATTGCAGCTTTACATTAGGCAAGATAGGGAAGCAACCAAAGTGTCCATTTATGGATGAACAGACAAATTGTGACTTACATGTATTTATATATATATACACATATATATCACACACACACACACACACACACACACATATATATATACATATATATATATATCTCAACATCCATGAGTATGTAACGCTGTAGCACTGTCCTCTGTTGTTCATCGTTCATCGATTTGCTCGAGCGGGCCTAGTAATGTCTCCATTGTGAGGCTTGTTACTGTGTTTGGCATATCAAATATGTCACGGGGAGCTTGCCAGGCTTTGCTGTGCAGGTGTGATACTCTCTGTAGCTTGCCCGGCTCTCCGAGAGGGGCGGACTAATTGAACCCGGCTCTGCCGGATTGGCCGTATGCAAGGCAAATGTTCTACTCAATGTGCTTTCACTCCAGCCTGTGTATGTAACAATATAGTGTATGTTACAATATACGTACATTTATCTACAAAAGAAAAGACTTTTGCCATTTTCAATTACATGACAGACCTTGAGGGCATTGTATTAAGTGAGCAAGAGAAAGACAATACTGTGTGGTCTCATTTATGTGCAGAGTCTAAAAATAAAACCTAAACGCACAGATTGGTGGTTACCTGAGGTGGGGACTGGGGTGTAGTGCAATGGGTAAAGGGTGTCCAGAGGTGCAAACTTCCAGTGATAAAATGACTTTCATGGGGATGTAATTACAACATGAGGACTGAAGTTAATATTATGGTTGTGTATATTTAAATATTGCTGAGAGAGTAGTTCTTAAAAGCTCATTGCAAGGAAAAAATTAAGTTTATATAGTGATTTATCTACACTTACTGTAGTGATGTGGTAAGCATGTCACAAATACATAAATGTGAACCGTTATGTAGTATCTGGATATATGTCAGTTTGTTGGTTATATCTCAGTTTTTAAAAATGGGGTGCTAGGATATAGTACACTGATGAATGTGCATGCCTAGCACTCATGAGACCAGCTTTGATCTCCAGCACCAAATGGTCCTCCCAGCACCACCAAGTGCATCCCTGGAGGACGCCAGCACTGCCTGGTGGCCCAGTATAACTAGCACTGCAGGATCCAAGCACATCACATCCTCAGGCCTTTGCATTGAAACACTATCCCACAGGTGAAACCTCTGTGCCTCTCGAGCACTGCTTGGGAGTTACCTCCTCCTGAACCTTCCTCAAAAACAAACAAGAAAAAGATTTATTTTTAAAATGTTGCCAGTAAAGAACAGCAGAGATGTCAGAAACTTGAGCTGAAGACAGTAAATAAAGGGGATATTTCAAAAATTAGTAGAGGGCATTCTAATAATCTAGAGGGAGCAAGCATACAAAAGGTAATTTGCTTGCCTTGCATGAGGTCAACCCAGGCTTAATCCCCAGCACCCCAAATTGTCTCTCATGGCACTCCCACTCTGGAGTGATATCTGAGCTAAAAAAAAAAAAGAAAAAGAAAAATCAGAAAACAGATTGGGACTGGAATGATAGTACAGCAGGTATGGTGCTTGCCTTGCATGTGGCCAACCTGGGTTTGACACTGGCACACTATATGGTCCCCCGAGGGCTGCAGAGAGTGATTCCTGAGCACAGACTCAGCAGTAAGCCCTTAGCACTGTGGAGTGGGTCTAAAAAAATCTAGTGTCTCAAAAAAGGACTGTCAATATTATGTTGACAGACAAATCTCATGGAAAGTACAGAAATGTTTCTTGATTTTATCATGATGAATTTTTTTTATTAGTGAAACACCATGAGGTACAGTTATAGACTTACAAATTTTTGTGCTTGGATTTCAGTTATACAGTGATGATGAAATTTTTGAGTGGAAGGAATTAATGATGAAGTTTAATAAGAGTTACTTTCACAGATACCTTAATCTTTTTGTTGTTAAACCTATATAGTTTGATGAATAGTATAGAAATTGCTGATTTAGTTTGTAATTCAGAATCACTCTGTTAAATGTATCAAGAACTTGAGATGCTAAAAAAGCAAAGTGAATAGAATCTATAAGCTACAACTTTTTAAAAGCACAATATAATGTTTGTAGATGAAAGTAGAATTGTCCTAGATGTACTTACCCTGGCCTCTAAAGATGTAACCCAAGTGATCTGAAGACACAGAACAGCTTAGAACTGTAAAATGGGATTTTATAATAGTTTAAAAATAATGTCAGTTATATTTATTTGCACACTACCTGTAGTAGATGGGTGTTGATTTCTTGGAAGTAATTCCTGCATTCTGAACTTCCCAGTGGCCTGACTAGAAGTAGGTTTGTGATTTTTTTTAATCAGTAATGCTTTTGAAGTCTATTTTAAATAGATTTTCATCTTTGTATTATTGTATGATTTCTTCTCCTTTTTTTTGTTTTCGTTTTTTGTTTTTTGACTTTCTAAGGAGTCCCGGGGGTATAGGGACCCGACACAGAGATACTTGGTCAGTGAAACCAACATTACAATGCTAGTACCTGAGGATGTGATCCTGCTCCGACTCTGTGGACTGGAGCTACCATGGCATACTTAGTACAGTGGGAGGCAGTGCAGTGCCAGGTATCAATTTGGAATCCTCTGCCATCACCCTCAACTAGAAGTGGCTGCTGTATCTCTGATTGCTTAATTCATGTGTTTGATTTAGGAGAGTAATGGTATTAGCTCTAAACCTTAAACTCTCTTTTTTAAATTTAGTTCATTTATGTGGGTGAAAATACTTTAAGACTCACCTATACTCTACACTCTACCTCTTCTTGCTTTTCTGTGGGCAGAAATTGGGAAAAATATAAATTTCAGGAAATTTCTTACTGACAATATACATAAATTATCATTTGTCTTAGAAAATGAATATATGGCATATATTTGCTTTTATTAGGTTAGGCATATGAAATGGTTAACGTCTTAGATGACAGTTTCAATAAGTTGAACGTATTTCAGTACAGAACTATGCCCTGCATATCACTTAATCACTTAATCCCCGTTATTCATCGATTTATTCGAGCGGGTGCCAGTAACGTCTCCATTCATCCCGGTTGCGTGCTAGCGTAGCCCAATGGTATCTGTTCGTTTTAGGAACATGTAGAGCCTCAAACCGATCATTTAGGGTCTTGACGAAGAAGTCTGACCATCTTATAGGTGGGCGTCCACGTGATCTTTTGATGTCTTGTGGAATCCAATCAGTAATGGCTCTAGTCCAGCGGTTGTCTGTAAACCTCATTACGTGTCCAGCCCATCTGATTTTTGATGTCTTGGCAAATGAGACAGCGTCCCTGATTCTTGAGCGTTGACGAAGATCAGAACTCCGGATTCTATCTCTCATTTGAGTGAATCGTGATATTCCAAGCATAGTTCTTTCGATTCCTCTTTGAGAGACCCGAATAGTGTTCTCATCCTGTTTTCGTAGGGTCCAGGTCTCTGAGGCATATGTTAATGCAGGAAGAATAGTGGAATCAAAGAGATGTGCTCATAGCTGGAGGTTCTTTGTCCTTTTAGTTATTTCTTCAATGCTCTTGAAGGCATTCCAAGCTGCTCTCTTCCTCCTGCGCAACTCAGGTGCCAGGTCATTCATCATGTTGATTTCTCGACCTAGGTATATATAACTGTTGCATTCGGAGATGGTGGTTCCGTTGAGAGCAAATGGAGCATCAGGAACAAGGCTGTTTCTCATAAACATTGTCTTTGTAAGATTCAGCTGTAGTCCGACCTTTCCACATTCACGGTCAAAGTCGTTCAGCATTTGTGCCGCTTGGCAGATGTTTGGTGTTATTAGAACGATGTCATCAGCAAAGCGGAGGTGGTGTAGTTGCCTACCATCTATCTTCACTCCCATGTTTTCCCATTCCAGTCATCGCATGATGTTCTCGAGGGTGGCACTGAAGAGTTTTGGTGAAATGGTATCACCCTGCCGAACCCCTCTCTTGATATGGATGATTACTTCTTTGTAGAATGGTGAGATCTTGGTAGTGAATCCGCAATAGAGCTCACGAAGGATCCTGATGTATTGAGTTTGTACGCCCTGATTGGCTAGGGCTTCCATGACCGCTTCCGTCTCAATAGAATCAAAGGCCTTCTTTAAATCAATGAACGTTAGACAGAGCGGCATCTTGAACTCCCGAGATACCTCAATGAGCTTGGTTATTGTGTGGATATGGTCAATGGTACTGAATCCTTTTCGGAATCCAGCTTGTTCACATGGTTGTCCTTCATCTAGTGTTCTGCTAATCCTATTCAGGATGACTCGAGTGAATAGTTTGTAGATGACAGACAATAGGCAGATTGGGCGATAGTTGCCAATGTCGTGGATGTCTCCTTTCTTGTATAGTAGTACAGTCCTGCTGGTTTTCCATTGGGATGGAACCTTGCATTCAGACAGGTAGCGTGTGAAGAGTCGAGCCAATGTATTGATGAGTACTGATGGTAAGTTCTTCAGGTGTTCAGGTCTGATCTTGTCTGGGCCAGGTGCTTTTTGTTTCTTTACCGACGAGATGGCATGTTGGATTTCGGAAGGGAGAACATTGGGAACGACATATCCATCATGTGGTATGTGGTATGTGGGCAAGTGGATGTGGCTATTAAGGAGATCTGAGTAGAAGTCATGAATAATCTTCTCCATTGCCCTTCTGGAAGATGAGATAGATCCATCATGATGTCGGAGGGCAGTCATCTTGGTTTTGTAGTTGGTGAAGGACAGGCGGGCATTACGAATGTTTTTCCCAGCTTCTGCTGCATCTGTTGCAACTACCAGTACTTCTGCTCTCCTGTTTTTGAGGTCATCCTTGATGGCTTTTCTGCACTGTTTTGCCAGTTCGGACGTTTGCTTGTGGTTGCCTGAGGCACGTGCCAAGCCATGTTGGCGAATAAGTTCAAGAGTGTTCGAAGAAAGACGGTTTTTTGTGGTTATCTCTCTCTTGGCATTCCTTGCACAATCATGGAGGTGCTGAATCATTCGATCGTATTCCTCATCAATGTTGTCAATGATGGCATCTTCCCATGTTGCCGCAACAGAGCCAAAGAGTTCCCAGTTGGTGGTTGTTCTGGGAGTCCTCTTCTTAAACCTTGTATTCGCGGCCGCGCGACTATTTATTTAATTTTCTCTAAATTTTCAGGGTACCTTAAATATCTTTAAATATCCAACCCGCACGGCAGAGCCTGGCAAGCTATCCGTAATCTATACCAAATAGACCAAATTGATATGCCAAATCCAGTAATAAATGGATCTCATTTCCCTAACCCTGAATATGCAGAGTCGCGAAGGATATGGAAGGAGAAGCTGATAAAACACCAAGGCAGACATAGGCTGTCAAAACGCAGAAAAACAAAAATGATTGTCTGTACTTTTAATGCTCGTACGCTGGCCCTGCATATGTGTCATAAAAATATTAAATTTTTAAATAGAAATATTTTACTTAACAAGCACTGTAGCACTGTCCTCCCATTGTTCATCAATTTGCTCGAGTGGGCCCAGTAACGTCTCCATTGTGAGACTTGTTGTTACTGTGTTTGGTATATCGGATACGTCATGGGGAGCTTGCCAGGCTCTGCCGTGCGGGCGAGATACTCTCATTAGCTTGCCGTGCTCTCCGAGAGGGGCGAAGGAATCAAACCCAGGTTGGCCAGGCAGGTCCCATGCAAGGCAAATGCCCTATCACTGTGCTATCACTCAAGATATTTTATATTTAACAAATTTTAAGGACAGTTGATTGAATGTTACCACATATGTCAAATTGGAAGCTATTGTGTGAGTATATCTATTTTAGCAACAGGAGCTGAATAATATTTCGTCTCAGATACCAAATAATATTTTATCCCAGGCACCAGAAAGTTGTTAATGCATATATACATCATTGTATAATATAAGGTTAATCAAACAACTTTCTCCAAGACATAAGAGAATGATAAAGCTAAACATAGTAATTTATAAAGAAAACTAATAGGCTTGAAAACCAGGATCAGTTGAAGAAAGCACTGATAATTAATAAATACTTTTATCATAAACTGTGGGAATACTGTTGGTGTTTCTGAGCATCTCACTGTCTTTTGTAGAACACTGAGTTATAAGTCCCAGTAATCTCCAGAAATGTTTTAATTTTATTTTACAGATAATACATTTTTACTAGAAAATCAGAACTAACTTGTCGATAATAGCACATAGTCTACATAGGAATAAAAAATAAGAATTTTGTGCCATTTGCCCAAAATATCTGTAAACAGAATTTTGGTGTTTCAAGTGAGGGCATATAAAGAACACATTATGTTTCATTGGTGAACTCTGGACCATACTTCTGAAGATAGCAATTTAGATTCTGCTTCTGATAAATTTCATTCATCTTTTTACTGTTTGATAAATACATAAAACATTAACAGTAGTCAAGGTAGATAAAAAAGGAAGCTGGGTCAACTCTTGTCTGAAATAGCTAAAAACTAAGAAAAAACACATGACAACAACACTCAAGATGTTAGATATCAATAATGTAAAAGTCTATAAATAGTGGACCCTAATAGTTGGCCCTGGTTATTTCTTGGAGAAAGTTTCCGAAGCAACTATCTTAAACGAAGAAGCTTTGGCACCTCAAAAGAAACAGTGACCAGAATACAAAGACAGCTTACAAAATGGGAAATATTCACCCAGTACCCATCTGATAAGGGATTAATATCAAGGATATACAAGGCACTGGTCGAGCTCTACAAAAAGAAAACATCCAATTCTATCAGAAAATGGGGGGATGAAATTAACAGAAACTTTCTCAAAGAAGAAATCCAAATGGCCAAAAGGCAAATGAAAAAATGCTCTTCATCACTAATCGTCAGGGTGATGCAGATCAAAACAACGAGATATCATCTCACACCACAGAGACTGGCCCATATCCAAAAGAATAAAATCAACCAGTGTTGGCCTGGATGTGGGGAGAAGGAAATTCTCCTTCACTGCTGGCAGGAATGCCGACTGGTCCAGCCCTTTTGGAAAATAATATGGACATTTCTCAAAAAATTAGAAATTGAGGTCCCATTTGACTCGGCAATACCACTTCTGGAAATATATCCTGGAGATGCAAAAAAGTATAGTAGAAATTATGTCTGCACCTGTATGTTTATTGCAGCACTGTTTACAACAGCCAGAATCTGGGGGAAAACTGCCTGAAAGCAGATGACTAGTTAAAGAACCTTTGGTACATCTACACAGTGAAATACTACATAGCTGTTAGAAGAGATGAAGTCATGAAATTCACATATAAGTGGATCAACGTGGAGAGTATCATGCTAAGTGACATAAGTAAGAGAGACAGACAGACATAGAATAACTGCACTCATTTGTGGAATATAAAGTAACATAATTTGAGACTAACACCCAAGGATAATGGAGTTAAGGGCCAGGAAGATAGATACTTGGCTTGGAAGCCAGCCTCACATGCTGCGGGAATAGGCAGCTGAGATAGAGAAGGGACCACCAAGTAAATGATGCTTGTAGGGCTCACTCAGGTTGGGAGATATGTGCTGAAAGTAGACTATGGACCAAACATGATGGCCACCTAATACCCGTATTGCGAACCGTAACACCCAAAAAGAGAGAGAGAATAAAAGGGAATGTCCCCTGCCACAGAAGCAGGGCGAGGGAAACTAGCGGGGGGGTGGTGGCAGGAGCGATACTGGGAACATTGGTGGTGTAAAATGGGCACTGGTTGAGGGATGGGTACTTGATCATTGTACGACTGAAACGTAATTCTGTAACTATCTCATGGTGATTCATTAAAAACATTTTTAAAAATGTTCATAAGACAAAAAAAGTTTCCCAAGCACAGCACAATGTGGAGAATTCCAAGTAAGTCACAGATGAATTATTGTGTTGAGGAATTACTGCTTATATTCTAAGGATACTGGAGTGTGCAAAGTAGCCAGTAAGGAGTATAGCATAGTAAGCGGGACCCCCGTGATCTCTGAAGAGCAAGTGTACCCTCTAGTATATAGTGATAAATGTGCAATTTTAAGGAAACTACCCAGTACTAAGAGTCATCTAAAAATATATAGAACACTTTGAAGTTCATTTAGGAAGGGCCAGGAAAACGTTTCACCATCCAAAGTAGAAAGTGGAAGCCTTTTAATTCATGGGGCATTTGGCAGAATGCTCTAGAGGGTCTGGGCTTAGTCAGGGGGTAAAAAGAGCCCAAGACTTAAATGCAGCTCTGTTCTAGCTTAGTTCAAGGAAGACACCTCTTTCTTAGTTTTTAATTGAATCGCCATGAAAAGGAGTACAACTCTCGCTTACAGCATGACGCCAAAGCATGAAATTATTTACAAGTCACTTAGCCATATCTCAGAACAAAGCTCAGGAAACCTGAAAGAATAAAAAAAAAATCCAGAAGTCAAAAGTGTAAAATTGACAATGTCTGAAGATCATTTAAAATTAGTAAGCCTGCAAAGAAGCAGAAAAATACAAAGCATAATGAAGATTTCGTTTCCACCGAAAATTGCTCCCAAATGACATTGATCATGAATAGTCAAGAATAGTTTTTACTGTATATTTAGAAGAAGCTAGAGGAAAGATTGAATATATTGATTAGAGATGTCTTCTAGAAGAAAATTGCAGTGTTATTGATAAGACATACTGGATCTGGCTAGTGGTGTGTTAAACATTCCCAGATAAAAGGTTGTGGGCATGAAATAGGACCTATACAAATTGAAGCACACAGAGAAAAGAGAACTATTTAGCAAGATGAACTGGAAATAATAAAATAATGATGAAATAATGGAGCAACTTTTTTCAAATTTAACATAATTTTAACAAAATGAATTACAAATGTTACCAAATGAAGCAAGTTATTTAAAACAAGTGATGGAGAAAAAAATGTTAGTTGCACTCAAGGAATAGTTAAGGGTGAAGTGAACAGCATATCTCTTATTCGAAGCAGTGTAAGTTAGAATATGACGAATCAATATAAAACACTAAAAGTAGGACTGGGAAGAAATCCTAAGGCTTAAATACATGCGTAGTATGTGTGTGAGACTGCCCTGAGTTCTGTAAGGACTCCCAACCCCCTTGAAAGTCCCTGGTCTCTGGTTGGTGTGTTTATTCCTTGTGGCACTTGAGCACCACTGGACCCCTGCAGCACTAGTTTGTCAGATGCATCGCCCACCCATCTGTCTAAATGTCATTGGGAGTGGTCTTATTAAGACAAAAAAAAAAACAAAAAATAAAGTTATCAACCTAGGATTTTTTTAGCTAATGAGAATATCTTTAAAGGGCAAAATTTAGACTTTTTAAGCAACGAAGTCAAAGGAATTTTTTAAATTTTTAATCTGATAGTAAAATATTTGTTAAATGGCTTGCTTCAATTAAAAAAAAACAAAAGGAAAAAACAAAACAATATGATACCTATAACTTACAGAAAAGATAAAAGATAACTGGGTACCAGAGTGATAGCTCAGCAAGTTGAGCATTTGCCTTGCACACAACTGATCTGGGTTCAATACCCGGCATTCTGTATGGTTTCCTGCCAGGAGTGATTCCTGAGTACAGAGCCAGGAGTATGCCCTGAGCATCACTGAATGTGGCCCCAACCACATAACCGGCAAAAAAAAAAAAATTATAATCCAACAGAGGAAACAAATTTAAATATTCCTAAATAGAGAAAGAAGAGAACAAAGATCATATGAAAAATAGAGAGCAAATACAAGATGGTTGTTTTTAAATCCAACAATATAAATAATGGTAAATGGTTCAAGATTAAAAGACATATTATTGGATTAGTGGTTCTTAAAAATTGACACCCAAAGGCTTAACTACATCTATAAGAATCTCACTAATAAAATCAAGTTAGAAAAAAGGTTGGACAGGATATACTGTGTTGACTATTCAAAAGAGAGAGCTGAAGTGACTCTACCAGATAAGTTAAAGTTTAAAGCGTAATAAAAAAGGAACTCATTCATTAACAGAGTTTAATCTTAATTTTTTGTGTCTAATAAAAGTTTCAAGTTAAATGATAAATAACACAAACAAAATTGCTGAGCTCATGCTATCTCAGTAATTGATGGAACAAGTAGACAATGTGAATGTAAGATTATGAAGTTTCATTATAGAAAAACAGAAAGTTGGAGTGCCCCTGAATTAAGCGAATTAGTCTTGTAGGTGTAATGCCAAAAGTACCATCTCCAAAAAAATTTAGACTTTACCATAATTAAGTTTTCTTCAAAAGACGGTAAGAGAATACAAAGATAAGCCACAAATGAAGGAAATACTTAAGAATAACTTACACAAGACTTGGATGTAGAATTTATAATGCTCTATCAAAAGTTAATAAATAATCCAGCTACAAAACAAGCAAAAGTATTTGACATTTTATTAGCCAAAAAGCTATACAGGTGGCTAATGGACACGTGAAAACATATTAAACATCATTAGTCATTAAAGAACTGCAGAAACTGCATTTTCCACTTTTGCCAAGAGCATTTTCAAATATTAGGTATTTTTCATTAAAAAAATAGCAGATTGTAGGAGGTGTATGTTTAATTTGTGGTTTTAGTTGTATGCTGTAAATGACTTTTCAGTCTATGGCTTGTCCATTCTCTTAAAAGCATTTCTTAATAGCACTTAATTTTAATGATTTTCACCTATTTATGATTTGATAAGTTAGTTTTTATATTTATAAGATATTTCTCAGTACTATATATAGGCTGGAGCAATAGCACAGTGAGTAGGGCATTTGCCTTGCATGTGGCTGATCCAGCTAACCCAGGTTTGATTCCTCAGCCCCTCTCGGAGAGCCTGGCAAGCTACCCGTGACGTGTTCGATATGCCAAACACAGTAACAAGTGTCACAGTGGAGACGTTACTGGGCCCGCTCGAGCAAATCAATGAACAATGGGAGGACAGTGACAGTGACTATGATTATAAGATAGTCTTTGGCCGCTGCCAGTTCACATTTGACTGCTAGTAAGCAAGCCATATCCCTGCAGACTGAAAGCATCCTGTGGAACTTCTAAGCATAATCAGTAGCATGGGGACCCCACTGCTTGCTGTCCTCTAGTTTGCAACAGTAGATCTCTGCCCTCTTACCTGCTTCATGCTTTATACTCTGTCACCCGATAGAACCCAAGCTTAGACTCCTCTTAACCCACCTTGACATAAATTTACCAGAGACAGGCTGGCAACTGCTGAATATTATTGTCCTTAAATTAATGCCTTATTGCTACCCAGGCCTGTTTGAACTCACTTTGACATCAGGGACTCCCTTTTGAGACTGAAACCCCAGGTTATGTCCAGATGTGTTCAACATTGGTGCTACAGGTAGTGCCAGGCATTCATTGCCAAACTCCCAGTTACTGCCTAAGCTTGCTTGATTCAGGCCTCAATAGGGTAAGAACCAGTGACTTCCTATATAGGGCATTTGCCCTATCCATGTCCTCATGGTGCACCAGATATAATGGAGAGACAGGAAGTCACCTACACTGATGGGGAGAAAGTGGCCTGGAAAGAATTTCTAACACGATAGATATATGCAAGCTACCTGAAGAAAATGTCAAAGAAAGAATTATGTTCACTGAAATGAAATAGAAGTAAACTTCAGTAGAGAAGGGAAGTTGGAGGGAAATTTTGAAAAAGGATCAAATATATCAGAGCTAAAGAATATAGAGGCTGGTTGGGGGAGGTAGCTCAGAGGGCAGGAGTGCTTGCTTTCCATGCAGGGTTCCTTGGTTCAGTCTCTGTGAGCAGGAGCCAAACTCCCTAGACACTTCCAGGAAGCAGTCGCTTGGTTAAAAAATCTAATAGGCTCAGCAGCAGAATGGTAGAAGGTGAAGAACGGTTAAAGTAGTGGAAGCCATGTAAAAAGATCAGCAAAGGGAAGAGCAATGAAAATAATGCACTGTATGTCATAAAATCAGGAGCAGCATTCACATTATTGGGTTTCCAGAAGAAAAGGGGGAAATAGAAGAATTCTTAAAGAAAGTTGAAGACTTTTCTAATTTGAGAAAGGAGTTTGACACCCAGATCCAGTAAGCTCAGAGTTCCAAGTAGACCCTAACAAAAATCATTATAAATAAAAAGTAAAAAAAAAAAGAACCCTTGAAGCTTTAAGATAAGATAGGGGTGTAGCTCAGAATGTAGAGTACTTGACATGTGTGTGAGAATAATACCTTACTAGCTATCACTAATATTTGAATAAAGAGCTTTTCACACAGTCACTGTCACTGTCCTCCCGTTGTTCATTGATTTGCTCGAGCGGGCCCAGTAACGTCTCCGTCGTGAGACTTTGTTGTTACTGTGTTTGGCATATCGAATACACCACGGGGAGCTTGCCAGGCTCTGCCATGTGGGTGAGATACTCTCGGTAGCTTGCCAGACTCTCCGAGAGGGGCGGAGGAATCGAACTCGGGTCGGCCATGTTGGTTGCGTGCAAGGCAAATGCCCTACCGCTGTGCTATCGCTCCAGCCCCACACAGCAGTAGCAAAAGAAATTTATTTCCAAGAAACCGTCTTGCTAATAAATAAAGACTTCAAGAAAAGCAATAAACAAAACAACCACAATATGTGAGAGAGAAGGAGAATAGTAAAGGGACTCTTAATTTCCAATTCTTTTATGTTATCTCTGTTCTGTTTAGAGAAATTTAAATGTTAGATACCATATTTCTCATGTCTAAAATTTATATTCAATTTAAAAAATATTCATATTCATAAAGCATTTTAGAATTCTCTAGGTTATCTTGGTTGGGTTAAGTATTTAGTAGTTCTCAAAAGAAATAGGCTATTTTTTTTAATTTATTAAGTTCAGTGTAAGTTTTTAAATTTATGTTCAGTTTCTCAAAATTCTTTTAAAACTTTAAAAAAATGTGCCTTAAAAATTACACTTTTCGGGGGCTGGAGCGGTAGCACAGCGGATAGAGCATTTGCCTTGCACGCAGCCAACATGGCCGACCCAGGTTCGATTCCCAGCATCCCATATGGTTCCCTGAGCACCACCAGGAGTAATTCCTGAGTGCATGAGCCAGGAGTAACCCCTGAGTATCGCCAGGTGTGACCCAAAGAGCAAAAATTAATAAATAAATAAAAATTTTAAAAATTACACTTTTCCTGGATCTGCATGTCAGGGAAACTCGGTTGTGGTTTATAATCCTTTTAAAATATTTTAAAAATATTTCAAAAAGCTATTTTAAAAATCTTCCTTTTTTCTTGCTATCCTGCCACTGGATTACCCTCATTATTGTGCTGACTGAAGGTTACACACACACACCTGGCTGTGATCTTGAACTTTTCTTTAATGCAGTGCTCTCCAGGGATCACACATAGGTTGTGGTATTTGCACATGTGCTTTCCAAGTATGGTTTGCACTCCTAGTTGGGGCACACAAGTTGCGGTCGTGATGTTTGCAAGGGTTTTCTGTAATGTTTTGCACTTCTTGCCGTGGTGCTCGTATAGCTTGTATGTCTTTTCAGTTGTGATGCTCAACGGCGGGTGGGGGGGGCAAGGGGGTGCCCCCGTGTTTGTGCCAGTGACACACCTGCCTGTGATGTGGCAAGAAATTGCTGTGGCACTGGGATCACAGACAGCAGAACTTCCAGTATTGTACAGGATGTATGTGGGACACTGGAGATTTGAATTCATGACAGGCACTCTGAGATGCTGTATTTGTAATGTGCTAATAATACAGGCCCTTGTAATCCCTTTAATATTGAGGGGATGTCTATGGTGAGAGCTTCTCTTATGGTTTCTGATGGTGGTAACTTGTCTCATTTCTCCTTTTTCCATTTTCAGTTTTTTTGTTTATTTTATTCCCCCCACTGTTTATTTTGTTTTCAGTGTTGTTGATTTTGTCCCTTTAATGTCATGTTTTGTTTTTCTGCTTAACTGGGGCATATTGTGCTTTTGCTTTTCATTTTCTTTATTCTTGAGGTGGAAATTTGGATTACTAATTTGAGGATATTTCTTTTTAAAAATGCATAAGGGGCGGGGGGGCTGGAGTGATAGCACAGCGGGTAGGAAACTTGCACGCAGCATACCCAGGTTCAATTCCCAGCATCCCATATGGTTCCCCCAGCACGGCCAGGAGTAATTCCTGAGTGTATGAGCCAGGAGTAAGCCTTTACATCACCGCATGTGACCCAAAAAAACCAAAAATTAAAAAAAAAGCATAAGGGATTGGTGTTGGAACCATTGTTTTCCTGAGACTTAATACTTAATGGTTAATAACTTAATAACAATGGTTATTCACGGTGATTTGAACAGTAAAAAATTTTGAAACAAGCATTTAATACTATAACTTGTCTGTAAAACCTTTGTTCAAAATATTTAAAAATATTTCCTGATTCTCTTGGGAAATGGTTTTCTTCTTTACTCAAAGAATATATGTATGCTGTTTAATTTCTGACTGTTGCAGAAAGTACTGTGATACTTTTGTTATCAACCTACAGTTTAATTCTATTATGTTCAGAGGAGACAAAGTGGATTAATTTTTTCAAATACATAAAAATAAAAAAATCAGATTCTAAAGAGTTAAAAGATAAATGTAAGGAGTTATAAAAGCAGTAATGAGTATTAGAAGGGAAAGTAACTTAAACAGCACCCTGAATTTAATACTTGGCACTGTATAACCTTTCAGAGCATTGCCAGGTATGAACCTGTGGTTTTGATCTTACAGCACTGCTGGACCGAAGCACCTACCCACACCACTAGACTGAGAATGACCAGGAGTGACCCCTGTGAAAATAATATTCTTTTGTGTAGTCTAGATTATTATATATATTACAACAGGATCAGGAAGATAGTTCAAAGGTCTGAGTGCATGCTTTGCATGCTGAGTCCCTGGGTACTTCATCAGTCCCAAGTATCACGGGAAGAGAGACCCCCCTGAACACCAAGGTGGAAGTAATCGCCTGAGCACTACCAAATGTGCCTCAAAACACACAAACAAAAATCTTATAAAAGCTTTAACATATCTAATTTTTAAATAGTTTTTATGTTAAATTATATTTTATCTTCATGCACTTTGCATGGAGTCAATACTTTAAAGTAGACTAAATGTCTTGATACTAAATTACAGAATGCTCCAATTACCCAAAAATGTTTATTTTTCCACTTACTACAAAGTCAGAATTCATGATGATGCTCAAATTATTGTTTATCTGGTACGTTGCTATTTCATTAGTTTTCATATATGGCTAAATAATATTGGCTATCCCAAATCTTTTTTTAAGTGTTGGGTCTATAAATATTTCTAAATGTATGTGCTTTTGTCTTGGAAATTGTTTGGTTTATTTTAAAATAGGAAAAGGAATAAAATTAGAATGATATCAGGGCTTCCAACGTAAAGGTTTGGCTATAAAGTGGTAGAGCACATTCCTGGTAAATTCAAGGCCCTGAGTTTGATCTTCATCATTAGTGGTTGTGTACCACTGAATGTATGGGGGGTGGTTGCTGTTTAGTAAGAGGTAATTCAATCTATCATGAACAGATTTTTCTTTTTTTTTCTGTCTGAGCAATCAATAAAATCATAATTCATGTAATTTCCTAGAGACTTGATAGGATGATGGGAAAGGGAGGTTGGATTTTCTTAATCACCTGCTCAGCTTATTAAAAAAGTGTTTGTGTTTCATCACTCAGACATTTTTACTACCGGCCTGGTATTTCACTTTAGTAGTAATTGTCTGGGGCTGGAGCGATAGTACAGCAGGTAGGCACTTGCTTTACAAGCAGCTGGGTTTAATCCCTAAGACCTTATATAATCCCCAAGCCTGCCAGTACTGACCCCTGAGCACATAGCCCAGGATAAACCCTGAGCACAGCTCAAACAGAATACATTAAATTAAATATTGTATAGAAGTAAAAGAGATAGCAAGAATAGGGGCCGGAGCGATAGCATAGCGGGTAGGGCGTTTGCCTTGCATGCAGCCGACCTGGGTTCGATCCCTGGCATCCCATATGGTCCCCCAAGCACCTCCAGGAGTAATTCCTGAGTGCAGAGCCAGGAATAACCCCTGAGCATCGCTGCCTGTGACCCAAAAAGAAAAAAAAAGAATAAAAATAAATTTAAGTAGATACTGCTGATACACTGGTTTTAATATTTCCTTGTTTATTGTTTGTATTGGTAATTGGTTAAATTGTGAGAACAGTATTTCCTTGAATGCTCTGTTGGCAAAAAATTGCCAACAGGATATCTTATAATTTCCCTTGAGGATAATATCTCTTTAGATTAAAAAATGAGACAAATATTAAATGTATTTTAATGTATTAAGGATATACACACCAATGGCTATATATTTTTGTTTTTCAGAATTGGAGGGTTATACGGTATATTAATGTCTTATTGATAATGGCAGAACATCCACCACTACTGGATACAACTCAGATTTTAAGTAGTGATATTTCTCTTCTAACTGCTCCTATTGTAAGTGCCGATGGAACACAACAGGTAAGAAAATTGAAATATTTATTTTCTTATATCTAGTACACATGTATTTAATTCAGAAGGATGTAGAATTTTTAATAGTGAAATCTACCATAGTGGAATCCTGTTAATTCATATTTTAAAATCTAATTTAGAATGTCTTATTTTCATAAGATGATTATATAATGGGACTTAGAATCACCTTCTAAATTATATTTTTATTAATGTTTAAATTTATTTATATTTAATTACTAGAGTTTTATTTTAGACAAAGTTCTTAAATATTTTAACTAAGTTTAACTCTGTACCTGACGATTGTTATGAATACTTTGTATAATTATGGAATTATGAGTTATGTTAAATGATGGATTTACATTACATAATAATATAACTGCTTTTTCTTCCTATTCTGCTCACTAGTCTTCCTGCTCTCTAAAGCATGTACACGGTTCTTTGAAAAACTTGTACATTTCCCTTGTCTTATCCAGAACTTATAAATAAAGTTCTGTGGTTCTTTGATTCTGCTTTCCCCTAGTAATACTAAAGGAATAAGAATGCTGACTTTCATAAAACTACCACTTATGTACCAAGAAATCTTCTTAATTTTCATATCTACCTTAAATGGTAGAGATGTTAATATTTTAGACAAGGAAGCAAAGAGTAAGATACAATATACAAAAATGAAGAGAAGGAACATGAATGTAAAAACATTACACACTAAGAACACAGTGATCTTGTCTCTTTAATAAATTCAACAACGCATAAGATGGTCTTTATTTTGCAGTTGAAACAAAATGAGAATCACACAGAGCTTTTGCTCTAACCATTACTCATTCTGCCTTCTTAAAAAACTGAGAAAACAAATACTTATTTTGTTATTTTGTAGGTTTGGTACCATTAGTAGACAATTAAGACTTGCTTTCGGGGTCTGGAGAAATAGAACAGAGATTATTAGCAGCCAGCCCTGTTCATTCCATAGCACTGTGTGTGGTCCCCTTAGCATTGCAGAGACAGAGCCAGGAGCAAGACCAGAGCTCCACCAGGTGTGTGAACGAAACAAAAAGAGGCTTTTTTGCCAAATTAGAACTGCTTTAACTTTGTTATCAAAAAATCTGGTGTAACTAGCTTGAATTCTGAATATTTCTTTTTTTATTATTTGGAGGGGTGGGGGACAGGCACACCCAGCAGTGATCAGGGCTTACTCCTGGCTCTGTGCTCAGAGTTCACTCCTGATGATGCTGAGAACCATATGGAATTCTGGGGATTGGACCTGGGTCAGTTGCATGCAAGGCAGATGCCTGCCCACTGTACTCTCTCTCCAGCCCCATCTGAATGTTTCTGTTTTGTAATAACATAACATGAAATACATCCTGGTGTGTGTGTGTGTGTGTGTGTGTGTGTGTGTGTGTGTGTGAGAGAGAGAGAGAGAGAGAGTGTGTGTGTGTGTGTGAGAGAGAAAGAGAGAGAGTATGTGTGTGTGCGTGTGTGTGTGTGTGTGTGTGTGTTCAGGTAGCTTTAGCAGTGTTTATCTAACTTTTTATGATCACATTGACATTTACTAAAGTATAACATTACTCCATTCCCCACACCATCAGCCTTAGCCCTGTGCCCCATCCCCTGCCGATTAGCAGATACTCATTTATTTTATTTATACTCTAGGAGTCTACAGTTATTGTTGACTCATGCTGATCACTGCTTGCAAGTTGATTGTGAGATAGTGCATAGATGAATCTATTAAGTTAATTATATAAATGTACTTGCTGTAGTATATTGTCTTTTGTTTTTTTGTTTTGTTTTGTTTTGTGTTTTTCTTTTGGGGTCACACCCGGCGATGCATAGGGTTCATGCACTCTTGCATTCCTGGTCACTGTACTCCTGGCGGTGCCTGGGGGACCATATGGGATGCTGGGAATCAAACCCGGATCGGTAATGTGCAAGGCAAATGCCCAACCCGCTGTGCTATCACTCTAGCCCTTATAGAATATTGTCTTTTAAAGGGAAAGTAGCAGTCTAAAATAAGACCATAAGGTACTCTGAAGTGTTTTGTCTTTCCCTAAAGGTCAGTTTTTCTCAGAAAATTAAAAAAAAAATTGTGAGGGTACCATTGAGCATGAATCAATAGTGATATAGATGGATACTGAGAAATAAATTGAAATAGAAGATCCATTTGAGGAAATTTTGAAAATTGGAGTAGACTCATTGGATCTAGAGGAGGAAAGGGTTGTTGTTTTTTATGTAGGGTTTTGGAAAACATTTCAAAAGGTGAAGTGAGTATAAATTTCTAACTTACAGAGAGAGGGCTTTGTCATTTGATGGGAAGAAAGGTAGTTGAATGGTTAGAGGTAGGACTTGTTTAATATATTTATAGTTGGATCAACTTAGATAAGTTATTTAATTTTTGCATATGTCTATTTCTCTTTAAAAATGGAGTCAATCACCCATGAGTGAATCTGCAGAAAAACCTGGGTATGCAGAACTTGTGACTGAAAACACTAGGAACCGGTGTTTCAGTGGAACTGGGAATGAGTGACCTCCCCCCACCACCCCCTATTTCTGGTAGCTTGGCAGTCACACCCACAAGCTGCTGCTGGTGCCATATAATCTCATTAATGACCATGATCCAGAGACTCGATAATCTCTCGGAAGAGAGCACAGAGCAATATACCATAGACATGCTGCTAAACCCCATGCCAAGCTGTTTCATTCTGGGGCAACCTGGAGAGGGCTGGGTAAGGTCCTCCCCGCCCCAACGGATCCAGCCTCAGCAGCTGAGAACCTCCAGAACTCAACCCCCTCCATGCTCACAGCCACTTTCCACATGCTCAGATGAGCCTCACCCATGAGTGAATCTGTTCCTGGACTGCATGGCCGCATTCACGGCCCTACAACTTCTCATACTGTGTACTGCTAATATACCAAGAGTAGCACACCACATTTGGTAGCGTTTAAAGTAGAAGGCAGCCAATCTTAGGGAGGAATATATTTATACAGATAAATATATAAATACATAAGACTCAACCTTTAACAATGTTACTAATCTCTTATAGAAGACCTTAATGACTCCTCGGTGAAATACAACAATCTTCACACTCTTTCCTCTATAAAACCTTTTTTGGGTCATTTTTAGTAGATTATTCTTAACAAGCAATACAAAATAAATTATTTCAGTTCAGCTTTGGGGTCAAGGTTTGGGGTTCAAGATGGAAATATGGTGATGGGAAGGTGTAATGGTGGTGGGATAGGTGTTCGAATATTAAGTGTAATCAAATATTGTGAACAACTTTATAAAAATAAGATAAAAGTATAAAACAAAATTAAAATGGAAGCAGTAATATCTTAGAGTAACTACAGCTGTGAAGGTGAAATGAGCCAGAAGGTGCTATGTAAATGTCACTGTCACTGTCACTGTCCTACTGTTGTTCATGGCCAAGTGGTTAAGGCAATGGACTGCTGTGTAAATGTGCTAAATCTAAATTGTTTAAAGGACTTGAAGAAACTCAATAGATATTCTAGTAAGGACTTAATTGAATATACTGTTTTAGTACACTTGAAAGCTAAGATATTTATGAGGTGTACATACTAAAATGTCAGTGTAATTATAAGAAACTGAACAAAAGGCGCAATTAGAGATAGGCGGGTCAAAACTGTGATTGAAATTCAATCATGAGCGACTTTGTAATGCTCTAAAAATTAATGAAATTTTTGTAAAAAATTGGAAAGAATCATTTATTGTTATTAAGATAACATGGTTAGTGTTAATGTTTATGGTACACATTAGTGTATCTCCACCACCACCAAAGTGCCAGAGACCCCTCCACCACTGCCTTTTATGTCACTTCTAGTCTGCCGCTCCCTACCACTTCTCCCAGGCCCCCTTCTGCCCACTCACACTTTGGTAATCTCAGTTCTCTTGTCGAAATCCCAACAGTTTGTTTTCATGGAGCACTCTCTATTTCTTTCCTTTATATACATCACACATGAGTGAAATCATCTGATACTTGTCCTTTCTCTTCACTTTACATGACACTGTAGTAATTCAAGGTAACAAAATGCAAGATTTCATCTTTCCTCATAAGCTGAGTAGTATTTTATTGTGTGTGTGTGTGTGTGTGTATACACACAATTTCTTTATCAATTCACCTATTGTTGGTCAAGTTTATGGATTGTTTCCAAGTCTTGGCTATTATAAATAGTGCTGGAGTGAAATCAAGTGTTCATATTTTTTTAATTAATGTTTTTATGTTCTCAGGATAGATGCCAAGAAATGGTATCACTGGGTCAAATGGGAGTACTATTTTTAATCTTAGGATGTCTCCATATTCGAAAATAGGCCTTTTTTGTTTCAACTTGGATACATTCTTACTAGTTTGCGAATTATGGCCATGTTAGAGCTTGCCTCTGGAGATATAACAGTACCTGAGTTGCTGTCCAGAATAAAGAAGCTAAAGATAGTTTTTAATAGAAGGAAGTCATATGTATAATTTTAAAATTTATCCCTTATTTTAACTTTCTTAGGAATATTATTCTATTTCTTTGAGGATATGAGGTGATTTCTGTTTACCTCCTGAGGTCAGATTTTAATATAATTAGCCATCAAGACTGTCCTCATCACTATTTTCTGGTTTTATTTAGGAAACGTATTTAATAGTGTCATCTGATGCACGTTATTAGATCTTTTGTTTAAACATTATTTTTGGTTGAGGTTCCGTTTTACAGTACTGTTACAATACTGTTAATAATGGCTTCTTGTGTACATAATTCCAACACCACACCCATCACCAGTGTATCTTCTCTCAAGGCCTGCATTGCTCTTCACTTTCTCTTCCCCACCCCCATCCCCCCGCCCCAGGCTTCACTTTTGTTACTCTACAGTTCTGTGGGTTTTGCCAAATGTGTAATATCATATATCAACATTACAGTATCTCACAGAGTAGTTTTGCTGCACTGAAAATACCCAGTGCTCCACCTATTCATTGTGCCCCCACCCCATTTTCTCCCAGTCTTTGGCAGAAATTAAAATTTTTATTCTTAGTGATGTTATGTTTTCAGAATATTATATAATTGAATTTATATACTCTCTAACCTTTCTTGGCCCTGATATGATTTAGATGGAAAATTGTGACTTGATATGTAAGAATTCAATGAAGAGTTTGTTGGAATTGTAAACTTAAGATTCTTTGGTTTGCTAATGAAAACTGTACTCCTGACAACTCTTTTCTGTTTCCAAGTATTGGTTGTTTTAAGGAAGAAAGGCTGTTTTTTATTCTTTTTGAGGGAGGTCATTCCTGACAATGCTTGGTAGCTACTCCTGGCTCTGCTTGACAGTCATTCCCAACTATCTGACTTATGCTGAGGAGAGCAAGTAGTACCAGGGATTGAACCAGGACCAGTCACATGCAAGGCAAGTGTCTTAACCCTCTTATACTATTTCTCTGGTCCAGAGGTACAATTTTTCCCTAGATAGCTCAGCCACATGTAACAGAGCATCAAGCATCAAGTAGTTATTAATGCAAAGAAGTTAGTAAGTAGGTCCTTTGATAAGGAGAAATTGTAAGTGAATATTCTTTCATAGTTGCTGTTAGGAAGTTAAGTCAAACTAGTGATTTTTCACTGTTGTTTCCGTAGCAGAGGGAAGGGACAGAGGGTTTGCTTGACTCAAAATAGACTTCACATAATTATAATAGACTGATAAGACCTTAAGACCGATGGTATTACAATTAAATTATTGAAAAGCAACTTATTCTTAAATTCTGAGTTGTTGACATAAGTTGAATGATCCAGAATCAGATGTGAAAAGCAAATGTTACTTGAGCTTTTCATTGGTTAACTGCTTGGGGTGACCTGATTCACATATATTTGAAAGGTTATTGTACATGCTTAAGATGATAGGGAACAAAATTTCAGACAGGTATTCATGAAGATAAAATGATTATCTCTAACATCCCATTTCTCCGTTGAAATTTTCAACAAATGGCAGTTTGTAAAGATCGACTTACTAGACTAAGGAGTATCTGAGTTTCAACTTTCAGTGAAGATCACCTCAGCATTAGGGAATGGAACTAATTGGAACCTCTGGAACAGAAACTGTTGAATCTTACTGCAGCAGCAGTTGCCTGAGGTGATGAGAGAGGTTGCCCGCAAAAGAAAGTGAAGTGCTATGGTTTGGGTGGAAATGACTTTACTGATCATCATTATGTAGCACTCAGTTGCTTTTTATAATTTGTACCTAAAGCTTATATATTTATACACTAATTAGTGCTCCAATTAGTTTTGTACAGTAAGGAAGTAAAATCATGATGCTTTTATAAGAATTATAGATTCTGATAGGAAATGAAACTACAAACTTGCTTTTGTGGTAAACTTACAATGTCTGGTCGTATAATCTTATTAAATCCGAAGTTATATATTTGAAATAGTTCCGATTTAAATTTTTAGAAACTTTACAAGCAACTTTGTAGTTAAAACTGTTGCTTTAGTTTTAAACATTTATTGCTGTTATATTTTAGCATTTTACCATAAATTAAGGTTTATAGAATTTTGTAGCTTCTATGACATGAAGGTACTGGCAGAGGGACAAAGCCACGCGGGTTCTGGGGCCGAGATCTCCAAGCCTACTCGGATTGGGGCCGAGCATCCTCCACCCAGATCCTCCAAATTCCAGTAGGCGGGGGTCACACCCACCAACTGGCCCCCTGGCGCTGTGTAATCCCATCAACGGCCAAGACTCAGAGACTAAAAAACAGCTCCTGAAAGAGAACAGTGCAGTCTCCTGCCCCCGCGCCTGGCTGTCCTCGCCGGGGCCCCTTGGAGGGGAGCGGGTTGAGCTTTCCTCCCCGCCCCGACCAGGGCTCCGGCAGCTGAAGACCTCCAGGACCAGCCACCACCATGCTGAGACCACTCTCCGCACACATGAAGGTACTGGCAGAGGGACAAAGCCACGCGGGTTCCGGGGCCAAGATCTCCAAACCTACTCGGATTGGGGCCGAGCATCCTCCACCCAGATCCTCCAAATTCCAGTAGGCGGGGGTCACACCCACCAACTGGCCCCCTGGTCCCGTGTAATCCCATCAACGGCCAATACTCACTCAGAGACTATAAAAACCAGCTCCCGGGCATCTTATTATGACATCTTATTATCTCATTCCTACTTTGGACAAACTGGCAGGCTACCAAATGTAGCCTGCTCAGACGGCAGAGTCTGGCAAACTCTCTGTGTCGTACCCAATATGCCAAATACCAGTAACAATGATGGATCTCATTCTCCTAAAGAGCCTTGAATATAATCTCAGGGCTAGGATGAAGGAGATGTTACTGGGGCCTGCTCGAGGCAATCGACGAATAACAGGATGATTTGTGATTGTGATTTGTGATGACTAAGTTCAATTTCCTTTCTGTTTTTAATTTTTTTTGGGGGGAGAGGCTCCCAAATTGTGCATAGAGGGCAGACCCACTTGTAATTTTAGTTCTTGCTGTTCAGACCTGACAGTTCAGTGCTTAAACTTAGTGATGCAGTGCTTCTCAGGTCCAGTGGTGCTGGGGGCTCAGGGAATTGAACTTGAAGTGTCATGCGTGTCAGACATGCATTCCATCACCCCTTTGAGCTGTTTTCCTGGCCCAAAAAGTTAAATTTCTTAATATCACACAACTAACTGATTTTGTTTTCTTTTTAATTATACAGTAATTTGTTACATTGTCTCTTGAACTGATAGAACAGGAGCTCTTACACATTCACTATATACCAGGACTATGCTAAATTTTTTGCTTGTGGTAACACCTTACTACCCTTATCTTCCTTTTTCCATCTATTATGAGGTGACTTCATTTCAATTATCAATGTTCTTTCGTTTGTCTCTTCATCAGTTGAATAAAGAAATTACATTAACACGCCACTGGCTGAGCAAGTGAAAACAGAGATAGATAAATGGGACTATCTTAAACTAAGAAGCTTCTGTACCTCCAAAGAAACAGTGATCAAAATACAAAGACAGCCTACAGAATGGGAAAGAATATTCGCCGAATACACATCTGACAAGGGATTGATATCAAGGATATACAAAATACTGGTTGAACTCCACAAGAAGAAAACATCCAACCCCATCAAAAAATGGGGCAATGAAATGAACAGAAACTTTCTCAAAGAAGAAATCCGAATGGCAAAAAAGCACATGAGAAAATGCTCTACATCATTAATCATCAGGGAGATGCAGATCAAAACCACAATGAGATACCATCTCACACCTCAGAGACTGGCCCACATTCAAAAGAACAAAAGCAACCGTTGCTGGCGCGGATGTGGCGAGAAAGGTACACTCCTTCACTGTTGGTGGGAATGTCCACTGGTTCAGCCCTTCTGGAAAACAGTATGGACGTTCCTCAAAAAATTAGAAATTGAGCTCCCATTTGACCCAGCGATACCACTCCTGGGAATATATCCCAGAGAGGCAAAAACGTGTAGCCGAAGTGACATCTGCACTTGTTTGTTCATTGCAGCACTCTTTACAGTAGCCAGAAACTGGAAGAGACCTGAGTGCCCAAGAACAGATGACTGGTTAAAGAAACTTTGGTACATCTACACAATGGAGTACTATGTGGCTCTTAGAAAAGATGAAGTCATGAACTTTACATACAAGTGGTACAATATGGAAAGTATCATGCTAAGCGAAATGAGTCAGAAAGAGAGGGATAGACATAGAAAGATAGCATTCATCTGGGGGATATAAAGTAATAAAATATGAGATTAATACCCAAGAATGGCTGAGAGCAACACCAGGAGAATTGCTCCATAACTTAGAGGCCAGCTGGGTATTCTAGGGGAAAGGACAATTCAGATAGAAAGGGGAACACCAAGTGGAGGGTGTTTGGAGGATCCTCCCAGGAGGGGAGATGCAGGTTGAAAGTAGACTGGACTGAACATGTTCGCCACTCAATGCCTCTTTGGCTGATCACAGCGCCCAGGAGGAGAGAGAGAACAGGGGGGAATGCCCTGCCACAGTGGCAGGGGGGGATGGGGGGAGGGGAGGATGGGGGGGAGGGATATTATCCTGGTGGTGGAAGATGGGCACTGGTGGAGGGATGGGTATTTGATCGTGGTATGACCGAGATCCAAGCACAAAAATTTGTAAATCTACAACTGTACCTCATGTCGTTTCACTAATAAAAAAGAAAAAAAAAACAGCCAAAAAAGCTATACAGGATTGAAAAAAAAAAAAAGAAATTACATTAAACACATAAGGCTGGAGCGATAGCACAGCGGTAGGGCGTGTGCCTTGCACGCAGCCAACATGGCCGACCCGAGTTCGATTCCTCCGCCCCTCTTGGAGAGCCCTGCAAGCTACCGAGAGTATCTCGCCCGCACGGCAGAGCCTGGCAAGCTACCCGTGACGTATTCAATATGCCAAACACAGTAACAACAAAGTCTCCAATGGAGACGTTACTGGGCCTGCTCGAGCTCGAGGAAACACATAAGGGATATCATCCAGTACTTGTCTTTTTCTTTCATTTAATGCCTTTAAGCTCCTTCATTTTGCTGTGAATGGAAAATTTATTTTTTTAATAACTGAATAGTACTGCATTGTATAAATCTACCACATTGTTTATATCCTTTCAACAGGGACTTTGATTGCTTGAATATTTTAGTTATTGTAAATAGCCCTTCAATAAGCATTGACTAAATATAACTTTTTGTGTTGTTTTTATATTTGATTGGATACCCAGAACTGAGATTGCTGGATCTTGTAGTAGCTTAGTTTAGTTTCTTAGGGAAGCTCCATATTTTCTAAAATGCTTGCACCAGTTTACACTCCCACCAACTTTGCTTGAAATTCTTTTCATCCTCTTCATCATCCTCTTCAACACTTGTTATTGTTGCTTTTGATAATATACTGTACTCATGGATGTGAGGTAGTGTCTCGTCTTAATTTGCATTTCCCTGGTGACCAGTGTTGATCATTTTTTATAAGCATGTTGGCTACCTTTATGTCCTTTTATGAGAAGTGTTCATTTAAATATTCTGCTCCCCCTTCTATTGGTAGTTTGTCATTTTTGTCTGTATAACTTAGATACTCATCCCTGTCAGATGTATGGCGTGTAAACATAATTTCCCATTTCCGTAGACTTTTTATTCCATTTATATTTTATTTTGCTGTACAAAAACTTATCATTTAATACTGTTCTAGTAGTCTACTTACATTTCCCTTGCTGTTGGGGGCCAGTCCTCAAAAACATATCTAATGATGATGTTGGGCGGGAGTGATAGCACAGCAGGTAGGGTGTTTGCCTTGCACTGGGCTGACCCAGGTTTGATTCCTTTGTCCCTCTCGGAGAGCATCCCACCCTCATGGCAGAGCCTGGCAAGCTCCCTGTGGTGTATTTGATATGCCAAAACAGTAACAACAAGTCTCACAATGTAGACATTTCTCATGCCCGCTCAAGCAAATAGATGAACAGCAGGAGGGCAGTACCACAGTGCAGTGCAATGATGATATCATGGAATATTTCCTTTATTTTATAGTCTTTCTACCTTATGTTTTGAGGCCTTAACAACCATGTTTTTATCCCTTTGGTGGAGGGTGTGGGGTCATGGCAACACAGTTGATGGTTCTTGAGGATACCCCCAACAGTGTGCTGAGTTCTACTACAAATGGGGAGACTATGCAGTGCTAAGGATCAGACCAGGGCCTCCCACATGCAAGGCATGTGCTCCAACTCTTTGAACCCTCTTATCATCTTCCAGCTCTTTAATCCTTTTTTTTAAGGTTTAATATTTATTTTAGTTTAGGCAACTAACATCATTAAAACTGTAGTGTTGGGGCTAGAGCAGTAGCACAGCGGGTAGGGTGTTTGCCTCGCAAGTGGTCGCACGCGGCCAACCAGGGTTCAATTTCCAGAATCCCATATGGTCCCCGAGCACCGCCAGGTATAATTCCTGAGTGCAGAGCCAGGAGTAACCCCTGAGCATCACCAGGTGTGACCCAAAAAGCAAAAAAAAAAAAAAAAACCCAAAACTGTAGTGTTAATGTTTATGGTTTTGATGTACTAAGTTACTGCACTGTTGCTACTACCAAAGTGCCCAAGACCACCCTTCATCACTATCCTAATTCTTTCAGTATTCCTTGCCTTTATTTTATATTTCTCTTTTTAATTGAATCACCATGAGACACACAGTTAGAAAGTTGTTCATGATTGGGTTTCTGTCATACAATGTTCCAATACCCAGTCCTTCACCACTGTACATTTCCCACCACCAATGTCCCAGTTTCTTTCCTGCTGCTCCCTGCCAGCCTACCTCTACAGTGCTCTCTCTCTCTCCCTCCCTCCCTCCCTCCCTCCGTCCCTCCCCCCTTCTTCCCTCTCTCCCCTTCCCTCCACTCTTTCCCTCTCTCTCCTCTCCCCACCCCCGTGCTTCTTTTCTTTAATTGGTAAAGTCAGACCATTAGCATTTAAGGAATTGAAGTAGTATCCTTACTATTTTCTGCTTCTTGCATATTTTCTTCTTTTGTTGCGTAACATTATAACATCATTTTTGGTACTCCGTTTTTTCATTTATATTTTTCTCCCCTAGATTTTTTTAAGGTTGTCCTGAGGCTTATAGGTAAAATTTTTGGGCAGATTGATCTTAACATTCATTTTAGTAGGTCACAGTTTTGCTTTTCTCTTCCCAACTGCCACTCTGTCACATACTTTTTATTTTCTTAATACTTCTAGGTGAAGAAGTTTTTTGTTTTATAGCGGGCCCTTCAGTATTTCTTGCTAAACCAGTTTAGTGGTGATGAATTGCTTTAATTTTTATCTGTAGAATTTTTACTCTTCTACCCTTAAATGGTAATCTAGCAAGGGCCAAATATTCTCCCTTGAAAATTCCTTTTCTTCAGAATTTGGAGTATGTTGCTTCATTCTCTGCTGTGTTGATTTCTGTGGAAAAGTCTATAGATAATCTTATAATCTTTCCCTATATGCAATTTATTTTTCCTCAGATGCTTGTAGTTTCCTGTTCTTCAATTTGTTTTCTTTTTTGTTTTGGGTTTATTTTTTTAACTGCACCAGAGATAGATCGACCCAGGGCCTCATACGGGTAAGGCATTGAACTTTATTTGGGGTATCTTTATTTTTTAAAAACCTTTTAATTATAATATGTCTCAGTCTGCTCGGGTTTATTTTGGGTTTTTTTGCATGTGTCTTGGGCTACTTCTTCAGATTTAGTTTCTACTCCTTTCTCACTTTATCTTTCTGCAACCCTATAACTGTTCTACTTCTTGATGTAGAGTTCTTACTCTGTTTTTATGTTTTATAATTCTTTTTTTAAAAATGTCTTTGTTTTTTATTGGGGGTATGGTGCCGCCAGCAGGTCAATCTGTACCTGTGAAGCAAGTGCATCAGCAGCTTGATGGCGCCTTCAGACTTCCAGATACCCCAAAATTGCTGTTGTGCCTTTGGCCAGACCCCAAAAACTTGGAGCAAAGTTTGCCAAGAAAGTAAATGGTCAAAAGTTAGGTATGTGGGAGACACACCCACAAACCACCTCTGGCTCAGCTATATAATTGGAGGCATGGCCTTTCTGGTTCCTGATCGAACTGCTTAACAGCCATCCATGATCCCTGAAACTAAGAAACAAATCTCGAAACCCGACGGCTTTTGGCAGAAATGCGTCTGGTTCCTGCAGTAGGTTATTGGCGCGGGGCCACCCCAGGTGGAAAAAGGTTTCGTGCCTTGGCCTGTTTCCCCTGGCAGCTCGGTGGCCGTCATTCTCCAGAGGCCACTGGACAGTCAGGTTTGGGCCCACATTGATGAGATACGCGCGGCCTCATGGGATGGTGGTGGAGCTGGCCCTTTCCATCCTGTCCCAACAAGACCCCGAGTCGCCACCCACGAATGGCCTCTCTGGCTCCTGATCAAGCTGCTTAATGGCCATAATCCCAGAGACTCAGAAACAAATCTCAGAACCCAGTGGCCTTTGGCAGAAATGCGTCTGGATCCCGTAGTAGAATACTGTCGCCGGGCCACCCCAGTAGGGGAAGGGGTGCTGTCCCTCCGCCTGCTCCTCCTTGGCAGCTGGATAGCTGCCATCCACCAGAGGCCATTGGACAGTCAGGTTTGGGCCCACAGTGACGAGACACGCAGGGCCTCACGGGATGAGGGTGGAGCCAGCCCTTTCCTCCCCATCTAAATGAGACCCTGAGTCACTGCCCATGAATGGCCTTTCTGGGTTCTGATCAGGCTGCTTAATGGCCACGATCTCAGAGACTCAGGAACAAATCTCGGAACCTAGCAGGTTCTAGCAGAAATCCCTCCAGATTTCATTGTTAAAACTTCGGGTGGCTGGAGTGATAGCCCAGTGGGTAGGGTGTTTGCCTTGCACATGGCCAACCCGAGTTCGATTCCTAGCATCCCATATGGTCCCCTGAGCACCGCCAGGAGTAATTCCTGAGAGCATGAGCCAGGAGTAACCCCTGTGCATTGCCAAGGTGTGACCCAAAAAGCAAAAAAAAAAAAAAAACACTTCAGAATTCCAAAATCCCGTGGCCACTGCTGCAGCCACGCGACACCATATGTTATTCATAACCAGCAATAGAAAACAAATTTTCTAGTGTTACCTTTGCAGCAGATCTGAGTGTTGGGGTAAAATTCCAAATAATAATGGTGGGTCTGGTGTCAAAATATTGAATGTAATCAAAGTAGAGAGAGAGTAATGTGGAAATCATCTGCCCCACAGTTAGGGGGACAGTATGGGATGGGGTATACTGGGGGTTTTGGTGGTAGAGAATGGGCACTGGTGAAGGTATGGGTGTTTTATTGTATAACCGAGACTTAAACACAAAAGCTTTGTAACTGCTCTCATGGTGATTCAGTAAATAAAATTATAAAAAATGGAAAGAAAAAAGTAAGGTGAAGTTCATGCCCAATTCAATCAGCTAAGCTAGTGGCTGAATAAATAGCAGTACTCCTACATTAAAAAATAAATAAATAAAATGTCTTTGCTTTGGCTTAATTATCATAGCCACAGTTGTATTAACATTTATAGTTTTGATGTTCCTCATAACCATCAAAGTACCAAAGACTCACAACCACAGTCCTTATGTTACTTTTAGCCCTCCTCTGTTCCTGACGCCTACCTTTTTCCCCACTGTAGGTTATCTGAGTTTTGTTATCCAAGACCAGGAGATTTCTTTTTTTTTTATCATTCAGTACTGTCTTTTTTCCTTGCTTGGTCAGTCTCTATACCACTGATGGGTGAGATCATTAGTATTTGTCATTCCTCTGATTTGCTTTTCTTAATATTATACCTTTCAGTTATACTCAAGTTACAGAAAATTGTAAGATTTCATCTTTTCTTTTAGCTGCATAGTATTCCACTGTCAGAACTTCATCAATTGTTATACATTTTATTGGTTCCACATTCTGGCTACTGCACTTAGCATTTGTAGTTTAAAATAGATGTGCTTAAAATTAAGTTTTTTTATTTGGGTGAGTAGGGGGGTGAGATAATAAAAAATGGTGTATCTGGTAGCTTTAGTTGTACTTTGAGGAATCTTTTATTCTCTTTTTCTGTAGAGGCTGAGCAATATAATTTTTTGCCAGTAGTGTATGAGACTTTCTTTTTCCACCATATCTTCATCAACATTGGTTACCTCCAGTCGTTTTTGATATTGCCATTCTCACTGGTGTGAGTTGGTATCTTGTTATTGGGATTTTCATCTCATAAGTTGACAATAAACACTTCTGTATGTTTAGAGGCCTGTCTGTATGTTCTTGACAGGAAAGTATCTATTCATCTACTCCCCATTTTTATGGGATTATTTTTTGTTATTGAGCTTTACGAGTGTTCATAGATCTTGTATATTATTCCTTTTATCTGGTGTACTGTGTGTAAATATTTTCTCCCATCAGTAGGGTAGTTTTTATTTTGATGCTAGAGAATATTAAGTTATGGATGAGTATATAAAGGTGAAACTACTGTCTGTGAAACTCTGAGTTTAAGAAACAGAGGTGATTAGCTGGAAATCTAAAGTTCAAGATGTAAAAATAAGAGGCAGGCAGGATCAGACTCATTCAGAAGACATTTATTAAAGCATTGTATTCTGAATATATCATCCTTTGGGGCAAATTGGTACTCTCCTTCTAGGGTAGGGGCAAGTTCTTAAAGTAAGAAATCTGCACTGGCAAAAATGTGTAGTTATACATTGATTAGAGTAATAGCAGCTAACTTGTACATTGATAGTGCTAAGCATTTGGCATATTAACTTATTTAATCATCATAATTTGATGAATACTGAACAAATTTGAAAGCCTTTAGTCATGGATTAGGAAAACTATTTTTTAAGTGTGGTAATTATTATTCAAGGTGCCAGACCCAAGGAATTTCCTTTTTATTGTTAACAACTTATTTAAGTTGGTATCTCAAGGAAGCAGGCAGAAGGATTTGGATAAGAAAGAGAGAAGAATAATTAGGCATTCTAAGCCACTTTATTCACATGTTATTTGTTGTTTAGATGTTGATGTTGTATTTTTCCTTAATCTAGTTTTTGTATATTGGGTGTCCTTAACCTGTTTCTTCAAATATGACTGGTTTTGGCGATAGGGTATTTAAAGAAGTTAAATTGTGTTTTTAAAAGGGTCATTATGGTAAGATTTGATTGATAAGAGTTTTACTTAAGCTGCATCTTTATGATAGGATACTACAACTCAAACACATGTAGGGAGGGATACCATATAGAAACACAGAACAAATCCAATAATAAAGACATGATCATTATTCTCTATGGGGAAAAATTAAAGCCTTTCCCCCTAAGATCAGATGCAAGACAAGGTTGTCTGCTCTCACCACTCCTGTTCAATATAGCACTGGAAGTACTTGCCATAGCAGTTAGGCAAGAAAAAGATACCAAGTAATCCAGATAGGAAAGAAAGAAGTCAAGCTTTCACTATTTGCAGATGCCATGATACTGTACTTGGAAAATTCTAAAGAATCTACAAAAAAGCTCCTGAGAACAATAGATTTATTTAGTAAAGTAGCAGGTTACAGAATCAAAGCCCAAAATTCCATGGCTTTCCTATATGCAAATAATGAAAGAAAAGAAAGAGCTATTAGGAAATTAATCCCATTCACAATCGTGCCTCAGAAAATTAAGTACTTCAGAATTAGCTTAACCAAAGAGGTGAACGACGAATACAAAGAAGATTACAAAACACTACTTCAAGAAATAAAAGAGGATAGAGGAAATGGAAACACATCTCTGCTCATGGATTGGGAGGATTAACATTTTCAAAATGCCCATACTCCCCAAAGCATTATACAGATACAGTGTGGTCCCTTTAAGGATACCCATGACATTTTTTCAAAAAAATAGATCAAACTTTCCTGAAATTCATATGGAACAAAAAATCCCCACGGATTGCTAAAGTAACCCTTGGGGGTGAAATGAAGATGGGAGGCATCACCTTCCCCAGCTTCAAACTGTCCTAGTAGTAACAAACAGTAGTATTAGTAAGTAAGTAGTAAGCAGTAGTAATTAAAAGAGTATGGTATTGGAATAAAGACAGAGTTGAATATCCTGAGACTGACTCTCAGACATATAATCACCTAGTCTTTGATAAAGAAACAAGAAATATGAAATGGAGCAAGGGAAGTCTCTTCAGCAATGGTGCTGGGGAATGTGGAAGCGATATGCAAATCAAAATGAGCTCAGACCCTTTCTAACACCAGGCACAAAGGTCTGATCAAAATGAATTGAAGACCTCAGTATCAGACCTGAATCCATAAGGTACATAAAAGAAAAAGTGGAAAGAACCCTCCATGACATTAAAGCTAAAGGAATCTTCAAAAATGGAACACCTCTAACCAAGCAAGTAGAAGAAAAGATAAACAAGTGGAATGCATTAAACTAAGAAACTTCTGCACGTCAAAAGAAACAGTGACCAAGATACAGAGACTGCCCACAGAATGGGAAAAATTTACACAGTACCCATCCATAAAGGGTTCATATCAAGCTATGTAAGGCACTGGTAGAACTTTACAAAAAGTAAAATAAAATGAAAATATCTCTATGAAAAAATGGGGAGAAGAAATGAACAGAAACTTCCTCAAAGTTGAAATACAAATGGCCAAAAGACACATGAAAACAAGCTCTAAATCGCTACTCATCAAGGAGAAGCAAATCAGAACATTGAGCTATCTCACACCACAGAGACTGGCACACACAAAAAGAACAAGAGCAACCAATGCTGGCTAGATGTGGGGAGATAGCAACTCTTTCTTGTTGGTGGGGTTGCTGATTGGTCCAGCCTTTTTGGAAAACAATATGGGCATTCCTCAAATAACTAGAAATTGAGCTTCCATGCAACCCAGCAATACCACTTCTGGAAATACAACTTGGAAGCTCAAAAACACAACATAAATGCCATCTGCACTTCTGTGTTCATTGCAGAACTATGAACCTGGAAACAACCTGAATGCCTCAGAACAGGTGACTAATTAAAAAACTATAGTACATTGGGGCTAGAGTGATAGCACAGCACATAGGGCATTTGCCTTTACACAGCTGACCCGGGTTCAATTCCAGGCATCCCATATGGTCCCCGAGCACCACCAGAAGTAATTCCTGAGTGCATGAACCAAGAATAACCCCTGTGGATTGTCGGGTGTGACCCAAAAAGAAAAAACAAAACTGTGTTACATCAACATGCCACCTGCATGGCCAAGCCTGGCAAGCTACCCGTTGTGTATTAGATATGCCAAAAACAGTAACAAAAATGGTCCTCATTCCCCTGACTCTGGAAGAGCCCCCAATCTGGCAGGGTTGAGAAAGACAAGCAAGGAAAGACTGCTAAAGTCTCAGGGCCGACTAGACTGCCAAAACAAAGAAGGACTAAAATGACTGTCTGCACTTTTAACCCACGTATGTTGGCATCAGAAACATCCATCAAGGACCTGATGGTGCAAGCACAGAAGATCAAGTATGACGTCTTTGGATTGATCAAGATGAGAAGGCATCGATCACATCACGCTGTTTTCAACACTGGAGAAGAACTGTTCCTCAGAACATGCGACAGTAGAGGCGTCAGTGGTGTCAGTGTCCTCATCAACACGAACTTGGACATGAGCATTGATTCATTCAAATGCCTAACAATCTGAATCGGATGCTTATGTTTGAATAGATGTGGCTCATTGCCAGCAAGTTCTGTCTTCATCATCTACGCACCAACATCCAACTATGACAAAGAAAAAAATTGTGGAAAAGTTTTATAAGGAAGACCACATCTTCTACAAGGTCATTGTCAATGATTTTAATGCCAAGATAGGACTGAGAAGGTCACCCGAAGAACATTATATTGGGAGTCATGGCCTAGAATGGAATGAACATGGTGAGAGACTAAGTTCATCATGTCAACCAAGGACCATCCGTAGTAACTCGCAATTCCAGAAGGCTGAATCTAAACGTTGGACATGGAAGTCTCCTGGTAGACTGTTTCACAACGAAAGTAATCACATCATATTCAGTCGATGGTTTTGCCTGGCCAGTGTCGCTGTTGTCCCAAAATTCCAAATGGGATCAGACCACCGTCTCCTTTGTACGAAATTCTACTTCATGGAGCGGGGAGAAAGGGTTGCAAAGTTTAAGAAGAGAACTAGAATGACCACCAACTGGAAGCTCTTTGGCACTATTGTGGCAATATGGTAAGATGCGGTCGTTGATAACATCAACAAAGAATATGATTGGTTCAGCACCTCCATGATTGTGCAAGGAACACCGAGAGAGAGAAAGCCACAAACAGATGCTTGTCTTTAGAAACTCTCGAGCTCATTCGCCAGTGTGGTTTGCCACGAGCCTCAGGCAATCATAAGCTAAAGTCCGAGCTCACAAAGCTGTGCAGAGAAGCTGTGCAGAGAAGTGATAAAGGAAGACCTCAAAGAGAAAAGAGCAGCAGTGTTGGCAGATGCAGCAGAAACCGGGAAAAGTACGCAAAGCCCGCCTGTCCTTCACCAACTATAAAACAAAGAAGACTGCCCTCCATGTCCTGGTAGATCTATCACATCTTCCAGAAGGGCAATGGAAAAGGTAATCCACGACTTCTACTCGGATCTCTTCAATAGCCACGTCCACCTGCCCACATACCAAATTCCACAGGATGGCTATGTCATTCCCAGTATTCTTTCTTTCAAAATCCAACACACCATTTCATCAGTAAAGAAGTGTACAGCAACCGGTCCAGACTAGGTCAGATACGAACACCTGAAGAATCTGCCGCCAGTACTCATCAATACACTGGCTTGGCTCTTCACACACTACCTTGTCTGAATGCAAGTTTCCGTCCCAGTGGAAAACCAGCAGGACCATTCTGTTGTACAAGAAGGGAGACATCCACGACATCAGCAACTATGTTCGTCGTTGTTCTGCCTGTTGTTTGTCCTCTACAAGTTATTCACTCAGGTCATCCTCAATAGGATTGGCAGAACACTAGACAAAGGACAACCATGCGAGCAAGCCAGGTTCCAAAAAGGATTCAGCACGATCAACCATATACACACGGTGACCAAGCTCATTGAGGTTTCTCAGAAGTTCAAGGTGCCACTTTGTCTAACGTTTATTGATTTAAAGAAGGCCTTTGATTCTGTTGAGACTGAAGCGGTCATTGAAGCCCTAGCCAAACAAGGCGTTCAAACTCAGTACATCAGAATCCTCCGTGAGCTGTATTATGGATTCATCATCAGGATCTCACCATTCTACAAGGAAGTGATCACCGATGTAAAGAGAGGGGTTCGGCGAGGCAATACCATGCCACCAATACACTGGTGCCACCCTTGAGAATTTCATGTGATGACTAGAATGGGAAAGAATGGGAGTAAAGATAGATAGTCGGCTGCTACACCACCTCCACTTCATTGATGACATTATTCTTTTTTTTTTTTAATTTATTTATTGAATCACTGTGGGAAAGGTTACAAAGCTTTCAGGTTTATGTCTCAGTCATGCAAATATCAAACACATTTCCCTTTACCAATACTTATTTTTTACCATGAAGAACCCCAATAAAACCCCACCCCCCACCCCTTCCCGTCCCTGTGAAGCAGATGAATTCTAGTTAACACTCTATCTGCTTTGATTAGATTCATTGTTTCAATAAAAGATTCACCACTATTATTTAGAGTTTACCCCCCCCCCCAAATCAGACATGCTGAAAAAGCATTGTGAAGTGATTTGCTTTCTACGGCTGGGTTCAAGAATTAAATGTTGGTTTTGGATTTCTGTTCTTTTACCTATTGACCCTGGAAGTATTTCTACTGAAAGTCAGATAGTTAAGAAATTGGTTTCTGTGTTCTGGAGTCCTGGCCGTGCTGGAGAGCCGCTCGCGGGGGGCAACCGGTGGCCTCGGTAGGGCGTGAAGGGCGGACCGAAATGCCCCCCTTCCCATGAGGTTTTAGTCGCCCCCACACTCCCGGCTCATACCTGCTGTCCACAAGGCTCCCATGTGGCCGCCATCTTTCTTTCCAGAGAGGAGAGGGCGAATGGGGCAACACCCTTTCCCCTCCGGCAGACTTGATGGCCTGGATCAATGCAGAGTCTGTTCACTTTTCTGCTCCAAGCTGCTGGGTTCTGCATTAAGTCCTTGTGCTTCTGGGGCCGTGGCCGTGCTGGAGAGCCGCTCGTGGGGGGCAACTGGTGACCTCGGTAGGGCGTGAAGGACGGACCAGAACGTCCCCCTTCCCATGAGGTTTTAGTCGCCCCCACACCCCCGGCTCATACCTGCTGTCCACAAGGCTCCCATGTGGCCGCCATCTTTCTTTCCAGAGGGAGGAGGGCGGAAGGGAGCAACACCCTTTCCCCTCTGGGCAGAAATGATTGCCTGGATTAACGCATAGTCCTTTCACTTTTCTGCTCCAAGCTGCTGGGTTCTGCATTAGGTCATTGTGCTTCTGGGGCTGTGGCCGTGCTGGAGAGCCGCTCGTGGGGGCAACTGGTGGCCTCGGTAGGGCGTGAAGGGCGGACCGAAACGCCCCCCTTCCCATGAGGTTTTAGTCGCCCCCACACTCCCGGCTCATACCTGCTGTCCACAAGGCTCCCATGTGGCCGCCATCTTTCTTTCCAGAGAGGAGAGGGCGAATGGGGCAACACCCTTTCCCCTCCGGCAGACTTGATGGCCTGGATCAATGCATAGTCCGTTCACTTTTCTGCTCCAAGCTGCTGGGTTCTACATTAAGCCCTTGTGCTTCTGGGGCTGTGGCCGTGCTGGAGAGCCGCTCGTGGGGGGCAACTGGTGACCTCGGTAGGGCGTGAAGGACGGACCAGAACGCCCCCCTTCCCATGAGGTTTTAGTCGCCCCCACACTCCCGGCTCATACCTGCTGTCCACAAGGCTCCCATGTGGCCACCATCTTTCTTTCCAGAGAGGAGAGGGCGAATGGGGCAACACCCTTTCCCCTCCGGCAGACTTGATGGCCTGGATCAATGCATAGTCCGTTCACTTTTCTGCTCCAAGCTGCTGGGTTCTGCATTAAGTCCTTGTGCTTCTGGGGCCGTGGCTGTGCTGGAGAGCCGCTCGTGGGGGGCAACTGGTGACCTCGGTAGGGCGTGAAGGACGGACCAGAACGCCCCCCTTCCCATGAGGTTTTAGTCGCCCCCACACCCCCGGCTCATACCTGCTGTGATGACATTATTCTAATAACACCAAACATCAGCCAAGTGGCACAAATGCTGACAGACTTTGACCTTGAGTGTGGAAAGGTCAGAGTGCAGCTGAATTTCACCAAGACAGTGTTCATGAAAAATGAACTAGTCCCTGATGTTCCATTTGGTCTCGACGGAATGAGTATCTCTGAATGCAGCAGCTATGTGTACCTGGGTCAAGAACTCAACATGAGGAACGGCAGTGCCAGAACTGCACAGGAGGAAGAGAGCGGCGTGGAACAACTTCAAGGGCATCAAAGAAGTTGTTAAAAGAACAAAGAACCTCTGGCTCCGTGCACATCTTTTCGACTCCACCATTAGTGCAGGAAGCTGCACTAACATAGGCCTCAGAGACCTGGCCCCTATGAAAAAAGGCTGAGAACGTTATTTGGGTCTCCCAAAGAGGTTCGAAAGAGCTATGCTTGGAATATCACATCAAATGAGAGAAGGAATCCGGAGTTCCGACCTCCATTGACAATCAAGAATCAGAGATGCCGTCTCTTTTGCCAAGGCATCGAAAATAGATGGGCCAGACATGTAATGCGATTTGGAGACAACCACTGGACTAGAGCCATTACCAACTGGATTCCACAGGACATCAAAAGAACGTCTGGGCGCCTACCTACGAGATGGTCAGATTTCACATCATCAAAATCCTGAACGAACAGTTTGAGGCTCTTTGTGTTTCTGGGGTGAGCAGTTGCCGTTGGGCTACACTAGCACATGACAGGGATGAATGGAGACATTACTGGCGCCCACCCAAGCAAATCGATGAGCAACGGGATGACAAGTGATAACAAGTGATGGTA
This sequence comes from Sorex fumeus, assembly GCF_029834395.1. NCBI lineage: Eukaryota > Metazoa > Chordata > Mammalia > Eulipotyphla > Soricidae > Sorex > Sorex fumeus. The sequence goes on from NW_026606152.1 coordinate 14,072,635, forward strand.
CATGATAACAAGTGATGGTACATCAACACTTGTAGCTGTTAGGAAAAATAAGCTTATGAAATTAGATTATGAATGGGTGCACCTGGAAAGTATCTTTCTGAGTGAAATGAGTCAGAAGGAGAGGGATGGATACATAGAAACAAGGGCCAAGAGAATAGGTCCACAGTTGGAGAAGTCAGTTGGATTAGAGAATGGACCACTAGGTGGTGGGGGAGGGGGGAGTTGAGAGAGAAAAGTATCTGCCATAGAGACAGGAGGCTGGGTGGGGAGGGGGGGTGAGTGTTAGCAGGAGAGAAACTGCACTGGTGAAGGGATGGGTGTGGGATGGTGTTGGAACACTATGACTGAAACTGGTGAAAACCCATAAATAGTTTTGTAACTTTGTATCCCACGTGTATTCAATAAAAGGAAGTTGGGGTGGGGGTTGGGGGGGGAGAAAGAAAGGAAGGAAGGACAGGACCAGAAACTGTTTTTGCCAGTACCTTGAGCTCAGACTGCTGACTTTACAGAACCTTGAATAAAAAAATTCCCTAGAGGGGCTTGAGAGATAGTACAGCAGGTAGGATGCTTGCTTTGCGGGCAGCCAGCTCAAGTTTGGCATCCCATATGGTCCTCTGGCATCCTACGTGATCCCCTGATCACCTCCAGGAGTGGTTCCTGAGCACAGAGCCGGTGTGGCCCAAAGAACAAAGCAAACAAGAAAATTCTGCCCAGGCCCTCCTATCTGTGATACTTTGTTGTGGCAGAGCTCAGAACCTAATATTTTAGGTTTAAGAAGGATATTTGTAAATACTGGAGAGCATAGGAAATTTTTGACTTTCAAAAAATTTTTCTTTTTCTAACTACTGAACTTGCTGAAATTTAGAATTGTATGGTTTTTGTTTGCTACAGACAAAATCTAATGTCAGCCTTAATATACAGTGAAACATGCATATTATGTAATTTTGGAGAAAATTACATGGGGAAAATTATTTCTTTAATATTGATGACAGGGCTGGAGCAATAGCACCGTGGGTAGGGCATTTGCCTTGCACGCGACCAACCTGGGTTCGATTCCCAGCATCCCATATGGTCCCCAGAGTACCGCCAAGGGTGATTCCTGAGTGCAAAGCCAGGAGTAACCCCTGTGCATAGCCAGGTGTGACCCAAAAGGCAAAAAATATATATATATTGATGACATTCATAAACAGTTTGCTCTGTGTATTTATTTTCAAGCTTTGGGGCCACACCCGATACTCCTCAGGTCTTAACTGCTGCCACTATATTTGGGAGTCTGTCCTGGTGGTGCCAGGGATTGGCCACATGTGAGCCAAGCATCTTTCCCTGTACTCTTTTTCTCTTGTCCCAACAGTTTGCTCTATTTTTTTAATGAACATATTTGGTTTTACATGAGTTTTTATTAAAAAGTTGAAATTTTCAGAAATTAAAACATCCTTAAGTATTTTATTAGAAAAGTATAATTATTTCTCAGTATAGTTTTGGGGGGTCTGTGCCACATGACACAGCTGGTGGTTGCTCCTAGTCAGAACTGCTTGGTTGTGCCACCCATTGGTATTCCAGGAACCAGCCATAGGGTGCCGGGAGTCTAATCGGGGTCAGCCACATACAAAGCAAGTGCCTTAAACCCTCTTATCTTTGGTCCTCAAAATGAACAATTTAAAAGAGTTTTATAGAAACTAATTTAGAATCTTTGAGGAAGTTAAATTTTTATTAACTACGCAAAACAACTTTAAAGGACTTCAGTTTTAATGTTTTCCTTTGGCAATGATAAAAAAATCAATACTAACTTTTTATTTCTTACTGAATTCTTTAGTAATTGAAGTAGCAGTAGTTTTTAGATCAGTAATAGTATAATTCTTCTCTTTCCAATTTTTCAGTAACTACCTAGAAGGACTGATTATTTTCTTGGGATTCAGATTCAGGGAAAATAACCTAACTCTTCACCACAGAAATGGACCTAACTATAAATTACTTTTTAAAGTCTGAGGATGATTCTTTTTAATCCTTTACCCTTCTTTTTCTTTTTGTTTTCCCTTGTCCCGCTGGCCTGGGGCTACGCCATCTGGCTGCAGTGCTCATACATGTCATACTTACACATGTGCTTACCAGGGGCCACCCTGTTGTATTCATTTTGCTTGTACTTGCCCAGCAGTTACACACATGGTAATGGTGTTGTACACACTTGGTTGCGGCATACCTAAGATCACAACTTCGTTGTGGCACCTGGATCCCAGGTAGCAGTGCCGTTGTGGCTCAGTGCGTACAGGCGGTTCTAGAGAGCAAGCTCTCAGCCTCACGCTAACATGGCAGGTGCTTTTCTACTGAGCCATCCTAGGGCCACTCCGGGTGATTGTGACATCGTTTTTTTCTATTAAGATTTTTTTATTGAATCACTGTGAAATAGACCCTTACAAAGCTGTTAATGATTAGGTTTCAGTCATACAGTGTTCCAACTCCTTATCCCTCCCATCCCATCAGTGTACATTTCCTAGCACCAGTGTTCCCAGTTTCCCTCCCATCACACACCCCCACCTACCTCTATGGCAGACACTTTTCCTCTCTCTCTCTCTCTCTCTCTCTCTCTCTCTCTCTCTCTCTCTCTCTCTCTCTCTCTCTCTCTCTCACCCTCTTCCATCCCTCCCTTCCCCACTCCATTTTTGGGCATTGTGGTTTGCAATGCAGATACTGAAAGGGTATCAGGAATACGCCTTTACTTACTTTCAACACTCAGTTCTTGTCTGGCATGATCATTTCCAACTACTATTGTTAAATTGGTTCCTTCTCTCTTACCTACCCTCCACCTCACATGCACTTACGTAACATCTTTTTTGACTGGTGCACTTCTTCTCATCTAATAAAAATTAATGGTTCTATGAGGTAGGTCTAATACTACCTATTCCTCTTATTTTCATTTTGCATTATGAATCTTGGCTAGTAGCATCTATAAGTAAATTTGAAGCAGTTATTGAGGTGTTATGTTATTCTATTTAGCCTGTAGTACTTTCAGGTTATATTTAGCAGTTATTAGTAGCAGCTGAAAATTAGGCTACTACTGAATAACATCCCCATCTAATGAACACTTACATAAATATTTCCATGTATTATTGTATAGCGGGCTGGAGCGATAGCACAGCGGTAGGGCGTTTGCCTTGCACGCAGCCAACATGGCCGACCCGAGTTCGATTCCTCCGCCCCTCTCAGAGAGCCCGGCAAGCTACCGAGAGTATCTTGCCCGCACGGCAGAGCATGGCAAGCTCCCCGTGACGTATTCGATATGCCAAACACAGTAACAACAAAGTCTCCAATGGAGACGTTACTGGGCCCGCTCGAGCAAATTGATGAACAACGGGAGGGCCTTTACCTTTACCATTGCATAGCACGCTTGTTTTTTTTTTTTTTGTTGTTGTTGTTGTTGTTTGGGATTTGGGGGCCATACTACAGTGCTGTGAACTTAAACTTTTGGTTCTGTGCTCAGGGATCACTCCTGGTAGGATCAAACCCATGTCAGGCACATACAAGGCAAGCACCTTACCTGCTGAACTACCTCACCAGCCCTGTATAGCACAATTGTAAGACTCATTTTTAGATACAGCATTATTTACAGATAATAACATGGCTAATCTGCCTTTTGGTAGAGCTGTCTTAACCAAAGTAGGATTCAAGCATATGTTTGACTATTACCCAAGAAGTAATAATGTAAATATTGCCAGTGCTGAGTAAGTTCAGAATATGTTTAGAATGTATCATGGTTTAAAATGTGGTGCAAAGAATGTATTTATGTTCCAGGTGTTCCTATCACCACACCACACCCTCCCCTTGCCTTCCACCAAAGTATCAAAATCCCTCCATCACAGTCAGTTGAATTCTTTCAGTTCACTTTACACCAATCCTTGGTTACCTCAATTTTTTTTTATCACAGTCCAAGGGTTTTTCATTTGCCTTGTTCCCTTATTTTATTCATTTATATAGCACATATGAGTGAAATAATATGGTATTTGTTCTCTCCTCATTTATTTCATTTAGCATGATCACTTTCCTGGAGACTTTTTAAATTCCAATTGAGGAGGCAAGGAGGTAAATGGGTTGAGGCACCTCCCAACCCTGGCTTAGTCATCAGCACCACATACATCGTCCGCTGAGTATCATGACGTGTGGCCTTGGATACCTCCCAGCTGCAGGTGGGATCGGGGTAGTTCACAGGACTGCAGAGCAGAGTCGTACCAGATCCTTAGAGCCTTGCGTTTAACAACTGGGAGGGGCCTCCTGATACTGTCAAGAGTATTACTTCAGATCAGATTCTTTATGCCTCGACATCTGTCTATGCTACATTCTGATCAGTCAAAGTCTAGTTTTTATCAGATACCATACAGTTGACCTCCTGTTTACTCATTCCCTTTCCCACCCCATTTTTCCTCTGGTAATTACAGAGGAAAAATTTTTTAAGTCACCGCCAAAGAGCTTGCTTTTATCATGTCTTATTTGCTTCTTTATCTTCCACTTACACTGACATCATCCTCTGTTTTTTTCCCCCTTCACTTAGAACAAGCCTCTCAAGGTCTATCTATATTGTTGCAAATAATAAGATTTCTCTTTCTTCTTAATTGTTAAGGTGATGTTGTGTATATATACCACATCTTTATCCACTAACCCATATCTTTTATCTGTTCATGTGTCTGTGGGCACTTGGTTGTTTTTATATCTAAACTTACAAGTAATAGCTGCAGTGAACTTAGTAAAATCGTGGTTTTGAATCAGTATTCTATATATGGAAGAATATCCAGAAATTAAATGGCCAACTCTTACAGTAGTGTCTTAATTTTTTTGGTAAATCTTCGCATTGTTTTCCATAATGACTGCATTACTTTATATTCCCACCAGCAGTGAGTGAATGAGGATTCCCTGAGGTCAAGGATGTCTCTTTTGTTGCTGATTTGTTTTGTTTTGTTTCTTTTTTGGCGGTTGGGCTTTTTTGTTTCTTTTCGGTTTTGTGCCACACCTGGCCATGCTCAGAACTTCTGGTTCTGCACTCAGGAATTACTTCTGGTGGTGCTGGGGTGACCATATGGTATATTGGAGATCAAACCCAAATCAGCCATAGGTAACGGGTGCCCTATTCACTGTACTATCTCTCCATTCCCTCAGTTTTGGGTTTTTTTTTATAACACTTTCATGATTGCTGAAACAGTTGGATGAAAGATTCGGGATAGAATATTCACAGTCTCAAAATATCACCATATTGGTTGTTTAATTTCAAACAGAAATTCTACATTTGTAATAGACATTTGACAAATTACAAGTAAATCAAAAGATTGAACTTAACACTACTCTTGCTAGTTCAGCAAAAACGGATGAGAGCGAGCAATTGTGTAATCCGTCAACAGTTGGTGAATCTTGAAGTGTGAATGGGTATTTATTGTATTCTTTTGTGTGTATGTGAAGCACTATAGTTTTTCTTGAAACTTTAAAAGATGGGAGTGAAGGGAGAGAGAGCGCGCGAGAGAGTGAAGTTCATGTTCAAAAGAGAACACAGCCTTCTCCAGAGTGGAAATAAAGAAGCAGGCAAGCAAGCAAGATAGGTGTTCAAGGGAAACCAGGGGCTTCAATAGCAAGCCTGTTTATTGTATTCTTGCAGTTTTTCTGTTCGTTTTAATTTTTTCAAAATGGGGTAAAGATGAAATTTTATTCGTTTTTCTTTTTGGGCCACACCTGGCAATGCACAGGGGTTACTCCTGGCTCTGCACTGAGGAATTAATCCTGGCAGTGCTCGGCGGGCCATATGGGATGTTGGGAATCGAACCCAGGTCGACTGTATGCAAAGCAAACACCTTACCTGCTGTGCTATTGCTCCAGCCCCTAAAGATGAAATTTTTGTTTGATACTGATCAAACCTTTGATAAATTTTGTTTGATACTGATTAAACCTTGCGTATAAGAAAAAAAAATAACGCTAAACTTGATGTTTAAAGATCTTCCTGCTTTTCCTTCCAATGTTACCTCTTTCCATTGCATTTCTCAAACTAGCTTTAATTTTGATGATACATTTCTTCCCCTTTTGCATGCATGATCTCTTTCTGTTGTAACTTTATACAGATCTTATGTTCTCTTAAAAATGTTGTTTGGCCATCTTTTTAGCTTGTTACCTCCTGGTTCTCCCTTTACACCAGCAACCTTCAATCAGCAGTCCACAGAATAGTGCTGATCTGGAGGTGTGGAAAGGTTGTCAACCACTGGTCTCCTTGCTTGGTTATAACTGCTGGTCCATGGATCAATTCATGGCAGGACAGTTGCCAGTTAGCACATAGTAAAAGTTTCAAGAATACTGAACTGAACAGTATGTAGTTATCATCTCCATTAAGAATCTTCTCAGAGAAAATATTGGGCGGGGAATACTGGAGATATTGGTGGTGGGGAATGTGCACTGGTGGAGGGATGGGTGTTTGATCATTGTGTGATTGTAACCCAAACATGAAAGTTTGCAACTATCTCATGGTGATTCAATAAAATTTAAAAAAAAAAACTTCTCGGGGGGGGGGGGGTGGCTGCCAGAGGCAGGCTAGGATAGGATTAGGGGGGTGGGCGGGAAGGAAACTGGGGACATTGGTAGTGCGATTGTACACTGGTGAAGGGATGGGGGACATTAGTGCTCAGAAGTATCCACTGGTGAAGGGATGAGTGTTGGAACATTTTTGTAACTGTGTAACTCTCCCTGATTAAAAAAAAAAAAAAAGAATCTTCTCTGATGAATCTTCTCTGATCATCCTAGACCAAGTGGAACCTATGGCACATTTTCTGTATTTCTGTTACATTACGTGTTATACTGTACAGTTAACTGGAAACGTGTGTGCCTCAGAACCTCTCCAGATTGTGAGCTTTTGGGGACTCTGATTTTTTTCTTTCTTCTTAATGTTCATAGTACATACAAGAGTAGGTAAATGGATTTTAAATAAACAAAGGCATTTCATCTCCCTCCATCATCCCACTGTTTCCCTGAACATTGTATTATTTAATAGTGATAAAGGAGAGTGGAGATGTAGTAGGGCGTTTCGGGTGCTTGCCTTGCACACATCCGACCTGGATTCAATCCCTTGTAGCACACATGGGTTTCCCAAGCATCACTAGAAGTGATACCTGAGCACAGAGGCAGGAATGAGCCCTGAACATTACTAGGTCAGGCCCCAAAACAAAACTGATCTATTTCTCCCTTTTTTGCCCAACTTAATGTCAGGATATTTTAGTTTAGATGCCATATTTAGTTTTTTCAGTTTTTCTTTTTCTTCCTAGCAAATGAATTCAGTGGGAATGTTAGTATATCATAGAATTCCACAGTACTGCTTATAGATTATCATTATTAAAAGAAATAGCATTAAGTAAAGTGCATAGCAAAGCACAGGAGTAAGCACTACTTTAAACATTATTTCCAAGTAAAATTTTAGTGAGGACCCCTGGGAATTTAGTACAGGGATTAGGGTACATGCAAGGACCAGGTTTGATTCCCAGTATCACATAGCCTACCAAGTACCACCAGTATATCATTGGAGGCCCCAGTATTGCTGAGGGTGTCCCTGATGGTCTGTGGTCTAAGCATCCTCCTTCCCCAGGCCCTCACTTTGAGATTCTCTTACCTTGTTGGCTAAGTAGCCCCTGGAGTGGCCCCAAGACTCACTGAGTACTACTTGAGAGACCCTTTCCCACCAAAAGAAGTAGTGAAATGTAATGAGAATAATGAGCTAATTCCTAGAAAATTGCAATATCTACAGACAGTTTTATGTACAGTTTTACATAGTACAGAAACCCTTTGAATAATCATCAGTAGTATTAGACTAATAACTGTGCTGTACACCAACACTAGTGTCAGGTAACATCCTCTATTTATTCATTCTGATGTCAAATCTAAAACTAATTAAAAAGAATGAAAAAGAATAGATTAGTTTTTAAGTAAATGCATATATTGAGATTGATAAAAATGTTTTATAAATAAAAACACTGAAAATCCTTCAGCACACTTTCAAAGTTGTATGTTTTCTTTAGCACTATCTTGGATTGTAGAGAGAATTAAGAACAAAATAATAAAATCCTTAAAATAATAAAGTACATAATTAATGCTGAGTTATTTAAAATTCAGTATTAAATGCAGAGCTTACTAACAAATGAAATAGAATATTCAACTGAAAAGTCAGGAAAAACAACATAGCCTACAGAAAACAAAAGGAAAAAACGTTTAAAAACAGGAGTTAATAAGTAAAAGAAATCTGTATAGATAATTATTATGTACTATATATCAATTATGTATTGAAAGCTCCCCCCCCCCCCCCTGCGCGCGCGCACACACACACACACACACACACACACACAGTACCTTTCTGTCTTGACCCCAGGGTAAGCTGCCATAGTACTGCCTACTTAAGTAGCACTTGTATTGCCCTGTAAATGGCTCACAAGACTTTTTATAACTCTGTTCCTTTCTCTTGTCTCTTACAATATTTCTTCCTTGTTCCTGTGTGCCTAAACTTCTTTCACTACTATGATCCAGCCATACTGAACTGCAAAATAGATTTTGGTTCACTGAATATGATAAATTGTGACATTTACACTCTTGGAGCTCTACATTTGTGCTTCTCTGCTTCTGAAAAACCTTTGGGAGTCAGATTAACACTTAGTTTCTAGAATGTCCTTAAATACCCTCATACATATACATGCTCAGGTAATAGATTAGGTACATGATCCTATTTGCTCTGATAGTGCTTTAACATTTTATCATAGCATTTAATTACCAATTAATATCAAAAAATGTTTGAAGAAGAATAGTAATGGTGTTATGCCATCAGAAAAGATATATTTAAGGTTACAACATTTAAAATGATTAAAGACACATTCTCAAAATGACTTTTGCCAAAATAGTATAGATACAATAGGTCTGTAAGAAGATATCTTAAATTTAACAAATTTTGTATGTTCGCTTTCAGGGGAAAATAGTTTTGATCAAATCTCCAGACAGATTTTGGGTGCAGTAGATAATTAAATATAAGCAATTTAATTATCTTAAAATTAGATAAGAATAGAAACATATTTTCATCTCATCTCTAGGCTAGTGTTGTCCAATGGAAATATAATGCTGTCGTTTGTATTTTACATTTTTTGGTAGCCACAGTAACAAAGTTAAAACAGGCTTTGAAGATAGTTCAGGGGCCAAGGGACAACCTGCCTTGTATGCGCAAGGCTTAAGTTAAATTGCAGTACTCTATTGCCTCTGTGCATTGCCAAGTTTAGCCTTGGGAGACCACTCGGCACTATTGGATTAGCTTTATGCCCGCACCCCGCCCTCTCCCCCACACTGCTGGGCCTAAGCTGCATTGTATGAGACAGAATATTGAACTGTCCAGCCAGGTCTGCTGTCTTTCCCAAGGCAACCCTGAGCGCTGCTTGGGGGGCTTCTTCCCTCAAATAAGGGAGCAGGAAAGTGAAAAGAGGTGAAGTTAATGTTATATTCCAATGTGTTTAGAATATTACTTCAATGTTGTTTAACCCAGTGTGTTCAGAATATTCAGTGTATAATTAATATTCAGTTATTAGTTGTTTTACATTTTTGTAATATTGTCTTTTAAATCCAGTGTGTATTTTATGTTTATATCTTAGTACTGTGTCTGGCATATCGAATACTCTCGGTAGCTTGCCGGGCTCTCCGAGAGTACAGAAGAGTTATATTTCCAGTGCTAGAAACTAGTCACACGTTAAATTTAAAAACAATAGCTGTCACAAAAGAAAAAGTGGATAACATTGACAAAAGAAAAATTAACAGTTGTATTTAAGAAAAATAAAAGAATGAAATGAGACTGTAATTGCAGCATACTACGGTATATTATGAATATGCAGAGAATGCATAGAAATCACTAAGATCATATAAGACTCCAAAAGATAAATGGGTGAGATGGCATAAACAGTATTTACAAAAGAGATCATTACAAACATAGGAAAACATTCAGCTTTACTACAAGTCAAAGAAGTACAAATCAAGACAATGTACTATTTTCATCTCTCCTGGTGGCAAAGACTTTAAAACTATAATTTTAAGGATTGTATAAAGTATGATCAGAGAGTATTCATAGACTTCTGGGGGAAATAAGAATATGTAAATCCCTATCAGAAAGAACTTGAAGAAGCCAGAGAGCACAGCAGATAAGGTCTTGCCTTGACCACAGCTGATGTGGGTTTTATTTCCAGCCCTGCATATGGTCTCTGAATCCTATCCTTGAGCACAGTGCAAAGAGTAATACCTTTGAGCACTGCCAGGTGTGGTCCCAAAACCAAAAAGATAATGGGGTCGGGGTGGGAGGGAAGAGCACAGTTAAGCAGACCAAGAACTCTGTTTCTGAGAATAAATCTTAAGAGAGTGGTACTAATTTTAAAGAGGGAAAACTGCACCAGAATGCTCATTTCAGTATTGTTCATAGTGGAATCGTTGAAACTACCACAGTTTCTTAATTAAAAGAATGTTTGAGTAGTTCAATGAGTAAAATATTTTTAGTTAAAACAGAAGCATGTGGGGGACCAGAGAGAGAGTACAGCAAGTAAGAATACCTGCCTTGCATGCAGCCATGTTTGATCCCCAGCATCCCATTTGGTCCCCCAAGCACCACCAGGAGTGATCCCTGAGTGCAGAGCCAGGAGTAACCCCTGAGCCCTGATAGGGCACTTGCCTTGCTTGCAGCCAGCCTGGGTTCAGTCACCGGCACCTCATATGGGGATCAGGAGGGATCCCTGTGCATTGTGCCAGGAGTAAGCTCTGGGCACCACCAGCTGTGATCCAGAAAGACAAAATTAAACATAAAAATAAAATAATAAAAGTATGAGATATATGTTGGGAAAGAGGGTACACCCAGCTGTGCTTAAGGATCACTCCTGGTGGTCCTGGGGATAACATAGGTGATACCAGGGGATCGATCAAACTGTGGTTACTCACATGGAAAGCAATCCCTGTACTATTTTTCTGGCGCCAATATATGTGTGTATGTATTTACACACCCACACACACACACACACAGGCTGGAGTGATAGCATAGCAAGTAGGGCATTTGCCTTGCACGCGACCAACCAGGTTCAATTCCTCCGCCCCTCTAGGAGAGCCCAGCAAGCTACCAAGAGTATCTAGCTGGCACGGCAAAGCCTGGCAAGCTCCCCATGATGTATTCAATATGCCAGAATCAGTAACAACAAGTCTTACAATTTGTTGTGAGACATTACTGGTGCCCGCTCAAGCAAATTGATGAACAGGAGGACAATGCTATAGTGATATAAACACATATATTGTATATATTAAATATATATTAAACCTATACATAGGAAACAAAACTAAAAAATTGATGTACATGTTATTAGTTTTTATTTTTCTGGTGTCATATTAGTGCATATTATCTATATAATGAAAGCCATTTAAAATGAAGTAATTTAACATTCTCCAATATTTTGTAAGTTGTCACACTAAGTATATTGATGTTCTTCCTATTAATATATACCTTGGAAAACACTAAAGAACATAAGGGATTCCAATACTTGGTAGTTTAATTCCATCTTTTTTCAGATTGAGGTTTGCTGATTTCCAGTAAAAATCTGCCCCTATCTTTTTTATTACCTTGATTTGGATTTACGTCTGATATTTAGAAAAGCAAAGAAATACTTTTTAATAAATATGTGATCTCCATTTTCTTTCCTAGTTTCAAGTAGATCTTGTCTACTCTTATTTAGCAGCATTTAATGTCTTGATATGCTGATTTGTTTTGTTGTTGTTTTAACACTTAATTCCCCTTATTTTAGGTCATTCTGGTACAAGTTAACCCAGGGGAAGCATTTACAATAAGAAGAGAAGATGGACAATTTCAGTGCATTACAGGTAAGAATGGTCATTTATTATCACTTGAGATAAGATAAAAATTTATAATAGAAATATTTATGTTTTTGTCCCTTTTTTTCTCACTACCATCAACACCTAAGGTTTAAACTTGGAAAACCTTTTGATCTAACTTTGAAGTCGTCTTCCTATTTCAGGGGCTTATTCATTGTCTCTTGAAACAGTTTTGTCTTAAATAAAATTGTCTTACAGATATTCCCAAATATCTTCTTGAGGGAAAAATTGCTTCAGTTGAGACACACAAGGTTATGTGAAGGCAAGAGAAAGGAAAAAGGTCACTAACTTTGGAATTTGAGAATTTGGGCTTAAATCCCAACTTTGTCATTTAGTAATTGTGTGAACTTTCCCTTTCACCTAACTTCTGTAACATATGATTTTCATCATTAAAATTCTCACCTCTGTAAATAACCAAACACAGTCTAAGACAATTGTCATGGCTTTGTAATATGCTTGTGAAACGCCAGATTCAGCATGTACGTGCCAGGCACTCAGTTGTCGGAGTTGGCACTACTAGTAGCTGGTAATTGTACCATTGTTGAATAGAAAGTGGCGGTGAAATCCTATACCAATTATTACACCATTTATTTCACAAGTAGTTCTATACTTTTTGTAGTATTTATTTTGGCTGTATACATTTTTTAATTTTTATTTTTGTAGGATCCTCTTCAGCAATGCTTAGGGACTTGGGGCCAAAGGCCACTCCTGGTGATAGTGCTTGGCTTGAGTGATGCTGGTGGAGAATGTCATGAGGTTCTGGGATCAAACTGGCCTTTGTATGTCCATAATATTCATAAATCTTCAATGAATTATAGAGTTTGGAAATGAAATGGTCTGTTTTAAACAGATACCATAAAGTAAATAGCTTAGAAAAACATATTTAATGTCTCACCATTGAAGACTAGAGGACAAAAGTTAACATGTCAGCAGAATTAGTTTCTCCTTAGAAAGAATTTATGCCTTACTCACAGCTTCTGGAAATGACAAATTCTAGGAATTCTGGACTCTAGATATAGATGCATCCTTCAACTCTGTCTCTTATCTTCATGCTAGATTCTACTGTTGTCTCTGAATCTTTTAAAAACTCTATGAAGCTGGGGCGATAGTATAGTGGGTAGGGCATTTGCCTTGCACACAACCAACTTGGGTTAGATCCTGGCATCCCATATGGTCTCCCAAGCACCAAGCACCACTAGAGTAATTCCTGAGCACAGAGCCAGGAGTAACACCTGAATATTGCCAGCTGTGACCCAAAAAGCCAATAAATTATTTCATATTGGAATACCATATTAATGACTCACTCTACACCAACATCATCTTATCTACAAAGATTCTGTTCCAAATAGAGACACACAATTATGTTTGTTTGGGTGTTGGGGGCACAATTGGATCCATAGCAGATAGTAATTATCATTAATATCCTGGATATGTTGTCATTATATTGGAGAATGTTCTTATTAATAGAAAACCCATACTAAAATATACCATAGATGATGGATTATTGATGATGGCATCTTTCCTTTATATGCTTAAGGGAAGAAAGTTTCTTGTGCTAGCTGGACAGACATGCAACTTTTCTGTACATTAGGATAGCTTAAAATAAAACACACACACACATACACATATTTGCTCTAAGAAGATACTAAGTGTCATAGATATTTGGGTGAAATAGAGAATCTCTAATGCTTCAGGGAAAAAATGCCTCAACAGCATGCCATTGACTGGTTTGGTTAGGAAATCATCCTCAATGCCATGACAGTATCCATGCCCTTTTCCCTAAGAATCCCATATTTCTTGGTTCCAATATGTACCATTTTTGCAGCAGGAGTCTTGTAACCATTCATTTTGTCCTAAATTATCTGAATTTATGGGAGCTAAATAGTTTTTATCTTGTACCTAGGTGACAGCTCTCAACACAGATAAGACTTTAGATCTTACGAAATGGCAGTGTCTATTATATAGTTCAAGAGAGGATGACAACTTTATTAATAGAACAATGAGCTTTATTGTTAATAGAACTAAAGCTAAATCAGTCATCAGTTGAATCTCATTTGCAAAAATGAAAACAGAATTTTGGACTGCATATGCCAGGGTGTTTTCAAGACACATGGTATAATGCTTTGATTTGATGGTGCCCTTTTTTTGTTTTGATTTTTGATTTTGGATCACATCCACCATTTCGAAGAGCTTACTCCTTGCTCTACACTCAGGGATAACTCCTGTTGGTGCTGGGGATTGAGCCAGGGTCAGCCCCTTGAAAGGCAAGCACATTACCTCCTGTACTATCTCTGTGGCCCCTAAATGATGTCCTTTTAAGTTATTTTGAAGTATTGACAAATGAAAACTGAACCTGGGAAGGTGACCAGGAAAGCATAGTCATGAGATCATTTTTATAAAAGACTGAAAATAATTGAAGGGTGTTGAACCTAGAAAAAGATGTGTGGTTTGGAAGACATTTTAGAGGGCACAATTTAGACTTCTGGTAAGAATTACAAGGAAGCAAATTTTGCCCCACAGGAAAGAACTATAGGAAGGCTGCTATTTGAAAATGTCATTGTTGCTTTGTTATAACAGAGCTCCATCATTATATATACTTATGCACTGGTTGGATATTATAAAAGGAATTATTGCATAAGAAAAGAAGCTTTATAGGTCAATTCCAACATGAGCGCTTACTGAAGATTCTTCGGTTCCAAAAACTATTAAACCAAAAAAAATTTTAATAAAAAAGGATTAAACCAAGACCTCTAGTTAATTCTGAGGATGAGTTACTCTGAACAAGTCTTAAATTTAACAAGTACCGCCGTACACAGACACATTTAAGAAGTAATTGCGCTAGGGAATGGTTTTTCATAATAATAGATCAGTTAGCATGATATCACTAGTTAATTGACTAGTGGTATGCATTTAGGTTAATGTATACCTGATTAATAAACGTGAGAGAGAAATTTGTGCTCAACTTTTCACTCTTAGTAAAGGAAGGAAAGATAGATGCTTTTTTGCAGAGTAAGCTGTGAAATTTGTTCACTTCCAGTAGTGCTCAGGGATTAGGCCTGGAGGGTCACTGGAATTGAACCAGAATCAAGTCATATGCAAGGCAGTTCCTTACCCCTGTATAATCTCTCTGGCTTCTTCATTTTAAATATTAAAATTTTATTTAGAGTTCAAGGGATATTAGCTGCTTTCAATTTCTTGCCTTGCAGAAATTTTCTCTTTTTTATCTCTTGATTTTTGACACTATAATAATGCTTTTGTAGACCAATATTATTAAAATTAACTAAAGTAATTTTAAGTATATATTTATTTGCATTGGTAACTACTATATTCTAAAAACAGACTTTTGTACAGAGATATTTTAGCACCTTATGGTTTTCAGTATGAACTCCAGTTTGGGTTATAGAATAATTTGGAGATACTAACTTAAATTACATGGATAATACCTAAAATGAGCCATAGATTACACCTAGATATAAAGTTTATCATTTACCTAATTACTAGATTTGTATTTATTTTATTCTTGTTTGGACTCTATGTATAAAAAGTCAAGGAGGATTCGGGGTTGTTGAAATGTCACTTAATTTTCTCATGTCTCCTTAACTTAGGGAAGCCATAAACTTACTAACATAAGTTTCACTTGTTTGTTGATTCTCAATTTTTACCCCTAGAGCTAATGTTGCATCAGGCTCCACCTTTGTATCAATTTGCTTTTCTTTTTCTTTTGTGTCCTGCTTTTCAACAACTACTTCTGTTGGTGCCCATGTGTCTATCCATGGGGGGGGGGGGGGGGGGGAGTTTGAAGGGAGAGTTACTCTTATCACCCGTTTAAGAAGTATGCTCCTGGGTCAGTACTCTCAGTACCCTCGCTATTTATTCCTTGCTGCGTACACCATTGTTTTCCTGCTCTCATCTCCTGTATTTGATCCTTACTGCTATTACTGAGACTTTTACTTAAGACAAATTCCTTCCCTGTATGTCTGGGATCCTGGTGATTATTACCACTGTCTCTCCACCCTGCCACCGTTAGTCTGCTCTTTTGTACTTTCCATCTCCTCAACAGAGTATTTATCTGTTCCTTAGACTGAACCAGATGACTTTTGGGACCTGCCTTGAACCCTTACGCACAATTCTGTGTTATCTCAGATTCAGTTCTTTATATTAAAACACCTCTAAAATTTATTAGAAGTTTAATGTTTCATGTGAATAGTACTTCAAATTTTTGCTACAATTACTATAATTAGCAGAGTAAAATATATAAAAACTTAGTAAATTCATAGAAATAAAACTCAAAAAATGTAAATGAATTAAAAGTGCTTTCTTAAGGACCAAGTTTAGAAGTAAATAAATCTGGATTCAAAGATCAGTGGGTTGGAGTTCTAGGAAAACTAGATTTCACTTAGTATGAGGAAAACATTGATTGTAAACAGAACTATCAAATAGCCGCAGCACCAAGAAGTACTTCACTCATTCTGGGAAGTGACGTGTAGAATGACTCTTTCCTTGATGATGCCATTAGAAAAGAGACTTAGATCTCTTTCAAGCAAATCCTTGGAGTTAAGAACGTCTGAAGTTCTTTTTTGTTTGTTTTGGGGCTACACCTGGCAGTTTCAGGGTTTACTCTTAACTCTTTCGCAGGGATCACTCATGACAGGCTTAGGAGATTATGCATGGTGCCAGGGATCAAATCCACGTTGGTTGTGTGCAAGGCAAGGACTTTACCCAGCCCAACCATTTATGAATCTAAAATGTTATGATTTTATAGCCTTGGTTATACTCAAATTCTTGCCATTATTCTGTTTAAATTCTGACCATTATTTTACATATGGATGAGGATATTCCTAATATATATTAGATTAAAAAAATTCACCAGCAGTTTTAGTTACTCATAATTATGCTAGTATCTTTCATGATATCTTTATAATTTAAATTATAAATTTAAATTATACCTTTAAATTTATAGGACAGTCAGTGTTCAGAGAATATTTTTATAAGAGCACTGTACTGATTACCGTAATTCTTCAAATCCAGTGAAGATTATAATTGACTCAGAACCCTATGTAATATATTCTTACTCTCATTTGAGTATGTATTTATTTTTTTCATAATTTAGCAAACTAAACCATGTAGAAGTTGCCTCCTTTGTATATTACTTAGAATGTCTCAGATACCCTTAGAAAATGCTTAAAATCATACTTTCTTGTTGGAAGTCACATTATTTTTTTTTATTTTATAATTTTTTTTTTTACTTTTATTAGAATTTTTTTTTTACAGTTGTAGATTTACAATTTTTTGTGCTTGGGTTTCGATTATACAATGATCAGATACCCATCCCTCCACCAGTGCCCATTTTCCACCACCATGGATAATATCCCCCCCACCCCCATCCCCCCCTGTCTCTGTGGCAGGGCAATCCCCTGTGTTCTCTCTCTCCTTTTGGGTGTTGTGGTCTGCAAAAGAGGCATTGAGTGGCAAACATGTTCAGTCCATAGTCTACTTTCGACATGCATCTCCCCTCCTGGGAGGATCCTCCAAACATCCTTTATTTGGTGCTCCCTTCTCTATCTGAGCTGCCCTTTCCTCTAGGATACCCGGCTGGCCTCTAAGTTATGGAGTAATCCTCCTGGTGCTGATCTCAGCTATTCTTGTGTATTAATCTCATACTTTGTTAGTTTATATCCCCCAGATGAATGCAATCTTTCTATGTCTATCCCTCTCTTTCTGACTCATTTCGCTTAGCATGATACTTTCCATATTGTACCACTTGTATGTAAATTTCATGGGAAGTCATATTATTATATTAAGAGCTTGACATGAGGCTACAGACAGCTCAGGGATTAAGGCACATACCTTGCATGCAGCCAACCCTGACTCATTCTCTGGCACCACATGGTCCCTGATCATTACTCGGTGCAGCCCTGAAGATCATTGTCCAATTAATCAGCCCTCAGCACTGCAGGACCCAAATATCGCCAGCCTAAAGATAAATTCTAAGGATGATCAAAAGTTAAAGGTCTAGAGATCTCTAATATTTATTTCAAGCAGAATTAAAACTACCATCTCTGCTTTTAAAATATATAATACTGAACAGTTGAAGATGACTGTGTAAGTAAAAATTCTATGATAACATGTTTTCATAAGGGTTTCTATATGGGTGGATTTTCAAAGTTACGTGACTATATATATGGTTAGTGGTGCTTGTTTAAAAATAGTTGCAGGGGGCTGGAGCGAGAGCACAGCGGGTAGGGTGTTTGCCTTGCACGCAGCCAACCCAGGTTCAATTCCCAACATCCCATATGATCTCCCGAGCACTGCCAGGAGTAATTCCTGAGTGCATGAGCCAGTAGTAACCACTGTATATCGCCGGGTGTGACCCAAAAAGCAAATAAATAAATAAATAAAAATAGTTGCAGTGTTCTAGGTAATGGATAGAGATTTAGAAATAATGTTTCCTATAAAAGAACACTTTTTCTTGATTTTATAGATACTTGTAGCTCCTTTCGTTGGACTTATATCACAATCAGATTTTCTGAAGGGCTTTGATTATAGCATCACTACTTGTCTATTTAGCAAAAAGTTAGCTCACTATACACATTTTGACCACTTGGATTTTATAGTAAAGGCATACTTTACTGACCATTTAGAGTTCTTGAGTATCTTAAATACCTTTGACCTTCTATATTTGAAACAGTTGAGAAAACATGCAATAATAGTGATCTATTCCTAGAACTATGTAGACAATTCAGTAAATATTCGCTAAATTATCTCAATAGATACAGGCAACATATGGGCAATCTTATTTTTTCTACCATGGGAAAACTTTTTCCCTAAAGTACTTATTTAAAAATCTTATTTTACCATAAAATAACTTTGTAAAATGAGGCTTATGAGATTGTATTTGGATTGTATTGATTTTTACTCAGACTTATACCACTCAGCTTGACTCTAGAGTTCTCAATACTATGGAAAAATGATTTATAGCAGTAGTGTCATGATATTTATATCAGATGACTGGGCCAACACTCTCTTGCCAAAGATACCAACTTCTTTGCTGTCAAAATGAATTTGTTCTTAAGCTTGACCTCTCCAGCAGCATTTGATTAGTGTATTGTTTCCACCTTGGGCACTATTTTCTTAAATTTTTTTTATTTTACATTTTCTTCTGGGTTTCTCCTGTTTCTTAAAACAACTGATCTTTTTAGAATATATTAAAATTTAACTTCAAAAGTATGTAGCAGATAAATAGAATAAGCCAGTCACAAAAGGAAAAATAATCTTAACAGTTTCACTTAGAATTCATAGAGGTAGGAAGTAGAATGGTGATTGCTAAGCCAGAGAGTAATTGGAGAATTACTATGCTTAATGGGTATAGTTTCAATTTTAGAAGATGAAAAAAGTTTGAAAGAAATGGTGTTCAAGTATGTGATTTATGGTGTTAAATATGTGAATTTAAACAGGGCCACAAGACTGCACAAGAAAATATTTAAAATTTATACATTTATATGTATCCATCCATTAATACTTTCCTTTGTACTAAAGTACTAAAAACGTTTTTTGGGGGGGGAGGGGTGGTGTTGATTTGGGAGCTTGGATTTTGTGTTTGGTTCTCTCTCTCTCTCTCTCTCTCTCTCTCTCTCTCTCTCTCTCTCTCTCTGTATTATGGCTAGATTTAGCTGGAGTTTAAGTAGCCAGATCCTAACTTACTCCTCAAAAATCGTTGCCCCCTGTTGTACACACCATATTTAATTTCTAGGACCATGATTGTGATTAATTTTACTCATGATGAGCTATAGTAAATGATGTAGTTGACATTTACATTTAAGAGATAGGGTCTGAGGTAAATTTCACCTAATCAAATGATCCTTAAAATTTCCTTCTGGAAGAGTTTCACTTAGCAAGGAATGTTGTTGGCCTTTAGAATTTAGAACTCCTAGACTAGTCAGCAAGGAAATGGAGTTCTATAATAGCAGGAATCTGAATTTTGCAAGAACTACATGAATTTTAAAGAGAACTGTAATACCTGCAGGTGAGAACATTCCCTAGCCAACACTTTTTTTTTAACCTACTGAGACATTGATCAGAGAACCTGGCTGTTTTAATTTTTTTTTAACACATAGCATGCCATGAATCTATAGGCATGGTTTCCACGGTTCAGGCTACTTCCCATTGGTTCTCACACAGTGTACTTTTTTGGGTGAAACAGGCTGTACTTAAGTTGAACAAGAAACCGAGAAAATTTCCAAAAACATACTTCAGAGAAAGCTATGCTTTCTAACTAGATTTTACTAATATTTGACATAAAATGCATTTCAACATACATTACGACTAAGTAGCTTTATGTCCATTTCCTCAGAACATTAATCCCACATTGATTAGAACCCAAGTATATTCATAAAGAAATTTATGTCACTTTTCCATGTTTACTTATGCTACTGCAGGCTGGCCTTCCTAAAATACCACTTTTTTTCATTACCAGGCTAAAAACAAACCAACCTAGCTGCCTTCCACTTCATTTAGCAAGAACCCTTAACCTAATTTTCTGGGCACTATATCCTTGACTTCAATCTTTCTTTTTACCTTTACTTCCAGAAATCTTCCCTTGCAGATACTCTAGGGTTTTTTAAAGACCCTAGTTTCTGACCAGAGCAATAACAGTACAGCATTTGTCATGCACGCAGCTAACATGGGTTTGGTCCTTGGCATTCCTTATGATCCCCGAAGCACTGCCAGGACTAATTCCTGTAATTCCTGAGTGCAGAACCAGGAGTAAACCCCTGAGCAGTCGCTGGGTGTGAGCAAAAAAAAAAAAAATATATATATATATATATATATATATATACACACACACATACATTCCTAGTTTCTAAATATGTTTCGCAAAGAATCTCTTTATAATTCGTTACATTGCTTTTTTAGATAAATCACAGGATTCACGTTCACATGCAATAACACATACAAAAAGTTTTCTGTATATTTTCAGTCTTTAGAGCCAATGCTGATTACACTTTTTGAGGCTCTTTTTGGCCCACCAGGATTTCTTTTTTAAAGTTCTTTTATCGGGGCTAGAGCAATAGCACAGGGGGTAGGATGTTTGCCTTGCATGCAGCCAACCCAGGTTCGATTCCCAGCATCCCTTATTGGTCCCCTGAGCACTGCCAGGAGTAATTCCCGAGTGCAGAGATAGGAGTAACCCCTGTGCATTGCTGGGTGTGACCCAAAAAGCGAAAACAAAAGGGTTTTATTTCCTTTGAATTCATTGTCGTGCTGGGTGTTTCCTTATGTGGGTGATACCACCTCATGGGGAAAGGGAAGGGTCCTGAGGTGATCTGTGAGGAGGTGGTGGTGGTAGTAGCCTGAGGTACAGTTGTGGTTGGTGCTTTTTGTTTGTTAGTTAAATTTCTAGGGGGATGCTGAATGACTTTTTTTTCTGAAAAGGAGATAGTAAGCCAAATGAGTTTGGAACTTTTGGTCTAGCACACATCTCTAACTTAGCATATAGTTACTGAGTTTCCTCCTTTATTTGATGTAGAGTGTGCAACTAATAATGTAATTATGTATTCCTTGTCAACCAGCACTGTGCTGTGTGTTGCATTCATCATATTTAAGTCTTAAAAGAGCTAATTATTAGTTGAGCTGAGTCTCAACAGTTTTTCTGACTGTGAGGATGTATGTTAAGTTTTAAAATTTTTTATTCACCACTGTACTTTACAATTTTACAATGTCAACAGTAGTAGAGTTTCCTGCATATAACGTTCCATTACCTCACCCCAACCAGTGTATCCATTTCCCTCACCAAATCCTCCCTCACTAGATCCTACCTCAGCAACCTCTCCACCTCTACACCCTCTTCTGCCCCATCCAGATCTTCCTGCTATAGTGAGCTCCATTTTGTAGACCAGTTTATAGATTCTGTTGCTTTGGGTCATTTGTTATTCCCTACTAAATTCATTATATTTCATGTATGAGAGAGATTCTGTGTCTGTCTCTTTCCTCCTGGCTGACACTTCACTCAACATAATCCCCTTTATTTCCATCCATATAGAAGCATATTTCATGATTCCATCTTTTCTTATGGCTAAGTAATATTCCATTGTGCATATATATGTGCATGTTATATGTATATAAGATCACAATAATATATATGATCTGTATGTGTATGTATTTTTAGTTTATCTGGTCATCTGTTCTTGGACACTTGGGTTGTTTCCAGGTGTGGGCTATTGCGAATAGTGTTGCAGTGACCATAGGAGCATAAAGACTCTGAACAGTTTTTGTACCCTTGAGATAGATACCCAGAAGTGAGATTGCTGGGTCAGATGAAAATTCAGTTCTTAGTTTTTGAGAAATGTCCAGATTGTTTTGAAAAAAGATTGCAGCAGTTGACATTCCCACCAGTATGAGGGGTCTCTTTTCTCTACATCCATGTCAAAACAAAGCATAAAGCTTGAGCTTGTTCAAGAGCAGCTATTCAGAGTTCAGGTAAACCTGGTGGGGTAACCTGGGTTTTCAGGTTTACTAGAGCTTTGAGAATCATCCTGGACAGCCACTTGGCTGCCCATCAGTGATCACACAGACCTTGGACATTGTTGGGGAGTATGTGTGGGAGTTGGGCTTAAGAACAGGTTGGGGGGGGGGGCTGGAGCGATAGCACAGCGGGTAGGGCGTTTGCCTTGCACGCGGCTGACCCAAGTTCGATTCCCAGCATCCCATATGGTCCCCTGAGCAATGGCAGGGATAATTCCTGAGCACAGAGCCAGGAGTAACCCCTGTGCATTGCCGGGTGTGACCCAAGAAGCAAAAAAAAAAAAAAAAAAAAAAGAACAGGTTGGGGCTTTAGTCACAGAGCATGCCTTCCTGTGCAAAACAGGAACATAGCAGGTCGTACCCCCCCCCCACCCCTTGCTGGCTGACAATGCTTTGGGAAAGTCCACAGAACACTTTCTGACTATAGGGGTATGGTCCGCTCACCAGTAGTCAAATGTGCCTGCTTGTTTGTCCACTAGGCTTCAGCAAGTTATTTCTCAGCCCCGGTTAGCTCCACTATTAGCTAGGGATGGGTAGAAAGAACTCCCTCTGCAATCTGCACTCCAGATCTGTTACTATGGAAGCTGGATCCAATATAGTAGGGTTACTGGGCCTCAGGTCAAGAAAGGTAGATGTCTGTCAGTGGCTGTTGTTATGGTGACTATGGGAATCTGATATGGTATTCGCTAGCCAGGTGGTGAGAGGTCACCAAGATAACTCCAGTTAGTTACAGACCCCTGTTTAGTTTCTGCCTCCTATTCTGTCGTAGGGTTAGAATTGTAGAGTTGGGAACTAGGTGTTTGATGTGATTCCTCCCTTGTTTCTCAGAGCCAAATTTTGTACCTTGAACGTCTCTTCTCTATTGCAACTTGCTGCTCTAGAGAGGAGTTTGTTGCTTGGCAAGAGCATCTCCCTGTCTCTTAATGGTGTGGAAGAACTCTTTCTCTCCCTCGTTAGGGTTGGGATACATTTCTGTGATTAATCTTAGGTTTTGGTGCAGATTTTCCCATGGAGCATGCAAAAACAGGTAGTTCCTTCCTGTGCAAATATCTTTTCCTCTCTATATATTTTTAGATACTAGCAAGGTGGGGTGGGCTAGAGCGGGAGCACAGCAGATAGGGCGTTTGCCTTGCAAGCGGCCAACATGGCCGACCCAGGTTTGATACCTCCACCCCTCTCGGAGAGCCCGGCAAGCTACCCATGACGTATTCGATATGCCAAACGCAGTAACAGTTGTCACAATGGAGACGTTACTGGGCCCGCTCAAGCAAATCAATGAACAACGGGAAGACAGTGACAGTGAGGTAGGTGGTGTGTGTGTGTGTGTGTGTGTGTGTGTGTGTGTGTGTGTGTGTGTGTGAGAAAGAGAGAAAGAGAGAGAGAGAGAGAGAGAGGGAGAGAAAGAGACCTCCCCTCACTGTAGTGAAGGAAACATCAAGAAAGGCAGTAGACAATAAAATCAAAATACTTTCGACTCATGAAGAGCTAATTTCCTATATGTACAAAGGAAGAGCCTTTGAAAATCCAATCAAGGGCAAGGAACAGACAAGTTATAGAAAATAAGATATAAGTGACTCTTAAACATTTGATTGTTGAACCTTATTCATACAAAATATGTAAACTGAACTATATTGAGATGCTATATTACCTTTCAAATTAGGAAATACCACAAACTTTGATAACTACTAATGAGGTCCCAGGTTCTGATTCAGAGTATTTCATGAGTCAGCTACTGCACACGGTTATTTTGTGCAGGTCAAACAAAACAGAGAAACTGAGTTTAGTCCTTTATCTACTTTGGGATAGTGATTCCCTAACAGTACTGAGAAGATTAAGAAAGCAATGAAATTTAAGACCAGGATATAGTACTACAACAAATATAAATCTTATATGTCATGTAACAATATGTTATATAAAGTACTTAATAAATGGTTCCATATTCTGCAAACAGTTTTTGTAACAGACCTGGCTACAAAAGATGATTTTCTGCATAATTTATGTGGTTGTTTAAGATGTGTTTTTAATGCTCTGGACATTAAACCACAGAAACTCTGAGGAAACTTAAAGATAAATATAGCATCTGTTATATGGGAAATGTATAATTAAAATTCTAAAGTTTAGCTATTATGTAAAAAGAACATTGTGCATAACCCCTTTCAACATCAGCAGTACTGATTTAACAGTCTGCATATTGGATGATTGGTTTATCCTGTCATGTGGGCATTTTTTTCCAACCCTTGTGGCCTTAATGTTTGATCCTGACAGGATTTGCGTCATTGATCCATATCATTGCCTATGTGATGTCAGCATGTGGGTGTGCAGTTATTGAGACATAGTTAACCTAATGTGCTGCAGTAAATTCCAAGCACTTGTTTCCTACTAGCAAAACAAAGAATGATTCATCTGTGTTCACATTAAACTGTACTAAAAATAGTGGTGTTCACAACCTCCTGCATTTATGTATATTAACAACCACAGTCTCTGCAGCTTTCTAAACAGGAGCACCATAAATAACTGCTTGTTTAGAAACAGGTGCATGTAAACTTCAACTAAGTCAAGATCCACCTCTACAATTCAGTTTAGTGCCAGGGGTAAATTTTAATCCTCATTCTTCAAACTTTTTCTACATTCATTTATCATTGATACATCCAGATGCTTAGCAGATCTCATAGAAATTTCAATAACATGTACGTAGATAAGTGAAAGTGCCCTTATTTTTTGTTTGTTTGGGGGCCACACCCAGCTTTGCTCAGGCTTCCTCCTGACATTTGTGCTCAGGGGTTGTTCCTAGCAGGATTTGGGGGTCTATATATGTTGCTGGAAATTGAATCCAGGTCCATTGCATTACTCTCTGTACTTAATTTTTAATCATACTGAGTCATACTAATTCTTTTTTTTCTATTTTTATTTTTTTTACTATTCTTTTTTATTTTTTATAAAGGTAAAGAGGTAAAGGCCCTCCCGTTGTTCATCGATTTGCTCAAGCGGGCCCAGTAACATCTCCATTGGAGACTTTGTTGTTACTGTGTCTGGCATATCGAATACGTCATGGGGAGCTTGCCAGGCCCTGCCGTGCGGGCGAGATACTCTCGGTAGCTTGTGGGGCTCTCCGAGAGGGGCGGAGGAATCAAACTCGGGTCGGCCATGTTGGCTGCGTGCAAGGCAAACGCCCTACCGCTGTGCTATCGCTCCTCCGCTTATTTTTATAAGCTATTTTTATTGAAGCAAGCTGAAATAATAACAGTTGCCATATTACTGTTTTATATTTGCAGTGCTGCTACTCTACTCCCACCATCAGAATGTTGGTAACACTCCACCGCTGCCCCAATCCTTCCTCCCAATCCACTGCACCCAATTTGCACCCAGAGTTCACTTGTTCTGTTGGCAATATCTTAGGATCTGTTTTCACTGGAAGTTGTTATCCTCTTGCTTTGTTTCCTATACTTCACATATCTGCCAGATTGTCTTGTATTCTTTATTTCTCACTCAATTCGCTTAGCTTGATACCCTCCTGTTCTATCCAAGATGCAGAAAACTCCAGGATTTTATATTTTCTCACAACTAAGTAGTATTCCATTGTGTTTGTATATCACATTATATTGTCCACTTAACCTTTTGTTGGGCACTTGGATTGTTTCCAGATCTTGGCTATTGCTTTGGCATTTGTTTAAAACTTTACAATTTTCATAATAAATCCATCAGGAAGCATTATAAATATGGAAGCATTAGATTGTGTTATCATGGATTCTTTTTCTTTTTTTTTAAATTGAATCATGGTGAACTACACTTAACAAAACTTTCATGTCTGAGTTTCAGTCAAAAATGATCAAACACCCATCCCTCCACCAGTGTACATTTTCCTCCACCAATGTCCTCAAGTATCCCTCCCCCCATCATCCTACCCCTCCCCCTACCTCTGTGGCAGACAATTTCCCTCTTACTCTCTCTCTACTTATAGTTATTACGGGGTTCAATACAGATAATGGAAGGCCATCATGTTTGGTCATTTATCTATTTTCGGCACACATCTCCCAACGAGCGATAGCACAGCGGGTAGGGCGTTCGCCTTACACGCGGCCAACATGGCCGACCCGAGTTCGATTCCTCCGCCCCTCTCGGAGAGCCCGGCAAGCTACCGAGAGTATTCGATATGCCAGACACAGTAACAACAAAGTCTCCAATGGAGACGTTACTGGGCCCGCTCGAGCAAATCGACGATCAACGGGAGGGCCTTTACCTTTTATCTCCCAACCCAAGCGATCCCGCCAACCATCATTGACTTAGTGATCCTTTCTCTGTTCCAGCTGCCTTGAGCCAGGCTTCCAACCATGGAGCAATATTTCTGGCCTGTGTCTCTACTGTCCTTGGGTGTTAGTCTCATATTATGATATTTTATATTCCACAAATGAGTGCAGTCATTTTGTCTGACCCTCTCTTTCTGACTCATTTCACAAAGCATGATACTCTCCATGACCATCCACTTATAAGTAAATTTCATGACTTCATCTTTCCTAATAGCTGCGTAGTATTCTATTGTGTAGATGTACCAAAGTTTCTTTCACCAGTCGTCTGTTCTCTGTCACTCATGTTATTTCCAGATTCTGGCTATTGTGAATATGCTGCAATGAACATATGGGTGCAGATGTCATTTTTGCTGTGCTTTTTCCCACTCTCGGGATATGGTCCCAATAGTGGTATTGCTGGGTCATATGGAAGCTCAGTTTCTAGTTTTTGAAGGAATGCCCCTATTGTTTTCCAAAAAGGCTCAACCAGACGCATTCCCACAAACAATGAAAGAGATGTTTCTCCCCACATCTGCGCCAGCACTGGTTGTTCTTGTTCTTTTTGGTGTGTGCCAGTCTCTGTGGTATGAGATGATATCTCATTCATACTAAATTCTTAATCACATTAGACTCCTAAACTTTAAGTCTCCTTTATCCAGCCTTTAAAAAGAAGAGTAAACTTGCAGAAAAATTAAGGTCTGGAGATATGAGCTGAATAATGATCTTGATCTTTTCACTTTTTTTTCTGTAAGTTGCTTCGTCATTAAAAAAAAAACTTTTTAATTTATTTTAGACACCATGGTTTATAATACCTGCTTTATTATTTTCCCAGGTTACCCACTTGTTGAAGTCCTAAACTTAAGACCTATGTTCATTGCCCATGTTTTTATAAATGCTCTCGAATTTTTATGACCATCTTTTTTTATAAATTTTACTTTATTTTTATAAAGTTGTTCACAGTAATTCATTACATTTAATATTCAAACACCAGTCCCACCACCATTGCACCTTCCCACCACCATATTTCTAATGTTTCCACCCCAAATCTCAAATCGTGTCCCCCAAAGCAGAACAAAACAATTTTTTGTTTTTGCTTTTTGGGTCACACCCAGCAATGCTCAGGGGTTACTCCTGGCTCATGCACTCAGGAATTACTCCTGGCAGTGCTCGGGGGACCATATGGGATCCTGGGAATCAAACTTGGGTCGGCCATGTTGGCTGCGTGCAAGACAAACGCCCTACCTGCTGTGCTATCGCACCAGCCCACAAAACAATTTTTTATTGCTTGTTTATCTGCTAAAAATAGTCTAATAAAGTTTTTTTAGAGGAAAGTGTGTGAAGAGTGTTGTATTTCATCCTAGAGCCATTAATCCCATGTATAAGAGATTACAAACATGTTTGCTAAACTCAATCATGTGTTGTGTGCTACTCTTGGTACATCAGTGGTGTAGAGTATGAGGGGTTGCTCCAGGAATTCTAAAATTTAGAATATGATTATACAGCAGATTCACTCATGGGTGAGGCCTATGTTACTCTCTTCTGGGAGCTTTATTTCTGAGTCTCTGGATCGTGGCCGTTGATGAAATTATATGGCACCAGGGGTAGTCTGTGGGTGTGACTGCCAAGCTACTAGTAAATTTGGGAGATGTGGGAAGGGCATTCCCCCTCCAAGCGAGCTTGGAGATTGCTGTCACGGGTCCCGCATACCTGGATTTTTCTGCAGATTCCCTCATGGGTGAGACACTTCTGAGTCTGTAGGAGCAACCGTGAGCATGATGGTGGTTGGATTCTGGAGGTTTTCGGCTGCTGGAATCCACCTCACTCTGAGTTGTCCAGGTTAAGACAGCCTGGCGCCGCGTCTGGATGTTGCTGTCTTCCAGGAGCTTTATTTCTGAGTCTCTGGATCACGGCCGTTGATGAGATTATAATCATCACTTAACAGTGTGGAGCCATATGCCCCTATTTTTCTAGGACAGTCTCATTTTATGCTTCTTATTCTCATATTCTTATTCTAATCAGAATATGGTTTGATATATCTTGATAAATTGGAACCAAACATTTTCCCCAGACACTTTAAATAGACTATAGTTCATATTTTCATTTACAAAATCTGTGATGCATTTTGTTCATCACTATTATTTTTCCAGCTCTACTGTGATCTCCTCTAGTAAAAGTTTTACTTATCTCCTGTTTCTCACATTAACTTCTAATTAAATGTTAAAAACAAGCAGAATTAACCATCATTCTTTTCTTAGCTCTTGCCAGAGCAAGGCAAAGATAAGAGTTAAAGTGTTGGGGCTGGAGCAGTAGCACAGTGGGTAGGGCATTTGCCTTGCACGTGGCCAACCCGGGTTTGTTTCCCAGCATCCCATATGGTCCTCCAAGCACTGCCAGGAGTGATTCCTGAGTGCAGAGCCAGGAGTAACCCCTGAGTATCTCGGGGTGCGACCCAGAGAGAGAGAGAGAGAGAGAGAGAGAGAGAGAGAGAGAGAGAGTTAAAGTATTGAGTAACACGGAGGGGTTTTGTTTTTTTGGTTAACTTTTGTTTTTTTTCTTTTGGTTTTTGGGTCACACCCAGCGATGCTCAGGGGTTACTCCTGGCTCTGGGCTCAGGAATTACCCCTGGTGGTGCTTGTAGGACCATATGGGATGCCGGGAATTGAACCCAGGTCGGCCAAATGCAAGGCAAACACCCTATCCGCTATACTATCGCTCTGGCCCAACACGAAGTATTTTTAGAATGTGACTAGGATTATTCCTAAGTGGTGGCTATCAAATATGTGATGTTGCTTCCCCTTCTGGGCTGGAGGGATAGCACAGCGGGTAGTGTGTTTGCCTTGCGCGCAGCCAGCCTGGCTGAGCCGGGTTCGATTCCTCTGCCCCTCTTGGAGAGCCCAGCAAGCTACCGAGAGTATCTCGCCCGCACGGCAAAGCCTGGCAAGCTACCCATGACGTATTCAATATGCCAAATACAGTAACAACAAGTCTCAAAAAGAAAAAAAATGGAGACGTTACTGGGCCCACTCGAGCAAATCGATGAACAATGGGAGGACAGTGACAGTGACAGTGCTTCCCCTTCTGACCACTTGGTGTCACCAGGCCACAGTTAGAGGGATCTGTGGGAAGCTGACAGGTTACACTGTGAAAGTAAGGAGCTGTAAGTATCTTTGCTACAGAGTACATATGTGTATATATATAGTATGAATGAATTTTTTATTTTATGAGTCCTTAGCTTTGTAATTGAAATATTTTGTAATATTTTAGTAGCAGCCAGATTTAAAAAATTAAACTGTGTACTATTAAAAATGATTACAGTAAGATAATGCTATAATATATTTTCTAAAGCTATCTGAAGACACATTTGTAAGAAAAATATAACTGACATCAAATCAACATTTTCTTAATTATAAACATTAGTATTAAAATACCACACCATTAATGACATCAACAGCTTTGTATTTATCAGTCATATAATACAGTAACAGTTTTTGAAAAATTAAAAGTATATACATATATTGAAAAATTTTCAGTTCAGATACAATCTGGTGATATGTTATTTTTGTGAATCTAAAGGTAGATTCACAAAAGTTGATGGAAATATATGAGTAAATGAACTAAGAATAATTCTTCTGCTTATACTACCTTTAATATTCAGATATTCAACATAAAAAAGTACGTAAAATTCTTTTTTCCCTGTAATTTTTAATGGACATCATAGTGTTACATAACATTACATAGGTTCAGGTATGTATCATTGAGACTAACATGTGTTGTGTTTGTCCTAATTTACTCCAGTCTCTCCTCTCCCTTCTGGTAATCAATAATTGGTCCAGAAGTTTCTTTAGTTGATCTTTTTTCTCTGTATACTACGTGTGAGGTGCTATGGTATTTATCTTTCTTCTACAGGCTTACTTCACTTGGCATTATATCCTCTAGCTACATCTATATTATTGCAAATGGCAGGATTTCGTCTTTCTTTGTAGCTGAGTAGAATAGTCCATGATAAAAGATGGCACATCTTTGTTTGTTTGCTTGTTTGCTTTTTGGGTCACGCCCAGCAATGCTCAGGGGTTACGCCTGGCTCTGCACTCACGCATTCCTGGCACTGCTGGGGAGCCATATGGGATACTGGGGATTGAACCCAGGTCGGCCACATGCAAGGCAGATGCCCTACCCGCTGTACTATCACTCCGGCCCCCAGATGGCACATCTTTATCCATTCATCAGTCTGTAGACATTAGGCTTTTTACAATTCTTGACTACCATAAATAATGCTGAAGTAAAAAATGAGTGTATCAGGCCAGAGAGATATGGTATTGTCTTGCCTTGCACATGACTGACCCAGGTTTAATCCCATATGGTTCCCCAAGGGCAGCAGGAGCAATTCCTGAGCGCAGAGCCAGAAGCATTTCTGGGTGTGCACAGCCCTTACCCAAAAAAGAGGATGCATATGTGTGTGTTTGTATATGAGTTTGATAAAATCTTATCTATACATATGTGTAAAATGTGTGTGTATATATATATACATATATATATATAAAATCTTCAAACTCATGTATTTGTATATTTCAGATAAATACCCGGAAATGGTATCACTAAATGTTTCTTAACTTTTGAATATCAGTTTTACAGGTAGAAGGAGATGCCCTCATTGTTGCTTTTATTTGCTTTTGCCTAATAATAACATGACTGTCTTCTCATCACTGGTGGTCATCTGTATCTTTTCTATGGAGAAGTGTCTGTTCAGATCCTCTGCCAACTTTTTGATGAGATTTGTGTTTGTTGTAAATTTGTTCCAATTCTTCATTTTGGATTTTGTCGAGATAACTTATATTACACCTAGTCATTACAAAAGAAAAAGTGTTTCTTTGAACAAAAAGTTTTTGTATGATAAAGTGCAGTTTGTTTAGTTTTGCTTTTTTTCTTTTGCCTTTGTAGTGGAGTCCCCAGTGATATCTCTGAGATCAGTGTCCTGATTGTATTGCTTAAATGTCTTTATGTTTTTACTTTGACTCATATCCAAAATGTTTAATTCCTCTTTAATTGATTTTTGTGAGTGGTGTCAAATAATGGTCTAGTTTCATTCTTTCACATTTAACGGCCCGGTGTTCCTAGCTCTGTTTGTCTCAACTATATTATCTTATCTCCTTGTCATAATTAACTATCCATATATGTAAGGGTTTCTCTCAGGACTCTCAGTTCTGTTCCATTCATCAGACACATTGACTTTTGTGTCTGTTTTTATTTCATAAAAGGCTGGTTTCATTATAATCGGTTGGTAGCATAATTTGACCTTGGAAAGTGTCACCTCCTTTTTTTCTCCTTTTTATTTAATATTGCTGTAGCTATTCTGGTTTCTATATAAATTTTATAATCATTCGTTCTATTGCTTTGAAGACATTGAGGTTATGGTCAAGATTTAATCTTGAAATTTCTGTAGGTAAGATGGTCATTTTAGCAATGGTTTTTCTTCCACTCCATGAATATGAGGTATCTTCGCAGTTATTTCTTTTTTTCATACATTCAGTTTTTTTGGTGATATTTCTTTTACTTCCTCATGTGAATGTAGATGGAATTGCTTTATTAATTTCTCTAACTTAAATAAATTTTTAAATACAATATAGGTTAAAATTAGAAATTCTTCCATCCTTAATTTTTTCTTTTCCCTTTTAGTATCATGACTTGACCTAAAAAAAAAAAGTTGATTACCTCCAGAGTTTGCTTTGAAATGTTACTGGCCGTAAGTCCAGATATTTGGAAAATGTTACATTAAAACACAAATTTCTGTCTATACTGACCATTCTTTGACTGCCAGTCAACCTCATTCAGCCACTCTAACGACCTAGTCAAGTCAAAACATACCTGGGTTTAGACTTAGCCTCACATTTGCTTTGCACTGGCATGTTATATAGCTATATAGTGTGAAATCTTTATAAATACCTTGGTTTAACATAAACAAAGGGGAAATCAGAGAAAATGCTATTGTGTGCCCAATTCTGAAAGGTGACTAAGAAACTTAAACAAGGTTTGGTTTATGCCTATGAACAAAGTTACAAGTTCTAATCCTTCACCCCACCCTACCCTTAACTTTGGAGAAGAGAGAAAAGGACATAATTTTACCCCTATCCTTTAATTTTTTTAATGTTTTGGAACCATGCTTGTTGAATTATGAGTCTACTCTTAAATTTTTTTTATGTATGGTCCCAGCAGCCCAGCAGCCTCTATGCCGACCTTCACCCCTCGGCACCCCCACAGCCACATGTCAGGTACTCTGCTTTCTCTCCAGCCTTTTGGGCACACATCCACACCCTGTGCTATTCATTGTACCCTGAATGCCAGTGGCTATGCATCAGACTTCACACTATACGTACTTATTCCTCTGATCACTTGGTGAGTACTGCAGGGAAGGAAGAGAACAGCACACAGCCGAATCCCTCAGAGACAGTGTGGTGAACTACAAAAATTCACCCTCAGTACACAGCAAACAAAATTGGAGAAACTTCATATAAGCCCACCAAGCTCAGTGAGTGCAGATTGTACAAGGCTGTAGTAGTAGCATCGAATTCTGCAATTTCTCAGGTAATGACTTTATAGATACCCTGTGGACAATGTTTAATGAGCTCAAAGAAACGATGGTAAAATTAATCAGCAAAGCACTAATATGAGAGCAAAAATGAGAAAACTATAATCAGAAGTGACAGAAGATGAGAAAAAGTCTGCAAGGAAATAAACAGCACACCCGAGAACTATGGGATGAGTTCACGAAGAACAGTATAAGAATCATCAGAGTTCCTGAGGAATTGAACGGCAGATTTGATGAAGAACCACCAAAGAAATCAAAGATGAAGATTCTCCAGAGTTTAGGAGTGCAGGCACCCAGATCCAAGAGGCCGGAAGAGTCCCAGTGAAAATAGACCCAAATGAAAAGATTCCCAAGACACATTGTAATCAGAATTACAAAATCCACCATCAGTATTGAGAACAGTAAGATTAAAGAAGAAACGCATATACTAAGGAACCTCCCATAAGATTCACAGCAGCTCTATCAAAGGAGGCTCTAGGACCAGACAGATAGTAAACTAGTTAAGTACTTACTTGCTTTGCACGAGTACTATTGTTCTAGCCCCTATTTTATGCAAATTTAAAATGTGTTAGCATAGAATTAATCTAATTTGCTTATCTAGAAAAGAGAATTTACAGTTTTGTAGAATTTCAAGAGTTTATCTATATGTCAAGGTCACCAATTCCATAATCAATAGAAGATCTCACTCTTATATGGAACATAGTAAAACATAGTAAGGGAACAACAAATGCCAAAGGCATCAAAACTGGAGATTTTGTCTGTAAGACTAAGGTTACAGGCCTGGAGCAATAGCACACCAGGTAGGGTGTTTGCCTTACTCATGGCTGACCCTGGCTCAATTCCCAGCATCCCATATGGTTCCCCCGAGCACCGCCAGGAGTCATTCCTGAGTGCTTGAGCCAGGAGTAATTCCTGAGTGCTTGCACACCCAGTGCAATGCCGGGTGTGACCCAAAAAGCCAGACTAAAGAAGACTAAGGTGACCTGGTGAGTAGTGTGAGGGATCCTTGGGACTTAGTGGAAAGAGGTGCGTTCTGGTGATGGGTTTAGTGCTGAAATGATGTATGCATGAAAAGTGTAAAAATAGTACAATAAATAACATCTCAGTGGAAATTGGAAAGAAAGAAAATGAAAATTTCAGTTTATTCTAAAATACATCAATTTTGTTTTACATGAGATTCTTTTGCTAATATTCATGTCTGGTATCTTGGCTCTTTGAGCCAGGACAATATAATAGAAGTGTGGTTTGTGGCTCTCCCACCCTGGACATGCCGTCCCCAGTCAGATCAAAAGCGTGGGGAATGTGTGCTCTGCCTCTCACTTTGCTTGAATCAAAGTATTGCCATCAGCAGTCAACTCAAATTGATGATTCATCCTTGATTTGTGATGGTGGTTAAAAAGTTATTTCTGGAATATCTAAATGCTCCTAAAAATTTCATAGTCTTATTACATTGTACTTTGAACAACCTCAGTAACAACTGATCTTGTTTAGTTTTTGCCAGATATATTTTTAAAAAGTGTCAATTCTCAACTTCTAATTGGCATCGCAACTAACAATCCCTTTCTTCAGTTTATCTGATTTAGCTCTTATCTGTTCATTTTGCAGCGGCTATTTTGGGAGGTACATTGCTTAAAATTAAACATTTTATCTTTGCTTTACTGAATTTTTTATATACAGTATATAAGATTTAAAAAAGCATTTTTTATACCTTTGTTTTTTTCCAGACCAAATCATTGGACCATACCCTGTAATAGTTTGAGCCATACTTGATCAGTTGAAGATAAAAATTAATTTGACAATGGGCATAATCCAAGGAAAAAGAAAGTTTAGTATTAAATAGGGAAAAGGAAAGTTTAGTATGAAATGGGAACATCCAAGGTAATGGAAATCAGCTTTGGGATATCTGAAACTTGCCTATATTAGGATGGGAAGCTTCTGCTCTCAGGGGTTGTTGGAAAAAAACTGTCCCTGGAACAAAGCCTTTTTTTTTTCTTCATTTAAAGGGACTAAATCAGCAAACATTGTGTGAATTGCTGAGCTGGGTGGAAAATATTCAGCCCACACAGACTGTGTAAGAGCCGTGAAATCATGTGGTCTGGCCCTTTTACGTAACTGGACAGAAATGGGTGTTTCTCAATACAGGCAGGTCTGTATTGTGTGGTCCTCAATGATGTTACAGATAGGTAAAGAGCTAGGGGGTGGAAATAGTGAATACAGTGGAAATAATATGTATCATCAGTTAAAGAGTCAAGAAATGGAAACACTTTTGTGTTTGTGTGACATGAGAGGTAACAAGGGACTTTAGATCGAGAGGCATGGTTGTATTTAGAGGGAGACGGAGTTCAAAGTTAGAGCTGATTCTGCTGAGATTAGGAAACTCTTTGCTACTAGGTCTGGATTTTCAGGGAAGACTTGCCTTTTAGTAAATGACAGATTTTCTTCCCTACTTGTAAGAGTAGCCCTTTGGTGTCATTCCTTCCAGGGTATCTGGCTTGTATTTATTGAAATCTCTGCTATAGTTTTCTCCTTAAAAAAAAACCCATTGACCATGTTTGTTTGTTTTTTTAACTAAGTCATTTCTTTATAATCCTATCTTTGCCTTACAGTAACTTGGCAAGTTTTATTTCAGCTACATTCTTCAAGTTTTTAACCTATAAATAATGCCTACTTTAATTATTAGGAGAATAGGGTAAAAACATAAGAAATTTTGACAGCAAAGCTGCCTGGCACATACTTCGCAGTATATATTAATTTTTTGAAAAATAAGTGATTATGGGACTGGAGCGATAGCACAGCAGGTAGGGCGTTTGCCTTGCATGTGGCCGACCCGGGTTCAATTCCCAGCATCCCATATGTTCCCCCAAGCACCACCAGGAGTAATTCTAAGTGCATGAACCAGGAGTAACCCTTGTGCATCGCCAGGTGTGACCCAAAAAGAAAAAGAAAAAAAATAAGTGATTATGCTTTTACTTAAAACAATTCATTTTCTAAGTGTTGCCAGACTTGCTATGTCTTAAATTTATTGCATTTAATTGTCATAACCATGCTATACATTAATTTAGCCATGTGCAGTGACCTTGCTAATAAACAAGCTGTAATTATAATTTACAGCTTTTGATGCAAAATTTTTTTTCCACAGTGCAAATTGTCACAAATCACAGTCATTAACATTAGCTGAATTTATTTGTTTGCTGTTTTTAAATATCCTTAACTTATATAAGGTAATGGGGGAAAAGGGGGTTTTCCAATCTTCCCTTTTATAAGAAAACATCCTTGGTTCCCACCTGAGTCTCTGCTTATACTTGGATAGCACGACCTAGACCTGAACCCAGAACCTGTGTTGTTTTTAATTGAATCACCATGAGATACAGTTACAAAGCTTTCATGTTTGAATTTCAGTCATATAGTGATCTAACACCCATCCCTCCACCAGTGCACATTTTCCACCACTAGTGTCCCCAATATACCCCCCTTTGCAACCCTCCCCCTGCCTCTATGGCAGACAATTTCCCCCATACTCTCTCTCTCTATATATATATATATTTTTTTTGGGGGGGGGGGGGTATTATGGTTTGCAGTATAGATACTGAGAGGTTATCACATTTGGTCCTTTACTTTCAGCACAGGTCTTCCATTCCGAACAATTCTTCCAGCCATCCTTGTCTTAGTGATCCCTTCTCTAGTCCAGCTGCCTTCGCCTCCAGCTCATGAGACAGGCTTCCAACTATGGAGCAATATTCCTGGTCCTTATGTCTACTGTCTTTGGGTGTCAGTCTCATATTATGTTATTTTATATTCTACAAATGAGTGCACTGGAGTGATAGCACAGTGGGTAGGACGTTTGCCTTGCATGCAGCCAACATGGCCAACCCGAGTTCACTTCCTCCGCTCCTCTCTGAGAACCCGGCAAACTACCGAGAGAGTACCTCGCCCACACAGCAAAGCCTGGCAAGCTCCCCATGATATATCGATATGCCAAAACACAGTAACAACAAGTCTCATGGTGGAGACTTTACTGGGCCCGCTCGAGCAAATTGATGAACAATGGGAGGACAGCGATACAGTACAGTGATACAAATGAGTGCAGTCATTGTATGTCTATCCTTCGCTTTCTGACTCATTTCACTAAGTATACTACTCTCCATGACCATCCATTTATAAGCAAATTTCATCACTTCATTTTTTCCTAACAGCTGCATAGTATTCCATTGTGTAGAGGCACCAAAGTTTCTTTAACCTGTCATCTGTTCTCCGGCACTCGAGTTTTTTTTTTTTTCAAATTCTGGCTATTGTAGAGTGCTGCAATGAACATACAGGTGCAGATGTCATTTCTGCTGTGCTTTATTTGCACCGTCGGGATATAGACCGAAAAGGGGCATTATTGCTGGGTCATATGGAAGCTCAGTTTCTAATTTTTGAAGGAATGCCCATATTGTTTTCCAAAAAGGCTGGACTATTCGGTATTCCCACCAACAATGAAAAAGCGTCCCTTTTTCCCCACATCCACACCAACACTGTTTGCTTTTGTTCTTTTAAATGTGTGCCAGTTTCTGTGGTTTGAGATGAGATCTCATTGTTGTTTTGATTTGCATCTCCCTGATGATTCGCAATGTAGAGCATTTTTTCATGTGCCTTTTGCCAATTGCTATTTCTTTTCTGAGGAAGTTTCTGTTCATCTCCCCATTTTTTGATGGGGTTGGAGGATTTTTTCTTGTACAATTCTACTAGTGGCTTGTATATCCTAGATATTAATCCCTTATCAGATGGGTATTGGGTAAATATTCTTTCCCATTCCATGGGCTCTCTCACTGTGTTTTGGTCACTGTTTCTTTTGAGGTGCAGAAGCTTCTTAGTTTAATGTAGTCCCATTTGTTTACATTTGTTTCCCCTTGCTTGGTCAGTGGTGTTTGATCCTTAGAGAATGCTTTTAGCTTCAATATCATGGAAGGTTCTGGAAGGTTCTGCCTACATTTTCCTTCATGTGCCTTATGGATTCGGATCTGATATCGAGGTCTTTAATCCACTTTGATCTGACTTTTATGCTTGGCATTAGACAGAGGTCAGAGTTCATTTTTTTTTGCAGGTAGTTACCCAGCTTTTCCAGCACCACTTGTTGAAGAGGCCTTCCTTGCTCCACTTCACATTTCTTGCTCCTATCAAAGATTAAGTGATCATATATTTGAGAGTCTGTGTCAGAATATTCAACTCAGTTCCATTGGTCTGCGGCTCTGTTTCTATTCCAATACCATGCTATTTTAATTACTATTGCTTTGTAATACAGTTTGAAGTTGGGGAAGGTGATGCCGCCCATCTTCTTTTTCCCAGTGATTGCTTTAGCTGTTCATGGGGATTTATTGTGCCATATGAATTTCAGGAGTGTTTTGTTTATTTCTTTGAAAAGTGTCATGGATATCCTGATAGGGACCAAATTGAATCTGTGTAGTGCTTTGGGGAGTATTGCCATTTTGACAGTGTTAATCCTCCCTATCCATGAACAGGGGATGTCTCCATTTCCTACAGACCTCTTTTATTATTTTGAAGTAGTGTTTTGTGATTATCCTTGTATAGGCCCTTTACTTCTTTAGTCAAGCTGATTCCGAGGTACTTGATTTTCTGAGGTACTATTATGAACAGGATTTTTTTAATCTCTTTCTTCTCTTTCATTATTTGTGTATAGAAAAGCCATGGACTCTTTAGGATATGTGTTTTTTATGTTTCGTGGAAATGGGTGGGAGTGTTAATCAAGTATCTGTAGTAATGTTAAATCTTCAAAATAAAAATTAAAACTAAATGTAAAGGTGGTTCTTAATTAGCTTGACATACCAAATACTTAAGGGGGGGGATAGTATTCCCATTCTGAGGAAAGTATTGATCAAACCTATGTTTTTATTTGTGTGTGAGCATTCTTTAAGGGATGCATTTGAGTGTGGCTAGTTGAGTTACACAGAACATTTCCAGTGAATATTCTTGATGAATAACCAGTATATCTGTCATGAACTTTCTCAGTAAAAAAAGCAACAAAGGCGGAAATAAACTTCGATTATTAAGATAGTGCCTGTGATGTTATCCTAGGAAAGCGAAAAGGCTCATTTAAAATAAATTAGCTGCACCGGGTATCATCAGCCTTGGAGTTGGTGTATAAACAATTCATAAAGATGATTCAGTTCGAAGCAGCGACAGTAAAAATCCTTCGCTTTTTCCAAGTGTAGCAAGCAGGAACAGTTTCTC
Organism: Sorex fumeus; assembly: GCF_029834395.1. Lineage (NCBI taxonomy): Eukaryota > Metazoa > Chordata > Mammalia > Eulipotyphla > Soricidae > Sorex > Sorex fumeus. The sequence goes on from NW_026606152.1 coordinate 14,112,145, forward strand.
TTTCTTCCCGGTTCCCTCTCCACGGCTCGGTGCAGGTCACATGATGTGCATCACGTGACTCGGTCAAAGGATCTTTTCCTCTTACAGCTTTGAAAAAAAAAAAAGCCTGCAGCCGTTCTCCAATTAAAACTGTTAACGTGTACTACTACGTTGTTTCCTTGTTGGATTTTCGTTTTCTCTGCTGCTTCTGTAAAAACAAAATGAGTGGTAAGATTTGCTGTATTTTAACATTCTGCTTTAGTTTTACAACATAGAAAGCATTGTGTTACAGTCATGTAGTGTGTGCTTTTCAGTGGCTGCCAAATCTATCGCGGTAAAAACATTTAAAATTGTTGCCATGTACTTAGATAAAGGTTCAGCTCAATTTATAGAATTGAGCTGCTTTATAGGTAACAGAATAATTCCTTCTAGTACCTTTGTCTTAGATTTTCTTTTTACAACTTGGATCTGGAAATTGGCGTTAGGTATTTGGAAGCCATTGTGAATGCTTCTTACAGAATGTGCAGCACGTCAGCAGCCAGTTGAATTTTAGGAATTGATACTGGAACAGATTTGTGGTTTTGTTTTTTTGAAAGGAAAATTCAGTGTAAATGTACAAAAAAAATTATCTTACAATAGATGAAATGTCTTTATTAAATCATTAGTGTCACTGTTTAAGGAATTTTAAGTGAAGGGTTTTTCAGTTTGGGTGATCGAACTATTTTGGACTAGGAAATAGTACATTGACTTGAATTAGGTCTTGCTAAAATTATGTAGATTATTAAGAAGCCGCTAGGTATGTCTGTGGTCATTTAGGTACAGGTACACTAGTGCTGGATAGAACCCCCTGCAAAACTCTTCTTTGTTTAATCATTTTGTAATTAATCTTTTGATACTTTCTAAATTAGAATTATGGGAACTAAGGAGGTAGTAGAATATTTGCATCAGTAAGTGTTCAGGGTTCGGTGAGGGGGGTTGCCCCTTTAGACAGGAATAACAAAGGAATGATCCTATTAGTCTTTAAATGCTATAGTCATACAAAAGGAGTTTTGTGTTTTTCCACGTTAAATGTTATTTCACTCCAGTCTTTTAAATATTAAATACAATATCCATGAATTATTTTAATGAAAAGGTTTTTGATTTCTGCCTCAGGATAAGGATATTTACTTGCTCACGTGAAATGATTACTTAAGTGCTAGAGAGATAATACAGCAAGTAAGGCGTTTGCCTGGAACACAATTGACCCCTGTTGGTCCTAGGTACTGCATATGGTCCCCAGAGCACATGGCCAGGAGCCAGGAGTAAGCCCTGAGCACAGCTGGATGCAGCTTATCCCGTCACACACCCCCCCCCCCCCCAGGAAAAAATGATTACAAGGTAGTGAATTAATCATTACTAGATTACAAGTTTATTCCAGTTTATTTTAGGGTGTGTTCTGTTTTCAGATTCATACTTATAAAAGGGGACTTTTCCCCTCTGGCAAAACCTATTTTGTTTCCTCCCTCACCTTCTCCCTTGCCCTCTCCCTGCTGCTTCGCCTCTCCCCTTCCTTTCCCTCTCTTCCCCCACCCCGTTTTCCTCCATTCCCTTCTCTTCCTTTTCACTCTCTCTCCTCACCCTCTCCCCCTTTCTCTCCACCATTTCTCCACTCCCTCCAGCTCCTCTACATAGATTTCCCTATACAAAGCTATTTTACTTAACATAAAAAGAATAACATAGAATTTTATACCGTGAAATTTATTTTAGCAGCTTTCAACATATATAGTTTAAATTGTCACTACAGAGTATCTGTATTTCACAATTTTAGTTAAAAGAAAGGTAACCCAAAACAGTTACGTGGTTTTACCACTTTAATATTCTGTAACTCCTTTTACATGATGACAAAATACTTTTCTGATTCCTTCATATAAAATTTACATTTGAAAACTTGTTAAAGAAATCACTGTCCTCTGGCACATAGAAGAAGCTCAGTATGTGGTTTATTTCTCACTAATTCAAATAAGATTTTTAATGAATTCTTATTCTCAGTTTAACTTCTTATATCTTATCTTAAATGTGTTATCTCTATTCAGAAAACAGTATACTAGCTTCATATAAATTAGCTAGTAGGAATTAACCAGCATTCAATTTTAAATTGTTCTCATTTCTCAGGCCCAAAAATCTAAAAAGTGAAAAAACTTTGAATAAGGATTTTCTTGCCTAGAGGTAAAAGCATCTCAGAAATTTTATTTTGTAAATGAATACATAATAAAATCTTAAATTTAGAAAAGTGATATACTTCCTTTTTCTTAGTTTTCCTTAGAAGCATTGAAACATAGGGTTTTGTTTTCTTTTTTAAGGGGGGAGGACTATCCTGCTGTGCTTTGGGCTTACTCTTGGCTTTGTGTTCAGGGATCACTCCTTGCAGTGTTCAGGGGACCATACGTGGTGTCAGGAATCAAATCCATGTGCAAGACACGTAACTTACCTGCTGTACTATCTCTATAGCCAAGAATTTAGTTCGTAAGTCTGAAAATCTCAAAAGTTGCCAGTTATACAGTATTTTTTCCCTTTTCCTTCCTTCTGTGATTCATGTTGCTATACCGGGAGTCAAACACGCTGAGTGTAACAGATAGTGATTGTGTCTCAGGCACGTGCTCACCAAGGGGTCGCTCTTCCTAGCTGTGATACAGCTAGAATTCGTTTGTTACTCAGCATCACAAACTGTGGAGCTGCTGGGTCCACGCTCGGTACATTAGGTCACACGAGATGGAACTATTGGTCTTGAGAGGCAGGATTCTAAGTGTTTGGGCCTCAGTAATACATAGTAGTTGATGTTCACTAAAGATGAAATAGAGATACACCCTTAGATATGAAACCTTCTTCAGTGCCTGGGTTTGGCTCAGCAGTGACATCTTTCCCTTTCAAGTGTGACTGACTCGGTATGATTTGAGTTTGATCCCTGGCACTGACAGAACCAAGTGCGTCTAAGTAGCAGAACTAAGTGTGTAATTCTGAGCGAGCGTCACAGCTAAGTATTTCATCCCAGGTGAGCAGTGGCCAAATTCATCGAAAAACAGTAAATGGAAAGGGGACTGAGAGAAGAAAAGGAATTTCCTGTTTCGCACTCTTGGGCAAGCTTAATTCCTACATCTTGAAAGTGTAGGCGATAAACTTTGTAAAAAAAAGCATTCTGAAAAACTGCATGTGTTTGGTGGACTTGTTTTGGATGGGAAGAGAATTTGAGAGTTTATTGTTGCATATGTCATAATTTGGTGTCCCTCCAAATTTATGTGCCTTTTCTTTTTTTTACCTTTTCTTTGGAGGTCACACCCAGTGGTGCTCAGGGTTCACTCCCAATAACGCTTGGGGGATCATGCAGTACCAGCAGTCAAACCTGTGGTTCCTGTGTGCTCCAGCATTTAGAACTATCTGTCTGCCCATTCCTTAATTCCTCTTAGAGTCTCTTCTCCCTTCCTCTTCCAACCTCCTTTTTCCTTTTCTTTTACCGTTCTTCCATCCTCCTTTTTCTTTTTTTTCTTTTGTCACTCCTGATTATTGTCTAGTTCTTGCTCTCGAGAACCATTCTGCCTGCACGGCAAAGTCTGGCAAGCTCCCCATTGTGTATTCAATATGCCAAAACCAGTAACAGTGATGGGTCTCATTCCCCTGACCCTGAAAGAGCCTCCAATGTGGCACTTGCTAAAATCTTAGGTTCAGAACGAATGGAGACGTTACTGGTGCCTGCTCGAGGAAATCGATGAACAATGGGGTGGCAGTGATACGGTGTCACTCCTGACCATGTTCAGGGGACCATATGCAGTGCCAAGGCTAAAACCAAGGTCAGGCACACAGGCACATGTAAAACAAGTACCTTCTCTACCCTCTGTACTAGTTCTTCAACCCCGCCATTTTTCTCTTCCAGTCTCCCTCCCTTCCAGCCTACAAACTCTTACCCCCCTCCTTACTCTCCCCTAGGTCTCTTGATATTTTTTTCTCAAGTTTTGTTTCTCCCTTTCTCCACTGCTTGCTTTTACTCTCTCCTTCTTTTCTCTACCTCCTTTTCTTGTCACTATTTCATATTTACCTTGCTGTGCGCTTTTCCCTAAATACTCCTTATTTTTCTTCTATACTTATAATTTTCCATTTCTCCATTTGTTTTATGGTCCTTGCCCCGCCATCTCGGGTCGGCCACGTTGGCTGCGTGCAAGACAAATGCCCTACCGCTGTGCTATCGCACCAGCCCTAGCAATAGCACAGCGGTAGGGGTTTGCCTTACAAGCGGCCAACGTGGCCGACCCGAGTTCGACTCCTCTACTCCTCTCGGAGAGTGACTCCTCTACTCCTCTCGGAGAGTGCGGCAAGCTACCAAGAGTATCTCGCCCGCAGCCGAGCCTGGCAAGCTCCCTGTGACGTATTCGATATGCCAAACACAGTAACAACAAAGTCTCCAATGGAGACGTTACTGGGCCTGCTCAAGCAAATGGATGAATGACGGGGTGACCGTGACAGCCCCTCCATCTCAGAAAGAGTGGCCGTGACCTGGATTTGCTGAGACTTCATGCTTTGTTTGGTGTTTTGTTTTGTTTTGTCTTGTTTTGTTTTTAATGTATAGTGTTAGCACTAAAATTTGTTTTCTGTCTTGTATAAGCTTTTCCACCATTTAAAAAAAAAAAACGGAGCTGGAGAGATAGCTCAGAGGGTAAGGCGTTTGCCTTGCACGCAGCCAACCCAGGTTCAATTCCCAGCATCCCATAGGGTCCCCTGAGCACCACCAGGAGTAACTCCTGAGTGCAGAGCCAGGAGTAACCCCTGTGCATTGCAGGGTGTGACCCAAAAAGAAAAAAAAAAGCCACACTCCATTATAAAAGCTCGGCATTTTCCCCCATTGCTTTATCAGACATTAGATGCTTTTATTTTCCTGAAATGAGTAAGACTCTTTGAGAATGTTATTAGTGGGTAAGGGGACAATGGTGTTTAAAATTGGGGGAGGGGGAAGGGTCTGAAGGTGAGGTGTTGGTTTTTTAAGGTATGTAAAGTAAAATAACCATATCTTCTGAAACTAATGCCTCTGTGGGGATACTGAGGGCCTCCCAAGCAGTTCTCAGGGTCTCTGGAGCCATATGTAATCTGCTTAGGAGGCCATGTGGTGCTGGAGAGTGGATCTGGGTTGGGCATATGACTTCTACTATGTCCTCAGCCCTAAAGTGCCTTTGTTATCCCAGAAAATTAAAAAGAGGAAGTAATGAGATACTTATAAAATTGTTTGGAAAGGGTAACACTGTAAAAGACAGAAGTAAGATAGACTGAATTTTCTTTTTCTCAAACTTCTAGCCTAAGACAATTTCTCTCTAGCTAAATGTATATTTACAGCACTTCTTTAATTCATTCTCAAGCCCTTCCAGACATGACTTAGACATAGCAGAAGAGGAACAGGCTTTTAGCCCAGTAAAGTTCCAAAGATTCTTCTGTACTGCTTTCCGCTGGACTTCATTTTCTCTTCTCAGAATTTCGTCTTTTCTTTCACTGACTCTGTATGCAAAGTCTAGTTTGGTTTTCTTGTAGGTCCATGTTTTGGAACTTGAGGAGTCATAATAATCACCTGGATATTTGTAAAGTAAATACTGATTCAGAACTTTCTGTTAGCATTTTTAAAAATAGCCTCTGTGGGAACTGAGAAGTTGGTACCATTTTCAAGGGTCTCCGGGTGGAGCAGGCAAGTTCAAGAAACATACTGCAGGTAAAGAGTGATTGGTACATTTTATAAAATGAACTATTTTTTTTAGTAAGTGTATCTTACTCAAAAACTTTTTTTCATCTTTTCACAGTAATATAGCCACTGTGAGTTTGAGTATTTACATGAAGTACTCAATGTGTGATTCAAATTGCTTTCAACACTAGCTTACTAAGTGGTCCCCAATTAATAGATGATTTCTGTGACCCATTCAGGTCCTGCTCAGGTTCCAATGATGTCCCCAAATGGTTCTGTGCCTCCTATTTATGTGCCTCCTGGTTATGCCCCACAGGTATGTTTTATGCTATTTTTCTTTTTTTTTATCTATATAATGGTGATTTTAGTGTTACTGTTTGACTTTAATTAAGATTTTTGCTGAAATATAATATAGCTTCTATTTAAATGTGTTTAATATATTTAAAAGGAAAGAAAATTAAATTTCTTGTCCTTGTCATTTGGCATTATCTTTGGGTGTTGAACTGTTTTTATAAAGAACAGATTCTAGAATATTATCTTCCTGAATACATTAATAATATCAATGTGTAAGGTTGTCTACAGTAACATTATTTTAATTAACCGTTTGCTTAGAAGCAATCCAAGACTCTGCAGCTTCTAATCTTAACTTATACAGTGGTTCACAGATACCCATAATAGTTGTGTCATATAAAACAGGAAAAATTTTAATTCAGTAACCCTAAGAGGATCAGCATTGCTACACATCTGTAACTCTGTTCTGCTGAGTTAAGTATAATAACTTATTTGTACAGACAACTTGATTTAAACTGTTAAGACCTGCAGATGTTTAATTTCTTCTACTACTATGATTCTGTATAGTCTGTATTCATTATCTCATTTTTTATTTCTTTTCCTAACATTGAAGTTTGAGCTTCTTGCTATAATATAGCATTATCTACTACTTGTAGGATGCAGCAGAATTATGTGTTCTAAAAAGCTTGGTAAAACAGAACTACAAATACCAAAATCCACTGTTGAGACTGTTTAGCCCTATAACTGAGGAAAAAGTAATCTGCATTATCTAAGAGCATATTACGACAGGACAATAAAAAAGTGCTTCAGCAGACTTTTGCTTAAAATTAACACCAAGATTTCATGAAAGGCATTACCAGAAAAATAAGAAGAAATCATTACTTACCTGAGATAACCTTCAAATGTGATACTTGTATTAATGACATTACCCTATTCAATTTATAATCATTTCAGATATGAACTCATTAAGTCATACATATGTATTAACTTAAACTTTCTGTAATTTTATGGGAATCTCATCTAGTAGTGCTTGGGATAGAACCTGACACTTCACACAGGCAAAGACTGTGTTCTACATTTGAGTCAACATCCCTAGCCCTTAATTTTATTTTTTAATAATTTCATTTTTTAAGATACAGAATGCCTATCACCAGAAGCAGACAGTTTCTCAGGACAATTATTTTTCCCCTTTTCCACTCATGAACAAAAACAAAATAGTTCTTGGGAAAAAAATAGATTTTTAGCTACGTATATAATATCTTTATTATTGGATCAGAAAAATCATTAACTTTTTTAAACCAGTGTTTAAAAAAATATTAGTCTCAAAACTATATAAGATGTTATCCAATGTGGTAGGGAGATTTAATATTAACTATAAAATGATATGCAGAGAGCACATTAATGTACTCACCCAGAGTTTAAACATAAAGGAATGTTACTTTTATAAATAAGTCAATGGAAAATATATTAGCATATTGGTATGTTGGAGGTAAATGCATTAAATTATAGCCAAAAGGTCATCGTATACATGTAGTATATTTGTTTAGCTGTCCTTCTAATTACAAACATAATTTTAGAAAGTTCAATAATCTAACAAATAAAGAATTTTCAGAGAATTTTGAGCTTATAAACTACTTGAATGATACCTACCGCTGAGAGACAGTACCAAAAGTTCTCTCCTTCTGCCTTTCCTGTACTGGCTTTCCTGCCTTTTCTGGAGGTGGGTTGTTATGGTGATGAAAGGTAGCCAACAAGGAGGGGATTGTAGATCTCATAATGTGGGTGGAGGGCTTCTGTCACTTAGTCATTATGTCAGCTCACAGCAATAAGGTCGGTAAATTTCGGAGAGTCTACAAATTAGAGTGATACCAGTCTTTTCTTTCTCATCTGAGAATAACCTGGACAGTGGTCGTTGGTGTAAGAAACTAGAAGGTAGGGGTACTTCAAGCTTTAGATGAGGATCAAGAGTGAAAATAAGAGGAAAAAGGGATTGTCATGTGTTTCTGACATTGTTATGTATGTATGTGTGATATGTGAAGTAAATACCTGTGAATAAAAGGTGAGAAATGGTATAATAGATTAAAGCTGGAGTAGTTCTAAATTCAGGTAAAACTATGTAGAAATCAGTTGCTACGAGTAAGTAGAAGAGAAACAAAGCTGGCAACTCATGACCACTACTAGCTTGTGTTACAGGAGAAAAAATAATGTAGTTCCTAGTATAATAAGATACATTTATTTCCCACCATATCATTTAGTCTTCAATTTTTTTTAGCACCGTCTATATGATAGGTGAACTATTTTGAGTTTGGGGGAGAAAACAGAACTGTTCTATCAAAGAATGTATTTCTGGTGTAGAAGACACTTCTGTTATAAAACAGAATCTTCTTTCTACTTTTCTTTATAGTCCTTTTCAATTGTATCTATGTTAAAAAAGAGAATTATGATGGAGAGGGGATTGCTGTAGTAGCTCTGCAACTATAAAACATTCATTTAAGTACTATAATATCTGTTTTTCAAAAGAAAGTAGGGCTTCTCCTAATTAGAACTTATGTAGAGTTAGGTGGATGGTAAGACTATGCTGATTTATTCATTTAAGCAGACTAATTTGGTCTAGATCTTCTTTTTTTTTTTCTTACAACTATTAAGTTTTGGTTTGCTTTGGTTTGGGGGCCATACCTGGCATTACTTACTCCTGGCTCTCTGCTTAGGGATTCTCTTGGCATGATTCAGGGGCCTATAGAAGATGCCAGGGATCAAACCTGCATCAGCCACAAGCAGGGCACTGTGTCATATGCCGCACTATCTCTGTTCCCTAGCCATTTATTTTAAAAATAATAACTTCTTTCTGTATGTCATGAAATTTAAAAATTAGAAGACAGGTACCTTTTGATTCTACAAAATAGATTAGAGCGTAAAATCAGAACCAAATTGCTTGAGTTTAAATACTCTTCTACTTACTGTCAAAGTGAGCAATATTAGCCAGTTATTAATAACATGTTTGTAGCATTTTAAGGATTAGCTTAACATACTTAATGTAAATATCTGTTGATAAGTTTTGTCAGGTTATGTAACATTTACACTTGGAAAATCAACAGTACTAGAAGTATTTGTATTTGATTATAAATACCAAATGATAAAGAATGAGTGTAATAGAAATTTGGGGTGTGGAGGGGGAACCGCTGAATCGAGTACCCAGGAAAGAAGTCTCTAATGATAGGCCATTACCTTTAGTAAATCAGTATACTGTGATTGCATTCAATGAAAACAAATTCTTGGGACTAGAGCCATTGTACAAACAGGGTAAGGTGCTTTCCTTTCGTGCAGCGGATCCTATTTCAATCCCTGAGCCTGCCAGGAGTGATCCCTGAGGACAGACCCAGGAGCAAGCCCCGGAGCACTGCTGGTTGTGGCCGGAAAAGCAAACAAAACCAAATTCTTTATGGTTTCTTAACTCTACTGCTACCACCCTGTTTCTATATTCCCCTTGGCAGGAAAACTTCCCCAAACTGATAGTAACTCTTAATTTTCCCCCACTTTGCCTTTTTTGCCCTGTGATTATACCAGAATGGTTCTTCTCAATATTATGACTTTCCATTCAATAAACTCACTGATCCATTATTAGTCTTTTGTTTGACATGACATAGTTGATTCTTCTGGATACATTTCACCAAATGTCTAGGCTCATTTCTTCCTCCCTTACTTGTTTGCCTTTTCCCATTCTTTGCTGAATTGCAGGCTAGTAAGTGTAGCTAACTCAAATATCTAGTGCATATTTCCACTTAGATTTTTCACAGGATTACAAAACTCAGATGCCCAACCTAAAACTCTGAATTTTCTCCAAAATAACTTAGTCTTCTTCATTGCAGATGATGGATAGCCTTCCTCTCATGACTACTTTTCCTTCTCTGATGGAATCATCAGCTAATGTTGTATCTTTTTGTTGGGGGAAGTGGTGTAGGGGAGGGTAGTTCAGGGCCACACTCCACAGTACTCAGGGTCACTCCTGGTGGTACTTGGGGAACCATTCAGGGTCACTCCTGGTGGTACTTGGGGAACCATTCAGGGAGCCATATGTGTTGGGATTGAATAAGGGTCGCCCTGGATCACTGTAAGCATGCCACCTCATTTACTATCTTTTTGACCCCTCTTGAATCTCTTAAACATACGCAAAATGTAAACCACTTTTCATCCTGACCCAACCATCATCATCTATTGCCTAGATTGCTAAATTGCCTCCTTCATGGCATTCCTATTTTTAGACTCTTGTCCTACAATCTCTCTAGCCATTAAAGCTGTCCTGTTAAATGTGAACTTATTTTAGTGTTTCTCAACCTTGTTACTATAGACAATTAGGACAAGCAGTTTTTTGGTTGTTGTTTCAAGGTTTTGTCTTTCCGTGTTACAGAATATTTAAAGCATCTCTGACTTCTTTACTTATAGATGCCAGTTGTACTGCCACCTCCAATTGTCATACTAAAACAATTTTTTGTATGTCTCTAGAGGAGAAAGCCATAGTGCAGTGAGTAGGCACTTACTTTGTATGTGGCTAACCCAGGTTTGGTCCCTGCCACCTTATATGTCCGTCACCCCTGCCCCTGACCCTGCCAAGAGTGATCCTGGACACAGTGCCAGGAGTAAGCCTTGAACACTGCCAGGTGTGGTCCCAAAACAGAAACAGGCTCCAGAGCAATAGTACAACAGGTAGGGCATTTCCCTTGCATGCAGCTGACCCAGATTCAATCTCCGGCATCCTATCTGGTCTTCCAAGCCCACCAAGAGTAATACCCAAGTGCAGAGCCAGAATTAAACCCTGAGAACAGCAAGGCATGGCTCAGAATTTAAAAAAAAAAAAAAGGCTCTAGATACTGTCAAATGTCCTCTGAGCAGGACTGTTTGTTTAAACTTATTTTTACTCATGTGACCTAATAAAAAATTTTTACTTAAGCCACTGTGATTGATGTGCAAAATCATTCATAGTTTAGTTTTGGTCATACATGTTTCAGCTTCAGTCCCACCATCAGGGTCTGCTCTCCTCCACCAGTGTTTCCTCGTTCCCGAGCCCTTTCCCCAGACTGCCTCCTTGACACACACATTTTTTGTTGTAGATTGAACATCATGCTTTCAATGTTGTTGGCTCTGTGGTTTGTTTGTAAATATACACCACACTTCTATGGACAAGGAAAACCTAGGTATCCACTTTTGATACTGTGCATTTACTCATGCTGTTATTCTGTATACCACAGATAAGAGAAGTAATATGTTATTTGTCCTTTTCTGACTCAATTTAGCATGATATCCTCCAGTTCCATCCAAATTGCCGCAAATTGCTTGATTTTATCAGACCTTGCAGCTGCATAGTATTTCACTACATCTTTATACCATGTCTTCATTATCCATTCATCTATTGGGCACCTAGGTTGATTCCCTATATTAGCTGTTATACTAGGTGCTGTGCAGATGTCCCCTTGACTGTTTTGTGTCTGGGGATAGATACCAAGAAATATAATTGCTGAGGGGATGGCAGTCCTTTGTTTTCTGAGAAATCGCCATAATGTGTTCTATGGGCTTTGAACCAGACGATATTCCCAGCAGCAGTGGGTGAAAGTTCCTTTTCAGCATATCCCCACCAACCCAGTTGGTTCCAGTTTGTTTTGTTATAGTCTTTCTCACTCAAAAGAAGTGCTGTCTCGTCATCTGAATTTGTGATATGTGATGAACACACTTACATGTGCATATTGGCCATTCCCCTGTTCTCCTCAGGTTTCCTCTTCCCATCTGTTTGAAAGGGTTTGGGATTTTTTGTTATTGTTGTTGCTAATCTTTGTGAATACTTTATGTATCTTGGATCTTTTAAAAAAAATTAATTGAATCACGTGAATTACAAAGTTATTCATGATTGAGTTTCAGGTATACTGTGTTCCCAACAACCATTTCCTTCACCAGTGTCCCTTCATTCCCTCCCACCTCCCATCCCCCCAGGCTGTGTCTGTGGTAGGCACTTTTTTCTTTCTCCTTTACACACTTTGGTCTTAACCCTAGGGGTTATCTGATGTGTTGAATACAAACATTTTCTTCCATTGAGTTGGGCTTCCTTTAATTTTAGCCCATGTTTCTTTTTCTATGCAGAATCTCTTTAATTTGGTGTCGTCCATTTGTTTATTTTTACTTGTGTTGCCTCTTTGTCAGGGGGATTGTATCTTTGAAAACACCTTTGAGGTCCAAATCTTGGAGCATTCTTCCTATATTTTCTTCAGTGATCTCAAGGTTCCACTTTGAATTGACTTTTGTGTGTGCCTTTTAGGATATGAATCCATCTCTTCTTTACATGTGATGATTCAGTTTTCCAAGCACCATTTCTGAAGAGGCTATCTTTATACCACTTCATATACCCAGCTCTTTTGTCAAAAATTGTGTGACCCCAGGCATATAGATAAATAATCAGGTTACGGATTATAAATCATAAGGAATATTTTTTTAATCAAGCTAGAGAGGCAGGACAGGGGTTAGTCCAGATGTTAAGGCACTTGCCTTGCATGCACTGATCCTGGTTAGATATGGATTCCCAAGGAGTGATGCCTGAGCTTCACTGGGTTTTGTCCCCAAACAAAAAACATTATTTTTAAATACCATTCTACTTGCTATTCATAGTTTTTTCACCTTGCTCCGTGCAAACATTATATTTATCTGCTCCACACAAAAACTTCATTCTAACACCTTTTCTCTTTTCTAAATGATCGGTTTCTTTGGTCATCCTAAAGACAAGCAGTTTGTAATGAGGAGAGGGAGTAAAATTCAAGATAGCTCTATAAGTAGACATAGGGTTCGCATGTTTTTTCGTAAGGGGAAAGAAAATGAAGAGAAAAGATGGCATGAACAGTGCAGAAATAGGTCGGTGTGAAGATGATGCTATTCCACCAACATAACTGGAGTTGAGGGTTCAGAATTTGGTGTATAGCTTACATAGCATAGCGAGAGACAGAACCAGATTGAATGCAGGGTTGAAGATTATGAATATACTACTCCCAGAGATTTGGGATTAAGATACTTTTAGTCAGATTTAATAAAGATAAAAGTAGTATACTGAGGTCAGACATTGTGGTTTTGCTAACTCAAAATCCATTAGTTGCCTTGCATGAAACTTTGGTTTGAGCCCTGACACTGCATATGGTCCTCTTAGTACATACCAGGAGTAACCTCTGAGCACAGAGCCAATACTAGTCCCCCTAGCACCACCCAGGGTGATACAAACTTTCCAGCCCTCCTCCTCCCTAAAAAGAAAACCCATACAAAATTTCTAAAGTCCCTTCTTGAAGATAAGAAGCTGAAATTCTATAGTTTTAGAGTCTATTCAGCTTAGGGTCCCAGATACAGTTTAGTTTCTGCGAGACATAAACATTTGTCTGAGACTGGATTTCAGAATTGAGTTAAATAAAAGAAAAGATGGGATGTGAGGTATTTGCTTTTCTGGAAGCAAAACATTGTAGTTCTAAGAGTTAGCATGTAAAAATCAGTGAATTCATTTGGCATTCTTGTCCCATATGAGACTAATCATCTCATAATCTCAAAAGTTAGTCTTTTAGATTATTGAACAATAGCTATATTAATATTGTTTCTAAAAAAATAGTCATTTATTTCTTCTTTTGACTTACCTGTACCAAGTAAGTGTGTGTTCTGATATACCTATATGTCTATATTTATTTACAGAATTTGATGTTCTAAGCAAAATCTGGCCTTTCTAAAAACATTACAATTTTCTTTAGAGTCAGCAGTTTACATTTTACCCATTTTCTGCTTACTTAGAAAAGGAATTACTAACCCTTGATATTAATTATGTAAGTCCAAAGGCTCTGTTTTAGCAGACAGGTTTATAATTTAAAATAAAATCGTGCTTTCTAGAACACTATATTCTTGCTGCTCCATTGAGGTTTAAAGGGAATAAATCTGTCTTTAAAAAAAAAGAAAGAAAAGAAAAGCACTAAAAACACTTTTTCTAGTACATGATCTCTACTTTAAAATGTTAATTTCTGGGGCTGGAGCGATAGCACGGTGGGTAGAGCATTTGCCTTGCACGCAGCTGACCCTGGTTCAATTCTCAGCATCCCATATTCATCCCCTGAGCACCACCAGGGATAATTCTTTAGTGCAGAGTCAGGTGTAACCCCTGTGCATCACCAGGTGTGACCCAAAAAGAAAAAAAGAAACCCGAAAAATTAAATGTTAATTTCTAAGATTCAAAGCTCTGTATATTTTGCTTAACTGGGATTTTAATATATTAGGTATTTACCTCCCTTGAGATGAACTGTTAAAATTGCGCTCCTGTGGTTATAGAATTTTTTTTATCTACATTCTGTGTGTGGTTGATTTCCTTGGAGTCTGGTTCCAGGTTTCCATTCCCCACCTAATTTCTGTTTCATTGCTTATATTCTTATACTACTTATGTTCCCCTTACCATCATAATATGGAAAAGGAAATTTTTTTCTAATCCTATTGTACTTAAACAAGAAATTCACTTCAGTCTCCCTTTTTTTTTTTGCAAATCATTGTTCTTTTTTTTATTTAGTCTCTTAAGATTTATATTGCATTGTATGACAATTACTTCATTTTGTTCAATGCTAATTCACATGTATTTAATAATAAAATCTTCTTGTGGAGGTTCTGTAAAATTAACTTCCAATGGTATAAAAAATCTTACTCTGACATGTTTCAGAAAATTTGCTTAACTCCCATGGAAGTAACTTGACAGTGTTTGTTTTGCAGGTTATTGAAGATAATGGTGTTCGGAGAGTCGTTGTGGTTCCACAGGCACCAGAGTTTCATCCTGGTGGCCACACCGTCATTCATAGGTCTCCACATCCTCCTCTGCCTGGTTTTATTTCTGTCCCAACCATGATGCCCCCTCCACCACGCCACATGTATTCACCGGTAACTGGAGCTGGAGACATGGCTACACAATATCTGCCACAGTACCAGTCTTCACAAGTATATGGAGATGTAGGTAAGACATCGGAATCTCTTCATTCAACCCAGTTGGTTTTGCTTCAATTACCCTACTAGATACTGTCATACTATATAGTATCATAGCACTTAATATCACAGAAGTGCTACTGTATTGTGTTTCATCCTGGTATATACCCTGTAAGACAAACAAGATAGCGGAACTTAAATTGTACAGTAATATTTAGTTGAGTCATACTCAAGTGACCGATCTTTTCCTCTGTTCTGTAGACGCTGAAAAAAATTTTCAGCCTGGAGTAGTAGTTATGTGCATTTATGGAGTAAATGTCGTTATTAAATTTTAAATCTGTGTTGTCACTAACCAGAGTTGCCAGATACTGTGAGAGATGAAAAAAAAGCAGAGTAAAGCATAATTCTGCCCTCTGAGAGTTAATAACTTGTTAAAAAGACACAGAATGATCTCTTATTCGGGATATAAAGAAACACAGTAGGGGAAAACAAATACCCAAAAGCAGCAGAATCTGAGAACCTGTCTGCAAAGTTTATCACGAAGAAGGGAGGAAGGGGCTGGAAATACATTGGGAAATAGTGGATTTGTGGAGGGACACTGGGACAGTAGTGGATTGGTGGACACTGTGGTGGATGGATGGTGTGACACTGGAATTTATGCGTGAAACCCTTCCGTTTAGCGATTGTAAGCCATATGGTTTATAAGATTAAATTTTTTTTTTTTAAGTTCATGACTTCATCTTTTCTTTTTTTTTTTTCTTTTTTTATTAGTGAAAAACCATGAGGTACAGTTATAGGCTTACAAATTTTGTGCTTGGGTTTCAGTTATACAATGATCAAGTGCCCATCCCTCCACCAGTGCCCGTCATCCATCCCCACGGGTCCCAGCATCCCCCTCCCCCAACCCTGATCTCCCCCCCCCCCCGTCCCATCCTGCCTGTGTGGCAGGGTATTCCCCCTTGTTCTCTCTCTCTTCTTTTGGGTACTGTGTTTTGCAAGAGAGGCTTTGAGTGGCAATCATGTTTGGTCTATCGACTACTTTTAGCATGCTTCTCCCACCCTGGGAGGGCCCTCACAACACCCTTCATTTGGTACTCTCTTCTCTATCTGAGCTTCCTTTTCACCTAGAGCCTGTGGCTGGCCTTCCATTCAAGATTAAATTTTTTTTAAAAAAAAAAGAAAAGATAACTACACATACAGTCATCTTAAATTCTTTGCTGCGTCTTTAAATACCGTCTGTATACTGACTCATATTTTTATTTTCTACCAGAATACCAAATTTCTTATCAAAAATATTCTACCAAGATTTCTGTCAAAAATATTTCTGATCCTTAGGCATATTTTAACTGCCTTCTCCTTAGTTTTTCTGCCATTCTTACCCCCCAAATGTGCATACTTTGCTAGAGTAACCTTTTTAAAGTCAAATAATAAACTTTGCTTTTACTATTTTTATGATTTCCCATTGCATTTAGAGCAGAATCCTAAATCTGTTTCCCTAGACCAGGTTTTCTAAATCTCAGTACTTGATACTTGGGTATGGATAATGTCTTTGTTTTGAAAGACATTGTATTTTATAAGATATACATTCAGAGACACTGTACGTTATAAGATGTTTAGCATCACATAAGTGTGCTTCAAAAATAAGAAAACAAACACCTTTCAGGGTCTGAAGAAACAGTGCAGGAGGTCACAAAACTTGGTTCTATAGTTGGGAGAGACACCAAAAAAAGTTTTTGTTTTTACAAAATTATTTTTTTTATCTTTTCTTACACCCTAAATACAAGTTAAGTGACCGCTTTTAAATATTTCTGTTTCTTCCTAGATGCTCACTCAACACATGGAAGATCTAACTTTAGAGATGAAAGATCTAGTAAGACATATGAACGTTTGCAGAAAAAATTAAAGGATCGCCAAGGAACCCAGAAAGACAAAATGAACAGTCCACCGTCGTCGCCCCAGAAGAGCCCTTCTCCCATCAGTGAACATAATGGACTGACGAAAGGACAAAGTGGCATAGGCACGGGGTCAGCAAAAAGCAAGTCTGGGAAAGGACGAGGCGGCGCACAAATTGATGCAGAAACTGAAGGTAACTGAACAAGTAATGATGTCATGATTCCTTATCATTTAACCTATTAAAATACATTCTCATCTTCATGCTCTAAATAGAATCGGAATTAATAGCCTAACATTAGCTGTGTGAGAAAAGACTTCAGAATCTAAATCGATACTAGGGTACTTCTTTTCACAGTTTGGGTTAACCCATTTTCCTAGTCTCATAAATTTTACTAGGTAAGAGAAATTTGATGGAAAATGCAGATGAAATAAAACCGTGTTCCCTTTTTTGTGGACCTCTAATAAGGATATGCTACCTGTATTTCCCCTGTTTGTGTCTGGACCGCTGATAACAACCAGTTTTATGTCATTTACCAATCTGTGTACTGTGTAGTTTTAGGAGAATGTTTTCCATTCCTTTTTTCAAGTTTCTGTTTTTTAAAATTGCCTTGTTTTCTCTTGGAATCTTTCCTAACCTGACTTCTGTCATATGAACATCACTTTCTTCTCTTTAAATTTTCCATTTCCCAGCAACAAATGTACATTTACAAAAGTGTTGATCCTATTCTTGAAACCTACTATTCATTCATTTTCAGTTGTACTATTTCAGATGTAAAAATTCAGATACATCTGTAGTAGCTAAAATTAGTCAAACTAATTGTATTCCTATGTTGGATCCACAATTAAGGTATGTCAAGAAGCAAATATTTTATTAATTATTAAGAGATATGAAATTGAGCCAGAGAGATAATAAAGGGATGAAGACACTTGCTGTGCATGTGACCAACCTAATTCAGTCTCCAATATGGCACATGGTTTCCTTGAGCTCTGCTTGGAGCAATCTCTGAGCACTGCCAGATGTGGCCCAAAAGCAAAACAAAACAGCAATTGAGGTATGAATTGGCAAATGAAATTTTTCCAGTGAATTACAACTAAGTAAAATGTGCTTTCAACAAGAAAAAAATTATTACTGACTTAGATATGTAGCATAAAAATCCTAATTAAATGGCAATAGAATCTAGCCAAAGAATTTTGGAGAGCCACAAATTGCTGTACACAAACACAATAAAAACTAGACAATAAAAATGTAAAATATCCCTCTGATTTTTGAAAATACATTGTAAGGAGAAAGGAATGACTACATTTAAGTTCATTTATATAATATTGAAAAAAACTTTGTGTGTGTGTGTTTTTTAAGAAAAAGACGAAGAAACTAAAGCTTTTGAAGCACTTCTGTCCAACATTGCCAAACCAGTGGTAAGTATCTTTTGTATTTTTTATTTTTTGTCATCTTAGTTAATGTTATATAGGATATTGGGGTGGTTTTATTTTAAGTCTTACATACAACTTAAACATTCATAAGGAAAGTGAGGTCAGAGGATCACTGCAGGTCAGATGTAAGGAGAGAGATGTTGATCAGTGAAGCAGATTTTAAACAAATTTAATTTTTAAGCAAAGATTTAGTATAATAAATGGCATTGCAAAGCATTGGAGTAGGGGAAAGATCTAATGATGTGGATATGACTATCAGTTTTTTTCAAAACCCACTTTCATGGTTTTTATACAAAACATATTTAATCCAATGCAAAAGGAATTAATGAAATCAAGAGAGGTAATATTACTCTTAAAGTGTATAAAGTTGCCCCAGCTCTAATAGCTAAGGGTCACAGTAATAACTCCTGGTGCAAGTGGGTAGGATTTTCTGTTTGTTTACTTAAAAATGGTTTATTTGGGTGATGCATAGATGAGGTTAGGGAGTGGATTTCCAAGTAATTTTTTCGGAAGAGAAAAATAAGCCAAATAAGTTCAGAAGCCTTAAGTGCAATTGAAGATATCAGAAGAGAAAAAAAAAAAAACATAGCAAAACTGGCTACATAAAATTCTCTGTTTTTCAAATTACCTACATAAAACCCATTATTCTAATAGAAAAATAATATGTGACAAAATAATGACATCAAGTGAAGTGCTCATACAAATTGAACTTTTTTGAATGCATTAGAGCCTTAAAGCATTCTTTACTAGCAATCAAAAAACATAGAATTTTCTGAAACTGAGGTCCCTTTGAGGGGTTAGAGAGATAGCATAGCAGTTAGTTAAAACACATATATGATTTACTCTGTTATGATTCATATTTAGAAATAACTAAGAGATGATCATTAAATATAGATAATTTTAAAGCAAGCTTTGTACACAAACCTTAAGGTATCTCTGCCAGTCTTTTGTTCAATCCCTAAATGCTTTTCCTCTTTCTTAGACTTTCATTATAAAAGCAATACATGCTCATAAACTATTTCAGTAATCCAAGAGATAAAATTAATATTATTAAAACCTTTTTTCTCTTAAAAGTCTTTATGTATCCCAACACGCATGCACAAAAATCCCCCAAAATTTAATATACTTGTGCAGTATATTTTCTGGTATTTGTATGCATTTTTAAAAGTCTTAACTGAGATTATTATGCATTTATTTATAAGACTTTTTTCAACACCTACATAGTAATGTAAGGCTATACAAATATTCCAACTTCTCTCCACTATTAATAATATCACAGTGAATATATTCATGCGCTGATGAAAGTTTATATTATAGTGTCACAAAAAAAATTTCTAGAAGTAGACTTCTTGAATCAGAAAATATATTTTAAAAGATCGTAAAGGGTTCAAGAATCTCTGTCTAGAAACTGCCCCTAACTCCATATGCATCCAGATCTAGAGCTTAAGAGAGCAGCCAGCCAGTGCTTATGCATAGACAGCCTCGGTTCAGTCCTGGCACCACAGGAGAAAGTGATCATTTCTCTCAATACTGAACAAACAGATAATGACTTTTCAATTCTCCTTGTCCCTTGAATGGGAAGTAGTATTTTTTTAAAGTTCCATTTAATTACAAATGCAGTTTCACATAATTGGATACTTTATCCATTTATGTTTTCGATAGTTTATCTCCTTTCATTTTTTTTCTTTGTCTTTTTCTTACTGTAGGACACTTCCTAACTTCAATCAACCTTTTTAAATCATGTGAGGTTTTATTCCCCCAGTCTTTGAACTGTATACTAATAGTTTTAAATGTACAGAATGGTCTTTAAACTTGCATCTTTTCATAGGAAACTATATCTCATCTAATAATAGGCTTCTAGTTGTAAGCCATTTAGCAGATACATCTAAATATATTTTATTTGATCTTGAAACACACTTGATATTTTTTGTTTG
This sequence comes from Sorex fumeus, assembly GCF_029834395.1. Lineage (NCBI taxonomy): Eukaryota > Metazoa > Chordata > Mammalia > Eulipotyphla > Soricidae > Sorex > Sorex fumeus. The sequence goes on from NW_026606152.1 coordinate 14,132,326, forward strand.
TTGTGTGCATAATAGTTTTGGCAAAGAGCTTTTAAATCTTTGTTCTTGCAGGCCTCAGATATTCAGGCAAGGACAGTAGTCCTGACGTGGTCGCCTCCTTCCAGCCTCATGAATGGGGAAGCAGAAGAAACGAATGCACCAGAGTTCTATGGCTATGAAATTCTGATATCAAGTACTGGAAAAGATGGGAAATATAAAAGTGTTTATATGTAGGTATTCATTGTGTTTTATTTCCTCCTGTTATGTAAGTTAATTATTGTAAAGAACCTCAGTAGTAACTGCTTTTTCCCACTTTGGATCTATAAATTGAATAATCATGACACTTTTTATATAGATAGATCTCATGCCACCTGTTAGACTTTCCCTTCCGTGGAAACACTTTCTTTGGCTACTTTCAGCTGTTTTGTTTTGAGTTCTGTGGGTTTTTTATTTTATTTTATTTTATTTTGGAGCGAACCCCATGGTACTCAGGGCTTACTCCTGGCTCTCTCAAGGATCACTCCTGGAAGGACTCGGGACCAAATGGGACTTGTCTTATTTTAAAGTAGCCCAGTTAGTTCTTTCGGTGAAAGGCCAGTGCACCCTGCCCCGCCCCCTCAAGGGGAAACTGAGGCATGCTGGGGGGGCCTACCACTTACTCTACACCTCTCATGTCTCTTTACCGCCCCAGACTACAGTCAAGTTCAACAGGATCTTCTTTCCCCACCGATTGTGCCAACCCTGTTCTCTTGGCAGAGTTTCGCTGGATAATAAGTAGGGACTGTGGGAATCTCTTTCATCCATTCATGCGCTTCACTAATTAGATGACGAGGCATTTGGCTACCTTAAGATAGTCATAGTTACTCCCGCCCTTTACCCACACTTCATTGAATTTCTTCACTTTAACATTTAAATCACTGGGCAGAAATCACGTCACATCAACATCCGCTACAGGCCTTCACGAGGGGGACAGTATGAGGTGCCAAGGGTTGAAGCCAGGTTAGCACATGCAAGGCAACGTCCTACCCACTGTGCTTCCAGCCCATATTCACCTTTGTTAGAGTTTTGGTAGACTCTTACTAATAGATGTTTCACAACTCAGACATTCTTGAGACAAAAATAGATATTACGTTGAACTCAGAACCAGATACACAGAATTTTTTCAGCGGAACTCCTGAACTGCTCATTTTAATCATTTTTAAAACCTAACAGCATTCTCTTTTTCCTTGCTTCAGAATTACCACTTAAGAAGCCACAATGTTATTGACTAAAATTGACTTTCATTACTGATAGTTGCAGAATAGTTTTCTGTATTCATAGGAGTTGCTTGTTCTCATGAAAAATAAAAAGTAAGCTTCATGATTTCTTAAAATTTAGCACTAGGCAGATTATAAAGGGAGTGGTTAGTCATTTGATTGTATCACAGAACACCAAATGCATTCTACATCTTCTTTCAAAACATAGCTAACACAGGGTAAAAAGAAAAGTGAAATTGTCCCAGTGACCATCATCTCTTACTATGTGTTATAAAAAGGTCTGATCATCTTATCTGTTGAGATATATGTTACTCATGATTCTTTTGTGGGGAGTAGCTAGAGCACAGCATTGCTCAGGGGTTACTCCTGGCTCTGCACTCAAGAATTGCCCTTGGCAATGGTCAAGGCATCATATGGAATGCTGGAGATCCAACTAGGGTCAGCCTCAAGGCGCAAACACCCTACCCACTGTACTATCGCTAAGGCCCCTGTTAGTTCATTTTTCTTAAAGGAGACAAATATACCTAAGTAAGTGGGGTAAAGTCCTATTAACATAAAGGCCCATCTGGGGCTGGAGCGATAGCACAGCGTGTAGGGTGTTTGCCTTGCACGCAGCCGACCCGGGTTCGATTCCCAGCATCCCATATGGTCCCCCGAGCACCGCCAGGAGTAATTCCTGAGTGCATGAGCCAGGAATAACCCCCGTGCATCGCCGGGTGTGACCCAAAAAGCAAAAAAAAAAAACATAAAGGCCCATCATTTTTGTGGGAATGGCTGTTTGTAATTAGACATGACTGCTTGCTTAAGAAGAAAAATTTCTACTTGTAGTTTGACCAGAATGCACAGAGGGACATTAGTTGTTTCCGTTACCCTACAGCAATTAAATTAAATCTCTTTAAGGATGCTACACAATTGCCCATTTCATTAAAGTGTACTTGCATCAATGAGAAATGCTTTCTTTCTTATAATACTCAATGGTTTTAATTTGAAAATAGGTTGACTGGAAGATAGGCATGTACAAGGTGCTATACAGAGTGAAGAGAGAATAAACGTTAAAAAATAATAATAAAGATTGAAAAATAGACTAGTCTGGGACCAGAGAGATGGTAGTGCGTTACCTTTCTGGATTCAGTCCCTGGCACTACATCTGATCCCTGAGCACCACCAGAAATGATCAAAGAGCCATGAGTAAGCCCTGAGCACTAGGACCCGAAAAACAAAATAACAAGCAAAAAATAGAGTAGTTTGTGGATACCAATATAAATCTGATATCAAACTATTTTAAGAAGATCGTGCTATTTCCTTGAAATATAATTAGTTGTGTGCTTTTTGGTTCGCCTTTTTCTTATCTACTCATTAAGCTATATATTTTTTAAATTCCATGTTCTAGTCTAATAAAAGACAATACTGGCACACTGCTTATAAACATTTGGTAGTTGTGTATGTTGTGTAATATTTCAGCTGTGCAAAATGAAGTGAAAATAATTCCCTTTCGTCAAGTCATTAAATACCTTCCTTAATCGTTTTGAAATAGTGTGATTTAAATAATTTAACACAACTTTTTGTCGTACAGTGCTTTGCAGGTGCATAATTAAGTAAGGTTAAAAATGTAAAGGCCCTCTCGTTGTTCATCGATTTACTCGAAAGGGCCCAGTAATGTCTCCATTTTGAGACTTGTTACTGTGTTTGGCATATCGAATACATCACGGGTGGCTTGCCAGGCTCTGCCGTGTGGGCGAGATACTCTCGGTAGCTTGCCGGGCTCTCCAAGAGGGGCGGAGGAATCGAACTTGGGTCGGCCATGTTGGCTGCGTGCAAGGCAAACACCCTACCCTCTGTGCTATCGCTCCAGCCGCCATAGCTGGAGCGATAGCACAGCGGGTAGCACATAGGGACTGGAGCGATAGCACAGTGGGTAGGGCATTTGCCTTGCTCGCAGCCAACATGGCTGACCCAGGTTCAATTCCCAGCATCCCATATGGTCCCCTGAGCACTGCCAGGAGTAATTCCTGAGTGCATGAGCCAGGAGTAACCCCTGAGTATCGCTGGGTGTGACCCAAAAAGCAAAAAATAAAATAAAGTCCCTTTCCAGGGGCTGGAGCGATAGCACAGTGGGTAGGGCGTTTGCCTTGCACTCAACCAACCTGGGTTCGATTCCCAGCATCCCATAGGGTCCCCTGAGCACCCCCAGGGGTAATTCCTGAGTATAGAGCCAGGAATGACCCCTGTGCATTGCTGGGTGTGACCCAAAAAGCAAAATAAATAAAAGCAAAGTCTCTTTCCAATTAAGTTTAGCATACTTACAAATTGCAAAAATTCTGTACGTCTTATATGGTTATAGTTGGTAAAGTAAGAGGTAGTTTAACTTCACAAAGTATCCCAAAGCATGGGATAAATAATTTGTATCTTCTGGAAATCTGTATATTTATCGACAGTAATATATTTCTCTTTTCCCCCCAGAGGAGAAGAAACAAGTGTCACTTTAAATGATCTCAAGCCTGCTACAGATTATCATGCAAAGTAAGGAGGTCTTTTACATATGACATAGAAATACAGTGTTTCTGTTTTCAGTTGTTTCCTTAAAATTCTGTGATTTAAATATTTCCAAAGGTTATCTCAGTGGATTAATAATCTGATTGGTAGGACCTAGGAATCATAATGAATAAATAGATAATGCATACTGTAGCACTGTCCTCCCGTTGTTCATCGATTTGCTCGAGCAGCCCAGTAACGTCTCCATTGTGAGATTTGTTGTGACTGTGTTTGGCATATTGAATATGTCACAGGTAGCTTGCCAGGCTCTGCCTGCGGGCGAGACTCTCTTGGTAGCTTGCCGGGCTCTCCGAGAGGGGCGGAGGAATAGAACTCGGGTCAGCCATGTCAGCCACATGCAAGGCAAAAGCCTTACCCGCTGTGCTATTGCTCCAGCCTTTGGACATTTATTCAAAATAACATCACAAATAATTTGGTTTATAAACTTAGACATTTGACTTTATTTACTTTAAAAAAAGAGTTTGGATATTAAATCTCTTACAATTTCACAATATTTTATTAGGGATCATTTAGACACTATTTTATTCTATGTTCTGCTACATTTATCAAAGTTCAGTAGACTATAGTGTTCCTCCCCATCTGGTCTCAATATTGTTAGTCTTCATTTTTAAAGAGAGCATTTATTGTTGGGATTATTCCTGTTAAACAGATAAATCGTAAATTATACTTCCTATACATGAACCAAAATTATTATCCTGACCCATCAGTATTTTTGAAACTTCGGGTAGCCATCATAAAAGTAATTTGTGGTTTATGGTCTTACTTTGATAGTTTTTATTTATAATTTCCATAAAATTAAATTCGCTTATTCTGTACAACGTGGCTCATATTTATGTATATCATAAAATAATCACCACAGTAAATCTAAATAATATTTACCATAAGTAATTTTTTTTTACCATTCACTATGGGCCACTCCGGGTGGTGCTCAGCCTGGCTGTGTGGGCCAGGAAACTTTGGGCTCAGCTGCAGGTTCACTGATGCTCTGGTGGTGGCATACACAGAGCCACCCCAGCAGAGCTAAGGGCCCCCAAAGCTACATCCAGCAGTGCTGGGAACAAAGTCAGGTCTTCACATGCAAGACATATATTTTAACCAGTTGAACTATCTCGGATCCCCAATTATTTTCTTAAGTTTTTCAGTGCTGGGAATGCATATCCCGGGCTCCTACATATGGTGTACTTTTCCACTGAGCCATATCTCCAGACCTAAAATCTTTTGTATGTAATCAAAAAATTTTGTTTCATTTTATAGAACTGCAAATATAGTCAGTGTTATTAACTATTTGTTTCCCTGTTACTATTTTTTACTATAATTAAAATAGAGAAATTGTCGGTATGTTACATTGCTTAAACGGTATTTTCTCAGTATGTATATATAAATATGTGTCATATATAAATATGTATCACATAGTTTTGACTTTAAATGTATTTCTTTCTCTGAATTGCAGTCAGTAAGAAATAAAAGCTACAGGTTGTTCTGTCCTATTTTTCTTTTTAATTTTAAGGACTGTTGTTTACTTTCTGGGTTTTGGACAGGGTATTTAAGGAGCACTTATTAAGTACTTAGCTAGCTTTGCAGGTACTTAGCTAGCTTTAAAGGCGATGCTGTTGACAACAGGTTACAGTGATTCTGTAGATGAAACAAATTATTTTATGGCCTTAGGGTCCAGGCAGAAAACAATTCTATAAAGGGAACTCCTTCAGAAGCTGAAAGCTTTACTACCTTGAGCTGTGAGCCTGATATACCTAACCCACCAAGGATAGCCAATCGGACCAAAAATTCACTCACTTTGCAGTGGAAGGTAAGAATAGTCCCTGAAATATTTTCTTTATTCATTTTTATGTAAAGAAAAACAGTGTGATTTGCAAAGGTTATTCATTACCTCGTTGTTTGAAGCAGTTCGTGTTGCAGCACCACCAGTATGACCTTCCCTCCACCAATATCCAGTTTCCCTCCCAATCCCAACCAGCCTCCTTAAGTACATAATAAATTGACTCTCTATTGCTTATTTCAACAAAACTTTAAGAAATGGCAAATAGAATGATCAGAAAATAAATCAGTAAGCCAATTTGTGATTTCTATATTATTTTGACCTATGTAAATAAAAAATTGAAATACTTTAATATACTAAAATGCTATTCTATAACTTTTAAACTCTGAAGTCTCAAGTATACGACATTAAATTTTATTTTACATTTGTATCTCATGGTAATAATCATGTCACACCTGTCATTAATAAATTCCTTCTTAGAGAAGAGAGCACCAAATAAAGGGTGTTGTGAAGACCCTCCCAGGGTGGGAGAGACATGCTAAAAGTAGTCTATAGACCAAACATGATTGCCACTCAGTGCCTCTCTTGCAAAACACAGTACCCAAAAGAAGAGAGAGAGAACAAGGGGGAATGCCCTGCCACAGCGGCAGGGTGGGACGGGGGCGGGGGGGGGGGGGATGGGGGGTGGGAGGGATGCTAGGACCCGTGGTGGGGGAGGATGGGCACTGGTGGAGGGATGGGTACTTGATCATTGTATAACTGAAACCCAAGCACAAAAATTTATAAGTCTATAAATGTACCTCATGGTGTTTCACTAATAAAAAAAATGATTAAATAAAAAAAATAAATTCCTTCTAAAGGAAGCTATAATATATTTTGTAACTTACGTGAAATAGGTAGGGCCTACATAAGTAAATTTTCCCCCTACAGGTATCTGACACTGCTTTACGAACTTCCTGATGATCTGTTACAGGGATTCAATACTCCAGCACCAATCCCACCACCATTACACTTTCCCTCCATCATTGTCTCCAATTGTCCCTCCCACCCCTTAAGCCCACCCCCATGCAGGTTCTCTTTGTTTATTTTATATTGCTTGTTATTAACAATTTTGCTAACAGAATGATCAAAAAATGTTTCCTTAGAAGAAAATTAAGTTGTTGCATCTCACCATGGAGATATTAAGTTCTTGTATGTGAGATTACTAAAATGTTGTCACAGATTAAGCCTCCTCTGTTTTGTTAATCCAAGTTGATTGTCTTCTAAGTTACATCCCATCCAATCTATTGTGCTGCTACTGTTTTATCAATGTTGTAGAGATTGAGATGTCATGTGTCATTGAGATGTCTGCTCACTGCAGAAATTTTAAGATGGTGGCACATACAGCCGGAATTAAATTTTTAACTGGTTGGTGGCTTCAGAGCAAGGACGTGACTGTCAGGGCTTCCAAAAGTACTGGGACATGTGGGGGAGGCATCCCATCCCAACTCTGAGAAAAGCCTGGTGGTTTCAGTCACAATACCCACAAACCTCTATTTTTAGCAGTTTATTTCTGGGTGAGGCTCAGTCCTGAGACATTGGAGTCGGGCCAGAGGTATAACAGTGATTTTGGAGTGTGGAAGCAAGCGGCTGCCAGGGGCTCTGTTTGGGCAGGCACTGGACTCACCTGCCCCCCCTCTGGGGTACCCTGGATGTTTCAGCCATAGATGGTGTCAAGAGAAATTGTTTTGGTTTGTTGATCTTTTTTTGAGATTTATTTGAGTCTCTGGAGCAATGCCAGTAGACAAGCTTACATGGCAGCAGTACCAAAGGTGGTTCGTGAACATCATCCCTGAAATATTTTTAACTGGACATTTATTTCCTCTTTTTCTCCCATGGTGTAAAGATTATAATTGTCTCTGAAGATAAGAACTTAAAGTTAATTTGCCATTTCTCTTCACATATATTAAATTTATTATATTAAGTGACACTCATCTTTCTTGCTGATGTAAATCATTGTCACTGTCACTGCCTTCTCGTTGTTCATCCATTTGCTCGAGAGGGCCCAGTAACATTATGAGACTTAACTGTTATTGTGTTTGGCATATCAAATACGTCATAGGTAGCTTCCTAGGATGTGCCGTGCGCTGTTGTAAATATTTCAGAAAATGTTGATTTAGAATTATATTAATTCATAATTAGTGATCTTTATTAGACATGTGATTTGCACAGAAGTTACAGGTAGTGAATCTTAAGCTTGTCTATTTTGAATTATCCTAAAAGATACATAAGATACATAACAACTAGACTTTTTTTTTTTCTGTTTGCTTGTTATGGACACTACACCCAATTTTTCAGGGCCTAGTTCTTGAATGACACTAAATTGAATGATTGGATACTAAAATAGAATATAAAGAGATAGTGAAATATCCACTACAGAAAATTGATGAGTTAGTTTAGATGATTGGAACCTTGAATATAGAAGCAGAGATTCAGACAGTATGTCATCTTGAAATTCTTCACAGAACCCTAGTTCTTTTATTCTTTCATATTCTTCCATAATACGTTCAGATGCAGGGTGAGTTTTAAAAGAAGTGATGATCATAAAGGGTTTATAAAAGTTAGTGTAGTTCTTGCTAGACATTATATGCCTAAAACATTAATACTAATGGTACTATAACTCATGATACCTCAGGCTGGAGCAATATTCCAGCAGGGAGGGCATTTGCCTTGCACGCAGCCAACCTGGGTTCAATTCCCTGACATCCCATATGGTCCCTTGAGCACTGCCAGGAATGATTCCTGAGTGCAGAGCGCCAGGAAAACCCCTGAGCATCATTGAGTGTGACCAAAAAAGGGGGAAAAAATCATGATACCTCAATAAATTTAAAAACAAGATTATTCAGTATTCAGAAAAACTTTAGCATCCTTTATTTTCCTACTTTGCGTTTAAAGGGATTATGGAATATACAAAATACTTATTTTTTGTATTCTCAGGGTATTATTTTTTTAGGACAAAGAATATCTGCACACAGTAGTGAGATTTGGACATATATTTTCAGGACTAGTTTACAGCAACATCTGCAACACAGTAGATTTTTTTATCACAATATCATTTATGAAAGTACTAATTCTGTATTTTGGTATCTCTTTCAGGCTCCTAGTGACAATGGTTCTAAAATTCAAAGCTTTATTTTAGAATGGGATGAAGTAAGTAAATTAAATCATTTTAAATGGTTACTATGTACATCATCAGTCAAATAACTAGTTAAACTTATTTTTAACAGTTAAGTCTTTTCCACTGTCTTTAGTTTTGTATGCATACCTGATAGTACTCAGGAGTTACTCTCAACTTATTGCTTGGGAAGGGGGTCTCTCCTGATGGTGCTCTGGGGACAGTGCAGTGCCAAAATTCAAACCCAGGCCCCCAGTATGCAAAGCACGGATTCTAGCCTGTTAGAGATCTCTCCAGCCCACATTTTTTCCTCTTTAATATTATAATGTATGATTTTGTGTGGTACATAACTGAATTTGTGATGTCTTTAGTTAAAACACATTGGTAACTTCATATGTATCTTTTCCCAACTAAATCAGTGTCAATGCTGTCAGCTGGGTAATTATGTTGCTGAAGAAATATTCTTCGCAGTGTTAGGTAGGTAGATAGGAATAGTATAGGCAAGGTCATGAGAACTTGATAACAGAGAGAGAAGGGCTACAGACTGCCCAATATAGAGAGACTCCAAACAAGGCACTCATCTTAATTTATGGTAATGAGAAAACTCTACCAGAATTTTATGGCAGTCTGCAAGATCTCTCCCTTTCTTTCTATGAAGGAGAGCAGCTGTTGATGAGTCTTAAGTGACATGACCTCTCAGCAAGCTGTAGTTCATTACACTATCATTATAACACCTTAATGTAAAAAATCACGTCCAGTGGACCAGGGAGAGGGTAGGACACTTGCCTTGCAAATAGCCAACCCAGATTCGATCCCTGGCATTCCATATGGTCCCCTGAGTACTCTAGGAGTGATTTCTGAGCAGAGCCAGGTGTAGCTCCTGAGCACTGTCAGATATGTCTCAAGACAACAACAAAAATCATGTTTATATCAGTGCCATAACAATTCATATGCCGTGGCAACCTTTGAGAGTGGCCAAAATATAGTCAGAACTTCAGTGCTCAAGGTATCCCTGTTCATTTGGGGAAGAAAGTGAAAAGGCATAGGAAGAACAGAAAGACATTGTATTTCTCTGTGGGAAGTCTTTCCTGTGTCTCCCTGTGAGTTGTCTGTTTCTTCTTTAAATAAATGCTTTACTTCATATTTCCCTGGAAACTCCACCCCAGAATGTGTTTCTTCTATCTCTTAAATAAAGTGATAGCCCATGAAAATTATTTCTGAGGAGAGCATAAAGAATAGAGATGGAAGCACAGTTTTCCATGCCCCTGCCCCCTCATACTTTACAAAGGCTTCCGCAGGATTTGAGACTTTTGTTTTAAGTCTCAGTTAAAACAAGATACAACAATTAAAAGGCTGTACTAATACACTTATTCTCTCCAGTTCTACATTTCAATAAGCAGTATCGTATAAAAGATGCGTGTTATAACTTCCTTTTTATGTTGACCATGTAACCGTCAACTTAAAGTGCATACTCATTATAGCTTATCAAATAGGAATTGATGGGGGTTTCTCATTTCATAATTATGTACATGATATTTAATCAGCCTTTTCTCTCAGGGAAAAGGAAATGGAGAATTTTGTCACTGTTATGTGGGCTCTCAGAAGCAATTTAAAATTACTAAACTGTCACCAGCAATGGGCTGTAAGTTTAGATTATCTGCCAAAAATGAATACGGTACAAGGTAAGATTCAATTTATTCTAGAGATTTAGATTATCCAGTCATCTGTAATTGTATAAATTCAAGTCCAAATATTCCACTAAAAAATCTGCTTTTGTTTATTACTTCAGTGATATGATTAAAATGTATAGATTTGCAAAGCTTTTTTAAAAATTTCAGTTATATTGAGGCCATGGGAAAGATTAAAACTAGCAACTAAAAATTTTTTAATAATGTAAATGAAATCTTTATGCATCTAAGAGATTCTTCTGTTCTCAGTACGATTTCATCAGTTTAAACTGGTGAATTCTGAAAATATTTCAGATATCCAGGTTAAATAGAAAGGCCAAGTGCCTGAAAGAGTCACATTGAAGTTTGTGAGGTATCTCTGCTATCCTTATGGAGACGGGTAATTACGTAATTAGAAGTTGTGGGTATTATTACCTATAAATGACATTGCATAGAGGTATAAATTTATATCCATAGAAAAGTTTGTTCTCATACCTTTTTCTGTAAGCTAATGTATGTGTATACATATATATACACACACATCTTTTTTTCATTGATTAAGATAAAGATTTTAGAATCTAAAAATAAACTGCAATACTAAAAGAATACTAATTAACTTGTGGGTATCTGACCTGATTACTATGGTGGTGGGAAGGTGTAATGATGGTGGGATTGGTATTGTATATTAAATGTATTAAATGTAATAAATTATTGTGAACAAGTTCATAAAAATAAAATTTTTAAAAAGTCAAATCAAATATTATACTTTATATTTAATTTAAAGGAAATGTTTAGCTATATAAAAATGACTTCAATTCTTTGTTCAAAACCATTTGTTTCAACAGTGGATTTAGTGAAGAAATCTTATATTATACCTCAGGCTGTGCCCCTTCAATGCCTGCAAGTCCTGTCTTAACTAAGGCCGGGGTTACTTGGTTATCCTTACAGTGGAGTAAACCCTCAGGAACACCATCAGATGAAGGAATTTCTTACATTTTAGAGATGGAGGAAGAAACTTCAGTAAGTATGACTTTCTGTCTAAAATGGAGTATTTAAAACATTTTGGTTTGTTATTGATCCAGAGATGGCTCAGGTACACCTTAAATTATTACAAGTTCACTTTTAGACTACTACAGTAAGAGATTATCGCAGTTAAGGTAATCAAATGGTCATTTTTATCACCTAGTACACACAGGATGTTGTGTATGCTGTACTGTAAGTCAGTAGACTACAATATACAGTGTGCAATAATAGGATTAATATCTAAAAACAGAAGGAGTGGAGAGAGACCGCACAGGGATTAGGGCACATGTAAGAGCAACCTGGGTTCAGTTCCTTAGCACTTTACAGCCTGAACTTGGTGTAGCCCTAGAGTCCAGTGAGCACCAGTGGGGTCACCTTGGTGGTCTCTGGCACAGCAGGGCCCAAGTAGTACTGTAGTCTGACCTGCTCATTTAGTATTGCTGAAAGTGGCCCCTAAGTCCCTTGAGGTCCAGGAAAGATCCTTAAAAAATAACAAGTATTTTTGAGGTCAGGAACATAGCATAAATTGTAAGAGGACACGCTTTGCATGTTGGATGAGTTTGATTTCTAGCACCTAGTGCTTCCTGAAGCACTGTTGGGTATGACCCTTGTGGCCCCTGGCATCAGAAAGGACTCTAGTACCCTCAGGTACCTCTTTAATAGGAGTAGCCCCTATTTAAAAATTTTTATATAGAGAATTTGTGAGCATGTTAAATAGGGGGTAGGCAGAGGGGTGCGAGGGAATCTAGGAATATTGAGGAAGGGAAGTTAGCATTGGTGTGGAACATTTTTTGCCTGCAACACTATTATGAACGTCTTTGTAAATGGTAGTGCCTCAGTAATAGATTTTTTTCTTTACCTTTTTTTTGGGTCACACCCAGCAATGCTCAGGGGTTACTCCAGCTCTGCATTCAGGAATTAATTACTCATGGCGTTGCTGGCGGATCATATCGGATGCCGGGGATTGAACCCGGGTTGGCCGTGTTCAAGACAAACGCCCTCCCTGCTATACTATCATTCCGACCCCCAATAGTTTTTTTTAATGTAGCTGAAAAATAGGGTAACTTTTAGTAGACTATAATTAATTGTATAACTTGAGAAACATGCAAAAGCAGTAGCACTGCACTGTAGCACTGTCCTCCCATTGTTCGTCGATTTGCTCAAGCAGGCACCAGTAACGTCTCCATTGTGAGACTTGTTACTGTTTTTGGCATATTGAATATGCCATGGGGAGCTTGCCAGGTTCTGCCATGTGGGCAGGATACTCTCAGTAGCTTGCTGGGCTTTCTGAGAGGGCTGGAGGAATCAAACCCGGGTCAGCCTCATGCAACCCTACCCGCTATGCTATCGCTCCAGCTTGAAAATATAATGGAGCTAATGGATTGTTAACTTTTACACAGACAGACAGACAGACACACACACACACACACACATTTGGCCATACCTAGTGATTCTCGAGGTTTACTTGTGGTTGTGTTAAGTTCTCGGCGGTCACTCCATGTGGGCTTGGGTGACCGTTTGGAATGCTGGGGATTGAAACCAGGTTGTCCAAAAGCAGTATGAGAATTAAAATGTATCATTGTATCACTGTCATCCTGGTGGTCATCAATTTACTCAAGCGGGCACCAGTAACATTTCTGTTCCTCCCAGCCCAGAGATTTTAGCAGCCTCTTCTTACTCATCTTTTCCCAATGGTTGGAGGCTCTTTCAGGGTCAGGAGAATGAGACTTACTGTCGTTACTGTATTTGGCATATCGAATACACCACAGGGAGCTTGTCAAGTTCTGCCTGTGCAGGCGGGATACTCTCTGTAGCTTTCTGGGCTTCCTGAAAGGCATAAATGAGTAGAAAGTGTCTAATAATGTGTCATGAGGCCGCATTGCGGCTGTGCAGTCCAGAAAGTGGCCTGGAATGTGGCAGTGGTTGGGCAGTGGAGGTCCGCTGCCAGGGTTGGGTCCCTTGGGGTGGGGAGGGCTCTCACCCACCCCACAGCCTGGCTCAGAGTCCGGTGGCATGATTCTGGGAGCGTCCTTTTATACTCCCATCTGGGAGGAGCATCCGTGAGTTCTGGAGGGTGGCTGATGAGAGTATCTGGTGCCGGCAGGATGCGGCTTATGGGTGTGATCCCTGAGTCACCAGAGACTGGAGAAAGCAGGCATGTAAAAATGTATATTCATACAAAATGTACATAAATGTTTATAGCAGCATTATTATCAAAAAATGTTTATAGCAGCATAATTATAAAAGAGGGCTGGAGTGATAGCACAACAGTAGGGCGTTTGCCTTGCACACAGCCAACATGGCCGACTCGAGTTCGATTCCTCCGCCCCTCTCAGAGAGCCTGGCAAGCTGCCGAGAGTATCTCACCCACATGGCAGAGCCTGGCAAGCTCCCCGTGATGTATTCGATATGCCAAACACAGTCACAACAAAGTCTCACAATGGAGACGTTACTGGGCCCGCTCGAGCAAAATCGATGAACAACGGGAGGACTGTGACTGTGAATTATAAAAGAAATGGAAAGCCAGATGTTCATCAACTATTAAATTGATAAAGAAAATGTGGTGTACTAGACAGCTTGAACACATGCTTGCATGTCGGAGCCTGAATTTAATCTACATTGAACCCTGAGCACTGCTGGGAGAGACTCCCTGACAGAGCAGTGAGTAGCCAGAATACTGGGAGGTATGGCTCCAAAACTTTAAAAAAGAAGAAAGAAAGAAAGAAAGAAAGAAAGAAAGAAAGAAAGAAAGAAAGAAAGAAAGAAAGAAACTGTTATCTATTATGGGATATGCCCTATAGAGGAATGGGATACATGACGCCATAACATTAGCCTTGAAGTCATCTGTCAAGAACGTAACTATGAAACGCCATGTAAAATGATTCTATTTAACTGAATAAAGGGAGAATCAGAGAGATAGTATATTAGTGAATGAAACCAAAGACGGGGGAAGTGTACAGGAAAAAAACTTATAAATTAATGTGGATTCAGTATTGAATGGTGTAAGGTATCAGCTTAAAGAGTCGGAGTACAGGTTTTGCATGCGAGAGTCCCAGGGCAGACCCTTGGCAATATCTTAAATTAAGTCTTATGGTATGTTATTTATATCTCAATTTTTTTCACTTTTGGGGGAGGCTTAGAGAAGTGGGAGTTTGAGCCACACCTGGCACTGCTGTTTCCAGCGCTCCATATAACGGGGTCTTTCTCAGTGGTACTTGGAGGACCAGGCAGTGCTAGGGATTGTATTGGGGCCAGCCACATGCAAAACAAGCATCTTAATGTCTGTACTACCTTTCCAGCCCTTCACTTTGTTTTTGTTTTTGTTTTTGTTTTTCATTTTATTTTAGTTACCATGATTTACAATAGTGTTAATGACAGGGTTTCTTGCATACAGTCCTCCAATACCATCCCTCCTCCAGAATGTCCACCTCATCCACCATTGCCTCAGTGTCCCACACCTAAGCCCATTTCCCAGCCCTAAGCCTGTCCCCCCTGACCCCACTTTCACACCATCACATAAAATGGTAGGCTCCATTTTGTAGACTAGATCTCTGGTTCAGTTACCTCTGGGCATTTGTTACTCTTTTTCTTTGTTTCTTTATATTTCACATATCATTTTTTATCTGTCCGTCTTCTGACTAACTTCACTCAGCATGATAGGCTCCAGATTTATCCATGTAGTGGCAAATTTCATGATTTTGTCTTTTCTTTCTTTTTTTTTAATTGTTGTTTTGTTTGGGGGCTACACCTAATGATGCTCAGAATTTACTCCTGGCTCTGTGCTCAGGGATCACTCCCAGCATTACTGGGAGGACCATATGGGATGCTGGGGGTCAAACTCAGGCTGGCTGCATGCGAAGTAAACATCCTACCCACTACATTATTGCTCCAGCCCCTGAATTCTTATTTTCTTATTTCTGCATAGTATTCCATTGTATATATGTACCATGTTTTCTTTTCAATTTTTTTATTTTATAAAGTAGTTCACAATATTTGATTACATTTAATATTCAAACACCAGTCCCACCACCATTACACCTTCCCACCACCATATTTCGAATGTTTCCATCCCAAATCCTAGTCCCTACCCCAAAGCAGAACCAGAATAATATACTCTGTATTGTTAAAAAAATCTGCTAAGAAAGCTAGAAAAAAGTCTTCTTAGAGAAAAGTGTGGGGATTGTTGTATTTCACCCAGGGGCCATCAAAACAAGTGTTATCCACAACAGCACTTTGCATATTTACTCAGCAGAGAGGACTATAGTCTTTCCATATTTCTCTTGTCAGAAATCTAGTGAATGAGTTCAGAGAGGTAGTATCGAGGGTAGCGCCCTTGTATTTCATGCAGTTGACCCCAGTTTGATTCCTGGCACCCCATATCTTTCCCTGAGCCCCACCAAGAGTGACCTTTGAGCATAGCGCTAGGAGTAAGCCCAGAGCACTGTTCTGTGTGGTCAAAAATTTAATGGTTTGTTTTCTTTTTCCAGGGATATGGTTTTAAGCCTAAGTATGATGGCGAAGATCTTGCTTACACAGTGAAAAATCTCAGACGTAGTACAAAATATAAATTTAAGGTAAGCTTTGAAAGCCATTCAAAGTACTCTCTTTGTTTTGTTCTGTTAAAACCAAGTATATGCCTCACTCCTTTGTGATTCATAGACCAGGAAATAACTGAATAAATTGTTACCCATTGGTGCCCGTGCTTTGCTTGTGCAAAAGTTAAGTTCAGTTCAATCACATGATTCCCTGAGCATCACTGAGTGTGATCCAAAAACAAAACAGAAATAATTATTTTTTTCCTGTGGCAGTGGCTCTCAGAATGCATGCAATATTGTAAGAATACTCAAGAAGAAAATAGGCTGCTCATAAAATGACTCCCCAGGTAACTGAGGCTAAAACAACGTGCCCCTACCTCTAGTTTACTAATAGCAAACAAGATAGCAATAAGATCTTGAGCAGTGATTCTCAAAATGTGGTCACCAACTCATTCTACCAGCATCAGCTGGTAGGGGTTTTTATATGTAAATTATCTGCCAACCCATCTGCCCCTAGACCCCAGACCCTAGAACTGAATCAGATATTCTGAGGGTGAGGCATAAGCACGATATACTTTGTCTCTGTAGCAGAACTTCCAGCTGATGATACGTGCTTAAATTTAAAAACCTCTGGTTTTGAGGAAAATTAAAACTACTAGGAAATATAAAATAATGTCTTAACAAACGTTTCTAGTTGCTCAGACTTCTACTGTTAATCTGCCAGATGCTGGGTGCCAGCAGAGGGCAGGTTAAATCACTGAATCCTGTTTCTGTCTCAGTGTTGCTTTTATAGCTTGACAGTGTAGGCTTCTCTTTCAAGCAAATAGGTCAAAATAAAAATCTTTTTTAAAAAAATCTTGTAACACTCATAAAAGAAGGCAGTAAAAAACTTTCATTCAGAAAGTAGGGACTAGATAGTATAATATTACTTGTGAAGAAACGATTGGGAATGTAACTAAAAGTGAATTCTAGTAGATTGTTTACCCAATACCAAGAATTCTAGATTTTCAAAATACTAAAATTAGAACAGTGTAAAATTCAAGAACAGAGAGAAAAATGAAAATAAAAATTATTTAAAATACAGAGAGATAAACAAGCACCAAAAATAAAATGCCAGTTTAATCAAATGGTTGCCTTAAAGCCAGGTTAGGACCTGGTATACAAATTTTTTTTTTTTTTAATTTATTTATTGAATCACTGTGGGAAAGGTTACAAAGCTTTCAGGTTTATGTCTCAGTCATGCAAATATCAAACACATTTCCCTTTACCAATACTTATTTTTTACCATGAAGAACCCCAATAAAACCCCACCCCCCACCCCTCCCCGTCCCTGTGAAGCAGATGAATTCTAGTTAACACTCTATCTGCTTTGATTAGATTCATTGTTTCAATAAAAGATTCACCACTATTATTTAGAGTTTACCCCCCCCCAAATCAGACATGCTGAAAAAGCATTGTGAAGTGATTTGCTTTCTACGGCTGGGTTCAAGAATTAAATGTTGGTTTTGGATTTCTGCTCTTTTACCTATTGACCCTGGAAGTATTTCTACTGAAAGTCAGATAGTTAAGAAATTGGTTTCTGTGTTCTGGAGTCCTGGCCGTGCTGGAGAGCCGCTCGCGGGGGGCAACCGGTGGCCTCGGTAGGGCGTGAAGGGCGAACCGAAACGCCCCCCTTCCCATGAGGTTTTAGTCGCCCCCACACTCCCGGCTCATACCTGCTGTCCACAAGGCTCCCATGTGGCCGCCATCTTTCTTTCCAAAGAGGAGAGGGCGAATGGGGCAACACCCTTTCCCCTCCGGCAGACTTGATGGCCTGGATCAATGCAGAGTCCGTTCACTTTTCTGCTCCAAGCTGCTGGGTTCTGCATTAAGTCCTTGTGGTATACAAATTTTTTAAAGAAAGATTTAATTTCGGGGACTGTTGACCTATCCTTATGAGCCTACACTTCCGGGGGAAAAAATGGGTGTGTTGTTTCCTGGATTCTTGAAAATAATTGAACGCATAGGTACTTTTCACTTTTTCATAGGTTAAAAACAAATCAGAACAATCAGAATCCTTTAGTTTCTCTTTCATTCTTGATAGGTCAGCATCTGTGAAAGTGGTTTTTTCCCCCCTACTCTTAAGTATCCCCAAATTAGCCCTTAGTTTTTGGTATATCCTCTTCTCAAACTTAACAGTTGAGTCTTTGCTATTTTTTCCTTGTTACCTTGGATTTTTTTTTGTCATCTCTGATTTGTCCTGAATAATAAGTGTCCAAATATATTCAGTATATATCTGCTTTCAGGCTATTCTCTCATCTTGTAGTTCTGTATGATACCTAGAGAGTCTCTGAAACCTAACTTTCCATTCCTCACTCACTTTTGCTCATAGCCATTAGTTCCTCACCACGTGGTTTCTCAATAGGAAATTAACACACACAATCATATCTGCCATATCCTGTTAGAAGTAAGTCAGCAAATATAATTCAATGGAAAGAGAGGTCATTAATCTTTATTTTCTGAAAAAAAATCAAAGAATGTGTGTATGTCTTCTTTAAAAAAAGAACAAATTTTTTTAAATTTTTTAATGACTCACCATGAAGTACAGTTACAGACTTACAAACTTTTTTTTCTTTTTTTTTTCCCTTTATTTTATTTTATTTTTTTTAAAGTTGTAGATTTACAATTTTTTGTGCTTTGGTTTCAATTATACAATGATCAGATACCCATCCCTCCACCAGTGCCCATTTTCCACCACCATGGATAATATCCCTCCCACCCCCATCCCCCCATCCCCCCTGTCTCTGTGGCAGGGCAATCCCCTGTGTTCTCTCTCTCCTTTTGGGTGTTGTGGTCTGCAAAAGAGGCATTGAGTGGCAAACATGTTCAGTCCATAGTCTACTTTCGACATGCATCTCCCCTCCTGGGAGGATCCTCCAAGCATCCTTTATTTGGTGCTCCCTTCTCTATCTGAACTGCCCTTTCCTCTAGGATACCCGGCTAGCCTCTAAGTAATGGAGTAATCCTCCTGGTGCTGATCTCAGCTATTCTTGGGTATTAATCTCATACTTTGTTACTTTATATCCCCCAGATGAATGCAGTCTTTCTATGTCTATCCCTCTCTTTCTGACTCATTTCGCTTAGCATGATACTTTCCATATTGTACCACTTGTATGTAAAGTTCATGACTTCATCTTTTCTAAGAGCTACATAGTACTCCATTGTGTAGATGTACCAAAGTTTCTTTAACCAGTCATCTGTTCTTGGGCATTCAGGTTTCTTCCAGTTTCTGGCTATTGTAAAGAGTGCTGCAATGAACAAACAAGTGCAGATGTCACTTCGACTATACATTTTTGCCTCTCTGGGATATATTCCCAGGAGTGGTATTGCTGGGTCAAATGGGATCTCAATTTCTAATTTTTTGAGAATCGTCCATACTGTTTTCCAGAAGGGCTGAACCAGTGGACATTCCCACCAACAGTGAAGGAGTGTCCCTTTCTCGCCACATCCACGCCAGCATCGGTTGCTTTTGTTCTTTTGAATGTGGGCCAGTCTCTGAGGTGTGAGATGGTATCTCATTGTGGTTTTGATCTGCATCTCACTGATGATTAATGATGTAGAGCATTTTCTCATGTGCTTTTTTGCCATTCGGATTTCTTCTTTGAGAAAGTTTCTGTTCATTTCATTGCCCCATTTTTGGATGGGGTTGGATGTTTTCTTCTTGTGGAGTTTAACCAGTATTTTGTATATCCTGGATATCAACCCCTTGTCAGATGTGTATTCGGTGAATATCCTTTCCCATTCTGTAGACTGTATTTGTATTTTGGTCACTGTTTCTTTGGAGGTGCAGAAGCTTCTTAGTTTAAGATAGTCCCATTTATCTATCTCTGTTTTCACTTGCTCGGCCAGTGGCGTGGCATCTTTGAAGATACCATTAGCTTCAATGTCATGCAGGGTTTTGCCAACTTTATCTTCAATGTACCTTATGGTTTCTGGTCTGATGTTGAGGTCTTTAATCCATTTTGATCTTACTTTTGTACATGGTGTTAGGCAGAGTTCTGAGCCTATTTTTTTGCATGTAGCCGTCCAGTGATGCCAACACAATTTATTAAAGAGGCTTTCCTTACTCCACTTCACATTACTTGCACCTTTATCAAAGATTAGATGAGCATATGATTGAGGAGAGATGTCAGTGTATTCAACCCTGTTCCATTGGTCTGCAGTTCTGCCTTTGTTCCAGTACCATGCTGTTTTAATTATTACTGCTTTGTAGTACAGTTTGAAGTTCAGGAGGTTGATTCCTCCCATTTTCTTTTTCCCAAGAATTGCTTTAGCTATTCGTGGGGGCTTATTGTTCCATATAAATTTCAAGAGTGTTTGCTCCATTTCTTTGAAGAATGTCATGGGTATCCTTATAGGGATTGCATTGAATTTATACAATGCTTTCGGTAGTATTGCCATTTTGACAATGTTAAGTCTCCCGACCCATGAGCAGGGGATATCTTTCCATTTCCTCATGTCCTCTTTTATTTCCTGAAGTAGCGTTTTGTAGTTTTCTTTGTACAGGTCCTTTACTTCCTTAGTTAAGCTGATTCCTAGGTACTTGATTTTCTGGGGCACAATTGTGAATGGGATTGTTTTTTTCATGTTGCTTTCTTCTCTCTCACTGTTTGCGTATAGGAAAGCCATGGACTTTTGGGTATTGATTTTATAACCTGCAACTTTACTATACGAGTCTATTGTTTCTAGGAGTTTTTTGGTGGAAGTTATTGGGTTCTCTAAGTAGAGTATCATATCATCTGCGAATAGTGAGAGCTTGATTTCTTCCTTTCCTACCTGAATGCCCTTAATATCTTTTTCCTGCCTAATCGCTATTGCAAGTACTTCCAGTACTATATTGAACAGCAGTGGAGAGAGTGGGCATCCCTGTCTCGTCCCTGATCTTAGAGGGAAGGCTCTCAGTTTTTCCCCATTGAGGATGATGCTTGCTGGACTTACAAACTTTTGTGCTTATGTTTCAGTCATACAATGATCGAATTCCCATCGCTCCACCAGTTTCCATTCTCCACCACCAGTATTCCCAGTATCCTCCTGCCACCCCTTCCCCGTCCCCCTATCCCCCTGCCCCCCCGCCGCACCTCTGTGGCAGGCACATTCCCTTTTATTCTCTCCTTTTGGGTGTTATGGTGTACAATACAGATATTAAGTGGCCATCATGTTTGGTCTATAGTCTACTTTCAGCACACATCTTTCATCCAAGCGAGCCCCCCAAGCAAGCAGCCTTTACCTGGTGGTCCCTTCTCTATCTTAGCTGCCTTTTCCCCCAGCATATGAGGCTGGCTTCCAAGCCGTGGATCAATTCTCCCGGTCCTTATCTCTACTATCCTTGGGTATTAGTCTCCCATTATGTTACTTTATATTCCACAAATGAGTGGATTCCTTCTATGTCTGTCCCTCTCTTTCTGACTCATTTCATTTAACACGATGGTCTCCATGTCAGTCCACTTATATGCAAATTTTATGACTTCATCTTTTCTGACAGCTGCATAGTATCCCATTGTGTAGATATACCAAAGTTTCTTTAATCAGTCATCTGTTCTAGGGCATTCGGATTTTTTCCAGATTCTGGCTATTGTAAACAGTGCTGCAATGAACATACAAGTGCAGATATAATTTCTACCGTACTTTTTTGCATCTCTGGGATATATTCCCAGAAGTGGCATTGCTGGGTCAAATGGGAGCTCAATTTCTAATTTTTTGAGAAACGTCCATATTGTTTTCCAAAAGGACTGAACCAGTTGGCATTCCCACCAGCAGTGAAGGAGAGTCGCTTTCTCCCCAGATCCACTTTAACACTGATTGTTTTTGTTCTTTTGGATGTGGGCCAGTCTCTGTGGTGTGAGATGATATCTCATTGTTGTTTTGATATGCATCTTCCTGGTTAGTGATGAAGAGCATTTTTTCATATGCCTTTTGGCCATTCGGATTTCTTCTTTGAGAAAGTTTCTGTTCATTTCATCGCCCCATTTTCTGATGGGATTGGATGTTTTCTTGTAGAGTTCAGCCAGTGCCTTGTATATCCTTGATATTAACCCCTTATCAGATGGGTATTAGATGAATATCCTTTCCCGTTCTGTAGACTGTCTTTGTATTCTGGTCACTGAAACGAATATTTTTAAAGTAAAACAAACTTCTTGAGAAACTAACCACCATTATCTGAGTTTACATGGCCAATGTGACAAAGTCTGGCTTGATTGGTGGTTTTGAAAAGTTTGATGATCTGAAGGTTCCTATGCCAGATGGATAATGAAAAACAAGCTGTGAAAAGTTGGCACTCTCCAAGGCCAAGATTGAAAAGTACCAAAAGAACAATATGGAAAGTATCACGCTAAGCGAAATGAGTCAGAAAGAGAGGGATAGACATAGAAAGATTGCATTCATCTGGGGGATATAAAATAACAAAATATGAGATTAATACCCAAGAATAACTGAGATCAACACCAGGAGGATTACTCCATAGCCTAGAGGCCAGCCGGGTATTCTAGGGGAAAGGACAGTTCAGATAGAAAAGGGAACACCAAATGGAGGGTGTTTGGAGGATCCTCCCAGGAGGGGAGATGCAGGTTGAAAGTAGACTGGACTGAACATGTTTGCCACTCAATGCCTCTTTTGCTGATCACAATACCCAAAAGGAGAGAGAACAAAAGGGAATGCCCTGCCACAGTGACAGGGGGGGATGGGGAGGGAGGGATATTATCCTGGTGGTGGAAAATGGGCACTGGTGGAGGGATGGGTATTTAATCATGGTATGACCGAAATCCAAGCACAAAAATTTGTAAATCTACAACTGTACCTCATGGTGTTTCACTAATAATAAAAAAAAAGAAAGAAAAAAAAGAAAAGTACCAAAAGAACTGGAGAAGATAAAAAATATAATTTTATTTGATCAGATGACAATTGAAGATTTGAAATGAAACCTTTAGAAGCCAAATTAGTCTTGAAGAAATATCCCTAATGACTTCACAAGCCAATTGAGAGTTTACAAACTTGAGTACAATATAGATGAACTGGCCCTCTTTATTACAAATCATGGACATTAAAAATCAGGATTTTTTTTTACAAAAGGCAAAATAAGCTGCAAGCCTACCAAATTATCAGCAGATTATAGTTTGTTCCTGTGATAACTGTTTAATATTAAAATACTATACTTGTATTCCCAGATCTAAGAAAACTTATTATGTGTATCAAGTCCCCATTGAAGACAGGCAGTTCTTTCATAAGCTATTGCAATCTAAAACTTAATTATGTGAGTTCATTAAGCCAATATAATTAGGTATCAAACATTCATGTCTTTGTATTCTCATCACAGGTTATTGCTTACAACTCTGAAGGTAAAAGTAATCCAAGTGAAGTAGTAGAGTTTACTACATGCCCTGATAAACCAGGGGTACCTTTAAAACCTTCAGTTAAAGGAAAGATACATTCACACAGTTTTAAAATAACTTGGGGTAAGTAAGATGTGCATATTTGTTTGAGTAAATTTATTAGCTCATTAAGTTCAGTAAGAAGTGAGTCATTGAGAGACTTAACTCATGTGAACAACTTTGTATCACACTTACCACTTTGCACTCAAACATACCATATTCACTTGACAATTCAGATTTCATATAGAATGATCTTTGGATTTTCTGTAGAAGTAGTAAAGGAGCTTAGCACTGTGTATAGTGGAAGATCACTGAGCTTTTAAAGGAAATAGAGTTTTCCTGGCTCTCCTGCAAAATGAAGATAGCTCATTTTTATTGTCTGAGATCAGGATATTCTGTGTGCAAAACCATGCTTTTCTACTAAGCTGCATCTCTGGCATCCCATTAAAACAAATAGTAATTGAGCTCATATACAGTTAATGGAGAAATGGTATTGTAATGAAATTCCGTTACTTTAAAAAGCGCTGCAGGTGGGCTTGTTTTTGATTTTGTTTTCTTTTCAAGTCTGGTTTGGCATTCTGTTTCCTGATATTCGTAAATTATATGTACTTTGCCTAAAACTATTCTCCTTCTCTGAATAGACCCACCAAAAGACAATGGAGGGGCAGCCATCAATAAATACGTGGTAGAGATGGCAGAAGGTCCTAACGGTAAGCATAACCAGAGTCATACCTCTGGTCATGACTTTATATTTTATACCTTTTTTCCTTTGTAGCAGTTAAGCTTTTGACACACTTTTATTTATCATCTCCATAATTACAGTGAATCAAATATAAGACTGCTGTATATCTATAATTATACTTATATTCCATTATTTGTTTATATTGCTTATTTCCAGTATACCTAGACTAAGTAAAGTCCTCTGAAGGTTAGCTTATTCAGTTAGATTTATACCCAGATGTGTCATAAAATAGTGTTCTAAAATTTAGATTGCATCATATTATTTTTAATAATAAATTCCAAGCTTAGTGTGCTTTACTCTTAAGTCATATTTAATAGCAACTTTTATTTCTATAAAATGGCCTATTTCCTGCTAAAAATGTTTTTTAGTTCAGACTAAACTTCCTATTATTGGGTCATTCTCTGTGTGTTGTAGTATTATTACTGAGTCAGTAAACACATTTTAAATGTTTAATTAAAAGCAAGTTATAAGTCAAAGACAGATTTTGTACAGAGTTACAGAGATATTTCACATTAATAAGGCTATGCAAATTTGTCTAGGAAGCTGCACACAGAGAATTAGATCATTTCCAGGAAACTACAGTGAGCTTATTAAACTGTTTCTAACGAATTATGTAACGCTTAATTAGTGAAACTAGGATACCTGCCGTGTCCATGATACCAGATTGTTAAACATTACCTTGTAGCTGATTAAACGTAATTCTTCGCCTTGCAGGAAATAAATGGGATATGATATACAGTGGAGCTACTAGGGAGCATCTTTGTGATAGACTGAATCCAGGCTGTTTCTATCGTTTTCGAGTTTACTGCATCAGTGATGGAGGACAGAGTGCGGTAAATAGTTATATGCAGATTTTTTTTTTATGTTTGATCAAATGCCCACAAATATATTAAAGCTTTTTCTTTCACCCTAGTGGTTAGTTTTATGGTGTCCAGGCTATTCTGATCTAATCGGCTTATTGTTTGTACTAAATATTTATCATCTGAATGAGAAAACGGCAGAAAATTTTATAGAAACAAATTTTAGAATAGTGCTTCAATAACCATACCTAACAGAAGTAGAAGTGATTGTAGACGGATTTTCAGGTCCTCCTTTTTTTTTTTTTTGCTTTTTGGGTCACACCTGGCGATGCTCAGGGGTTACTCCTGGCTCTGCACTCAGGAGTTACTCCTGGTGGTGCTCGGGGGACCATATGGAATGCTGGGAATCGAACCTGGGTTGGCCGCATGCAAGGCAAACGCCCTACCCGCTATGCTATTGCTCTTGCCCCTCACGTCTTCTTTAAACAGATTCTAATACTTGTTTCAGAAAAATTGGCATATATTTTTTTAAGAGAGTCAATGATCAAAATGGACTTGCACTGTGTCCTTTATTAGTGATGTTATAGAGAGATATATTTTTAATAGGGTTGCTTTTGGGGGGGGGGGGGTGTTGGCTTTGGTTTAGGAGCTGCCCTGGTGGTATTCGGCCAGCTTCAAGCCCTGTGCTCTTGAGCTACTCCTGATTGTGCTAAGAGATCTGGGAATCAAATCCTGGCTTCCCACATGCAAGGCAGATGCTCAGCTCATTGAGCTATTTTTCTGGCCCTTGATTTGTTTTCAGTGAAATTTTTTTCCCTTTTTTTTATTAAACCACAGTAATATACATATTTACAAAGTTGTTCGTGATTGGATTTCAGTCCTGTAACATTCCAGTATCCATCCCTTCATCAGTGTACTACATTTCCCGTCATCAGTGGTCCCAGTTTCCCTCCCACCACCCCCCATCCCACCGCCTTCCACTATGGCAGGCACTTTTATTCTCTCTGTCTGTCTGTCTGTCTGTCTGTCTCTCTCTCTCTCTCTCTCTCTCTCTCTCTCTCTCTCTCTCTCTCTTCCCCCCCCTTTTGGACCTTATGGTTTGGAATACAGATAATGAAATGTTATCAGGTATATCCCTTTACCTGTGCCCTACACCCCACACACACTCTTGTGGCAAGCTTCCAACCATTGACCTGGCCCCTGCTTATTCTCATCTTGGATATTAGTCTCATGATATATGTGTGTGTATACACATATATGTGCATATGTATAATATATATGCATATATATATGTAGTTTATAGCCCACAAATGTTTTCAGTGAATTTAATGAAGAATTGTTTCTTGAAATTTTTGTAATTTTATTTCTCAAATGAAGTTTAATGCAAAAACTTTTTTTAAATTGATTACTAGGAGCTGGATAGATACAACAGCTTGGGTGCCTACCTTGCATGAAACCAACCCAGTTCAACACCCCAGCATGCTGTATAGTCCCCCAATCCCTGAGTGCACTCAGGAGTAATCCCTGAGCACCACCGCCACTGCGTGTAATCAAAAAAAAAATATTTTAATGAAATAAATTACTAATATTTTGTTGAAAGTAAAAGTCCTGCCCTACAGGATTGTCATCCAATGGTTTCATTTTGTAAGATAAATTGCCTGGATCTTTTTTTATAATGCAACACGACCCCTACACAAGCCCCAGAAAAATAATCATTTTCCAGTATGGCTTTATAACTTCTAATACTTACTTTACAGCATTCTTAAACTGTAAACTATTTTAGATTAGTTACCAAATAACTGTATTCCTTATTGGAAAGATTGTTAAATGTAAACCTTAGTACAGTACAGATAAAAGACCTTGGCAAAGTTTATTTTTAAGGATATGTCTTTTAAAATAGAACTGAAAGGTGCTTTTCTTTTCTTCTTTTTAAACAACATAGAGACTAAAAGTAGTGTCCAAATATCTGGAAAAGTTTATACGGTTTCCAGATTATTTTTAGATGAAAAGAAATAAGGGACGCTCTTTTTGTTTTTAATTTTAGGTTAGAATTAGGGGTCCAAAGAGATACTACAGGAGACAATTCACTGTTCTTCCTCCTGTAATTCAACCCTGGTTCCAATTCCTGGTACCACATTTGCACAGCCTGAGCACAAAAGACTGAGCACAGCCAAGAATTTCATGTTTAAAGCAAAAATAGTATTTGAAAAAAAAGGAATAGCAATAGACCCTGAGCACTGTGGCTATAGCCCAATCCCCTTTTCTCCTTCCCCACCCCAACTCCCATGCAAAAAAAAAAAAATCAGTGTACAAATAATATACCCAACATACGTAAGCAGTCTTGAAAGTAAGGTGACCAGTATTTGCAAACTGTTGCACCTTCATTTAAATAAGATCAAAACATTGCCAATTAGATTATATTAGAAATTTATTTTTTCATTATGGAAAGAAGTGTTTTGAGGAGTTTCTTCAGTAACTTGTTTGTATATAGCAGTCATATAATACATGTCTTTTTTAATCTGATAAATTTAAATTGTATTTGATTCTCTTGGTTTAGAAATTAATTACTCAGCTGATAATCAAGTCGGAACTGTGTATTTTCCCTTTCTGAAGGCAATCTGATTATTCAGCCTGGGCCATTTTTCCCCGCAGGTGTCTGAGTCTCTGCTGGTGCAGACGCCCGCCGTGCCCCCTGGCCCGTGCCTGCCTCCCAGAGTGCAGGGGAGACCCAAAGCAAGAGAAATACAGCTGCGATGGGGTAATTTCCATTTGGGCAATAAATTCTAATTGTGCAGTACTCAGTGTTTCCTTCCTATTAAATTCGCATTAAATTTTCAACCTTCAGGACCTCCTCAGGTTGACGGTGGATCGCCCATTTCCTGCTATAGTGTTGAAATGTGTCCTGTAGAAAAAGATGAACCCAGAGAAGTTTACCAAGGTTCAGAAGTAGAATGTACAGTGAGCAACCTCCTTCCTGGCAAGACATACAGCTTCAGACTGCGTGCAGCCAACAAAATGGGGGTAGGAAGACTGTGCTGACTGAATTATAGTTACCATGGTGTTTCATTTTAACTTACATAATTGTCCTATTATTTTGCTCTTCTTGAAATTTGACTCCAAGTTATATACTTGTTAATAAGTCTGCATTTATAAATTAGAGAAGGGTAACCTAGTTCTCACAGAATCTCTTTTTGTAAGCCCTACTTAAATTGTGTCACTTAAGCTACTTGGTAAACTGAAGACTAGATTCGGGATCATGTGGTGAAAATATATGCAGTAATTAATATTTTTGACTTACAATTCATATGCCGTATTTCAGCTTGGCAACGTGTTCAAAGGGGAAAAAGAGGTTTATTTTCAATACTTATGATTTTATGTGGATCTTTTCTCTCATGCATTTGTGCACCTCCAAAAATGGGCAGAGCAAGTGTTATCTTCATTTTGTGACTGAGAAATCTGTATTTCAGAGAAACTGAATTCCTTGTCAGCAGTCACATAGAGATAAAGCACAAACTCAAGTGTTTTGACTTCAAAACCAAGGCCTCTTTTTACCCAACTCTATCTCTGGTCATCTCTCTAACATTAAGATAGGTTCTCTGTAAGAAAAAAGCAATCATTTCATACGTTGATGAGCAATACTATTTTTTAACTATTTTATAATTAAAATTTTATAATGCTGAAATTTTAAAAAAATTTAAATTGCACACAAGTCAAATAACTCCTCAAGTTTTAACATTTACTACATTTTATATCCTGTTATTCAACTGAGGTCAATATTTATATATAAACCTATTATAAAGTTGTATATGTACATAATCAAATATATAGTGTGTCACTACCGTCCCCAAAGGCTAAAAGCATTGTGATAGCATTTTTTTAATTTATTCTATTTTAAAAAGTCATAATAGTGCTAAAAATGTATGGTATTGATATACAGACATAGAAAGTCCCATAGCCCTCCCCCTTGCCTGCGTCTCTTCTCATCCAGTCTCTCTCCTCTCTTCTCTCCCGCCTCTGTCTGATCATTAATTTCATATACCAGTGTCAGGGATTTGTCTTTGTTTAGTACTGTCCATGTTGGCTGCGTGCAGGGCAAACGCCCTACCGCTATGCTATCGGGCTGGAGCGATAGCACAGCGGGTAGGGCGTTCGCCTTACAAGCGGCCAACATGGCCGACCTGAGTTCGATTCCTCCGCCCCTCTCGGAGAGCCCGGCAAGCTACCGAGAGTATTCGATATGCCAGACACAGTAACAACAAAGTCTCCAATGGAGACGTTACTGGGCCCGCTCGAGCAAATCGACGATCAACGGGAGGGCCTTTACCTTTACCTTAGTACTGTCCATATTCTTATTTTGAGTTGCTCTGTTCTACAGATAAATGAGATGATCCTGTCTTCGACCTTTTTCTTCCGTTTTCATCCATGTTGCAGCAAATAGCATGGTTTCATTTTTTTTTTCTTAACAGCTGTGCAGTATTCCAGGCTCTCTATGCTGTTATTTTGTTTTGTTTTGAAGTGTTTTTTTGTTTGTTTGGGGGGCACCCTGTGGTGCTCAACTCTTAATCCTGGCTCTGCTCAGGAGTCACTCTTGGCAAGGCTCAGGGGAATCACATGGGGTGCCAGGGATTGAGCCCCGGTCGGCCACATGCAAGATAAGTATCCTGCCTGCAGTACTCTTTCTGGCCCCCTGCCTAGTATCTTATTGTGTATATATAGCATAGCTTCTTGATCCATTCATTTATAATTGTACGTTTGGGTTTTTAGGATGGCATTTCTTTTCCTTTCTTAAATTGAATTAGCATGAGATACACTTACAAAGTACAAAATTGTTCATGATTTGAGTTTCAGTCATACAGTGTTCCAATACCCATCCCTTCACCAGTGTACATTTTCCTCCACCAGTGTCCTCAGTTTCCCTCCAGCACTACCCTGCCCGCAGCCCCAGCCAACCTACCCCTGTGGTAGACATCTTTCTTACCTTTTTTTACTTCAGGCACTGTGACTTGCAATACTGTTACTGAAGGGGTATCACTCTACCTCCTTTCACTGTACATATCTACCTCCTTTCTCTCTACCTCCTTTCAGCACTCGGTTCTTGTTCAGAGAGACCACTTCCCACTTCATGGTCCCTTCTGTGTCCTAACTGCACTGCCCCAGTTGCCCTTTGTGGCAAGCTTCCTCTCATGGAACCGTCCTCCTGGCCCTTGTTTCTGTTGTCTTGGGTATTATTTTCATACTGTTTTATATAGGATAGCATTTTTAATACTGGTTTCTGTAATTAATTGCACATTACAGATATCCCAGAAGGCTTGCTCTCCAGTCCCGGGTTCTCCCTTGTACACATACATTGTTTGCTTGTCTCTGCTCCTTTGCTTGGTTATTTCCATTCTGGAGGAGCCCGTGTTCCCTCTTGAACACATACTTCTCCCCTTCTCTTCCCTTAAATCTTTCTAAATAAGTCTCAATCAAAAAATTATCTTTTTTTTTTGTAAGCCTGTAACTACCTCACAGTGATTCACTAATAAAAAAAATAAATTTAAAAAAATAAAAATATACCTTTTACAAATCAAAAAAACCTATCTTATTTCACAAAAAAATACAAATCACAGATTTTCAGGTTTGTGATGATTTGTCAAATCATCGTAATGTTTATTTTTTTATATTTACAGAGAATATATATTCCAAATCCTTCTAAAGCTAACGTAAATTTTAAGATAAACATACTATCTGTCATGCCTTCTTTGTATCTATTTCTTTGTTCTTTACATAATTTCTTCTGGTTTATTCCACCTAATTTTATCATGACTTACCCTTGTTACAACCTACAAAAACCAGTTCATGAAGAAATAAAGAGAAAGTGAAGACAGTAATGTTAATGAAACTGAAGGGCCCCCATTTCTTCACTTCTGTAATTATTAAATCTTTCTTAGAATGTTCTTGGAATTATACACTGGTTAATTAGGCTTGATGGATAATTTGTAATTATTTCTTGGAAGCTTTAAAATAAATTTGAAAACTGAGAGCACTGGCTGTTTTTCTTCTAGTTCGGACCATTTTCAGAAAAATGTGATATTACCACAGCCCCAGGGCCACCAGATCAGTGCAAACCCCCACAGGTGGCGTGCAGATCCGCGACTTGTGCACAAGTGAATTGGGAGGTACTGTAATTTCCATGCCTAGCACTGACTTTCTGAAGAATTAGAGGTGTGTGTGGGGGGCGGGGGGATCGGAGTGTGTGTGTGTGTGTGTGTGTGTGTGTGTGTGTGTGTGTGTGTGTGTGTGTGGTAAAATAAAAGGGTATTCATTTTTACCTCAGATTACAGAGTCCGTCCTAAATACACATCAAGAAGCATAAATTCTTTGCCTTTCTTTTGGAAGGTATATTTACTTTACAATACTTCACAGTGTTGTTGATGTTGTGCTTTGTGTTTCATCACAAGCTTTATCCTGAGGCAGGAGAGATGGTATAGCTGATAGGGCAGCTAACTTGCATGTGGCTGGCCCAAATTTGGGGGTTTTTCTTTGGGGACCACACCGGCAGTGCTCAGGGCTTACTCCTGGCTCTGTGCTCAGGGATCACTCCTGGCAGACTCGTGACCATATGTGGTCCTGGGGATTATAGACTCATTTATCACTTGCAGGGCAAGCTCTCTGCCTGATGTACTCTCACTCCAGGCCCCTATCTGAATTCAGTCTCTGGCAACACATGTGGTCCTGGGGGATCACAGTGCCAGAAGTGATCCCTGAGTGTAACGAAGAAATAGATAAAAAGCTTTATTTCAGTACTGAGATAATTAGCCACTGTTAAGCTTGAATGTTCAGAACAAGTTATTCACATGAGTTAGTTTCATACAATAAATTGCTGTCATATTTATTATCTCCAGTATATTTATTATATATAGTGATAATCAGTAATGACAATTTTGTTTCCTTTGAAATTTAACAGTGTCTTTATTATTTTACTCAATAAAATCATTTTGAAGTAAAATATACTTCAAAATAATTTTTGATATTTTATATATTTTTAGTATATTTACTTCAAAATTATTTCTTGAGCCAAATGTGGCCCCCAGAAAACAAAATGGCTCAATTGTTTTGCACTTGTAACTCAATAGTTATATTTCTGGACAAATCTTAAAATCAGATGACCTTAATAACCAGCAGTATACTGTCACAGTTTTCATTCTGCTTAAATGTCATAAATGAATGTAAAAGCAATTAAGTTTTTATAATTTAGTTTAATCAGTGTAAGACTTAAAGGTGTTTACCTTTTTCTTAAAGGTTCCTTTGAGCAATGGGACTGATGTTACTGAGTATCGATTGGAGTGGGGAGGAGTTGAAGGAAGCATGCAGATATGTTACTGTGGGCCTGGTCTCAGTTACGAATTAAAAGGACTTTCACCAGCAACTACCTATTATTGCAGAGTCCAGGTAAAGACACTGAATGCATTGTCACTCTCCCTGGTGCTTTTGAGCATTTTCATGGTCATATCTTTGTTAACTTAGGGCTTCTGTTCATTTGCAGGCTTTAAGTGTGGTGGGTGCAGGTCCTTTTAGTGAAGTAGTAGCCTGTTGTACCCCACCCTCAGTTCCTGCTATTGTAACTTGTCTTCAAGAAATAAGTGATGAGGAACTAGAGAACTCCTTTTACTCACCATCTACATGCCTTGCAATAAGCTGGGAAAAGCCTTGTGACCATGGTTCAGAGATCACTGCCTACAGCATAGACTTCGGAGATAAGCAGCCCTTGGTAGTGGGAAAGGTTACAAGCTACATTATTGAGAATTTGCAACCAGATACAACTTACAGGTACACTCAAAAATAATTTGTCAGTTTTTGCCTAGACCCATAGATGCTCTAAGTAATCAGTTTTTTTTTTTCTTTACCATGGCTCTTAGAATACGAATTCAAGCCTTGAATAGCCTTGGAGCTGGTCCTTTTAGCCACACAATAAAATTAAAAACTAAGCCACTCCCTCCTGATCCACCTCGATTAGAATGTGTTGCCTTTAACCACCAGAACCTTAAGTTGAAATGGGGAGAAGGAACCCCAAAGACATTGTCAACAGATTCTATTCAGTACCACCTTCAGATGGAGGATAAGAATGGGAGGTGAGTTTTTCTTTTTTATTTTTTTTTTTTACTGATACTCTGTGTTAATAATGGTTTCTCCTACACGTGGTTCCAATACCACGTTATGGCAGGTGAGTTTTTCACTTGCTTCTTTGTATAATTTCTGAAATTTTGAGTATGGATTTATAAACTCTAGAAGTGAAAAGTAAATAAAACTTCCAAAAACAATTCTAAGAGATGAGTTTTCAGTGTGCTATTTCCAGAACATCACAAATACGTAGAATTATTTATCACTTGGATTGTAAAGTCAAGAGAAAAAAATTAAGTGGACCACATTTTGGATCTCCTGTATGACTCATTTACTTTCTTCATGCTAGTGAGAGAAACGGTCTTGGCTGTAAAATAAACTATTCACCCTTGTTTCCAATAAGAGGCAATTTTCACACTGGTATAATTGATTGGCTTTATGGTCTGACATCCTTGAGGCTGGGATTTTGTCTCACTTCCATCGCAATTCTGCCAGAGGACCTGCTCACTAAAGGAATACAGTTTATATTTTTTCACCACGAGATCTGTTTGGTGGCATGAGCTAGTTGTTTTGCAACTCAGGATCTTACCAGTGTAGCCTTTTCTTACAATTTTCTTACATCCGTGCCATATACTCACTATTGCCACACAGACACACACAGAGAAAGAGATACACACTTGAATTACAGTGTTAACTAAAAATATTTGTAAAACAGATTATTGAAATTACCAAAACTATTCTGGTGCTTTATGTACCACATAAGTATTCCAATTGTATTCCACAGCAGTTACTCTTTTTTCTTTTAATTTTTTTTTTATTAGTGAAACACCATGAGGTACAGTTGTAGATTTACAATTTTTGTGCTTGGGTTTGATTATACAATGATCAGATACCCATCCCTCCACCAGTGCCCATTTTCCACCACCATGGGTAATATCCCCCCCACCCCCATCACCCCTGCCTCTGTGGCAGGGCAATCCCCTGTGTTCTCTCTCTCCTTTTGGGTGTTGTGGTCACAGCAGTTCCTCTTACGATATTTTAAGAATTGGAATTTCACTTTTCACCTTACCAGAAACAGTTGTATAGTTTATGAGTTTAGAATACTGGTAATAATTTTTCCTAAGGTTCACTGTATCACTGTTATCCTGTTGTTCATCAATTTGCTCAAGCAGCCGCCAATAACATCTGCATTCATCCCAGCCCTGAGATTTTAGCAGCTTCTCCTTACTCGTCCTTCCCAATGCTGCCATATTGGAGGCTCTTTCAGGGCCAGGGCAATGAGGCCCATTTTTGTTACTGTTTTTGGCATATCAACTATGTCATGGATAGCTTGCCAGGCTCTACCGTGTGGGCGGGATACTCTCGGTAGCTTGCCGGACTCTCCAAGAGGGATGGAGGCTCCAGGAAATACTGCCTTCCTAAGGTTATTTGTTTTTATTGAACTGCCACGTGTTTTGTAATGAAAAAATCCATACTATTTATGCATAAGTGCACTCTCAGATACCTTTTCACATTTAAAATAATAAATAAACCAGGTTAACAGCAAAAGTGTATTTCACAAAACAAACAGTATTGATCATTTCCTGAAATCTGCAACTCTCTGAATGTGAGCCTTTTTTCCTGGTAGAATTTGATCTGAATAACCTTATCTCTTGGAGGATATTCCTTAAAATTTTCTTGTATAGGGCTTGCTGGACATGGGTATAATTCTGGTTAGAAGATAATAGAATAAGGGCCAGAGAGTTAATATAACAGGTAGGGCATTTACCTTGCACACAGCCTGGGTTCCAGGTCCAGCATCTTATATGGTCCCTGAGCACCGCGAAGAATTATTCCTGAGCACAGAGCCAGGAGCAATCCCTGAACATTGCCAGGTGTTACCCAAAATTCATAAATTTAAAAAAAATTGATACTTTATTGATTTAAGATTGTTATAGTCTATATTTTATTATAAAACTGCAAACTTCAAAATTATTAGCACCTAAAGAACTTTTGTCATATTGGGTATAAAACTAAAGCCTTTCGTAATATTGAAATTTTATTAGTCAGAGAGACATAATTTAAAGGGGTAAGGTGTGTACCTTGCGTTGAACTGTCTGACCTCCAGTTCAGTCTCCAATACCATGTCACCACGCATAATCTAAGCACCCCAGGAGTGATCCCTAGCACAGAGCCAAGAGCACAACTGGATGTGGCCTAAAACACAAAATGTATAATGAATTCATAATTATAAAATTTATAAATAAATTTATATTACAATATACAGAAACAAAGCTTTATCAGAAGCCTAAGAAATAGTTACTATTGATCATGAAGTATAGCAGTTTTCAGGATACCATGACACATTGAGAAATTAATAATTATTTAATTTTGTTTTGATTTTTAAAAACAGTAATAAAGAATTCCTTGGGATTACTTTAATATTCTAATTAAGTGGGGGGATTTTAACTTTAAAATATGTATTCTTACATACAAATCTCCATATGTCTATACAAAATGAAGTCTTACTGTTGTAAGGCCCTGTGTTTATAATGATGTTAACATTTGTGGTCTTGGTTCATATACGGTTTCCCTTGTATTTAGGCATTTTTAATAATGTAGCCAAGGCTTATTTTTAATAAGTCATTTCCATTTTAGGTTTGTGTCTTTGTACAGAGGACCCTGTCATACATACAAAGTACAAAGACTTAATGAGTCAACATCCTATAAATTTTGTATACAAGCTTGTAATGAAGCAGGGGAAGGTCCTCTCTCCCAAGAATATATTTTCACTACTCCAAAATCTGTTCCAGCTGCCTTGAAAGGTAAGTTATTCATCTTTAAGCCATTTTCTTTAATAGTGATTGTAAGAGCATTTTCATATAGTACTTTATGATTATTAATATTTTTCGTCAAATATAAACATGTAAAGTACAAGAAAGACAGTATGGACAAATGCCCACCTACTTTGAGTTCTATTCAAAAATGAAAGCTGAATTTTCTGGATACCAGGAAGGGTTACTAGACATACTTTGCATGCGCTCTTCCTGGGTTCTGTTCCAAGGCATTGCCAGGGTCTGCCCTGAGGCCCGCAGCACTATGTGGCTGGCCCAGTGTCCCGGGCACAGCAGGCCAAGCAACGTCCTCCTCCTGGCATGGAGCTGCTGGCCTGGTGAGTCCACAGCCCTCTTCCCGCTTGGAAACTCCACCGCCACCACTCCAAAAAAATTTTATCTGGCACATGGTTACTCAGACAAGTGTTCATTTTTGTCACTGATATATAACATAAAAATACTTAGTTAAATAGATAACATAGTTTTTCTATGCTGTTTCTGCTATTGTACTTTTTTAAAAAAAACTGGTTGTTTTTAATCATTAGTATTTCATTCATTTGGCTTTAAATGAAAAAGCCAGTTAATGTGTTATGGGAAACAATTCTTGTTTTGATTTTAAATCATATTTGCCTTCAGGCTTATCTTGCTTTATTGTACTTCACAAAGACTTAATTTTTTCAAGATTTTTCCACCAGCAAAAGATTGAGCCACAGAAGGCTCTACTCAGATGATGGTTATTTCTTTGTTAAAAAATGATAATATAGGGGGCTGGAGAGATAGTACAGCAGGTAGGGCGTTTGCCTTGCACGCGGCCGTCCCGAGTTCGATTCCCAGCATCCCATATGGTCCCCTGAGAACCACCAGGAGTAACTCCTGAGCGCAGAGCCAGGAGTAACCCCTGTGCATCGCCAGGTGTGACCCAAAACAAAAAATAAAAATAAATGATAATATAATTTTTAAAAGATAATACAGTGTTTCTTTAGACAATGCTATAGCCCATTCCAATGGTATGATTTGAATATAATTTCTGTATACACTGGGAAACTGATAAATTATTGTCACTTGCTTTATTTTTGATACTTGAATGATTCTGGAACCAAGCCCACAGTATCTCCAGCGTATGCCTGTGTATCTTTAAAATCAACTGTTTGGGGGTTCTTTTAGGATTCAACAAGGATGGCACTGTATGCTTTAAACCAAAAAGACTTCTAATACATTGGCCTGAATCATTTATTTGAGTATGTTATTTAGTAAACAAATTCATTATTAGAAGACTAAGAACAATTTTGCTAATAATGTTGATGAAGTCACTGAGTAGTTTTCTCTCCCTTCATCTGATATAGTGGCTTTTAAGATCACCAGTGCAGCCCTTTGTACAATTTTCTGCTGGTACAGTCTTACGTGATCAAGAAACTAGGGTTATTCTTCAGCTTATCTCCTATTCTTAAAATATAAAATGTCATGTGTTCTTATTGAGTACCATTAAGAGTCATTCTAAATCTGTCATACCCTCTGTTAGCTTGTTTAGCGGTATGGTTGGTCACTCTGAACATTGTGGTACCTGGTAAGAATGAACCATTAACTCTTTCAAAAGTTGACTGATACTCATTTTCAAGTTTGTAATTGGATTTCAAGAAGTATTATATTTGTATTAGTTAAAACAAAGTGTCTGTGTGATGTGCCAAGTTTAAAAAACGAATAAAGCCATTTTTTTTCTCTTACAGCCCCCAAAATAGAGAAAGTAAGTGATCATATTTGTGAAATTACATGGGAGTGTTTGCAGCCAATGAAAGGTGATCCAGTTATTTATAGTCTGCAAGTTCTGGTGGGAAAAGATTCAGAATTCAAACAGGTTTGTGTCAAAATATTTTTCTATGGATATAATTCTTCTATTCTCATTTTTATGTATTTCCAAAGAAATATTTAACTGTCTTTACCTTCATGATTCAAAAATATTTATTCAGTACTTAACTATGTTCCAAAGATTAATAGTTATCTAATATCTCAAGCTATGGCCCGAGAAAGAATACAGCAGGTAAGGCACTTGCCTTGCATGAACCTGACCCAGTTCTATCTTCAGTACCCCAAATGCCCCCCCCCCATATACCACTAAAAGTGATGCCTGAACAGAGAGCCAGGAGTAGCCTTGAAAACAGCCTGGTGTACGCCAACCCCCAAAAGAAAAATTTTAAATTGGAGGTCTCAGAATCATGAACTGATGTTAAAGCAGATTGCTGACTCATTTGTCAAGTATTTATTGAAGTCTGTAACAAGCACT
Source organism: Sorex fumeus (assembly GCF_029834395.1). NCBI lineage: Eukaryota > Metazoa > Chordata > Mammalia > Eulipotyphla > Soricidae > Sorex > Sorex fumeus. The sequence goes on from NW_026606152.1 coordinate 14,170,403, forward strand.
CAGCATAGAACATTGAACAAAATGTTCATCTGCATCTTTTTACCTCCATGGAGCTTATGTTCTAGGAGGGAAAAAGCCAGTAAAAGCAAGTAAGCACATCAGTATTGTGTCAGATTGTGGTCAAGTGTAGTGGATAAAACTTGCAAGTCAGGGACTCAACTATATTACTGAGGGCTGAGTACTTGCCTTGCATTGGCTGAGCTGGGTTCAATCCCCAGTGTCCCATATGGTATCCCCAGCCCACCGGGAGTAATTCCTAAGTTCAGAGCCAGGAGTAAGTCCTGAGCACTGCCAGGTGTGGCATAATAACAAAAGCCATAGTAATAAAATAATAATAATAAAAGTATTATTATAATAATAATAATAAAAGTCTATAAAAGGAATGAGAAATACTTGGAGGCACAGGTAATGGTGTTTAGTACATGGAAGTGATCTTTGAATAGAGACCACGATAAAATGAAAATGGGAGGATATTCCATGAAAAAGTCTTAAGAAGTTACAAAGATACAACAGCAGCCAGAACAAGCTGGTCAAATTAAGCAAACAAGGAGAAGACCAATATGGGTGGGCACCGTAAACAGTCATGCCATTTTACTCATCATTATGAATGACATAAAGATCATATACTGGAGCAATTTTTACTCCACATAAAATGAAGAACCAGTGGAAGATTTTGATCAGAATAGTCACATGATCAGATACACAGTCATTCTGGCTAGAGTGGGACTTGTACGGATGCAAAGAGATTAGTAGGGAGGCATTTGGAATAATAGTCATTTTATAAAGCATTGTTATAAATACATCAGTAGATGCAGTTGTTGTAGAAGCCTGTCATCTTCGTGTGCAGGAAATTCAAAGATAGCTTCCTGGTAAAGGGTGACTAGCAGTCAGATGGATATATTTTCCTGCGTCTCTTAATTTTTATAAGATTTTTTCAATTTTCTTTTAGTTCGCATTTTATTTTCTTTTTTGCACTATAAAATATTTCACTCTGGTACTCTTGTAGCTATTAATAGGCTATTTTTCAATGTAATTTTCTTTCTTCAAGATCTATTAAGTTATGGAAGTATAATAATTGAAATTACAAAAGGCTGCAGATTAAATTTGGCATGTGATTTTTTTTTTATTAAGTCATCTCCAAATTGACTTATAATTAGATTTGGACATAATTTATAGATAAGCAGGTTCCTTCCAGGGAGGAAGCAAAATTAATATTAAAGAAAATATAATTGTATTACATGTTAAAGGAAATAGGGTCCCACATTTGAGCATTATGAATTTTATAGGCTATATTGCTGTATAAAGCAGCAATGTAATTCTAATTTAAGAGCAAATTAACCCTATTATCACTTTAGCTTTCTTAGAGTCTAAGAGTCTAATTTCCTGAGAACGTCTTCCTTTATATGTTCACTTAAATCTTTCGAAAGTTTTAAAGTGTCTGGGCCTAAGAAATAACACAGGGGTTAAGGCTCTATTTGACTTGTACAGGGCTGGCCCAGGTTTGATCCCTGGCACCATTTATGGTCCCCTGTGAACCACCAGGTATTGAGGGCAGCAGAGAGGTGGGGCGGGGGGGAGGGGGGAGCAGGAAAAACTTTGTTTTAAAATTTGTGGGCCGGGGAGCCAGAGTGATAGTACAGCAGGTTGGGCATTTGCCTTGCACGCAGCAGACCGGGTTCAATCCCTGGTATCCCATAGGGTCCCCCAAGTACCACCAGGAGTAATTCCTGAGTGCAGGGCCAGGAGTAACCCCTGAGCATTATTGGGTGTGACCCAAAAAGCCAAAAAAATTTTTAAAAAATATGGGCTAGAAAAAGAGATAGTACAGAAGGTTAGGAGCTTACCTTACATGCAGCCAATGAGACTTTGAATCTCCAGCAGCACATTCGGTCCCCAAGCAGAGCAGGAGTCACTCCTGAACACAGGAATAGCCCCTAAACACTATCGCTGTGACCAAAAATCAAACCAAAAAAGAATTTGAAAGTTTGTGAAATTTGGCAACTCACTGTGTATTAATAGCTCACCTGTGCTTGCCCACATTCTTTAAAATTTCAGCTTTACTTCCTTCTGTCTCAGCATACATTATAACTCCTAAATACTTCATGACTCTGGATAAAGACTGTTTGGGAATATTCATACCAAATGCCAGGTACCTGATAGCTTCAAGGAAGTGTGTGTTGTTTTTCTTTTTTTTTCAAATCAGGTGCTTCCTAACCAAAATGTTATAACAAGGTGAAAGGAAAATAATTGGGGACAGTACAGTCACTTTATAAACGTATCAATTTATCCTAGGAGCCCAGTCAATATCTAAGGCAGCTCTTCTGTCAGAACTCATTACTCATTAACATTTAAGTCTTTTTCTACTTACAGTGGGGATTTGTTTTTTGGGGGGGTTTTTTGTTTTGTTTTTTCTTTTTGGGTCACACCTGGTGGTGCTCAGGGGACCATATGGGATGCTGGAAATCGAACCCGGGTCGGCTGTGTGCATGGCAATCGCCCTACCCGCTGTGCTATCTCTCCAGCTCACAATGGGGTTTTAGGCCTGTTATACACTTCACAATACGCTAAGTTGAAAATACATTTAACACACCTAAACTGTTGACCATCAAGCTTCGCCTAGCCTACCTTAAACATTCTTAGAATACTATGAATAGCCTACAGTTTCAGCAGAATTATCTAACACAAAGTATGTTTTATGACTATGTCCTGTTCTTTATTTTATTGAATACTGTCACAAAAGTGAAAAGTAATGGCCTGGTTAAAATTGTAAAGTTATTACTACTAAAATACATACTGCTGTCTGTAAACTTGGGTAAAATGAAGTGTAACTAAGTATAAATCAAGCCTGAATATAGTCAGACTTGAGGACTGGTTCACCTAGAAACTCGATGGAGTCATACGGAAGTGGTTTCTTACAGTGTTCAGCTGTGAGGAAGGAATGGATTCTTCCTTATTTGCATTTCAGGGAAAAGAAAGCACTTGGCTTACAAAGCCATGAACCAATGCTTGTGCCCGGACTTGAGTGCCACCTCTGTTGCCCGAATTTAGATTTTCTCAAAGACGCCTATAACCCTAATGAAACTGAATGTTTGGAAATGAGACCCACATTTGGGAAAAAATTTTTTTGGTTTGGGGAGGCCACACCGACAGTGCTCAGGGGTCACTCCAGGCAGTACCAAGATTTGGACCAGGGTTCCCATCTGCCACGCATGTGCTTCCAGCTCTTTTGTTATCTCCATAGCCTCTTTATTTTGTTTCTTACATATTTGTTGGGGAGACGTCACCAGGGCAGTACTCCGAAGGTTGTTATTACAAGGCATGAGCTCCAGTCAGTTCTTAAGCACAGAAAAAAATTGCCTCAGCACTAATAGAAAAGAATGACAGAGATAAGAGTTTTGTGGTTAATTGTGAGTTTTTCAATTTTTTGTTCATGTATCAGTTACGGAAGTATTTACAGTAGTATATCCACTAATTATGTTATAGGGATGTGTTGCTTAACAGTGATGCAGAATTGTTCTGCATATTAAAATCGCTTCAGATAGGTTCTACCATGTAAATCCAGGAGTATAGTTGGCTATATCATCTAGGATTATATAATGATTATACCTTATGACATTCACATGTCATTAAGTGGTGCATGTGCCAAATAACTATATTTTTTAATTTTTTTATTGAATCACTGTGAGATAGACCCTTACAAAGCTGTTCATGATTGGACTTAAGTCATACAGTGTTACAACACCCATCCCTCCACCAGTGGACATTTCCCAATACTATCACCCCCCACCCCCTGCCTGCTTCTATGACAGGTGCTTTTCCTCTCCCTCTCTCTCTTTTTCTCTCTCCCTCTCTCCCTCTCTGGTTTGTAATATTGGTGCTGAAAGTTTATTAAGAATATTCCGTTACCTACTTTTATATACTTTAAGTACCAGAAGTTGTTCATGAAACAGTTGTTTAGGCATTCAATATTCCAACACCAACCCCACCACCGTGTGACCCTCCCTCCACCACTGTCCCCAGTTTCCCACCTCTCCCGACATGCCCCCTTGGCAGGCACAAAATAATTTTTTCCTGTTGCTTGTTATAACGAAAAATGGGGTTATTAAAATCATTGAGGATTTACTGAGCTGTTTTTGCTATTGAGCTTAGTGGGCTCCATGTTACTTACCCATCTAATTTGCTGTTCTTCTGCTGGGTTTTCAGTAGGAGCATGTGCAGCCATGCACTCCAGGAGCTCCAGGACCTGTAGAACTAGGATGATTCTCAGCCTGCCCCCCTCCCAAGAACCAATATACCCATGAGTTTCATTGACTCGGGTTGCCTTCTCTTTCGAGATTGGTCTGGAGCTGTGTAGCTGGGCTGTTTACCTGGAAGTGGCTCTGGGATGTCCAACATTACTTTTAAAGGGCTCGAGCTATAAGCTGGAAGGGTGTTTGCCTTGCACACGACCAACCCGGGTTCTATCCCCAGCACCCCCATGTGGTTCCCCCAAATACCACCAGGAATAAGCCCTGAGAAACACCAGGTTGTTTCCAAAAACCCAAAGTTTAAAAACATTCAAGTTTTAAATATGCATTTTGTTTAAAACTAATGTACTTCTGGTGCCGAGGAGATAGCTCAGGTGGTGTCACTGAGGTGATTTCCAGGAACCCCAGCACCTCTGAGTATGGCTCCCCAAATTATATGTTAATGCATGCTGAGCCTCATTCATTTGTTGCTTTCTTTCTAACTATATTACCATGTACATTTAGAGACAAATGAGAAGAAAAACTTTAATGCAAAGTTTTATTTTATGTATTTAATGCAAAATAAGACATTTTTTCTAAACTGACTTCAGATTTTGTGTAGTTCTTCATAGTGCTTTCTAAATACAACCTTGTTTATTTTAAGCTAATCCTTTCAGCATTGCTCATTCCATTTGATAAGGGCTGAGGTTGAAACATCTACTGTGCCCTCAGAACTAGCATACATTCACCATTTTCTTTAAGGTTAACACTGTCCTCCCGTTCATTGATTTGCTTGAGCGGGCACCAGTAACGTCTCCATTGTGAGACTTGCTACTGTTTTTGGCATATCGAATATGCCAAGGGGAGCTTGCCAAGGTTCGCCATGCAGTCGGAATACTCCAGGTAGCTTGCTGGGCTCTCCGAGAGGGCCAGAGGAATCGAACCTGGCTTGGCCTCATGCAAGGCAAACGCCCTACCCGCTGTGCTGTCACTCCAGCCTTTACCACCTAATGAAATGAATAATGTTTGCCCATCCATTCTTTTTGTTAAAAGTTGTTCTGCTTTTGAAGAACCAAATCCTAGTAGGTAGAAACGAAGGAAAAACCCGAGGTGGGAAACGATCCTGAACATTCTTACCCTCTGTAATGGATCTTCTAGAAGCTGGATGGAGCTGCTGATGGCTTCCTGTGGCACATAGGAGGATTCTCCGTTGCCCTGAATCTGTAGCACCATCATCTATTTTTTTTTTATCTTAATATGCTGGGTGCTGAAGATGCAAAGTGACGCAAAGATATTTCTTGTGACTAGTTAGATTTACCACACAGATAAAATATGAGGCAGGTAAATTTGTACCAAAAATTGCTTTTCCCGTTGTTGATCTGACTGCTAATCCACCAGGTGTGGGCGAGTTCGTAACGTTCCTGTGAGCCTTGTGTATTGTGTATTGAGTGAGGAGAGGGAGGCAATAATGGGAGCTTTCCCGTTATGTTAGCTCTGTTCTTTAACAAGAAATAGTTTATTTCATTCTCACACTTTATGTCATTCTCATAATGAAATCACTACTGTGATGTCCACTGTACTAAGGTAAGTGGTCTAAGATCGTACAGAATGTGAAGTGGTAGAGAAGTTCTAGCCCCCTAGAAGTGACCAATTTCAATATATATCCTCTAAAGTAGCATACTATTGAAAGTCTTTGGAACTACACTTGTTATTTCCCTTTCATGGCATGGGCAGAATAAGCAAGTTTTAAAATTCTATTCTGTGATTCTAGGTTATCTAAGTTTGTAAGATTATTTGCTGTAGACATCTTATAGAAAGTTCCTTTTGTCCACAGTTTTCTTCAGCCTGCTTGGGCTACAATACAGTGGAGATGTTTAAAACACTTCCTTCTTAAATGGATCGATTTTATACACTGAAAACGAAGCAGCAGCTTATGGACTAACTTTGCTTGTTCTCCAGCGACTTTAGGAATGCACCTTCACTCCTTAACTGATTGGTGTACTCTGATGGCAGATTCCAGAACCTTACATTTCTCCTGCCCTGATGGAGATGAATTTTCTAAAGACACAGTAATTTTAAAAGATTAAAAACAGTGGCACTTCCATGACCAGAGTCACATTTTTAGCCCAGATCTCCCTGGTTCTCAGACTCTTCTTTTCCTGTTCCTAACAGATTTACAAAGGCCCCGACTCTTCTTTCCGGTATTCAAGCTTTCAGCTGAACTGTGAATATCGTTTCCGTGTGTGTGCCATTCGCCAGTGCCAAGATCCTGTGGGGCATCAGGACCTCGTGGGCCCTTACAGCACCACAGTGCTTTTCATCTCTCAGAGGACAGAGCCCCCCGCCAGCACCCACAGAGACACTGTGGAGAGCCCGAGGACCCGGCGGGCGCTCAGCGATGAGCAGTGTGCAGCCGTCATCCTTGTGCTGTTCGCTTTCTTCTCCATCTTGATCGCCTTTATCATTCAGTACTTTGTAATCAAGTGAAAATACAACTTTTATTTTTAATGCCGTACATTTTATTTTGTTGCGTACTAAAATTATTTCTGTATTGCTTTTACAAAAACAGTGGCATTTAGCACTGGCATTGAGACTAGAGCATATCAGTTTTGCCATTTTCAGTGCTATGTTGTTAGGTAGAGGCTGGCACCTTATTCAAATGCAAGCCGCAGAAATAGCAATTTTCTTTTTTTCTCTTTTTTTTTGTTATTTGGTTAGAACTTTTCTTTCCTTTTTTTATTTTTATTTTTGGACATGCCTTCTTGTAAAACTTCCTAAGAGGCAAACGATATACAATTCATAATTTTGACCAGTCAGCATGAGTGTAACGGTGATAACCTGATCTGAGTGCTTTACGAAGATTCCACCAAGTGAAAAAATTCAGAATGACTAAAACTTACACTAACATGCTATAGAAAAATGTTAAAGTCTGATGCTGTGAAAGCAATCTAGTGCTATATTTCTACCTCCTCATTTGTCTTAATTATTTGGTAAGTGGGATTATGATGACTAACTGGAGGGGCTTGGTAAGTGGGATTATGTGAGTAACTGAAGGGGCTTAGCAGACAGACTGAATGAAAGACTATACATGGAAAAAGAAGCTTCTTGTTTGATAAATGTGGAGTTCTTCATCACACGTATATATACATGAATTCACAGATGAGTCACTTTCAGAGAAAGCACAAGTTTACTTGGCCTAAAAAATAATTTAATGTTTACTCCAAAAGTATCTCTTCCCATTCTGAGAACATGGAAAGAACCAGAGTACTTTTAGATAGGTTACCTTTTAAAGAGTAATCATAATTAACTGAATTTCAAACTTACTTGATTGGATCGTAGGAGCCTTGGAACCATATGTATGTGCACAAGTACATGGCATACACATATGGCATATATATAAACTATACATACCAAGTGTAGAAATATATATATATATACACACATACATGCTCTCACTTCACCTACCTGATGTACCTAATTTTTTAAGAACTCCCATAAGTTTGCTGCTTCTTCCATATAACTACTGCCATCACCGTCAGAATTCATAATCAAACCTAACTTTTCTGTTTGGGGCACCAAATCTGAAGACAAAATTAATTTGCACCAGTAAACTTCAAGCTGCTTTCTTTCTTGAAAAATTGTTTAATGTAATGTCTGTTTGGATACTGTTCCAAATTGTTGATTGCATGTGGTTAATGTTGCATTAGAGCACTTTGCAATTGCATAATTCGTTAATGTATTGTGAGCTTGCATTTGTGAGTTATTGGATGACCAGATTGAATTTTGTCAAGTGTCATATTGTACATCTCGCATAGATGTCAATGACTGCCAGTAATAATAGTTTGTAATGAAACTATCTAAAAGTCTTGTTTTATCACATCTGTTATCTGTAAAAACACTTGTAACTAGCCTTTTTAATTTATTATTTGAGTTTTAGGATAGTGAATCACTAATTTTTAGTTGCTGAAGCTTAGCATTTTAGTGATTACTGAGCACTTCTGTCAGTCTTTGGAAAAAACATGTTTTGTGCTTCGAAGAACTCTGAAGAATCTTATATTAGAATGGGCATGTATTGTAACTGTTTTATGTCAAATGATTTGTGCTGTAGAAAAAAAACATTAACCTTCCTTCAAAAAAGAAACGGATAAACTTGGCCTTTCCAAGTGGTAAGAATGATCTGTCACTATAAAATACTGTATGTTTACATTTTATTTAATTTTAATCTCTTACGTATAGGCTGATAACTTTACCCCAAAACAGTGATTGCGATTGTTTTCTAGAAACTTCTTTAAAGTGCCACATTTGGCAGTACAAATGAGTTTGAGTGTTAACAGCCCAGAGATTTATATATAGTTGAATGTCTAAAATGGTAAGATGTACCACTGTGCCAGTAACAGTGGCTTATGTTTTTCATAGTAACTCAAATGAACTCCTATTTTTGATAGTAAATGTCATTTAATAGTGTACTCGCCATTTGAGCCTCCCTGCGAAATTAGTGCAGAGGAGAAAACTTTTAATGTAATCTTGATTTTACCTCATAAACTGTACATTCCAAAAACTCTAAACTTTTTAAAGATTATAGATACACTACCAAACATCACCTTTAAATTGTATAAGGTTGAAGTTCATACAGATGAAAAAATATAATCTCATAAAAGTACATAAAGTATGTAGCAAAAGTATCTTCAAAATCCATGGAAAATAAAAGTTGTATCATTCTTTTTTGAGATGTTTATTGTATTTGTATACATTTCTTTGCTGCCTCTTAGAAAATGAAATACTAAAATATCACATGCAGTGAATTTAACAGTTTCCTCAACAGTACTTGGATTTTTAACATGAGAGAGAATCAATATTCAAGACAATAAAGCCCAAGATACTAATGAAATTGGCATTTTTATCCTAATGACTTGTTTTTGTGCAATACATTTTAAAGGCAAAGCAAGATATCTAAAGAATGCAATGGGTTGGAGGTAAACTTCCCACTGGAAAAAAAATCTCTGATCTAATTTTTCCTGCATTCTTTACCTATTTCCATGTGCCTTGCTTAACTGCCACTTCCATCAGCCTCCATGGCAAAAAGCTTAACTCTTGCCAGAAATATCAGTATTTTCTCTCAACTCATTCCCCATTAAAGTTAGAGAAGAATGAACTTGTCTGTTCAAGACAATGGCAAGGAAGCTGCCTCCCTACCGTCTCCCTGCACTATCACTGGACCTCTTTAAAGATGCAGGGTACAAAATTCTGCCCTGTAGCTCAGGTCATGTGAAAGAAAAACTGGCAAAGCTTAGAAGGCAGAGGCCCTGCACCTCTTCATTGGAAATCCAGGCAAGTCTATCTCTGTAGTAAACCGCGTTGGGCAGCAAATGATCTGCAGCCATAAAACCAAAGGAGATCCTCAGAGCAGTCCTTGAGCTCAAACAAAAAGTAAATCTGATCACAAGAAGGGAGGACAGTGAGGGGTTTCAGGCTAGTCCTCACACCAACACTTGAAAGAACCTCCTGACAGCTGACTTCTCCAACATAGCTGAAATCCTGAAAAACAACAGTTTCAGAGAAAGAGCAATAGCACCTCCTTTTGGGACTGGGTGTGTGTGTGGGGGGGGGGGGGGGGGGGGGGTTGATGCCAGCAAAAGGTTAACTCTGACAACATAATGAGAAAAAATCCCTCCGAAATCATTTTACACGGGAATGGGAATCTAATAAGAGACCATTTAAAATTGATGAGATTAAGTAGCTGTAGTGAATAAATAAGACAGGAAATGCAGTTGCTGAGAAATTCACTACAGGGATTGAAACATAAAATTCCAAGATAGAATAGAGATCTAAACGTATATATGTGGTGAATCTATAGATAAATCTATAGATATAAACTACAGAGCCAGCAATACTAAACAGGATCTAAACCGCAGTAACCAAATTTTAAAATGTGCCTGCAAAAGCACTCTTTACAATAGCCAGAATCTGGAAAAAATCTTTACAATAGCCAGAATCTGAGTGCCCGAGAACAGATGACTGGTTAAAGAAACTTTGGTACATTTACACAATGGAGTACTATGTAGCTGTTAGAAAAGATGAAGTTATGAAATTTACATACAAGTGGTACTACATGGAAAGTATCATGTTAAGCAAAATGAGTCAGAAAGAGCGGGACAGACAGAAAGATTGCATTCATCTGGGGGACATAAAGCAACAAAATGGGAGACTAACACCCAGGTATGGCTGAGATTAGTACCAGGAATCTTGCTCCATGACTTGGAGGCCAGCCACAGGTGCTAGGGGAGAAGGAAGCTCAGATAGAGAAGAGAGCCCCAAATGAAGGGTGTTGTGAGGACCCTCCCAGGGTGGGAGAAGCATGTTAAAAGTAGTCTATAGACCAAACATGATTGCCACTCAGTGCCTCTTGCAAAACACAGTACCCAAAAGAAGAGAGAGAGAACAAGGGGGAATGCCCTGCCACAGAGGCAGGGTGAGACGGGGGGATGGGGGGTGGGAGGGATGCTGGAACCCGTGGTGGGGGAGGATGGGCACTGGTGGAGGGATGGGTACTTGATCATTGTATAACAAACCCAAGCACGAAAATTTATAAGTCTATAACTGTACCTCATGGTGCTTCACTAATTAAATAAAAACAATTTGTAATTAGTGTACGAAAATATGGCAATCACTAATTATACTTTTTCTGACTTTATTTTCATTTATAAAATAATTATAGTGCATCTACTCTATGCAAAAAAAAAAGTGCCTGCAAAGGAGACATCTGAGGGTTGGGAGAGAACCTGGGGGTGTTGGTGGTGGAGTAGACACTGTTGGTGAGGGTAGTGTGGGAAAACTTCCAACTGTACTGAAACAGCTGTAAGAATGGAAATCACGGTGCCATGATATTTGTCTTATGTTGGACTGTATTTGACGGTGCCTCAGGTCTTGTCTCTGAGCTCAGGGGGTCACTCCACTCCAGCTCGGGCAATCATATGGGTGCTGGGGATCACACCCGGGTCAGCAGCATGCAGGGCAAGTGCCTTCCCCACTCTAGTATCCAGTCCCCTGCTTGGATTAAAAAAAAAAAAAACAGATACACAGCACTCATGCAAAACACAATAGACAAAATGAAAGTCCCCATGGGTGTCACGCTGGCTCAATAGGAACTAGGTAAAATGGATAACAAATTTCCAGCAGTTATTCAAATGGAAGAGGAGATACTTAAGAAAAATGAAGAAAGCCCAGAAGAGTCCAAATCTGTCGTAGGAAACACATAGCTAATAGGTACGCCAGAAGATGAAGAGAGGGCCCAGGGGAATAGCTCAAGGCAGAATGTCACAAGTTCAAATTCCACATGTGCTGCTGAAGATTTTGTTATCTTTGCTGCCTGCATTCCCTGGCACCACAAGCAATTTCAAGCCAAACCAGACAGGTAATGTATAAACGCCACAAAATGAAACCAGAGAGAGAGTACAGGGCTAACTCCACGTTGATTCCCAGCACCACATGTAGTCCCTTTGAGCACTCCCACTCGACCACAGCTGTGAAGGGGCCAACCTCCACTAATAAAAGAGGCCCAGCCTTTGGTAAGTACCAAAACTAAAAGGCGTGCTGATGTCATGGCAGGAAGCTGAGCACTGCAATGACCCAAACAAGCACCACAGCCTGTGTGCCTTGATATTTGTCAACTAAGTGTGCAGGCACCACACCTACTGAAGTACAATGGAGCACAGAACCGAGCTCTGTGTGCAAGGAAGTGTACAAATATCACAATCTGGCCCCACAGTTTAAAATGTGTATCACATCATCTCACACCACAGAAACTGGCCCACATCCAAAAGAACAAAAGCAACCGGTGTAAGCGAGGATGTGGGGAGAAAGGAACTCTCCTTCACTGTTGGTGGGAATGCTGACTGGTTCAGCCCTTTTGGAAAACAGTACGGACTAGAAATTGGCTCCCATTTGACCCAGCAATACCACTTCTGGGAATATGTCCCGGAGATGCAAAAAAGTATAGTAGAAAATCTGCACTTGTATATTCATTGCAGCACTGTTTACAATAGCCAGAATCTGGAAAAAAACCGAGTGCCCGAGAACAGATGACTGGTTAAAGAAACTGGTACATCTACACAATGGAATACTATGCAGCTGTTAGAAAAGATGAAGTCATGAAATTCACATGGAAAGTGTCATGTTAAGTGAAATGAGTCAGAAAGAAAGGAACAGACATAGATTGCGCTCGTGTGGAATATATATTAAAAAAAAAAAAACACTGTCCTCTCATTGTTCATCAATTTTCTCGAGCAGGCCCAGTAATGTCTCCATTGTTAGACTTGTTGTTACTGTGTTTGGCATATTCAATACATCACGGGTAGGTAGCTTGCCAGGCTTTGCCGTGCAGGCGAGATACTGTTGGTAGCTTGCTGGGCTCTCCGAGAGGGGTGAAGGAATCAAACCCAGCTCGGCCGGGCTGGCTGCACGTAAGGCAAACGCCTTACCGCTGTGCTATCGCTCCAGCCCTTGATGCTATAATCTTACAATCCCAGTGTCTGCTTTTTTTTTTTTGGCTATTTGATTTTTGGGTCACACCCGGCAATGCACAGGGGTTACTCCTGGCTATGTGCTCGGAATTACTCCTGGCGGTGCTCAGGGACCCTCTAGGATGCTGGGGATCAAACCCCGGTCGGCCACATGCAAGGCCAACGCCCTCCCCGCTGTGCTCTTGCTCCAGCTCCTGCTCTTGGCTTTATTGAAAGTGCTATCTTATTTCCAGCTCTCTCACCAAACAGCCCTGTGCTTTGGGATACCCCATTTACACCTTAGTTTTCTCGTCTCTGGGACGGTGCTGGGAACACTGGTTACTGCCTCGCCTAGGGATGTGCGGTTCAAGGATCGCTTCCGAAACGCTAAGTGTTCGCCAGCCCCTCGCCCGCTTGGTAGCTCACACACTCCTCCTCCGCCTCTGCCCCGCCGTTTTCACTGGGATCTTTCTCGTTAATCAGCCACTCCAGATCTTTCTCAAAGTCGTCTTCATACTTGCCACTCTCTTTGGAGTCCGTTTCCGTATCGTCATTCATTGTCGGTTGCTCAAGAGGAAGGCGTCACAGCCCGCAGCTGCGATCCTCCCAATGTCATGGCCTTTCCCGAGCAATTCCCTCCGGCCAGTGCGGCTGGGGAGGAGACGTGTCAGGAACGGCTGAGCTGCGTGTCAACGAGGGTTACCTCCCCGGGCTCCCAGGAGCCCCAGGACTCCCAGCCAGCGGTGCTTCCCAGGGGGAGAGCGTGGGTGGAATATAAAGTAACAGAATGGGAGACTAACACCCAAGAATAGTAGAGATTAAATACAAGGAGGATTGCTCTATAGCTTAGAAGCTGGCCTCATGCTGGAGGGGAAAGGCAGCTTAGACAGAGAAGGGACCACCAAGTAAAGGGAGCTAGGAGGACCCGCTTGGGATGCGAGATGCGAGCTAAAAGTAGACTATAGACTGAACATGATGGTCACTTAATACCTATATTGCAAACCACAACACCCAAAAGGAGAGAGAGAACAAAAGTGAATGCTCTGCCACAGAGGCGGGGTGGGGTAGGGGTTTCAGGGTTGGGGTGGTGGGAGGATGCTGGAACCATTGGTGGTGGAAAATGGGCACTGGTGGAGAGATGGGCACTCAGTCATTGTATGACTGAAACACAAGCACAAAAGTTTGTAAGTCTGTAACTGTACCTCACGGTGATTCATTAATAAAAAATCTAAATATTAACAAAAATAAAATGTGTATCACAGTCAGATATATGACCTGGTCATCAAAACAACAATAAAGGAGGGGGAGGGGGCAGTGATGGTGGTTTTGGTTTTTTTAGTGAAATAAGAAGGGGGAAAAGTCTAATAAAAAGAAATATTCCCAAAACTAAGGAAAAAGACTGACCATATTTGTCAAAAATTTCTAAAAGCAAAAATATATAAACCAAGGCACATTGTCACCATCACTGTCCTCCCATTGTTCATCAATTTGCTCAAGTGGGCCCAGTAATGTCTCCACTGTGACAGTTGTTACTGTGTTTGGCATATAGAATACGTCACAGGTAGCTTGCCAGGTTTTACCGTGCGGGCGAAATACTCTCGGTAGCTTGCCGTTCTCTCCGAGAGGGGCGGAAGAATCAAACCCGGGTCAGCCATGTCGGCCGCATGCAAGGCAAATGCCCTACCCGCTGTGCTATCGCTCCAGCCCAAGGCACATTATTGTTTGAATTATTAAAAGAATGATTTTTTCTAAGTGCATTAGCCTGGGAGGAGCATATAACATATAAAGACATCCAAATCAGGTTCTCATGGGATTTTGAAGCAGAAACGGTGCCACCCTGTAAGCTCTACTGGTCTTGGTTCAGAAACCCCCAAAAAAATCTCAAAAGAGATCAAAAGCCGCAATTAAACTCGGACCCATGCATGGCTGCAGACTGAAGTAAATTGGAGGGGGCGGGTTGGCCTGTGCCTGCCCAAGCAGAGTCCCTGCCAGCCACTTGTTGCCACAATCCAAAATCGCCACCATACCCCCAGCCTGACTCCACCGTCTCAGGATGGACCTCACCAAGATAAAATCTGCTGAAAATTCTGTAATATGGATCATAGCGCATCCACAGCCCTGGCTCAGAGACGCAGAGGCAAGTCCCAGACGACACCACAGGACCAGAGATCTCTCCAGGCCCCATAAGCAGCAATATCATTGGGGTACCCAGTGCAGTCTGCCCTGCCTACTCCAGATGGAATCCTGGTGACCAAGAACTTCCACAAACAAGGCCCTCAGTATGTGTGTTCCAAGACTAAATCTCCGAATTGAATGGCAGCAGAGGACCTGGGCTGCCCTCCCCGGGTTCCCGCCCACCCAGCAGACTGGCTGTTATGCCCACAATTTGCCTCCGGGTGCCATTTTAGCTCATCAATAGCTCTGGCCCAGAGACAGGGGTGGTACTTGGTAGGGATTTTCCAAGAGCTGTTGTAATTTAAGTCAGTGGCATCCTAAGCAATATTTACAGTATGTTTTCATTTCTACTTTCTTTCTCATGCAAATTTCAGCAATTTTGCTACTGCAGAACCAAGAGCTGATGTATGATTTCCATTTCAGCATTTCGGGTCTGTTTTGTGGTAGGGCAGTGCTCAGGGCTCGCTTCTGACTCTGTGTACAGGGGTCACTCCTGGCCAGGATCAGGGAACCTTATGCAGTGCCCTGGACTGAACCAGGGCAGCTGTATGCTAGGCACATGCCCTCCCTGCTATACTCTCTCTCCAGCCCATCACCTTGACTTTGAGAGCAGTAGCACCCTGCGTGCAGCAGCACCTCAGCGACATGTCTAAAGGTAGTGGCTCAGTGACAGCTAAATGTGTTCCTAATGGTGCAGAACATGCCACCAACCACCTGCCAGCACCACAGCAGAGAGAGAGGGAGAGCAGGCCAGGCACACAGTGAGCTGCTCTCGGCAGGGGTTGGGATGGTGTTTCCTGGCTAGAGGATGTTCACTCAGGGAGAGACAATGGGGAATGTTCTCCCTCTTCCCCTCCCTCCTTGTCATGTTGTCTGTCTCTTTAGGAAGACACAGAAACCAAGAGAAAACTGCCAAAGCAACAGCTACAGAAAAAAGGTAATTGGTACAACTTTCAAGACTTGCCTGAATTTGGGGCTGGAGCAATAGTACAGCAGGTAGGGCGTTTGCCTTGCACGCAGCCGACCTGGCTTCAATTCCTAGCATCCCATATGGTCCCCTGAACACTGCCAGGAGTAATTCCTGAGTGCAAAGCCAGGAGTAACCCCTGTGCATCACTGGGTGTGACCTAAAAAGAAAAAAAAAAGACTTGCCAGAATTTGCCCTGCTAAGTCCCTTCTGTGTGAGGCGTGAGTCCCGGTGCCGTGGAGAGTTCTGCGTGGTGTGTGCAAAGAAGAGGGTTCTGACAGGACCAGCCTTCAGTCTCTCTTGCCAAGGCTATGAGAGTGCAAGTGGGCACCACATCTGAATGGGGGGAGCTCTGGGTGTGCAGAGTGGGTGATCACTTGCTACCCCACTTGGATTGCAACCACCTTTGGCAGCATGAACCCAGAGCTCCCAGATCTCCCCCAGGTGGCAAGGCAACTCAAAAATCTGTAAAACAGCATGAAATTTCCCAACTGTGTGTACATGCCAGGCTCAAAATGTTTTTGAAAAGGCTGTTAATTGCTATGCTCATTGACCTTTCAACGGGTCTTAGTCACTGCTCTTCTGTGCAGAGTGTGAAAGCTATCCGTTCTACAAATTTCACCAGCCCCATCAAAATTTGTGGATGTTTTTTGATACTTTCTAAAACTCTCTGCATCCTTCCCAAACATCCATAGGGCCACACAGTCTGGTTTCTGGAATGGGAGCTGGAACATGCTTCCAGCAGAATCCAAATCATGCCAAGCCTTCCTAAGCTGCCAGTCCTGTGGAGATGCCTGCAGGCTCTGCTCTCAGCTGCAGCCTCTGCAGAGTCTCAGGGAAGAAGACATATTACTGGCTGCATGGCTGATGCAGCTTCTCTGCATTTTGCACTTCTCATCTATAAAAAGGACATGCTGAAAGAGCCTCTTCACCCTTGCTTACGTGAATTAACATATGGAAATTAAATCAATTAAAATGTAAAATGAAGTTATTAATATATGGCAATTAAGTTAATATGTGGAAATTAAGTTAATTAATATATGGAAATTAAGTTAGTATAGGGAAGCACTGAAGGCTACACCTGGCACATGGCAGGGAAGAGCTATTTTTCTTTTCTTTCTTTCTTTTCCTTTTTTTTTTTTTTTTTTTTTTTTTTGCTTTTTGGGTCACACCCAGCGATGCCCAGGGGTTATTCCTAGCTCTGCACTCAGGAATTACTCCTGGCGGTGCTTGGGGGACCATATGGGATGGTATTGATTTTATAGCCTGCGACTTTACTATACAGTTCTATTGTTTCTAGGAGAGGAGTTTCTTGGTAGAAGCTTTGGGGTTCTCTAAATATAGTATCATATCATCTGCGAATAGTGAGAGCTTGATTTCTTACTTTCCTATCTGGATGCCCTTAATATCTTTTTCTTGCCTAACTGCTATTGCAAGGACTTCCAGTACTATATTGAACAGAAGTGGTGAGAGTGGGCATCCTTGTCTTGTCCCTGATCTTGGAGGGAAGGCTCTTAGTTTTTCCCCATTGAGGATAATGTTTGGCATAGGCTTTTGATAGGTGGCTTTGACTATATTGAGGACGGTCCCTTCTATACCCATTTTGGTGAGAGTTTTCATCATAAACGGGTGCTGGATCGTGTCAAATGCTTTCTCTGTATCTATTGATATGATCATATGGTTTTTATCTTTTCTTTTATTGATATAATGGATTATGTTGATTGACTTCTGAATGTTAAACTATCCTTGCATCACCGGGATGAATCCCACTTGGTCGTGGCATATGATCTTTTTGATTAGTTGTTGAATTCTATTTGCTAATATTTTGTCGAGGATCTTCGCATCCGTGCTCATCAGAGATAGTAGCCTGTAATTTTCTTTTTGTGGTGTTTGTTTGCTTTTGGTATTAGGGTGATATGTGCCTCATAGAAACTCTTTGGGAGTGTTTCAGTTTCCTTAATTTCCTGGAAAAGCTTGAAGAGAACTGGCAATAGGTCCTCTTTAAATGTTTGGAAGAATTCGCTAGTGAATCCATCTGGACTTTTGTTTTGGGGAAGACTTTTGATTACAGACTCCCCAAACCCTATACCACTCATTCAGCTCAGTTCGGAGACCCATTCTCAGGTGCCTTGTCTTTGGGCATTTGTTATTCCCTTACTCTGTCTCTCTATATCCCACAGATTGAGAGATCATTCTGCATCTGTACCTCTGCTGACTTCACTCAGCATGATCCTATCCAGATGTATTGTGTGGCAGCAATTTTTTTCTTTTCTTAGAGCAGAGTTTTTTTGTTTTTTTTCTTTGTCTGCTATTTCCATTTTATTATCCATGTCCATAACCATCGAAATTCTAAGACACAGAAACTGTTTTCAAATACACAAGAAATGGAACCCAACCAACATCTAAGATAGCAAGTAAAATAGATTTAAATGGTTTACTACTTAAGATAGCATTTAGACATCTGAAGACAGGGTCTATTTTATTAAGATACACTTCAACCACTTTGACACTTACTATCCCATCTCAAATTCCTTGAAACCATTGACACTCTAAGTGAAAGAGAGTGAATAGGAGAGTACTACCAGCAAACTAGAAATTGGCAGTAATATCTCAAAGGGAGAAGGCAAAAGACTTTAGAGTCAAAGAAATGGACCATGGGAAGGTCAAAGTATTCCTGGGCATGGACTAAAGTAAATGATGGATCAATGAAGATACAAAGGGAGAGTGAAGATTTTAGGGAAATCATAGAAAAACTTGCACTTGCTTACTTTAAGAAGGGTATCTAGTTTATCTTCAGGGGGAGAAGCCCATTGACACTCCCCATCCCCAAACTTTCATGGAGCTGCAGAGGCATCTTCCTCAGAACCAGACCCTCAGTGTGACGGTAGAAACCAAATTACTGAGTTGGACTGGAGAGTATAGACTGAGAAATAGCATAACAGTGTGAGTGACTAAAAAATTAGAGCCGATGAGTGAGTGTTATCTACTCTTAGAAACAATAACACATTTATTTTTAACTTAATAATAATAAATTGGAAAAATAGGAAAAATGTGGGATATTGGGACAGCACAATAGGCATATTTGGTTCTTATGTGCGTGTGATTCAGACCTAGTTGTAGAAGCATGGAGTTAGATGACAGGGAAATCAACAAAAATAGAAGCACAAGTGATAGTGCCACCTACTACAAATACTTTACACATTTATGTCTCAAAGAAGAAAACATCCAACCCCATCAAAAAATGGGGCAAAGAAATGAACAGAAACTTTCTCAAAAAAAAATCTGAATGGCAAAAAGGCACATGATAAAATGCTCATCACTAATCATCAGGGAGATGCAGATCAAAACAACAATGAGATATCATCTCACACCACAGAGACTGGCCCACATCCAAAAGAACAAAAGCAACCGATGCTGGCGCGGATGTGGGGAGAAAGGAACTCTCCTTCACTGTCGGCAAGAATGCTGACTGGTTCAGCCCTTTTGAAAAACAGTATGGACGCTTCTCAAAAAATTAGAAATTGAGCTCTCATTTGACCCAGCAATACCACTCCTGGGAATATATCCCAGAGAGGCAAAAAAGTATAGTCTAAATGACATCTGCATTTCTATGTTCATTGTTGCACAGTTCACAATAGCCAAAATCTGGAACAAAACCCAAGTGGCTGAGAATAGATGACTGGTTAAAGAAACTTTGGAACATCTACACAATGTACTATGCAGCTGTTAGAAAAGATGAAGTCATGAAATTTACATACAAGTGGTACTACATGGAAAGTATGATGCTAAGTGAAATGAGTCAGAAAGAGAGGGACAGACATAGAAATATTGCATTCATCTGGGAAATATAAAGTAACAAAATGGGATACTAACATCCAAAAATAGTAGAGATAAGTACCAGGAGGTTCACTCCATGCCTTGAAGGCCAGCCTCACATGTTAGGGGAAAAGGTAGCTCAGATAGCGAAGGGAACACCAAGTAAAGGGTGTTGGGAGGATCCTCCCAGGATGGAAGATGCATGCTGAAAGTAGACTATAAACCTAACATGATTGCCACTCAATGTCTCTTTTGCAAACATCAGCACCCAAAAGGAGAGAGAGAACAAAAGGGAATGCCCTGCCACAGAGGAACGGTGGGATGTGGGGATGGGGGGTGAGAGGGATACTGGGATCCTTGGTGGTGGAGAATGGGCACTGCTGGAGGGATGGGTACTCTGTCATTGTATAACTGAAACCCAAGCATAAAATCTTGTAAGTCCACAATTGTACCTGATGGTGTTTCACTAATTTAAAAAAATTGTAAAAGACATAGAAAAGACTACTGGGAAGATTTGTTTATAGTAGGAAGTTGGCCACAAGTTGTGGGAAAGTGCAGTTAGATCAAAGAATGGGCCACTGTAATAGTGGTTCTGGAAATGGTGATCCTGGACAAGAGCTGAGTGCTGAAAAGAGATAAAGGATATCACATGAGCAACGTATTTAATCCAGGACATCCCAGCCTGCAGAGGCAGACACTGGAGCCCTGCCTCCAGGAGCCAAGCTCCTGCCCCCGCAGGTAAGGGCGATGGAGGCAGAGCCTGTTGTGCCTCCTCCGCTCCAGCGTTCCACGGACCCTCTACACTGCTGTGAGTGCGGGGAGTGGGGGGAATGTGAAGGAATTAACGCACTCCTTGAGGCCTGAGCCAGAGTACAGCACGTAGGTGTTTGCCTTGCCAGAGGCCACGCCCTGACACCCATATGGTGGTGTCAGGGCCTTGCCTTGGCCTCAGGAAAGAAGAGAAGTGCGAATTAGAGGCAGGTGGGTTGTTCCCACTTCCTGGCTATCCTACTGAGCACTGCAACTCTTTAACCAGTGTGGGATGGGTGGAAAACTCTTAGACACGCAAGTTCACCCATGCAAAGAGGCAAAGAACTCAGCAGAATAGCTCAAGTATGATCTGTGATGCCTTGGATGAGGACAAAGGGGGCAGCGGTGGCATGCATTCCTCTGATCTGGCAGCTGGAGTCAACTCCCAGCACTGCCTGCATGATCTCTAGGGAGCCTCACCGCTTGGCTTGTGGAGACAAAACGAGCCCCTGAGGACACGAGCGTGAGATGGAAAGCACAAGAGGCTGGGGGTGGGTCAATGATGAAAGGCAAAAATAAATACAAAAAAATAAAATAAAATAAAATAAATACAAAAAATAAGATACAACCAAAACAAATAAAAAACACTGCCTTGCAAACATCAGGTTGAGAATTGGATCCCTTGTGAGTTCTGGAGGCTCAGCCCTGGCGCTATAAGAGGGTATTCCTCCCCCCACATACATACACACACCCCTGCACCACAGACAGTGGGGTGTCAACCATAACTGAAAAGAGCAGGTGACCGTGCCCAGCACCACAAGCAAGAGTGAGGGTGACCCACAGCTATGGCATTAGCAGCAGTGGCAATAGAGAGCACAAGTCCAAATATGCCAACTGCGCTCAGGAACAATCAACCATTACCTGGACCAGTGAACTGACCCATAATTCAATTCCCCAAAGTTTCCATTCTTTTTGGTGTTGACACCTAGCTTGCTTTTGAAATTCATAAAATATTTTGTACACAGGAACGACATAGCACTGTGCTCAAAAACTCATAAGTCTGCATAAAAATGAAAGCCTTGTTTTATATTCCGGTGGTGTCCACAGATTTCAGGGCTGTAAGCTTGGGGACAATTACGTGGCCAACTCCCTCCACAGCGACACTCCTGAGTCTACAGAAGTGGTCTGACTTGGCCAAGCCGGGCTGGCTCAAGAAGGCAAGAATCCTAGCGGGACGCAGTTGTTAGTGGGTTCCCGCAGAAATCTACCCCGTGGGGCTGGAGTGATAGGACAGCGGGTAGGGAGTTTGCCTTGCACGCGGCCAACCCGGGTTCGATTCCCAGCATCCCATTTGGTCCCCTGAGCACTGCCAGGAGTGATTCCTGAGTGCAAAGCGGGTAGTAGCCCCTGAGCATCTCCAGGTGTAACGAGAAAAGGAAGGAAGGAAGGAAGGAAGGAAGGAAGGAAGGAAGGAAGGAAGGAAGGAAGGAAGGAAGGAAGGCAGGCCACGCCCTGACACCCATATGGTGGTGTCAGGGCCTTGCCTTGGCCTCAGGAAAGAAGAGAAGTGAGAATTAGAGGCAGGTGGGTTGTTCCCACTTCCTGGCTATCCTACTGAGCACTGCAACTCTTTAACCAGTGTGGGATGGGTGGAAAACTCTTAGACACGCAAGTTCACCCATGCAAAGAGGCAAAGAACTCAGCAGAATAGCTCAAGTATGATCTGTGAAGCTCAAGTATGATCAGGAAGGAAGGAAGGAAGGAAGGAAGGAAGGAAGGAAGGAAGGAAGGAAGGAAGGAAGGAAGGAAGGAAGGAAGGAAGGAAGGAAGGAAGGAAGGAAGGAAGGAAGGAATCCACCCCGTTTGTCCCCGACTCCAGTAGCGCGGCCCACTGGCTGCTGGAACAAACGTCCAGGGGACAGAAATTAATCTCCAGACTGACAGCGTTCCTGCGCTCCGGCTAGCGCCTCCGTGTTCCAGAAGCAGATGGAAACACCTTGGAAACCCCGGGTCTGGGAGGGAGCCGGGGCGGGGACGCGGAGAGGGGAGGCGGAGCGGGTCGGGCGGGCGGGGGCCGGGCACCGCGCTCTGCTTGCCCGGAGCGCCCGGGGAGCGACCCTGCACGGTCCTAGCACGGCGCCCGCGAGGACGGCGCATCCCGCCGCCGCCGCCGCCCAGGGAAGCGCTTCCCGGGCGCCCATGGGCAGCCCCTGGAACCGCAGCGCCGGCGTCGAGGACGCGGCCGCGCTGCCGTGCGACGAGCGCCGCTGCTCGGCCTTCCCGCTGCGGGCGCTCGTGCCGGTCACCGCCGTGTGCCTGGGCCTGTTCGCCGTCGGGGTGGGCGGCAACGCGCTGACGGTGCTGCTGGCCTGGCGCACGCGGGGCGCGCGGAGCACCACCGACCTGTACCTGGGCAGCCTGGCCGTGGCCGACCTGCTGGTCCTGCTCGGGCTGCCCCTCGACCTGTACCGCCTGTGGCGCTCGCGGCCCTGGGTGTTCGGCTCGCTGCTGTGCCGCCTGTCGCTGTCGCTGGGCGAGGGCTGCACCTACGCGTCGCTGCTGCACGTGACGGCGCTGGGCGCCGAGCGCTACCTGGCCGTGTGCCGCCCGCTGCGGGCCCGCGTGCTGGTCACCCGCCGGCGCGTCCGCGCGCTGCTGGCCGCGCTCTGGGCCGTGGCGCTGCTCTCGGCCGCGCCCTTCTTCTTCCTGGTGGGCGTGCAGCGGGACCCCCGCGCCGTCCCGAACGCCACGTCGTCGGGCCCGGAGGAAGCGGCGGCGCTGTTCAGCCGCGAGTGCCGGCCGAGCCCCGCGCGGGAGGGCGCCCTGCGCGTCGTGCTCTGGGTCACCACCGCCTACTTCGTGCTGCCCTTCCTGGGCCTCAGCGTCCTCTACGGGCTCATCGCGCGCGAGCTCTGGCGGAGCCGGGGCCCGCCGGGAGGCCCCGCGGCCTCGGGGCGGCAGAGAGGCCACCGGCGCACCATCCGCGTCCTCCGTAAGTGCCCACCGCGGCCCGCCCCGCACCACCACCCCGCCTCCCCTCGCCTGTGCCGAGCGCCACCCCCACACCCCCGCACCTCCTTTCTACCTGCTTTCCTTCTCGGGCTTGCGCTCCAGCTGCTCATCTGCGACCTCCAGCTCTGGGGGACCCCGCGGTTTCCCAAGTGTGCAACGTCCAGCCTGGGAGGGTTTCCCAAAGCCGCTGTGATCCGTGGCCCGGGGCCGAGCCGACCTGGGTCACTGAGGCTCTTAAGCCAAACGCCTTCCCTTAGGTGCCCACGCCCAAGGCGCCCAGAGTGGTCTTGAAAGGGGGTAGATCACGTTCAACTCCAGTTTTCCAGTGCACACGAAGAAGCGATCTCAAAGAATGCCCGTGCACCGTGCAATAGCACCGTGCAGATCTGATGCACAACCCGTTGCAACAGCAACCAGGGATTTAGCTCTGAAGTCGGTTGGTAGCTCTGAAGTAGGATCTACCTGTGAAGTAGCAGGCGGCAGCCAGAACGGTTTGTTAGTGGGAACTGCACCTTCTGGTTTCTGTTGGGGCTGGAGAGCACATAGAGGAAGCAAGTGTGCAGACTTAGAGCCAATGTGAACATTCTGTCACCTGTTCTTTTTCTTTTTGGCGCGGGGCATTCGTGAGGTGAAGGTTTCATCCGTTTGGTCTTGCTGTTGATGCTCAGTTTGGCTCTGTGGAGTCTGCTCTCCTGGAAGAGGCTGCTTCGGCTAACTCTGGTGTCTGTGTCTTGTTTTGCAGTGGTGGTGGTTCTGACATTTGTCGTTTGCTGGTTGCCTTTCCATGTGGGCAGAATCATCTACATAAACTCGACAGACACCCGGATGATGTACTTCTCACAGTACTTCAATATTGTCGCTTTGCAACTTTTCTATCTGAGCGCCTCCATCAACCCCATCCTCTATAGCCTCCTCTCTAAGAAGTACCGAACCGCCGCCTGGAAACTGCTGCGGGTGGGGCGGTGCCGGCACAGAGGTCTCTGCAGCGGTGGCTCCAGCATGGGGGACAGGGACAGGAGAGACACTGCGAGCCACACAGAGACCAGCTCTAACAGGAAGACATCTACCACTGGCACAGCCCTGCCTGCCACCTCCTCCCGCGGTCCTGGGACTTCAGAAAAAACAGGTCTGTAGGGAAATAAAGATGGAAAGGGAGGGAGTGAGGCTATGAAGAACAATCGGAAGATGGCATTTTGCAAGTCGAACAGCAACTCTGTATGATTTTTGGGGCGGGGGGGGGTGATGCTGGGGATCAAACCCAGCACCTGACATCGGCAGAGAAAGTGCTTTGCTGCTGGCTTACATCCCTGGCTAGATAAAGTGGCTACACCAATTTCTCTAGTTTTTTTTTTTCTTTCCTCAGAGATGTTCTTGGAAGGTTGGGAAGTCTTCATTCTCCTCCCAGTCACTGGAAATATGATTGCTTTTTTTACACTGGATAAAGCATTTACAGGGACCAGAGAGATAGCACAGGGTTAAGCAACGAGTCTCACATGGCATGGTCCTCTAAGCACAGAACCAGGAGTAGTCCCAAGAAACTACCGGTGTGGCCCCCAAAACCTAGACAAATAAAGTAATAAAGATATGCTGCCATAAAATGGCTGCCTCTGAGATGGGGAGCATATTCATATTTTTTTCTTTCATGTTTGGGATGTTAAGAGAATGATATATACACACAGGGATGATGAAATTACTTTGGTGAGTGTTCCCTAAAATGTTCTTCAGTTCATAAGATTTAATAAGGGTTTATGGAGAGGGAGGACAGGGAGTCAATGCTATGAAAAAATATTAGAAATTGCCATGCAGTTGCTTTCAGAAAGTCCTTCTGTCACACACGTGGCTTGCAAAATCACTGTCCAGGTCCCCTGATCATTATGGGCAGTAGCAAGCTTGGCGAGAATAATGGGCACATCACTTGTGCACTTTTTGTTTCAATTATAGATCAGTTGATGTCCCTCCCACTTGACAATAAAGTGTATTCTTACCATGACTCACAGTCAGAAGTGTTTGAAACTTGCCCCATGATCGCGACTCTTTGTCTCAGAAAGAGCACCTTTCTCTTGCATTGATAGCTGGCTGTGAAGATCCAGGATGACCACATTAGGGGCCACTGGACAAGGACAAACACACTTTGCCTTTCAGTCTGATATCCCCTTCTCCCCAGGGGCTGTCACAGAGGCTTTGCCCAAGGCTCAATCCCAGCACCGTGACAGACATGTGCCAGTGTCCCTGCAGCTGACAGAGATGTGTTCCAGTGACCCTGCAGCTGACAGAGGCATGCGCTGGTATCCTTGCAGCTGACAGAGGCATGCGCTGGTATCCTTGCAGCTGACAGAGGCATGTGTGGGTGTCCTTGCAGCTGACAGAGGTGGGTGCTGGTATCCCTGCAGCCACTCTTGGAGCTGAGCCACTGGTTAGATGAGGTGTGAGTGTGGAGAAGAGCTTGTACTTCAGTCATTCAGTCAGCAGGTATTATCAAGCAACTGCTAAGTGCTAGTGGTATATGACAACATACACTAGAAAAATTAATCCACGACACCGTGTCCAAGTCAACCATCTTTTTTTTTTTTTTTTGCTTTTTTGGGTCACACCCGGCAATGCACAGGGGTTATTCCTGGCTCTGCACTCAGGAATTACTCCTGGCGGCGCTCAGGGGACCATATGGGATGCTGGGAATCGAACTCAGGTCGGCCGCGTGCAAGGCAAACGCCCTACCCGCTGTGCTATTGCTCCAGCCCCGTCAACCATCTTTTTAATGGTTTTTATTTGTTTGAAACAGGTGAACTACTCCAGAGTTAATAAAATTATTCACATCAGATGTCATAGACCCCACAGATTATTGGGTTCATATTCCCCCATGCACGGTACTCTGCTGTCTCTACAAGACAATATCCTTCCAAGGGAAGTGTTCAAAGAATCTTGGCACAGGATCTGCCAGGAGGCTAGAATTGCTCCCACCTGCGTTCTTCCCATCCTCCCTACACACAAACCATTAGTCATCCAAGGGGACAGAAGAGGGCATGTGATAGCCTTCAAGAGTTAGAACAGACCTCTCCAGGGATTTTCCACTCCCCTAATGGGGATTGTGTAGTCCAAGTGTTTTAAACATCGGCATGAGGAATTTGGAATTGTGAGCCAGCATTTAGAACACTCTGGACTCTATTCCAGAGACCTAGTCAGCCTGAGCAGCTTTCACCGAGTGAGCATGACCTCTCCTGGAAACACAAAAGCGTGTGTCGCTGAGCCCGTGTGCTCTGAGCTTGCTGTGGCCACTTGTTCTGTCTTTCCCCACTGTGGTGCAGTTTTAAGATGACAGAGCAGACTGACTCCTTGCTGCCCTCTTAGAGAAACACATTCCTTAAATACAGCCCTTACTCAGAGACAAACTGCACCCACCAGGCCTGAGGAACTGACACTGGGTAGACAGCGATGCTCTGCCAAGACCTTTCTTGGCATATTTCATTGCTGGCAACAGGTTCCCAGGGTTTATCATTTGCTCCCTAGCCCAGGTCCCCCATTTTATCCCCTTGGTCTCTCACTGAGTAGACAAGATATGTTGAATTCAACTCCAAGTGGAGAACAGGGCACAGGTGGCCGCTAGGGGCTGAATAAGCAATAGTAAGAGACATCTGTCCTGCGTCACCAGCCAGCAGGGGCTAGAGTGACAAGGAGTAAAAATGGCCCAGCCAGGAGCCAAGGATGAAAGAGAGTGCAGAAACCCCACCCCCCCAGAGAAAAGAGAGGGACAGGCAAAGGCTCTGGTGAAGGATTTGCACCTGCAAATGAGTCCTCACCCCGGAGGGGCTGGCAGTGGCTGACTCTGGAGCCTTATGGGTGCTGGTATTCCCAGCAGCCCAGTCCTGGACACAAGCTGGGGAGCACAGCGACTCCCCCCTTCTGCCCCCACCTGTGGCACTCTGACCTTGACAGTGTCCTTTCCCCTCCCCCTCCCCCAGCCCCCACCCCCGCCACAATTTCCAAGCCAGATCTGCCACAGCTCTGCAACTCCTTTCTCTGACCTCTGAAAAAGGGTGCAAATATCAAAAAAAAATTCCGATTTTATGTGGGGATAAAAAATATATCTTTTTTTTTTTGCTTTTTGGGTCACACCCGGCGATGCACAGGGGTTACTCCTGGCTCTGCACTCAGGAGTTACTCCTGGCGGTGCTCAGGGGACCACATGGGATGCTGGGAATCGAACCCGGGTCGGCCGCGTGCAAGGCAAACACCCTACCCGCTGTGCTATCTCTCCAGCCCCCCAAAATATATCTTTTTAAAAAGAATATACAGGTCAAGAAATACTACAGGGGTTAAGGGGCTTGCCTTGCATATGACTGACAGACACTGGTTCAATCCCTGTTACCATATACGGTCCTCCGAGTACTGCCAGGATGATCCCTGAGCACAGGGCCAGGAGCAAGCCCTGAGCACTGCTGGGTGTAGTTCCAGCCCCTTCTAGCATTTTTTAAAAATGAAAATGTAAAAGCAGATTATATAGGGCCATGAATGTGGCTCAGTGGTGGAACCTGTGCCTCTCTGGTAACACACACACACACACACACACACACACACACACACACACACACACACAGATGCATGCAGGTTTCAAAGTCGTAAAGTCTTATCAATACCAATACAATTACAGACTTTCCTTACTCCCCAAAGCAGAGCATTCTTTTTATTTTTTTTTTTGGGTGACACCCAGTGATGCACAGGGGTTACTCCTGGCTCTGCACTCAGGAATTACTCCTGCCAGTGCTCAGGGGACCATATGGGATACTGGGAATCGAACCCAGGTCAGCTGTGTGCAAGGCAAATGCCCTACTCGCTGTGCTATTGCTCCAGCTCCTGGAGTAATTCTTTTGCTTTTTTTTTGTTTTTTAGGTCACACCTGGAGATGCAGAGGGGTTACTCCTGGTTCATGCATTCAGGTATTACTCCTGGTGGTGCTCGGTGGTGCTTTTAGCAAATGGGCTGCTGGGAATCGAACCCAGATTGGCCACATGTAAGGCAAACGCCCTACCTGCTGTGCCTACCCCCGCCCCAAGCAGAGCATTCTTTTTTTTTTTAATCATTTTTTTTTATTAGTGAAACACCATGAAGTACACTTATAGACTAATAAATTTTTGTGCTTGGGTTTCAGTTATACAATGATCAAGTACCCATCCCTCCACCAGTGCCCATCCTCCCCCACCACGGGTCCTAGCATCCCTCCCACCCCCCATCCTCCCCCCCACCCCCCCGTCCCACCCTGCCGCTGTGGCAGGGCATTCCTCCCTGTTCTCTCTCTCTTCTTTTGGGTACTGTGTTTTGCCAGAGAGGCATTGAGTGGCAGTCATGTTTGGTCTATAGACCACTTTTAGCATGTCTCTCCCACCCTGGGAGGGTCTTCACAACACCCTTTATTTGGTGCTCTCTTCTCTATCTGAGCTTCCTTCTCACCTAGCACATGTGGCTGGCCTTCAAGTCATGGAGCTAAATTCCTGGTACTAATCTGAGCCCTTCCTGGGTGTTAGTCTCCCGTTTTGTTGCTTTATGTTCCCCAGATGAATGCAATCTTTCTGTGTCTATCCCGCTCTTTCTGACTCATTTTGCTTAACATGATACTTTCCATGTAGTACCACTTGTATGTAAATTTCATAACTTCATCTTTTCTAACAGCTACATAGTACTCCATTGTGTAAATGTACCAAAGCTTCTTTAACCAGTCATCTGTTCTCGGGCACTCAGGTTTTTTCCAGATTTTGGCTATTGTAAAGAGTGCTGCAATGAACAAACAATTGCAGATGTCACTTCGACTATACATTTTTGCCTCTCTGGGATATATTCCCAGGAGTGCGATAGCTGGGTCAAATGGGAGATCGAATTCTAATTTTTAGAGAATCGTCCATACTGTTTTCCAAAAGGGTTGGACCAGCCTGCATTCCCACCAGCAGTGAAGGAGGGTCCCTTTCTCGCCACATCCGCGCCAGCACCTGTTGCTTTTGTTCTTGTGGATGTGGGCCAGTCTCTGTGGTGTGAAATGATATCTCATTGTTGTTTTGATCTGCATCTCTCTGATGATTAGTGATGTAGAGCATTTTCTCATGTGCCTTTTTGCCTTTCGAATTTCTTCTTTGCGAAAGTTTCTGTTCATTTCCTCGCCCCATTTTTTGATGGGGTTGGGTGATTTCTTCTTGTGTAGTTTAACCAGTACCTTGTATATCCTTGAAATCAACCCCTTGTCGGATGTGTATTTGGTGAATATTCTTTCCCATTCTGTAGGCTGTCTTTGTATTTTGGTCACTGTTTCTTTTGAGGTGCAGAAGCTTCTTAGTTTAAGATAGTCCCATTTGTCTATCTCTGTTTTCACTTGCTCGGCCAGTGGCGTGGCGTCTTTGAAGACACCACTAACTTCAATATCGTGGAGAGTTTTGCCAACTTTGTCTTCAATAAACATTATGGATTCCGGTCTGATGTTGAGGTCATAAATCCATTTCGATCTTACTTTTGTGCATGGCGTTAGGCAGAGATCTGAGCCCACTTTTTTGCATGTAGCCGTCCAGTTTTGCCAGCACAATTTATTAAAGAGGCTTTCCCTGCTCCATTTCACTTTTCTTGCCCCCTTATCGAAGATTAGATGATTATATGTTTGGGAGGAGATGTCAGTATATTCAACTCTATTCCATTGGTCTGCAGCTCTGCTTTTGTTCCAGTACCATGCTGTTTTGATTATTACTGCTTTGTAGTAGAGCTTGAAGTTAGGTAGGTTGATTCCTCCCATTTTCTTTTTCCCAAGAATTGCTTTAGCTATTCGTGGGGGCTTATTGTTCCATATAAATTTCAGGAGTGTTTGCTCCATTTCTTTGAAGAATGTCGTGGGTATCCTT
The DNA here is from genome assembly GCF_029834395.1 of Sorex fumeus. Classification (NCBI taxonomy): domain Eukaryota; kingdom Metazoa; phylum Chordata; class Mammalia; order Eulipotyphla; family Soricidae; genus Sorex; species Sorex fumeus. The sequence continues at coordinate 14,200,716 of NW_026606152.1, forward strand.
ATAGGGATTGCATTGAATTTGTACAGTGCCTTGGGAAGTATTGCCATTTTGACAATGTTGATTCTCCCCATCCATGAACAGGGGATATTTTTCCATTTCCTCGTGTCCTCTTTTATTTCCCGAAGTAGCATTTTGTAGTTTTCTTTGTACAGATCCTTTACTTCCTTAGTTAAGGCGATTCCTAGGTACTTGATTTTCTGGGGCACAATTGTGAATGGAATTGTTTTCTTCATGTCACTTTCTTCTCTTTCATTATTTGCATATAGGAAAGCCATGGATTTTTGGGTATTGATTTTATAGCCTGCCACTTTACTATACAAGCCTATTGTTTCTAGGAGTTTCTTGGTAGAGGTTTTAGGGTTCTCTAAGTATAGTATCATGTCATCTGCGAATAGTGAGAGCTTAATTTCTTCTTTCCCTATCTGGATGCCCTTAATATCTTTTTCTTGCCTAATCGCTATTGCAAGTACTTCCAGTACTATATTGAACAGCAGTGGAGAGAGTGGGCATCCTTGTCTCGTCCCTGACCTTAGGGGGAAGGCTCTCAGTTTTTCCCCATTGAGGATGATGTTTGCTGTAGGTTTGTGGTAGATGGCTTTAACTATATTGAGGAAAGTCCCCTCTATCCCCATTTTGGCAAGGGTTTTCATCATGAATGGGTGCTGGATCTTGTCAAATGCTTTTTCTGCATCTATTGATATGATCATATGATTTTTATCTTTTCTTTTGTTGATATGATGGATTATGTTGATTGATTTCCGAATGTTGAACCATCCTTGCATCCCTGGGATGAATCCTACTTGGTCATGATGTATGATCTTTTTGATGAGTTGTTGAATTCTATTGGCTAGTATTTTGTTGAGAATCTTCGCATCCGTGTTCATCAGGGATATTGGCCTGTAGTTTTCTTTTCTTGTGGTGTCTTTGTTTCCTTTTGGTATTAGAGAGATATGGGCTTCATAGAAACTGTTTGGGAGAGTTTCCGTTTTTTCAATTTCCTGGAAAAGCTTGAGAAGAACTGGCAATAGGTCCTCTCTAAATGTTTGGAAAAATTCGCTAGTAAATCCATCTGGACCTGGGCTTTTGTTTTTGGGAAGACTTTTGATTACAGTTTCAATTTCCTTGATGTGAATAGGTCTATTCAGGTACTCTATATCTTCTTGCTTCAGCTTTGGGAGATGATAGGAATCCAGGAATTTATCCATTTCTTCTAGATTCTCTTGTTTCGTGGCATACAGACTTTCAAAGTAGTCTCTGATGATCTCTTGAATTTCTTTAGTTTCTGTTGTGATATCCCCATTCTTATTTCTGATTCGATTTATTAAGGCTCTCTCTCTCTGTTTCTTTGCGAGTGTTGCTAGTGGTTTATCTATCTTATTTATTTTCTCGAAGAACCAGCTCTTGGTTTTATTGATCTTTCGGATTGTTTCTTTGTTTTCCATGTCGTCGATTTCTGCTCTAAGTTTTACGATCTCTTTCCTTCTGCCTGATTTAGGCTCTTTCTGTTGATCCTTTTCTAAGGTCTTGAGCTGTGAGGTCAAGTTGTTTATGTGCATCGTTTCTACAGTCCTAAGATATGCTTGCAGAGCTATAAATTTTCCCCTTAATACAGCTTTCGCTGCATCCCATAAGTTCTGGTAGTTTGTGTCTTCATTCTCATTTGTTTCCAGGTATCTTTTGATTTCGTCCTTGACTTCGTTCTTGACCCACTCATTGTTCAGCATCGAGTTGTTTAATTTCCAGGTGTTTGATTTTGTTCTCCGTGTCAGTGTGTGATTCACTTCTATCCTCAGTGCGTCATGGTCTGAAAAGATGGCTGATACTATTTCTATCTTCCTGATTCTGTTGAGGTATGTTTTGTGTCCTAAGACATGGTCTATTTTGGAAAATGTTCCGTGCGCACTGGAGAAGAATGTGTATTCTTTCTTTTTGGGGTGTAAAGCCCTGTATAAGTCCATAAGCCCTTTCTCTTCTATTTCTTCTTTCAAAGCCAATAATTCCTTGCTGGGTTTTGTTCTTGTTGATCTATCCAGAGTTGATAAGGCGATGTTGAAGTCTCCAAGTACTATTGTGTTGGTAGCGATGTCCTCCTTAAAGTCTGTTAGCAGTTGTTTTAGATATTTAGCTGTTCCCTCATTAGGTGCGTATACATTTAAGAGTGTGATTTCTTCCTGCTGTATGTATCCCTTGATGAAGAGAAAATAGCCTTCCCTGTCCCTTCTAATCTTTTTCAATGTGAAATTAATGTTGTCGGATACTAGTATGGCCACCCCAGCTTTTTTGAAGGGGCTGTTTGCTTGCAGGATTGTTTTCCATCCTTTGACTTTGAGTCTGTGTTTGTTCTGGCTGTTGAGATGAGTTTCTTGTAGGCAGCAGAATGTTGGGTTCTGTCTCTGTATCCATTTTGCCACTCTGTGTCTCTTCAATGGTGAATTTAGACCATTGACATTGAGAGAGAGTATGGTTATGGGGTTTTGTGTCATTTTCTGTAGGGTGTGTTGTGGTTGTAAGGTTTGTCTTTTCTTATAGTAGCCCCTTTAGGCCTTGCTTTAGGTTTGGTTTTGAGTCTATGAAGTTCCTGAGCTGCTGTTTATCTATAAAATAGTGTACTGTTCCTTCGATTTTGAGGGAGAGTTTAGCTGGATAGAGTATTCTTGGGGAAGCATTCATTTCCGTGAGTTTTTTGACTATATCTTGCCACTGCCTTCGGGCTTGCAGGGTTTCCTCTGATAGGTCTGCTGTGAATCTAAGGGGTGCTCCTTTGTATGTGATTTCCTTCTTTGCCCTTGCTGCTTGCAGTATTGTGTCTCTATCGGCAGCATCAATCATTCTAACTATGATATGCCTTGGAGTGTTTTTGTTGGGGTCTCTTTTAGCTGGCACCCTTCGGGCTTCTTGAACCTGAATGGCTGCATTGCAGAGCTCTGGGAATTTTTCAGCAATGATTTGTTTGACGGTGTTTTTTTCGTTGGGGTTGTTTCCCTGAGGTTCAGGTAGTCCCATGATTCTAATATTGTTCCTCTTGGAATCATCTGCTAGGACTCTTATTCTCTGTAGAGCCATTTTGAGGTCCCTTGCCACTGTTTGTTGTTTGCGTGTTGGTTTGTTGCAGCTGATCTTCCAGCTCACTGATTCTCTCTTCAGCTGCGGTCATTCTATTTTTAAGAGAAGAAACTGAGTTTCTCATTTCATCTATGGAGTCTTTTAATCGTGACATTTCTGCTCTCATTTCTTCGCGTAATTTGTTGATTTTATCTGTGGTGTTACTGGCTGTCTGTCTGACCGTTTCATTGAGTTGATTGAACATCTTGATGACTTCATATCTGAATTCTGTGTCAGAGAGATCCCTTAGGTGAGCTGTATTGACAGAATGTTCTGGATTGTTTTTGTTCTCCTCCGCTTGAGGTGGGGATTTTCTTTGTTTCTTCATATTGCTGAGTAAGTTGGGGACCAAATTCCTTGGGAACTAGGTTCCTTTGAATTAGTAAACACCCTGCGGCCGCCGGCCGGAAAAGGCCACGCCCACTCTGAAGCCACGCCCACTCTGAAGCCACGCCCACTCTGAAGCCACGCCCACTTCTGAAGAGGCCACACCTCTACGGAAAACTGGGTTTGAGATGACATGAGCGCCGCATGAGTAGTGAAGAGGGGACGGCAGCCGCTCACGGCTGCGTTTCTCCAGGCGTCTGCCGGGATGCCTGAGGTCCCGAAGGGAGAGATGGAAGTCCCGGGGCCACACACCGGGGGCAGGTCTGACCTGGGTTTGAGAGGAGAGGAGCGCCGCGTGACTGCCGGAGAGGGGACGGGGACGGCAGCCGCTCACGGCTGCGTTTCTCCAGGCGTCAAGCAGAGCATTCTTATGAAAACTTTCCTGCACACAAAAAAAAGGTACTTCGAGGCCAGAGGAAGAGTATAGTGGGGACGACATTTGCCTTGCATGTGATCGACCTGGGTTCGATTTCTGGCATCCCATATGGTTCCTCAAGCATCACCAGGAGTGATCCCTGGTTGCAGAGCCAGGAGTAGCACCTGAGCACTGCTGGGTGTGGTGCCAACACAAAGAAAAAATGAGGGGGGCACTTTTCCTAAGCAAAAAATGCATAAAGAGATACGAAGATTGTAAACAATGAGACTTGGGACTTGGGTGAGCGCTGGGGTGGAATCATGAACGTCCTTTCTATTCAGCGGGAACTGCTAACTGTGGTCCAATCGTGCCATGGTCCCGGCGGCCAGTCCCTCAACCCCATTAACCTCTCATCACCGCAAGTTCTGCCACCTGCAGGGTGTGGTAAGCAGCTCTTCACCAGGCTTTTTGTTCTTTAAAAACAAAGAGGCCTGAGAGGCAGAACAGCCCTGCATGTGGCTGACCTGGGTTTGATCTCTGGCACCACATTGGTCTCCCTAACCTTGCCTGGCAGTTTCCCCCTCTCACAGAGCCCAGCAATCAACCGAGAGTATCCTGTCTGCACGGCAGAGCCTGGCAAGCTACCCATGACGTATTTGATATGCCAAAAATAACAATAATGGGTCTCATTCCCCTGACCCTGAAAGAGCCCCCAATACACCATTGGGCTTCACTAGCATGCGACAGGGGCGAATGGAGACGTTACTGTTGCCCGCTCAAGCAAATGGATGAACAACAGGATGACAAGTGATACAAGTGAACCTTGCCTGGACTCATCCCTGAGCTCAGAGCCAGGAGAAAGCCCTCAGCATCACTGGGTGTAGTGCCCAAATAAAGAAAATGTTCTATTTTTCTTTTAACCTCAATATCTGGACCGATTCCTTACTCTCCTCCTCAGTTCATACCAGGTAGGCCTGCTCAGAACTTGATGCCTTCTTGGGATTCAGGATCAATACCTGCTTCCTTCACCCCACTTCACCCAAAGGGCCAACAAGTAGCCCTAGCATTACTTACTTGGGACTTTTCCTTTGTGCCATCAGCTAGTTTTTATTTGTTTGTTTGTTTGGTTCTGACAGTGCTCAGGGCTTACTCCTGACTCTGCTCTCAGGGATAACTCCTGGAAGAGCTCAGGGGATTATATGGGATGTTGGGGATTGAATTTAGGTCAGCTGCATGCAAGGTAAGTGCTATACCCACGGTACCATCTCTCTATCCCCCTGTGTCATCAGCTGGAATTCTTGAGGATGTTTCATCTCATCTCCCTAAAGCTACCACCTCCTATGTCCTCCTGCTGATAAGTCACAACAGCTTCAGGTCTCAGAACTTTCAAAGCTCTAAAACTCAGGGAATGATTGGACATGGGACATGAGGAATGCATAACTCCAATATGAACCCAGTGTAACTAAAAGAAGACACTTACTGAAACAACCTGTGTTAGTTCAGAAAGTGGTGCTCAGCCTGGCCCACAGGTGGCAAGACTTGAACTCAGTGGCAGGGAGAGGTGTGAGAGCTGAGAGACTGGGTCATCAGGTAGTCATTATTGCACCTCAGAGCATGCTAATGATTATCTCTAGTTACTCTGTATTCCGGGCTGGAGTGATAGCACAGTGGTAAGGCGTTTGCCTTGCACACAGCCAGCCCGGCCGAGCCGGGTTTGATTCCTCTGAGCCGGGTTTGATTCCTCTGCCCCTCTCGGAGAGCCTGGCAAGCTACCGAGAGTATTCAATATGCCAAACACAGTAACAAGAAGTCTCACAATGGAGACGTTACTGGGCCCGCTTGAGCAAATCGATGAACAACGGGAGGACAGACAGACAGACAGACTCTGTATTCCAGGAAGCTGGCTAGCAGCAAGTATTCTGTTGTGTTTTCCAGAAACTCCTTGAAACAGGTCTCAGCCATTAAATTATTATACATAAATGCCACACGAACCCACACAGAGTTTTGTTTTCTTATATATGAACAATACACAGAGCCCTCCAGTTTGAAATATATCTAAGTGGAAGTTGAATTCAGGACTCACGATCATCCTGTTGTTCACTGATTGCCTCGAGCAGGCACCAGTAACGTCTCCTTCGTCCTAGCCCCGAGATTCTAAAAAGTGCCACATTCAAGGCTCTTTCAGGGTTCGGAGAATGAGACCCATCATTGTTACTGGTATTTGGCATATTGGGTATGCTACGGGGAGTTTGCCAGACTCTGCCGTGTGGCTGGTCCAAGTGCAGTGGTATTTACAATTAATTGATCACAGCCAGTTACAGATGAATTCAGGGCTAATGACAAATATTTGGGAATCAACAGCAAAGATGTTATTATTTTTTTCAGAGACTTCCCAACTTCAGCTTGTACCAGAAAGACCCAAGGGCTACTTAATTTTTCCCGCACTTGATTTAAACACTGTAGTTTACAAAGTTGCTTATGATGATTTGTTATCGGCATTCAATATTCCAACACCAACCCCACAGCCACTATCACCTTCCCAAAGGGCTACTCTAAATCACAACTGGCTGAGCCTCTCCAGAACATCTGATTCTCTGAGACACCTCCTGTTATACCGGGTTTTGGGCTTCTCGTTTGCAGAAACCAGTTCCACATGTGAGAATACAAAAGCAGAGGACCTTTATTGCTAGCTCGAGTTTGGGTCCAAGTCTCATCCAATGCAATGGAGTCTTGACAAGACCCAGAACCCTTATTACAGCAGGTTTTTATATTCTTAATCACATAAGCATAGTTGGCAGGTGCCAACTTTGATCATGTAAGCATAGCTAGAAGGCGCCAACGGTTACACTTTGTGGTTTTTTTCCAGTAACAGACTACAGGACAAGACAACAGGATGTGTCACTTACTGATTAATGAAAGCGGGTAGGGACAGGGGTGGGGGGAGGTCTTTCCAGTAACTCTAACCACAAACTTTTGGGGAAACAGGAACACCGGTCTTCGGGAAACAGAAATTTTGGCCTACTACTTGCTTTGCTGAAGTGCAGCTTGTCATGGCTTCTGTTCTGCCTCAGTCCAGCCCTTCATTTCCCCCTTTTTATTTAGCTCATATGAGGAATCTTCCTCATATATTGACCCATTTATGGGGTGCACCCACTCTGCCTGCTGGTCCTCTGTGTTAACTCATGATATTGTTATCTTAGTACCACCAGTTGAACTGTGTTTATCCTATCTTTAACAAAAGACACCGACTTACTCAGGATGCAGGGGCCCACGATCACGATCACGATCATCCTATTGTTCATCAATTGCCTCGAGCAGGCACCAGTAATGTCTCCTTCGTCCTAGCCCTGAGATTTTAAAATGTGCCATATTCAAGGCTCTTTCAGGGTTAGGAGAATGAGACCCATCATTGTTACTGGTATTTGGCATATTGGGCACGCCACGGGGAGTTTGCCAGACTCTGCCATGTGGGCAGGTTACATTCGGTAGCCTGCCAGGTTGTCCAAAGTAAGAATGAGATAATAAGATGTCTCTGTTACTGCTTCCGGGAGCTGGGTTTTATAGTCTCTGGGTTTTGACCGTTGATGGGATTACGCGGTGCTGGGGGTCAGTTGGTGGGCTTGACCTCTGCCTACTGCTCGGGGTGGGGAGTGAAATTCAATCTGCCCCCTCCGAGGGGACCAGGTGAGGACAGCCAGGCATGGGGCCTGGAGACTCTGCACTGTTCTCTTCTGGGAGCTGGGTTTTATAGTCTCTGGGTCTTGCAGAGCTCCGCCAGCCGAAGACTTACAGAACCAGCCACAACCATGCTGAGACCACTCTCCACGCACTTGAAGGTACCGGCAGAGGAACAAAGGCATGTGGGCTCCAGGGCTGAGATCTTCAAGCCTGCTCAGATCTGGGCTGAGCATCCTCCACCCAGATCCTCCATCTTCCAATAGGCAGGGGTCATGCCCACCAACTGACCCCCAGCGCCTTGTAATCTCATCAATGGCAGGGGCCCACAGTCAGGAGCAAAAACAGGAGCACTGGGGATCCCCTGTGGGATGGGATCAGGGTGACAAGTTGACTTTCCCAATTCCCCTCTATAACAATACCTGTAGCACAATCTTTACCATTAAACACAATTCAGAAGGGTTGGAATTGGCAAAGTAGGAAGGGGACAAGCAAGGGTTTACATGCAAGCAAGCCAAATATTGTTGGGTCCCCAGTAGAGGGGCTCTTCTAGAAGACCTGCGGTATAATTGCTGGGAGGCCACTCTATAGTTTTGGTTACAATGTGCTCAGTAGGTCTTTGAAAAAAAACACATGTCCTAGCATGGACCATAACTAGCACAGATCAAAGTTAATTCTACCTGTCTCGGTATCAGAAAGTACCCAGTGCTAAAACTGGGGCACTTAAGAAGCTCGCTGCACAGTTGTCACTATGAGCATGCAGAAACAGAAAATAACCCCATGCCCTTCCCATGGTTCCTTTATGTAACTTCCTTAAGTCTTATCTTGAGGAGGTCATCTCCTGTTGTCTGGACATGCCACTGGTCGGTGTCTTCTGTCTTTGGGGGTAGGGGCGGGGGCAGCTTTAACATGTGAAGCGTGGACCCAGGTTTTGATTCCGTCCACCTTCAGAGCAGTTGGTATGGTCAAGATCACGGTATCAATGCAAAAAAGTGGGCTCAGAACTCTGCCTAACACCATGTACAAAAGTAAGATGAAAATGGATTAAAAACCTCAACATCAGACCAGAAACCATAAGGTACATTGAAGACAAAGTTGGCAAAACCTCCATGACATTGAAGCTAATGGTATCTTCAAAGATGCCACGCCACTGGCTGAGCAAGTGAAAACAGAGATAGATAAATGGGACTATCTTAAACTAAGAAGTTTCTGCACCTCAAAAGAAACAGTGATCAAAATACAAAGACAGTCTACAGAATGGGAAAGGATATTCACCGAATACACATCTGATAAGGGGTTGATATCAAGGATATACAAAATACTGGTTGAACTCCACAAGAAGAAAACATCCAACCCCATCAAAAAATGGGGCAATTAAATGAACAGAAACTTTCTCAAAGAAGAAATCCGAATGGCAAAAAAGCACATGAGAAAATGCTCTACATCATTAATCATCAGGGAGATGCAGATCAAAACCACAATGAGATACCATCTCACACCTCAGAGACTGGCTCACATCCAAAAGAACAAAAGCAACCGATGCTGGTGCGGATGTGGCGAGAAAGGGACACTCCTTCACTGTTGGTGAGAATGTCGACTGGTTCAGGCCTTCTGGAAAACAGTATGGACGATGCTCAAAAAATTAGAAATTGGGCTCCCATTTGACCCAGCAATACCACTCCTGGGAATATATCCCAGAGAGGCAAAAAGGTATAGTCAAAGTGACATCTGCACTTGTTTGTTCATTGCAGCACTCTTTACAATAGCCAGAAACTGGAAGAAACCTGAATGCCCAAGAACAGATGACTGGTTAAAGAAACTTTGGTACATCTACACAATGGAGTACTATGTAGCTGTTAGAATAGATGAAGTCATGAAATTTATATACAAGTGGTACAACATGGAAAGTATCATGGTAAGCGAAATGAGTCAGAAAGAGAGGGATAGACATAGAAAGATTGCATTCATCTGGGGAATATAAAGCAACAAAATATGAGATTAATACCCAAGAATAGCTGAGATCAGCACCAGGAGGATTACTCCATAGCTTAGAGGCCAGCCAGGCATTCTAGGGAAAAGGGCAGCTCAGATAGAGAAGGGAGCACCAAATAAAGGATGTTTGGAGGATCCTCCCAGGAGGGGAGATGCATGTTGAAAGTAGACTATGGACTGAACATGTTTGCCACTCAAAGTCTCTTTTGCAGACCACAACACCCAAAAGGAGAGAGAGAACACAAGGGGTTGCCCTGCCACAGAGGCAGGGTGGGATGGGAGGGATGGGAGTGGGAGGGATATTATCCATTGTGGTGGAAAATGGGCACTGGTGGAGGGATGGGTATTTGACCATTGTATAATCGAAACCCAAGCACAAAATATTGTAAATCTACAACTGTACCTCATTGTGTTTCACTATTAATAATAATAATATATATAAAAAGATTAAATTAAAAAAAAAGATCACGGTATCGGTATAAGGACCTATCCACCGAGGCTCACAGGTGAGAGTCTTATGTCACCTGATTCAGACCACTTGATCACTTGACTTCCTGTTAATCATCGATTTGCTCGAGCTGCCGCCAGTAATGTCTCATTCGTCCCTGTCGCATACTAGTGTAGCCCAGTGGCGTCTGTTCGCTCTAGGAACACGAAGAACCTCAAACCGATCGTTCATGATCTTGATGAAGAAGTCTGACCATCTGGTAGGTGGGCTGCCACGTGGTCTTTAGACATCCTGTGGAATACAGTTGGTAACAGCTCTAGTCCAGCGGTCGTCTTTAAGTCTCATTAAGTGACCAGCCCATCTGATTTTTGACACCTTGGCAAATGAGACAGCGTCCCTGATTCTTGACTGTCGACGAGGTCGGAACTCCGGATTCTTTCTCTCATTTGAGTGAAACGTGATATTCCGAGCATAGCTCTTTCAATTCCTCTTTGGGAGACGCGAATAGCATTCTCATCCTGTTTGCGTAGGGCCCAGGTCTGTGAGGCATATGTTAATGCAGGAAGAACAGTGGAATCGAAGAGATGTGCCCGGAGCCGGAGGTTCTTCGTCCTCTTAGCTATTTCTTTGACGCTCTTGAAGGCGTTCCAAGCCACTTGCTTCCTCCTGTGCAGCTCGGGTGCCAGGTCATTGGTCATGTTGACTTCTCGACCTAGGTACACATAGCTGTTGCGTTCGGAGATGGTCGTTTCGTTGAGAGTGAATGGGGTGTCAGGAACGAGGCTGTTTCTCATAAACATTGTCTTCATAAGATTCAGCTGTAATTCGACCTTTCCACACTAGCATTTGTGCAGCTTGGCTAATGTTTGGTGTTATTAAAACAATGTCATCAGCAAAGCAGAGGTGGTGTAGTTGCCGATCATCTATCTTCACTCCCATTCCTTCCCATTCCAGTCGTCACATGATGTTCTTGAGGGTGGCACTGAAAAGTTTCAGTGAAATGGTATCACCCTGCCAAACCCCTCTCTTGACATCAATGATTACTTCTTTGTAGAATGGTGAGATCCTGGTAGTGAATCCATAATACAGCTCACGGAGGATCTTGATGTATTGAGCTTGAATGCCCTGATTGGCTAGGCCTTCAATGACGCTTCTGTCTCAACAGAATCAAAGGCCTTCTTCAAATCAGAGCAGCATCTTGAACTCCCAAGAAACCTCAGTGAGCTTGGTTATTGTGTGGATATGGTCGATGGTGCTGAATCCTTTGCGGAACCCGGCTTGCTCGCATGGTTGTCCTTCATCTAATGTTCTGCCAATCCTATTTAGGATGATTCGAGTGAACAACTTATAGATGACAGACAATAGGCAGATCGGGCGATAGTTGCCAATGTCATGGATGTCTCCCTTCTTGTACAGTAGTGCAGTCCTGCTGGTTTTCCATTGGGATGGATCCTTGCATTCAGACAGGTAGCGTGTGAAGAGCTGAGCCAGCGTATTGATGAGTACTGATGGCAGGTTCTTCAGGTATTCAGGTCTGACCTTATCTGGGCTGGGTGCTGTTCATTTCTTTACTGATGAAATGACATGTCGGATTTCGGAAGGGAGAACATTGGGAACGACATATCCATCCTGTGGAATTTGGTATGTTGGTAAGTGGACATGGCTATCAAAGAGATTTGAGTAGAAGTCATGGATAATCTTCTCCATTGCCATTCTGGAAGATGTGATAGATCCATCAGGATGTCGGAGGGCAGTCATCTTTGTCTTGTAGTTGGCAAAGGACAGGCGGGCATTATGAATACTTTTCCTGGCTTCTGCCACATCTACCCGCACTTCTGCTCTTCTCTCTTTGAGATCTTCTTTGATCATATCTCTGCACTGCTTTGTGAGCTCCGATGTACGCTTGCAGTTGCCTGACGCATGCGCCAAACCACGCTGGCGAATAAGCTCAAGAGTTTTCGAAGACAGGTGGGGTTTTTTTGTGGCTATCTCTCTCTTGATGGTCCCTGCACAATCATGGAGGTGCTGAACCAGTCGATCGTATTCCTCATCAATCTTGTCAACAATGGCATCTTGCCATGTTGCCACAATAGTGCCAAAGAGCTCCCAGTTGGTGGTCGTTCTGGGAGTTCTCTTTTTAAACTTTGCAGGCCTTTCTCCCCGCTCTGCGAAGTAGAATTTTGCACGAAGGAGACAGTGGTCTGATCCCGTTCAGAATTTTGGGACAACAGCGACATCGGTCAGGCAAAACCGTCGATTGAATATGATGTGGTCTATTTCGTTGTGGAATCGTCCACCGGGAGACTCCCACGTCCAACATTTAGATTCGGCCTTCTGGAACTGTGATGGGGTGGTCTTGGATGGTCTTGGTCGACATGATGAACTCAGACAGTCTCTCACCCTGTTCATTTCATTCTAGGCCATGGGTCCTGATGTGAAGTTCTTCGGCTGATCTTCTCGGTCCTATCTTGGCATTAAAATCACCCACAATGATCTTGTAGAAGGTGTGGTCTTCTTTATAGAACTTCTCCAGCTCCATGTAGAACTTCTCAATTTCTCCTTCATCATAATTAGATGTAGGTGCATAGACAATGAAGATAGAAACTGCCAGCAGTGAGCCACATCTATTCAAATGTAAACGTTCGATTCGGGTTGTTAGGCATTCAAATTAATCACTTCCTCCACTACCCAGCCGCCACCATACTCCAGGACACTTTCTGGACCTGCGTGGCCGCAAAGTGGCCGCACGACACATTATAAGACCCATGGGTATAAATACCCATCTTCCGGAATTGCCGTACCATATTTGATAGGGTTCAAATATGGTAACACCTACAAGGGTGATTAGAGGTCACCCCAAAAGCTTCTATCCCTCTCGGAAAGCCTGGCAAGCTACCGAGAGTATTTTGCCCGCACGGCAGAGCCTCGCAAGCTATTCGTTGTGTATTCAATATGCCAAAACCAGTAATTACAATGGGTCTCATTCCCCTGACCCTGAAGGCTTCAACAATATGGCAGCATTGAGAAGGATGAGAAAGGAGAAGCCGATAAAATCTCAAGGCCGAACTAGGCTGCCACAACGAAGGAATACAAAAATGATCGTCTGTACTTTCAATGCACGTACGCTAGCATCAGATGCATCCATCGAGGACCTGATGGTACAAGCACGAAAGATCAAGTACGACACCATTGGTCTGACTGAGACAAGAAGGCACCAATCTCATTATGGCGTTTTCGACACTGGAGAAGAATTGTTTCTTGGAACATGCGATAAAAGAGGTGTCAGAGGCGTCAGTGTCCTTGTCAACACAAACTTGGCCATGAGCATTGATTCAGACCAGATCTACCAATACCTATGGATGAGGAGTTACTAGATCTCTTCACCCTGGTGGTGTGCTCTAAGCCCCATATGGAGCTGGGCCTTGATACCTGTAGGCCCAGTGATTACTGGAGAAGAGAGAGATCACGCATTCTGGCTACACTTCCTCTTTTAAAGCTAAGTTAGAGGAGTGGCAGCGAACCTCCCCCCCAAAATTTATAAGGAGCAGAGTTCTTCCGTAAAGGGTGTTCACACTCACAACAGGGCAATTGGAAAAGATTTTCGGGGGGTGGTGGTATTCCCTTACTCTAACTACCTACATTATATTCCCCTAGAGATTTCATCACCTAAATCTTTAAAGGGAAAATGGTAGAAGGTCCATCTTTTGGAGCTGCTTCCTGCTGACACAGGGGCGCTGACCTGCCTGCACAAGGGATGAAATTTCAAGCTACCTTTCTTCCTTCAATAATATTTAACTACAATAGTCCAGGGGTCAGCAATTTTCAACTTCCCTTTGGAAACCTCACTCCAATTACCATTCTTCTCTTCTGTAGAGTGTTCTGGCTTAGAGGAAATATTCTCTAAATGGGGTATTAATCCCATGATGGAACAAGAATTAAGAGCTGTTAAAAAAAAAATCTCTGTTCTCGCCTATTCCCCCGGTGGCATGGAGGTCGCCATCTTTCAGAGCCTATTGGACAGTCAGGTATGAGCCAACAGTGATGAGACACACGGGGCGTCATGGAATGGAGTGGGAAACTGGCCCTTCTCCCACGCCCCGACGAGACTCCAAGTTGCTGCCCATGAATGGGTCCTCCAGCTACTTATCAAGCTCCTTAACAGTCATGATCCCAGAGGCACACAAATCAATCTTGAAACCCAATGGCTTTTGGCAGAAAACCCTCCAGACTTAGTTAATAAAATATCAGAATTCCAACATTATATGCTCTTCATAATTAGCAATAGAAAACAAATTATCTAAGGATGCCATTTCAGCGATCTGATTGTTGGGGGAAAATTCCAATAATAATTGTGGGTCTTTTGTCAAAATATTGAATGTAATCAAAGTAGAGAGAGAGTAAAGTGGAAATTATCTGCACACAGGCAGCGGGAGGGGTGGAATGGGAGGTGTACTGGTGTTCTTGGTGATGGAAAATGTGCACTGGTGAAGGGATGAGTGTTATAACTGAGACTTAAACCCGAAATCTTTGTAACTGTTCTCATGGTGATTCAATCAAAATAAATAAATTAAAAAAAATCTCTGTTCCCCCCAAATGACTATATGTATTCATAGAACTAAGAATGAATAGTTCGAACCAGTTTAGATGTCCACTCTTAGTACCTTAGCCAATTGACAGGCTGGGGGAAAGCAATTTATTCTACACTTTGAGCTGACTTTCCCCCTGGTAAAGCTCTGGCTTCTGCTTTTCTGGCCAGACTGGTGACAGCAGGTTCAACATTGAGTTTCTTTATAGACTAGAAAGCTTACTTACTGAATTACCCAAGTATTCAATTACTTTTGTATAACTAGAATCTTTTTCTTATAAAAAGCAAGTTACAGAAACATGGTTTTTTCTCCTCCTTTATTTCAAATTTGCCAGACAGCTTAACAAACTTGGCTTGTTCTTTTGCACAAACACAGCAAGGTTGGCTCCATTTGGGGTACCCTGTTATTTACTGAGAAGTTCCGGGGATGGTCAAAGACAGAGCAGGAGACACATCAATAATGGCAATTAATGTCAGGGCTACCCAGGGTTGGCCACAAGATGTGAAGATCAGGTCCTACGATGAACTAGAGGTAGAGCCTTCAGGTTGAACTGAATGTGGCTTCAGGCCTCTCGCCCTCTGTAGGAGTGTCCTGGCAGTCAGGAATCCATCCCATCCCTTCTTTAGGGCTGGGAGAAATCCCAGTCTCCAGATTTTGGACACTGAGGGCAAAGCACAGGCTGAGTCAATCTTTGCACATCTCTTGCTTCCTCCTTTTCCACAGCACAATGTCCAGTCATTCCTTGAGCCGGCCTGCCTTAGGGTTTCCCTGAGGTTTGTAGGGTACTTGTAACAATAACTGTTAAATACTCACTCCTGGCATTTATACCAATTCCCTAACTCTTCCCCTGGAAGAGGGCTTTTGGGGTCCCATAGCTGGTTTTCCTGTCTGCACTAGAGGCAGACATTATTGCAGAGAGGAAAGACTTTTATCTGGCACAAACATAGTGCCATGAAACATTAAAAAACACGTTGAAGGTACAAAGGAGAGAAAAACAAATATTTCACCTTACTCACAATGAGAAATACCCGTCTGCTATGGGTCCTAGTCAAAAGAAGCATTAAATTCTGTAAAATTAGAACATAGAGTTTAACAACATCATGCCCAACTCATTTAGTTCCATGTTGAAAACCTTGATTTCCACTTGTTTAAGAGCACTTTAATAGGAATCTAGATAGCACATTCAATATATGTAAAGCCCTTCCCTTCCTTCCAGGGAAGCTCTTCTAAGACATAGATCCCCTGCTAGGAGATCCGCTCAAGGGTAGAATTTCATCTAGGGGTGCGTTTCTCCTTTCCTTAGTTCAAAAACCATTTAAACATTCATCTTAATTCTACTTAATAATATTAGTCATCTTATACAGACACAGTAAGAGATGCATTAAACTTATAGGGTGGCTCTCCTGGGGACATCTCACTGTAGATCCCAGACTACAGTGCTCAGGCCTGATGAGCCTTTCCTAACCCTAAGCAGGGTGACTGTCCAGTTGTTTCTTTTTGGAAATGATAGAATTTGTTCATGACCATGCTCTTAACTTATAGTTAAGTATTATGGTGCTTGGCCTGGCCTGTTTTGATGCCCGGGTAGCTCATAGCTTGCCCTGAGTCCTATCCAGTTCCTTCACTGGGACCCTTGCTGTGGGTTGGTAGGAACTAAGGGTAACTGAGGCTTAAGTCAGATAAACAGATGACCAGAAGTGAATATTATTCAAAGTCAATTAACTCCCAAGTTAAAAAAGCAGAGTATTAACTGTCTTCCTGTGTCCATACAAAAAGGACATTGCTCTAAAGTAAACTATGCAAAGAACATTAGGAAAAGAGAAAAGCAATATGTCACTTACAAGTACAAATCCAGAGATTTCTGAGGAATTTGACTATACAGGTCACAGGTACTGCTTTGGGGATAGAGATGATTAACTGGTTGGGGAAGCAGAGCAGAGAGAAGAGGTTAAAGATAAACACAGAGGAATGGGAGTGCCTCAGGAGCACTATGATGGGTGTAACCCAATAAACCTAAGCTCCCTAAGGCCAGGGAGAAGGAAAAACCAATGTTATCCTACTCATGGGCTGGAGCGATAGCATAACACAGCGGGTAGGGCGTTTGCCTTGCATGCAGCCAACATGCCCGACCCAAGTTCTATTCCTCCGCCCTCTCAGAGGTGAGATTAATCATGACACAGGTAAATGGAACATTTCTAAATTCCCAAGAAAATATGGAAGGTTAATTTTAATACTTTAAATATGCAAGATTAAAATAGTTTAAAGCAATTCAGAAATATTTAGTGTCAAATTTTCATAATTTAGGTAAATCTTTGAAAGGAAAGATTAATAATTTTACTTTTAAAATACTGTTTTTTTTTTTAACTTTATCAGGGCTGGAGGGTTGGAGCGATAGCACAGTGGGTAGGGTGTTTCCTTACACGCAGCCAACATGGCTGACCTGAGTTCGATTCCTCCGCCCCTCTCGGAGAGCCTGGCAAGTTACCGAGAGTATCTTGCCCGCACAGCGAAGCCTGGCAAACTACCTGTGACGTATTCGATATGCCAAACACAGTAACAAGTCTCACAATGTTACTGGACCCGCTCAAGCAAATCGATGAACAAGGGAGGACCGTGACCGTGACCTTGATCAGGGCTGGACCAATAGCACAATGGGTAAGGCGTTTGCCTTGCACTGGCCGACCTGGTCAGCCCAGGTTTGATTCCTCCGCCCCTCTCGGAGAGCTTGCAAGTTACCAAGAGTATCTTGCCTGCAGGGCAAAGCCTGACAAGCTACCTGTGATGCAGTGGCAGTAACTTTAGCATCCTATTCACACCCTTTGACCACTCTCTCCTTCCCTGGTAACTTCAGTTCTACAGTAAGAGTCCAAGGGTTTGTTTTTAATTTACTTTATCTGTTCCCTTCCAGTGCTTCTCTAAACCCACATATGAAGAAGATTATCTGGTGCTTGTCTTTCTCCTTGTGACTTATTTGGCTTAGCCTGATATCCTCCATCCAGTTCTACCCATGCTGTTATCAAACGCAAGATTTCATCTTTGTCTGTGGCCCATTGTGTAACACTTATCCTTATCCACTCCTCTGTGGTTCGGCCCTTGGGTTCCTTCCCGATCTTGGCTATTGTAAATAGCACTGCAGTGAACCTAGGAGTGTCACTATCTTTTTTTAAAATTAGTGTTCGTGTTTGTTTATGCAGGATGCATAAGCACCACGTTCCCCAGGACCCGCCAATCTTTGACGGGAACATCTCACTTGAAAACTCTAAGCCCCAGCTTCTTGGCGGTCTCTTGATTCTCTTAGTTCTTGAACACGGCAGCATCGGGCAGGTTTCCACTGTACTGCCCTTTTGCTAGCCGACCAAAACTAAAGTCTGCGCAGTCCTCAGCATTCTAATAGTGCAACCTGCACTCTGCGCCACAAAAATCCTCCCACGAGACCTCACTTCAGCAAAAAACAACGGAAAACAGCCAAAGGCAAGCGTCCAAGACCCAGCCACAGGTCATCCCCAGTTCAACCCGCCCAGCCCCGCCCCGTGACGTCACGCGCGCGCCCGGAAGTGCAGGCGGGCTTGGCGTCATCGAGCTGCGCCGCGGGAGCCGTTGCCGGGAGGAGGCGAGGGGTGGAGTCGTTAAGGGCCGGGATCATGCTTCACAGCGAGCCGCTTCCTGAACCGACGAGGCCTCCGCTGGGTTTGGGATGAGAGAAGAAGGGCCGATGCAAAATCTGGAGTGCGCTGGGCCCGGGCAGTCAGTCAGCACCCAGACTGGCAGCATGACGGGTGAGTGGCCGGCTCCGCCCGCCCGCCGGCGCGGCGCTGCCCCTCGGGCCGGCCGGCCGCTGTCCCGCCCTTCCCCGCGTCCACTCCTCCGGCTCAGCTCAGCTCAGCCTCGTCCCCGCCGGCCACGGCCCTCGGCGGCCGCGCGGCGACTTCGGAAGTGGCGCTGAGCTGCGCGCCCCGCGGTCTTCCCCCCTTCCCTGCACGCGGGCGGGACCCCCGGGGGCTCCGCGCGGGAAAGCCCTCCCCGGCGGCCTGTTGCTCGTGTCCACACGGACTGCCCACACGGACGCTTTCCCCGAAGGTCACCGCCTTTTGGAAAGCGCCCTGGCCGCTGTCCCTCACGCGTCCCCGTCGCAGCACCTCCTCGTAGTCGAAAGGAGTGCAAATAAGGGACTTCTCGTGACTTCTTTAGACGATGATTCAAGACCCACCAGTTGTGCTGTTTGCATCGATTCATTATTTTCCGCCCCGTCCCGCGGGGTTAAAGAGGCCCCAGCTTTGGAAAAGCCGCAGAGAAGATCGCTTTTCAGCGGGTCCAAGGGCATCCTGCTTAAGTGAGCGCGAGCGCTTAGGAGCTCTTGTCCTGTCATCCCGTTATTTGTCCCCGTTAGAGCAACTGAGCCGGGCAGCGCCCAGCAGCGCGGAGCCTAGTTCTGGCTTTCATCACTAGGAAATTTTTCAGGTCTTATGCCCTCTCTCTTGTAGGTCAGATACCAAGACTGTCTAAAGTCAACCTTTTCACTCTGCTCAGTCTCTGGATGGAGCTCTTCCCAGCAGTAGAAGCCCACAAACAGAAATCTCAGGTATAATTTGTTTCCTCAAATAACCGTGTTTTTTGGTTTTTTTTTTTCCTTCTGCAGATCAGTGGTTTAGAGTTTTCTTGTATTGCTCCAATTTCGGCCACAGAAATTTTATAAACTTAAAAACAAGTGTGACGAGTCTTAGCATGTGCAAGACACCTTGACACTTTTGCGTGGTACTTGTAACTCAGAGCTGCAGTCAAACTCTTTTTTCCCCAGTCTGAAGTTAGTTTTCTCTCAGCCTGTGTCACGTTTATCGGTTGTCAGTGGCACATGTTGGTTTGGTTAATTAGATCATTGTATCACTCAGTTGTATAATATAGGTGTTTCACCTTTGTATTCTTCCCCCCCTCCTGCCTCTGGACTGCAAATTGCTTGAAGAGTAGTGCTTTATTCTAACAGATGACCTGTGACTGCTGGTTGATTTATTGTTCCATATAACTAGTCTGTTACTTAGATCTTAAAGAGATGATCAAAACAGGTTGGGAAGAGTTTGGTTGTTTTTGTTTTCATTTTTTTTTTAAAACTGAATCACTGTAAGGGATACACCCTTATAAGGCTGTTTATGATTAGGGTTCAGTCATACAGTGTTCCAACGCCCATCCGTGGTAGGAAAGTTTGATACAGATAATATCACATAAGCCAGTGTATTGGAAGTAAATATCTGTAATTAACTATCTGCCTTTTTGATTTTTCTGTGACTGTTGGAGTAGGGTGCTACATACTTCATGTTTTTCTAAATCTTGGAATGTCTTGGTGCTAAGTTATTTCTATTTTAGTTGAGAAGATTTGGAAGTTTTGGATGTTGTTACTAATTTTGGAAAGTCCTAATCATATTGGGGAAGGGGAATAGGTTAAACTTTTAAACCATTCTTAAAATTTTTTTTTTAAAGGGGGAAATTACCTATGATTTCTTGCCATTCTAACATCACTTTGATAGTTTTCTTCCACTTTCTTTTTAAACACAGGGGTTCCCCCACCCTTATAAAATTGTTACTATCACTATCACTATCACCCTGTTGTTCTTCAGTTCGCTTGAGCGGGCCCTGTAACGGTTCCATTTGTCCCTGTCACGTGCAGGTGTAGCCCGATGACATATTGGGGGCTCCTTCAGGGTCAGGGGAATGAGGACCATTCATTGTTACTGTTTTTGACATATCGAGTATGCCACGGGGAGCTTGTCAGGCTCTGCCGTGAGAGTGGGATATTCTCCGTAGCTTGCCGGGCTCTCCGAGAGGGATGGAGGCTTTTGGGGCAGCCTCTAATCACCTTTACAGGTGTTCCTAGTCAGGCATATAGGCAGGTATGATACTCTCAGTAGCCTGCCGGGTTCTCTGAGAGTGAGAACCAGAGAATAAGAGGTCTTCCGGGAGCTTGATTTTATAGTCTCTGGATGGCCATTGAAGGGGTTACACGGCAGTTGGTGGGTGTAACTGTCTAGCTACTGGAAGGTGGGGGAGCTGGGTGGAGGAGGCCCAGTCCCAAACCGAGCAGACTTGGAGATCTCAGCCCCAGTTCCCGCACACCTGGGTTCCTCTGCCGATTCCTCGTCCAAGCGTGTGGAGAGTGGTCTCAGCATGGCTTTGGCCGGGTCCCGGAGGTCTTCAGCTGTCGGGGCTCTGCTTGGGGCGGAGAGGGAAACTCAACCCGTCCTCCTCCAAGGGGTCCCGGTGAGGACAGCCAGGCACTTTTTACTATATTATATATATATATATATTTACTATATACTAAAAAATTGTTACTATATTATGCATAGGCTTTTTGAAATTTTCAATTGCCACTAGTTCTCTAGTTCTTCAGAAAGATTGCCTTGGAATTTTTCAGAAAAATATTTTTCATATATCCTTATAATTCCGTAGAATTCTGTGTGTTACCCATAATCAGCTGCTTTTCTTTTTTCAGTGTCTTTACTTTGTGTGCTTGGCGCTGTAGGCGCATATATGTGTCCGTAGTCCCTGTTTTCAAGTGGGACGGAAAACTAGACATTTAGACTATGCAGGTAGAATTTAGATAATAGCATTAGCTATAAAATTTAACCAGAAATTTTCCTAAGCCCAAAGGCTAGGCTCTGTGTGAGAAGGGAGGGATGTCTTCCTGGGGAAGCTTGTGCTTGTCTTACAGGTGTGGGGGATAGGCTGGGAATGGGACTCAGTGGTAGTGCACATGCCTTGCATGTGTGACACGGTAGGTTTGATTCCCAGATTCTCAGCTTTGCGCAGCTGGCTTGGGGGGAGGGAAGAGGGAATTGAGACATGAAAAATAAGTATTTGCCAGCCCAAAGAATTCCAAGGAAATGAAGTAAGAGAACTTGTGGTCCTCGTCAGCCGGTGAAGTTGGGTGGAGGGAAGAGACTAGACCTCAGTTTAGAAAGATACACAGGATTGGATCATTAGAAAAATTTTCTTCCAAGAGAATTAGGTTTTATCATCTAAGTGTCATTATTACATTAAAGAATTTAAATGGGAGTTGGAGGAAATCACTGTTTTGTTGTTGTTGCTGCTGACTTGATTTTACTGGGCCCTTTTACTTACGCGGCAAAGCAATGGAGGAAAGTACAGAGATTTCTCAGATATGAGTAGGCTCTTCCATTTTCTCCATCCCTCCTTGAGTGATTCATTTGTTTAAAATGATACTTTTATCAGTACATAATCACCAATGTCTAAAATTCATTTTATAGTTCACTCTTGCCCCATTATACATTCCATGAGTTTGGACATATCTATAATGACATGTATCCATCATTACGGTATCATACAGTGTATTTCATTGTCCTAATACTCTCTGTGCTTCACTTATGCATTCACCGACATGCCTCCGCCTCCCCTCCCCCCCCCCCCCCACACACACACACACGCTGCCTACAACTTCTGGCAACCACTTGCCTTTTTACCTTTTTATTGTTTTCAGAGTTTTGCCTTTTCTGGACTGTTATATTGGAATCATACAATTTATAGCATATTCAGATGGACTTCGTTCATTTAACAATATGTATTAATCTTAAATAAGAAAAAAGTTAGGTTAGCAGCAAGTCAAAATGTCTGTCTAGGATAGTAAAGAATTACAATTCAGAGGGCAACAATTTCAGATTAGAAGTCCAAAATAATGTCCCATGAATGCTGGGAAGTTCTTCTAGAGAGAAAAAGAAGGAGAAGGTGATAGGCAGGTGAAGGGTTACAAGGTGGGGAAAAGTTCACTTTTATCAGCCCTCTCAAAGGTGTGTTCTCATTTTTGGAATTGTGTCAATATGGTGGAGTCCAAGGGTTTTGCTTTTAGTTGAAAGAGTAGAGCAATTCCAAAGAAGACGGGAAGGAGGAGGAGGAGGAGAGGAGAGGAGAGAGAGAGAGAGAGAGAGAGAGAGAGAGAGAGAGAGAGAGCGAGAGAGCACACCTGCGTCTGAGGCAAACTTGAGGAGGGGGTTGTGGCAGGAAGGAAACCGGGGACATTGGTGGTGAGAAATGGGTACTGGTGAAGGGGGAAGGGATATTGGAACATTGTATGACTGAAACCTGGTCATAAACAACTTTGTAACTGTACCTCACAGTGATTCAGTTAAAATTTTTAAAAAGAGCAGAGCAAGTGAATGAATCTTAGAGCAAGTGATCTTTCTGCACTGCATACTCTAGATCTATAACAACCACTTCAGTGATATGAACTTCATATACCCATTGAAGCTTTCTTTATTTCTTTCCATGGCTCAGCAGCTAATTTTCTTTGAGCACTGAGTCAGATTTCATAATCTGAATGTACTCATTTTATTTATTCCTTTACCTTCTGAGGGATATCCTAGGGTGCTTCCAAGTTATAGTAAATATGACTGGAACTATAAAGCATCTGTATGCAGAACCATTTGTGGACTGTCTTTCAGTTCCTTTAGATAGAGTAATGCCAAGAGTCTATCTGTGTTGCTGGAGAGATAGCACAGCAGTTTGGGCATTGGCCTTGTACATGGCCAACCCAGGTCCCATTTCGTACAGTCCAGGAATTTCGTACAGTCCCCCAACACTACCAGGAATGATCCCTGAGTAAACCCTGAGCACCTCAGAGTGTGGTCCAAAAACCAAACCAAAACAAAGCACAAAGAGTTGTGACTTACTTTCTGAGAAACCTCCTGTCTCACAAAATGACTGGACCATTTTACACGCCCACTAGCACTATCTGAGTGGCTCTGCTCCTCCACACACCCTTCAGGATTCGCTCTTATCAGTGTAATAGATTTTGCCCCTGGTAATCAGTTTGTATTAATATTATTTTCTGTTCCCTGTAGTAATTAATTTTCAGTTCCCTGATGACAGAAAGTGTGGAGTATCTTTCAATCTTTCTTAGTTTAGTTTATGTATATTTTCTCTGGTAGAGTATTCATTATGGTCTTTTTCAAAAATTTTCATTAGAAAATTTTTCTAATGATCCAATCCTGTGTATCTTTCTAAACTGAGGTCTAGTCTCTTCTCTCCACCCAACTTCACCATTTTTAAAAATTTGGGGGGTTTTTGGATGTGTTTTTTATTTATTTTGGATATTAGATGTGCCTTTAGAATATATATATATATATATATATATATTTTTTTTTTTTTTTTGCTTTTTGGGTCACACCCTGCAATGCACAGGGGTTACTCCTGGCTCTGCACTCAGGAGTTACTCCTGGTGGTGCTCAGGGGACCATATGGGATGCTGGGAATCGAACCTGGGTGGGCCGCGTGCAAGGCAAACACCCTACCCGCTGTGCTATCTCTCCAGCCCCTAGAATATATTTTTAACTCACTAGTCTGTGACTTGTCTTCTCATTCCTGACTTTGTCTTTTGCACAGAAATTTTAATTTTGGAGGGGTGGGGAGACACACCTAGCAGTGCTCAAGGGCTAACTTCTGGCTCTGGCGTGCTCATGGGACCAACTATATGGGGTGTCAGGAATTGAACCCAGGTTGTCCACGTGCAAAGCAAGAACTCTCCGGTCCAGAGAATTTTTAAGTTTTAATGAAGTTTATCTTCACTTGATCACTTGACTTCCCGTTAATCATCAGTTTGCTTGAGCCGCCACCAGTAACATCTCCATTTGTCCCTGTTGCGTGCTAGTGTAGCCCAGTGGCGTCTGTTCATTCTAAGAACACGAGGAGCCTCAAACCGATCGTTCAGGATCTTGATGAAGAAGTCTGACCATCTGGTAGGTGGGCGGCCACGCAGTCTTATGTTGTCCCATGGAATCCAGTCGATAATGACTCTAGTCCAGCGGTCGTCTTTAAATCTCATTACGTGTCCAGCCCATCTGATTTTTGACGCCTTGGCAAACGAGACAGCGTCCCTGATTCTTGATCCTCGACAGAGGTCGGAACTCCGGATTCTTTCTCTCATTTGAGTGAAGCGTGATACTCCAAGCATAGCTCTTCCGATTCTTCTTTGGGAGACCTGAATAGCGTTCTCATCCTGTTTGCGTAGGGCCCAGGTCTCTGAGGCGTATGTTAATGCAGGAAAAACAGTGGAATTGGAGAGATGTACTAGGAGGTTCTTCGTCCTCTTAGCTATTTCTTTGATGCTCTTGAAGGCGTTCCAAGCTGCTTCCTCCTGTGCAGCTCAGGTGCCAGGTCATTTGTCATGTTGACTTCTCGACCTAGGTACACATAACTGTTGCATTCGGAGTTGGTCGTTCCATTGAGAGCGAATGGAGCGTCAGGAACGAGGCTGTTTCTCATAAACATTGTCTTCGTGAGGTTTAGCTGTAGTCCGACCTTTTCACACTCACGGTCAAAGTCAGCCAGCATTTGTGCTGCTTGGCTAATGTTTGGTGTTATTAGAACAATGTCATCAGCAAAGCAGAGGTGGTGTAGTTGCCGACCATCTATCTTCACTCCGATTCCTTCCCATTCCAGTCATTGCATGATGCTCTCGAGGGGGGCACTGAAGAGTTTCGGTGAAATGGTATCACCCTGCCGAACCCCTCTCTTGACATCGATGATCACTTCTTTGTAGAATGGTGAGATCCTGGCAGTGAATTCGTAATACAGCTCATGTAGGATCCTGATGTATTGAGTTTGAACGCCCTGATTGGCTAGGGCTTCAATGATGACTTCCGTCTCAACAGAATCAAAGGCCTTCTTTAAATCAATGAACGTTAGACAGAGCAGCATCTTGAACTCCCAAGAAACCTCAGTGAGCTTGGTTATCATGGGGATATGGTCAATGGTGCTGAATCCTTTTCGGAACCCGGCTTGCTCGCATGGTTGCCTTTTGTCTAGTGTTCTGCCAGTCCTATTCAGGATGACTCGAGTGAACAACTTGTAGATGACAAACAAAAGGCAGATTGGGCGATAGTTGCCAATGTCGTGGATGTCTCCCTTCTTGAACAGTAGTACAGTCCTGCTGGTTTTCCATTGGGATGGATCCTTGCATTCAGACAGGTAGTGAGTGAAGAGCCGAGCCAGCGTATTGATGAGTACTGACGGCAGGTTCTTCAGGTGTTCAGGTCTGACCTTGTCTGGGCCGGGTGCTGTTCGTTTCTTTACTGACGAAATGTCGTGTCGGATTTCGGAAGGGAGAACGTTGGGAACGACATATCCATCCTGTGGAATTTGGTATGTCGGCAGGTGGACATGGCTATCGAAGAGATCTGAGTAGAAGTCATGGATAATCTTCTCCATTGCTATTCTGGAAGATGTGATAGATCTATCAGGACGCTGGAGGGCAGTCATCTTGGTCTTGCAGTTGGCGAAGGACACACGGGCGTTACGAATGCTTTTCCCGGCTTCTGCTGCATCTACCAGCACTTCTGCTCTTCTCTCTTTGAGGTCTTCCTTTATTGCATCTCTGCACTGCTATGCAAGCTCAGATGTTCGCTTGCAGTTGCCTGAGGCATGCACCAAATCATGTTGGTGAATAAGCTCAAGAGTTTTCGAAGACAGGCATTTTTTTGTGGCTATCTCTCTCTTGGCGTTCCTTGCACAGTCATGGAGGTGCTGAACCAGTCGATCATATTCCTCGTCAATATCAATACTAAGTTTACCTTAGTATTGATTATGTTATGTATCATCCTGTTTTTTATCTAAAAAGTCATCCTCGGGCCGGATGCACAGCGGGTAGGGCATTTGCCTTGCACGCAACCAACCCAGGTTCGATTCCCAGCATCCCATATGGTCCCCCGAGCACCGCCAGGGGGTAATTCCTGAGTGCAGAGCCAGGAGTGACCCCTGTGCATCGCATGGAGTGACCCAAAAAAAAAAACCCCACAAAATTCTGTATTTGGGCAGAATTAAAAAATAGTGCTTTCCTCAAAAATTCAAATTACTATCAATAAAAAAACTAACAAAGAAAAAAAAATAAAAATAAATAAATAAATAAATAAAAAGTCATCCTGTCCACTGGAGTTCATCTGGATTTTCTCTTAGGTTGTGTTCTTGGACAAATGCAAATGTGTCCTTATGCATTTAGATCTATGATCTTTTGAATAAACTTTCATGAAGGGTATAAGATTTGTGCATAACTAGGAAGTTAACTATATTTTATGTTTAATTTTATAACTGATAAAATTGTATCTTAGAATAATTTTCTCTTTCAGTTCCAATGTCAGATGTTTTATAAATAGTGAAATGCTACTTAAAACGTTAAACACTTTTTTATTCCCTTTTTTCCCAACTACTCCTTCAACACCCACTCAGACTTCATATAATAAGAACTTTGAGGAAGCTCGTTACTTCCTTCATGGTCTTTAAAGCCCATTATTTTATTATTTCCTTTTATTTTTAATAGTTTAATATTTATAAAAGAATATTTATAATATCACATATAAAATTTTTATAAAACTTGGCATTTTTGGGGCAGGTATTTTTGCAGCTTCTCACAGATAAAATTTATTTTGAAGAGACAAATTAGAAGCAAATGTTCAGAGATTTAAGCCTTTGTAATAATGCACTTTAGGGCTGGGTATATGGTTCTGTGGTAGAGCTATTGCTCTACCATGTGTGAAGTCTTTAGCACCAGAGGGAGGACAGAAGTATGTTTTAAAAGCTGGACTTTGCAGTTATTATTCAGTCATGAAAAAGTAGGATATCATTCTCCTTGTGACAACATGGATGGACCTTGAATGTATTATGCTGAAATGTCAGACAGAGAAAAGGTGTATGTGAATTTCCTAAAAGCCAGATTTGTCAAAAACAAAGAAACAAACAACAAAAACAGGAGCTGAATTAAAGAGTTAATTAATTAAGAATTAAAGCACTTGTCTTGCATATAGCTAACCCAGATTCATTTCCTAGGTGCCACCTATGATCAGCCCCCAGCACTGCCAGGGGTCACTCCTGAGCATAGAGCCAGGAATATCCCCTGAGCACTGCCAGGTCTAAAATCAGCAAAAACAAAACAAAACAAAATCCTTGTAAATACAGTGAAATGATGGTTGCTGAGAGTTCAGAGACAGAACAGGCGTTCTTTAAGAAGCAGATGGGGGGTGCTTATAAATGTGACATGTACACAATTATACGTGTCAGTTTAAGGTATAAACTGACAGTGAGTAATAAATAAGTTTTAGAGCTATAATGCACAGATAGGCAGCAATACTGTATTCTAAGTCTCAAGCTTGCTAAAAATGGAAAATTTAGTTGTTCTGATTACAAAAACCAAACACATAATTTTGTGGTTGTGAGAGTTGTTAATTATCACTATAATGGAGATCCTATTTTATATAAATATCAAGTTAACATATTCAAGTGCTCACCTTGGATTTTTATAGTATGTGTCAAATACATTTCAATTTAAAAAAATAAGTAAAAATCTGGGTTTTTAAGAGATCGAGAAACAACTTTTTTTAGATGGGGGTGTGTTTGGGCCACACGCTGCTGTGTTCAGAGCTTACTCCTAGCCCTCCACTCAGGGATTACTTCTAGCAGGATCAGGGGCACCATACAGGAGAGCTTGGGATCAAACCCACATGTAAGACAAGCTTCCTACCCATTGTGCTATTGCCCCAGCCCCCAAATAATCATTTTAAGGAACCTTTTATTTATATTGAGATTTTATCTCATTTTAGTTCCGATATATGATATAAATATTCACATTTATACATATATTCACCAGGAATACGTTGTGTGTTGTAATTTTCTTATTTGATTGTCACATTAAATTAAATAATTCTATTATTAAACATGAGAGTCATATAGGTTGAGTAAAACTTATTCAGAAAAATATTTTTAAAACAGTGTTTGTTTCATCTAAGCTGTTTATTCTGCTCTTGCTATTCAGAATAAGTTACAGAAACCCAACGATGCAGTGTGAGGTGTAATTATATTGGAAACATTGCTTTTTTAAAATTTATTTTTTATTGTGAATTTCAAAGTTACAAAATACTCATGATTGAGTTTCAGGTGTACATCGTCCCAACACCTGTCCCTTTACCAGTGTCCACTTTGCTCCACAAATATTCCCAGTTTCCCTCCTATCCCCTACCCCCCATCTGCTTCTAGGGCAGCGCTTTATGCCTCCTTTAAGCTTTCTGTCTCCTGGGAAGTGTCCACTTCTGTCCACCAATGTCATATTGTCCCTTCCCTATCCTATCCCCTACCCCCCCATCCTCTGAGTGACAAACTTCCTACTGTAAAGTTTGTTTCGTTGTTGGAAACATTGCTTTTGACACTCTTTTGACTTTTTACAAATAAAGTACTTCTATTATATTTAAAAATGAAGATAATAAATTTCTTATTTCACCACTGACACTAGTAACTTTTTTGTGTAATTTTTTTCAAATAATTTTCTATATTTTCTTTATTAATTTGAAATAATTTAATTCTGGATCTTTCCTTTTCCACATAATTAGGAAAATATTTATTATGGTACAAACATTGGTTTGACTATTTAAACTAATGGCTTTAAGAGGAGTCAGTGTTTTCATAGGTAATCTGTCTGTGTTGGAATCCTGTTCTTCCTCCTACTGTTTCTTTAAGCCTGGAAAAGTTCCTTTACCTCTTCGTGTCATCTTCATCAGAGGCATGATATGTTAACTTGTAGGTAGTATGTGGACCTGTTTTGAGAAATGCATGAATTAATATTTGTGAAGTTTTACATAGTGCCTGGCACATGCTATGCATATTTTACAACAATGTACTATTCCCTTATTATTAAACACTTAAGTTGTCTGTACTTTTTACGAGCTTTAGTGTATTATTAACTTACCATTACTTCTATGTCTTAACTGCTTTCTGAGAGTTTCTGAATTGTTACCTATATTTATGGTACTTTTGAGGTTTGTTCTTCAAGATATGCATTGAATATAAAGAGTAAGAATTTTGGGTTGGAGCGATAGTACAGCAGGTAGGGCATTTGCCTTGCACGCTGCTGACCCGGGTTCGGTTCCCAGCATCCCATATGGTCCCCTGAGCACGGCCAGGGGCAATTCCTGAGCGCAGAGCCAGGAGTAACCCCTGTGCATTGCCGGGTGTGACCCAAAAAGCCAAAAAATAAAAAAAGAGTAAGAATTTTTAAGAGTCCAGTCACTAAATTTAAAGTCCCACATTTATTTGGCTTACCATCCCCTTTTCAGAAAAGAAGTTACTTGGTGCCTCCTGGAAATCTACCCCCTTTAAGGGAATAAACAGAAAGCACTACCTAACTGTACCCAAGATAACTGTCGCCCAGATGGGTCTAGTGCCCCTACTCCAAGGTGTGATTTCAGCCACGTAGGGAAACACTAGCTACTGGGTAAATTAATGGGAGGTAAAGTATTTATAAGCACATAATTCAAAGTTTTAGAATAGAAACCAAGTACTACTGTAAATAGCCGTCATTTTAAAGTAATTCTGTTACTAATTCATAGTCATTCTTCAAGTAGTGGGGGGTGAATCCACACCCAGCAGTTCTCAGAGAACATATTGTGCTAGGGATTGAAACTGGGGTTCTCTCTTGCAGAGCATGACTCCAGCCCTTTGTTCATTTTTTTTTCTTCACAGTGCCAAAATTTGTTTTATTTTATTATCATTTTTTAAATTTTTATTAGTGAAACACCATGAGGTACAGTTGTAGACTTACAAATTTTTGTGCTCGGGTTTCAGTTATACAATGATCGAGTACCCATCCCTCCACCAGTGCCCATTTTCCACCATCACTGATCCCAGAATCCCTCCCACCCCTTATCACCCCCATCCCACCCTGCCTCTGTGGCAGGGCATTCCCTTTTGTTCTCTCCTTTCGGGTGCTGTGGTTTGCAAAAGAGGCATTGACTGGCAGTCATGTTTGGTCTATATGGCTTCAGCCCTTTGAACCCTCACCCGTCCTAAGCAGAGTGTCGTGGTTGATTTATTTTGTTTGTTGTAATTAAGACTTGTCTAAGCTGTATTGTTTTGATAAGAATTAGCATGATTTCTTGAGTGTTGGAGAGATAGTACAGCAGGTAAGGTGCTTGCCTTGCATGAATCCAACCTGTGTTCAATCCCTGGTACCCCATATTGTCCCCTGAGCCCACCAGGAGTAATTTAGGCCCACCTGAGCATAGCTGGGTGTGGCCTAAGTACCAGCAAACAAAGCCCAAAGTAAAATAGCTGCCTTGTTCTCTCATTTTTCTCTACATATCCCAAGACCCTCTCCCCCTTTTATTGTATCTTCTGGTACCTTGTTTTCGTGCTGAACAATCTCATTGTATTTTCCCTGAGATGAAGCATTGTACCGTAGTGGATAAGACAGTGGATTTGGGGCTCCAGTGATGTGTTTTTCATGGTGAACTTATTTCATCTTTCTCAGCGACAGATTCCTTGCTTGTAAAATAGGAATAATAACAGCTCTGTTGCAAAGTTGTGAGAATAAAATGAGACCTAATAGGTGCTTGGTGCACTCGGTCAGTGTGAGATGCTGTTATTACCCATTGTCTCATCCTGACCATCCCCACTGCCGCCCTCCATACCCCCTCTCCCTACCGGCCTTGGCGTTCCTCCTCTGAAGCAGAGGTCTCATTCCTACAAGGTGTGTCTTGTGAAAATCTTAGAGACTTTATAAATTTATTTTCTTTTATAAATTTGCGTTTCTTTTTTCCATTAAAACTGTTCTGGTTTAACACAGTTATAGTGGTGTTAACATTTGAGCACCCAGCACTTACGAGACTAAGTGAGCAACGCTTGTAAAATTGTCCATTCCCACTCTGTAGCCTTCTTCAGTTTCTACCTTTCCTGTCAACTTTGGGGTATGCAGGATTCTGCTCTATCACCGTGTGTTAGTCATCTGCTCTCTCCAGAATCACTTTCCTGTCTTCGTAATTCTCAGCTTTCCAGGCACGGCGGCCTGAGCAACTAGATCTCTGGCTGGTGCATAGAAATCCTTTTTTGTTGTACAAATAAATGATGAGAGAGGCACTGGGGAGATAGTATGGGGGTCAGGCACATGGGCTTGACCCAGATTCTATTCCTGAGCATCATGGTTGTGGCTTTGCAAACCCTGAAGCACCAGTAGGGTGGCCCTGGTGGACCCTAGTTCTTATAGGCTGTAGCAACACCACATCCTTGGGCCCTCAGACCCTGTCTGGGAGTGACCCATGGGCCCCCTAAGTACCGCTTGGATAGTCCCCTCAAATAATAAAATACATAAGATATTTATTATTTGCTGGATAGTCCCCTCAAATAATAAAATACATAAGATATTTATTATTTGCTGGCTCAAAATTTTATACTTGGAGTTTTATTTTTAAGAGGAGACTTATGGACATCCCAGTACTCGTCATCTATTGCTGATGTTATAAATTACTAAAAAGTTGGTGACTTAGAGCACACATGAATTATCTTGCAGTTCTCTGTGTCAGAAGTCTGAAGTGGGGGCCGGAGCGATAGCACAGCGGGTATGGCGTTTGCCTTACACGCGGCTGACCCGGGTTCAATCCCTGGCATCTCATATGGTCCCTCGAGCACTGCCAGGAGTAATTCCTGAGTGCAGAGCCAGGGGTAACCCCTGAGCATCGCTGGGTGTGACCCCCCAAAAAAAGTCTAAGTGGGTCTCCCTGGGCTCAAATCAGTGTCAGCAGGGTTGGCCCTTCTGGAGGCCCCTGGAGAGAATCAGTTTCTGGCCTTTTGCAGCTCCCCGAGCCACCCACATCTTTTGGCTCATGCTCCCCTTCCTTGCAGCCAGCAATGACAGGCTCAGTTCTCTGTTGCCTCACTCTGCCACTGACCTTTCCTCCCTCCACTATTTACTTGTAAGAATCCTGGTGATTATTTGGGGCCCATCCAGATAAACTGGGATAAACCTTTCCATCGCATTATTGGCTAATTTGCAGTCTTAATTCTGTCTGCTCCCTTAATTCCAACTTGTCATATTGACGTAGCCATGGTACCAGATATTGAGACAGAAGAATCTCTGGAGCACCATTATTCTGCCTTGTACAAATCCTTGTCTACTCCATTTGCTGCATTGTCCCTTTTCATTTCCAGTTAATTTACCTCGATTCTCTCTTCATCCTTCATGCCGTGGTCACACTTCTCTATTGCTCAGAATTGCCCCAACCCTGAATTTTTTTCTGTTGTTTGGTTGTTCAGTTGATTTTTTGGCTAACACCTGACTGCACAGAGATCAGTCAATACTGGTGATATTTGGGGGGCCAGATGAGGTGCTGTGACTGATCCAGGTCAGCTCTCTGCAAAGCAAGTGTCTGTCCATTGTACTAAATCTCTGGTACGACCCTGAAGTCTTAAACTACAGATTTATTTTCTGAGCAAGCTCCTTACCCATTTTACTATCTCTCCAGCCCAATCCTAAAATTTTAGACTACAGAATTTTATTTGCTGACCACAACTTCCAGATTTTCCAGTCCTATATTTTGGAAAATTACGCAGGAATCATATTATAAAGGTTAAGCACTGTGAACCTGAATTGACCAATGTGGGAAACTATTGCAGGGCTTTACCTAAATAAATAAATAAATAAATGAAAATAAAATTATTCAACATTTAAGGCTGAGCTGGGTTCGATTCTTCCGCCCCTCTTGGAAAGCCCAGCAAGCTACCGAGAGTATCTTGCCCGCACGGCATAGCCTGGCAAGCTACCCGTGACGTATTCAATTTGCCAAACACAGTAACAAGTCTCAAAATGGAGACATTACTGGGCCCTTTCGAGCAAATTGATGAACAACGGGAGGACAGTGCTACAGTGCTAAGAAAACTAGTTTTGAACAAACAAGTGCAGATGTCACTTCGACTATACTTTTTTTGCCTCTCTGGGATATATTCCCAGGAGTGGTATTGCTGGGTCAAATGGGAACTCGATTCCTAATTTTTTGAGAATTGTCCATACTGTTTTCCAGAAGGGCTGAACCAGTCGGCATTCCAGTGCCCGAGAACAGATGACTGGTTAAAGAAACTTTGGTACATCTACACAATGGAGTACTATGTAGCTGTTAGAAAAGATGAAGTCATGAAATTTACATACAAGTGGTCACAGTCAAGTCACGGTCCTCCTGTTGTTCATCAATTTGCTCAAACGGGCCCAATAGTGTCTCCATTGTGACACTTGTTACTGTATTTGGCATATCGAATACGTCACGGGGAGCTTGCCAGGCTTTGCCATGCGGGCGAGATACTCTCGGTAGCTTGCCAGGCTCTCCGAGAGGGGCGAAGGAATCGAACTCAGGTCGACCATATTGGCTGTGTGCAAGGCAAACGCCCTACTGCTGTGCTATCGCTCCAGCCCACATACAAGTGGTACTATATGGAAAGTATCATGTTAAGTGACATGAGTCAGAAAGAGAGGGATAGACATAGAAAGATTGCATTCATCTGGGGAACATAAAGTAACAAAATAGGAGACTAACCCCCAAGAGTGGCTGAGATTAGTACCAGGAGTTTTGCTTCATGGCTTGGAGGCCATCCACACATTCTAGGGGAAAAGGCAGCTCAGATAGAGAAGGGAGCACCAAATAAAGGGTGTTGGGAGGATCCTCCCAGGATGGGAGAAGCATGCTGAAAGTAGACTACAGACCAAACACGATTGCCACTCAGTGCCTCTTTTGCAAACCACAACACCCAAAAGGAGAGAGAGAACAAAAGGGAATACCCTGCCACAGAGGCAGGGTGGGACGGAGGGATGGGGGGTGGTAGGGATACTGGGACCTGTGGTGGTGAAAAATGGGCACTGGTGGAGGGATGGGTGTTTGATCATTGTACAATTGAAACCCAAGCACAAAAATTTGTAAATCTACAACTGTACCTCATGGTGTTTCACTAACAAAAATTTCTTAAAAAATGTAAATGATGGAGAATGGGCACTGGTGGAGGGATGGGTACTGGGATCATTGTATAACTGAAACCCAAACACAAAAATTTGTAAGTCTACAACTGTACCTCATGGTGTTTCACTAATAAAAATTGGAAAAAAAAAGAAAACTAGTTTTTGGGGATGGAGCTATAGCACAGTGAGTAGGGTGTTTGCCTTGCACGCGACCGAACCGGGTTCGGTTCCCATCATCCTATATGGTCCCTTGAGCACCGCCAGGGGTAATTCCTTAGTGCAGAGCTAGGAGTAACCTCTGAGCATCGCCGGGTGTGACTCAAAAAGGCAAAAAAAAAAAAAAAAAAAAACCTACTTTTTAAACAGGAAATCATATGTCTTTTGTGCTCATTTCTCCCTGACCCTTTGATCTGCTTTTTATTAGGAAAAAGAAGCAGAAAATCATGGACCCTTAGAAGATAATGAAGAGACAGCCAGAGTATCTTCTGATCAAAAACAGGTGAAGTTTTGTGGTTTCTAAACAACCAGATACTTATAATAACAAATCAGTAACAGTGATAAAAAGTAGACTAAAAGTCCATCTTGTACTCAAGTTCTGTATTTCCTTTACCAGGGGAATTGTTTCTCAAAATTTTTGCATAATTCCAAAACTAGGTATCTTTTCAGTGGGGTTATTTTATAATTTTCTTCTATATCTTGCCTTAAAAAAATTAACTCATAATACCAACTTTTTTTTTATAATAGTTTATATAAATGGCATTGACAGAAAGCTCTTTTTTCACACTTCTCTTTAAATCCAGAACATTTGACTGGTTTTGTCAAGAATGCTCAACCCTGGGGCTGGAGCAATAGCACAGCGGGTAGGGCGTTTGCCTTGCACGCGGCTAAATGTGGGTTCTATTCCCAGCATCCCATATGGTCCCCTGAGCACTGCCAGGGGTAATTCCTGAGTGCAAAGCCAAGAGTGACCCCTGTGCATTGCCGGGTGTGACCCAAAAAGCAAAAAAAAAAAAAAAAAAAAAAAAAAAAAAAAAAAAAAAAGAATGTTCAACCCTATCTTGCACTTAGACCAGCAGTTTTTGGCGAACACTCCATGAACTGCTGCTTGTTCTTGGGCATAGAATGGTTGGAAACCATGGGTCTCCTACCTTGGTTATAACTGCTAGTCCTGAACCAGTATGTGCGAGACAGGTGTTGAGTGAGAAAAGGTTGACGAATGCTGATTTTGACCATTTTGTAGTCTTGTTTTTGGCAGCAGGAAACCTTGAGAATTGAGGTAATGTATCTTTCTGAAATGAAGAGATTTGCTTACTGTTTGCAGTGAAACAGTGGAATCCTTAAGCCTGGTTTCCATACCTTTTCTATAGCCCACTTCCTATTTAGGAATCCACCAGTGCTGTGGGACTTGTGAGCTAGGGAACCATCACAGATTTACTGCTGTGCTGTGCTCTAATAAAATCATTTTCTCCCACCCATCTGTGTCACATCTTCTACCATCAATGCAATGGTAGCAGGGAATTTAGTAACTTGAGAGTAGGGTAAAATCAAAACCCAGAGCTGACAGTTGAACTTTGTTCTTTTTTTAAATATTGCAGTGTTTCCTTATTCTCTTTATCTTTCAAGTTTTCTAGAGCTGCCTATTCACTGAATATGGAGTAGAGATTATAAACGTGTATTTTGGAAAAGGGGCCTTGGTGACTGATGATATTCCTGGAGATTTTCTCATTTTTCTGAGGGTGGATCTCTAAAATGTCCACCAACGGGCTGAAATGTATACAATGGGGAGGACATTTGCCTTGCATGTGGCTGACCCCAAATTTGCTCCCCAGCATCTCATATGGTTCCCCAAGCACTACTAAGAGTGGTTCCTGAGTGCAGAACCTGAGTAAGCCCTGAGCTTTGCTGGGTATGACTGCCAAAATAAATGAATAAAATGTCTGGCATGAGTATCGAAACAATAGGCCTCAGAATGTTTCGGTGATTTTAATTATCAGAGAGGCAAAGGGTGAGAAAGGTAGAGATGACTTAACAGGGCTGAGTGCCAGTTCCATCGCTTTAGTTACATGGTCCCCTGGAGCACTGTAGGGAATAGCCTCCAAACAGCCCAGATGTGGCCCAGAAAACAAACACAATGAAAGAGGGGAAGAAGAAAAACAATCTGCAAAATAGACTAACCTCTTTGCCTGTTTTTTTGGTTTTGGGTTTTTTTTTTTTTTTTGGCTTTTTGGGTCACACTTGGTGATGCTCAGGGGTTACTCCTGACTCTGCACTAAGAAATCACTCCTGGTGGTGCTCAGGGGACTGTATGGGATGCCAGGGACCAAACCTGGGTCGGCCGTGTGCAGGGCCAACACCCTACCCACTGTACTATGGCTCTGGCTGCTTTGCCTGTATTTTTATATAAGAGTCTGTGACTAGGATTACAGAGATGATTGCTGTGTTCTAGTGAACTGAAGCAGAATTTATTCACTGGAATGATTCAGTCCTCTGGGAATAAGTGGGAGCACTGCAATGGAATGCAACTTAGACTTTTATCTGCCATATTTTGTTTTGAGTTTGGGATAGAAAAAAATTTTGTCTCAAATTTCTCATTTTGGCCTTAGAAACAGTTAAAAAGTACATGTATTTTATATTTATATATATATATATATATTTTTCTGAAATTAAAAAACTCTAGGCAGGGACTGGAGTGATAGTACAGTTGGTAGGGCATTTGCTTTGCCCACCTGTGTTCAATTCCCAGCATCCCATATAGTCCCCCGAGCACTGCCAGGAATAATTCCTGAGTGCAGAACCAGGAGTAGCCCCTGTGCATTGCCGGGTGTGACCCAAAAAGCCAAAAAAAAAAGAAAACCCTAGGCAAAAAAAAAAATAATAATAAACATGTTCTAACAGATTGTTCTAATAAAAAAGAAATTGATGAATATGCTTCTCATTTACTAGGAACAGTGTTTTTAAATCTTTAATGATCAAGATTTCTGACTTTATTTCTGTCTCCTGAACTACTTAGAAAATCTAAAGCTGAACTTGTTTAATGACAGTTTGTTGAGTTTAATAAAATGAGTTCTTCTGCGCTGAGCCCTTCCAGGATGACAGTTTTTTGGGGGGCTTTTTGTTTTTTTTAAGAACTTGTCCAAAATATATAAAGTAGGTGCTTGCATACATTGTTCTTTATATTTCAGGAGCGTAAAGCTCTTAAGAAATTTTACAATTGGGAAGGTAAAGTTTAAGAGCAAATTGAAAACATTCTTAAAGCCAGTACAAATAGATCCCTTTGAATATAGTTTTGGATAGTTATAAAGGGGATTTTTTAATTTACTTTGTTAACTGTGAAAAAGAATGAGTGACATCTTTTTTTTTTAAAGGCATTTCACAAGGTATCATTCTCCATAGTTTAAACCTGTTTACTCGAAATTGAAGTTGAGACAAGTATTCTGTCTGTTATACTAGGCTTTGATCTGATCTTTTGTGGTATCAAGTGTGTTCTGCTGGGGAGAAGTGTCTAGTAATGGAATGATGGATACGGGGCTCTCAGCCTAGGTTGCATTTTAACAGTTAGTGCTGAACTCAAGATTCGGGTTTACATTTCAGGATCTTGATGCAAAGCAGTGCATCCTGAGACTGACATACAACCGATTTTTAGTTTGGAGCACTTTATCTAATGCTGATATTATTATACCAGCTTTTCTGATTAATGTTGTATAAGTTCGGGACACGTTAGGATTAAAGTGGCTTTTTGGGGGGTGTCTTTTGTTTTTCTTTTTGTTGTGGGACCATGAGGTGCTGGCCTCCCACTTGCACAGTGTGTGTTGCCCATTGGGCTCTCTCTCTGGTCCCCCGAGTAACAAGTTAGCAACTTTTTACAACTTCTGCAGTGCCCAGCTTCCAGGCTTACAGCATGGTCAGCGCAACCTCTTGCAGACACTCTGCGTTTACCTGTTGATCAGTGCTCAAGCTTACTGCTCTAGCTTTGATTTTTCTTTCTTCCTCATACCCGAGGGGATGACATCTTTATTTTGAATTTGACAATGCACTTAGGAATGTTTTATTTGGTATAAATAATGTACATTTTTGTATAAAGTTTATGTGTTCTTTTATAATCATAGAACTTATTTTATAATTGATTATAACCTTCTAGTCATTCCACCATCCTTTTAAACATGGGTAGAGCCAGTTTTATGAAAAAAAGTTGAGATCTACCTTTATTTTAGATGGAATTTTTAAAAATTTTTTTTAAATATTCTTTTTATTGTAGGAGTATTGCTCTTACTCAGTCATTATTTAGGCTGATTGAATTGGGCATAAACTCCACCTTACTTTTTTTTTTCCTTTTTATAAATTTATTTATTGAATCACCGTGACAGCAGTTACAAAGCTTTCAGGTTTAAGTCTCGGTCATACAATGATGAAACACCCATCCCTTCACCAGTGCCCATTCTCCACCACCAAAAACCCCAATATACCCTCCATCCCACACCCTCCCCCTACCTGTGGGGCAGATGAAGTTGCCGAAAAGGCAACTGTAGACAATTTGTTTTCTATTGCTGATTATGAATAACATATGATGTTGCGTGTCCGCAGTAGTGGCCGCTCAATTTCGGAATTCCAAAATTTTGACAATTAAATCTGGAGGGATTGTTGCCAAAACCTGCTGGGTTCTGAGGTTTGTTTCTAAGTCTCTTGGATCACGGCTACTGAGCAGCTTGATCCGGAGCCAGAGAGGCCATTTGTGGGCGGCAACTCAGGGCCTCATTGGGGCAGGGCGGGTTCCACCCCCATCCTGTGAGGCCATGCGTGTCTCATCACTCCGGGCCCAAACCTGACTGTCCAATGGCCTCTGGAAGATGGCGGCCACCAAGCCGCCAGGGGGAACAGGCCAAGGCACGAAATCTATTCCCACCAGGGTGGCCCAACGCCTGTAACCTACTGTGGGGACCAAATGCATTTCTGCCAAAAGCCGTTGGTTTCCGGTATTTGTTTC
Source organism: Sorex fumeus (assembly GCF_029834395.1). Taxonomy (NCBI): domain Eukaryota; kingdom Metazoa; phylum Chordata; class Mammalia; order Eulipotyphla; family Soricidae; genus Sorex; species Sorex fumeus. The sequence goes on from NW_026606152.1 coordinate 14,239,992, forward strand.
TGAGTCTCTGGGATCATGGCCATTAAGCAGTTTGATCAGGAACTGAGAGGCCTTGCCTCCAATTATATAGCTGAGCCGGAGGTGGTTTGTGGGTGTGTCTCCCACATACCTAACTTTTGGCCATTTACTTTCTTGGTAAACTTAGCCCCAAGTTTGGCCAAGTTTGGTGTGTCTCCCACATACCTAACTTTTGGCCATTTACTTTCTTGGTAAACTTATACCCAAGTTTGGGGTCTGACCAAAGGCATAGCAGCAATTTTGGGGTATCTAGAAGTCTGAAGGCATCATCAGGCTGCTGATACACTTTCCTCACAGGTACAGATTGACCTGACGGCACCATACCCCACTTTAGATGGAATTTAAATGAATAAAAGAGTTAAGATGATCTCAATTTTAGTCTGTCTTTTATCATATGTGGTTTTTCAGAAAGTCACGTAAACTCTCTCGGCTTTACTTGATCATTGTAAAATCAGAGTCTTTTCCAGATTTTCCCTCATTATACTTTTTTTTTTTTTTTTTTTGGGCTGCACCCAGTGCTGCTCAGGGGTTACTCCTGGCTCTGCACTTAGGAATTACTTCTGATGGTGCCCCAGGAACCATATGGGATTCTGGGAATTAAACCAGGTTGGCCCCATGCAAGGCAAAAACCCTACCCGCTGTACTATTGCTCTTGCACTCCACACTTTACCGCTTTGAAGTTTAAAACTAGTCTTAAAAAATGAAAAGCTAATCCTAAATAAGATGCTATTAGAAACTTGTGAGATAGCTTAGGATTTTGTTTAATATCAATTTTCACAAGGATAAATTATTAATAATTAAATGCTTTTATGGGTTAAGAGCACAGAAAATTCAAATATAAATCTTAGGTATAGATACAGAAAATTTCTGGTACAAATTCAATAGCAGATTCTCTGAAATGTTTTTCATCTAGTGAAAAAATATTCAGTGTGCTAGATATTTCCAGTGTGTTAGATAAAGAACTAAGCAAACATTTTCTTAATGAATCATGTATCTTATCATCATGAATCTTATCATTAGTTATAACTAATTATTGTTTTATTTCTTAATGTAGGTGAAGAAAGCTGGTCTTGTGGTGGTGAAAAACATGAAAATTGTTGGTCTCCACTGTTCTAGTGAAGAATTACATGCCGGGAAAATTGCTCTTATTAAACATGGGTCACGGTTGAAAAACTGTGATCTTTATTTTTCCCGAAAACCATGTTCTGCATGTTTGAAAATGGTTGTAAATGGTAAGTGCTGGTAAAGCTTAACGGGAGATTGATACCACTGATCCATTACGGTCACTGGTGGTCAGTTGTCTACCTGCCACAGAAGTGCTAAAGACACACATACGCGTCGAAGGACAGTGACAGTGGAAGGAAAAAAGGGAAGTTTGGATTTTTGATCTCTCTCATGATCTACTTCACAAATCCTAGTGTATTTGTGGACCAGTGCTTACCTGCTGCTGAAAGAGGAAACTGGGGTGTATTAAAAATTTAAGAGTTTGTTTGAGCAAAATTGTATTCCGTTCTGGCCCTACCTGAGGCAGCATTTCCAGATAGAAATGCAGGTTAGTTGCTGTCATGTACTTTCCTCTAGGAGAGATGGGCTCTCATCCCGTTTTCCAACATTGTCCTGGTAGGGAGATCCAAGGCTGAACTAGAAGCCCGTTTCAGGGAGAGTTGAAATTGTAGTTGTTGGGGCTGGCAAGATAGTACGGTGGGTAAGGTATTTGACTTGCGTGCAGCTGACCCAGGCTCGATCTCCTTGAGTCTACCAGGGGTGATCCCTGAGCACAAGAGCAGGTATAAGCATAGCCAGGTGTGACCCAAAAAACAAAAGATAGAAAAGGCATTGTTTCTGTTCACTTCCTTCCTGGGAACTGGCTGGCAGTGGTCTTCCAGTGGCTTGCCTATGCTTTGGAAGTGTAACACAAATCATTCCTCTATAACTCTGATCTCTGTTGCACCACCGTTCTCTGTAACCTCTGTGCTCTTAAGATTCTGTTTTGTGACCCAGTAAGTGTACACACTATTTTTCCATTAAAGACATATGGAGGGGTTAGAGGGATAGCACATCGGGCGTTTACCTTGCACGCAGCTGATCCGGGTTCAATTCCCAGCAACCCATATGGCTCCCCATATGGGAGTGATTCCTGAGTGCAGAGCCAGGAGTGACCCCTGTGCATCGCCAGGTGTGACCCAAAAAGAAAACAAGAAAAACAAAGAAAAAGAGGGGCTGGAGTGATATTATAGTAGAAAGGGTGTTTGTCTTACACACAGAAAACCCAGGTTCGATTCCCAGCATCCCATATGGTACCCCCAACACTGCCAGGAGTAATTTCTGAGTGCGTGAGCCAGGAATAACCCTAGAACATCACTGGGAGTGACCCAAAAAGGAAAAAAAAAAGGACATATGGTAACAGAGGGTTGTGGACATTTTTGGTTGTGGTACTATGTAGTAGTTTGTAATCAATACCATAAGTTTTAACATTAATATAATTTCCTAAACTGTAGTTTAAAAAAAATACTTCTGTGAAACTTCTGGCCAAACAAACAGTATACAGGGTAGGCACTTACTGTGCTTGTGGCCTATCCCAATTTGAAACCTAGTACTACGTATGGTTCCTTGAGCATTGCTAGGTGTGGCCCAATCCACTGTAGCACTGTCCTCCCGTTGTTCATCGATTTGCTCGAGTGGGCACCGGTAACATCTCCATTGTGAGACTTGTTACTGTTTTTGGCATATTGAATATGTCACAGGTAACTTGCCAGGCTTCGCCGTGCGGGCGGGATACTCTTAGTAATTTGCTGGGCTCTCTGAGAGGAACGGAGGAATTGAACCCGGGTCGGCCGCTTGCAAGGCAAACACCCTACCTGCTGTGCTATCACTCCAGCCCGGCCCAATCCAAACAAACAAAAATCTTCTTAGAAGCTGTGATTTATTGTGATACTGGGATTTACAATGTGAAATATATATTTGGCCTTCACCCGTTTCCTGACACAGAGCAATTGATCCCCTTAGAATTCCCTGCACAGTAAGAACAATAAAGATGCTCTCTCGTTTTTCATAATAACATCTCTCCATCACACCTGAGGTACTTGCTGGAAAATCCTAAGGATGGAAGCTAGTTACTTTGGTAAACCACTAGAAAATTAGAGTGGGAACTTATAGCTCACCTTTCTGCACCTCTGAGAAAAACAGCAGAGCTAGAATTGGAGCTCACATTATCACTAGTCAGTGATATCATCATGTCATGAAACCTCCCTACAAACTCAAAATGACGGAGAGTGGATATTGGTCAAGTAGTGGAATACAGGGGCCAGGGAGCGTTGCATGCACCCAATCCTGTTTGGTCCCCACCACCCCGTATGGTCCTCCTAGCCTCACTCTCAAGTGATCCCTAAGCCACAGAGAACACGGAGCCAGCAGGAAGCCCTGAGCACCCCAATCCCTGGGCCCCCCAAAACACCCAAGTGGTGGGAAGCACATGCTACGCCCCAGACTGTCCCCAACAGTGGCTTTGGCCCTATTTTTAAAAACCAAAGGGACAGTTTCCGAGAACTTAGAGGGAGGAGAGGCAGACTAACATTGTTCTTTATCCTTTCCCTCAAGGATCTGAAGGCCAAAAATAGCAGTGTAAAAATGAGTGATACAGGCGAGAGAATAATAAATGAGCTCAAAGAGGAAATAGCGATCACCATAGGTCATGAAAACCTGAGACTTAAACTGAGTGTTGGTAAGAAGCACATCACCCCAAGCACTGCTGGGTGTGGCCCCCAAACCAGAGTTGAAGACAAGTGCATTTATTTCTCTGAGATCAGATGCTTTCCGTATACTACAACTGAGGTTCTTAAGCAGGGAAGGAGGAGGGCAGTGATGAGGGGACAGAAAATGCGAGTAGGGCATTGGTGGAAAGCCTTGGCACTTTGGTGCTGATGAGGTGTGATAACTGTACATCACAGTCCTACAGCAATACTGCTGTCAACATGTTACCTAACTAGAATAATCAAGTTTTGTAAGCAGAAGCAGATTTGAGAATCTGGCTGACATCTATTAATCCAGATAATAAATTTGTAAGACTCTAAAACAGTGTGATTTGTCTCAACTAGTTTTTGCTGTTGTTTTGAAAAATATACTTTGTAAACTGTTATGTATAAATAAATATTTAATTTTTTGTTTCAATTTTCCAATAACCTTTAGTATTATTAAATATAAATCAAATGAACAAAAACTCTTTGGGTCCTTATTAATATTTTATGACTCTTGGGGCTGTAGCGATGATGCAGTGTGGGGGGCATTTGCCTTGCATACAGCCGACCCAGGTTCAATCCCCAGCATCATATGTTCCCCACAAGCACCACCAGGAGTAATTCCTGAGTGCAGAGCTAGGAGTAACCCCTGTATCACCTGATGTGACCCAAAAAGAAAAAAAAATTATGACTCAATAAACTAAAATATTTGAGAGCCTCTGTAACATTTGCTAGTAGTACACAAACTTTTTTTTTTTCTAAAGATTATTCGTCCCCTCTCAAATCAGAATGCTTAAATGAAAGATTGGGTATCATAGGAAATGGCTTTCCTTCTCAACAGATGAAAGATGAAATACAACCAGAGGAAACATTTTGATATTAGCTTTGGGTCTTTAAACATTGATTCTTGCAGCGCAAGCCACACAAAGTCAGCCAGAGTAAATAGAGATGTATGCTTGTTCAAAGAAGACGTTTTGGTTCTTCTGTTTCTTTGAATGCAGAACACCCTGTGGACCAGATTTCTTTCATTTCTGAGCACAATCATTAAAAAAGTCTCTCCTGCCTGAAATTACATGAGATACTAGCAAAGGCAACTGTATGTTGTAAAATACTAATTGGAAAACTTGTTTAACACTCTGTAAGCCATCTCATTCAATCCCAAATACAAATTAAATGTTTTTTAAAAATATGTTTTACCTGTTTTTGTTTTCCCTTGTAAGTTGTTCATATCTTTTTCTCCCTTGAAACTGTCAATTCATATGTGCTCTTAATAAATGAAAATATTTTTATATGTTAAAAGTTACTAATTTTTCCTCTGTTGCAATAATTGAAAATGTTCCTTCTAATTTGCTGTTTTATTTTTAATTGTGTTCTTAGATAATTAATATTTCTTCTGCCACTACCACTCCTCCACTGCTCTTTTCACATTTTTAAAGACATTTTGGATAAATAAATACTATTTGATTATGAGGAGGATTATAACTTGTTCAGCCATTTCCCCCATTTGACTTTTTCCCCACTATGTTTTTATATTTTAAACAACACTGCTGTAAATAAATTTATGTGTCAATGTTTTTGGTCTCTATTTAGAATGTTTTCTTATAATAGCTTCCTAGAGAAACGATTCAGAGCACAGATACATCCTTAATGCAGCAGTGAGTTATTTAGACACAAAACTCTGTGAGAGGTTCCCAAACTTATTAGGCCTACTGCACCATTTTCCAAAAAAAAAAAAAGAACATCAGTTGGATTCCCTAGTTGAAGTGCCCCAAACCAGTTGTCTCTGAGGCTACAATGCCTGCTTGAATCATTCTAGGCCACCCCGCTCCTGCCCCACCGTAGGGACTATATTGCCTATCTGGGAAGCTGCTCTAGACCCTAACCTAAACAGTGGCCTGCAACCCCATATAGGACTGTATTCAATATGGGGATGGTTTGAAAATAGATTTCCTTGTGATTTATTAGCAATAAATGTTTGACTTGTATACCTGTTTTACAAAACCTATATAATCTGGGATGGAATAAAAATTTCTCACATGAAAATTTCTCAAGTGCAAAAGATTTTTAAAAGAAATTCTAAATAGTATCAGTTGTCAGTTCTGACCATTCCAAAAACCATCATTTCATTACTTGTAAGACTCTGGTCCAGTCTCAGCTCTAGGCTTTGGGATCACTCATAGCAAAGCCAGTAGAAGCCATCAAAAATATCTTCCATGGTAACAAAGAGCTTCCATGAGCTTTGTAAGGACGTGGCAAACTTATCTTCTCAAGGACTCTAGCGGGTCAATGTATCAGCTGTGCACTCCATGTGGTGTCTGCATAGCTACTCCGCTCTTCATCCTCTCGCCTTCTAGGGAATGGTTGGGCGAATCTGTTCCTATCAAACTTGCTTTACAGACACAGAAATTTGGATTTTATATTCTTTCCATGTGTTGCAAAATAGCTATTTTTGATTTTTCCAAATATTTAGAACTGAAATCTGTTATTAACTAGAAGCTGTGCAGAAACAGAGAATGGACTAAATTTGACCTGTAGCACTGTCCTCCCGTTGTTCATTGATTTGCTCGAGCAGGCCCAGTAACGTCTCAACGTCTGCATTGTGAGACTTGTTGTTACTGTGTTTGGCATATTGATTATGTCACGTGTAGCTTGCCAGGCTTTACCGTGTGGATGAAATACTCTAAGTAGCTTGCTAGGCTCTCCGAGAGGGGCGAAGGAATCAAACCCGGGTCAGTCAGGACAGCTGCATGCAAGGCAAACACCCTACCCCCTGTGCTATCACTCCAGCCCAAATTTGACCTAGGGACATAATTTGCCATCCTCTGGCTGACATCCTCTGGTGACAGAGCTAGATGACTTGCATTATAGGTGACTTGGTAATAGATCTTTATTATATTTGGACTTTAAATCAACATCAAGGATATGGTTGATTTATTAAAAATTTATTATCAGCATGTATCTGATAACTACCTTTTTCTTAAAAATTTCAGCTGGTGTTAACCGAATTTCATACTGGCCTGCTGATCCAGAAATAAGTTTGCTTACCGAGGCTTCCAGTTCCGAAGATGCAAAGTTAGATGCTAAAGCAGTGGAAAGACTGAAGTCAAACAGTCGGGCCCATGTGTGTGTCTTACTGCAGCCTTTGGTGTGTTACATGGTGCAGTTTGTAGAGGAGACCTCTTACAAATGTGACTTTATTCAAAAAATTGCAAAAACACTACCGGATGCTAACGTTGACTTTTATTCTGAATGTAAACAAGAAAGAATAAAAGAGTATGAAATGTTATTTTTGGTTTCAAATGAAGAAATGCATAAACAAATACTGATGACTATAGGTTTGGAGAACCTGTGTGAAAATCCATACTTTAGCAATCTGAGGCAAAGCATGAAAGACCTTGTCCTACTTTTGGCCACAGTAGCTTCCAGTGTGCCCAACTATAAACACTACGGATTTTACTGTGTCAATACCGAGCAGATTAATGAAATTCACAATCAAAGTTTGCCACAAGAAATTGCGAGGCACTGCATGGTTCAGGCCAGGTTATTGGCGTATCGAACTGGTGAGTTATATGCTTAGTTGATAAACTGGGATGGATTGGCGGGGTTGTATTTGTCTCATCAGTGGTAGAGTTCATAAAAGCACAATATTTTTCAATGTAGAGCGCCGATCACTTTTAAAAATGCAACTCGAAAATGAAGGTGTCTCCTCCCACTAAAAAAAAATAAAAGAACTGGGGCTGGAGAGATAGTACAGCAGGTAGGGTGTGTGCCTTGCACGCAGCCAACCTGGGTTCAACTCCCAGCATCCCATATGGTCCCCTGAACACTGTCAGGCATAACTCCTGAGTGCAGAGCCAGGAGTAACCCCTATGCATCGCCGGGTGTGACCCAAAAAGCAAAAAAATAAAAATAAAAAAAATAAAAGAACAAAATAATTGAGTGAAGGTTTTTTATAATAGAATTAAAAAAAAATTCATCCCAAGAAAGAAGAGAAAATCATTCTTTCAGCAAAGGTCTATACACGTGAAGAGGTGTATGCTACATCATAAGCAGTATGTGCTACAGACAGACTCCAGGTTGAAGTAGTATCAGTGGAGGGAATGTTCTCACTGGCCGCACAGCAGAGACACTTAGATACTTTGGTTCTGCTACTGCCACTTGCTCTATGACTCCAAACAACTGTGTTGTATAAAAGTCTGCACTCATGTAATTATCTCAGACTGTGGACTTCATATACATTAGTCCGTTTGCCAAAACCAGCTTTCTTAAAGGGATTTTCCTCCAACCATTATGGAAGGAGAAACTTAAGTGACAGCAGCTGTGGCTTATTCAATAAGTAACTATAATTTAGAAATTTCCCTTAGCTAGTTGTAATGCAGATTCCAGCATGAGTGTTAATCTGGGAGATGTGAACCTGCTCTTCTTACACTTGCACTCAGAACCTTATACAACATGTTATCACACCATGTGTGACGCTGATGTTTCAAGTCATGTAATAAATGCGCCCATCTGTTCTTTAAAGATCTCTAATTTAGCCATTGTTGCCTCACAGTTTTGTGCACAAGGTCGTGCTTTTGCACTTGATAATTTTTTTACTATGATGACTTTGTCAGGAATTCGAACCCCTTAGGCAGTGCCACTCCATGTTACCATGTACTTTTCTGCCCTGCTTGGGGTGAGCCCAAGCCTTCGCCAGTTTCTTCTTTTCACTGAGTGGATAAAGAAGAACCATAAATGTGCCATTTTCTTCTTTTCACTGAGTGGATAAAGAAAAACCATAAATGTGCCAAAACCCTTGGAACCAAATGGAAAGGAATCCAGAATTGTTTGTATTTTAAAAAGCAATTATTAGATATTCTACAACACTTCCGGAGAATTTCGGTAGTTCTTTGTAATCAAATACATTTATATAGATGGAGGAAAAAATATGAATATATACACTTAATATGTTGTCCAGTATGACCACAAAATAGATACATCATATTGCCCAAAAGCCCAAGAAAACTCCATACAAGGGATTCCAGATAAGGAAGTACATACCTGTATACTTCACTGGTGTAAGCTGTGCAATAAGTCCTGAACACCTGCTGTGTCAGGCACATGGCTAGGTGACTCACAATCATGTCCCACTTACCCTGAGCACAGTCGAGGCTGGCCTCTTGCCTTGCACCCATAGGGTCTCAAGTTCACTTCCTGACACCTCCAAAAAAGAGGATACTGGCAAGGTCACTTCCATGGCCAGAAATGTTCTTCCAATAACTCAGGCATTTCACTCATACTATTTAGTTTGAGTTGATAACTTTACTGTATTGATAGTTGAAAAAAAGTAACCCCTCAAATCATTTTATTGAAAAATTAGGCATAAGGTTCGGAGGAATTCTGGGAGCTCAACAGGCCAGAGCACATGCCTGAGAGCAGGAGGCTCATTCTCTGGGACTGCACCCACCACCCTCCTGGAGAAGCCCCTGGGCACCTCCAGATGTGACCTAAACATCAAACAAAATGAATCTGAAGACTCCTTATACTCATACAAAAAATTGAAAGGTGTTTAATAATTAATTTCTGAATGATGAGTAAAGCACCCACTATTTTGAGGTAGACAAAAAAAAAACATGAAGAAATTCGTTTAGATTATGGGGAGAAAGGAGTTAGGAGGATATGAATTCTCTTTCTGGTTTCTGGGTATTTCTGTGTCTTTTGATCCTGTTTTTTATAGCTCTAAGCTGGATGTTAGGCTTTCTCCTCAGCTCAACACTGTTGGAAGGAGGTTGAAGTAACCTGTTTGAAATCATGACTGGATTGTTAGCAAGTGAGAGTGTGCAGCAAATTGGAATGGATGTTTGTGGGAAACGCACATTCCAGTGCCTGGCCCACCTCACTGAAGAGGCTAATTTAGAGAGTCTCCTTCCGAGCCAGAAGTCTGCCTTTTTGGCCAAGTGTCCAGTGGTTTTGGTGCAAGTGTCCTGGAGCCATCCTAGGACAGAGCCTGACCGGCGGTGGAATTGAGAACATGCCTGTGTCGTAGAACCATCAGTTGAGTTCTCTGACTTTGAATCTCAGGAATTGGCTCAATGGTTATAAAGTGACATTACCTTCAAAGATGGACAAGAAAAATCCCTCTGAACGATCAGATCACAGGGGAGTGGAGGGATGACAAAATTACAGACAGGAAAAAATTGTTGAGAAAAGACCTCATTTACCATCTAGCTGTGGGGCTAGGTGAAATCTGCTCCATCAAACACTGATGACATTCTATTCTGGTTCTAAAAAAGACATAACGGAGACGAGACTCCTGTAACTAACTTGAGCAAAGCAGTAGAGCCACATCCTGATGGAAAAAAAAAATCACATTTTTCCCCATCCTGACAAAGTTTAGTCTATCCCCAAACTAAAACAAAAATGTTCCTGAGACTACAGCAACATCATTTAAAAAATTGTCTTAACCGAAAAAAAATTGACTAAATTTGAAGACAAATATGATTATTGTGAATAGTAATATCATATCCAGTAGTTGAGAAACTTTTTATTCCAGTCAGTTCCATCATCCTTTAGAAACATAACCTAGAAGTTGACCTATTGATGAGAAGCAGCGGTATGAGAATCTTACTTGGGGCACTGTCATTTAATGATTTCCACGTAGAGGTCATGAGTGATTGGGCAGTGCCACTGTCAGTGATAACCTAGTTCCCATATTCCATGCTTAAAGGTGTTCATTTGAATGTTTTCCTGTAATTAGCAAAGCAGTCAGGAATTCCTACATTATGTTTTTTTTTAATATATTTTTGTTAACTTGGGGAAAACGTTCTTGAAATGAGCAGATCGTTGCTTTTTTTAATCGAGTCACGTACCATTTATCTTTCAGAGGATCATAAAACAGGAGTGGGGGCCGTCATTTGGGCGGAAGGAAAATCTGTAAGTATTAAAGCAATTCTTCAAGTCTTTAACTTGGATTTTTTTTTTTAACATAGTCAAGTCTCCTGTGCGCTGCATTTTCTTGTCCCACAGACTGATAGTTAATTGGCACATATTACAATGTGTAATCATTTGCACACTCCCTCAGGAAATTTCTGGATACAGTTCTTCACCTAGGCTGGCAGTTCAGTCTAGGCCAGAGGATGTGTTGCTGCTTAGATCTGAGATCTGCGTGGTAATCACCCAGGCCAGTCCAGTGTGTGTGTGTGTGTGTGTGTGTGTGTGTGTGTGTGTATGGGGGGAGTGCTTCGAGAGCTGCCCCCATAAAGGCTCAGGGACGTGGTTTTGGGGATCAAACTGAAATTGATTGTGTGCCCCCTTATCCTCTGTACTGTTTCTCCAGCCATTGCAATTATTTATTAAAAAAAAAAAAAGTTTTCACTAGGGGGCTCTACCTGGCCATGCTATGGGCTTACTTCTGTTTCTCTGCTCATGAATCACTCCTGGAGGGCTTAGAGGACCATATGGGGTGCTGGGAATCAAACCTGGGTGAGCCAAAGGCAAGGTAAGCGCCCTGCCTGCTGTACTGTCTCTCTGGCTCTTTGCAATTATTTTTTTAAAAAATTATGGTGGGAGTCACACCTAGTATGCTCAGGGAGCTCAGATCCAACAATGTTTGGGCACCACCAGGGCTTTACCCAGAGGTGTTTGGGTGGTGGGTGGAGAGGAAGTGGTGCAGGGGATTGAACCCAGGGACTTGCTCTTGCAAGGCTTTTGCTCTAACACTTGAACCACAGGCCAGGCCATGCAGAATGATTTTTATTCATCAGTTACAGTATGAGTCTGTTGATACTGTCATATGAGTAATTAAAGTGAACTTTAATCAGACTTGTAACATATTCCAAACTATCATAAATACCATTTACAAAATACTTTAATAGTTGATAAAACATTCATTTTAAAACCTAATATGCCATTAACCAGGAGAAATAAGTCACTTAAGAAGTTCTCTAATATACACATACAATAGAGGCCCAAAATATTGAATATTAACAGAAAATGTATTTCATCTTTGCTAACTACATCACAACAACACTTTTGGTCCAACTAAGAATGTCTATTCACAGTGTATTTAAGGGGTTGGAGAGTTAATAGGCTAGAGCACATGTTTTGAATGAGGAAACTCTGGGTTCAGTCCAGCATTGCGTGGTCTCCTGAAACCCACTGGGTGCAACCCTGAATACTAAGCTGGGGGTGGACCCTGGGCACTGACAAGTACCACCCCAAAATGGTAAATGGAAATCAGAACCAAAATGTTTAGAATTTCTGATTTGATAACCAGCAGCAAGACACAGAACATGTAAGAAATTGACAATAACTTATTGGGGCCTCAGCAGTACAGTGGGCAGGGTGCTTGCCTTGCACACAGCTGACCTGAGTTTGATGCAAGGCATCCCTTATGGTTCCTGAACATTGCCAGGCATGATCCCTGGACTCAGAGCTAGGAATAAGCCCGGAGCACTGCTGGTCAAGGACCACAAACTAAAAAAGAAAAAGAAAAAACTAAAATTAACAATTATTTATTAGGTACCTGTTTTGGGCAAAATACTCTTGTAGGTGTAGTTTAAAGGATATGAAAGGGTATCAGATATTGTTTCTTTTCCTGACGTTCAAAAAACTAGTTTGGAAAGAGATTCCGAATCAAGTGAAACAATTTGTAAATTAAGCTGGTATTTGATTTGCTAAAACAAAAAGACTGCCTTGAGATTATGTGGTAAGATAATCAGCTTTGTTGAAATTAGCCCCAAGCACAAAGATTTGTAAATCTACAACTGTACCTCATGGTGCTTCACTAATAAAAAAAAAAAAAAAAGAAAGAAATTTAGCTTTGACAAGATGCCACATAAGGAGAGTGTAATTTTGTGGTAGGGTTTTTTTTGTTTGTTTGTTTTGGGGCCACACCTGACGATGCTCAGGAATTACTCCTGACTCTGCGCTCAGGAATCACTTCTGGTGATGCTCAGGAGACCATATGGGGATTGAACCCAGAGCAATGTCAGCACTCTATTGCTCTGGCCTATAATATTGTGGTTTTTGATGGCTCAGTCTATCATAGAAATCTGAGTTTGTTATACAAAGTTTGATACGGTATATAGAAAGAAAATACTTTGCAGGTGCTTCTTCAGAGTGCTGAAAACTAAGCTTTCATGGTTTGTTCCCTGTTGCAGCGGAGTTGTGATGGGACAGGCGCCATGTATTTCATTGGATGCGGCTATAATGCATTTCCTGTTGGGTCTGAGTATGCTGACTTCCCACACATGGATGACAAACAGAAAGACAGAGAGATAAGGAAATTCAGATACATTATCCATGCAGAACAGAATGCTTTGACATTTAGGTAAGAAGTGTATCCGCGTGTAGTTTCTTCAAAACGTAGCAAAAGATTGGTTAAATTGATTTTTCTTTAAGCTGTAATTTACTTCCCTTTATTAAAAGTTCCAAATCCATTCAGAAGCTTTTAGACCCAAGAACCAAGTGGTTCTTCTGGCCTTTAAACATATTGAACAAGTATTTTATATCTATATCTATATCTGTCTTTCAATCTATATAAATAACCCTTTCCTTCTTCTCTTTCCAATATAAAGGTGCTTGAAGTTTGTCTTTAGGATCTTAATACAGATGTAATATTTAAATTTATATAGATACATGAATTTATGAAAATATAGATAGTATTATGAGTCAGATAGCTTTAACATAGTTTTTGTTAGATAATATAACCCATATAACCTCCTCCTAATCATTTCCATAAATCTTTGTCTGGTAGTATCCAAAACTAAGTATTCAACCTGATATGCACAGTTCTGGGGTGGGGTGGGGGGGCTGGGGGGAGACTTCACAGAGCAATGTGAAAACTCCGGCAGCATGGGGCGAGGGACAGGGTGGGAGAGAAAGTTTCCTTTAGGAACTGAATTGAGCTTTGTAGTTGGTCATGCTTTCATGAAAGGAGGACACCCTTGGCTTAGGCCTGGAGACAGTCAAGTCAGCAAATGCGCTGTGTGTGGAAGATCAGTGTCCCGGAGACTCGGGGATGTGGAGCCCGGGGGAAAAGGTTCAGCCAGAGAATAACTCTGGGTTTGGACTTGATTTCATTGGCACATGCCCATTACTGTGGCTTCCGCTGTGGTGTTGGACACACTTGGAGGAAAATAAAATTGTTTCTCTGGTCCAGACAAACAGATTGACTGTGTGATCTGGGTAGATAGAAGGGAGGCTGGTACTAGGATCAACCATCTGGTAGAGGAGTGCAAAATGGAAAACTTGGGAATATTGCCCTGAGACCTACAGATGAGAGGTTTCTTTAGTCCGAGACTATCCAACCATCTGTTATATAAAACTGTCCTGTCTTAGAGTGGGACTAGTGGAACAGTAATTCAAAACTGCACTTTAATTTTAATTTTTCAATTTAGCATGTTTTTTATTAACTATCTGTCAGGCATCAGATAAGCAGGAGGTCTTTGGGCTACCTTAAATAAGTATCTAATGCCAGGTAAATTCTTCAAGAGGTTATTCATTCTGCCCCTGCCATTCAAGCATTATGAAGAGGTTCATTCTTGCTTACAACACAGTGGTTTCTCTCTCTTTTCTTTCTTTTCATTTACTTTATAACTAATAAATTGAACATATTGCCAAATGGTTTAAAATAATTAAGTGAATCTTATTTGAGTTCACTGTCATGTTCAGGTTATATTTTAACATTCTAAATGTTTATATAGTTTTAGTGTTCACTAATTCAGCAAGAATAAAGGTTATCATTATTGTCTATAATGTTAACTTTTTAAGCAGCTGAATTTTTTAGCATTTAAAGATTTATCTAAACTATCTCATCCTTTTGCAAAATACATTCCTGGTATTTTATGCACTTCTGTAGGTGTCAAGAAATTAAACCAGAAGAAAAAAGTATGATTTTTGTGACCAAGTGCCCATGTGATGAGTGTGTGCCTTTGATCAAAGGTGCCGGCATTAAACAGATCTATGCAGGGGACGTGGATGTGGGGAAGAAGAAGGCAGACATCTCATACATGAGATTCGGGGACCTGGAGGGTGTCGGCAAATTTACAGTAAGTAGATACACATTTTCCCCAAGTATACTATTTTATTGTCATTTTATGTGCTGCATATTATGTTAGTGACCCCCACATTTCCAGAGAATTTATGAAAACACATCACTGACTTTATTTTTATGTGTAACCACTTACCTAATTACAATTGTTTAATTTAGAAACTCTGCCTTATAAATTTGCGGTTCTACTAGAATCATGCAAACCTTAAAGATCTTAATTTGTGGGCTCTTGGGTGACATCTGGTGGCTAACAGAAGAAAATCCAGACCCAAATTTTGGCCAAGATGGGAAACACCTAGCTTTAAAAGTACCAAATGACTCCTCCTTGTTCTAGATCTGAAACGTCCAGTTTGGAGTAGCAAAAAAGATAAAATAGCTTAAGATTAGTCACATGTCTGGGACACACATATTTACATGCATGCATGCATGCCATACATTTCTCATGTGAAACATCAGAAAAAAAAAATTAAGAAATTCAATATTTCCTTTAAAAAGTGCCTCAATAGTTAAAACTCAGAATCGTTACTTTTTTTACTTTCTTATATTTAGGTATTTAAAAAGCTTACACAGGGGCTGGAGAGATAGTACAGCAGGTAAGGTACTTAATAAAACGCAGCCAACCTGGGTCTATCCCAGCATCCCCTGTGTTCCCCAAGCATCGTCAGGAGTGATACCTGAGCACAGAGCCAGGAGGAATCCCTGAGTACTGCTGGGATTGCTGTTTATTTGGGCCTTGTTAAAAATATAAATAAAATGTTTGTGCCGTTTTACAGTGGCAGATGAATCCATCAGAAACGGGTTCCCCTGAACAAAATCAGCCTGAAAGCAAAGAGAGTAAGTATTACAAGTCTTCTACAGAGGTTGACTTTTGTGCCGTTAAGAAGAAAAGAGAAGAAAATATACATGTAAATTTTAATAATCAGTGTTGAGAATTGTTTTGACCATACCTAGAGCATATTATTTTCGTAAGTTAGGTTTTCGCCTTCCCTTTTTTCGGCAAACATTTGTGGGTCTGCCGTATGCTGGGTCCAGTAGAAAGTGCTGGTTGTTAATGAGCCCTATAGAATTTTACATAATCATATCCAAGTTGAATTTGTAAACCAATTGTATGAAATAGCAAGCAACAGTGCCTCTCACTAACAAAACCAAAGCTTATTGGGCAGTTAGAAAAATTATGTATAATTCCTAAGCACATAAGACCAAATTATGAAGATATATCCATTCTTATTAGACTTATGCCTCACTCAGATTCCACAGAAAATGATCTGGTTATTGGAATAATAACTATCAGCACAAGAGGCTGCTGAGATGCCTTGAAGTGCTGGAGCACATGCATGCGTGCCCAAGGCCCTAAGGTCCATCCAGGATACGGCAGGGACCCTGATTACCTCCGGCTGTGGATCGTGGGACCGCTGGGACTGACCACCAAAGCATCAGGCCACACCACAGGCAGTATTGCCGGCAGTGACCCTGAGGCACCTGAGCGTAGCTAGATCTTTCCATCTCCCCCAAAAAGAGCAAAAAAAGAAAAAAAAAGCCCTGTAGATGAGTTACTAGTTTGGGGGTTCTTGGTTTGGTTTTGGTTTTGGTTTTTGGTTTTGGGGCCACACCCAGCAATGCACAGAGCTTACTCCTGGCTCTGTTCTCTGGGATCCCTTCTGGCAGGGCTCGGGGGATTGAACCCAGGAATTCAGGTCAGCTGCTTGCAAGGCAAGAACCCTACCCACTATACTATCACTGCACAGCGGAGGGGCGTTTACCTTGCACGCAGCCAACATGGCCGACCCGAGTTCGATTCCTCCGCCCCTCTCGGAGAGCCCGGCAAGCTACTGAGAGTATCTCGCCCGCACGGCAGAGCCTGGCAAGCTACCCGTGACGTATTCGATATGCCAGACACAGTAACAACAAGTCTCACGATGGAGACGTTACTGGGCCCGCTCGAGCAAATCGATGAACAACGGGAGGGCCTTTACCTTTACCTTTACCTTATCACTGGCATAGTAACATACATTAATGCTATTTGAAAGATCGTATAATGCCTTAGGCATACAATTGTGAACAATTCTATGAAATTCTAAGAAATAACAATAGTTATTTCTACAGTCTATGAAATTCTAAGAAAATAACAATAGTTATTTCTACACTGTATTATTTTGTTTATCATCCTCCTCCTCCTCTACCATTTCTTCCTCCTCCTCCTCCTCCTTCTCCTCCTCCTCTACCATTTCCTCCTCCTCCTCCTCCTCCTTCTCCTCCCTGCTTCCTCCTTCCCCTCCCCCCCAGAAGCTTGGCAGCCCCTCTCAGCAATTCTCTGCTAACCAGCTGGTGCTTCAGTATGAGGGTGCTCAGGTCCGGTGGTGCCAGGTTCTATGGGCCACCCTCGTCCTGCTTGGGGTACTCCAGGGCTGGACTGGTGGCGCTTGAGGTCCATGTAGTGCTGAAGAATGAAACGGGGTTAACCTCATGCAAGGCTCATACCTTAACTCCTATACTCTCTCTCTGCCCCTACCATGTTATTTTAAAGTATTATCTATGTTATTTTAAAGTATTTTTCTGTTTAGATTATAGGTAAATGGAAGCTTAGTATAAAGACTAAAAGGTTTTTATTTTATTTACTTTAAAAAGTCAAGAAATATGAAGTTCTTTATGAAAATAACTTCTTTGTAATTATCTTGATTTTTGTGTTCTGAATTAACTTTATTTTTATTTAAATAATAAATCATTTATCTTCAACTTGAAAAAAAAAGGATTTACTCCATCTTTCTTTGTAAAAAACTACCAGATGGGGCTGGAGTGATAGGGCATTTGCCTTGCACACGCCCGACCCAGGTTCGATTCCCAGCATCCTATATGGTCCCCCGAGCACTGCCAGGAGTGATTCCTGAGTGCATGTGCTAGGAGTAACCCCTGTGCATTGCCACATGTGATCCCCCCCCCCCAAAAAAAAAAAAGAAAAAAAAAAACAACTACCAGATGGAGATGCGGAGAGCTGGAGCCGGGCCTTCTATGCAGGGCCCAGGTCCCTACTGTGGCACTTTCAGGTGTATCCCGCCAGAAAAAAAAATTATCAGAGGAGAAAAAAGAAAGAAAAAAAAAAAGTGTGTCTGATTAAAGAATGTAACAATGTTTGAGGAAGCTCAATTAACAATCCTCTGTTGTTAGCAAAAGAACAGAAGAAGCACTATTACAGGATGAATTAATATTAATAAATTTTAATTTTAACTGTGTTAAAATTAAGGCTTTTTAACACAAGATAGCATTAAAAGAGTACAAAGGCAGGTCATGGAATTAGCGGAAATATTCCACCTATGATTAGCAAAAGGTTGTACGCAGGGTTTGTGTTAAAAGGAGACTGAGACTCCGTCCTCTGTGGGGAACGTGAGGCCGGGAGCGGCAACCTGTCTGTTCTTCCAGACACCCAATGGAATGTGGTTTTTGTTTTGCTCTTTTCCTCTTTCCTGGAGCAGGGTATCGCTGGTGAGCTGGGATTGGGTGTTTCCCTTCCCCCCAGGGCAGTTAGGTCAGGCAGGATGGCTTCTGGTGAGTTAGTTTTCCGTGATGGTTTCCCAGGAACTGCATGCTTCTGTCACTGTCACTGTCACTGTCCTCCCATTGTTCATCGGTTTGCTCGAGCAGGCCGAGGAACATTGTGAGACTTGTTACTGTGTTTGGCATATCGAATACATCATGGGTAGCTTGCCAGGCTTTGCTGTGCGGGCGAGATACTCTCGGTAGCTTGCCCGGGCTCTCCGAGAGGGGCAGAGGAATTGAACTCCCGGTTGGCAGTGTTGGCCACGTGCAAGGCAAACACCCTACCTGCTGTGCTATCTATCGCTCCAGCATGCTTCTGTGTATTTCAAAAAGGTTCCTTCTCTAGTCTGAGAATTCCTCCCTCCCTCCCTCCATCCCTCCCTCCTTCCCTTCCCTTTCTTCCTTTTCTTTCTGTTTTCTGGTCACACTCAGGGGTGCTTAGGGCTTACTTCTGGTTCTGCGCTCTGGGATCATTCCCTGTGGGGCTCAGGGAACCTTTTGGGGTGCTCAGATCAAGCCTCATGGACCACATGCAAGGCAAATGTCCTCCCTCCTGTATTCTCTCTCTAGCTCTCGAATTTAGTTTTCTAAAGGTGAGATCCTTTATTTCCTGAGTTGTCTAGAATCTCTTCTCCAACAGTTGAGAATTTTAGGATCAAATGAAATGAAAGTTCCTTTTTACCATAGCATTATTTTGACCTTATCATTTGAATGACTTTATCAAGTACCCATATGTTTGTTTGTTTATTTGTTTGTTTTAATTTTGTTGAATCACTATGAGATAATTACAAGCTTTCATGTTTGGGTTACAATCACACAATGATCAAACACCCGACCCCCCACCAGTGCACATTCCCCACCACCAGTCTCCCCAGTATATCCCCCTTCCCCACCCTCCCCCTGCCTCCATGGCAGACAATATTCCCCATACTCTCTCTCTCTACTTTTGGGCATTATGGTTTACAATACAGATACTGAGAGGAATCGGCCCCGGTAGGAGATGTGTGCTGAAAGTAGGTTATGGACCAAACAAGTACCCATAATGTTTTAAGTCAAGTTTCCCTGACGTATCATTCTTCTTGAACATAGATGGTGTGTTAAGACCCATACTTCTGGATGAAGAACAGCACCAATACAAGAAGCTGTGTCTTGGAAACCACTAAGAAGTCCTGTTTTAATGGCATTGAAGGCCTCAAGGATTTTATTGCACTTTTAAGATGCAGCCTTGTGAACTCACAAGAAAGGATGGATGTTGTGAATAGTCGACAAGAAATTTAAGAACGTTAATTTATTGTTAGCATATGAATGATGTTAATGAAAGTATTTTTATTTTAGATTTATTTATGTCTTCCAGAAAATAGTACCGTGTTCTTTTATTACACTAAATGAGGTGTTATTTAATGAGACCCATTTAATTGTCCACTGGAATTGATTTCTGCTTGTCTTAGCTTTATATTAACCATTTTGATAAAAGTTGACTGGAGGTCAGCTCTCAGCCAGTAGTTATTTACCTTTTAAGAGATTAGGAGAGGGATGGAAAATGCTGCAGGGAATCAAATGATAAACTGGCCAATTTTTAGAGCAAGTATACAGTTCACCAAAAATTCACATTATACCCAAAGCTTTCTAATAATCAGAATTTAGCTAGTTAATAGTAAACCATAAAAATGATGCTGGGAGCACGCTTTCTATCTTAAAAATCTCTTTGAAATAGTTGTTAATTTTTTTTAAATCTTTTGATGTGTAGGGGCTGGAACGATAGCACAGTGGGTAGGACGTTTGCCTTGCACGTGGCCCACCCGGATTCGATTCCCAGCATCCCATATGGTCCCCTGAGCACTGCCAGGAGTAATTCCTGAGTTCAAAGCCAGGAGTTACCCCTGTGCACTTCCGGGTGTGACCCAAAAAGCAAAATAAATATCTTTTGCTCGAGGAAATCGATGAACAACGGGACAACAGTGCAGCGCAGTGCAGATGTGTAGAAATGACTGACTGCCTACGGTGTTATAGTACTAATTTGGAGTATCCATAGGAAGAGAATATTATTCGGAGACAGTATTATTTGATATCACAAACAATGGGCCTCAAATTTGGCTATATTAACAAAGAAGACGTATTTAAAACTAGCCTTTTAAAAATTTCATTCACAAGTGCATGGGCCCGAGTGATAGTACAGCAAGTTGGGTGCTTTCCTAGCTTACAGCTGACCCAGGTTTGATTCCCGGTATCCCATCTTGTCCCCCGAGCACTGCCAGGAGTCATTCCTGAGTGCAGAGCCAAGAGTAAGCCCTGAGCATCTCTGAGTATGACCTAAAAAAAACAAACCCAAAAAATGCTCCCCATGTTCCTTTCATATAATGGTTTTGACTGGAAGGCTTTTTAGAAACGTTTGCAAATCATAAGACCGCTGAAAATCTCGAAAGTACGGTCATTTCAGTCACACCCAAATGACTCCTCATGAGGCCACTCATTATTTTCACACATTGAGATACTTTCAGAAAATGGTTCCAGAGATAAAGGTCTATGTTTCTTCTTTCTCTGACTTGGGGAGGGAGTTGGAGATCTGGGGTAGGAATCCACCCTGTCTCTCGCCCTTCTCAGAGGAGAGACCCGTTGGTTTCTGATGCTGGCCCCTGCCTTCCCATGGCTTTACAGAGTCTCCAAGAAGCCTCACAGGGTGTCCCAGAACTGCACATGGAACCATCTAATGTGGGCCACAGGCCTTGCTTCTGCTTTCCATCTGCTGGACAATTGGATAACTGCTGTGAACATTTGATACGAGATATGCAAGATAGATGAAAAAGAGGAGGAGAAGGAAGACCTGAGAGAAAAGTTCAGACTCATTTGAAAGCCTTTTAAGCTCTAACATTTATTAGGACAACAGAGATTCTCTCCCATAATTGATTTTACATATTAATTACACATGATTCTGTTATTTTTTTCTAAATATGCCTGTTACATTAAATATTTTCTAAATAAGTCAGCTATTCTGGAATACCCTTTTCCTCAAACTGTTGCCAGGATTTAGATTTATATATTAAATTGCAGATTGTTGGGGAGGGCAGAGGATATAAGAAGAGAAATATGCAAGTGGGGAAAATTCTAAAAAAGTCTTTATTTCCATGTCAACAGTGTTAAAATGGTCATAACAGTTACATTTTCCCCTCTGGACAACTGGTCACATGTCAGCACTATTCAAACTCTGCTGTGTAGTTTTAGGAAAAAAAGGTCTATACACATATATGCATAAAATGTTTAAACTGTTGAACCCGGTGCCTGGAAAATTTGGAAGTTCCACACGTCCCTGCTGCCCATTACTGCTGGCCCTGGCCCTGGACGGAGCACGTGCAATGTGGAAGCAGGAGAGTTGCTCCCAGGCCTTGGGGAGCTCACAGCCCTGTGGAAGCTTCGGGAATGATCTGGGGAGGAGGCCCTGTGCCTGCAGCAGGGACATCATCTGGGCGCCTGTTAGAAATGCCAATTCTCTGGGCCCACCCACCCCTGAAGCTGGCCCTGTCCTCTGTCCTAAAGGGCCCTCCATGTGACTCTGATCATCTTCATCTACCTCGTGGATGTCATTCTGGGAACACTGGTGGCACCAAAGAGGACAAAGAATCCAGTGAGTCTTGGAGAAGGACTGCAGGCATCAGTGAGAAGAACCTGAGAATAATAGCGTCCCCCTGGGCGGCCAGAAAGGCCGGTCCCCCAGGAGGAGCCATCTGGACTCAAGTTTCATCATTCACTCTCAGGAAGCTTCAGCCTTAGCCTGAGAAATCGTAGTTGGCACTTCAACAAAAATACAGTGTCCTCCTTGGTTTTAAAGATTTGGGAGGATACTAGGAAGTACTTACTCCATAATTTGGAAAAAATATATCTGCATTACTGCCAGGTGACGATAGGATGAGCCGCTTGAAGGGGGCTGTGCCCAGTCCTGTCCTTTTGAATACCCAGGCATGTTGTGCAGGGCTTTGCACGTGCTGGACAATTGGATAACTGCTGTGAACATTTGATACGAGATACGCAAGATAGATGAAAAAGAGGAGGAGAAGGAAGACCTGAGAGAAAAGTTCAGACTCATTTGAAAGCCTTTTAAGCTCTAACATTTATTAGGAAAACAGAGATTCTCTCCCGTAATTGATTTTACATATTAATTACACATGCTTCTGTTATTTTTTTCTAAATATGCCTGTTACATTAAATTATTACATGTGCTGCTTTCCTTTTCCAACCGGGTTTTCTGTGAGGAGTTCCTTACTGCATCTGAAAATCCTTTTCTCCTGAGTTTTCCATTTTATGCAGGTGGATGGCTTTCGGGCCAACGACAGCAATCTGCATTTGATCAGAGCAAGTGGTATTGAACACCAACTTTTTTTGTTTTAATTTTTATTAGCGAAACACCATGAGGTACAGTTGCAGACTTACAAATTTTTGTGCTTGGGTTTCAGTTATGCAATGATCGAGTACCCATCCCTCCACTTTTAATGTCTTGGTTTTGCCAATGTAACATCTTACCATGTCACTGAGTGTTGTTACTGCATTTAGATTTAAGCATGAGCGTAGTGCCTTCACCTCACAGATAATGTTCCTGAAATCTTTTCATTTATTTTAGCTGTCTTAAATGATTACATTCCAGACATTTTTAAAAGTATAAAGAGATTTTTTTAAATAACAAGTACTCGTGTACCAAATAAGAATAGACATATATTGGATATTTTTTTCTTTTTGGGTCACACCCAGCGATGCACAGGGGTAACTCCTGGCTCTGCGCTCAGTAATTACTCCTGGTGGTGCTCAGGGGACCATATGGGATGCTGGAAATCGAACCTGGGTCGGCTCGGCCATGTGTATGGCAAATGCCCTACCCGCTGTGCTATCACTCCAGCCCCTACATTTGGATTCTTAACTGTAGGCTCCTTAGTCCTGTTGAGGGCTAGACCAGAGCCTCCGCATGTGTTTCTAGATTTGCTTTAAGGGCACAGCCTAGACTCTTCACTCTTCCTGCAGACCTGCAGTGACTCAGCCCCACCAGACAGCCTCCCCGACCTGACCGGGAGAGCAGGGCTATGCACTCCTGAGACAGACTCCGTAGTCAGACTGCTTCCATTATTAGATTTTCCTTTATTAGATTTCTGTCCAAATTCTTAATTTTTCTTAGCCTATGATACTTTTTCCATGGATAAAAAAGGAAAAAAAACTCGCTGCTATTGCTTGGTGACCCCGCTTGGGTTATTGGGAAGGTCTAAAGGATGAGAATTTGTGGGGGGTTTCTAACTTCTTTGTGACCTGAGTATTGGGGTCTCCTGCTGCCTGCTGTACAGGACAGGAAAGGAAAGACCCCAGTATCTGTAGAGCCTCTCAGCGCCCTGAGGAGGGATTCGAGGTTTTGGCTCAGGCCACCTGGAGGACTTACCGACCCCGCAGGGGAGCAACTTTTGTTCTCTCTGGCCAACATTTAGACATGTGGTTCTGTTGACTCGGCTCCTGAGCACCTAGGCATCAAAACCTGTGCTACACTGTCCACTTAAAGGAAGAACAGTATAATTTGCATGGAATATTTTTTAAAACAGAGGGAAATTAATTTTCACTGTTAAATTTTATAATATCGAGTGTTGAGAAGCTTAAAAAATTGTCCATGAACATAGAGGGGAAAACTATATTCTAGAGTTGATTGTGTACCTTTATCTGCTAGTACAAGTTTAAATTTGAGAGTGTTTCAAAATTCTACCTGACTAATGTACCATAAAACCCCTTCCTGATAGTCTAAAGCGGTTGTACCACTTTTTCTAGAGTTTCACTTTTTTGTTTTTATAACATTCCTGGGGGTTCTCAAACTCTGGCTTTAGTGATATTTGGAGCCAGCTGATTCTTTACTCTTGGAGGTTGTCCTGGGCAGTAAGGAACATTTAGCTGCATTGCTGGTCTCTGCCCCTTGGTGCTGGTAGCAGCTCCCCACGTGGTCTGACAAACATGTTTAAGAGGTATAGTCACTCCAGCTGGAAGCCAGTGACACAAGGGAATAGAGGTACAATTTTTTTCTGGGGGTAAAAAAGAGAGGACAGTAGAGAGAGGAAGGGAGGGTGAGAGAGAGTCTAGTGTATTTTACTATATACAATACTATATAGCACTGTAGCACTGTCCTCCCCTTGTTCATCGATTTGCTCGAGCGGGCCCAGTAACGTCTCCATTGTGAGACTTCTTGTTACTGTGTTTGGCATATTGAATATGTCATGGGGAGCTTTCCAGGCCTTCCTGTGCAGGCAAGATACTCCCAGTAGCTTGCCAGGCTCTCCGAGAGGGGCGGAGGAATCGAACCCGGGTTGGCTGGGCTGGCAACATGCAAGGCAAATGCCTTACCACTGTGCTATCGCTCCAGCCCACCAATACTACATACCAATACAAAAACAGTAACAGTTCTCACAGTGGGGACATTACTGGTGTCCGCTCAAGCAAATCGATGAACAACAGGAGGACAGTGCTACAGGGCTACCAATACTGTGCCAGTACTAAGGTCCATCCCATCAAATGTGACCACAATCCCTGAAACTTTTCTTAGGGCCAGTACCAATATTTGAGGATGACAAATTCCATTATGCTTTTAAATGTCACCCAAAAACTTGAAGGTAGAAGAGTAAAAAAACAGTTTTCAATCTATCACTTCTCAGTTTTTACACTAACGGGGCAAGTCAGACCCTACAGCTGTTCCTTGGTCTCCATTGTTCCTCAGGTTCCTGATACAGCAGAATCAGCCAGACCATGTTTTAAACACTCTCAATCTGTAATAATTGTTTGCTTCAAAAATAATGGAAGTCTGCAGAATCTCTTCACTTAGCAGGGCTTCAATCAACAGTTTATTTGAGGGTGGGAGTGGGGTTTGGTCACAAGAAGTGATCCCTGAACTCAACCACCCTCCCTAAATGTAGTGGATCATTTAACATTGTCCAGAATTTTTCTATTATTTGGCTGATTTATTGTATATTCTTAACCTAGACAAAATAAGTCCAGTTAAAAAATGAGACCCACTAAAAATGGAACATCCTGCGCATATTTAATTTGGGGGCTGACTCATAAAAATATCTTTATGATGTTCAATAAATTCATTAAATAAATTCAGATTTTAGGAAAACATCTATTTAGCATACCCCTTTTACAAATATAAAAATTGTAGTATTCAAAGTACAATGGGTTTTTTTTTAACTTATTTCAACTTCGTGACCTACAGAGTTATTCCTAGTACAGTTGTTTCAGGCAATCAATGTTGCAACATCAATTCCGTCACCAGTGTGACCCTCCCTCCACCATTGTACCCAGTTACCCGTGCACTCCCCAATTTCCACCCACCCACCATTGTACCCAGTTTCCCACCTGCCCCCTGACAATCACAAAATGATTGATTTTCTGTTTCTTGTTACAACAAAATGACTAATGGAGTTATTGAAAAATGCTTCAGTCAAAGAAACTTTGTGAACATGGTTATATCTCACACTGGGGTCATTTAAGTCATTCTTTGACCGTTTATGGAGCTGTTGCTGCTAGGTGAGCCTTGTGTGTTATTGTTTTGCCTATTGAGGTTAGTTGGCTTCTCTGCTACCTTCCCATCTAATTTAGTGTGCTCTTTCTGGGCTGTCAGCATGTGGGATTTGTGACCCTAGTAACTCCAGGATCTGTAGAACTGGGCGGTTTGGCATGCCTTGTATCTCTCTGGAGATGGCGGTGAAGCTGCGAAGACCCGCTTTCGTTTACATGGTGGCAGCTGTGGACATGGTGTCCCTGCTGGGGCTTTCTAGTGGGGGGAAGCAACACGCCCCCACTCTGAGAAGACCAGAGTCTTAAGCTTGAAAACCAGTGTCCCTGGAAGTTTCATTGGCTTGGAATCTCTGTAGAGGTTAGTCATGAAGCAATGAAGTTGGGCCATTTGCACGGCTGCAGCTGTGGGTGTGGGTGGCTGCAGGGTCTTTGGCAGGGTGGGCTCCCAGCCTGGCCCCCTCCCGAGGGCACTACTGAGTTTTCAGCCCAAAGACCAGTGTATCCATGAGTTTTGCAGGTTGGCTTGCATCTCTCCAGAGATTAGTCATGAAGCTCCAAAGTAAAACATTTCTTAGATATTCAAAATTTTGTAAAAGTCCAAATTAAACAGTGTCAGCAATATTTTTCCAGTTTCATTTTTAATTTAAGTGCACATTTGTTCTATTCATGTGTCACATTGACTTATTTGAATTTGTTCATTAATAGTAATAAATTCAAAGGTTTTTATTATTATAGACAGTCATTTTAAGTAAAAATTTGCCTAAGCATTTTTAGAGACCAAATAGCTCATAACCTTACTTAGAAACAATAGTCTCTCCTTGTCACTTCTATTATGCTTCCCAGAGGCAGCCAGTCGCAACTATTCAAGCTGATTTCTATGTGTGTATGTGCACCTCATTAACTATTATGCTTACATCACCCCTAAGTTATTTTCAGCTTCATCTTGTTTTGTTTTGTTCTGCTTGCTTTGCTTTATTTGGGGGGACCTCCAAGCAGTACTCAGAGGGTCATTTTGGAGATATTTTTAAATGTAGGAGTACTGCTGTTTACTCAGCCACTGATTAAGCTGACTGAAGCAGGCCTGGACTCCACATTATTTTTTTTAGTTTATTGAATATTCATGAGATAGACCATTACAAAGCTGTTCATAATTGGGTTTCAGTCATACAATGATCCAACACTTATCCCTTCATCAATATACATTTCCCACCACCAACGTTCCCCATTTCCCTCCCACCATCCCCCAATACCTCACTCCCCACCCCCAGCTTCCCTCTATTTTTGTGCAGTATGGTTTGCAATATAGGTATTAAGCGGTCATGGTGTTTGTTCAGGGCTTTCACTATTTTTGTCAGGAAGATAAGGCTGGAGTAGCTTTTTAACTGGGTGGCAGCTTTGGGGTGTGGATGTGACTGCTGAGGCTTCTGGAAATACAGGGAGGTGGGGGGAGGTAGTCCACCCCAACTCAGAGAAAGCATGGAGATTTCAGTCACAAACCTGCATACTCAGATTTTCAGTGGATTATTTCTCAGTGAGGTCTGTCCTGAGATGGTGGAATCAGGTTGGGGGCATGATGATGATTTTGGATTGTGGAAGCAAGAGGCTGCCAGGAGTTCTGCCTGGGCAGGCACCAGGCCAGTCCACCCCTCTCTGATTCACCTCTGTCTGATCAGCCTTGTGCAGGTCCAAGATTAACTGCTGCATTTGATATCTTTCAAGATTTATTTATGGGTCTAAAGCAAGGCCAAAAAATGAGCTTGTATAGCTGAGTCAAAGGTGGTCTGAGGGTATGATTCCCACACACCTAACTTTTGGCCATTTAATTTTATCCCACATTGTTGAGGTCTGGCCAGAGGCATAGCAGCAATTTGGGGGTATCAGGAAGCCTGAAGGCACCATCGGGCTGCTGATGTACTTTCCCCACAGGTACAGGTTGACCTGCTTGCATCATTGCAAAAATCTCCCTTTCTGGAGATTTTTGACTAAACATCATTTTAGAGTGAGGGCCTCAGGATTTGGTGTTTCTCAAGCCTTGTGTTATCCCAGACCACCAGGAACATAGAACAGTGTGTGGGTGCTTCCAGGACAATACCCAGAGATGCTCAAGGGAACCAGATGGTGCAGGTAGTTGAGCCAGGGTTGGGCACATTTGTTCTCTCACCTGGACTGTCAACCCAGACCTTGTCTATCAGTTTTAGGCATTGCTTTTAAGTGTTCAGTATTTTTGGTTACCAACAACTGGGGGAGGAAGGATTAGGAAGTTCATGTGGTTCTTTGATTTGGCTTTGTTTTGTGGTGCCTGAACCCTAGGCCTCCTGTCTGCAGAGCATACACTGAGCCCTACCCTGCCATCGAGAGGGTTTCTCCCTCCACATAATCTTCCAGCTTCCCAATACTGCAATGCTTTAACTTGGGTTATATCAATATTCATTGTTATTATGATGTATAGATGTTTTATATGTCTTTGTCATGCTATGTACTATAATTGCTTTTCTTGTAGAACTTGTTTTGCTGGATTTATCTAAAAATGTGTAAAAATTGGCCAATTTTTAATTTTATTACTAATATATGGTCAAAACCTTTTCATAGTTATATACATTTCAAGCATATTAAGTATCCTTCTTTTTTCCACTTTTGGCTGTTGGACCACACCTGACATTGCTTAAAGCTTACTCCTGACTTTGTACTCAGGGATCACTCCTGGAAGTACCGCCAGGATTAAAATGAAGCCCTCATATATAAATTTATTCTGAAAGAAATTCCTTTCTGGGGCCAGAACAATGGTACTGCAGGTAGAGTGTGTGCCTTGCATGTGTCTGGCCCACGTTCAATCCCCTGCACCTCATATGGTCCCCCAAGAGCGACAAGAAATGATTCCTGAACTCAAAACCTAAGCCCTGATGGGTGCTGCTCAAAAAAGAAGGAAGGAAGGAAGGAAGGAAGGAAGGAAGGAAGGAAGGAAGGAAGGAAGGAAGGAAGGAAGGAGAAAAAACTCTGAATTTTCTAAACCCTTCCTTCCTCCTTCCTTCCTTCCTTCCTTCCTTCCTTCCTTCCTTCCTTCCTCCCTCCCTACCTCCCTTCCTTTCCTTTTCTTGGTTTCTCCCTTCACTCCTCCTGGTATCTCCTATCTATGGGATACTTATCTTTCTCCATCTGGAAGAGCATATTTGTCTGGAGATTCCTGAGAAAAGGGTATTTTTCAGGTGTGTTGGGTATCAAATCATTAGAAGAGTTTTGGGGGAGTAATTTGATACTGTGACTATAAAATCCTTTATCTATCATTGCATTTAATTAATAGTTTGGTATAAAATTAATTCTAAAAGTGGGAGTAATTTTCCCCTTGGATTTTGAAGAAAGTATTTCATGATTCTTGTTATACAAGAATAATGAGTTTCAAGATTTGGACTATCCGTCAAACTCACAGGACAAAAGCAGAGTTTCTAGCCACCAAGCATTTAAACTTATTTAATTTTTTTGTTTTATTTCTGGGCCACACCCAGAATTGCTCAGAATTTACTCCTGGCACTGTGCTCAGGAATCACTGTGATGAGGCCACAGGGATCAAAATCATGTTCAAGGCAAGTGCCCGAGGTATTGTACTGCTGCTCTTCAGGATGTCTTTCTTCTCTCTTCCAGCAGGTTTATCTTCAAAAACATTCTTTAAATCTATAGTTTTTTTAATCATATCAAGAGATTTTGGGAGACTTCCAAGAAATTGGTATATTCACATCCCCATTTTTTGTGTTTTTTGTAATTTTAGTCTTTAAACCTCAAATTCATTTTTATTACAAATAGTACATAATATTATTAGGTAGATTTTTCTTGTAGATTTTAATACAAAGAGTCACTGCATAATATTATGAGGTATATTGGATAAATTCCAATGATAATTTGACAGAACAATATGTATTCTTTTTCCTGGGGTGGTGGGAGTCCCAAGTACCTGGGATCCTGGAGGCCGCCCTTGGTGATCCACTGAGCACCCAGCAATGTACTGCCTTGGAGGCCTGATGCTACCTGGGGGCCGTGCTGGCCTGGGGATCAAACCCGAATCACCTGCATGCCTTCCAGCCCTTTGAGCTATGGCCCGACCCACCAAGAGTTTTTTAAAGACTTGAAGATGAGTAATACTTTAAAAATATTATTTTCTAAAAAAAAAACAGCCCTCAAAAAAAAACCTTCTTAAGATAAAGAGTTAAGTCTTATTTAACATTATTGTGGCATTTGGTTGACTTTGCCTTGTTAATTTTCACTTGTGGATTTTAAAAGATTTAAAAATAAAAGCACATTATTATGTTGTGTATTTTGTTCTGGTGTTTAACCTCAGATCTTTTTTGTTTGTTTGATTTTTTGTTTTTTACAGCAGTGGGGCTTGAAACCCGGCAGGTGCTCTGACACTGAGCTCCATCTCTTCCCTCTGGTGTTTAATCTCTCACTATTTGTTCTTGGGCCCAAGTTAAATTCAGACTAGAATTTAGCTCAAATTTAACGGTTAATTAGACCGTTGCTCACTCACCTGTCACCTCCCAGGCACCTCCCTGTAGACCATGCGTACTGATGTCCCCATGAGGCCCCCTCATTTATTTTATGAACATTTTTGACAATAATGCAGAATATGAAGTGGAAGATGTTCTTGAGTAACTGTAATACTTTTTTCTAAATTTCATGATGCACAGTGTAGTTTCAGTATGTAATAAAACAAGCTCATGAAATTTTTGTGATATGTAATGATTATGTACAATGGAAAAACAATGAAGAAATATATCTGTGTGTCTGATTTTATAATAGCACCATCAAACCTGTTTTTCCTGTGTTGTGGAAGAAATCCTTTTGTTTCTATAATCTATCATTATGAAGCATAGTCATTTTAACTTACCATTTAAAATTAATTTTCATTTCTCTAAGGTGGACCTGTACTCCAACAAGTTACTGTTTCTCCAAATGCCCCAGCCTACCTTTTGTCTGCCAAATCTTTTTTTTTCTTTTTGGGTCACAACTGGCGATGCAAAGGAGTTACTCCTGGCTCATGCACTCAGGAATTACTCCTGGTGGTGCTCGGGGGACCATATGGGATGCTGGGAATAGAACCCGGGTCAGCCGCATGCAAGGCAAACACGCTACTTGTTGTGCTATCACTCCAGTCCCTGTCTGCCAAATCTTTAGTTTGGTCAGCTTTGTTTCCAGACCTTGATCTATCTAAATGTGTTATAACACAAGTCTCTCTTTTATGTATTATAAATAAATATGCAATTATATATTATATGTATTATTTTTGCTTTGCTCTTGGTTATGGCTCTGCACTCAGGAATCACTCTGGTAGGTTCAGGGAATTTATCCTGAGTCATCAACTGATGCAAGGTAAGCGCTCAGCCTGCTGTACTGTCTCTGTCTACGTAAGTATTGTTCTTAGTATTTCTGATTGCTTAATTCTAAACCCACAAAATATAATGGGAATGAAGGGAAATAAATATGGAAGTCATAGTTGGTTTGGTGTATGTAACCCAAAGTAATCTGTTAGGGAAATATATATTTCTAGGCTACCCGTGACATATTCTATATGCCAAACACAGTAACAACAAGTCTCATGGTGGAGATGTTACTGGGCCTGCTCGTGCAAATCGATGAACAACGGGAGGACAGTGACAGTGACAGGCAGATAAGACCCAGGGCTTTCTTGGATCTCCACACTACCTCCAGCTCCAGTCTCTGTTTCTCTGCCTCTGTCTCTGTCTCTGTCTCTGTGTGTCTGTCTCTCTTTTTCCTTCCTCATGGTTTCTGCAATTATCAATGGACAGGACATTAAAGCTGTGATGTTTTTTGCCAAAGGAGTTACCATGATTCAAATCTATAAACTCAGATTTCAGTTGGTCCATCTGAGAGAAGAGTTCTGGATAACACTGTTCCTTGGGCAAGTGTGTGTGTGTGTGTGTGTGTGTGTGTGTGTGTGTGTGTGTGTTGAAAATTAATCTTTAAAACACTCCAGGGAAAGTCCCTGCTACAAGTGAAGTGTGTGGGGATCATGCACGATGATGGTCAGCAAGCTTGCTCATATTTTAAGACAGATGCAGGCCACAAATGCCCATTTTTCTTGACTGCACGCCAACATGAAACAGGAACCTCATTTCTTCCCTGGGCTGACCAGAATTGAAGACTTTCAGTGCCTTTGCCGACTGTTCATTCTGGAAATGCCTCTGACTCAGTGATTGCTAGTGGCCTGCAGGAGGATAGAATGCTCCAGTAAGTATTTCTCAGCCTACACATTCCCTTGCTCTCTGATAGCACAGGTTTTGGATAAACTGAGTAGGAGGAGAGCTTGACAGAGAGAATGCAAGATCATCCCTTTCTTTAAAAACAAAAAAGGCAGGAGTGGGATTGTAAGGAGATAGTACAGGGGTAAGGCCCTTGCTTTGCGTAGGACCAGCCCTGTTTGATTCCTGGAACCACATATGCTGCTGTATCCCCAGGAATGATCCCTGAGCACAGAGTCAGGAGCAAGGCCCTGAGCACAGTCGGATGAGCCTCCCTTGCCCCTCAACTAAGTCTCAGTGAGAAAAACACTGGGTTTGATTCCTAAGAAGGTTGCTAGGTCACATATGTTTGGATTCTCAAGAGGAGACCCTGAAGTCACCTTCTCCAGTGTTTGTCACAAGGCCACAGATGACCTTTCCTGTTGCTTACGACTGACTGGAGCATTGCCAGAGATTTAGTCCCTTTGACATACACCCACAAAATGGCACTTGAACCACCCAGAAATTTCCCCCTGGGAGATTTTGAGTGGAGAACTGCTGTGGAGAACCCAGATCAATGCATCTTTGAAGAGCTCAGTCTCCTCTTAGCTGCCCTTATAAAACCAGAGCCGAGGAATCACCCCCGACAGGCAGTTTTAAACTCCTCATAAAATAGTTATTTTTATGGCTGCACCACCCCTTTGTTCCTCATATCCATCATTATTCCGTGGACTCTAACACAGGCTCTTTGTGTTGCATCCTGTTACTCATGAATGTGTCAGTGTTTGAAAGTCGTTATTGTATTCCCAGTGCCCCATGACCACCTCCCACCTCTTGTAGAAACTCAGTGTCACTGCATGTGGCACAGCACTTTCTCTGTCACCTCATTTTATTTCACACCATGACTCAGGAATGCTGCCCTCCCGTTGTTCATCGATTTGCTCAAGCAGGCCCAGTAACGTCTCCATTGTGACAATTGTTACTGTGTTTGGCATATTGAATACATCACAGGTAGCTTGCCAGGCGTTGCCGTGCGGGCGAGATACTCTTGGTAGCTTGCCGGGCTCTCCAAGAGGGGTGGAGGAATCGAACTCGGGTCGGCCGGGCTGGCCGCATTCAAGGCAAATGCCCTACCGCTGTGCTATCGCTCCAGCCCTCAGGAATGCTATTTTCACTATATGGGCTGGAGCAATAGCGCAGCGGGTAGGGCATTTGCCTTGCATGTGGCTGACACGGCTGACCCGAGTTCGATTCCTCCACCCCTCTCGGAGAGCCCGGCAAGCTACCGAGAGTATCTCGCCCCCACAGCAAATCCTGGCAAGCTACCCGTGACGTCTCTGGTATGCCAAACACAGTAACAAGTCTTACAATGTGACTGGGCCTGCTCGAGCAAATCGATGAACAACTGGAGGACAGTGACAGTGACAGTAACAGGATAAAAAAAAAGTGTGTGTGGGGGGGGGGTGTCTGGAGCTGGAGAGATGGTGCTGGGGTGAAGGTATTTGCCTTGCATGCTGCCAACCCTGGTTCAGTCACTGACACCCCGTACAGCCCCCAAACCCATCAGGAGTGATTCCTAAGCGCAGAGCCAGGAGTAAGTCACGTGAGGGTGCTGGGGATTGAACCTAGGTTTGTTGAGTGTGAGGAAAGTGACCTACCTGCTGCACTACCTCTCCCGTCCCTTGAAAGTTCTGAACAGTTTTGGTTTATCCTGCAAACGTATGCTGTCTTCCTGCCCCACCTCCCGTGGGCAGATGCTCCCAGCGCAGAATGGTTTTTCCTCCTGGTCTGCTGGTCACTCTGTGCCATCATGTTCTTTCTTTGTGACCTGGTTTGTCTCAACCTTGCCCCCATGTTCCTCTTCTCTGCCCCTCTTTCCTTCTGCGGTCTCTCCTGTGTCCTGCTTCCCTCCCCTCACGACCCCCTTCCTCTCCGCTGGCTTTGAGGACCAGTTAAGTTTTGGCACTTTCCACTCCATATCCCTCTGGGTTCCACCTGTACACGCACGAATCCACTGACAGCATCTCTTCCCAGGGGCTCTTGAGGGTTTCCTGCAGGTGAATACTGAGTGCAGAAAGGTGTGTGGTGTGCTGAGGGAATGGACATGGGGGTCCACACGGGAAGGGGATGCCATAGACCCTGTTGGGGGCTGGGGAAACAGCACAGGGGGTGAGCAACATCTTGCATGTGCAGCCCTGTCAAACCCTCAGCATGTGTATTGTCCAAGCACCACCATGGGTGATCCCTGAGCACAGAGCCAGGAGTGAGCCCTGAGCAACTGCCCAGTGCAGCCCAAAAACAAAAGGAAGGAAGAGGAGGGGAGGAGGCAGAGAAAGAGGAAGCAGGAGTGGGGGTGGGAGGGGGGAGGAGGAGGATGGGGAGAGAAGATGCTATTAGGCTTGAGATAGCATGGTCAATCTCTGGTCATCAAGGATCACTTGTCTGAGCTCCCCGACTTCAAGCTTCAGGACATGAGTGTAGGAGTTTCATTTTTAAAATTGTTTTTTCAGGACTCCTGAAGAGTGATCAGGGAGACTGGGACCATTCCCTGTGATTTCAACCAACGGGGCTACATGTTTCAGTGATCAGGCCCCGCTGCACCAGGGATCACCAGGTTCTGGGGGAGGGAGACAGAATTCACCCTGGCCCCAGTCCCTGGAATCACTTTATTGTGGCTGAATCTCGCCAGCTGTGGTCAGCTGTTAGCACTGTCACGGTAATGCTTCTTGTTGATGTCAATGTCGAGTCAAGGACTTAGGCATTGAATCCTGCCCTAGTTATTCTGTCATTTCAGAAAGGAACTGGCAAGAATGAAGGTTGGTTGTTGTTTCAGCCACCAGATGGCAACGTGTCTCAATGACCAGTGGAGGTGCAACTTAGAAGTGAAAGTAGAATCTGAGCTTTGTGGAGTCTCTGGGTTTAGAGAGTGCTTGGGAGGGATCCCGAGAGAGTCCAGCTCCCTGGGGAACTGTGGGTGGTCGCGCTGTGGCAGGTGAGACAAAGGAAGACAGGCATTTGCGAGGGATTGTAAAAGCACCAGGGCCTTGAGAACAATTAGATGTGGAAGGTCTCACAGAACAAGCTAAGCGAAGGGAAAGGTTTAGAGGGTGCTTTGATTTCATTCGGGGGTCACATCCAGTGGTGCTCAGGGTGTACCCTTGGCTCTGTGCTCAGGGATCACTCCTGGCTGTGCTCAGGGAACCTATGTGGTGCCCAGAATGGAACCAGTTCAGCACAAGCAAGGTGGCAGCGGGGGGGGTAGGAGCAATGTCCACCGGCGAGGAGTGGCAGAGGCTCAGATTCAAGACTAACTCTGTGAGGGGAGACCTGCCACCAGATTGGAGTGTCCCTGCCCAAACAGATCACGCTGGAGGTACAAGCAAGGGGCCTGACCGAGCCCTTGATTCAGAGTCAGAAATGCTGACGACGAACAGTGGGTGAGGGGGGGAACACAGCTGGCTGGGGGTCCAGAAACGATCCACTTAGCTCCGGACTGCATACACGTCTAGGCCAGGGATGCAATAGTGGGTCACAAAAATCTGCTTTGGGCCACAAGAGGCAGGGGTTGGGGTGGGGGGGACGAAGACAGCCTGGCACAGCCAGACAGGGGCTGTCCAGAAGGAGGGAGGGAGCCCTGCTGCCGGGCACCTTAGAGGAAGGTGAGGAGTGAGAGCTGGACAGGGGGAGGGTCCGAGAAGAAGACAGCTGCCACCCAAGGCCAAAAGGGTGTGTTTGATGAGGACAGGAGGTTGGGCGGTGGATGTGGGGACAGAGCAGTCGTTATGGGTCCTTAAAAGCTCATTTGGAGGCAGGGTTGCTGCGTACAGGAGGTGAGGAGGGGGACCCCTCCAGTAGTGACCTGAGAAGTTGGGTCACTGAGGGATGTGTGTGTGCTAAGAGATGGAGGGGGGTGTTTGTGTCTATGGTGCCTCCTGGGACCCCGTGGAGACTGGTAGGGTCAGGGCTGTTGACTCAAAGCAGTTCTGTCAGTAGATACTTGGGGCAGGTCCTTGGGTCTCCTGGACTTAATTTGATGGAGGCATTAGTGAGGTATCAATGTTGCTATGTGGTACGGGGGTTATCCAGGATTAGCTGCATGCAAGGCAAGTTCCTGCATTCTTTCCAGCTGCACACGCAGGACAGTAGAGAGACAGATAGCCCTAATGATACGGTAGAAGTTCCTGGATCCAGCCATGCCTGAAACTGACTCCACATTTTGGAGTTCCCAGTCATGTGGCTTGTTCATTTAACTGAATTTAAGATGCATTTCTAATATAACTCCAAAGACACTAAGTAACCAAGATCCTTTCATGTTCTACTATTTGGTCATTCTAAGCTAAGAGGATATGTTACTATCAGGTGAGTTAGAGTATAAGTCAGAGGCTATGAGAGATTGGAGAAGAAACCTGGTGTAAAGTGAGCAAGAGAGTCAGCACACGAGCTCTTTAAGTGAACTTTGCTGTTCTAAGCTGAAGAATCCATAACTGAAGGGAACGGTGAAGAGAAGCTGTTCTGAACCAAGACGGCTAGCCTTGCCCGGGCTGCTTCTTCCCCAGCCTGAAGGGGGATGTGAGCAGGAGAGGGCGAGGCTATTGGGACTGACTTCCACAGAGGGAAGCAGAAGCACAGCTACTGGTGTGTACATGAAGTGTAGTGTGGCACGGAGATGGTGTCTGAGTGAGATGGGCTTCAGGATTTGAGTGTGGTCACCGGGGAAGACGCAACGGAGCCATACAAAGGGAACCAGCAAGAAGAAAATGATGCGATGGGCCGTCCTTCACGCCCGACCGAGGTCGCCAGCTGCCCCCCACGAGCGGCTCTCCGGCATGGCCACGGCCCCGGAGGCACAAGGACTTAGCACAGAGAGCCACCCGCTTGGAGCAGAAAAGCAAATGGACTATGTGTTAAACCACGCCAGCATGCCTGCCCGGAGGGGAAAGGGTGTTGTCCCGCTCGCCCGCTCCTCTCTGGAAAGAAAGATGGCGGCCACACGGGAGCCTTGTGGACAGCAGGTTTGAGCCGCGGGTGGGGGGGGGGCGGCAGGGACCTCATGGGAAGGGGGGCGTTCTGGGCCGTCCTTCACGCCCGACCGAGGTCGCCAGCTGCCCCCCACGAGCGGTTCTCCGGCACGGCCACAACTCCAGAGCACAGAAACCAATCTCTTAACTATCTAACTTTTAATAGAAATTCTTCCAGGGTTAATAAGTAAAATAGCAGAAATCCAAAACCGTGGCCGCGACATCATTTTATTCTTAAACCAAGTTGTAGAAAGCAAATCATTTCACAACGCTGTTTCAGCATGTCTGATTGGGGGGGGGGGGTGTCGTAAACTCTAAACAATAATTGTGCATCTTCTATCGAAACAATGTATCTAGTCAAAGTAGATAGAGTATTAACTAGAACTCATCTGCCTCACAGGAATTGGGAGGAGTGGGAGGTGGGGTTCTATTGGGGTTCCCGGTTAAAAATAAGTATTGGTAAAGGGAAATGTGTTTGATATTTACATGACTGAGACCTAAACCCGAAAGCTCTGTAACTTTTCCCACAGTGATTCAATAAAGAAATAAATTATAAAAAAAAAAATAAAATTTTAACGATAAAAAAAAAAAAAGAAGAAGAAAATGATGCTAATGATTCTTTGCCCCTCGAGAGACTTTCATCAAAATCCTCTCGGCTAAGACTCAAGTCTGTATGTTTTTATGACTTATCATTCTTTTGCGTATTGGTTTGTTTTGTGTCCCGCCTGGAAATTCTCAGAACTACTCCTGGCTCTGTACTCAGAAAGAGCTCCTGGCAGTGCTCGGGGGACCGTTTGGAATGCTGAGGAATGAATCCGAGTGGGCTTCATGCAAGGCAAACGCCCTCCCTGCCGTTTCTCTCTGGTCCCTTTGACTTCTCATTCTTGGGAAACCCAGAATTTTCTGTCTTCGGTTTGCTGAGATGGATTTTGATTGACCTAAGAAGGGAAATGCTTGTTCAGGATGAAATCTCTGTTCCCTGCCTTCACATTTCCGCCAACCCCGGAAGTGAGTGTATGGACAGATGGAAACACGCTGTTAGCCGCTAGGTGTCGTGAGGTTGTCGGATGGGGCTGTGGAGACCCAGGGGCTGGGAGAGGAGTTCTGGCAGGACCTGCAGCTGGCCTTGAGGGTCAGCCTAGGCAAAGGCCTGAGGGACTCTGCATCTGGGTTCCTTGTTGGGGAGTTGGCTGCCCTTTTGGATGGTCGGTGTCTAACCTCGCTGGGCCAAGGTGGCGGTCTCTCTCCCTGTCCCTGTCCCACTCCCTGAGCCTGGCACAGACAGTGGAATGGGGGTCATCATGGACCACACCGCCAGTAGCCCAGGGGGTCTCAGGACACTGCTGTTCAAGGGTGAAGGGCCTTGTCCCTTGGGGCTGGAAGGGGCCGTCTAGAGTTGCTCTGAGGAGACCATAGCTTGAGGAGACCATAGCGTCCAGCCTGAGGAGACCAGAGCGTCGAGGATCAGGGACAGCAGGGACACTGGGGGAGGCATCTCCTGAGGCACACACATGCACATGTACACACACGTGTGCATATACGTACACATATGCACACACACGTGCACAAACACATGCATACATGACATGCACACACATATTTACATGCACACATACACACACACACACACACCTTTCCTCCTGTATGGATCACACACCACACTATGAGACGCATGTACAATATGGGTAACATACACACCACACTGTCACAAACATGCACACATACCCTCCTCTCTGGGCCACACACATATGTGCACACTCTTGGGTCTTTCAAACACATATACCACACTAGACCACACTAGACACACTATCACACACACACAATGGGCTTCTCTCTCTTATACACACACCTTCCACTATGGACCACCACCATACTGTGAAACACACAGAATGGGTCTCCCACACCACACTATGACACACACACACACACACTATGACATACAGAGTGGATCTGTCTGCCTGTCTGTATCACACACACACACACACTATAGTCACTTCTTACACATTGTAGGTCTCCTCTCCTCTCCTCTCCTCTCCTCTCCTCTCCTCTCCTCTCCTCTCCTCTCCTCTCCTCTCCTCTCCTCTCCCCTCCCCTCCCCTCCCCTCCCCTCCCCTCCCCTCCCCGCCCCTCCCCTCCCCTCCCCTCCCCTCCCCTCCCCTCCCCTCCCCTCTCCTCTCCCCTCCCCTCCTCTCCCCTCCCCTCCTCTCCCCTCCCCTCCCCTCCCCTTCCCTCCCCTCCCCTTCTCTCTTTTCTCTCTCTCTCTCTCTCTCTCTCTCTCTCTCTCTCTCACACACACACACACACACACACACACTATGACATACACAGTGGATCTGTCTGCCTGTCTGTATGTCTCTCTCACATACACACACTGTAGTTTCTTCTTACACATTGTAGGTCTCCTCTCCTCTCTCTCTCTCTCTCTCTCTCTCTCTCTCTCTCTCTCACACACACACACACACACACACACACACACACACACACACCCCTTCTCCTCTAAGCTTCAGTTTCCTGGCAGCTGCTGGGCCTAGTGCTCTGCCTATTCACACGGGAGTCGCAAACAGGGTGGAAAGAAGCCACTCAGCTTGGCAGCGGTCCCTGGTCAAGGTGAAGGGCAGCCTGGCAGAGCTAGATGCCAACGGGATGCTGCAGCACACCCTCCCCTTTCTTCCTCCCACACCTCAGGCGCACAGAGTCTCATTCACGGCCCGGTGAGTTCCTGTTGGGTGCCTGCACATGGCAGCTCTGCAGGATGCCTCGCCCCCTTCCCCAGGGGCAGGGATTAGAGAACTGAGTCTGTCTCCAAAGCTCCTGGCCAAGACCCTGGGGAGGAGGGGAGACTCCCGGAGCTGTAGGCACTGGCCCAGTGTCCCGAGCCCTTTGTTCCTGTGGCACTTGTATCAAGAGCTGTGTCAAGAGCTTTTTTTCAAGAGCTGGGGACAGGAGGGATTGCTTTGCTGGCTGGAGCTCCTGGCTCCAACCCCTGGCACCACACAGTCCCCTGAGCTTTGCTGGAGCTATCCCAGAGCACAGGGCTGGGATCAGCCCCAGAGCCCCCTGGGTGTGGCCAAATTAAAACCAAAAGTCAGGGCTATGTCTGTTCGGGTCTTTGGGACTGACAGGTTGTGACAGGCTCCGGGATTAGGATGCGACCTACAGAGATTAGGTTGCAGACTGCAGTGGCCCTGGGCAGTCTTCCTGTGACTCTGCACGCAGGGGGAGGCTCCGAGAGGATGCAGGCACAGAGTCAGACAGTGAGCAGGAGGTCGCAATACATTAACTCAGCACCAAGGGAGCAGGGGTGGGCGGGAGAGGGTGTGCAGAAGCTCAGACATTCGCCTTGCAAGTATCTGACCAAGCAGGTTCTACCCTGCACCCCATATGGGCCCCCGAGCACTGCCAGAAGTGGTCGCTGAGCACCGAGCCAAAATTAAACCTTGAGCACCTCTGGGTGTGCCCCCAAACAAACAAACTGCAGTTGAACCGGGAGGAAAGGGTGGTCTTGGGGGAATGGTGCTTCCTCCTCAGTTTCAGCTGCCCCAGTCAGTGCCTCCGGCCCCCAGCCTCTCTGAGCTTTGGGCTTTGGGCACGCCTGCACTATTGTGGCCTGCAGGTCCGGTCAAGCGACTGGCATGGGACTGAGCCCATCGCTTCACGCATCTGGGTGCTCTGCCCTGGTCTGAGTGACTCTGCGTGCAGGTCATTCTCTATCTGACACTCTCCTTTCCCACCATGCTGAGCTGGAGAGTGGAGCTCATCGGTTCCATCGCGTGGCACCACAGCTCTACCCCCTTAGCTGTGCCCTGCCCCTGGGCAGCCCCCAGATCTGAATCAGCAGCGCTGCCAGGAACACGTGTCTTCTCTTCCTGTCCCGGCGGCCTATGGCACCACCTGTCCAGGCCCAGGGTGGCCTCGCAGCTTGCCCTTGTCGGGGCATGTGAGCACTTAGTTTTACCAGCTCCCCAATTCTCAGGCGCCTGCGTCTGGGCTCTGGGTTTCAATCCTGCTCTGAAGATCAACCCTCTCTATGTCTACACCTGGAGGGACCACCTCTATGTCTACACCTGGGTAACCACCCTGTGTGTATATACCTGGAGCGACCCCCTCTATGTCCACACCTGGAGCAATCCCCTCTGTATTTACACCCGGAGCAACCCTCTCTATGTTTGGCATATTGAATACGTCATGGGTAGCTTGCCAGGCTTTGCCGCGTGGGCGAGATACTCTCAGTAGCTTGCTGGGCTCTCTGAGAGGGGTGGAGGAATCGAACTTGGCTCGGCAGAGCCGGCTGCACGCAAGGCAAACGCCCTACCGCTGCGCTCTGGCTCCAGTGATGCATTAATAAAAACACTCAAAGAATTATATACCTGAAGCGACCCTCTCTACGTCCTCACTGGAGCAACTCTCTCTATGTCTACACCTGGGCAACCCTCTCTATGTCTACACCTGGGCAGGCAGGATCCTAAGGGCACCCGCCACCTAGGGAAGCTCCAAGGACTGCACACAGCCCCCAAGGACGGGCCTCCCGAGAGCAAGTGCTGGATCAGCTGCGCTTGCCCGAGCTCCTGCAGGGCCTCTGCTCAGACTCAGACCAGCAGGCGCCCCTGTTGCAAGACCAGCCGCGAGCATGCCCGCACCCACGCCCAGCCCCACCCACACCCAGACCCTGCACCCAAGCTCAGACCCCCGCACCCACACCCAGCAACAACCCCCACCCCTGCCCGTACACCCAACCCCAAAGCAGGCACCACCTCATTCTCCTGCCCTCTGGCCCCTCATCCCATGAAGCAGGAGCCCCTCTGCCATGGTGTGAGCTGGAACCTGGGAGCCTGTTCTGAGCACACAGCCCCTGGACGCCCAGTCCACCCTGTGAGGGCAGCAGCCCTCTTCTGCCGCCTTCAGCAGCTGGACGGGAGACTCAGGAATTCTTTGAGTGTTTTTATTAATGCATCACTGGAGCCAGAGCGCAGCGGTAGGGCGTTTGCCTTGCGT
The DNA here is from genome assembly GCF_029834395.1 of Sorex fumeus. Taxonomy (NCBI): domain Eukaryota; kingdom Metazoa; phylum Chordata; class Mammalia; order Eulipotyphla; family Soricidae; genus Sorex; species Sorex fumeus. The sequence continues at coordinate 14,282,068 of NW_026606152.1, forward strand.
GCAGCCGGCTCTGCCGAGCCAAGTTCGATTCCTCCACCCCTCTCGGAGAGCCCAGCAAGCTACTGAGAGTATCTCGCCCACGCGGCAAAGCCTGGCAAGCTACCCATGACGTATTCTATATGCCAAGCACAGTAACAAGTCTCATGATGGAGATGTTATTGGGCCTACCCGAGCAAATCGATGAACAACGGGAGGACCGTGACGGTGATGAGTTGCAAAGCTATTCAAGATTGAGTTTCAGGTGTATGGTGTCCCAACATCCATCCCTTCACCAGTGTCCCAGTTTCCTTCCATGCCCAAACTCTTCTTTTTCCTTTTAGGCACTGTGGTTGGCAATATGGATACTGAGCCAGTATCATGCACGTAACTTTCCCTCCTTTCAGCACCCGACTCTCCAGAGTCACCTGTCCTCTGACCCCCGTGCCCTCAGAGGCAAGCTTCCTACTCCATTTTTCAGGGATTCTTTTTTTCTTTTTGCTTTTTGGGTCATACCTGGCGATGCACAGGGGTTACTCTCAGCTCTGCACTCAGGAATTACTCCTGGCAGGGCTCAGGGGACCACATAGGATGCTGGAAATTGAACCTGGGTCGGCCGCATGCCAGGCAAATGCGCTACCCACTGTGCTATCGCTCCAGCCCCATTCTCAGGGATTCTTGAGGCCCTGCAGTTGAATGTGAGCCAGGCTACTGGGTCCAGGTGCAGTTGCCCCCCGGGTCATATGTGGTTCTGTGAACTCAAGTCACAGAGAAAGAGATGGCAGTCGGGGTCTTCAGAAGGGGAAGGACTTCGGGATATTGAAGAAACAACTGTCCAGTGCAGAGCCCTAGAGGGGGATTTGCAGAGAGCCCGTGAGGACCAGCTGGAACATGTTTCCTGGCTCCAGTCATGGATGGGGGGGGGGGGGAGGGGGGTGTCAGGAAAAGTGGTCAGAGCTGCAAGAGGAAGTGGAGTGTCTGCACCATCCTATGTTGAGAAAGGGGGTGCCCGAGGGCTGAAGCTGGTCATGCCAGAGCCCCCCACCGTCGCTGTTTCTCTAGAGCTGGGAATCAGTGTGAGCTGGGCTCACCGCAGTCAGCCACATCTTCCAGGCCTGCGGCGGGGAGCTGTGTGGGCTGTAGCTCCACTGGGCTGCGTCCCCCCCAACACTTACCCACCCGCCAGAGGCCAGACGCAGAGCACAGGCAACAAAGGCCGTGGACGCAGCCCCCAGGAAGCATTTGATCCTGGGCACCCCTACCCCAGCAGGTCTCTTTGTGGCCTCACCACTGAGCCTTCACTAATGAACACGAAGAGTGAGTTCAGTGGGTGAATAAACAGAGCATTCTAGAAACTATGTTTGGGTTGCTCTAGCCTCTGAGTTTCAGGAGTAAAATAAGGGAAGTTTTTCCAGTGGACCTAAAACAGTAACTCAAAGTCTCCGTGATTCCTCTGACAGTGGAGACCGAGACCACTGACGAAGATGTCTGGGAAGGCTCTGAGCAGCCCAGGATTCTTGTGACGTTTCGCTTGACTTTGAATCTGGTAGCTACAAAAACAGACCCATGGCCTTGTGCCTCTCCCATGGTCTATCATCCCAGGCTTCTTGGAAGCTGCAGCCTGGCATCCCCTGCCCTTTCCAGACAACTTTCCATTCAGCATGTGCTCTTGCTCGATTCTCCAGGGCCAGGTGTGCCTCAGCTGTTGAGCCTTGCACATGTGAGGCCCTGGGCTCCATGCCCCACACCACAAAAAAGAAACAGATAAAATAATAGTAAACAAATCACTCAAACTCTGAAGGATGATTGTTGAAAAGCGGTGATTCCATCCATCTGTTATCTGTATGCTGTTCTTGTTTGGGGGCCATATCTGGCTTACTCCAGGCTCTGTCTCACAGATCACTGCTCAGTGGTGGTGCTCAGGGGCTCATAGGTAGTGCCAGGGGTCACACTTCAGTCAGCCACATGATAGGCAGGGGTCTTAACTCCTACCTACACGCTCTCTCCAGCCAGCCAGGATAACCTCATCCCCCAAAGCAGGTGAAAAAAAACTTAATCTAAGAGATGGCAAAAAATAAATAAATAAATAAAACACCTGTAAATGTAATTGGAAACCACCATCTTTTCATGGTGAAAAAGTTTCTAGTGAACAACTTCATTTCCTTTTCCTTCTTATCAATGCTACCACTCTTGGGCCTGGGGGATTGTTCCAGAGCACTCAGCTCAGATTTTTTTTTCTTTTTGGGTCACACCTTGTGATGCTCTGCACTCAGGAATTACTCCTGGAGGTGCTCCGGGGAACTTACGTATTGCTGGGAATCGAACCCGGGTTGGCCACGTGCAAAGCAAACGCCCTACTCTCTGTGCTATCACTCCAGCCCCTCGGGCTCAGATTCTGGGCAGTGTGACTACTGAAGGCTGTGGTGACTCACCCCTGCCCTGCATAGGCTGCACCCCTGGGCCTGCAGGGACGGGCAGGACAGTTGGACAGGTCAGCGTCACCCGGCCCTTCTCTCTGGGTAATCCCAGTGTTTGGGCGGATGCTTGTCTGTAGCCAAGAACATTATGATCTCATTCCCTGCTGGCCTCACTTTTGTCCCGGAGCACCCCCAGAAGCTTTGCGGGCTGCGGGGGGAGGTATTGAGGAGGTATGGGCACTGGGTGAACAACCTGGAGGAGGAAGGAAGGAGCAAAGGCAGGAGTCTGGCCTCAGCTCTGGGGTGGGAGAGGCTAGCTGATCGGAGCTTCAGTTTTCTCAGATGCAAAGTGGGACTGACTGCAGCTGGGTGAAGGGATGATCTCACAGTGGAGCATCTTGGCTGGCAGGCGATGCTTGGAGGATGCAGGCAGCAAGGGGGTTGGGGTGAGGGGGGCAGGGAGTCCTGAGCCACACTCCCCCCACCCACCAGCCGGGCCAGGGCCCTGTTGGGTGTAGTAACAAGAACGCAGATAAGGGACATGCTGAGAATGAAATCAACCACAGAGTATGTGGCACGCTTTTATTTAGTCCATCTTTATTTAAATGTGTGCTTTCGAAATAGCTTATTAAATAGGACCTTTTAAAAATTCAACTCAATATTTACAGCGAATTTTGTGCAAACATATTTGGACAGTGAGCTTCTTGCCCATCCTTTTCACGTGACTGCTTTACAAATCTGTATCACAACAAAACCTTGGCTACTTCCTTCTCTGCTTCTCAGGCTCGGCTTTCTGGCTGACAGGTACGAAACGAGGATAAAGAACCACCAGGCCAAGTCCCTGGGAAAGCAGATGTTTCCGCCAGTTTATAATCAAAGAATTGTGTAGGGCCTTTGCTTGCTCATGGGAAAAACATGTGTCCTTAAAGAAGACTGAGAAAAATGTTCAGTGGTCATTGTACCTTCTTCTTTTTTAAAAAATACATTTCCTGTCCTCTCTCTAAGCAAGGTAGGAAAAGCAGAAAGGTCGATTTTAAGAGACTCACAATGTTAGGGACTGTAATAAAATAATCTGACTGCAGTAACTGGAGAACAAAGGTTGAAGGTTGACGCTGCCAAATGTCTCCCGCACTGGCCGGGCCAAAGTTGCCGTAAGGCGGGGGACAGGGTGGAGGACGCAGGGCCTGCGACAAGCTACGGAGAATGAAACCAGGTGACACTCTGAGCTCCCAGAGGGCTGAGAACACAGCACCCGATACTGTGACAAGGACAGAGGGCCTCTACGGAACGCAGCAAATCATGATTTGGAAGAGAAATGGTGGGAAAAAATGCCCCTTGTATGGCGTGTAAATCTAACCTTTAGAATCCTATTTGACACATGATGTCTGAAAATGTTTGTTTTCAATCTTATTTCAAACAACATCGACATTTATTCTTGTTGGTTTTATTTATGTATTTGTGTTTTTTAAGGAACTCAAATGAACTCCCTAATCATTCTGGTATACACGAGAATATTGGGGACTAAAATTGGTAGACTTTCTACTTGTTTACTGAAGACTCTTAATGGAAAACTGGAGTGGCCACTAGTTTGAAAATAAGCTGAAAACAAAACGAAACCCATCCCCAAAAGCTTGAGAACTTTTTATCATCATTTGCCCTTCCAACGTGCCCTTGTTTATTAAATTGGTCTACAGACCTGCACCACCTTTTTGACCCCTGGTTTTCTGCATGCTAGGCCTCTAGAGCACACTTGTACACTTTCCCCACAAAAACAGTACCCCGGCAATGATGCATGAAGTGTGCAATTTACTCAGGCCACCTCCCAGGGTCTGCCTCTGACATTTGTTCATTCATCGTACTTAGTTGGTTCCAGGATAACCTGACTACAGAATGAAGTGTTGTGAGCATCCGTGCATGTGTGTGTGTGTGTGTGTGTGTGTGTGTGTGTGTGTGTTTGTGTGTGTGTCTGTGGGGGGGTGGAGGGTGGGGTGGGGGTGGTGCACAGGAGTTAAGCTGAAAAGATCCACTGTAATGAAATGTGGGAAAGAGATCAAAAAGGAAGGCTGAACAAGGAGGTGGGCGTTGATTTCCTAGGAAATCAGTTACAGCACAAAGAGATGGGCAGGACACAAGATTATGACCAGAAACGAGAGCCTTAAATAAATTTCTCTTAAGTGCAAACGCGCAAGCAATTTTGTACCAATTCCCCAGGCCAGTTATCTGAGGCCTGCCTCCTAAGGGTTCAGCGATGCTTCCACCCGGCCTGAGAGCTCAGCTGTAGGAGTCCACAGCCCTGCCGCCTTCTGCCAGCAAAGGGTTACAACTGTTTTCATCAACGTCTAACACAATTGTTCTGATTTCACATAAATAATCACAGACTTGATTAAAATGAATATATTATTCTAGGTTAATTTGTTTTCATTCAAATGTTTTTATATTTCATCTACCACAAACAATGAATTGAGCAAAATATAGGCACCTCCTAAGCCTTCCCCCAAACGATCACTTTTTTGAAATGACACATTTTGTACAAACAACAAGTGAGACAGTGAGTGTTGCAAGAAACGAGGCGAGGTCTTCACGGGGCTGTTTTCTTCAAGTCTCGAATCTGCTTGATCAGGTAGTTCTTCTCATCGGTGAACTGCTCATCATCTGTCCTCTCCTTCTGGAAGCTGCTCAGAAACTCAATGAGCTTGGGCTGGTTCTTCAACAGGATCTCCACGATAGGCTGTGTTTTGTGAGGACTGGCCACGAACACCTGAAACATACAGAAACAAGTATGTAGGACAAGGCACACAGGCCAGCCGGGGACAACAGGCCATACTTGTGGCCAGTGTCTTACTTTGTGTCACGTTTGTTACTAATAAGCACAGAGTCCAAGGTTATAGTCCTCATTGAGAAAAATCAGTAATTTCTCCATATCCGTTTTCCATACACAAAATATAAAATAGAAACAGACTTAGATGTATTTAATACATTCATTTGGTTTGGGAGCCACATCCAGCTGTGCTCAGAGCCTACTCCTGGATCTGCACTCAGGGATAAGCTGGTAAGGCTCAGGGGTCATATGTGGTACCAGGGATCGAACCTATGTCAGCCACTGGCAAGGTAAACCTCCTGCCTTCCGTCCTATCTTTCAGTTCCCAGGAATGTACTTGATAAATTTAGAGTGAAAGATTATGATACATTTTTAAAAAATAATTAAACATTTAGTTATGAGTGATTTATTATACTAATATATCCTGATATATTAATGAAAATCTAAGAGCGAATATATTTAATATTTAACATATTCATCTGGCTCAAAGTACAGAGTGGCAGTGGTAAAAAGTTCTTATCGCTTTCCCTGACATCTTCCCTTCAGGGGTCTAAGGTACAGATTTTCTTCCAACTGCTCCGGGCCCAGTTTCCACAGCCTCCCATTCCGCAGTCTAGTCTCAGAAAGGTCCATGTTGACACCAAGGTCAACTGATAATTCAGCTACACTGTCAAAGACAGCACTGGCAATTCTCAACCCAAACTCAACATGATAATACCAACCAGTACATTATTTTTCAATGGATATACTTCCTAGTGAGACGCTACACATAAGATGACAGCATAAGGAATTTTATAAATTTTCAATGATCAATTAACATCTCATTTATATCGAATGTTCTATGTTTATGTTTAACTATGTTTAACTATTCAAAATTCCTTTTCTTAAGATAAAACACCTTGTACTTCTATAGGCCTATTCAGATTTTCACCTTTAAATTTTCTTAATTATCTTCATTCTTGAGCATTGACGAAGATCAGAACTCCGGATTCTATCTCTCATTTGAGTGAATCGTGATATTCCAAGCATAGTTCTTTCGATTCCTCTTTGAGAGACCCGAATAGCGTTCTCATCCTGTTTTCGTAGGGTCCAGGTCTCTGAGGCATATGTTAATGCAGGAAGAACAGTGGAATCAAAGAGATGTGCTCGTAGCTGGAGGTTCTTTGTCCTTTTAGTTATTTCTTCAATGCTCTTGAAGGCATTCCAAGCCGCTCTCTTTCTCCTGCGCAACTCAGGTGCCAGGTCATTCATCATGTTGATTTCTCGACCTAGGTATATATAACTGTTGCATTCGGAGATGGTGGTTCCGCTGAGAGCGAATGGAGCGTCAGGAACAAGGCTGTTTCTCATAAACATTGTCTTCGTAAGATTCAGCTGTAGTCCGACCTTTCCACATTCACGGTCAAAGTCGTTCAGCATTTGTGCCGCTTGGCTGATGTTTGATGTTATTAGAACGATGTCATCAGCAAAGCGGAGGTGGTGTAGTTGCCGACCATCTATCTTCACTCCCATGTTTTCCCATTCCAGTCGTCGCATGATGTTCTCGAGGGTGGCACTGAAGAGTTTTGGTGAAATGGTATCACCCTGCCAAACCCCTCTCTTGATATGGATGATTACTTTTTGTAGAATGGTGAGATCTTGGTAGTGAATCCGCAATAGAGCTCACGAAGGATCCTGATGTATTGAGTTTGTACGCCCTGATTGGCTAGGGCTTCCATGACCGCTTCCGTCTCAACAGAATCAAAGGCCTTCTTTAAATCAATGAACGTTAGACAGAGCGGCATCTTGAACTCTCAAGATACCTCAATGAGCTTGGTTATTGTGTGGATATGGTCGATGGTACTGAATCCTTTTCGGAATCCAGCTTGTTCACATGGTTGTCCTTCATCTAGTGTTCTGCTAATCCTATTCAGGATGACTCGAGTGAATAGTTTGTAGATGACAGACAATAGGCAGATTGGGCGATAGTTGCCAATGTCGTGGATGTCTCCTTTCTTGTATAGTAGTACAGTCCTGTTGGTTTTCCATTGGGATGGAACCTTGCATTCAGACAGGTAGCGTGTGAAGAGTCGAGCCAATGTATTGATGAGTACTGATGGTAAGTTCTTCAGGTGTTCAGGTCTGATCTTGTCTGGGCCAGGTGCTCTTTGTTTCTTTACCGACGAGATGGCATGTTGGATTTCGGAAGGGAGAACATTGGGAACGACACATCCATCATGTGGTATGTGGTATGTGGGCAAGTGGATGTGGCTATTAAAGAGATCTGAGTAGAAGTCATGAATAATCTTCTCCATTGCTCTTCTGGAAGATGTGATAGATCCATCATGATGTCGGAGGGCAGTCATCTTGGTTTTGTAGTTGGTGAAGGACAGGCGGGCACTACGAATGTTTTACCCAGCTTCTGCTGCATCTACCAGTACTGCTGCTCTCCTGTTTTTGAGGTCATCCTTGATGGCTTCTCTGCACTGTTTTGCCAGTTCGGATGTTCGCTTGTGGTTGCCTGAGGCATGTGCCAAGCCACGTTGGCGAATAAGTTCAAGAGTGTTCGAAGAAAGACGGTTTTTTGTGGTTATCTCTCTCTTGGCATTCCTTGCACAATCATGGAGGTGCTGAATCATTCGATCGTATTCCTCATCAATGTTGTCAATGACGGCATCTTCCCATGTTGCCGCAATAGAGCCAAAGAGCTCCCAGTTGGTGGTTGTCTCATTTGCCAAGACATCAAAAATCAGATGGGCTGGACACGTAATGAGGTTTACAGACAACCGCTGGACTAGAGCCATTACTGATTGGATTCCACGGGACATCAAAAGATCACGTGGATGCCCACCTATAAGATGGTCAGACTTCTTCGTCAAGACCCTAAATGATCGGTTTGAGGCTCTGCATGTTCCTAGAATGAACAGGTACCATTGGGCTACGCTAGCACGCAACCGGGATGAATGGAGACGTTACTGGCACCCGCTCGAATAAATCGATGAATAACGGGGATTAAGTGATTAAGTGATTAATTATCTTCATTATTATCTTAATTTTCTTCCTAAAGTTTACAGTTGCAGAACTTACCTATTTCATGTAAACTCTAAAATATATTTATGAAGAATTAAAAAAATAGTTTTATTAAAGATGGGAAAGATAGGGTTATTACCAGAACAAGACACAGGCACAAAATAGAAGTTAATAAAATACATTTTAGACACCAGAGTTGAAAACTTACCTATGTAAATGAAATTAGGCAGCATATTATGTTGTATTAAATGATTTTAATGTCTTTATTTACATAGGTTAAATCATATAGCAATCAATCACCACAGATTGGCTTTTATTAATTTATTTTTTGATAGTTGAATTTGCCATCCTCTGTTTTCTTGGAGCAAGGAATATGAAATAAATTTGTTTTGTGCCTGTTAAGGGGGGCAGGCTGGAGGCGGGAAGGGAAAATGGAGACATTGGTGGAAGGAAGGTCACACTGGTGGTGGGATTGGAACTGGAACACTATACGTCTGATACAACTGTACTCTGAGTAGCACTGTAGCACTGTCCTCCCGTTCATCAATTTGCTCGAGTGGGCACCAGTAACATCTCTATTGTGAGACTTGTTGCTACTGTTTTTGGCATATCGAATATGCCATGGGGAGCTTGCCAGGCTCTGCCATGTGGGCGGGATACTCTTGGTAGCTTGCCGGGCTCTCTGAGAGGGATGGAGGAATCGAACCGGGGCTGGCCACGTGCAAGGGTGAACGCCCTACCTGCTGTGCTCCAGCCCACAGACCAATATCTCTTATAAATAAAGGTGCAAAAATCCTCAACAAAATAAAAGCAAAGCAAGTTCGTGATCATACTAAAAAAGATTATATGCTGGGGCCAGAGTGATAGTACAGTGGGTAGGGCATTTATTTGCCTTGCACGCGGCTGACCCAGGTTCAGTCCCTAGCATCCCATATGGTCCCTCAAGCAATGCCAGGAGTAATTCCTGAGTGCAGAGCCAGGAGTAACCCCTGAGCATCACTGGGTGTGACCCAAAAAACAAAAACAAAACACCTATGATCAAGGAGGATATATTCCAGAAATAAATACAAGGGTGGTTTAGTATAGTGTAATGCACCACATGTACTAGGTAGATTGAGCGGTTTCCCTTCAAAAGATTAATGTTCAGATCTTAACCCTAGGTACTTATGAATGTGGCCATATTTGGAAATACAGTGGTAATTCAATTTAGGTGAGGTCATCCTTGCTTAGGTGCGCTCCAATCCTGGGACTTACATCTCCACAAGATGAAGGAAATCCCACATGCAGATGAAAACAGAGATGACACCTGTAAGTCCAGGAATGCCAAGAGCAGCTGGCGGCCACAGAAGCCAGGAGAGAGACGGAGTCTCTGAAGAGTAACCGAGCAGCCCACACTCTGACCTTGAAATTCTAATCCCCAGAACTGTAAGAAAATAACTCGCTACTGTTTAAAGACAATTTTGCTTTGGCTGCTCTAGTAAACTCTGATTCCACATTAATACAATAAGAAAACCACATGATCAGTTCAGTGAATGCAGAAAAGGTATTTGACGACACGTTTTCAAGAGGAGAGAAATTATCTGCAAACAACATTAGTTTCTAGTATTTGGAATACATAAAAAAAACTTACACCTCAATAACAACAACAACAAAATCTCTTTTTAAAGAGTGAGACTTGGAGAGATATTTATCTAAAGAAGATGGGGGAGGGGTAGTGGTATGGTGCCACCAGCTGGTCAACTTGTACCTGCGGGGCGAGTGTATCAGCAGCCTGATGGTGTCTACAGGCTTCCTGATACCCCCAAATTGCCACTGTGTCTATGGCCAGACCCCAACAACTTGGGACCAAGCTTACTAAGAAATTAAACGGCCAAAAGTTAGGTACATGGAAGCCGCACCCACAAACCACCTCCAGCTCATCTATACAAACCCATTTACTGGCCTTATTTCAGAGATCCATAAATAAATCTCAAAAGAGATCAAAAACTGCAGTTAATCTCAGACCCGCGCACGGCTGAACAGACTGGGGTAAACGGGAGGGGGGCAGGTTGGCCTGTGTCTGCCCAAGCAGGTCCCCAAGCAGCCACTTACTTCCACAATCCAAAATCGCCACCATAACCCCAGCCTGACTCCAACGTCTCAGGACGGACCTGACCAAGATATAACCTGCTGAAAATTCGGGTATATGGGTTTTGTGACTAAAATATCCAGGCTTTGTCAGAGTTGGGATGGGCTACCTCCCCCTACTTCCCAATAATCCTGGAAGCACTGGCAGTCATCCCCATGAACCAACTCCAGAGCCACCATGTAAGATCAACTGCTATCTTACTTCAGAGACCCATAAATAAATCTCGAAAGAGATCAAAAGCCTGAGTTAATCTTGAATCCACACATGGCTGAACAGACTGGGGTAAATCCGAGGGGGATGGCCTGTCTGGTGCCCACCCAAGCGGAGTCCCTGGCAACTGCCTGCTCCCACAACCCAAAATCACTGTCATGCTCCTGGCCTCACTCTACCACCTCAGGACGGACCTCACCAAGATACAATCTGCTGAAAATTTCGGTATGCGGGTTTTGTGACTGAAATCTCTAGGTTTTCTTGGGGTCAGGATGGGCTACCCCCTCCCCCCCACCTCCCTGTATACTTCCAGAAGCCTCAGCAGTCAGGTCCACATCCCCAAACTGCCAACCAATTGAAAAGCTGCTCAAGCCTTAGCATCCTGATAAAAATACTGAATGCCCTGAACAAACACCATGACCTCTTAGCACCTACATTGCAAACCATAATGCACAAAAGGAAAAGGAGAGAGAGAGCAAGAAGGAAAGTGTCTCCCATAGACGGAGGCTGGGGATGGGGTTATTGGGGGATGGTGAGAGGGAAACAGGGGACACTGGTGGTTGAAAATCCACACTGGTGGAGGGATGGGTGCTGGATCATTGTATGATTGAAACCCAATTATGAACAGCTTTGTAATGGTCTATCTCATGGATATTCAATTAAAAAAATAAAAGTAATGTGGAGTTCATGCCCAATTCAATCAGCTTAATCAATAGCTGAATAAATTGCAGTACTCCTACATTAATTTAAAAAAAAAAAACAGGGATGGGCAGATAGTGCAGGGCTGTTAAGGCTCTCGCCTTGAATGCTTCTGGCCCTGGTTTGATTCCTGGCATGGCATATGGTCCCCTGAGCACTGCCAGGACTCTAGAGCTGGGAGTAAGCCCTAAACACAGACAGGTGTTTGTGTGAGTGAGTGGGGTGTGTGTGGGTGGGGGTGGGGGGGGAACGGCGGGGGCGGGAGAAGGAAGAGAAGGGGGAAGAGAGGGAGAGGAGAAGAGCTGCTGTAAGTTATCAGCTGGAAATTGTCTGGCGTTTTGTGGTTACTACTGGGGGAAATAATTATTCACAACGAGGGTGCGGGGAGTAGGAGGAGGGGGGGAGGAAGAGGAGGGAGAGGGGGAGGAGGAGGAGGAGGAGACTGCTTTGCTGCAATCCAAAATAAAGTGTATTGGACTGTGCAGACAGGCACGAGGGGTCTACCCAAACACTGGGCAAGCCTTGAAAAACCTTAACCTTGTTTTCAAATGTCAAGACCTTCCTCATTTAAAAGTTTTTAATGGCACCTAAATTCTGATGCCTCAGTGTATGATTCCCTCAGTGTAGGTGAGATACTTCCCAACTGGGACAAAGTAATTATAAGGAATATACTTCTTCTTATTTTCCTTTTTTTTGGGGGGGGGTCACACTTGGCAACAGTCAGGGGCACTGTCACCTCTGTGCTGGGGTTCACTCCCAGCAGTACTCGGGGGAACAAGTGATGGCAGGGAACAACTCCTGCGTACAGGGCACCTGCTCAGTCCTCTGAGCTGCCTCCCATTCGCAGAACAGCTCTGCTGGATCAGGGAATGGATGTGGACTTGTACATGGAACCACGGCTTTTGAATGTTTATTCTAGTACAGAGTTTCCTGGCTCTGTCGGCTGTGCCTCTTAAAAAGATGTTATTTCCCAGGGCAGAGAGGTGGTTCAGTAGCAGAGTATATGGTACACAGCTGTGAGGATTTGGGTTCAACCCCCAGCTACACACACACACACACACACACACACACACACAAAGGGTGTTTTCGAACCATCCACAAACAAGTTAAATAAATAAAATACCTGATCTCTCTTTCTGAAAATGCACTGTAATTGGCTGCACCTCCTTAATTGACATAAAATGCTCCAAAATGTGATTTATCCTGTTCTCAGGCACATTTAGCAAAAGGCTAATACCATGACCACAGTTCCAATATTTTCAGCTTAGAACATTAAGAAACAAAACAAAGCATATTTTTCCATCTGATTCATTCAATTGTATTTTGTAGCAGACCACGTTACAGAAAGCTAGTCTAGTGCAAGGCTGGAAAGCTTTGTATATATATGGACAGGGGCTCTTGGCACAGCTACATGGAAGTTCATGATTCAAAGCAAAACCCTGTTCAAAACCAAGCAAAATCCCTGCAAGTATAAGACAGGACTTTTTTATTCCCAAGGATCCCCACTTCAAATAAATATGAGTGAGCAATATGACATTCAGATACTTTTCAGTTACTTTCTTGTACTGCTCAGAGTAATTTTTTTCCTGATTAAGAAAGGACATGATTCTTGGGGCTGGAGCGATAGTACAGTGGGTAGGGCATTTTCTTTGTGCCCGGCCAAACTGGGTTGGATTCCCTGGCATCCCATATGGTTCCCCATGCACTTCTGGGTGCAGAGCTACAAGTAACCCCAGAGCATCGCTGGGCGTGGCTCCTGAAACCAACATCCCCGCCCCCCCTCCAAAGAAAAGACCTGATTCTTGCCTCGCCAGCTAGTGGTGTCTGAGCACCAGTGAGCTCATACAGGATCTGAGTGAGCTCTGTTGCCTGTCCAGGAAGGATCTGGAAGGGAGGGAAGCGCAGGCAGAGGTTCGAGATGTTGTAAAACTCTAGAATTTCCATGTGGCTGGAAAGACAGTGCAGGAGCTGAGATACTTGGCTTGTGTGTGACCACAACAGCTATGGTCCTGGTTCGAATCCCCGGCACCAGGTCACCCCAGAGCACCACCAGGTGTGACTCCCAAACCAAAACAAAGAACCAAGAATCTCCTCAAACCCTCCTCTTCAACTGCCATCATTCGTACCCTCAGAGGAAAGTGATCCTGGTGGAAGACCAGCCGCACAGAGGAACGCAGACTCCAACAAGAAATTTAAAAAGAAAATCACTTAGTTATTCCATCCAGGAATAAGCACTGTGAGTATCTGGTGTTACCTTTCCAGCATTTTCTCCCTGCGCACCTATTCTACACAAAATCAAGCTTGTATTTTGTCCATAGTGGTTTGTAACAGCCCCCTCCGCTATCTGTAACACTTAGAGCTTCTTACATGAAGTGACTCAACATTTAAGGTATAGTCAGTGCTATAATAACAGAAATAGCTATTATTATCATTGCTTTGGTATTTTGGAATTCAAGTCTCAAACGGCATATTACTGCAGAAATTATGTATTCCAAAATCATATGTAAAGATAACAATTAAAAAAATACTCAACTTTTCCTCATATACCACTGAATTCCCCCGATTCCCCTTTTCTGGGTGGGTGTCATATTTGGTCCCGCTCAGGGCTTACTGCGGGCTCTTTGCTTAGGGATTACTGCTGGTGTTTGGGGGGCCATGTGCGGGGGCCAGGGATTCAAACCTTGGTCAGCTGCCTCCAAGGAGAGTGCCTTAATTCCTGAACTATCTCTTTACCCCACTCTCAAAATATTTCTAATTAAACTATGCAGCAGCAAGGTGATCTTTGAGGCATGAGTTATGCACTATCTCAACAAGTAAAGAAGCAATCTGAATTACAGCTTTTCATTTTTCCCTCTGCCACTGTGTTAAAGAGAGAACTGGTCCAGAGGCTAGAGCGAGAGCTCAGGCCTGAAGGCCACATGCTCCATACAGGAGGCCTCGGTGCTCCCCAGAGCACTGCTTGGAGCAACTCCATGTGAAGTGCCCGGGGAAGCCCTCCCATGGGTGCCCCCAAAGCAAAGAATCAAAAGAAAAGTAAAAAACAAAATGGGCACAATGCGATCAAATAAATATATATAAATTTAACATTCTTCACTATTTTAAAGTAGTCGATGAAACATTACATTGGCAGTTGATAAACACTTTTTCACTCTACTGCTAAAATTTCTGGGATGACAATTAGAAAATCAGCTCACAGCTGACCCCTAATAATTTCATTTTGTCTCAGTTCCTTCCTCCAGGAGACTTAGCCATGGTTCATCAGGACTAAATCAGCATACTGGAAAATGGGTCCTTAAGGACCTGGATTCTCCATAGTTAGCCAGTCACAGTTTAATATGTGATTCATCTTCTTTTCAGTAACTCACATAGAAACCATTCCACAGGATTTTACTTGTCCCGAGCACATTTCTAGGTGAAATGTTGTAAAGCCACGCTCCTTGTTCCCATGGAAATCGCTGCTGCAGTCAATGGCTGGGTCCAAGTGACAGTAACACACTCGGGACACCACCGAGGGCAGTGGTCATGCCTCAGTCCCAGTGGCGAGGAGAAGTGAGCCTCAAAACACAGGCCATCCTTCACCCCTACATGGTCCTCTGCTAGGAAAGAGGCTAAGAGACAAGGGAAAGGGTCACTAGGGGTCACTTCCTGCATACACTCGGGCTCCATCTGGGAGAGCTGAACTCAGAGACAGTGAGTCACCAACGGCCTCCTGGACTGAGCAGTCACATTGGACTCCAGCCCTTTAACCCTTTCCTCTAGCCAGTGAGGAAATGGATCCAGATGGAAAATGAGCCAAACAGCCAGAGTCCCCTCCACCAGACAGCACTGCCCCGCCAGCCACCACTGGCCCACCGCAGGAAATACATGCAGGCACCTCACTGGATTCTTTGGAACTTATAGGCACATAATGAAAATGAGCCCCTAACTATGCAGCAAGGACATTTTTAATTATGTGTGCCACATCTTCTTTACCGTATAAAAATGGCTTTGGGGGGGCGGGGGGACAATCATTTGGAAAAAAAAACTGAATACAACTCTGGAACTTGGCAGTCACTTTTTCCAAATAATAAGACATTATTTGTTGCAAGTCAAGAACTTAGTTCATTCCGCAGAGGAAGAGGGGAGCTGGGCCAAGGGGGCAAACTGCTCACACCCGTGCAAGCAAACAGGCGGGCGGCTACTTTTAAAAGCGCCTCCTTTGTCCAATCAGATGACTAAATTCTGCTCCTCCTGGAAAATGAAGGAGACAACTTCTGTTTTGTCATCCACTGCATGTTTTTTCTTTTTTTTTTTTGCTTTTTGGGTCACACCCAGCGATGCTCAGGGGTTCCTCCTGGCTCTGCACTCAGGAATTACTCCTGGTGGTGCTCGGGGGAGTATATGAGATGCTGGGAATCGAACCCGGGTTGGCCACGTGCAAGGCAAATGCCCTACCTGCTGTACTATCGCTCCAGCCCCTGCATCTTCTTTTGGAATGAAAGTATGTCAAATGTTATGGAGAAATGTTACATTTGGAGAGCCCAGGCTGTGACACGCTCCCTGTAATTCCTGTCTGCAGAAGGCTTGGGCATGCCCATACTGTGGAGCTATTTCCTACACTTATAACCGTACTTTGGTTCCATTTTGTTCATTTCTTATGAAATAATTCTAACAGAGAGCAGTGCAGGGAATCCAGATCACACTTCGTGTTCCCATTCTTAGCGCTATCAAAATTGAACATCTCCCTAGACGTGCCTGTCAATTTTTTAACAAAATGGAGCACCACAGGTGTAATTAAAGACTGTAGCACACAGCGTGGAATTATTCTCTTGCCTCTCCTTCTCCTCAGTATCTCTCCTGAACCTGGTACCGATTATCCCCAGGCATATTTTTATACTCTATCTGTACTCACAGTTATAGTACACACTACCCAGTATTGTACACACTACCCAGCCACCACCACACTCCAGACCACTTTTCAGACGCTTGGGCTGAGCCTCACGCATGAGTGAAGCCCCACAGAACCAGGTAATGCAAAACTTTGTGACCTTGGACTCCAGGCTCAATGGGACCTGGAAACTGAGATCCTCTGTCTGCTTCTACCAATCCCCAGCGACCGCCAGAGATTACCCCCAGAAGACCCACCCTGCCAGTGCCAGGTAAATACCTCATCAGCTGACATCCACTACCTCTACTACCCAGCCACTGCCACTCTCCAAGATGCTTTCCGGGCACATCATAAGACACTTAATATCCATTTTCCATGATTACTGCACCCACCATATTTGATGTGGTTCACCTGGGAACACCTGGAAGGATGATTGGAGGCCGCCCTAAAAGCCTCCATCCCTCTTGGAGAGTCCGGCAAGCTACCCGTGGCGTATTCAATATGCCAAAAACAGTAAAAACAATCAAATGGTTTGAGGCTCTTCCAAACGGTTTGAGGCTCTTTGTGTTTCTGGAGCAAGCAGATGCCACTGGGCTATACTAACATTTGACAGGGACGAATAGAGACGTTACTGGCTCCCGCTCTAACAAATCGAAGATTAATGGGATGACGAGTGATAGAAGTGAACTGTACACACAGAAATCCGTACATAGTGTTTTCAAACTAAATAAGTGCTCTTAAGATCTGCATTGCCTGGGCCTGGGAGCTAGGACAGGGGTTAGGTTCTTGCCCTGCACCTGGGTGGATCTCTGGTTCAATCCCTGGCATGGCCTGGACTCCCCCACCCCCAAGCATCAAGCATCTATGGGTGTAGCCCAAGAGGCTCCCCAAGTGCCACCAGGTTGTGTTGGAGGCTCGTAGGGACTAAGGGGCAGCCCGATGTCCCGCATCTGGGCCCGAGTTGACCTGGTTGGCTGAGACTTGGCGGGAGGGCTGGCAGATGCCATGACGCCCCAGCCGAGCCCCTCTCATTCTCCCCTCTACGCAAGTAGTGGACGTGAGTACCAAGACGTTTCTTTAGGGCTTCGCTGATTCAGAGAGAGTAGTGAGCAGAAAACAAGGTCTGCGAATCCCAACACAGATTCAGGCCAGGCTCCTTCTCGGACTGTTTCAGCCACTTGGGAAACAGCATCCGTCTGTTTTCTCAGAGAAAATATTTAGAGATAGGGACTAGTTTGCAAACCTTCGACAAAAGGGCATTCATTAAACGGAATCTAAAATTTCATCTAAGTCATAGAAAACAAAATGCCTGTGCGTCTTAATTTTCTCCTTAGGATTGGGGGGAGAGTAAAAATGCAGGGAATCTGCCCTTGAAACTAGACAGCAGTGACCCAGTGACATATCTCTGCTACTTGGGTTTTTACCTTGAAGACATGGAAGGCTTCAAACTGAATGTTGGGACTCTTGTCTCGAAGGAGGTTCATCATCAGCTTGAGGTTCTCAGGCTTGCTGATGTACTTGGTCATGATGGCAAAGTTGTGGCGGTCCAGGATCAGTTCCCCGAGCAGCTGCAAGAAACACACGGTTGCGTTACACTCTGCCCGGGAGTCACCTTGGACAAAATGCATCTCATTTCTCTCAGAAATGTTAACAGGTGTGACAAAGGCTGCTTGCATGCAGAGCACTTTGCGGCTCAGGCAAGGAAAGAAGTCGCTAATGGGGTTTCTCTGGGTTTGGGAGCCAGGCCCATGGCACTCAGGGCCACTGCATGCTCCAGGGAGCCCGCAGTACTTGGGCTCAAACCCTGGGTTCCCAGCTACAGAGTATAATAATGCCAGGTTTGGGGGCTGGCTATTGCGAATTTATTTTTTGCTGCTTACTTTCATTTTCTTGATTCCCTTTCTTGGGAGGAAATGGCTTTCTTGGGCATTGAAATAAGATGGGTAGATTAGGGCACAGAGCTCTGTCCCACAAGACATGTCTTACAAAGTGTATGGTCTTGAGCATTACCTCCAGCACAGCTAGGGGTAATCCCCAGCACAGTGTGACCCCCCCCCCCCCAGCCTTCCCCCAGTAGTTACTGACCCCCTGCACCACCACAAAGCAACAAGAACCACAAAACTTATCACAGTTAAACATCCCTTACTGAATAGATGTATTTAAGTTGTTTACTAGAAAAAAAATAGCTTCTTTCTTATATTATAAAACCTGATCTACAGGGGGCTGGAGAAACAGCACAGCAGGTAAGGCGTTTGTCTTGCACACGGCCAACCCGGGTTCGATTCCAGCATCCCATATGGTCCCCCGAGCACCGCCAGGGGTGATTCCTGAGTGCAGAGCCAGGAGTAACCCCTGTGCATCGCCGGGTGTGACCCAAAAATAAAGAAACAAACAAACAAACAAACAAAAAAACCCACACAAAACCTGACCTACATTTAGACAAAAATGTTTTACAAAGCATGAAAGCAAACGTTTTTCAGCTGCTAAATAAATTGTTCCTTCAAGGCAGCACTGCTCCAGGCCCCGGGCTGAGTGCTTGATGTCCTGCCCGCGTGGAGGCATCTGCTCGTGAATGTGACCACTATCCCCATCAGCACCCCAGAGAGCTTCGATGCTCTTGGCACCTTCGTCCTGGATTTCCCAGACTCAAGATATGAGATAGAAATATAGATGTCACCTACATCTGTGACATTTCAAAAAATATAGTAGCCTGAACAGAAAGGGGTATTTAAAAGCAAAATGCAAGGAGCCAAGTCAGAGAAGTGGAACATCCTCTCAGGAGCGTCACTGAGTGGGCAGCTCCACCCTGTGCCCCTTCTCACAGCGTCTCCTCAAGCCACAGTGACCAGCTGCTGAGACGGACTCATCTTCCTTGATGTCCCCATTGCACCTGGAAACTCTTTTTGCTCTTGGTTTCAGGCCATTGCATTCTTGTTCCTTCTGACTCCCTTTTGCACTAGATAGGCAGGAAATGTCCATGCTATACACTGGAGACTCTCATCAGTATCTCCACTTTATAAAGTCTCACCCATGCCCACAGCTTCAACTATAACATGGAGAAATCTACATTTCTGTTCTCAACTCTTCCCTAAACTCTATCCCCATATTCCTAACTGCCTGCTGAGCAGCCCTGGTTGAACTCTTGGCTGGTCCATTACAACAGTGCTTAAACCAGTTCCCTTTCTTTTCTCCATCAGTAATATCCTATTGTGCCAGGGTCCAGGGCCAGAGAGCTGGACATCTTTCTTAGCTCTTTTCTTTCCCTCACATCAAATCCCTACCCAAGAATTACCAATTCTGTTTCAGTAGCAAACACCCTTCATTCCATTTTACTACCCCTGCATTAAAATGGAAAATTCACAGTAAAACTCACACCTTTGTTTTCATCTATCTGGATTCCTGCAACTGGGTCAAGAGATCTCTCTTCCAGGGCCTGGAGCAATAGTACAGGGGGAAGTCACTTGCCTCCAACTTGGCTGACCCAGATTTGATCTCCAGGATACCATAAGGTCCCCTGAGCACCACCAGGAGTGACCCCTGAGCACAGAGTGAGGAGTAAGCACTAAGCACCTCAAGGTGTTACCCCGAACCAAAACCAAACCAAACCAAAACAAAAAAAATCTTTCTTCCAGTCTACCCTTCCACTCTATCCTGCAAATAAGTCAGACGGATTTCCTGAAGATCACATTCCTGATTCCACCAAAAAGTCAGGGCGTTAACACAAAACCCACCCTGGATTCCTATGGATTTAGTGAGAAAATGAAACTCCCGAGAGAGGCCTTCCAACCCTTGGCAGCCAGAGTCACTCCCATTCCCTCCTCTGTGTGTTCCAGTGCACCTCACTCTTCTGGCCTTACCCAGGAAAAAGGAACAAAACAGTATTTTAAAAAAGTGTACATCAAGATGCTTTTACATAAAATATTTATCAGCGTGATCAAGTTCATTTAAACACCCAAACACTCACATTTTGTCCCACACTGTTTTCTGATGAAGAGAATGCTTCAGACTTATTTTGGAGAAATTCCTTCCATTTGTTTTGTTTTGCTTTGGTTTGGGGCCAAACTTGGCGGTGATCAGGGTTTACTCCTGGATCTGTTCTCAGGGATCACTCTGGTAGGCTTGGGGACGATATGGGGTGTTGGGAATTGAACTCAGGGGGGCTGCATGCAAGGCACATACCCTATCCAATGTACCATTGTTTAGGGCCTAATTTTTTTTTTTAACCTTGGAATGTTAATGAAATTGATGCGCACTCTCTCAAACCCCCCAAATTCTTTTGAATTGCAATCATTCTTGATAGTAATTTAATGTCTGGCTTCTAAAGAAAGTAAACTGTTAAGCCTAATTGCAAAATGGGAAGAAATTTATCTATAAATCGTTTTTTATTGTTACTAAAAAACCTAAGCACTCCTAAGATAGTTCAGGAAAGCTTACAGTACAGTCAACAAAATGTAGTAAGTAGCAGACACTTTACAATCAGAAAATTGGCTAAAAGACAACCTATTTAAGCAGAGGGGGTTTGAGCCACACCCAGGGTACTCAGGGCTTACTCGTGGTTCCGTGCTCATAATATGATTTTTACATCCCACAAATGAGTGCAATTATTCTACGTCTGTCCCTCTCCTTCTGATTTATTTCATTCAGTATGATACTCTCCATGTGTAAGCAAATTTTATTTCTCCTGGTGGCTGCATAGTATTCCATTGTGTAGATAAATCATAGTTTTCTTATCATTGACTGGTACTTTAAAAAAAATTTGATATTACCTTTTTAAAAATTAATTAATCTTGTTTTTTTCTTTTTGGGTCACACCCGGCGATGCTCAGGGGTTACTCCTGGCTCATGCGCTCAGGAATCACTCCTGGCGGTGCTCGGGGGATGATATGGGATGCTGGGAATCGAACCTGTGTTGGCCATGTTGGCTGCATGCAAGGCAAATGCCCTACCCACTGTGCTATCGCTCCAGCCCCTAAGTAATCTTTTTTTATTGAATCACTGTGAGCTATAGTTATATTTGAGTTTCAGTGATGGAATAATCGAACACCCATCCCTCCACCAGTGCACATTTTCTACCACTAATGTCCCCAGTATCCCTCCCCACCTGGTATTACCTTTAAAGATTGTCTCTTAGTCACATAATTCTCAGACTGAAGCAATTTCTCATAGTCTTCAAAAATCTAATGAAAAGAAAGTACACATTAGTGACACAGCCAGCAGGGAGGTCTCTCACTAGGTCTTCTCCACTCTCTTGTTTCAGAGCGAAATCCAAGCCGCACTACGGCCACTGTGTGGCAACTCCCTCTGTGTGTGATCCTGGGCTGATCCACAGGGTGACATTTCCCCCTTTCACTAGTCAGGAGAGCAAGTTTAAGTGACACAAGGAGAATATTTTGAGTTTTAGTTGTACAAATGGAAGACTGAATGGAACGAAAAAAGAATTCCTCTCAACAACTCACTTTGAATGAAACATCTACCAACTCATCTAGGAAGCTGAATTCCAAGATAACTCAGTTGGGGTTGGGGGTGCTGGAAGGGATCACACCTGGCAGTGCTTGGGGGGTCACAGGCGATGCCAGGAATTCCACCCAGGTCCGCAGCATCCACAGGAAGCCCTCATTCCTGTACAAGCCCTCTAGTCGCATGAGTAATTCATTTTAAAGAAATCTGTTTATGGAGCCTTGTTCAAGAACCAGTTAGGAAGATATAGACACAAAGTAACACCAGATCAGGTGTTACATGCAGGTCAGCTGAACCCGCTAGAGTGGCTTTCTTACAAGTTTGTTTAGGCAAGAATTGTTCTGTGTGTGGAGAGTGGATAGCTGGTAGAATGTTGGTCAGGTTTGTATGATCTGCACATCAAGCTTTGTTTCAACTTCAGGAAGCAGTGGGCGAGCACTTGCTGTGTGCAAGGCCAGCACCTTGAGCTGGTTGCTGACTGAACACTGACATGTCTGAGAGGAGAGAAGGGATGATAGAAGTGGGGAAAGGAGGACTGAGAGGAGAGAGAGTTCTGGGAAGGGTGACATGAGATTGGGGAAAACTTCCAAAAGGGGAACATTTTAGTCAGATTTCAAAAGGATGAGTTGGAATCACCATTAAAGAAGGGAGTGGGGAAAGTTTGGTATTTTATTAGTAAGTGAACAAGTACCAGCCAAGGGAAATTATTTCAGGGAGGGTAAAGTGCTCCCCAAGTCATTAGGGAGTTTGAGTTTGAGCACTGCATGGATGCTCTTAACAGTGCTGTTAACTGGGGCGTTAGAGGACAGTGGAGATGTGAAGAGGAGAAAGCCCGGCTGCCTGCCAGCTGCACTTTTCTATAATGTTTCCAGGTGACCTAGCTTCCAGAAAATTTTTTAAAAAGTTGGTGCATCATCAAGTCTGCCGGAGGGGAAAGGGTGTTGCCCCATTCGCCCTCTCCTCTCTGGAAAGAAAGATGGCGGCCACATGGGAGCCTTGTGGACAGCAGGTATGAGCCGGGAGTGTGGGGGCGACTAAAACCTCATGGGAAGGGGGGCATTTCGGTCCACCCTTCACGCCCTACCGAGGCCACCAGTTGCCCCCCACGAGCGGCTCTCCAGCACGGCCACGACTCCAGAACACAGAAACCAATTTCTTTACTATCTGACTTTCAGTAGAAATACTTCCAGGGTCAATAGGTAATTCTTGAACCCAGCTGTAGAAAGCAAATCACTTCACAATGCTTTTTCAGCATGTCTGATTTGGGGGGGGTAAACTCTAAATAATAGTGGTGAATCTTTTATTGAAACAATGAATCTAATCAAAGCAGATAGAGTGTTAACTAGAATTCATCTGCCTCACAGGGACGGGGAGGGGTGGGGGGTAGGGTTTTATTGGGGTTCTTCATGGTAAAAAATAAGTATTGGTAAAGGGAAATGTGTTTGATATTTGCATGACTGAGACCTAAACCTGAAAGCTTTGTAACCTTTCCCACAGTGATTCAATAAATTAAAAAAAAAAAAAAGTTGGTGCATGATTGCGGATGGTTGATTTGCGTTCTGGATCACAAACACAAGTGCTTATAGATCTAAAGAGGAGAGGGATGGCAGATAAAGAGAAAATGAGATCAAGTGTGATGTGACTTTTACTTACAGTGTCATAATTTTGTTCTAAGAAGTCTGCTACCAACACTTTATGTCTGGTTAATAAATCCTGAAAAAGAATAATCAAGTTAAAGCAATTAAAGTTCGTAAATGTTAACAAATCTGCCTTTTTCTCCAAAGGTTTAAAAGGCAATTAATTTGAAATATACAAAAGTTGCTTTGTGGTCCGCCGAAGTAACCACTGGGCTAAAGCCAGTCCAAACAAGTGGAGGTGCCGGGGATCGAACCCGGGGCCTCATACATGCAAAGCATGCGCTCTACCACAGCAGGTAGGGCGTTTGCCTTGCACGCAGCCAACATGGCCGACCCGAGTTCGATTCCTCTGCCCCTCTCGGAGAGCCCGGCAAGCTCCCCGTGAAGTATTCGATATGCCAAACACAGTAACAACAAGTCTCACGAAGGAGACGTTACTGGGCCCGCTCGAGCAAATTGATGAACAATGGGAGGACCGTGACCGTGATACAAAAGTTGCAGCTTAATATTTTTTTTATCTCTATCACGATATAATTTCCATTCTTAGATAAGATAGAAAGACAATTTTGCTTCATGTTAAAAACACTGCATATTGAAGCGGAAGTGATAGAACAAAGGATAAGGTACTTATAAGGCCTTGCACCTGGCCAATGCAAGTTTGTTCCCCAGTACCCCACCTGATCCCCTTGTGCCCCATCCCACCTGATCCCCTTGTGCCCCACCAGGAGTGATTCTTTTTTTTTGGGGGGGGGGTCACACCTGGCCATGCACAGGGGTTATTCGTGGCTCTGCACTCAGAAATTATTCCTGGCGGTGCTCAGGGGACCATATGGGATGCTGGGAATCGAACCCGGGTCAGCCATGTGCAAGGCAAATGCCTTACCTACTATGCTATTGCTCCAGGCCCCAGGAGTGATTCTTGAGTGCAGAGCCAGAAGTAATCTCTGAGCATTGCCAGGTATGGCTCCAAAACAAACAAAAAAAATACCCCATCGCGTTTTAATTTTTTTCTACCATGACTGGACTGATGGTAGTGAAACAAATGACTCCTGAGAGATGAGTTTACAGTGCATTTTTAAAACCATAACTCTACATTGTGATTATGATAGAAAAAAAAAAGTTGGTGATGAACTTAAAAAAAAAGTCACTGTTTCTGAAAAATAATTCTACATAGCCTCAACCCATCCCTCGTACAAAAATAGTTGTTTCTTAACTGTTTTCTTTGTATTATTTTATTTTTTAAAAGGTGTTTACTAAGGCACTGTGATTTACAAAATTAGTTAGAGTTGAGTTTTAGGCATATAATGGTCCAGCAGCAATCAATCCCACCACCAGTGTCAACTTCTCTCCACCAGCGTCTCCAGCTTAAGGAAGGAGGAGCAGGAGTGACATTTCATAGGGTCACCTCAAGCCGGTCCTGCTCTCGGGCTAATGGGCTGCAAGGGACCATGAGGGAGCACAACGAAGCCTTTCATAGTTGAGCACAAGCAGCTCTATCTGATTACAGACATGAACACAGAAAACTGCACAAACACAGAAGCGTTTGAACTGTCTTCAACTCACACCTCAATTATATCCTTAATTCGCCTTAACGCTGAAAGAAAACAAGCCTCTCCTAATCCTTTCTTAGATGCTTAGACGCTGAATACCCTGTCGAGGTACCGTGCAGAATTTAATTAAGAACCGGAACAAGAACTTTTTTCTTCAAGTTTTCCAAAAGAAATTCTTAAACTTTAATACATATTTAATTAAAACCTCCTATAAGCTTATATATAACATAAGCTTGTCGAGAAAAGGCAGAAGCAATGGTAAAACCCACTTCTTTTTTTTCAATAAAAAGCCAAATATTTAAAGCACAAGGGGTGGGGTTTCTATTCGAGTAGGCTCAGGGATTTCTCTTGGCTCTGTGCTCTGGGGATACTCTTGGTGGGGCACAAGTTTATCGCTGAATTTCAGGCATATAATGGAGGGCCAGGCGCATGGCCACACGCCTTATCTCTTGGACCACCTCTCTCCAGCCCCCAAAGGGAACTTCCTCCTTGCCGCCCCCGCCTCATGCCCAGTGGGATGGACAATTCTGGAACCGGAATTAAACAATGGAGAGCCCTCTATAGGGGTACACTCTTGGCATCTTGAGGTCAAACTGCAAACCTGATCCTTCAGCAGGGGACCACTAAATTAATTCCACACCTACAGTGGGGACCCTAAGTTTTTCTGAGTGGATATTTGGGATGCCCAGTTTTCAGACAACCCCTTCCTCAACTCCTGAGCAAGTGGCCCTGGCTGTAAAGAGGCAAGGATGGCTGCTCACAGGCAGTGCTCAAGCTGGTACAATAGCCGCCAGCTTGTATGAATGCGGCCAGCAGATGAGGGTTTCCCGGGAAGTTCCTGTCCACTCAGCATATATGGCACTAAACAGCCTGGAGAACACAGGTCCTGCAAGCACTAAGGGGATCCGGGGTGTCAGAGAGACGGCAAAGGATGCTTGTCTTGCACATGGCTGACCGGAGTACAATCCCTGGTACCACCTGAGGGTAGAGCCAGGAGTCTGGCCAGAACACCACCAACTATGGCTCCCAAGTAAAAAACAAACAACACAATTTGAAATGGGTTAAAAACAACAACAACAACAACAAAAAAAAAAAAACCAAAAATAAAATAGGATAAGATTCTAGGCAGGGGGAGAGTTGGACATTGGTGGTGGAGAATGTGCACAGGTGGAGGGATGGGTGTTTGATCATTATATGGCTGAAACTCAAACATGAAAGCTTGTAACTATATCTCACGGCGATTCTATTAAGAAAAAGAAAAGGAAGGAAGGAAGGGGGGAATAGAGGGATGAAAGGAGGGAAAGGAGTCAGAAAGACAGGGACAGATATAAGGTGACTGCACTCATTTGTGGAATATAAAGTAACATAATATGAGAGTAACACCTAAGGACAGTAGAGATAAGGACCAGGAGGATCACACCATGGCTTGGAAACTGACCTTACATGCTTGGGGAAAAGACAGTTGGGACAGTGAAGGGATTACTAAGAAAAATGATGAATGGAGGGATCGCTTGGGATAGGAGATGTGTGCTGAAAATAGATAAAAGGACCAAACACGATGGTCTCTTAGCACCTGTATTGCAAAATGACAACACCCAAAAGGAGAGAGAGAGTAAGAGGCAATGTGCCTGCCACAGAGGCAGGGGGTGGAAAGGGTGGGGTGGTGGAAGGGAACATTGGTGGTGGAGAATGGGCACTGGTTCATCATGTAACTGAACCGTAATCATGAAAGTTTGTAAGTCTGTAACTGTACCTCATGGTGATTCAATTAAAAAAAAAAAATCAACTTGCCTCTCAGAAGTCATTATTGATTTTAAAACTAAATGCACAACACTTAGCTGACACAGAAAAAAATTTTAAATTACCTTAAAAGTAGCAAAGGCATCTGAAGCAATATCAAATGTTAACAACTCCACATACTTAAAGAAATCTCTGAACTGATTAGAAAAGAGGATGATTTTGGCAAGCGGCTCGTATCGAATACATTCTCTCAGCATGATCCCACAACGTAAGGCGATCTGTGGGGCTTCGTACCTACAGCACGAACAAGAGAGAAATAGAGAATTCTTTTATCCTTAGCATAGCCCAATATTAACGATACCAAAAGAACAAGCTCAATATAATTCTTTCTAAAAATAAGCTCTCCCGTTGATCGTCGATTTGCTCGAGCGGGCCCAGTAACGTCTCCATTGGAGACTTTGTTGTTACTGTGTCTGGCATATCCAATACTCTCGGTAGCTTGCCGGGCTCTCCGAGAGGGGTGGAGGAATCGAACTCGGGTCGGCCATGTTGGCCGCTTGTAAGGCAAACGCCCTACCCGCTGTGCTAAATAAGCTCAATATTATTCTTTTTTAAAATCCCATTCTTAATGGAGACACAAATTGTTCTTACAACAGTTCAATCAAACATCAAGACCTATTGAATCTTTCTGATGACCCAAAACTATTTCATATATCTTTATGAAATATAACATGGATATGAATGTATATATATATATATTCTACCATACACAAAATGACTATGATAAATTACATTATTTTTACTGTAGGAGTACTGCTATTTATTCAGCCACTGATTAATCTGACTGACGCGGGCATAGATTCCACATTACTCTTGCATACATGTCACCCACCCCCTCTTTCGTGAGCAGTCAGGCAAAGTCTAGGGGCATGTTCTAATTACTAATTTTTTTATTTAAGTAAGTTTTCTAGGACCCACCATGGCAGGTCTGGGGATGGGTGCAGAAGCTCCTCTGGACAGAGTTTCTGTCCAACAGAACTTTGGTCAAACAAGGTTGTGTTTTACTTCGTTGTGGGGGAGCCAGCGCCACACCCAGGAGGCTGGAGTTGGGGGCCGGGAGGGGGAGGCACTCACTATGCAGAGGACTGAACTCGGGGCCTGAATACACTAGGCATATGCTCGACGCTCACTCTATCTCCCTGCTCTTAAAATTCATTTAAAATCACCTACAACCATAATTTGTAATTCTGGAGTATCTATTTTCATATATTTATCATTTTCATGGTGAGAAGACACCAGGGATCTTCAGCAGAAGCATTTATATCCGTGGTAATTCTTTACACAAAAACAAATGCAAGGCACTAGTTGCTCATGTCCTGGCATTTCAGTGCCAGCAGCTACAGGACAGGCTCTGCAGTGAGAAATGCCGCCCCATGTCTGAGGGGACACACATCCCTCCTGCTGGGATCCAGAGTGGAGGAGAAAAGTGTAGACCACCTGCCCACGGTGGCTCCCATCAGCTGGCATCTCCTTTACCGCATGCTCAGGGCATTTCAGCAGCGCCCGCCATCTCTTGTTTATAATCCGTCTTAGACCTCAGTTCAACGTCACTTACTGAAACAGGTTATTCTTCCTCTCCTAAAATTCTTCAATGGCTACCATTTCTTGCAAAATAATGTGAAATGTTTTCAAACTTTAGACTCTCTAGAGATACATACAGATCAATCATTTGACCTAATCCTCATGATCACTGAGGCTGATCATATCCTGAAGGGATCCATTATATTTTTTGGATTAAACTGGAAATTAGGACTTTCCTCATAATAATTATTATTATACTTTTATATGGTATTATTAGTATTAGCTACATATAGCTTTGCCCAGGGTATACTCCTGGCTCAGTGCTCAGGGATCACTTCTGGTGAAGCCTAGAAAACTGTATGGGATACTGGGGATCAAACCTGGTTCAGCAATGTGCAAGGCAAGTGACCAACCGACTGTACTTTCTGTACTATCTCTCTGGCTCAATGTCTTAATTATATTTGTTTAAAATTATAAAAATATTTCAATAAGAACTGTGGCTCTTAAGAAGAATAGGGAAAATAGTTGGATAGTTATAGGATGGATAGTTATTGAGGACCATGTGTTATGTGCTGCGCTTCATTTTATTTTATTATCACAGTGGTAGGATGTTTGCCTTACAAGTGGCCAACATGGCCGACCCAAGTTCGATTCCTCCGCCCCTCTTGAAGAGCTGGGCAAGCTATCGATAGTATCTCACCCGCATGGCAGAGCCTGGCAAGCTACCCGTGACGTACTCGATATGCCAAACACAGTAACAAGAAGTCTCATGATGGAGACGTTACTGGGCCCGCTCAAGCAAATCGACGAACAGCGGAAGG
Source organism: Sorex fumeus (assembly GCF_029834395.1). Lineage (NCBI taxonomy): Eukaryota > Metazoa > Chordata > Mammalia > Eulipotyphla > Soricidae > Sorex > Sorex fumeus. The sequence continues at coordinate 14,310,978 of NW_026606152.1, forward strand.
ACCGTGACCATGGTTTAAATAATATTTATTATTTAAAATTATAATTTGTTTTTTTGCTCCCTTGACAGATATATTTTATTTTTATTAATTTTTTTTTGGCTTTTTGGTAACACTCGGCGATGCTCAAGGGTTACTCCTGGCTCATGCACTCTCCTGGCGGTGCTCAGGGGACCATATGGGATGCTGGAAATCGAACCTGGGTTGGCTGTGTGCAAGGCAAACGCCCTACCCACTATGCTGTCACTCCAGCCCCTATTAATTTATTTTTAAATAATAAATAAAACAATAATTTTAATCATTATTTTAAATTATAATTATTCTATCATTACACTGGAGAATTCTAACAACCTACCAAAGTAGCTAATGTTATTGTCTCCATATTATGAAAAGAAAACAAAAACATATTTAAGACATTAGGTAATTGTTAGATTATCTTAGATAACTTGTTCAAGGTCTGCTGACAATGCATAATCAATGGCGTATAATGCAGCACTCTTGGTGTAAAGGCAATGTTATAATATTATTCTTATTTTACAGATAAAGACACCAAGTCTTAGACAGATGAAGTGGCTTGACAAAGATTACAGAACCAACAAGTTTGTAAGTCTTATAAATTAAAGATAAAATGAAAATTCAAAAGAGTTTATCTTTAGTCAGAGGTAAAACCAGAAACACCTGAAAAGTTAAAAAAAAAAAGACAAAGAACTAGGAAATAGGAGAGATAAAAAGTAAATTCCAGAGATTTAACTCTAACATAATACGTGACCTAGAAAGTGAGAACAGAAAATGGAGGGGAAAATTTGCTCAGAAATAATATATGACAGAGAATGTCAGTTGCCCACCAGCTGCCCAATATTTTCCTTTCCTTTCTGCACTCTTATTTCTTTTTTTTTTTTAATTTATTTATTTATTGAATCACTGTGGGAAAGGTTACAAAGCTTTCAGGTTTAGGTCTCAGTCATGCAAATATCAAACACATTTCCCTTTACCAATACTTATTTTTTACCATGAAGAACCCCAATAAGACCCCACCCCCCACCCCTCCCAGTCCCTGTGAGGCAGATGAATTCTAGTTAACACTCTATCTGCTTTGATTAGATTCATTGTTTCATTAAAAGATTCACCACTATTATTTAGAGTTTACCCCCCCCTGCACTCTTATTTCTTGACCCCATTAAGAATAAAGGGGCTTTGGGAACTAGATAAATAAAATAAAAGAGATGGACTAGATAGGTTCTTTATGGGAGAGAGGAAAGGAATAGGGAATGTGCCTGCAACAGAGGTGGCGGTGTGTGTGTGTGTGTGTGTGTGTGTGAACGGGGATGTGGTGGGGGTGCTGGGAGGGATACTGGGAACATTGGTGGTGGAGAATGGGCACTGGTAGGGGGATGGGTACTCGATCATTGTATGACTGAAACGTAATCACAAAAGTTTGTAAGTCTGTTAACTCTATCTTATGGTTTCATTTAAAAATAAAATATTAAATTAAAAACGGTCATGGTCACCCCGTTGTTCATCGATTTCCTCGAGCGGGCCCAGTAACACTGTGAGACTTGTTACTGTGTTTGGCATATCGAATACATCACGGGGAGCTTGCCAGGCTTTGCTGTGCAGGCAAGATATTCTAGATTGCTTGTTGGGCTCTCTGAGAGGGGCGGAGGAATTGAACTCAGGTCAGCCATGTTCGTTGCGTGCAAGGCTAACACCCTACCCGCTGTGCTATCGCTCCAACCCATTAAATTAAAAAAAAAAAACAAGAAATTAAGGGGCTGGGGCTGGAGCGATAGTACAGGAGGTAGGACACTTGCCTTATATGTGGCTGGCCCAGGTTTAACCCCTGGCATCTCATATGGCTCCCCAAGCACTGCCAGGAGTGATTCCTGAGTGCAGAGCCAGGAGTAACCCCTGAGTATTGTTGGGTGTGGCTTGAAAACTAAAAAACTAAACAAACAAACAAACAAAAAATAAAGGGCAGACTTCCTCTTCAAGCCTGTGTTCTCTCTTCAACACGTATCTTGCTTGTCTCAATATTTTTTTGCCCATTTCCACTCTGGAGAAATTCATGTTCTCTCTTTAACACAGACTTCTCTCTTTCTCTCCCTTCACATCTAAGTAAGTTTCAGAAAAAAGTATCTTGCTTCACCAAAAGGTAAGATAAAATAAAACGTATCTGTCAAGGAGCAAGGTTTCAGGGGTAGGAGGGAGGGGAAAAAAAAAGGATTAAGGGTCCAAGTAACTAAGTACCTCCAAGTGGAATGTGAGTTGGAGGTGCTTATGCCATTTCCAGGTGTAGCTCACACACTCTCCCATGTACTTTTTCCTCACTGAGGCATGAGGTGGCGGTGAACAAAATATGCTTGGGAATCGCATGCCGAAGAGAGAAAAAAGCCCTGCTGACCCAGAATCTTTGGGCCATCCTGTCACATGAGAAACACTTGCCTTGCAGTGGAACCTCTCTAGTCTTAAGGAGGTAAGAGTCGCCTAAACTGCTCCCAGATATTTATTAGAATTCATTAACTATATGATTGGGGATTCTACTGTCTCCTAGACATTTGGCATTTTGGCTCTCCTTTCCACATATGCAATAATATAAGAACAATATGACAGTTTGTACAATAATTTTTACTCTACCTCCACGCCACCTTGGCAGACATTACTCACTGGTGTGTTTGTGTGTGTTGTGTGTAATGAGGGGGTCTCAAACAACAGGACAATTGAGCAGCTACCAAAAAAAAAGGCAGATTGGGAAGCATAAGCACTAATAAAACAGAAGAAACAGACGAGAAGAAAGTAGAGACACATAAATGGAAGAACTTTAGGAATCAAAGGATAAAAAGACACCATTTTGCTATGGCTTGAGTAACCAGGGAATCCGCTTTGGAAAACTGACCTCAAGCATGACCAACACTCCCTGCACGAGAACCTGTCATATCTTCAAGACTGATGCGACACACTTTTCATCAGGACCCTAGGCTCCAAGCTGCCTGGAAAGAGGCCATGCACCTACCCTTTGAGGAGCATGAAGAGGATGTGAGGTTGAGCACTAATGTACTCCACCGTCGGGCTCCGAGTGCCGATCTGTCTTCGCAGGATGTTGTTAAATATCTGTGTCACATCCTTTTTTCCCTGTCAGAGAAACAATCATAACATAGGTGAGTTGTACAGCAGGTGAATTACATTCAAAGCTTGTTCCTACATCCACAGTACATACAAAAAACCCTGTCCTTTGTGACATGCAAACACACAAATCTACTATTCCCAAGTATCTTTGATCAGCTGTGCCTTCAAATATTCAAGCACAGAATCTACAAAATGGACACGCTTCTCTTTTCCACAAATGCGCTCTGTAGGATATTTGAAAACTAGGAGGCTAATTCTTCACAGTAGTAAGCAAAACGGCACAGTGAGGTATGGAGGTCACTCAAAGGGTTGAAGCAGAAAGAGAGAGAGAGAGAGAGAGAGAGAGAGAGAGAGAGAGAGAGAGAGAGAGAGAGAGAAGGAAAGTGCCTACCATAGAGGCAGGCCGGGGTTGGGGTGGATGGTGATGGGAAGGAAATTGGGGACACTGGTGCTGGAAAATGGACACTGGTGGAGGGATGGGTGCTGGAACACTGTATGACTGAAACCTATTCATGAACAGCTTTGTAAGGGTCTATCTCACAGTGATTCAATAAAAAAATCTTAAAACAAAATAAAACGAACAAATAAAACAAATCTGCAGGCAGATGCCCTGGGTTTGACCCCAGTACCACATGATCCTCCTGTATGTCTCTCCCAAAATAAAGCACAGAACATAAAATTAATATGTATAAGATCAAAGTGAATAAGTCAAGCTGAATTCTTTATGAGTTATCTTTAGCTATATTCAAGAAGAAAATCATAATTAACAATTTCAAAGTTTCACAAATAAGAGGAAAAAGAGCTGGGAGCCTGTTCCTCAAACTGAAACTCCAGCAGAATCATCTTATTATAAAAAAAAATAAAGTCCCCATGACATAGTCAAGTTTCCTTGACTTCTTCCCTATCCAAAGCTCACAAGAAGCACTTTCCCAGTGAAAACATACTCTCAGGACAGGATTTCTTCTGATGCTGCTGATTTAACGTTCCCTAGTACTGGCATCAAACCAGAGAGACCCCTATCTCCTCCGTATGATACTGCTCCCAGCACACCAGATGAAAGTGATGTGGATGATAATCCAGCTGCCACTTCCTCAGACTCTGAGTCTGAGAGCGACCCAGTAGAGAACCCCCCCATAGAAACCACTGGTCCTCAGCCAAGCGGCCTCCAGACCTTGAGACGTGTCCCCAGTAGAAGTTTAATTATATTAAGACCTTTATCAGATGGTAAGTGATTGATTCTACCCAGACCACATGAGCTTCGTCATTTCTTCCCCATTCAGCTGGAGACAGATCAGACCCATCTTATGAAGGGTTAAGAATGGATTCCCTCAGTCATTTAAAAAAGTCCTGTGCCTCATATGGACCCACATCTCCATACTGCAAGGAATATCTTAATAGCTGTAGTAAAGGTGCCTGTTGGGTACCACAAGATTTTGATATGGTCACTAAAATGTGCTTCAGCCCTTCCCAGCACATGCAGTGGAGGATGTGGTTCATTGATGAGGCCAAGGCAAAACTTCATGAACTAGGTCATTCTGGGTGAAATTTTCAGGGATCAAATTGACTTATGAGATGTTACTAGGCAAAGGGAAATGGTATGACCTTGTGGCAAGTCACCTTGTCTCGTGCTGTTTTTGCTCATGTCCATGAGGCTGCCCTGTGGGCTGGGAGAAGATTGATACAGATGCCAAATTTAAGGGAAGCTGTACAAAAATTGTCCACAGAGTCACAGAACCATATGCAGACTTTATAGGAAGGTTGACAGATGCAACCGAGAGGCAGGTTAAGTGTAAAGTGACTCAGCAAAACCAGCTGAAAACAACTGGCGTTTGAAAATGCTAATGAGGACTGTCAGGCTGTTCTGCGACTGATTATGGAAAAAGAAGACATAAAGGGGTACATGAAGAGGTGTTCTAATGTTGGATCTGTTAAACATCAGGTACAGGTGAATGAGATCTATGCGATGCAGAGACAAGCTCACGATAAATGTTTCAATTGTAGGAATAAATGTTTTAGTTGCAGGAAATCAGGCCACTTTCAAAGGTGTTGTACGAATGCTCAGTTGAGGCGCTGAGATAAGGAAGGCAAGAGAAATTATTTTTCACAGAGGATCATGGGACTCGCTCAGATTGGTGGAGAGGTCCTTGTACTGTAATCCTGACCACACGGACTGCTCTGAAGGAGAACGGAATCAAAAAGCTGACTCTCCCCTGGAGACAAAACAACACTGACCAGAGGCATGTCCAGACAACAAGAGATGAACCCCTCCAGATAAGAGACTGGTGAAAGTGACTTAAAGGAACCATGGAAAGGCCATGGGTTATTCTGTTTCTGTATGCTCTATGTGACAGTTGTAGAGCAAGCTCTGTAGCTGCCCCTGTTTTGGCACTGGATACATTCTGATGCTGAGACAGGAAGAACTGACCTTGATTTCTGCCAGTTATGACCCACTCTGGGATGTGTGTTTGTTCAGGGACCTATCGAGCCTATTGTAACTAGAACTATAGAGTGACCTCCCAGAAATTATACCACAGGTCAGCTAGAAGAGCTCCTATACCAGGGACCTCTTGATTAGGGACATCATGAAGGTGGAAGAGAAAGTCTTTCACACTCAGGAGACTCCCAAGGAGCAAGAGGACCGGATTAGGAAAGAAGACAGAGGTAGTGGAGAGGACTAGATACCTCCTGGCCGGTGCAGAGAAGGAAGACTAGGGAAAACAGGGCTCGGACTCCCTTCCCGAGTCTTGGATAACCATCTATGTGGAGGGGAAACCTGTAGGAATAATGCTAGATACGAGAGCCCAATCAATAGTCAGTTCTGAATAAGCACACAGAGAGGACTACCATAGTTCAAGGAGCAACCGGGACTAAAATATATCCGTGGACTACCAAGAGGACTGTGACATACTGAGGATATAAAATAAGTGAGGGAGCACGGTGACTGACAGAGGCAATGAAGGAAACTATCCTTCAAATCTCTACTCCCAGTTCCCTGCGAGAGGTCAGGGAGTTCCTGGGGACAGCCGGGTCTTGCCGATTATGCATACTCGGCTATGCTGAAATAGCCCGGCCCTTGTATGAAGCCACCAAGGAAAGGGGTCCCGTGGGAATGGACTGCAGAACGCCAATGGGCATTTGAGGGACTTAAGGAGTCCCTCCTTGAGGTCCCCTCACTGTCTTTACCAGACCCCATAAAACTATCCACCTTGTTTGTGGATGAGAAGGCAGGGATAGCCAAAGGAGAATTAGCCCAGCAACTTGGGCCATGGAAGCGGCCAGTGGCTTATCTGTTAAAAAGATTGGACCCTGTTGCTGCCAAATGGCCTCCTTGCCTCCGGATTTTAGCAGCGGTTGCCCTTATGGTCAAGGATGCAGATAAATTAACCTTTGGGCAGGACTTGAAACTGATCACTCCACATGCCTTTGAAAGAGTGCTACGGCAGCCCCCTGGAAGGTGGATGACAAACTCCAAACTAACTCATCCTCAGGGGCTCCTGATTGATTCCCCTAGACTCACTTTTGCAGAACCCACCGCACTCAATCCTGCAACGTTCCTGCCCACCCGGATTTGGGAATCTCCATGAATGCCGGGAAATTCTCTCCAAAGTTTCACAACTCTGGCCGGATCTGAAGGACAGTAAGCTCCCCATTTCTGATTTGGTATGATTCATGGGTGGAAGCAGCTTCGTGGACAATGGGGTATTGGAGCAGCGGTAGTGGACCAGGACGGGGTGGTGGTGTGGAGCTCCCCCCTTGCCACCAGGAACCTCCGCCCACAGGGCAGAACTCATAGGCCTGGCTGAAGCCTTGGAGAGGGCAGAGGGGAAGTGAGTGACAGTGTACACAAACAGCCAGTATGCGTTCAGGACTGTGCATGTGAACGGGATGATATATATAGAGCGTGGGTTCTGGTCGGCGGAAGGAAAGGAACTGCAAAACCTACGAAAGGTACAGTGACTGCTGACTGCCGTAGGGAAGTCCAAGAGGGCTGGTTCGAGTTGTGGCCCAACCAGTCGCCATGGCTCGCCATGATGCTGTCAGCACTGGCGGGGCCCCTGCTCCTCCTCCTCCTACTGCTCACTATAGGACCCTGTGTCTTGAGTAGGCTGGTGGCATTTGTAAGGGACCGGGTTAATACTGTCCAGCTCCTTGTGCTGAGACAGCAATCTGAGCAGCTTCACAGGGTAAACACCGAGGATGATTCCTCAGTTTCAAAAAAGAAAAGGGGGGAATGTTGGATACGGAGCCAGACCTGACAGACTCCATGACGGACTCCATTCCTGAAGTCCCTGCTCCATGCCTCCTGTTGCGTTTCCCTGTCCCACATGTTGTTTTTCTGAATGAATTGTGGTTCTCAACAGTTCGGCTTTCTCAGGGGTTGTGCTCTTCCCGCCCCTCCCCAGGCCGTCTGCCAAAGAAGGACATCTGGATTGATAACTTGCCTTGGTTCTCAGAATTCTGCTTCTTCCTCCCAGGGCTGATAGCTCAGCCCTGGTTCCCAGAAACCACCGGATGGGAGCAAGGGAGGAGGGAACAACTGCCAGAATGGCCGGGAAATTATCAGGATAAGAAGACCTGTCTGTAACGGCTCATTGTGCTGTTTGAAACTAGGTTGGAACTTGTATTTTTACTTATATCTCCCATTGAAACTGTAACCATGGGCTATGACACACACACTGACTATAAAAATTGAAGCATCCCCCTTGCTCAGGGTCTTGCTTTGGCCTGTGTGCCTGAGAGCTTGACCCCAGCTAGCTGGCTTGAATAAACTCTGCTTCTGTTTTGCATTACTGGCTGGACTCTTTGTGTGGTTTGGAGAGGGGAGATTATCAATCTCAGACCCTACTACCAATGTGAAGTTCCAGAGCTCTGATCACTAATTTCATTGTAGCCAGCCACAGGGAAGCACCTGTATCCCTGCTCTGATCTAGTTCTAAATTAAATTACAAACTAAATTCTGGTAGAAGGGGACAAGATTTGAATCCCTAGGTGGAAAGGGAGTTTGCTCAGGTGAGTCTTACAAGCAGCACATGTCATGGTTAGCTGAAGGAGTCCCTGACGTTGAAGGTAAAGGCATTTTTTTTTTTTTTTTGCTTTTTGGATCACACCCAGCGATGCACAGGGGTTACTCCTGGCTCTACATTCAGGAATCACCCCTGGTGGCGCTCAGGGGACCCTATGGGATGCTAGGAATCGAATCCGGGTCGGCCGCGTGCAAGGCAAACGCCCTACCCACTGTGCTATTGCTCCAATCCCAAGGTAAAGGCATTTCTGATCCCTGACCCCTTCCCTCATGGGGAGAATCTAGAGGCGCACTGACAAATGGTTAAATTCAGGAAACAAGGAGCTATTTTGTGTATGGGATATGCGGAGCTGAGTTCTGCAGCTAATGGGTTTTGAGCCAGGATAAAAGTGAGGAACTTTGGAATCAAAAACTTGTGTCAATTGATGAATCTGTGCTGGCAAACCGAGCAGGACTTTGTGTAAAGGGGCTCAGCGATCCAGGGAGCCCTCAGTCAGGTCAGAGGTGGGGAAAGCCTTCCCTAGTTTCTAAATTGATTCTCAAGATCATCTGCCAGGAACTCAATCTGGACAACCGACTCTCAGGCTTTTTCTCAGAACCGGTGGTGATGTGCCAGTACCAAGGAAGCTTATTCAAAGGCTCAGCAGGTTGGTACAGTTTTACTTTGGGGGAACTTCCACTTCTAGTTCATGAGATGCCACTTCTGGGAAAATGGCTTCAGGGCCAGAAAAACAAGGTACGTGGTTATTCTCCCACTCAGCAATTGCAAACTGACCCAGGAGGCACAGAGATGCCTCATTCGTGGGTGCTCACCCCCTCAGCCATCACAGAGGCAGAGTCTGGTGAGGGACGAAAGGCACTGCTTGTCTGTGCGGTTCTGAAGCAGGTTATTTCTGATATCAGGAAAGGGTTTCCGATACAGGCTATAACTCGCCACATGGGTTGGCACTGATTGGATTCATCCCTCTCTCAGCATTTCCGACCCAAATCTTAGTAACCTGCGCCTCACCCTTGAGGAGGACTCTGCCCTCAAAGCCCAACACAATTAACCCCTGAGGCTCAGAAGCAGTTGGATTTTTTTTTTCCAGTTGGATTTTTTTTTTCCAGACCAATTTCAGAAATTCCATTTTTCTTGGTTTGCTCCTGAAAAAAAAATTATGGCTTTTGCTGAAGTTATTAAAAAAAAAAAACAGAAAAAGAGGGTATGCACCCACTTGACTTATTGTTTTTCACATTATTTTCCTTGAATTTAAAAAATTTATTTCAAGGAGACTCTCTTAATGATTTTCACGGGTCTGCCCACCTCCCTCCCACTCCTCGCCGCATTCCAGCTCAGCCAGCTCTGCCTCAGTAGAGTGGATTGTAAGACCCTCCCTAACCTCACAGTGAATTCTAATTACACATCAACCGGCAAATAAAACTTGCTAAGTTGGTTTGTTCACTCTTTCAGGTATCAGGTTCTTGCAACTTTGTAAATGAGAAAGCGCTCAAGAAACAATTTTTTAAAAAATTATATTTAATTTTTTTGCTTTTTGAGTCACACCCGGCAATGCACGGGGTTACTCCTGGCTCTATACTCAGGAGTTACTCCTGGCGGTGCTCAGGGGACCATATGGGATGCTGGGTATCGAACTTGGGTCGGCCGTGTGCAAGGCAAAACGCCCTAACCGCTGTGCTATTGCTCCAGCCCCAGGAAAAAATTAATTCTTATATTTGCACTAAAATTGACAAAAAGATAGTGGGAAACCTCCTTGTAGGAGGAAAAGTCTGTACTTATATTTAACAGATGAAAGACCTACTAATAAACTCTGGTTTACACCTCATCTGGAGTAAAATTCATATGACCGGTTGGGCCCCGAGAGCGCCTGAGACTCCACAGCCCTCCAAACTTCAACGGGAGCCATTGCCAAACAGCTGGAAGTCACAAGGAAAACGGAGGAAAAGCCAGCGACACAAGGACCCCAGAGAAAGGCCTCTAGCTCACTTCAACATATCATGAGGTCACATTAACAGCATTCCTTATATCCCTCTCTTACAGGTTGTTTGGATGAAGCCAGGACCCCATTCTTGGACTAACAGTTCCTTTCCTTTACCCCCTCATTGGAATTCACAGATGCCGCAGTTGCAGAACGAAAGAGGAACAGCTTCTAATAGAAAAACCTTCTAATTTCCCTCTAGGACACCTGTTTGTATTGGAATTTCTGTCTCTCCACCCCCATGGAACAATTCATACCAAGCACCTTGATGCTCAAAGTCTCTAATAACTTAAAAAAAAAAAGGTTTCCTCTCACATATAAGCTAGGTTACATGTATGACTCCTAGTGAGTCTGATCAGAGAATGGCAGTGTTCCCCTGCTGAAGGACTCCTGACATTGTGATGCTCCTGCTCCAGTGCTCCCAGCTTGCTCCAGTGCTCCCTGTGATACATAGGACTCTTGATTGTTGCTCTCCTGGGACTCTTACTGTGACCACTACTACGGCTCTTGCAGGAACAACTCTTCAAACCTCGATCCAACATTTTTTCATCAAAACATGATTAAATGACTCTTACCACCTCTGGACAGTGCAGGACGACTGGACACTTTACAACAAGCACTGCTCTGGGTCTAGGGGCGGGATGAAGTTTTAGAACAAAAAAAGAATGAGACTATTTAGTAATGGAATTTTTCCTCTATTTCAGTTTTTTGCATTTTGTAAACAGAAAAGGGGGAGATGTTGGATATTAACCCTAAGTGCTTTAGGGTCATCAGTGAATTGCCCCCCCCCCCTTTTTTCCCTCCCAGAGAAGCTTACTACGCTCTTTCTAGCATCCCTAATTGAGTTAAAGTTTAGCTTTTACCTTTCCTTTGTGTTTTACCTCTCATTGTCTCAGTTCCAAGTCAGTCTTCATTACTTATAAGCCAAACTTTCTGGTAATTCTGGACTTTGTAGTGCTTTGTATTTGAAGTGCTGTGTATTTGTACCTGCTTTTCTATTTTCCGATAGCCTTCCTATAGCAATGTTCTTTGGTCAAACACAGAAAAACCGTTAATGCTAGGCTCCTAATATTCGGGAGTTGATTGACTCTGAAATATATCTACTCCTTCCTGGGCATTGACCATAATTACTTGACTGAGGCTTCAGTTGCTGTAGTTCCTAATACCCCAAAAGGGAGGTCCCGTTGTGGGACTGAAATGGAACCAGGGCAAGTGGCAAAGCTACCCTGGCATCAAAATGGGACAATCTAGAAAGCATAAATGCATGGTTTTGATGCAAGCTGTTTGACTTAAGAGACAGGACCCCCATGGGGAAGGACAAGCTGAGCTGGCCTGAGGACTTAGTCTGGGATTTACAGTTAAAGCCTCGCTTGCTCTCAAAGTCCAGAGGACTAACTGTTGGGATCTTTGTCTATTACTGTGTTTATTCAAACAACTGCAAGTATTGATTAAGAAGTAAGCTTAACTGTTTAATTTATACAACTAGAAGGAAAGACAAAAGCAATATAGATGTCCCTGGGAGATAGAGTGTTCCCTTGTGTTAATCTCCCAAGAGAATTGCCTCTGCTAAATGTTTTGCATTAATATCAAGAGAATTGCCTCAGTCAAATGTTTTATCTTCATTAGTATTATGATTTCTATTAAAATATGGTTTCAAACTGAAAAAAAGAGATTTTATCTCTGTAATTGATCAGTCACATCTACTTCCTTACCTCAACTTCCCTTAGATGTTCTATAAGTATGCTAGCAACTCTGCATTAAACAGGTCATTTTCAACATAAGACTGTGGTTCCCCAGGGTCCCCATCTCTCTGTCTCTCTGCTGGGGAGGCCTGGGGAGGACATGAGGTAGCACTGGGAGGCAGCTCTCAGCCACCAAACGCGCGTGTCATCACAGTAACCACCAATTTTTTGACCTCACACCTGACCACGGTACTACTCTGGTGCCCATCTGAAAACTGACTTCTTTGTTGCTGGTTTTATTTTTTTTTAAAAAAAAAAAACAAAACAAGTTTTATTGGATCATTGTGAGATACAGTTACAGACTTGCATGGTTGTGTATCACTCAAACGATGCTCAAGCACCCATCCCATCCCTCCACCAGTGCCCATTTTCCACCACCATTGTTCCGAGTCCCTCGACACCCCCTCCCCCCACCACCCCCACACTATCCCACTCCCTGCCTTTGTGGTAGGTACAGTCCTTCTTACTCTCTAATTTTGAGCATTATGATTTTAAGTACAGATATTAAAAGGTCATCATGTTTGGTCCTTGGTCCACTTTCAGTACACATCTCCCAACCTCCAATCATCATTTACTCAGTGGTTCCTTCACCATCCCAACTGCTTTTTCCCCCAGCACGTGGCACCGGCTTCCAAACCATGGTATGATCCTCCTGGTCCTTATCTCTACTGTTCTTAGGTGTTAGTTCCATGTTATACTACTTTATATTCCACAAATGAATGCAGTCATTCTATGTCTGTCCTTCTCTTTCTGACTAATTTCACTTAGCATGATATTCTCCATAACCATCCGCTCATGTGAATTTCATCTCTTCTAATAGCTCATAGTATTCCATTATGTAGATGTACCAGAGTTTCTTCCACCAGTCATCTGTTCTTAGGCACTTGGGTTTTTTCCAGATTCTGGCTATTGCAAACTGTGCTGCAATAAATATACAAGTGCAGATATCATTTCTACTGTATTTTTTTTTTTTGCATTTCTGGGATATATTTCCAGGAGTGGTATTGCTGGGTCATATGGAAGCTCAATTTTCTAGTTTTTGGAGGAATGTCCATATTGTTTTCCAAAAAGGCTGTATCAACTTGCATTCTCACCAACAATGAGAGTCCCTTTCTCCCTGAGTCTGTGACAGCACTGGTTGTTCTTGTTCTTATTAATGTGTACCAGTCTCTGTGGTGTGAGATGATACCTCATTGTTGTTTTGATTTGCATCTCCATGATGATTGGCGATGTAGCGCATTTTTTCACATGCCTTTTGGCCATTTGAATTTGTTTTTTGTGCAAGTTTCTGTTCATTTCTTTTTCCCATTTGTTGATGGGGTTAGAGGAAAAACTGACTTCTTTGTCTATGACAGTGCTATGAGTCCAAAGAACGCATGTTCCCGGAGTGATCAAAGTTCTCTGACTTTGGGGACCTTTGGACTGTTAGATGTGTGAACAAGCCCTTTCCATGGAAATACTGAAGATTTCATGTTCTTGTTGGAACAGGCTGAAGGAAAGAGGCAGGAGAAGTACTCATCAGCCTTTCGGCACTCTTGGGAGGAGTCCAGGCAGCTAGAAGCTGGACCCTCAGTTAGCAGCTTATAAAGTACCTAGTCAAACCCTTCCAGGCAAAGGCTGGAGCTGGGTGTTTTTGTTTTGTTTTTTTCCTTCTCCTTTTTGGGTCTGTTCACGGGGCCCTGGCAGGGTGGAGGAGGCTGCAATGAGTGTTAACATGCCCAGGAACAACAGCTTCTTTGTTTCCTACACTCTGCAAGAACGCAAGCACTGATAGTTTGTAGAAACGGGTGATGTGGGGCCGGCCCTCAATTAGCAGTCCTAAAATTTGGGAACTAAGATGTGTGGTCCGAACCCTTTCCTTCTTAAGGAGAAGCTGAAAGTTTGAGGGGGAGGGAATGGCAACTGGGGGTTCACTCCCAAGACATAGCTTAAGATGGAGACTTTGCCAAGCTTCGGTCTCAGCCTCTCCTACCAGTTTCGACATGGGTATTTCCTGTGTTGCTCACTGAGAAGGAGGGAAATTCAGAAGCACCCATCTGAATTGAGAATCCTTATAAAATTTTAAACAATAAAATTCAATGTTGGTTCTCAAACTTTGTTGGTAAGCAATCTAACAGTACTTAAACTGATGTCCTAGTATCCCACATTGGAAAATGCAACTGAGAGAAGAATCCTAAGTGATAACTTTAAGTACAGAGTAATTCATCAGCAAAGGTATTTTTTATTGTTTTTGGTTGTACTCAGAGGCTACTCCTGGCTCACTGCTCAGGGGTCACACCTAGTGGTGCTGGGGGGGGGGGGGGGGGTCACACGGTCCTAAGGATTGCATTTGTCCTCTGCAATCAAAGCATGCATTGGCTCTTTGGGCTTTCTTTCCAACTCCAAGAACAAACTGCGACAATAGTTAGAAATGATCACTATCATTAAATCAAATGCAGTCAAGTACAGGATAGTACCTGGAAGAAACTGGAAGATCAAAATGTTGGCAATGATTAAATATAAGATCTATAGCTCAGAGGGATAACTCATTCAGCAAGCATCTCTGTGACAGGTATTTGAGTTTAATCCCCAGCACCATCTCACATGCCAACTGCAATCCCAGTAACACTGATGTTTGTGAAAGAAAGAAAAAAGGGAGGAAGAGAAAGAGAAGAGAAAGAAAAAGAATGAAAGACCTAAGACTATTTTTTTCACTAGTTTATGGACAGAAAGTTTATGGACAGTAAATAAGGGAGGAAGTAAAAGAGGAGAGAGTAAATAATAAAAAAAAGATCAGTCAGAAGGTTGAAAGGACTTAAGAAAAAGGGAGATGAAGAGATAGGAAACAAATACATAGGAAACAGGTACAAGTACATAAGGAAAAACACTATATAAAATCCATTTTTTATTTGTATGGAATTTTGGGGGGCACATTCAGCAATGCTCAGGACTTACTACTAGCTCTTTGCTCAGTGGGACTTGGGGGTCCATAAGCAGCTCTCAGGGGACCATTTATGGTGCTGGGGATTGAACTCGAGTTTACCACGTGCAAGGCAAGATTCTTACCCACCATATTATCACTCTGGCCACCAAATTCAAATTTTGATTAGAAATTAAGAAATAGGACTTCACTTTAAAAGGGCAGTTCAGAATCTGTTGCTCTCCTAATTAAAAGAAACATTCCTCCTACTGATTTGTACACTGTACAAATGTTAAAGGATATATTTTTATCAAAAAGAGGTTCAGCTTATAAAGACAAAAGGACTTTTAATGTGACAGAAACTGTCTGTTTTTTTCCAACCTTCCCAGACTTAGTAATACTGCAGAATCGTAATTCTCTTAAAAATGTCAGGAGTGCCTGTTTTCTCATACCCTTCAGTCAAATGCCACAAGAACATTTCCATATGACATTCCAATGAGCAGCAGAAACGAATCTCCACAGAACTCTATCCAACTTTTACACAGAGGAAAACATTCTTCTAGTTCATTAGCAAATGTGTATAAAGGCAAAGGGAGCCCCCCTGCAAATAACTCAAACAAGTTCTGCTACCAGGGACAGCTTCCAAAACAAAGTCCAGAAGGGAAAGAATGAAAGTAAAATTCAAACAAGTACAAGACAGTGAATGATGGGTCTCTCTGGGTCCATGACTAAGGCAGATTTCAAATCCATACTACATCGAGTTGGGGAAAAACCTTAACTGTTTCTAAATCCAAACCTTAATTGTTTCAAAATCTGTTTCTGACACCCTTAGATTCAGATCTTACACTCTGGATCTAGATGTAGCATCTGCATCCTCATCAACCCCCACGCCAGGTCACCCTTGACCCCAGAGTATAGGAAGAAGGACAGAGAAGGAAAGATATCGAGGTGTTTAAGCAAGAAGAGGAAAAATGAGAAGTAACGTGGCAAGAGGGGTCAAGAGCCTCGGGTATAATGGAGATAGGGGAGAACGTGTAACCGTATATCCAAAGTAAAGACTCAGCAACACTGACCACAGGAGATCTAACTACAACCACAGAATTTGGCAACCCGATGTTTATTTGCTGAATAAGCAATAATTATGGAAACATCCACTCGAATCAAATATAAAAAGAGAAAAAGGGGAAGCAAAGAAGTGATGCACAGCAGTCACAGAAATCAAAAGTAACTGCTGATAAAGAACATCCTTCACTGGTTATAGAAGTGAGAAAAGGCAAACGAGAGACTGAAAGGTAGGAGCTGGAAAAGAAAATGCCCACCTGGAAATTGCAACCATTGGGCAGAAGACAGTTCAATGAGCACTGAGGAAGAACCTGCAAGTACTGAGATGAGAGAGTCAGTGAGCACTGCCAAGTTAACTCAATAAGCCAATAAAATTAATTAAACTAAAATCAACTGCAGCTACCGAGGGTATGCCGCCTGCACAGGAGAGCCTGGCAAGCTCCCCGTGGCATATTCAATATGCTAAAAACAGTAGCAATAACAGGTCTCATTCCCCTGACCCTGAAAGAGCCTCCAATACAGCAGCATTGGGAAAGATGAGTAAGGAGAGGCTGCTAAAATCTCAGGGCTGGGATGAATGGAGACGTTTCTGGCTCCTGCTCGAGCAAATTGATGAACAATGGGATGACAAGTGACAAGTGACAAGTGACAAAATCAAGTACATTCATTGAAGAGTCTCAAGATTCAAGTACCAAACAAGAGAGGAAAAAAGTTCTGAACAGATACTTCACCACAGAAGATACTTGGTGGTTAGAGAATGTGAAAAGATGTTCAACATCATTATTCATTAGGGGAATGCAAATTAAAACTGAAATGAGAAATTACTAACACTAGAATGACTGAAATGTAAAAAGCAAAGTGAGGCCAGAGAATGACTGAAATGGCCTTACTGTGGCCAACCCAGTTTTGATCTCTGGCACCTCATATGGTCTCCCAAGCTTCACCAAGAGTGATCCCCAAGCACAGAACCAGGAATAAGTCCTGAGCACCACAGGGTGTAGCCTCAAAATTAATAATAATAAAAACATAATTTAAGAAAAAACAGCTCTCCAAATACTATTCAATGTATTCCCAGATATTTATCCAAATAAAACGAAAAGCTATACTCAAACACACAAAAAATCTGTATGTAAACTGGTGTAGAATTCTTATCTGTAACTGTTGAAAACTGGAAAGTCCATAAATATCTTTCAAATAGGAAAGGTAAAGGTAAAGGTAAAGGCCCTCCCGCTGATCATCGATTTGCTCGAGCGGGCCCAGTAACGTCTCCATTGGAGACTTTGTTGTTACTGTGTCTGGCATATCCAATACTCTCGGTAGCTTGCCGGGCTCTCCGAGAGGGGCGGAGGAATCGAACTCGGTCGGCCATGTTGGCCGCTTGTAAGGCGAACGCCCTACCCGCTGGATAAATAAATCTGTGGTCTATCTTATGTAAGTTCTGACCTCCGTCAACTCTCAAGAATCAGGGACATTGTCTCGTTTGCCAAGGCATCGAAAATCAGATGGGCTGGACACGTAATGAGATTTAGAGACAACCGCTGGACTAGAGCCATTACCGACTAGATTGCAAGGGATGTCAAAAGATCACGTGGACGCCCACCTACGAGATGGTCAGACTTCTTCCTCAAGACCCTGAACGATCAGTTTGAGGCTCTCTGTGTTCCTAGAACAAGCAGATGCCATTGGGCTATGCTAGCATGCAACAGGGATGAATGGAGACGTTACTGGCGCCCGCTCAAGCAAATCGATGAGTAACGGGATATCAAGTGATCTTATGCTATGGAGGACTACTGAGCAATGAAAAAGAACAACCTCCTGTTAAAAGAGAGCAAGCATGAATGGCTCTTAAGCACATAATTCTAAGTGAAAGAAGCTAGACTCAGAAGGTAAACTCTCCATATAACTCAATTTATACAGTTGTAAAGGGAAAAAATTGGCACAGAATAGATAAGGGTTACCAGAGGCTAGGGGTAGGCAAAGGAGTTGATTACAAAGGGGGCAGAGAGAATTCTAGGGGCTGATGTAATTGTTTTTAATTACAGACAGAACTGTGTCAATGTTTGTAAAATACACCTTCATTTAACAAAATGAGACATAATTATGGCCTCTGAAGTAATGGGCTTGTCTGCTCTAGCTTGGGGGAGAGGAAACGACAGGAGAATAAAAATACGCAGGGCAAGTGTCAGTGCTGCATTTCAGTTGTAGCCTAGAGAAGGTCTAGCAGTCTCTCAGGTGAGGCAGTTCACTGAACGGATTAGTAAGGACTCTTGCAGGGAACTGAAACTCAAATCCAACCCACTTACAGATACTGAGAATGTTTTAGAAATCCAAGCATAGGTTTCGCTCAGAATTGGCTGTCCTCCAAAAGTTTTAAGCATAATTAAATTTACACATTACATGGATTCCTCGTGGAAGTCCTGCCCGCCACACTTCTTATTGCTCTGCCTTCTCTGCAGGCTGACTTCCTCCCGGAAACCAGGCCGCACGTGGACAAACTGCACCTAATATCTTTAGCTGCAAGAGAGACACTGAGGCTCTACCTCAGCTTTATTTCTAGACTCTAGCAGAAATAGCCTGACCCGTTATAGCCAAATATCCGCTGGGCCAAGCCTGAGTACTGGGCACTGTGTTCTCTATGCCTTGTGGGTGAGAAAGGAGAAAGTATCCCTAGAATGCAGAGGAGGGTGGGTAGACACTAATTTGGGGCATTATATCTGGTGTGAGCAATCTTTATCCTTATTGTAGGTTACATCCCTTAAAAAGTAGCAAGGCCAGGGCTGGAGTGATAGCACAGCGCGTAGGGCGTTTGCCTTGCACGCGGCCAACCTGAGTTCAATTCCCAGCATCCCATATGGTCCCCTGAGCACTGCCAGGGGTAATTCCTGAGTGCAGAGCCAGGACTAAACCCTGTGCATCACCAGGTGTGACGCAAAAAGAAAAAAAAAGTAGCATGGCCAAACTGAAATGGTCACTGCCTTAAGTTTTACAAGTGGACTACAAATAATTAATGGTTATTCCTTTGACCAAGAGTCTGATGCCAAATTCCATTTTTAATCAGCCACAAATTATGTACCTTTATAAGATAAATGCTTTGACCTTTATTAGTTTTGAGGATAAGAATATAATAAAAGTCCATTTACTCTTACAAAGTACTTCCATGCCTGATATTGTAAAATCTCTCATGTTAATTTGACTAATGATGGGTGCAAAAACAACCAAACGAATTAAGACTAAATAGAATCAATGTCCTATACACAAGTAAGCACTTCAAGTTACAAAATGCATAAAGTACAGTCAATATGTATAACTTAAAACATTATGACTTACCTTTGCAGTAAGAAGACTAAAGGATGGAAAGGTTATCGTGTATATCCCTTTAACTACTTACAATGCTTGATTCTTGTCCAGCATGACCATTTCAAACTATTATTGTCACACTGGTCCCTTTTCTATCCTAACTGCCTTCCGCTCCGAACACACTTGTGGTAGCTTCCAACTACTGACCAGTCCTCCTGGCCCCCGTTTTCACTGGATATTAGTATCGTATCTATATTAGGGGCTGGAGCAATAGCACAGCCGGTAGGGCGTTTGCCTTGCACGTGGCCAACCTGGGTTCGATTCCTTCATCCCTCTTGGAGTGCCTGGCAAGCTACTGAGAGTATCCTGCCCTCATGGCAAGCTCCTTGTAGCGTATTTGATATGCCAAAAACAGTAACAAGTCTCACAATGGAGACGTTATTGGTGCCTGCTCGAGCAAATCGATGAACAACAGGAGGACTACACTACAGTGCAGTGCTATCTATATTATAATCTCTCTCACAAAAGGAGAGACAGAGAGACAGAGAGAAAGAGGGAGGAGAGAGGGAGGAAGGGAGGGAGGGAGGGAGGGAGAGGGAGAGATGAAAAGTGTCTGCCGTGGGGGTGGCAAAGGGAGACTGGGGACATTGGTGATGGGAAATAAGCACTGGTGAAGGGATGGGTTTTGGAACATTATATGATCATGAACAGCTATGTAACTGCATCTCATAAAATAAAGAAATTTTTAAATTAAAAAAATGAAAGATTAAAGGGTGGAGGATTACTTTAAAGGGCCAAGAAAAGGAACAGGATTTCTTAGGGTCAAAAATTTTCAAAAACTTAGAACTATAATGAGAAGCTGATTCTAGGGTGTATCTTTTGATTTTTTTAATATAGCAGAAAAATAATAAATATTAATTGGTCACAATAGAAAGTTTTTGCTTCTTCGGGTTACTTTCTAATTGAGCCTGACAGTTGCCTTTGCATCCACCTTAGTTCTAGAAGGCACACCTGCTCTTTAAAATCAAAGCATCAACTCCTCACACGCAATAAATTCTCATCCTTTGATCTCTTATCACATTGCATTTCAAAACATCAAAGAATCTAAAGCTGAGTCTTGAACAGCAGCCAGACCTCAAAAAACACAGGCTTTGAGTTTGATACTGTGCCCAAGAAATCAGAAGTCTTAAAATCTCAACCACAACTTTTTTTTTTAACCTCATAATAATATATTGCAGCAGCTCTTTTCCGTCAGCAATTTTAAGGCTTATAGGATTAGGTAAAAATTGATGGCTATGAAGTAATGAGATTTTCTTTTTAAATAATATTAACCCTACATCTACCTTCTAACCAGTCCTTATTCGCACAAGAACCAACAGAGTACCAGCTTCAATGAGTCACTTTCCTGAAGGAGAAGTGGGCCAGAGTTCCCTATCACTCCATTACCCAACTGGAGGCAATAACTTGGATCCTTGCTAACTCTGGATGCCAAATTCCAGCTCTTGGCTCCTCTCACACCCTGTTCACGGGGTTGCCTCCAGCAACTAGCTATTTTCTCAGCATCCTGTTTATTTCAAACGTAGAAAACCACCACTTCTCCCTCACTCAACATATACTACAAGAACAGAGTCATTTTATCCGAAGTTCAGGGTAACAAAAGGTAATTCTATCCCAATGCAGAAATGACTTCAAACTGAATTTTCTAGATCTCTACTGTTCCTCATCCTTCCCGATCACCTTCCTAAAGGCCCTCCCTGTGCAATGGTTCTGGAGCATTCTTTCTCCCCCACTCAACACCATCCTCCCTTCTCCCCTCTATATCCAACTCCTATCAAGCTCAGCCAAAAAAAAAGGGCATTTCTCACATTTCTGTAACTTTGCTCTGCAAAAGAAATCCAAATTCTTTCTTTCAGACTTTTCCTTCCAGATACTTCCTACAGAACTAACCTTTCAGAGCTAATTAAAAGGCCCATCCAGTGTCTTATAAATAGAAGTTCACCTTTTTCCTCTGTCAGAAACTCTTAGGTTAAGTGCGAACGCCACAGCCCATCCCTAAAATAATATTTTTTCCTTCCCGTTATTAAAACATACCAGAAATATTAGTCAAATGACTGCTGTGCTTTTCAAAGCCTCAAGAAAAGCTATTCGCTTACTGGGATGATATTATCATTACCGTTGAGTTAATTATCTTCTAAACAATGTACTGATTCTTAAAGAAAAGGGGCTTACTGCTGGGTCTGAGGACACCTCCCTTAGGTGTAATCCGCAATTCTTACCTTGCTGTGATCTCATTATCATTCCTACATTTATTCATTCATTTAATCAACCAACTGATAGGTATGGGAAATAGTCATAGTACTCAAATACTGTCTATCAGCAAAGGGACCTCTGAATCAAGAGTTGAGGAAGAGGGGGCTGGAGTGATAGCACAGTGGGTAGGGTGTTTGCCTTGCACTCGACCCGGGTTCGATTCCCAGCATCCCATATGGTCCCCTGAACACGGCCAGGAGTAATTCCTGAGTGCATGAACCAGGAGTAACCCCTGTGCATCGCTGGGTATGACCCAAAAAGCAAAAAAAAAAAAAAAAAACCCAAAAAAACCAAACAACAACAACAACAAAAAAAAAGAGTTGAGGAAGAGTGGCGCTCTGTGTGATGCAACTGAGGTACTACTAGCCTACATGGGTATGCTAGGCTTAAGAGATGAAGTTGTGGGCCAGAAAGATAATACAGCAGGAATACTTTCAGTATACCATATAAAATAAGAAAAACTTTTTCCTACTACTACTTTTTCATTATCTTGCCAATATTAAGCAAAGTTGGAAGGTCCCCGAAGTTTCCCTCTGGCAACTTCTTGATTCTGAAAAGCATTTTTTGTTTGTTTGGAGCTACACCCAGTGGTGCTTAGGGTTGAGTCTTGGCTCTGTGCTCAGGGGACCATATGGGTTCCTGGGGATTGAATCCAGGAGCTCTGTGTGCCGAGCAAGTTACCTAAAGGTTGTACTATCTCTTGAGCCCCTGAAACGCATTTTGAACTTGTGCTATTCTGTGGCTTCTCAAGACTTCTTCGGCCCCTGAACCTAACAACATCCTTGCCTGGTTCTTTTTTTTTTTTTTTTTTTTTTTTTCCCTTTATTTTATTTTATTTTTTTTAAAGTTGTAGATTTACAATTTTTTGTGCTTTGGTTTCAATTATACAATGATCAGATACCCATCCCTCCACCAGTGCCCATTTTCCACCACCATGGATAATATCCCTCCCACCCCCATTTGCCTGGTTCTTAAAAACAAAACCATCCAAGCTCTTATTCCTCCCATTACTCAACTGTAAATCAGGTTATGAATTGTATCATAGTAACAATCAATGAGCACAACAGCCTAATGCATTGCTCTTTAGGAGATTGAACCTGGCTTCTTTCAGGGAGAAGAATAAAACATTAGATTCATTAGATAAATCCCATAAACAAAACAAAGGGAGTCTTTTTTCCTACTCAGGTTACTAACCCACTGAATCTAAAAAAATTAAAATGACAAATATCAAACATTATAACAAAACTAAACAGCTCGGGGCCAGTAAAATAGCTCAAAGGGCTGGAGCACATGCTTTGTGCTATCACGACCCTGAGTTTGGTCCCCAGCACAGCATGATTCCGAGCAGTGTGGGGGTCCAGCCCTGGGATTCCAGCACTCTGGGTCAGAGGAGCATCATCTCATGGGGTCAGAGCACTGTTCTAGTTGGCTGATTATTGATGTAAACGGCACCCAGTTTCCTTAAGCATTGCTGGGCGCCTCCTCCACCCAAATTAAAAATAATTTTTTATTTAATTTTTTTTTTTTTTTGCTTTTTGGGTTATACTGGCTCTCCGCTCAGGAATTACTCCTGGTGGTGCTCCGGGGGACCATATGGGATGCTGCGACTCGAACCTGGGTCAGCCGTGTGCAAGACAAATCTTCTACCCACTGTGCTATCGCTCCAGCCCCCCCAAATTAAAAGTTAATTTAAGAAAAACTTTTAAAAATACATTAAAAGGGAGGAAAAACAAAGAAGGGATAAAAGAAGGGTAGAAAATAAAGAAAAAGCATCACTGAGAGGAAGGCAAAGACTGGCCTTTCCAAGCCCTGCTCTGCTCTGCAGAGATGCTTCCCTTGGCATAGGTGACTCAATTCTGGAAAAGCCTTCTGGCGTCCCAGTGCCTCCTTCCAGGCAGCCCTGCACCTGCCCCATCGCAGCCTCTCAGAGCCCCTGGCTAGTGTTTCCACAGATCCCCAGGGTCCTCATCTATCTGGTCTAATCACTGTAATGAATTTCCTTTCACTTCTTCTGGACAAACTGCAAGCAAACTGCAAGTTCATTACAGAAAACTGCATTCTCCTCTATCTCTGAGAACCCAGGAGACTTAAGCGCTGAGCTCATAGATTTAAAACTCTGATGGAACCCAACAATAAACAAACTCAAGCCACCTTCCATCCCTGAAATAGTCAAAGCCCAACCTGGCCTTACACACACACTTTCACAGGAAAAGTTATGATCTAAGTTGGATATACAACAAAAAATAAAACGCGCATACACATCTAGCACTTTTTTTTCTGTTTTGTGTTTTATTTATTATTAAGTAGAAAAACTTGCAGGCTATCGAATATAGCCTGCCCACAGGGCAGAGTCTGGCAAACTCCCCGTGGCGCACCAAATATGCCAAATACCAGTAACAATGATGGGTCTCATTCTCCTAAAAAGCCTTGAATATAATCTCAGGGCTAGGATGAAAGAGACGTTACTGGGGCCTGCTCGAGGCAATCGACGATTAACAGGATGATTTAGGTAGATTGGTTATAATTACTTTCAAAATGAGATAAATAGCTTGTAATACTATCTTTTAACATCTTAAAATATCAATGTAGTACATTAGTTAAAAAGAACAGGCTTAGGAGATGCTGATTTTGACTTTCGGCGTAAGCTGTCTTAGTACCAAATGATTTTGAGCAAACTACCATGCCACTCTGAACTCAGTTTCTTCATCTACAAAATGATGTTAAAAGTAGTACTGACCATATAAAATTGGGTTTTGTTTTGATTTGGTTTGCTTTTTTGGGCCACACCTAGCAGTGCCTGAAGGATTTTCCCGCTCCAGTGTTGAACCTGGGCCTGTGTGCAGAGCCCACTGAGCTCTCTGTCCAGTCTTATACAGCATGCTATAAGACTTAGATGAGGGTCCAGAAAAATGACTCAGTAGACTGAACATATTTGCATATGTGTGCCCTATGACATTTCATGATCCCTAACACTACCAACAGTGACACCCCACCGCCTAGCCCCCAAGTAGAGGGACAAAAGTAGCCCTTCTGCACCACAAGGTAAGGCTCCCAAACAAACAAACAAGTGAATAAATGCTATGAATGACTGCATTTTATGAAATTTTAGCACTCAGCAAATGCTCCATTATTAGTCACTAACTTTGCTACCTAGCTGTGCAAGGCTTAACTATAGGATACCTGTCAAAAAACAAACACTGTCCTCCCGTTGTTCATCGATTTGCTCGAGCGGGTCCAGTAATGTCTCCATTTTTTTGAGACTTACTGTTACTGTGTTTGGCATATTGAATACGTTACAGGTAGCTTCCCAGGCTTTGCCATGTGGGCGAGATACTCTCGGTAGCTTGCCGGGCTCTCTGAGGGGGGCGGAGGAATAAAACCTAGCTTGGCCAGGCAGGCTAACGCCCTACCACTGTGCTATCGCTCCAGCCCACAGGATACCTACCTTTAAAAAAAATTAATAAAGTGATTTTCACATCTCAGAAAAATTAAACTGTTTAAATGAAATATGAACATTGATTTTTAAAAAACCTACAATTCCAATACTGAGCCCCATATACTGAACAACCAAGGAAAAGGCGTCCTGTGTTTATAGACAGTTTACCTCAAAGTCTATCAGCTGGAGGTCGGCGATGAGGGTCACCAGCAGCCCACTGTTGTACAGCTCTTGCGCCAGCTGAGCGACCACCTCTGTCGGAGGCTCCTTCTCATTTGTACCGCACAGAATTTCTTTCATTGCTTGCAGTGATTTCGACACTTCTTCGGAAGCCTAATGACGAAAACACACGCTAACAGTTAAGAGAAATAAAAAATGTAAGACTATCTGAACACCCAAGAATAGTTGAGATAAGTACCAGGAGGTCTGCTCCAGGGCTTGGAAGCGGGCAGCACTTGCTGGGGGAAAAGGCAGCTTGGATAAAGAAGGGAACACCAAGTAAAGGATGTTTGGAGGACTCGCTCGGGATGCCAGATGAGTGCTGAAAGTAGACTATAGACCGAACACGATGGCCACTCAATACCTCTACTGCAAACTACGAGACCCTGAAGGAAAGAGTGAGCAAAAGGGAATGCCCTGCCACAGAGGTGGGATGGGGGGGGTGGGTGGGAGGGCTACTAGGATCATTGGTGGTGGAGAATGGGCACTGGTGGAGGGGTGGGTACTTGATCATTGTACAACTGAAACCCAAGCACGAAAGTTTGTAAGTCTACAACTGTACCTCATGGTGTTTCACTAATAAAAAAATTTAAAAAAATAAAAAAGTAAGATTATCAACAAAGAAACATTTCTTAGGCTCAGTTTATAAATGGCCAAAGAATACTGCCCTAAAAAGAAAAATAAGAAAGAAAAAGACACAGAAACAATGAAGTATCAAGTGGATGTTTTCTTTTTTTCTTTTTAAAAATGTTAGGGACTCATTACAAAAACACAGTTGGCAGCGTGTGGGGAACAGGAGAAAAAGACTAGAGGGGAAGAGAGGGAGGAGAGAAAGCAGAAGCATGAGGAAGAGAGGAGGAGAGAAGAGAAAAGGAAGGAGAGGAAAAGAGAGGAGGGGAGAAGATTAGAGGAAGAAAGGAAACAAAGAGGAAGAAGAAAAGGGAAGAGGAAGAGGAAAAGGAAGGGGAGGAAAATAGAGAAGGGGACATTGTTTTCACGGAATACAAATTGTGTATAAACTACAAGAGAATAAATTGGCGTCTGTTTGGGAAACCAGTTTAGTACTACTATTTGTAATATATGAAAATGTGCCTGTATTAATACTCTGATATTTTATTCCTAGGTATAAACTCAAGAGATACTCTCACACAATGCACCAGGATGCAAGGAAACATCATTCAAGAAGTCACTTGGATTCTCTGGGTCATTAAAAGTTAAAAAAAAAAAAAAACCTGGGGGGATGGGGAGTGAGGGGCACACCTCATTTTGCTAAAGGCTTCCTCCCAGCTCTGTACTCAGGGGTCCCTTCTGGTGGTGCTCAGGGGACCATGTAGGATGCTGGGGATCCTACATCCAGGTTAGCACATGCCTTAACCTCTGTACTATCACTCCAGTCCCCATAGTAAATTCTTTTAAAATTTTGTTGACAATAGTTTTGTTTTTTTGTTTGTTTGGGGGCCACACTAGGTGATGCTCAGGGCTTACCACTGGCTCTGTGCTTAGGGATCCCTTCCTAGCAGTGGTCAAAAAACAATATGAGGCGCAAGGAATCAATTCCACGTCAGCCACATGCAAGGCAAACGGCTCGCCCTCTGTACTAGCACTCTGGTCCCTCTATTTTTCTTTTGTACTTTTGCCTTCCAAAGCAACATCATTTAGTTTTACTAATTTTGAAATAGAACACCAGTACCCTTTTCCAAAACTCAATATTGCACCTTGATTTACCCATGCTGCTGCTTTTAGGCCACACCTAGCAGTGCCTGAAGGATTGCTGGGTGCCCCCTCCACTCAAATTAAAAATAATTTTTAAATTTTATCTATTTTTTAGGTACCAGCTGTTTAACTTCCACTGATAGATGGACAACAAATGCTTTATCGCCTCTGCCATTGGGGGGACATTTGGGTTTACACTGAGGGATTATTACAAACAAATATACTATGAACATTCTTGAAATGCATCCTAGTTTACTCCTAGTACTAAATACAAATTGGGGGGGGGGCTGGGGAATAAGAGATGGATAGGAGGTAACAAGGGCAGTGGCATCAGGCACATTGGTGGGGTAGAACTGTGGTATATCTGTACATGTGAACCAACTGTATATCAGAACCCACGCCGAAAGCAGGAGATTCCAAACTACAACAACCAACCTGAAAAGTGTGCCTGCCAAGGAGGCAGGTTGGGGGGTGGGGGGGAACATGGGAATTGGTGGAGGGAATTCGATACTGATGATGGGACCGTGTCGGAGCACTGTATGCTTGAAACTCAACAATGAAGAACTGTGAATCACGGTACCTTAATACCATTTTTTTTTTTAACTGAAGGAGGCTGCCAGGGAATGGGGACCTGGGGACACTGGTGGATGGAAGTTGACAATGGTGGTGAGATCGGTGCTATAACATTGTATGCATGAAAATCTAGAATGGACACAGCTGAAAATCATGGTACCTCAAAATAAAAGTTTAAGAACATATTTCTACATCTATTATAAGATGTAGAAGAAAAATCACATTTCTACTTCCAAATAAGAACACGAGATCATATTATATCCACTGGGACAGATGGATAGTTTCAACTCAGGGGCCTCTATTTTATAGGACTCTTGTCTCTTTCAATAAAATAGTCACTTGGAGGTAAATTGAAAATGTAGGATTCAACATCCCTTTGCAGAAATAGCTAAAAAAAAAAAAAACCCCAAATTCCTCTTTAGTAGGTCCTGTAGTCAGTGTTAAAATTAAATTGCACTGTAGAAGAAAATATTAGCTGATTCTTAAAAACTTTTTCCACTTCCTACAAATCTAAGATCGAGTATCAGCATAACCCCTTAGAGATTCTGAGCTGTCTAGAGGTCCAAGTTTGGTCAGAGTGAGCAGACCTAAGAATTTAAGACAACAGACAGAATTACACTTACAGAAGACTGGAGTAACTTTAAATGTATTTACAGAGACCCTATGTGTACACCACAAACCATATTTAAAGTTCTTTGTCAAGCTTTTACATTGGTTTTGGTCTTAAAATATATGTATTTTAATAATAATGCTATTGTTTTAGCTCATACCTTGTCTGTCTTTTTGTCTTGTTTTTCCAAAATGGCCATATTATCTTTCAGAGTTTTCACAATTTCTGCTGGATTTTTCTGGGATTTACTAAACAAAGGCATTTTCTTCATCTATAGTGATCTCTTCTTCCAATATGGAATGCTAAAAACAAACATAAATTTAGGTCAATGTGATTAAACTGTTATAAAATGTAGTATTGAACACTTTTAACCTCAATTTAGCCATTTAAAACATTTAAATCAATGAAACTAAAATAAGTTTTATCAAGTGTTATATAAAATTTAAATATTTAAAAATACACGTATATTGTATGACTGAAACCCAATCATTAACAACTTTTATAATTATCTCACAGTGATTCAATAAAAAAAATACATGTATAATCTATTTCGTGTGCTGTTGGGGGTCAAACCCAGGTCTCCTGAATGAAAGGTATGCATTTTACCACTGAGCCACGTCACCAGACTGCCCACATTGAGATTTTTAAAAAATAGATATTAAAATTTGCTAAAAGTTTTACTTGAAGTTTAAAATGTTTTGTATAGAAAGATGGCGGCCGCATGGGAGCCTTGTGGACAGCAGGTATGAGCCGGGGGTGTGGGGGCGACTAAAACCTCATGGGAAGGGGGGCGTTCCGGTCCATCCTTCACGCCCTACCGAGGTCACCAGTTGCCCCCCGTGAGCGGCTCTCCAGCATGGCCATGGCCCCAGAAGCACAAGGACTTAATGCAGAACCCGGCAGCTTGGAGCAGAAAAGTGAACGGACTAGGCGTTAATCCAGGCCATAAGGTCTGTCCGGAGGGGAAAGGGTGTTGCCCCAGTCGCCTTCTCCTCTCTGGAAAGAAAGATGGCGGCCGCATGGGAGCCTTGTGTCTTAACTATCTGACTTTCAGTAGAAATACTTCCAGGGTCAATAAGTAAAATAGCAGAAAACCAAAACCAACAAATAATTCTTGAACCCAGCTGTAGAAAGCAAATCACTTCACAATGCTTTCTCAGCATGTCTGATTCGGGGGGGGGGGGGGGGGGTAAGCTCTAAATAATAGTGGTGAATCTTTTATTGAAACAATGAATCTAATCAAAGCAGATAGAGTGTTAACTAGAATTCATCTGCCCCACAGGGACTGGGAGGGGTGGGGGGTGGGGTTTTATTGGGGTTCTTCATGGTAAAAAATAAGTTTTGGTAAAGGGAAATGTGCTTGATATTTGCATGACTGAGACCTAAACCTGAAAGCTTTGTAACCTTTCCCATGGTGATTCAATAAATAAATAAATCAATTTTTTAAAAAAATATTTTGTATAAGAGAGATACAAATATTATATAAGAGGAAAAAAGAAAAGCAGATATTGAAAAGAGTGATGATGATAGTAACAAAATAAAACCAAAAAAATGCGACTAGACTCCTATACTGTGTTACTACAATACTTACAATATACTACCCCATTTCAATCACAAAACTGCACTGTAAAATTATTTAGAATCTGTTCTTTATCTACTCTTCAAATATTTAGTTGCTCTACTCACTGAAGAAATAAGGAGAGCAAGGAAAAGAAGTATTAATTCTTCTTTTTCTGAAATTATCTACTTACAGGGAACAAATAAAGCCAAACATGGGTATCAATGTTCTATTTGTACTGAAATATGTACTTGAGGTAATATATTCTGTATATTTCCTCATGAATGTATATAAATGTATTCTGTAAAGTTTATTATCATGTAAGTTTAAAAATATATACGTCATACTTCTACAATGCATACGGAAGGGCAGGAGAAGAAGATGCCTTGGCAAGTTCATGTGACTGACACTGGGCAGATGCTGAAAGCCAGTCCACCAACCAGTGTGGGTGCTGGAAGCAGTTCAGGGACAAACCTCGCCCTCCTGTCACTTTCCACTCAAGTCTAAGTAAGAAGAGTAAACAATAAGGCTCTATTGAATAATAGTAATAATAATAATAATGATGATGATGATGATGATGATAGGAAAGAGGGGAGGACTAGGGGAGAGAAAGGGGGAAGAATGAAAGAAGGCAGGACAAACAAAAATAGTGCTTGCTGAGTTAAAAAATAAAAATGAAAAACACGACACATATACACATGTGCCAATGCAGAATAGTAATTCAAACTGTCAGTGGGCAGAAATGGCCCCATAGAAAATTCACTGGGGGTAACTGAAAGTTGAGTCAACCTACAGAATTTCATTTCAAAAATATTCACTGAGAACCGATAGTGTGCTCAGCATTGAATTAGGGAATGCGAAATGAACATACCAATACAATGGTAGAAATAGATATACAATTTTTAGATGCCAGCAAAGGTCAAATAGAGAAATTAAATAATGAAATTAAGATGATGGAGAAAGAAAGAGAGGAGAGAACAAAATACATAATATACTGAGATAAGATGAGCGACATCCTGCAAAAAAGCCCCACTACAGCAACCAGGGCAGGAAGAGGAAGTCAATCACCAAATCAAAAGGAACTGAAAACAGAGAAGCAACAATCAAAGACACCGCATTTTGTGTGTGTGTGTGTGTGGGTGGGGGGGGGCCCCGCGGCATGATTCATATACACTTTGCTTTTATTTTAGTTCATCTATTTAAAACATAATTTTCGTAATCAAAGGCCCACAACAAAAAAGAGTGGGGAAAGAAATTATTTCATTAAGAAAAATAGCCACTTACCTGCTTCCTAAACTTCCTAAAAGGGACAACAGCTTTATATAATTCATGAATAATGGAATAAGATGCAATTCTACACTGAAGCACTAGACCAGATGTCACATAAATACATATATTTCTGTTTTAACCCTTCAGTTTCTATAATACCAAGTACCTTGTCTCAATATCTACAACAATTCAGGAATTTTTAGAAAACCTATGCATAATGTCTTCATTCTGAAATAGCAGCAGAGATAGCAGCTTGAACAGAAAAAAAAAAATCTAAGTGTGGTCTTCCAAACAACTTTTCTATGGAAATTAAAATGAGTCCCAAATTCAATATATCTTGTGGCTTTTAAAAGCAACATTCCTCTCTCAAAGGACATTCCTGCAAAATGACCTTCACAACAACCAAAGGATTAAAAAAAAAAATCAAGTTTTTTTTTTTGACTTTCATAAAACATAAGACCATGAAGAAAAATCAAGTTCTGAGAGGGAAAGCAGAGAAGAGCCTTACAAGTAAATTTCTAGTCAACATATTTATGGGGGTCTAGATGTCTACACTTACTCAAATATCTTACAAACAGTTGAGATGGAATCAATTCCTTAACTGTGGGGCAAAATGCTGAAAATCCAAAATCATTCTTGAAAGGAAGCCTACTATTGTTGGCAGACCTCGGGGGAGGCTGAGAATCAACAATCACAGAATTCATTCATATAGGAAGAAAACAAAGAAAACTTCAACTGCAGTTAAAAAAGGAAACTGCCTCTCCCCCCGCCCCCACCTCCATCAGCCCCCACTCCCAATCTCTGGGCAAAGAGGAATGAAAGAAATACTGACAGAAGTAGAATGAATTGAGTTAGAAAAGGAAAAAATAAATCTCTGGCAGTTCTTTAGTGTGTTTCTCCTAAGGGCAGAAGTTTCTGAGTCAGCTCACTCACCCCACCTCACCCTGGAGGGTGGAGCATGACCCTGGAGCCTGACCCTGGAGAGGGCGATGACTCCTCCCGAAGCTACAGCAAGCAGATCATAAATGCACTGTAACAGTCAAGTTAATCCAAATGCTCTGCAGGACTGCTTCTTCCGGGTATTCTACACAAAAGTCTGGAAATACGGATGAAGCAACAGAGTACAATGCAGCACCTCAGGTTCAATTAATTACTCTCAACCCTCCACAGCAACCCCAAGAGCCAGGCACACAGCTCGGTGACTAGAGGGCTAGCATGCTCGAGGCTCCAGGTCAGATCCCCCAAACACTACCAAGCATGGTCCTGATGACCGCTGATCACTACGTGGCAGGATCCCCAGTTAATGAATAAGCAAGAAAGCAACAGAAGGACTTGCTTCCTACTCCGCCCTGATGACCCCAGTCCTGCTCACAGGATTTATTCCCTGTCTTTCATAGACATGCTTCCACATTTTTACTATGTCAAATGATACTATCAGAAAATAAAGATTTACAGATATTGTAATACCATCAATTCCTCCACACCCTAGCACCATGTTTATGAGATTTACAGATGTTAATACAGAAATCTCTAGTTGATTCACTTTACCTACTACAGAGTATCTAAATGTTTGACTCTATTATTTGTATGAGAATTTCTCTGGGGCACTGGTTTTATTTTTCTTTCTTTTTTAACACCTGGTGATCCAGAACAAAGGAATGTATAAATGGTCATGTAATTACTTCATTGAACAATACTTGCCCTCTGGGTATTTTCCATTCTAGTCAATCTGTTCTAGTTTACATCATTTGGGAAAAAAAGGAGGGGGT
This sequence comes from Sorex fumeus, assembly GCF_029834395.1. Taxonomy (NCBI): domain Eukaryota; kingdom Metazoa; phylum Chordata; class Mammalia; order Eulipotyphla; family Soricidae; genus Sorex; species Sorex fumeus. The sequence continues at coordinate 14,343,554 of NW_026606152.1, forward strand.
GTTGATTATTCAATAATGGGAACTAACACACATCAATAAAAGGGGGGGTGTTAATCATTGTTTCTTAAATTTATTTCACTACCTGCTAGTGGGCTGAAGCAATAATAGCACAGTGGTAGGGCGTTTGCCTTGCTGAGCCAGGTTCAAATCCTCTGCCCTCTCAGAGAGCCCTGCAAGCTACCGAGAGCATCTCACCCGCACAGCAAAGCCTGGCAAGCTCCCTGTGACGTATTCGATATGCCAAACACAGTAACAACAAGTCTCACAATGGAGACGTTACTGGGCCCGCTTGAGCAAACCGATGAACAACTGGAGGACAGTGCAGTGCTACAGTGCTACCAGCCAATGGGTTACAAAACTTTGATACATAGCTCTCTCAAGTGGATTCAAAGGAAAGAAACAATACACTAATCTTTTCTATACACAGCCACATTACTTTCCCAAGTTACCTATAACAATTTATACTCTCACTGCAGTGTATGAATCCTAGTTGCATTTATGAAAGGTTATCTCATTATTTTAACTCCGATTTCACAAATTCCTAACAAGAATGAACACATCTTCATATATGAACTGGCCTTTAAAACTTGCTTTTTATGTAAATTTTCTGTTTTTCACACTTCCCATTTTTTTAGGTAGTTGAAAAGAAGATATACCAGCTACTAATATTAATCTCTTGCTCATTAAAAGAAATTACAATCAAAACTCCAGAGACATGTAATGAAAATCAACTATTTAAATAGAAGTATAAAGAGAAACAAATAGCAAATACATTGGGAGATATGGGGTATGCAAAGGCATTAAAATGAAAAACTAGAAAAATATATTTATATTACCACTGCAATCATATACATAAAATAAGAAAAGACTTTTGTGAGAAAGTAAACAGTAAATGAGAAAACATCCCTAGAACTAAAAGCATGTTTGATTAAATTGAAAACAAAACAACATCCGAATAACAGAATGGCAGGGAATCGAAAAACAATTAGTAATTTGAAGACTAGGCCATAAGAACACCATGCAATGGATGTGGAACACAAAATCTGTAAGAACCAAATCAGAGAAAAAGTTAGAGATACACAGAGCAGAGTAGAACTAGAAAAAAAATTCACTGACAATGAAATTATGTCCATGAGAACACTCGGGGGTGGAGGTGGGGGAGGGGCTCCTTGGTGCTGCGCCTGCCAATCACTCCCAGCACTGCCCCGTAAACCCAGTGTGAAGCCAGTGGCACTACCATATATGATCCCCAGCATCACAACAAAGAGTGTGCGATCCCACTGTATGGCAAGCATGTGGGAACTCTCCAGCTGAAGTGAGGGAGGGCAGGAACCAGGGCTGTTGGGACTGGAGAGAGAGACAGAACAGCGGGTAGGGCGTTTGCCTTACAAACACAGCCGACCCAGGTTCGATTCCCAGCATCCCATATGGTCCCCTGAGCACCGCCAGGAGTAACTTCTGAGTGCAGAGCCAGGAGTAACCCCTGTGCATCGCCAGGTATGACCCAAAAAGAAAAAAAAAAAGAATCAGGGCTGTGCTTGGAGCCACACCCTGAAACACACTGCTGAGAAAAGCCCTTCACAGTGTGGATCAGATTGCTTATGGGGAAAAAAGGAGATGGAGAAAGGAGAAGGCAGAGGCAGACAGGAGGTGGGATGGGCAGGGGGCAGGCCTCAGGCACATGGGATGGGCTAGATGGCAGCAGATCTGAACCAACAACACTGAAAGCAGGAAATAACTTCAACAATTAAATTTCAAAAATGTACCTGTCAAAAAGGCATGCTGGGGGAGTGACAGAACCTGAGACCACCTCAATTCAATCTCCAGCACCACATATGGCTCCTGAGCACTGAGCCAAGAGTGGCTCCTGAGCATAAAACTTTGCTACTGCTCAGAATGGAAAAACAGTATAGGGGTATGGCGTTTGCCTTGTACTCAGCCAACCCACAGTACCTCAGATGGTACCCCGAATCTGCCAGGAATGATTCCAGAGTGGAGAGCCAGTAGTAACACCTGAGCACTGCTGGGTGAGGCCTCCAAAACAAAACAAAACAAAACAACAACAACAAAAACAAACTCTTGCTGTAGGAAGCTCTCTAGAAAACTAAGTATGCTGCCCATGCTGCCTCCTTTTGGCTCAGGCAGAAGCTTTCAATAAAAGTCATCTGGATTTTACTTGGCCTCAAGTCAACTTCTACTGAAGCTAAGGGCCAGAGAACCCTGGGCTTCCTAACACAATGAGCACTGCAACCAAAATGTGCAGGAGCATCACAAGAGAAATGTGTGAGCACCAGCAAATACTGCAAGCACCTCAAGCACTGCATGTAAGCATCCACAGACCAACAGCGTGCAACCCTCACTGCAACAACCAAAGGAAAAGGAAGCAAAATTAAAAAAAAAAAAACTGAAGGGAGAAAAGTCTGGCATTAATATGAATTGAGAAAATTAGTCAAATACATGATAATAATACACATACTCCTAGCTTTCATGTAGAAAAACCCTGAGCACCAGCTGGCTCTAGCTCCAAAGCTAAAGAAGACAACAACATCACAAAAAAAAAAAAAAAATCACAAGATGTGTATATCTGTTTAGTCCTTCAACAAGCTATACTCCTATTTTTCTTTCCAATGCCAGGGATCAAAGCTCAAATATGGAAGGTATGTGCTCTGCCACTTGGACCGTGTCACTGGTTCACAAGTTGTACCTCTAGCTGCCTGTAAGCATCCACTGACCAATTCCTGAAATATGGTTAAGTCAATACTGTTAGCTGTATTATCTGAATTAAAAGATCCTTTATGGAGGACAGGCGGGCGTTGTGAATGCTTTTCCCGGCTTCTGCCACATTGGCCAACACTGCTGCTCTTCCCTCTTTAAGGTCTTCCTTTATTGCTTCTCTGCACTGTTTTGGGAGTTCAGACATTAGCTTGTGGTTGCCTGAGGCTCGTGCCCAGCCACGATGGCATTGGCAAAGGAACTTGAAAGTTTTTAAAGACAGGCGTCTTTTTGTGGCTTTCTCTCCCTCAGCAATCCTTGCATAATCATGGAGGTGCTGAACCAGTTGATCGTATTCTTCATCAATGTCGTCAACGATGGCACCTTCCCATGTTGCCACAATAGTGCTAACGAGCTCCCAGTTGGTAGTCGTTCTGGGAGTTCTCTTCTTGAACTTCGCAGCCCTTGCTCTCCGCTCTGTGAAGTAGAATTTTGCACAAAGGAGATGGTGGTCCGATCCTGTTTGGAATTTTGGGACAACAGTGACATCAGGCAGGCAAAACTGCATCCGGTGTCAAAAATGGCATGATGTGATCGAAGTTTTCTCGTTTCGGTCAGACCAATGATGTCGTGCTTGATCCTCCGTGCTTGCACCATCAGGTCCTCGATGGATGCTTCCAATGCCAACATACATGTATTGAAAGTACAGACAACAATTTTAGTCCTTCTTCGTTTTGGGAGCCTAGTTCAGCCCTGAGATTTTTATCAGCCTCTCATTGCTCATCCTTCTTAACGCTGCTGTATTGGGAGCTCTTTCAGGGTCAGGGGAATGAGGCCCATTGTTTTTACTGTTTTTGGCATATCGAATATGCCACGGATAGCTTGCCAGGCTCTGCCGTGTGGGCGGGATACTCTGGGTAGCTTGCCAGGTTCTCTGAGAGGGATAGAGACTTTTAGGGCGGCCTCTAAATGCCCTTGCAGGTGTTCCCATGGTTCAAACCATATTTGAACCCCAACAAATATGGTGCGGTAATAATAAAAAAATGGGTAGTGTTTTATGATGTGTCACATGGCTGCGACAAGATCGACTACAAGACCAAGATGACCAAGATGACTGCCCTCTGACATCCTGATGGATCTATCACATCTTCCAGAAGGGCAATGGAGAAGATTATCCATGACTTCTACTCAGATCTCTTTGATAGCCACGTCCACCTGCCCACATACCAAATTCCACAGGATAGATATGTTGTTCCCAAAGTTTTTAAAACACATTTTTAATATTATTGAAATATAGTTGTATCTTATAATTGATGGGCTCTTATACTAATGGGCAGGCTTTGTTTTATGTATATTTTGAATTTATAACCAATAATTTATAACTTCTTAGACTTGACCAAATATAGTTATGAAAAAGTTTATCAAGGTATGAAATAAGTTGAAAATGTTATACAAATGTTATCAAAATTTTTTTAGAATAAAGAATAACAGGACTACGCTGAAGAATACACAATGCCAGGAAGTTTTTTAAAAATTAAAAGAGAAAAAAGATAGAAAAAACAATCAAGAAAGTTAATAGCAACAACCCTCAGAGTAGTTGGCTCTGGATCTTAAACCTCTTTTCCCTTCAAATTTTTAGTTTTTCCAAACTTTGTTTAATAGATCATGCAAATGTGTTTATAATAAAAGTCTTCTCATAAATGATCATTTCAATGACTAAAGAACCAATTTTTTAAAGATCTATCTGTGGACTATCTGAACATCATGTTTTTTCAAAGGATTAGTCAAACAAATATGATTTCTTTTACTTTGGCTAAGAAGTTCCATGAAGAGTAAGACTTGGCTTAGACTGTGAAAAGAAGGCCCAAAATGATTATTCAGTTAGCTCTGCTCACAGGAACTCAGGCCCTGCAGATTTTAGAGTAGATTTTGGCATCACTCCCTTTCTTAATAACAGTTAAATACTTCATACTCCTGATTTATGTGCAAGCACCATCAAAGATCATACAGAGTCAGTCACAGAAGTGAGTCATCTGAACAGATTCAGTAACAGGGGGAGTGTCTGAAGTGGAACTGAGGCAGGGAACCCAGAAGAGAAAACCATTTGGGGTCTACACTGGCTTCATAACTGTTCCTTGACATTTTAAATGAGAACAAGTACCTGTCTGTAGGAGGCTATTGGCATATTTTTTTTTAACAGATCTTTATGTCTAACTTCTAATGGCAGTAATTCAATAGTAGCTCTAATTTCAAAGGTTCCCCACAGACACTTAGGAAATGATAAATTTCCCTCAAATAAACAAAAACCCCAAAACATCAATGAAAGTAGAATCAAAGGACCAGGTTCCACGCAGAAAGACAGATGAAAAACAAGACTCTTCCCCTTCAAGTAAGTTAACTTCAATCAACAAGTGAGAACATCTTCAAAATTATTTCTTAGTTTGCTAATTTAAAATTAAGTTGTAGTACTTTGTTGTAGTCAAACAAAAACACTAATCTAAATCTTACCCCATAAAAGACTTAAGAAAAGCACAGCATTTATCATTTTGTTATCTGTCTTCTAATAGAACTTACAGACATTAAAAAAAAAGAAAAAGAAAAGAAAAGAACACCCATGGGGACAAAGAAATCATTCAAGGATTGTGTATGCCTGGGTTTTTAAACAGGATTTTTAAAAATACAGCTAAAAATTCTGCTGATTGTAATCTCTCCCTAGGATCTCCTTCTCCCTCCCCTACACAATCGTGATTTCATATTGCCTTTACAGACAAAGTAAATTAGGAAACATACCATATAGTATATAATACCAAATATATAATACATGCTAAATCATCTTCCAATCCTTCCTTCCTTCCTTCCTTCCTTCCTTCCTTCCTTCCTTCCTTCCTTCCTTCCTTCCTTCCCTTTCTCTCTCTCTCTCTCTCTCTCTCTTTTGTGCACTAAGGATCAAATACAGAGCTTCATACGAGGGGAACAATTACTATACCCTCCTGGTCACCACTATTTCATTTTAAAACAAAAATTTACACTGTAGCTAGAAGAAATAACTGAATGTGTTTGGATAGAAGCATATCTCGTATTTGTGTAGAGATGAGTGAAAATTGGTAGCTAATAAAGTATCAAAAAGGATTCTCACTGATCATCCTCTTTCTCATCCCCACATGCCCAAGAGCCAGCTGCAACTAGCGCAGAGGGCTGGAGCATGTAGCTGCACGGGGCTGCGGCAGGGTCAGGCTCAGCACCAGGGACCGCACCCTCCCTCCAGGCAGCTGGCCCTACCAAGCACTGCTGCAGAGACACCAAAAGAAGAAGAATGATTTTGGTTTTTTATAGGTTTCATAAACAGAGCTTGAGGGAGGGAGAGTTTCTAAAATACATAATTTATATAGAAATGGAAACCCTGAGAAAAGCTTTAAATGTACCCTCACTCATCTGGAAGCTTTTTTCCCTTCCATTCAGACCACAGGGTGGTTCCCGGTGGTGGTGAGATGACCAGGAAGTGCCAGGGACCAAACCCAGGGCTCCCGTATGCAAAGCTTATGCTCCAGCCCTCTGTGTTGACTCCTGGTCAGACTCACATCTGAATGAAAACTTTTTTGGGGGGGTCACACTCAGCGATGCATAGGGGTTACTCTTGGCTCTGCACTCAGGAGTTACTCCTGGTGGTGCTCAGGGGACCATATGGGATGCTGGGAATCGAACCCAGGTCGGCCGCGTGCAAGGCAAATGCCCTACCCGCTGTGCTATCTCTTCAGTCCCCTGAATGAAAACTTTAATAAGAGAAAAATGGGAATTGCTCTTTAGCTCTACTGTAACACAGAAATTATTTTAAATTTGATTTGGTGAATTGATTTAGGAAGACATACAACCAGTCACTTTATTCATTTGATTCGCAGTAACGTCTCTTGACAGCTCCGGTCATTTGTCAGAGATAAAACTTTCTACATCCTAAGCAATTAATACTTGCCAATGAGTGGTGACTTGATGTTAGAATTTCACAGTCTCAATTTACAACATTGTTTTGAAGCTAGGTTAGCATTCTCAAAAACTACTGTCAGAACTCACTGAACTTTACAAATGGTAATTCTTCAAAACAGAATTATGGAGAAACTCAAAACTCACTGGTTTTCATTATAAGCACTATAAGCACTATATAATAACCAAATCATGATTGGATAGTAATACCAGGTATCTACAAACTGTCAGTCTATTAAATAAAATTGATTAAGGAGAGAAGAGATCAAAAGTGATTTAGTTGAGGTTACATCTTCACCTACAAGAATTCTGGGTTTGTATATTTTCTGATTGTGGAGGTTCATATAACATTCCATCGTTCTAAAATTGGAAGGGACTAAATGACTTTCTGATAGAAATTTAAGACATGTAAGGTCATAAAACTAAAATGTCTCTTATTTCATTTACAAGTAGTAAAGTGAAAGTTTCAGTAAATCAATTTTTAAGTAACAATCAAATACTATGAACATAATTTAGGGCTGGAGAGTAGGACAGCAGGCAGGGTGCTTGTCTTCCATGTGGATAACTCAGATTCAATCCCCACCACCGCATATGGTCCTCAAAGCACCACCTGGAGTGATCCCTGAACACAGAGCCAGGAGTAAGTCCTGAGTACAGGGGAGTGTAGCATCAAAACAAAACAAATATAATTTAAATACATGCTAACATAACACAACCTGGGACTCTGTGCCAGGCTGTTTTCACTTGGGATGCCCCAGAGTGAGGCAGGTGAGAGCCCTCCCCGCTCCAAGGGACCCAGCTCCTGCAGCCCACCTCCACTATCCAACCGCTGCCACGCTCCAGGCCGCTTTACAGACGTTCAGATGGAGCCTCACACATGAATGAAATCCCACGGAACCCAGGTAATGCGGAATCTTGTGACCTTGGACTCTGGGCTCAACAGGACCCAGAAGCAGAGATCCTCTGCTTGCTTTTCCCAGTCTCTGGTGATCCATGGGGTCACACCCATAAGTCACTCCCAGATAATTTCCTCATCAGCCAACTTCCAGAACTCATGGCTGCTTCTCCCAGAAGGGAGCATAAAATGGGGCTCTCATAGCCATGCCACCAGACTCCGCGTCAGGCTGTTTCCACTTGGGGCACCCCAGAGGGGGACAGGTGAGAGTCTTCCCCGCTCCAGGGGACCCAGTCCTGCAGCTGACCTCCACTACCCAATGGCCGCCACATTCCAGGCCATTTTCCGGATAGCACATAACACATCATAAGACACTTCCTACCCATTTTCCATAATTACCACATCATGTTTGATGGGGTTCAGACAGTAGGCAACAGATCCTAGAGAGAAATACATATATATATGCCGCTCACAGAGCCTGGCAAGCTACTGAGAGTATCCAGCCTGCACGGGCAGAGACTGGCAAGCTCCCCGTGGCATATTCAATATGCCAAAAACAATAACTATAACAGGTCTCATTCCCCAACCCTGAGAGAGCCTCCAATCATTGGGAAAGATGAGTTAGGAGAGGTTGCTAAAATCTCTGGGCTGGGATGAATAGAGACGTTACTGGCGCCCACTCGAGTAAATCTATGACAACGGGATGACAGTGATACAGTGAACGTAGCTAAAATAGTGTTTTCCTGCTAAGAGAATATCAGCGAAATATTATCCTTAGCTGCATTATAACATATGTACAGTAACCATATCTCATAAATAGAATTTTGTCCAAATTACTTCATCCTATTCCAAAAATTAAACAACTATTTATCAAATACCTATGTATACTATACTAGTTTTAATTCTCTCTCTCTCTCTCTCTCTCTCTCCCTCTCTCTCTCTTTCACACACACACACACACACACACACACACACACACACACACACACACACACCTTGGAAGCCAGTATAAACTAAACTTAATTTGGGTAGCTCTTAATCTGAAATTTCTAAACAGACTTCATTTCTTCCTATGGATTCTGGGACACATAAGTAAACAAAGATTTCTTTTGAGAAAAAATTGACACCTTACAGTAGAATGTCCCATGAACTCAAGATTCCTAGCTTGGAAAATGCCCGCCCATCACTTTCCTTGTACATTCAGGATTGCTGCCTCAAAATTTTTTTTTCATCACAAAACCACTCTGACTGCATCCTCCCCCTCTCCTTCTCCCAAGGGACAAGAAGAAAGGTCAATGGCAAAAGGCAGCTGCAACACCTAGAGCCAGCTTCATGCTCAGGAGAAGATGCTCTGGCTTCTCAGAGCTTCAGGTGCTCCACCTGACTAGAGAAACTTCTCTAGTAAGGAACTATAGAAATGATCTCTGAAAGTAGAGTCCTCGCTGCCTCAATTGTGTCAAGCCATCTCTTAAATTAAAACAATGTATCCCCAAGCACCTTTCCTTTTTTGGACAGAAGGTTGGGGACTCATGGAAATGCTTCTTACTTCATGTTAGTGACCAAAGAAAGAGTTTAGTCCTGATCTGGTAACTCTTTGCTAGGTATATACTAGTGTGCCAGACAGAACTAAACTCAGAATGGCTTGATAATATTTTTTTTTTAGCAAGAGCTAGAAAATATTCCTGCAGCAAGCAAGGAAGAGAAAAAGAACTGATGAAAATGCAGATTAGATTTCATAAACCGTACTTTCAACCTTGGAAGATCCTAAAGGTATCTAGAAATTCTATTTATATCCATCTTTCCAAATACCCTTCCACCTCTTAGCATATTTGCTTTTCTTCAAGCATTAATAATTTAGGATAAAAATGGTGTATTTGACAATACAATTGCTTTAATATTTAGTTTTATAAAAATATTTTTCAAGGGAGCAAGAGTTTTTAAAGTGTGAATAAAATATACTCATGAGCTATGGAAAAATGCAAACAATCCATAGATAAGTTGTTTTCCTAATAAGTTAGGTCCCAAATTCCCAACTATCCACTCACAAATAAACTTCTGTAATACAAAACATTTGTAAGTTGGAGATGACTTATTCCTTATTTTTATAACTATATTCAGTGGGCTTAAGAAATAATGCCACCCTTTCGGCAATGCCAGTGATTAACTAGTTTAAAATATAAAAATATTATTCTGAAGATTGTGACATGGTATACAAATCTTATATCTATCTAAGGACTAAGTGTGGGAAATATGTAAAGCAGTAAAAGTTAGTTTGTTAGATTATCTTTACTGTATTTACTTTTCACTTTAAGCTCAAGATACTATGTGCAGTAAGGCTTTCTATCATCCAGCTGAATTTCTTCTTTCTTATACATAGGTCACTAGGCAAAAAAAAACTTACAAAACTCACAAAACAAAACCTGTTCTACAGCTTCTGGAAACACAGAGGAAATATTAGAGAAAGTACAGCCATTTTATATTATGACTACTATTCAAACCTTTTAATAAGTTTACTGATACTCTGCTAAAGTTTTCTTTTCGGCTAAGTTATTCTGCCTTGAAGGACTCACTTGAATCAAATCAATAACTTGGGACATAGTTTTTGAAGCTGTCAGGGAATAGATTAAAAACTTTGCTTAGAATATGGTGAATCTTTATGCAGTGAGTCAGTATAGCAGCTAACATTATATACTTCCTTCTTCCCACAGAAGGATCATAGATCTTCTATGAATAGCTTTAACAGATACAAAATTAGCATTCATTCTCTGTTAAGATCTTACAAATGAAGGCTTTATTAGAATATGAATACATATTAAAGGAGCTTTTCTGTCCTATCAGCTACATAAATATAAGCATCTGGCCATAAAATTCTTCAATAAAAAAAATTGTGAGAGTTTTGTCAGCTATTAGGACAAAATCACTACTTAATTAACCTGAAATTCACATGAATTCATTTTAATTTGCTTTCAATTATCTAATTTTTTACATTCCCATTACTGAAAAAATTATAAAGTGTGTATACTGTATCTTACAGAAGATGCATTGCAAATCCTTTAATTTAATGGTACCCTTAATATTTAAATTGTTGGGGAATTGCGGTAATTCACAGCACTTGATAATGCAAAACATCATTTTTAATATACTGACAATAGACAGAGATAACATTTGAATTTTCAGTTGAAAGAAAAACATGAAAAATAGTGCACTGCTATCATTACACTTTCAGAAACTCTCTGTAAATAAAAAAACCATTTCCAAAATAAGATTATTTGGTGGACAGAAAATAGTTGGTAATGGTTCAAGTGCCTCAGGCAACAGAGAAGTATTGTTTTGTAGTTTTGTTTTGTTTTTTATAAAAAAAAATCCTAGTAACAGCAGTTCATCATGCAAAAAGAAACAAGGTACTAGCGGTTTAAAATGGATACATAAACATTAACTGTAAAATCCCAACTAAAACTATAGTCAACCATTTTATTCTAGTTCTATGAATCAGTACAGGTAACCTGATTGATACTCACCAACTGTTACACAGTCCAGGCTTGTCTAAGCCACAAAAAGTCGATACATGGTGAGGTGCTGAAGACAGCTCTCTCCTTAGCTCAATGCTCTTTAGATGAAGCAGCCTGAATCTCCCATTTAATAGACGGGACCTCCTATCACTAACACATGAGAAAAAGTTTCCACAATCCGGACTTGACTTTCTGTCTCTCTTTGAAGAGTAACAGTTACCACGGGAAAACGTTAGCAGAAAATGACCACTTGAACGCTCACACAGGGCAGCTGTAAATTTCCACTCTCTCTGCCTGCGCTCGGATTCCAAGCCTTGCTTGTCTTTTAATCTGTCACAGGCAGTTCTGTTTCTGGTCAAACCAGCTTGCTTATGAGTTTTCTCCCTCTCCAGCACACGCTTAGATACATACTACACAGTCACAGCACCCACTCTTTCTCCTCCCTGCCCACGTCACAAGAATGTGTGCAGACCAATTAAGCTGGGACTAATTTAATTCTTGGCTTAACAAAAGAAAAAGTCCAAGATAAAATACTTTTCCCCCACTGCATTCTCTCCTCTTCACGTTCTATGCTTATTTATGCATGAGGTTTTCTCAGCCTGATTAAAAATGTAAATAAAGGTTTCAAACAAAGGCGTGTTAATAGTGATAATAATTGTTCAACTGCTAATATGTCTGTTCCCCAGGAAAGATGCTATTCCCAATTGTAAGTGTGGTGAGTACATACTCAAATATTTAGTATTGAGATTTTTTAAAGTACAGATCTTAAACTGACAGTATTAATCATTTAATGTTAAATAAATTTCTGTAAAATTTTAATGGATTTCAAAATACAGCATATCTTGAAACTTATAACCAAAAATTATAAAAACACAGAAAATGTGATACCAAAAATATTAGAGATGCTTATATCATCTATGTACAAACAAAAAGTAATTTTATTGCTTAGAAAGGCCCTTAATCCCACCCCTCATAAGTATTATTGGTCAAGATGCACCATACTTCCTTAGTGAAAATTTAAAAGAGCAGAGGTTGGATATTAAAAGCATTAACCTTTTTCACTATTATAATGTATTTATAGAGCAGAAATCTCTCTGCAAGTTCAGGGGATAAGGAGCTGGGGAAAGAGCTGAGTGAGAAGGTCAGTAACAAGTCTGAATGACATTTGTAGGAGTCTTTATGATTAGTAGGCTCTGACCTCAGCTTGAAATATGTGTGCCTCGGGGAAAAAAGCTACTTGGACACGAACTTTGGGGTTCTGTTTCAGCTCCTTAGCTCCAAAGACATCTATGTTTTCTGTCCCCCACATTTTCCAATCAAAATGCATGGAATCCTTTGGTGACAAATCATCCAAAATGCGCAGCTTGCTAAGAAGTTATTAGATTGTGTGTACTTTAATATTTGATTCCTACTAAGATGTACTGAACTCATGGCTGCTTCTCCAGGAAGGGAGCATAAAAGGAGGCACCCATAACCCTGCCAGCGGACTCCACGTCAGGCTGTTTTCACTCGGGGCGCCCCACAGTGCAGTGGGACAGGTGAGAGCCCTCCCCACCCCAAGGTACCCAGCCCCAGCAGCCGACCTCCACTACCCAACCGTTGCCACGCTCCAAGCCACTTTCCACATGCTCAGGCCAAGCCTCACAAGTGGCCACACGACACATCATAAGACACTCCCTATCCATTTTCCATAATTACCACACCATATTTGATGGGGTTCAGACCGTAGCAACAAATCATAGAGAGAAATAATATATAGATATAGATATAGATATAGATATAGATATAGATATCTTGAAGAGTCCAGCAAGCTACTGAGAGTATCCCATCCCCATGGAAGAGCCTGGCAAGCTACCCATGGTGTATTCAATGTGCCAAAAACAGTAACAATAACGGGTCTCATTCCCCTGACCCTGAAAGAGCCTCCAATACGGCAGCATTGGGAACGATTAGTAAGAAGAAGCTGCTAAAATCTCAGGGCTGGGGCGAATGGAGACGTTACTGGCGCCTGCTCGAGTAAGTCGATAAACAACGAGATGACAGTGACACAATGATACTAAGATGTACACATTTAAAAAGTTTTCACACAGTGGGCCAGAGTAACAGCACATCACATAAGGTGCTTGCCTCGAGCACAGTCAGTTCAGGTTCCATTCCTGGCAGCACATTCCTCATGCACTGTCAGGAATGATCCCTGAGCACTGAACCGGGAGTAAGCCCTGAGCACCACTAGGCGTGGCTCCCACCCAAAAGTGTACACATAAAGATTGCAAAAATAACCCTGTAACAAACACAGAACTGACATATATCTAAAAGAGAAATACTACAAACTTTGCGAATGTGACAAGAAAACTAGAAGCTATTCTTAAAAACTGTAACAGGCAAATGAACTTTTTAAAATGCTTAGTATTTAAAAATTCAGAGAGAACAGACTCCTCAAAATTATGTGGATGGAGAATTAAAAGTACATTACGGTGACTTCTGTTTTCAGGTCTGATGAAATAACAGGGACTAGTTTTACTTTTCTATCTTACATAAATTTTAGAAATGGCCAAAGTATATAAAAACATTGGTTTTCAGACACTGGACACCAGGCAGCTCGGTCAATTATCCCTGGAAGAAGGAAAACAAATAAGGTGCGACTTTCAACTGCTGCAGGCTTACAGAGCAGAAAAGGAGCATGACAGAGGCAAGGGGGAGGGCAAGAGGCTGGAGTACAGGCTTCACAGGCTGAAGCCGACAAGCTCCATCTCCAGCACCATTTGGTCACCTGAGCACTAAATGTGGAGTAAAAACACCCTCTGCACAGCTTCACAGAACTCAGGAGACCTGATCAATAGTTCACCAACTTTGTAGAAAATGCTGGAACTCAGTAACCAGCAAACAGAAAAGAGACAGAGGCTGGGCGTCAGGGGAAGGCATGCTCACTGCTCTACAAGAAGGCTCTCTGAAGCCCTCTTTCCGGACCTTTGCAGAGGTTTCATTATAGAAGCACAACTGAACTCACTGGCTGGAAGCAGCAGATGCATCCCCCAGCCTGCACTTCCTGGAGGTTTGGGGGTAGGGCTCGGAGTTCCAATCCTCTGGTCTAATCACAGGGTTGGCTCCCTGACAAGTAGCTCCCTTCCATAACTGAGTCCCCAAAGATGAGCTCCTTAACATAAGAGAGAAGTATTTATCATTCTCCACACTTTGGAAACAAAGAGGTTTTGGCTGCCTTGGAATTGTGGATAAAAAAAAAAAAAAACAAAACGAGGGCTGGAGTGATAGCACAGCGGGTAGGGCGTTTGCCTTGCACACAGCCGACCCAGGTTCGATTCCCAGCATCCCGCCTGGTCCCCCGAACACTGCCAGCAGTAATTCCTGAGTGTAGAGCCAAGAGTAACCTGTGAGCATCGCTGGGAATGACCCAAAAAGGAAAAAAAAAGGCATAAGAAATACATTTTGGATGAAAAGATATAAAAAAAAAAAACCACTGTCCTCCCGTTGTTCATCGATTTGCTCGAGCGGGTCCAGTAACATCTTCATTTTGAGACTCATTGTTACTGTGTTTGGCATATTGAATACGTCATGGGGAGCTTGCCAGGCTTTGCCGTGCGGACGAGATACTCTCAGTAGCTTGCCGGGCTCTCCGAGAGGGGCAGAAGAATCGAAGAATCGAACCCAGCTCGGCCGGGCTGGCTGCACGCAAGGCAAATGCCCTATAATATTGCAGAGCTGTTTATGTTTAATCAATAAAATTGTATTGACAAAAGAATTACAGTGTTTTTAAAATAAATTTTGGATTGCCAGTGGCCCAATGCAAAATAATTTAGCTAAAAAGAGGAATTAAGGAGCACGAAACCAAAAGTTAAGGATAAGAGCAGTGGTTTATCTTGTGGGTAGAGATCAGGGATGCCGTGAAGCATCCTCCAGCCAGGGAAAGTCTCTCCAGCAAAGACCTACGCAGCCCAGGTGGTCAGATGCCAAGGCCAAGAAACCCTGTATGAAAACTGACTTCAGCTTGCACTTAACAGTGTCACTGGACACTGTTCTCTCCCCTGCAGTGCTTTCTTTTGATACTCTCTTATTTGTAGTTAGAATCTCTACATGGTGACAAAAAAAAAAAAAAGCCCCTGACAGATTAGCATAACCTTGGTCACCCCGATCTCAGAAGGAGAGAACTCCCTGGATCTCTCTCTGAGCAATCATATTCAACTCAGGTTACCACTATGGACAAGTTACCATATCCATTAGATGGGGGGTGGGGGGGGGCTCATAAAACAACGTGGCTGCTGAGTGATTCAGGGGTGCCTGGGGCAAGTGAGAGGCTATGAAAGAGCAACCTCGAGTCTTCGATCAAGATTATTTGCAGTGATTAAGGGGAACATTGGGAGGAGATTATCCACACTATGATTTACTTGCAAAGCATGTATCATTGAATTCACTCAATTACATCTGGGCATCACATCACACCATTCCACAAGCCAGCCTGGTTGCTCAATACCCAGAGCTGCCCTTTCCCACATCTGTACTTTCAAGAATGGTCCTGCCTAGCAGGGGGCGAGTTTTCTAAATGTGACTAACAGGGGACTCATCCCTGCTCAAACTTGTTTTTCACTGCGTCCAGCTCCAAGATTTCTGTTGGTTATCTGTTTCTCAATTAAGTTGGAAGTAGCTCCCTATAAGGTTGAGCACCCTATGGCTTATTCATATATATTTAATTCCGCCCACCCTACTTGCCCTTAGTCAAGAAAGAAAATTGAAAAAATAGAACACTGACAACAAAACCTCCCACCTGGAAATGAGAAGTTGAAGAAATATCAATCTATAAATATGGAATTGTTGTTTCACAGGAAAAGCAAGCTTCCCGGTCCTTGAAGAAGAGTGAGTCTCTTAGTTACCAAACTGTGGCCTCTAGTTCTAATCTTTTCACTCTCTGGGAAAATCATCCTTATCAATGATCCTTCAGAATCCTACTTGAGAGGGTCTCTGAAAGGGATCCCCGATTGTCGTTTTCTTGCTGAACCAATGTGTTTGTTCTAGGGCCCGACTTAGGGGTCTAGAAGTTGCCAGGAGATGGGAAGTCACAAGCCTTTAATTCTCAGGCTTGAATTTCCTTAGCAGCTGTTCTTAGGGTCTCTTTAGCCATTTTGCCTCTAGTTTTCAGAGTCAAAGTCAGACACAGTTGATTTTTAACCTGTTAGGATTTCATCTCTGAAATGCTCCCAAGTTCTCTCTGCCCAATACTCAATCACCATGTTAAACTAGTCTTTTTCCTCACAAACGGGCCAAGCTTACTCTTTATACAAGTCCACATCCCAACAGGCTGCTCTGTATTCTGGAGTTGACAGCTAACTCTGCCCGGGGAAAGACACAGCAGATGCCTGGGTCATCCCGTCCTTCCTCACCCTGCCTTTCCTTCCAGTAAAATGTCACAGATCTCACAGATTCTACCTCCTTGCTTTTTGCATACTCATTTAGCTCAGGGCTGAGACCACACAGAGAGGCAAAGAACAGGAATTAAAAGGATGGTTATTCTTACGGTCTCTGATTGTACATATGCTCTTTTGGTTATCCTTCCCCACATTACTCTTTTAATTTTTAATTTTTTTAAATTTTGAGATCCTCCTCAATAGTGCTCAGGGCTACTCCAGCCTCACAGCTCAGGGGTCATTCCAGGTCATTCCTCGGTGCTCAGGGGACCATGCAGTGCTGGGGATTAACCCAGGTCTCCAGCTTGCAAAGCATGTGCTCCCGCCCGCTGAGCTCTCCCTCCGGTCTGTCCTGGGCTCATTCTCTGGTTTCCATCTCAAATTCTTTGACTTAATTTCTACACAGGCAGAACTTTGCAAAACCTTTTTGTTTTTCTTTCTGATTATTATTCACTATATTTACCTGTGACTTTGCTCATTTACGGTATCATCATAAAAAAAAAGGTGGTTTTAAAACCTGGCAATGGGAGGGGGCAAGAAAGACAGTACAAAGGGTAGGGCGTTTGCTTTGCACGCAGTCAATCTGGATTTGATCCTTGGAATCCCATATGATCCTCTGAGTCTGCCAGAAGTGATCCCTGAGTGCAGAAGCCAGAGGTTAGCCTTTAAGCACTTTCAGGGGTGGCCCCCAAACAAACAAACAAAAAAATATGACAATAGGAGTAATGTCTGTAGAATCTTAAACAAAACTTGCATTTCCGTTGATTGACCTTTAGTCATAATATTATTGGATCATAGCATTAAAAAATTTTTTTTATTGAATCATCAAGAGATAGTTACAAACCTTTCATGATTGTGTTTCAGTTATACAATGATCAAACACCCATCCCTCCACCAGTGCACATTCTCCACCACCAATGTCTTCAATATCCACCTCCCCACAATCCCAACTCTTCCCCTGCCTCTGTGGCAAACAACTTCCCCCATACCCTCTCTCTACTTTTGGGCATTATGGTTTGCAGTATAGATACTGAGTGGTTATCATGTTTGGTGCTTTATCTACTTTCAGCACACCTCTCCCATTCCGAACGATCCCTCCAACCATCACTGACTTAGTGATCCCTTCTCTATTCCAGCTGCCTTCTCCCCCACCTCATGACGCAGGCTTCCAACTATGGAGTAATCTTCCTGGCGCTTGTGTCTACTGTCCTTGGGTGTCAGTCTCAAGTTATTCTATATTCCACAAATGAATGCAGCCCTTCTATGTCTGTCTCTCTCTGAGTCATTTCCCTTAGCATGATTGCATGATACTCTCCATGACCATCCACTTATAAGCAAATTTCATCTTGCCTAACAGGGATCACAGCATTCTTTACTGCAGAAAGACAGAACTTTCAGAACCCCCCTTTGCCTTATCTTGCCTACATCTTTTATAAGGACACCAGGCTATTACATTCATTAATTCGTTTCCTAAAATAATAAGTTTCCATTTGTAGTTTCAATCCCTTACTCTACTCATTGTACTTATTCCCACAGAATAGTATCAGCCTCTGTATTTTTTCCATATAACTATCTACACCATTTTACAATATTTTTATATTTATCCTAAGGAAGTATGTATGTAAGAAATCCAGAGAAATGCCTCTCTGCACTCAGCACATGCTTTGCATGTAGTAGGCTCAGGTTGAAGTCCCAGCACCACATAATATTCCAAACCCCTCTGGGAGCAATCCTCAACCACAAAGCCAGGAGTAGCCCCTAAACACAGCCAGGGACGGCCCAAAAACAAAAACCGAAAAACAAAAAGAAGAAAGCATCGCCAAATCCTCATTACTTACTAACAAACAAAAACAAAAGAAAAATAAGTTTGAAGTCCACAATTATGGAATTGCAATTAATCCTGTAATTATACATGTACTAAAATGAAGAATACCAAAAAGTTCACATTAGTTGGAACACTGAAAATTATTTTCTTCTTGGATTCTTGTATGTCCTCTAAATGTTGTGACATCTGACGATCCTATGCTCACTAGCTTTATTTCTTTTTTTAAAATTTTTATTAGTGAAACACCATGAGGTACAGTTGTAGACTTACACATTTTTGTGCTTGGGTTTCAATTATACAATGATCAAATACCCATCCCTCCACCAGTGCCCATTTCCCACTAGCTTTATTTCTAAACTTCCAGAGTTCTTAAAGCAGAGAATGTCATTCTCTCGTGGTCCTGCACTATTCTGGCCCCCTGCTGGTACTGAGCTGCAGTGCAACTGCAAAACTTAAACCCCCTGGCAGTAAAATCTAAGATCTCTCTTGCTTTCAGTTCAGTCCAGAGAATGACTATTTTGTTTCTCTAATGCCCACATAGTGTGTATGTGCATATGTGTGCGTATACACACACATATATATATACACCAATAATCTTTTAGTAAGAAATAGATACAGATACAGTTTCTCAAGGATGTTATATTGTAAGCTCTCCTGAACATTCTTTAAATACTGAGTAGTCGACTAGTTTCTTAGGCCACAGCCTTCAGACTTAGGCAGACCTAGATATGAATGAAATCTGCCTATGTCCAAGAACCCTACTGTTAACTTGGAGATAACAATATATGCTTCCATGACTAGTCTGGAGGATCGAGTGAACAGTGTGTGTGAGTGTATGTGAGTTTATGTGTGTGTGTGTGTGTGTGTGTGTGTATGTGTGTGTGTTAAATAACAGACATTAGTCAAAATAAAAACTAGGCAGGCAGATATCTCAGTAGTTATGGTGTACAATGCATTTGCAGGGATTCAATTTCCATCCTCACATTAGCATAACCCAGAAGAAGAGTTACTGGATCATGTAGGAGAAAAAACAGCAACTAAACTGAGAAGAAAGAAGAGAGAGACAGACAGAAAGACAGAGACAGAGAGACAGAGACAAAGAGACAGAGACAGAGAGACAGAGAGAAATATGGAGGGGAATACTATCAAAATGCCCAGCAAAAGAGAATTTTAAGAATATTAAAAACTCAAGGATGCCCACTCTCTCCACTGCTGTTCAATATAGTACTGGAAGTACTTGCAATAGCAATTAGGCAAGAAAAAGACATTAAGGGCATTCAGGTAGGAAAGGAAGAAATAAAGCTCTCACTATTCGCAGATGATATGATACTATACTTAGAGAACCCAATAACCTCCACCAAAAAACTCCTAGAAACAATAGACTTGTATAGTAAAGTTGCAGGTTATAAAATCAATACCCAAAAGTCCATGGCTTTCCTATACGCAAACAGTGAGAGAGAGGAAAGCTACATGAAAAAATCAATCCCGTTCACAATTGTGCCCCAGAAAATCAAGTACCTAGGAATCAGCTTAACTAAGGAAGTAAAGGACCTGTACAAAGAAAACTACAAAACGCTACTTCAGGAAATAAAAGAGGACATGAGGAAATGGAAAGACATCCCCTGCTCATGGGTCGGAAGACTTAACATTGTCAAAATGGCAATACTACCGAAAGCACTGTACAAATTCAATGCAATTCCTATAAGGAAACCCATTGACATTCTTCAAAGAAATGGAGAAAACACTCCTGAAATTTATATGGAACAATAAACCCCCACGAATAGCTAAAGCAATTCTGGGGAAAAAGAAAATGGGAGGAATCAACCTCCCGAACTTCAAACTTTACTACAAAGTGGTAATAATCAAAACAGCATGGTACTGGAACAAAGGCAGAACTGCAGACCAATGGAACAGAGTTGAATACACTGACATCACCCCCCAATCATATGATCATCTAATCTTTGATAAAGGGGCAAGAAATGTGAAGTGGAGTAAGGAAAGCCTCTTTAACAAATTGTGCTGGCATCACTGGACGGCTACATGCAAAAAAATGGGCTCAGAACTCTGCCTAACACCATGTACAAAGGTAAGATCAAAATGGATTAAAGACCTCAACATCAGACCAGAAACCATAAGATACATTGAAGACAAAGTTGGCAAAACCCTCCATGACATTGAGGCTAATGGTATGTTCAAAGATGACACGCCACTGGCTGAGCAAGTGAAAACAGAGATAGATAAATGGGACTATCTTAAACTAAGAAGCTTCTGTACCTCCAAAGAAACAGTGACCAAAATACAAAGACAGCCTACAGAATGGGAAAAAATATTCGCCGAATACACATCTGACAAGGGGTTGATATCAAGGATATACAAAATACTAGTTGAACTCCACAAGAAGAAAACATCCAACCCCATCAAAAAATGGGGCAATGAAATGAACAGAAACTTTCTCAAAGAAGAAATCCGAATGGCAAAAAAGCACATGAGAAAATGCTCTACATCATTAATCATCAGGGAGATGCAGATCAAAACCACAATGAGATACCATCTCACACCTCAGAGACTGGCCCACATTCAAAAGAACAAAAGCAACCGTTGCTGGCGCGGATGTGGCGAGAAAGGGACACTCCTTCACTGTTGGTGGGAATGTCCACTGGTTCAGCCCTTCTGGAAAACAGTATGGACGTTCCTCAAAAAATTAGAAATTGAGCTCCCATTTGACCCAGCGATACCACTCCTGGGAATATATCCCAGAGAGGCAAAAACGTGTAGCCGAAGTGACATCTGCACTTGTTTGTTCATTGCAGCACTCTTTACAGTAGCCAGAAACTGGAAGAGACCTGAGTGCCCAAGAACAGATGACTGGTTAAAGAAACTTTGGTACATCTACACAATGGAGTACTATGTGGCTCTTAGAAAAGATGAAGTCATGAACTTTACATACAAGTGGTACAATATGGAAAGTATCATGCTAAGCGAAATGAGTCAGAAAGAGAGGGATAGACATAGAAAGATAGCATTCATCTGGGGGATATAAAATAATAAAATATGAGATTAATACCCAAGAATAGCTGAGAGCAACACCAGGAGAATTACTCCATAACTTAGAGGCCAGCTGGGTATTCTAGGGGAAAGGACAATTCAGATAGAAAGGGGAACACCAAGTGGAGGGTGTTTGGAGGATCCTCCCAGGAGGGGAGATGCAGGTTGAAAGTAGACTGGACTGAACATGTTCGCCACTCAATGCCTCTTTGGCTGATCACAGCGCCCAGGAGGAGAGAGAGAACAGGGGGGAATGCCCTGCCACAGTGGCAGGGGGGGATGGGGGGATGGGAGGATGGGGGGGGAGGGATATTATCCTGGTGGTGGAAGATGGGCACTGGTGGAGGGATGGGTATTTGATCGTGGTATGACCGAGATCCAAGCACAAAAATTTGTAAATCTACAACTGTACCTCATGGTGTTTCACTAATAAAAAAGAAAAAAAAAAGAATATTAAAAACGGCAGGACATCAATGAGAATTCTGTTCAAACATGTAATCTAATTTCATTCAAGGTCCTCTTTCTTACAAAGAAGAGATATTAGGGATATCTCTTGGGACAAAAACTTTGTCCCAAGAACTACACAGGACACGGGAAGGAAATTTTTTAAGAATTAGGGGAAGGAGGCAAGAGCAATAGTATAGCAGTAGGTTGACCCTGCATGGCTGACCCAGGTTCGAACCCTATGTGGTACCCTAAACCCCACCAGGAAAGATCCCGGGACTCAGAGCCAGGAGAAGGCACTCACTCCACACAAACACAGAGAATTCATTTCTCCCAAACTGAGGAGACACTATGCTGAATAATGAAATCAGAACTACCCACAAAATTAACTTGAAATGCATCAAAGATTGGGGGAGTAATTCCTCAGTGCAGAGCCAGGAGTGACCCCTGAGCATTGCTGGGTGTGACCCAAAAAAGGCAAAAATAAATAAATAAATAAGGGGCTGGAGCAATAGCACAGCGGGTAGGGTGTTTGCCTTGCTTGCGGCCAACCCGGGTTCGATTCCCAGCATCCCATATGGTCCCCTGAGCACCGCCAGGGATAATTCCTGAGTGCAGAGCCAGGAGTAATCTCTGTGTATCGCCAGATGTGACCCAAAAAGCAAAAAAAAAAAAAAAATGCATCAAAGATCATACATAAGACCTGGTAACTCCTAGAAGTTTACTAGGGAGAAAAAATATCAATATTAATCTTGGCAATAATTTTTTTAAACATGATACCTAAAACACAAACAGACCAAATTAGATCTACATAAAACTCTAATATTTCTGGATGGATGGAACAAAAAATAATAAGAAAATTTATAAAATGGGTAAATGGTTTTGCAAATCATTTATTGGATAAAGGAATAATATCAAAACTTCATATAAGAATTTATTCAATATGATAAGAAAACATCTGATTCAAAAAGAGAGAACGATAGTACAGCGGGTAGAGCATTTGCTCTGCACATGGCTGACCCAGGTTCGATCCCCAGCATCCCATATGGTCCCCCAAGCACTGCCAGGAGTGATTTCTGAGTGCAGAGCCAGGAGTAAATCCTGAGCATTGCTGGGTATGACCCAAAAAGAAGAGAGAGAACAAATAATTATTTTACTAAGAGAGTGTCAAAAGTGGTCAACAAACACATAAAAGATACTCTATATCACTAATCATCAGAGCAATACAAATAAAAACTTCAATAAAGACTGGAGAGAAAAGGTGTGCGCGGGGGGCTCGGGAAGGAGAAGCAGTCCCGGCTCCCCCTACCCACCTTGGAAAACAGTATGGACAATTCTCAGAAAATTAGGAATCGAGTTCCCATTTGACCCAGCAATACCACTCCTGGGAATATACCCCGGAGAGGCAAAAAAGTATAGTCAAAGCGACATCTGCACTTGTTTGTTCATTGCAGCACTGTTTACAATAGCTAGACTATGGAAAAAACCTGAGTGCCCGAGAACAGATGACTGGTTAAAGAAACTTTGGTACATCTACACAATGGAGTACTATGTAGCTGTTAGGAAAAAAGAAGTCATGAAATTTACATACAAGTGATATTATATGGAAAATATCATGCTAAGTGAAATCAGCCAGAAAGAGAGGGCAAGACATAGAAAGACTGCATTCATCTGAGGAACATAAAGTAAAAAAAATAGGAGACTAACCCCCAAGAATAGCTGTAATAAATACCAAGAGGTTCACCCATGGCTTGGAGCCCAGCTGCACACTCTAGGGATAAAGGCAGCTCAGATAGAGAATGGTGCACCAAATAAAAGGTGTTGAGAAGATCCTCCCAGGATGGGAGATGCATGCTGAAAGTAGACTATAGACCGAACATGATTGCCACTCAATGCCTTTTTTGCAAACCACAGCACCCAAAAGGAGAGAGAGAACAAAAGGGAGTGCCCTGCCACAGAGGCAGGGTGGGATGGGGGGATTGGAGGGGTTGGGAGGGATACTGGGCTTGGTGGGGGTGGAGAATGGGCACTGGTGGAGGGATGGGTACTTGATCACTGTATAACTGAAACCCAAGCACAAAAATTTGTAAGTCTACAACTGTACCTCATGGTGTTTCACTAATAAAAATTAAAAAAAAAAAAAGACTGGTGAGACAGTACAAAGGGTTGGGGCATGCTGGGCATGGGAGAGCCCTGGGTTTGATTTCCAGAACCCAGATGACCCCCAGGACACGGCTGGGAGTGGCCCCAACATTGTGCTGGAAGTTTCTCTGAGCACCACTGTTTGTGCCTCCCTCCCCCAAGTCACAAGAAGACATCGCCTGCTCTAATTCTATCAGGGGGACAAGAGATGGCAGATGCTGGTTAGAGACTGCTGGTGGGAATGAACATTGGGTCCATCCACTACAGAAAACAACATGAAGTTTCCTCAGAAAATTGAAAATAGAGCTACCAGACGATCGATATACTCAAAGAAAATGAAAACAAGACTTTAATAGGATCTACGTGCTCCCATGTATCCCATGTATCCCTACTATTATTAGCCAAGAGAGTCAACCAACCTAAAAGCCCATCAATGGATAAATGGATAGCACAGATGTGCTAAATACCACAAATGGAATTCTATTTTTCGCTCGAGAAAGGAGGAAATCTTTCCATTTGTGACTATACAGGTCAATCTTAAGCACACAAGTAAGTTAGAGAGAGAAACAAATACTATATAAAATTTTGTGTGAAATCTAAAAAAAGGCAAAGCTGGTAAGTAACCAGCAGTAAAATGTTGGCTATCAGGAGGGCAAAAGGTGGGAGGTTATAAAGTAATATTCACATTACAAGAGTAAAATCTTGTAATAAACAATTCATAGAGCTGTATAGAGATGTTCAGTATAATGAATATAAACAATAATATTGTACTATAGTATGAATAGGGCTAGAGTGATAGCACAGCGGGTAGGGCTTTTGCCTTGCATGCAGTTGACCCGGGTTCGATTCCTCCATCACTCTTGGAGAGCCCGGCAAGCTACTGACAGTATCCCAACTGCAGAGCAGAGCCTGGCAAGCTCCTCGTGGCATATTTAATATGCCAAAAACAATAACAACAAGTCTCACAATGGAGATGTTACTGGTGCCCGCTCAAGAAAATCAATGAACAAGAGGACAGTGCCACCGTGCTACTATAGTTATGAAATATAATAAACATTACATTGCACTTATATCAGAATATAAATGTATCAAAGTACCACCATATAACTTAAATTTATACACTTACAAACTTTATCAAACTTACTTGATTTAAGAGAAAAACAAAACAAAAGAAAACAAAGCAGAAAGACTTGATAGTCCCCTAATCCCCTAAAGACATGAGCTGATGATAGAGAACAAAGTAAGTCTGGTTAGCAGAACACAGCATAGGGTCCAGTAGGAAGTGGATACCCAGCCAGTCCCAAGAAATTAAATTAAATAGTAGCTCTAAGGGGTCCAATGGGAGCTCAGTGGTAGATCTGCCCTGCATGCATGAAGACAAAAAGGGATCCTGTTAGGGCTACTGCTTGGATTCCCTGAAGCCACAATAATGTGTGAGCTCCAGTGCACTGCACCTAAGTATGAGCAAAGTAGCACAATTAAATATGTGACTTCAGGTGAGTACTGCAACCAAAACGCATGCAAGCACCACAACCATAAAGTGTGACCCCTCAAGCACGTATGCAAGGACCACAAGTGTGTGCAACCTTCAGCCATCATGAGTAAACAACAATATATATACTCTAATCCAGGTAGCATACTCTGACTGCCTGTCTGGAACACGGAATGACAGGCTGAGTCTCACTAGCAGTACCCGACATAATGAACAGCAAGGGCAAAATTAGAATTCTAAAAGATTAGGGATGTGGTAACAGAGGCACGAGCATGAATTACAGTTTCCAAGAGTATGAAAGAAATGGAAGTTGAGCTTGAAGGGCTACTAAAAGGAGGTTTTGTTTACTTTTTTATTTCACTTTGGAACTCAGGTGAGTGAGTGAAATAGATACGAGGAAGATGCAAGATAAGAAAGCAATTAAGAATTAAATGGGCAGACATTTGAATCAATGATGGAAGAAAGGATTAAAAACATAGTGGAAAGTTTAACTTTTCAGAAGAGTGATTTTATATATATATACAATATATGTATAATTATATATATATATCAATAAGAAGGAAAATGCAAGCACGGAGATAGAAGAAGGAAGTTAGGAAGCACATGTTTGCTTCACGTTTTTTCAAAATTTTTTTCAAATGTTTAAAAAAAGTCATGTGAAAAAAACATGAGTAGCAGATTATGCAGCTGAGTATGTAAAACATGTAATCATATATAAAACAAACAACAAACATATAAGTATAGTTTTTTTGAAAAAGAGAGGGCAGAGAAAAAGTCCGGGAATCAAGGTGCTTGACGTGCATGCAGCTCCCCCTGGTTCAATCCCCAGAACACATATGGTACCCTGAAAATCACAAGGAATCACTTCTGAGCACAGGGTTTCCCAATAAAATAAAGACTATAACTCATGCACACCAAACTCTAAGAGTAATAGTTACAATTCTGTGACATCGAAAGCAAGAGAAGCAGGCACCTTTATATATACCATCTGACAATTCCAATTCCACTTTTATCTAAACAACATAACACTATATAAAACACAAAATTAATTTCCCTTTAACTTCTCAATCTGGAAAACAAAAGATGAAATAAAAAGGAAGTCACTCTATAAATATTAAGTTAGCAAGAAATCTTACACCTTTTCATAGGCAGGCCCAAGCCATTTGTCAGCAGAAAGCATACAGAAGAGAGGCCTTCACCCATGAAAGATTTAAGAGGGTGAAATCTCGGGGGTGGGGGGCAGAGTGCGAGGAGTGGTGTTTGCAGGAAGATAGGTGAGGCCCTGGTAATGAATTTTGGGAAACAAGGTCACAGTCCTCCCGTTGTTCATCGATTTGCTCGAGCAGGCCCCGTAACATCTCCATCAAAGCTAAAAAGACATTGTCATTGCCTAGCCCTAAAGTACTCCAAATATTGTGGAAATATAAAATCATTTCACATCTGAAACAATTACAGTAGTTTTCCAGGACCCATTAGAATGAGCCCCCATTCCTAACCTGATGTCCCTTTTGAACCTAACCTATGTATCCCACCTGTCTCTCAGTAAGTTCGTGCATCATCTCTGACCACCATGCTGCTCTCCCCAAGTTCTTGGACTTTATGCCCCAAGGTCATTCCTTCATGCCTCACTAAAGCAGGTCCAATTTTATATTTCAATACTTATTACTCAACCAAAACGCATTTACTCTCCACTTCCTCCATGAAATTTTTCTAAAACAAAACCACACTCTTCATTGGACAAACATTTCAGAGTCCCAATTATACCAAATCTATATTTGATGCTGGGGATTGCCAGGGAACAGGACAGATATCATCCTTCCTTAATGTTACTAGGCGTCATCACCACTAGCTCCCTCTCCCTTCTCACCGCTGGCACCCTCCACTCCTGACAGAAGACGACAGACTCTGACAGGAATATTGTTAGAACTTGCTTTCAATAATGCATACTATTTTACTACAAATAATCCCCTAATTTAAATGAGTCTAGTAAAGCTATTTCCCTAAATTAGCATGTACCTAGAGATAAGTGTACACATCACACTAAGTTAACAGATACATTCTTCATTCTGATCATCAGAATTTTTACCATGTTACAATCCACCTCTCTTGTAGGCACAACTGTCTCTAAAATTATGGAACCTCACTTCCATAGCATCATGGGCAAGCAACCCGTGATGCATTCGATATGCCAAACACAGTAACAACAAAGTCTCCAATGGAGACGTTACTGGGCCCGCTCGAGCAAATCGATGAACAACGGGAGGACAGGACAGGACAGGACACTTCCATAGCACAACTGTTAGCCAGCTAACGGAATTATACTGCCAATAAAATTAGACTGAAACTGTGTCTCTATGTTGCTCATCATTAAAAAGATTTTTGGAATACTAGTGAATGCACACAATGAGCGTAATTATCTGTTATTGTGTTTCTTGGCTATGCTGTTTTGTAAACTCCTGTGTGGAGCATATGGGCTTTTCTTCCACACTGCCACAGTGTGGCCTGTGGCTAAAGGGGCTACAGGATACCGCTTAGAGAAAGCAGTCCTTGAGTTAGCAAAACAGCGGAACTGGTAGGAACTTGTTTGTACACATGCCTACCAGCAGCTTCACACAGAGCACTCGGCACTGTCCCAGCCCCCAAAAGAGTGCTTAAAGCCTGGGGAGGGAGGCATGGTCAGCTAACAGGTGCTGTAACCTACCAAGAAAGCCCGGGAAGGGCACAGGGACTGAATGACCGGGGGGGGTGGGGGGTGCTGTGGCCACTATGGGCAGCCAGAAGGCCAGCCAGGGAGTTGCTAAAGCAGCTGCCAGAAAATTAATCGAAGCAGGTGCTGCCAGAGGTGTTGCGGCAGCTGGCAGAGACAAGGCCGGGGGTCCCCACGGGCGAAGGGGCTGCTGCTCCTGGACAGGAGTCAGGAAGGGCCAGTGAGGTAGCTAGAGCGGCTGTCAGGAGGCATGGGGTACTTAATCACTTAATCACTTAACTTCCCGTTAGTCGTCGATTTGCTCGAGCGGGCGCCAGTAACGTCTCCATTTGTCCCTGTCGCGTGCTAGTGTAGCCCAATGGCATCTGTTCGCTCCGGGAATATGAAGAGCCTCAAACCGATCGTTCATGATCTTGACGAAGAAGTCTGACCATCTGGTAGGTGGGCGGCCACGCGGTCTCTTGACATCCCGTGGAATCCAATCAGTAACAGCTCTAGTCCAACGGTCGTCTTTAAATCTCATTACGTGTCCAGCCCATCTGATTTTCGACACCTTGGCAAATGAGACAGCGTCCCTGATCCTTGATCGTCGACGGATGTCAGAACTCCGGATTCGTTCTCTCATTTGAGTGAAAGGTGATATTCCAAGCATGGCTCTTTCTATTCTTCTTTGGGAGACCTGAATGGCGTTCTCATCATGTTTGCGTAGGGCCCAGGTCTCTGAGGCATATGTTAATGCAGGAAGAACAGTGGAATCAAAGAGATGTGCCCGGAGCCGGAGGTTCTTCGTCCTCTTAGCTATTTCTTCGACGTTCTTGAAGGCGTTCCAAGCCGCTCTCTTCCTCCTGCGCAGCTCGGGTGCCAGGTCATTTGTCATGTTGACCTCTCGACCTAGGTACACATAGCTGTTGCATTCGGAGATGGTCGTTCCATTGAGAGCGAATGGGGCGTCAGGAACAAGGCTGTTTCTCATAAACATTGTCTTCGTAAGATTCAGCTGTAGTCCTACCTTTCCACACTCACGGTCAAAGTCAGTCAGCATTTGTGCCGCTTGGCTGATGTTTGGTGTTATTAAAACAATGTCATCAGCAAAGCGGAGGTGGTGTAGTTGCCGACCATCTATCTTCACTCCCATGTTTTCCCATTCCAGTCGTCGCATGATGTTCTCGAGGGTGGCACTGAAGAGTTTTGGTGAAATGGTATCACCCTGCCGCACCCCTCTCTTGACATCAACGATCACTTTTTTGTAGAATGGTGAGATCCTGGTAGTGAATCCGCAATACAGCTCACGGAGGATCCTGATGTATTGGGCTTGAATGCCCTGATTGGCTAGGGCTTCAATGACCGCTTCCGTCTCAACAGAATCAAAGGCCTTCTTTAAATCAATGAACGTTAAGCAGAGCGGCATCTTGAACTCCCGAGAAACCTCAATGAGCTTGGTTATCGTGTGGATATGGTCGATGGTGCTGAATCCTTTGCGGAACCCTGCTTGCTCGCATGGTTGTCCTTCATCTAGTGTTCTGCCAATCCTATTCAGGATGACTCGAGTGAACAACTTGTAGATGACAGACAATAGGCAGATCGGGCGATAGTTGCCAATGTCATGGATGTCTCCCTTCTTGAACAGTAGTACGGTCCTGCTGGTTTTCCACTGGGACGGAACCTTGCATTCAGACAGGTAGCGAGTGAAGAGCCGAGCCAGCGTATTGATGAGTACTGACGGCAGGTTCTTCAGGTGTTCAGGTCTGACCTTGTCTGGGCCGGGTGCTGTTTGTTTCTTTACCGATGAAATGGTGTGTCGGATTTCGGAAGGGAGAACGTTGGGAACGACATACCCATCCTGTGGAATTTGGTATGTCGGCAAGTGGACATGGCTATCGAAGAGATTTGAGTAGAAGTCATGGATAATCTTCTCCATTGCCGTTCTGGAGGATGTGATGGATCCATCAGGACGTCGGAGGGCAGTCATCTTGGTCTTATAGTTGGCGAAGGACAGGCGGGCGTTCCGAATACTTTTCCCGGCTTCTGCCGCATCTACCAGTACTTCTGCTCTTCTCTCTTTGAGGTCTTCCTTGATCGCATCTCTGCACTGCTTTGCAAGCTCGGACGTTAGCTTGCGGTTGCCTGAGGCATGCGCCAAACCACGCTGGCGAATTAGCTCAAGAGTTTTTGAAGATAGGCGACTTTTTGTGGCTATCTCTCTCTTGGCGTTCCTCGCACATTCATGGAGGTGCTGAACCAGTCGATCGTATTCCTCGTCAATGTTGTCAACAATGGCATCTTCCCATGTTGCCGCAATAGTACCAAAGAGTTCCCAGTTGGTGGTCATTCTGGGAATTCTCTTTTTGAACTTTGCAGCCCTTTCTCCCCGCTCTGTGAAGTAGAATTTTGCACGAAGGAGACGGTGGTCCGATCCCGTTAGAAATTTTGGGACAACAGCGACATCAGTCAGGCAAAACCGTCGATTGAATATGATGTGGTCTATTTCGTTGTGGAATCGTCCACCAGGAGACTCCCATGTCCATCGTTTAGATTCTGCCTTCTGGAACTGTGAGTTACCATGAATGGTCTTGGTCGACATGATGAACTCAGACAGTCTCTCACCCTGTTCGTTCCATTCTAGGCCATGGGTCCCGATGTGAAGTTCTTCAGGCATGGGGTACAGTCCAGGAGAATGAGAGCCCGACGGTCGCCAGAGAGCAAAGCGGCAGCCGCAATAAGAAAGGAGACTGCACTGTGCGTGGCTCCAGTAAGGAATGTCACATAAGGCCACAGAGAGCACGGGGTGGGTCATGCTTTGTCTCACACACCTCTGAAGCGGTTCAGTCCCAGGCATCACATACTGTCTGTAACCTGCACTGCCCACCAAACCCCTGCCAGGAGTGATCCCTTAGGCAGAACCAGGAGTAAGCCCTGGTTTTATATAAAATATAATAAATATGAATTTATATAAATATATAATAAATATGAATGAGGCCATACTGACAGAAATGACTAAATAGTAATAAAGTGCATCACATCTCTGATGCAGAAAAATTCCCAAGAATTCAAGTGGACCATAACTGCCCACTTTTCTTTCTTGCTGGTATCAGAAACTGAATCCAGTGCCCCACACATACAAAGCAAGTAAGTGCTCTCTCGCTGAGCAAAACTCTCTGTGCTCTAACGGCAGAGACTTCCTTTGAGAGAGGACTATGGAAAGGGAATGGCGGAACCTGACAACAGGGAAACATAACAAGCACCACCTCTTCAGGTAGCCCAGGTCAGCAAGAATTCAATGTCACTCCGATGACATGCCATAAAAACAGCAACCGAACTTTGTATCTTCCTGCTCCTAAGTCATAACGCCTGTCTACTCATCAAAGAAGAATCAGGCAATGGCAAGGAGAATAGCGCCCAGTGCATCTGGCTAGCTGTTCTCAAAACTGCCCTAAGGAGGGTGGGGGGTAGCCGGGTGGTCAGCAGGGGAAGGGAAGAAAACAAGAAACCAAGTCAGTCAATAGATGCCTAAGGAAACATTTCAACCACAAAAGAAAAGAAAAGAAAAGAAAAGAAAAGAAAAGAAAAGAAAAGAAAGTGACACCTTGGAATAGAAAGAACACTTCAGGTAAAAACCAAAAAACTGTTATTAATAGCCTATTAATTGGCTAATGTGCTAAATAACTTTCTAGGCCCAAGATTTAGTTGCTCCTTCCCCTAGGTGCAATATTAGCAATATTTCAATGTTTAAAAAAATTTTAATGCTCTACATAGTTAATCATCAGGGTGATACAAATCAAAACAACAATGAAATATCATCCAATACCACAGAAACTGGCACACATCAAAAAGAACAAGAAAAATCAGTGCTGGCGTGGATGTGGGGAGAAAGGGACTCTTTGTGAAGTCACGAAATTCTTGTATAAACGGACGGACAAGGAGAATATCATGCTGAGTCAAATGTGTCAGAAGGAGAGAGATAGACATGGAATGACTGCACTCATTTGTGCGATATGGAAAACACAGTATGAGACCTAAGGAAAGTAGAAACAAGGGCCAAAAGAACTGGCCCATGGTTGGAAGCTTGCCACAGTGATGGTGGCGGGAGGGCAGCTAGGATAGAGAAGAGACCAGTATGACAAAGATAGCTGAAAAAGATCATTCTGGACAAGAACTGAATGCTCAAAGTAGGTAGAGGAACAAACATGATAAACTTTTAGTGCCTGTATTACAAACCATAATGTACAAAAGGAAAGAGGGGAGATGGGGGAAGAGAGAGAGAGAGAGAGAGAGAGAGAGAGAGAGAGAGAGAGAGAGAGAGAGAGCGCGAGAGAGAGAGAGCCATATAAGTAGGCTGGGGGTGGGGGAGCAGGGGGGGAAACTGGGGACACTGGTGGTGGGCAACGTGCACTGGTGAATGGACGGGTGATGGATTTGGGTATGACCAAAACCCAATCATGAACAACTTTGTAACTATATCTGATGGTGATTCAACTAATTCAAAGTGCTTGATTCAAACAAAATAAAATTAAAAAACTTAAAAACATATATTTATTTTGCTTTGATATGGGACAGTGATGCTGAGGGCTTACCTCTGACTCTGTGCTCAAGAACCACTCCTGGCAGTGCTCAGGGATGCCAGGGATCAAACCCAGTCAGCTGCGTGGAAGGCAAACACCTTACCCACTGTATTATCACTCCAGCCCAATATTTCAGCCTTCTAGTCCTGCAAATGCTCTGTTTGGTCAGAAGCAGAATGCTCAGTCAGCTAATCTCCAAGTACCAACACAACTCTGGACCTGCTCATGCCAAACATGTTGCCTTTTGGGCCCCAGACAGTTTTTCTCTTGGTCTCTTCCTTGTTTTTTTATTCTTTATACTACAAAAAAAAATGTCCTCGCTTTCCATTCCACTTTGAAGTTTTCCACAAGAGACTATTTCATAAAGTATTAAAATTTGTTTGTGTCAATAAAGGGTGCGAGGAGGATCCTCCCAGGATGGGAGAAGCATGCTGAAAGTAGACTAAAGACCAAACATGATTGTCACCCATTGCTTCTTTTGCAAACCACAACACCCAAAAGGAGAGAGAGAACAAAAGGGAATGCCCTGCCACAGAGACAGGGTGGGATGGGGGGGATGGGGGGTGGGAGGGATACCGGGATCCTCGGTGGTGGGAAATGGGCACTGGTGGAGGGATGGGTATTTGATCATTGTATAATTGAAACCCAAGCACAAAAATTTTTAAGTCTACAACTGTACCTCATGGTGTCTCACTAATAAAAAAAAAAAAATTTTGCTTGTGTCATCTAAACTGTCTTCTTTAATAATAACAAGAAAAAAGAACACTAAAGTAGGTAGCCAGAAAAGAATCAAAAGGGGGAAAAAAAACCCATAAAAACCAAGACATGGTGTGAAAAGAAGTTATCCTGTCTTGCCCTATTCCTGGACTCAAGATTCTCAAAATAAAAACCCAGTCCAGACTTGAGACGAGCCTTATACCCCAAATTAAGGCAACCAGAGGAGCCCATCCTGATGCAATGGCTGGACCTCCCTCAAGAGACAATTCACCAGTCACTAAGTAGTTTCTGGGGGCAAAGCTCATCCCCACCCCAACACTGGGTGAGTAATCTCTCCTTTATACTTTTTTGTTTTTGTTTTGGAGCCAACCCAGCGACACTCTGGGTTACTCCCGGCTCTGCACTCAGGAATCACTCCATAAGGGCTCAGGGGTCCATACAAGATGCCAGAGATCAAACCCGGGTTCATAGCAAGGCAAACGCACTTGCCACTCGACTGTCACTCCAACCCTCTCCTTTATACGTTCTAGCACCCTACCATGGAGTTGCCAGAATTCTTTTTATTTTCACTTTCAGGTTTTGGGACCACACTGGGAGGTGCCATGGGGCTATTCCTGCTCAAGAGTGACCCCCAGCAGTGCTTAGGGGATCACAGGTGGTGTTGGGACTGAACAGAGGTCAGTCGCACGCAAGACAAGTAGCTCATGCTCTGGAGTATCTGGCTAGCCCTGCCTGAGTCCTTCTGTAAAGCACAGATTTGCTTACTTTTGGCCTTTCCTCTCTGGAGAAGTCTACATTCTCCTCAGAATTAGTATCCCCTCTCAATCAAACAATTTGACCTCAGTATCTGTCTTCTCGGAAAATCTTTTCTGCACTGAAAGACAAAGAGCCTAAACCCAGGTAGAGACTGGGACTGACTTTCTTTTTTCCTAGCAAAGAACCTTAACTGTATCCCAGCCTGGGACCACGGCTCCCTGAAAACTGGGTAGTGGGGAGCAGTCCCCACACTGCACAGATGAACTGGGTCTCAGTGGCAGCCCAGCACTGTCTTGGTGTGGCTGGCAGATTCAGTGTCTCTCTGTGCAGGGGCTTATGCAGTGCTGATGTCCCAGGGAGCTCAAGCCCCAGAGGCAACATGTGGGACTACGGTGATAACACCTGAGGTAAAGCACCTGCCTAGTACATGCAAGGTCCCAAGCCTTATCCTTGGCACCACACGCCTCCCTCAAGTAGGACTACAGCAAGCAAATGAAGGTGCAGAATAATATGCAGACATACAACTAACAGTACTTGTGAACTATAATAAAAGGAATTACCGGGTATGTTTACCAGAGGTGATATCATGAATCAGTTATAAATTTCTGGAGAACAGACCAGCAGTTATTAAACATCTATGCATTCTAGTCCCTTTTGCCCAATAAATAGACTTGAGAAAATATACTTACAGAAATGGCGCAAAGAGAGGCGCTGGAGCAATAGTACAGTGGGTATGGGCATTTGTCTAGCACACGCTGACCCAGGTCCCATCTCCAGCATCTCATATGGTCCCCAAGCCCACTGGGAGTGATTCTTGAGTGTAGAGCCAGAAGTAAGACCTGAGTACTGCCAGGTGTGACCCACCCCCCGTGTGTGCATGTGTGTGTGTGTGTGTGTGTGTGTGTGTGTGTGTGTGTGTAAGAGGGTAAAAAATCAAAAGCAATACTTTTAATGATAAGGAAAAATTATAAATGATTCAAAAGAACAAAGAAAGCTATTTTTTGGTTTGTTTTTTTGGTTTGTTTTTTTGTTTTGTTTTGTTTTGGGCACACCTGGCAATGCTCAGTGGTTGCTTCTGGCTCTGCACTCAGGAATCACTCCTGGTGATGTACTGGGGAATATACGCAATGCCGGGGTCAAACCTGGGTCAGCCTCATGCAAGGCAAACACCCTACTACCACTCAGGCTCCAAGAAAGCATTATTAAAGACAAGAAATTAGACACAATTATTAAAACCACAAGTGTAGATAATGCACTAAAATGTTTATCAATGACTTTTGTATTAACAGAAATTCTCACCTAATGAATGATTTAAGTAATAAAGTCATTTAAATAAATCACAGAAGTGTGGGAGACCAGGCTGATTCTTCAGCAGTTGACTGAACGGCTGTTTCTACCTTGCCCCCAGATTTCTTCACTCAAGCTTACAGGCTCATAGTAGAAGCTGCTGTATTAATTCTTTGTTGCTTCATAACACATCATTCCAACTTTAGTGGTTTCAAACCACCAACATGTATTATATCACAGTTCCTGAGGATCAGGAACAAGACCAACTTGGCTAGGCAGTTCTGGCTCAGTGTCCGTGAAAATATCGATCCTGCACTCAGCACATCTTCATTCAGCTGGTTTGTCTGGGATTTAGAGCCTCTTCTCATGGAGCTCAAGTGGTTGTTGTCTGAAACCGCATTTCTTAATGAGGGGCCATATGGCCCCTGTGGGCCCCATGGTATTCTAAAGGGGCCACAGGTCAAAATCACGGAAATAAGGGGCACAGCACAAGACTAAAGGGTCAATCAAGGCATCCTGGGGGGGGGGGGGGGGGGGGATCGACAGGAAGGAAACGAGATCAGAAAACAGGCTGAGAAAACTTGGTCTAAAGGTCTCAGTTCCACCCTCTCGCCACAGGGCAGACTGTGCCGTGGCAAGTGGCTCCCTCCTGACAAAGAGGTATCAAGGTACAAGCCACAATCTCTCTCAATACAGTTCCCAAGTGAAACACCATCACTTCTGCCACATTCTATAGTTCATATAGACCAACTCTACCAACTCATGTGAAAAGGAGCTACACAAGGTTCTACCAATAGGCAGGATCCCTGGGAACCATTTTCAAGTCAGTCTACCACAACAGAGCCTGTGACTCACTGATTCCCAAGAGTCCACCACAATACAGCAAGGGCTCAGTGTTCATTCAAACCATAGGCAAGTGTGGAAAAGGGCCTTTGGATGCAATTCTCTAAGTACTCCTCCTGGATAGCAAGAGTGGGCAACTAACTCTGGCTACACCCATCATTACATGCTGTTTGTAGAAGCCCCCACACAACAAAGGCAGAGGAGCTGCAGTGAAGACCAAGACGCTGCAAAGTCAAACTCACTTACTATGTGGCGTTCACATGAAAGGCTACTGATCCTAAGCTACAACAAGTTATGTGACCCACCCATTTTTGATTAGCAAACCACTATTATGTTTTAAAAGGGGGTAAATAAGAGATACCCAGAGGTCACTGAATACCAGTCAGGCAAATGCTGTGACTTCCCTTATTGAGACTCAGTCCTATTTTTATCAGGAAATAACTCTCACTTACTCTGGACTCTACCCTCCACACTCCGCTCTGAGTCATCCTTCCTTGTTCCTTCAAGCGGGGAGGTGCTTGCAGCTGGGTGGGTTGTTTTTTTTTTTTCAGTCTGCTGATGTATACATTTGGGTTTCTGATGCTTCTTTATATTTTGTACTACCTTCTTTAATCAAGGGAGCTGTGACCCACAGAATATAATTTTGTTAACGCCATGACTCCTAAGAATCTTGGGAAACAAGGTTCTTTCCATTAGATAAAAACCATAGCACAAAGCTTCTTCACAGAAGCCCTTCCCAGCCTTGAGTATGTGTTGAGAGGGTGGAAGGATCAGGATCCCACACTAAGTTTTAGAAAGCATCTTTCCATTGAATAGCTCTTTCAGGCACATCAATAAAAACTTTAGGAAGTTTTTTACCTAACTGAATAGTACTCTGAAACGACATTTTTCTTAGATATTACCAAAAGACTTTACAATAACACCCTCAGCTTCTTCCTCACCTTCTTCCTGAGATTTCCTGGCAATCCTTGGATTTTATCTTAATTGGAAACAAACCATTTCCTCATTTTGGCATCATTGGCTATCTGACTGATAATTTTTTGGTTAGAAATCTCAGTGAATTGGTGTGAAATAAGTAGGTTTCTTTAGGGTGTATATTGTTGGGAAAGTAAGATTACTGTAAATAATGCAAATATTGTATATCTGACTGCAAAATAATTCATGGAACATGAGTGGACATGTATCACACTCCCTAAAAGAGAACCCCCCCCCAAAAAAAAGGCTTCCAGGTCTACTCCAAGGCCCACTATAAAATAAACTACAACACACGAAAATGAAAAGGTCCTTTATAGAACTCCTTACTGTACTCACTGCATATTTGATATGTACTATTAGTAAGTTAGTGACATTTTCTAATATGTTTAATAACATTTATTGGCATTTATTCTTTTTTTGTCCAATGTTGAGCCACGTTGTTAGTAGTCCAGCTGGGTAGTGTTTCATTTGAGATATTCTCTGATTTGATTATTTATTTTCATATTGATAACCACTTTAGAAAAGTCTGGCAGTTTTGCTTTTTTTTTTTTTTTTTTTTTTTTGCTTTTTGGGTCACACCTGGCAAAGCACAGGAGTTCCTCCTGGCTCTGCACTCAGGAATTACCCCTGGCGATGCTCAGGGGACCATATGGGATGCTGGGAATCAAACCTGGGTTGGCCACGTGCAAGGCAAACACCCTACCCGCTGTGCTACTGCTCCAGCCCCATGCTATTTTTTTTTCTTTTTTTTTTTTCCTTTTTGGGTCACACCCGGCGATGCTCAGGGGTTACTCCTGGCTCATGCACTCAGGAATTGCTCCTGGCGTGCTCAGGGGACCATATGGGATGCTGGGAATCGAACCTGTGTGGGCCATGTTGGCTGCATGCAAGGCAAATAAATGCCTTACCCGCTGTGCTATCGCTCCAGTCCCGCCATGCTATTTTTTTTAAAGACAAGTAATTTTTGCAAAAGTGTTCACTCAAGAAGATTTATGAAGATCTATACTGACTACAGCACCAACTTGCCCTGAGCAGCCCCAAGGACCCTGAACCACTAGGTGTGGCTGGTATGACCCCCACACCTCCAAAAACAGGTCATTAATTAAACAACAACAAAATGACCAAAGCAACAAACACTTTGAGCAGGACTTGCAGAGAATAAAAACTCCTGACAATTTCACACGCTCTTAACAATGAGAGACTGTTAGCCTTCTCCACTGGGATGTCAGTCTGGGGACATGTTAACAATTCAAACATCCTCTACCAAGTGATGCAGTTATTGCATTCTTGGTATTTATTCAAGAGAAAAGAAAACACATATCCAGAAGCTGGAAAGGGTGGATGGGGGTAAGGTACTTGCCTCGCATGTGGCTGACCTAGCTTTAATCCCCAGAACCCCATGTGGTCCCCCAAGTACCATCAGGAGTGATCCCTGAGTTCAGAGCCGGGAGTAAACTCTGAGCATCACCAGGTGTGGCAAAAATAAAATAAAATAAAAAGCATACATCCTTATAAAGACTTGTACATAGATATTTATAGCATCTTTATATGTATTAGGCCACTGGAAAAACTGAAAGAGACAGAAACAGTCCAGCTTCGCCTCTCCAAAACACCATGATACTGCTGAATCTTCCTGGGTAAACTGGTTCCAGCTGAGAACTCTGGGCCTTCTCTGAAAGGGGGTGGGCAGATTCCCCTTCTGCCTGGAGGCACAGCAGCCCACAGCTGTAGGGGACATAGAAACAGCCCAGCTCCGCAACTGAACCTCATCAAACTGTCAAGCCACCAAATTATTCCAGATGCATAGCTTCTGAACACCTGAGAATTTCATCATCCTGTCAGCCCAGTAGAATCACAGTAAATCTGAAGGGAAAGCTGCACAGAAGCCCACCAAGCTCACTGAGTCCACACCCAGAAAACTCAGCTAGCACAAAGCAGCACAGCCGAACCCCGGACAACGACGTTAGTAACATCGTTGTGAGATGTCACAATTATCACAATCGACCTACTGATCCAAGTTTTGATCATTCCATTTGCTTTTGTGTTGTAACACAAAATATGATATGAAGTAAATTTATTTGTGTCTGCAAAAAGCAGGCTGGGGTGGTAGGTTGGACACTGGGACACTGACGGAGTGAAGGGTACACTGGCAGTGGGATTGGTGCTGAGACAATTAATGCCTGAAACAAATGTATTGTAAATAACTTGGTAAATCTCTGTGTCATAATGAAAAAAATTTTAAAGACAATCCTTTTCCATCCATACTTACTCATGAATGAGTAAATGAATTATACTATATTCTCAACTGGCATATTACTCAGTGATAAAATAAATTATTCATAGGTGCAACAACATGGATGATTCTCAAAATAATTAAGTTAACTGGTTTGATCCCTGGCATCAAGTATGGTCCCCTGAGGTCCACTAAAAGTAATCCCTTTGCATAGAGCCAAGAGCAAACCTTGAGTATTCCCAGGTGTGGCCCCCCAAATCACAAGACAAAATAACTAAGTCGAGAAAAAGAAAACAGAAAGGAGCCCTTGTCTCTTGCTTTCTATTGTTGTTTTTTCTTATTTCATTATTTCCCTTCCTTGGCTTGAAAAACAACAGTCTCTTTTTCCTCTTCTATTTCTTCTTTGTTTTTGTTTTGTTTTGTTTGTTTTGGCTTTTGAGCCACATGTGGTAGTGCTCAGGTAGTGATCATTTCTAGCCGTGCTCAGAGTATCAGATGCAGTGCCAGGGATTTGAACTTTTTATTTACTTGCTTTAGATTTACTTGATTCTTTAAATCTGAAAATTTGTATCTTTTATCAGTTCTGGTCAATTTTCAGAGGCAAATATAAATGTCTGCCTGAATCCCAGTCCATATTTTCCTTTGATAATTTTGATTATATAACATAAGAATCTGTTTTCCATATCATTATATATCTTCATATTTTTCTCTTATGTATGGTTTTCTGTGTAATTTTTTACTTTCCATATTTGTCTTGGGGTTATACCCTACTGTGATGAGGGCTTACTCGTGATTCTGTGCTCAGGGATGGCTTTTGGCAGGGCTCAGAGAACCATCAGGTGCCAGGGACAGATTTGGACTTGGCTGCCTACAAGGCAAGCACCTTATTCCCTGTACTATTTCTCTTGCCTACTTTATTTCACTTTTGAACTTACATGTTGATTTAACACACCATTTAATTTTTAAGTTCTATTGCTATATTTTTAATTTCTTATCTTATAGTTGGTTTATATTATAATGTGTTGGGTCACTTTCTTTTTTCCTCAGAGTTTCAGACTTTTAATTTGTTCTGAAGCTGCTGAAGTGGAAAAAAAAAACAAAACTGAAAACATTCTGTTTTCCTGTATACTCCCCCAAACAGAATAAACAGAGAGCAACTAGATGTAGGGAAAAAATGGTTTTGTTCATGGGAAGAAACATTATGAACTCAAAACATACAGCTACGGGTTAGCTCCATCACTCATCTCTTCAAAAAGTTTACGCAAAGAGCCGGTCAAAACCAATGGAATCTTCTCCCTTGACATGTAATCTCTATGGATTTCCAAGTTGACTAGAGGACTGTACACAGTGTCCTGAGAAGTCTGTCATCAACCAGGAAACAGTAAAAACTTCAGAGTCCGTGCAAATGGGAGAGAGAAAGATGGAGAGACAAAAGAAACTGCTCCATCTTCATCTTGTGACTTGTGATCACCATCTCCTCCTATCTCCTCGAAAGCTACCTTGCTTTCCAAAGTCTCCCAGG
This sequence comes from Sorex fumeus, assembly GCF_029834395.1. Classification (NCBI taxonomy): domain Eukaryota; kingdom Metazoa; phylum Chordata; class Mammalia; order Eulipotyphla; family Soricidae; genus Sorex; species Sorex fumeus. The sequence goes on from NW_026606152.1 coordinate 14,384,606, forward strand.
CCTCTGGCACCACTCACCTTGGCCTCCTCTGTCACTGCCTTGGCCTCCAAAGCTGCTCAGTTCCCACTGTGATCACCAAAACCACCTTTACGCTTTAGCATGGCCCAGTCTAAAGTAACTTCACTTCCATCCATTTCACCACCTTCCAAGGCCTCCCTGAGAGCTTTGACATCTTCCTCACTGTTGAAATGTATCAAACTAAATCCTTTGGATGACCAGCCTCCTTCCTCCAAGCCCTTAGGAGTCAGGGACAATCCTTGTCCAAATGGAGTCACCAAAACGATGCTATTAACATCTCTTCTGTGGTTTGCCATACTGTTTCTGGGGCACTTTGATAAGTCTGCCTCCTCAAATGGGGAGTTCCTTGCACTGCACTACATAAAAGGTTGTTTAAAGCCAGGGTTTTTGATTGACCCCTCCAAGTGCTGTTCTTTCTAGTTCTATAGTCCTGACTTTGACCTTTCTCTCCAGGGTAGAACAGGTAAATGGACTGTCCATCTACCCTATCCCTTGCTTTTCTTCTAATGTTTCTCTGCATTGGATTGTTTAATTTCAATGTAAGCAATTCTTTCACTCTTTCCGTTCTTGCTGACCATTCTAATTTCCAAAGAGTCTTCAAACACTTCTTCTAATTCATCTTGACTACTCCATGATGCAGATTTTGTCAAAAGAATTACTCTTTTAAATTTTTATTTTATTTTTATAAAGTTGTTCACAATGATTTATTACAATCAACATTCCAACATTCAATTTCCTAGATACACCATTACGCCTTCTCACACTATTATTTCCAATTTTCCCAACCACCACCCAAGCCTGCCCCAATAACATGCCTAAATAATTTATTTTGTATTGCCTGTTATAAATAATTCACTAAAAATGATCAAAAAAGATTTCCTTAGCAGAAAGTGTGTGAAGATTGTTGTATCTCACCCTGGAGCCATTAAGTCCTTGTATTAGAGATTACAAACATGTTGTTACAGGTTAAGCCGTGTGTGTGAATATTTTCTTTAATTGAGATTAGTTGCCTTCTACTTTACACCCCATCCAATGTAGTGTGCTACTCCTGGTATACCAGTGGTGTAAAGTATCAGATGTTGCTCCAGGAATTCTAAAATCTTGAATAGGTGATACAGCTGGAGTTAAATTTTTAACTGGATGGTGACTTTGGGGTCTAGAGGCATCTCTGCAGCTTGCTGTTCTCTTCTGAGATTTGTGAATCTCTGGATCATGGTCATTAATGAGCATATATGGAACCAGAGGCAGTTCGTGGGTATGACTGCCAGGCTCCTGGAAGAAAGCGAGATGTGGAGAGATCACCCATCCCCGACTTCATGAGAGTATGGATATTTTGGTCACAAAACCTGCATATCTGAGTTTTTCAACAGATTGATTCCTGGATGAGGCTCGTCCCAAGCCAGTGGAGTCCATCCATGAGCGGGGATTAGGTTATGGAGGTTTTCAGCTTCCAGGGCTCTGTTTGGGTGGGTGCTGGGCTCACCCAGGCCCGTCCAGGGTGCCCCGGATGAGACTCAGCCTGATGCGGTGTCTGGAGGCATCTCTGCTGTCAAAAGCATTCTTGCATCTCAGTCTTACTTTTCCCTTTGGTTCAAAGACCCATATACAAGCAAACAAGTTCCAAGGCTCTTTTCCAGGTCTTCAGCTGATTCAGAATCTACACACCCAAGTTTCCTCAACATTCCAATTCTGACATCTACAACATCGAGGTCCTTTTTAGCAAAATCTTTGCTGATTTCCATTTTCAATTCAGGAGCAAATTTGTTAAAGCTCATGTTCCAACAAAGACACTGAAAGATGAGCTGGTTCACTGCCTTCTTTCTATTTCTTGGCTCTGGAGCTATTTTCTGTTTGGTCATTCCCTTCTTTCTTTCACTGAGTGCTTCTGTGACAGGCTCTTTTCCCTGTCCTCCTGTTTCCTCATCATTGTCCTCATTTTATCCTTCTCCTCTTCCACTGAAGGAATGGCATTTTCAGGAGCGCTCATCCCTTCCACTGGGGTAGTATCAGCAGATTCTCTTCAAGTCTTCTCATCCTCCTCCTCCTCTTCGTCCTCACTACCATCATGGTCACTACCATACTAGCCCTGCTGGGCATAAATGCTGAGCAACAAGTCAGAGGTACCCCTGAACACTGCTCAGAATGGTCCCAAAACCAAACAAATAAATAAAATACAATAAAATAGTGAACCTAGTAATTTACTACTTAGTAGAGTATCATATTGCCAAAAATTAAAGTCTACTTCATATTTCTGCAAATGCTTAGTAAAATTTAAGTCTGAATATGATATTTATTCCTGGCAAACTTTTAATGTGTTATTATAGTACACAACTCTGTCAAGAGCACTTAGAATCTTAAGAGAAACATTCATTAGCTTACCTTAGAAGTTGTAAATCATGTGCAAATGTGTTTCAACTTTTTCGACCTTTATTGATTAACACAGTTTCTGAAAAAAACAAAGGTTTCAAAATGAATTTTAAAAATGTATAGTAAATGTCGCATACTATCAGGTAAACAGAACTGTAAGTTAAATTTTCACAGAATAAAAAAAAAAGGTAAATCAACTAATACAAGAAAGTTCCACTACAACAGTTACTTCAAGTGGTTGACCCTTATTTTGTTTGTTTTGGGTTTTTTGTTGTTGTTGTTGTGATCAATATCTGGCAATGCTCAGGGCTTACTACTGGCTTGATGCTTAGGGATCACTCCTGGAAGTGCTCGGGAGACCATAAGCAGTGACAAGAATGAAAGCTGTGTCAACATGTACTAGGCAAACGCTTTCCCTCCTGTGCTCTCTCCAGCTGCACCCCTGCACACCCCCAGTGGTGACCCTTTAAAATATAGCCTTGAGGGCCAATAGTTCAGTGGTAGAATGTTTGTACCATATGGATGAGGCCATGGGTGGGGTGCACCCTAGTTATCTCCCACTTCAAATAAAATGTAGTTTCAATTTGTTTCTTTCACACAAATTGAATGAAAATATTTTATAATCAGAGGAAACCAATATGAGTTAAGAGGTAGACTGACTATTAGTTCTTTTTCCACAAGAGGAAACACAACGTATTTTAAAGTCAACATTTACCAAAAGGTTGTGCAAAATTTAGAAGACTTCTGAAATGGAGGCTTTGAAGATTTCTTTTGCTTTTAACAGCATCATGGAAACTCATGCCTACTAGAATTTCCCCCCCTCCCTTTCTAATCTTTTATCTTCTTACTTTTCATCTTTTACTAATTTTAGTCATCAGTGACAACTTATAAAATTTCCATCTCCAACACTTATGTAAAAATAATGAGTGTGTTTGTATTTTCCCATCAGAAACAGAGGAAACTTACAATTCTCTCCTTTAGTACATTACTCTTGCATGAAGAACATATAAACCACTGACTCTGGGTCTGCATCTTTATTTTCTGAGCAGCAAGTACAGGTTTAAATAGAACATTTAGCTCCTGATGGTCTTTCTTCTCAATATCTGATGTATATCCTGCAATAACGTAGTAGAAAAAGCACAGCCTTTGGAATTACATAGATCTGGTTTTAAATTCCAACCACCCACTTATATACATACATATATATGTATATGTAACATATGCGTATTTTATATATGAATGCATATGTATATACATATATATAGTAACAAGTACAGTGGCCACCATATGGGGAAATATTATGGTAACTATTCTTCAATGTAACTTTGTACTTCGTTTCCACTTTGTTCTAAAGGATCAGAGTAAATTTTCTAAATGTATAGGCTTGACAAAGTGTGATGGTTTTGTTCAACAGTCAGTTAATCTAATAGTTAAATATCTTTAAAATAGCAACATAATAATATTGCTCTAAAATATGCCCATTACATAGGTTTATTCCAAAATGTATGTTCTAAAGCCACTTTCAGGAGTGGTGATGTCACCAAATGCTACAGTTATGTACGTTGTTTCAGTGCCTGTTAAATCTTGATTTCCATGCTAACCACTTAATTTAGTGTTTCCCCTTCCCTTCTCTTTGTTGCTGTCCTTGTTGCCAGGTCCAGGGGTCTCACATTTGGTCACAGCTTCAAACATACACTGTGGCACTGGGAAGAGCACTGGCAGTGCCAGCAGGGATGTACTCCAATAGGGGTGGTCACAGGGGACTAAAACACCCCCTCAGGCTTCCAAGGCAACTGCTCTACCACTGAGCCACATGCCCGGATCTCAGATTTCTGTGACTATAAAGACAGACATGATTCCAAGATCAAAACTCTCTCCAAGTTATTTGCAGAAATCTCTTATTGTTGATCCTGTTTTTATTCCCTCCTCCTACCCTCAGGAAATTCTCTGTACTTTTTCATTACTCAAGTTCCCTCTTCCCCCAACTTCATAATATATTATATATCATTCTATGTTGGTACATGGAGATTTCTACATTCGTTTATTGGGAGGTGGGAGGGTGGGAGGTGCTAGCTACTTGGCTAGTTGGGTTTGACGGATCAGTGAAGCAGAGAGCATGTACTGGGAGCCACTGGGGCTATGTCTGGTGGAGTTCAGGGTCCACCAGGATCACATCCTGTAGTGCTCAGGGAGTAATGTGGCGCTTGGGTCTAACCTGGGGCCTCACGTATGGAGGCACATCAGCGCTCTGAGCTTCTCCCTGGCTCGGACATTCTCTTTATGTCTAGTGGGGGAAGGATAACCAGGAAACACAGACCTACCCAGAGACTGTTCCATTGCAGGCCAGCCTCAATTCTGTGCCCTATTACAGAGGCATCTGGGGTGTGCCCAATCTTTTATTTATGCAAAAGAAATGCTGTTTTGATTACCTTTCTATAAATGCCAGTTTATATTTTATGACAGTATGTCTATAAAATGAATCTTGATAAATTAAATGTCTGATTCAGGGCTGTGTAATTCTGTTGTATAATGCCCAAATTCTTCCCAGGCTTTGTGTTTATGTAGTCCTAAGAGCAATGCATCAAAGTGTTTCTCCACAGTCTGAAGAACATAGTGCATAATTCTGGATTTGGGCCAGAAAGGGCTTTAGTTTAGCTACAGTTTTTAGTTTAACTACAATTTGTACTTCTCTGGTACAAATGAAATTAGTATCTTACATATTTTTCACCTGCCTTTTCTTTCTCTCTTTTATCGTTTTTGGGCCATCTAGTGATGCTCAGGACTTACACCAGGTTCTACATTAAGGGGACCATATGTGGTAGAGGGGATTAACCCAGGTCAGTCGCATGCAAGGCAATGTGTTACATGTCTTACCCTTTGTACCTGCTGTACCTGCTGGCCCCTGCATTTCTTTTTCTTTGAACTCTTCATGTTTTGGGGTTTTTTTTTTTGTCTCTTTTGGGTTAATAGTCATTTGTTTTTATGGGTGAGGGGGTTAAATTATGGATATTAGCTCTTTGTGACCCAAGTTCAAATACTTATTCACTTAATCACTTCTCTTTCAACTATATTTATGACTTTTTTAACTATGTAAATATGTCTTTAAGTATAATGGAATTATGGGGCTAGAGTCATAATACAGCACAGCAGGTAGGGCACTTACCTGGTACGTGGCCAACCCAGGTTTAATCCCCAACACCCCATAAGGTCCCCTGAGCACTGCCAGGAGTGAGCCCTAAGCACAGAGCCTGGAGCAAGTCCAGAGCAATACTGGGGTGGCCAAAAACAAAATAAACAAAACAAAAAATACAGTGTAATTAATCCGTCTTTTAACTTTTTCTGGGATTGAGGCAAAATGCATAAAATCCTTAGCTTACATCTTCACAGATTTAAAATGTTACAGCAGTTTTGCTTTGCATCCTGCTGTTGAGAAGTGTGTTACAGATACTTTTTTTCTTAATTTTATTAAGCACTATGTGAAATACAACTTTCTAGTAGGAGTAGATGAGTATAAATTATTTTTTCATCATTCAGGAAAATGTTTCCTTAATCAAGATGTTCAAATCCTTTGGCATAGTAACAATTATCGCCAGAGACAGGTCTGCCTCTTTTCATCAAATCTCAAAGTCTTTCCTTGCCCCCGTTAGAGAACTGATGAGTGCAAGCCACAGCCATTCTGGGGCTGAGCAAGCACAGTTCCATGACAGAGACCTGGGGAAGAATCTCAAACTGTCCTGTGACAAGCAACTCAGAACAAATAGTGCCTTCTGGACTCCTTAAAAATGAAAGGGTTCCAACACCTTCCCGGCAAGCTCCGTATCAGCCAGAACATGCTTTTTTGCTTGCCTCTAAGCCTCGAGTTTTCAGTGTATTTAAAGTTCAGTAGTTTCACCAAGATTTGATTTATTGCTGGCCATCCCAAATTTTCCAGAAACACAATTATTCTTTTTCAATATGTTGTTTTGTGCTTGCTACTACATTCGGGATATTTCCATGGAGTAATTACGCTAATGTCACAGCTTAAATATCACATATTTTTCTTCACAGGAACTCCAATTCTGCATACCTCTCTCAATAACTTTCTGCCTTTAAAAAAAAAAAAAACTTTCCTTCTTTGTAGTAGGCGTCTTTCATTTCCTCTTGGGGCCTGAGCCAGTCAGCAGTGCTTAGGAATCAGGAGCAAAGGATGGAACTTGGGCTCATATATGCAAAGCATGTGATCCTGCCCTTTGAGCTTTCTCCCTAATACTCATTAAATTTTCTTTCCTTTCAGTTTTTTTTTTTTGGCCACACCCAGCGGTGGCCAGGTGGCAAGAATTGAACCTGGGTTGGCCACATGCAAAGCAAGTGTCTTACTCGCTGCCCTAAGTTCTAATTTACAGTCTTCACATCATGTCTTTCTTCAACCTCCCTCATAGTCACTCAACTCTATTCTCTCTCCCTTAGCAACTTCGGTGGGTTTTGCCTTCATATTAACAGACTGTTTCCTTTTCCCTCATTTCCTGAATTCAGAAAATTAACCTTTATTATTTTTTTCCTATTGTCTATTTGTTTTGGGGTTCTGAATTTGAGGCTTTATCTCTGAAAATACTTCTTTGACGATATCTAGTTCAGGTAGAAGTGTTATAAGATTATTTTCTTAGGTTGGGGCTGGAGCGATAGGACAGCGGTAGGGCGTTTGCCTTGCACGCAGCCAACATGGCCAACCCGAGTTCGATTCCTCCGCCCCTCTCGGAGAGCCCAGCAAGCTACCGAGAGTATCTCGCCTGCACGGCAGAGCCTGGCAAGCTCCCCGTGACGTATTCGATATGCCAGACACAGTAACAACAAAGTCTCCAATGGAGACGTTACTGGGCCCGCTCGAGCAAATCGATGATCAACGGGAGGGCCTTTACTATTTACTACTTTACTTTCTTAGGTTGATATTTGAACGTTTTGTTCATTTTGTTTATCAGCTGAAATGATTTTACTCATTTTATGTTCTACTAATATAAAAACATGAACGTTATCTTCCATTTTCTATTCATTTTGAAGTATTTTAATTTTCTTAAGTAGGTGATATTAGCATAGAGAAGGAAATAAAATGTGTGTCGATATAACACACACATATATCTGTAGTATATAGAAAAAAGAATTACTGGGTATTTTAGTTGAACAGAATTTTCTGTTCAGTATAGGTTTTTCCTTTGTGGTACCAGGACCCAAAACCGGGGCCTCACACACATGAAGCATGTACTCTGCCACTAAGCCCTACAGGGATTTTTTTGGGGGGAAGGGCGGGGAGACAGACAGATTTGAGCCATATTCAGCAATCAGGGTTTACTTCTGGCTATGTGCTCAGTGATCAGTGGAGGACTATATGATATGTCAGGGATCAAACCCAGCTGGCCAGAGCAAAGCAAACTCCTCATACATGGGACTATCTCTCTAGTCCCCCACTCTACCACAGCTTGTTTTTCAAACGGATGACTTTTTGAGGCTAAGGAAGGAGTGATTCATTTTTTTCCAACTTCCTTAATTTCTACCATCTTTTCATTCTCCTTACCACCAAGTCTCCAAGTAAACGCCCCTTTCCTTCCCAGTCATTCTCATTTCCAAGAAAAGTCTACCTAGTCCCATGAATTTACAAGTCCTTTCCTTTTCCGTAACAGGGCTTGCACCTGCCCAAAGTTAGGACTTTGTTTGGAGTGATTTTTTTTTTTTATGTAGGAGTATTGTTATTTATTCAGTCATTGATTAGGTTGACTGAATTGGGCATGAACTGTTTGGAGTGATTTTATCGACGTTCTACTGCCCTCCATCATGCTTCCCTCTCCTCCATTTCAAGTCTGCCACCTCCACTTGCCACGTCAGCAGGGCTTCAGTGCTGGATCTGCTGCATGTTGCTGGTGACTCCCCTACATGGTTAGGGTGTTAAATTGCGAGGCAGACATGACAGTAATTTACGCATTATATATCCATGTTAAAAAAAAACTGGGGAGGGGTGTCTTAGGGGTCACTCTCAGAGATATAGCCATGCTATTCCAAGTTCTGTGCTCAGGAGTGATCCCTCAGGGTACCTGGGTAACCAACCACACATGGTGCTGGGGATCAAACCCAGTTTGGCTACATGGAAGACAAGGGCCTTACCTGCTGTACTATTTCTATAGCCTATTCCCACTTGCAATTCTCGGGGGGGACTATGGTGTTGCCACCAACTATAAAATAGTTGTAGACTAAAAATTCAAGTTTCCTTTAAAGTAAAAAAAAAAAAATACAGAACTGTCGACAACTGTAGTCCTGCAGAAACTTCTGTTTTGGCAAGCAGAAGTAAATGAAGTTTAAAAAAAAAATGTCAGTTAAGTGTGTATGTATGTATGTATGTATGTATGGTGCTGGGGGTTGAAACCAGGGCTTTATATGCAGTTAATTCATTTTTGTTGAGATTACATTTGTTTACACTATATGTCTTAATATATATTAAGTATGTATGTATATATATGTATACATATATAAGTATATATATGTAATATATATATATATTACAGACTGTCTGAGTTCATCATGTCAACCAAAACCTTCCATGGTAACTCACAATTCCAAAAGGCTGAATCTAAACGTTGGACATGGGAGTCTCCCGATGGACGGTTCCACAATGAAATAGACCACATCATATTCAATCGGCGGTTTTGCCTAACCGATGTTGCTGTTGTCCCAAAATTCCAAACGGGATCAGACCACCGTCTTCTTCGTGCAAAATTCTACCTCACAGAACGAGGAGAAAAGAATGCAAGGTTTAAGAAGAGGACTCCCAGAACGACCACCAACTGGGAACTCTTTGGCTCTGTTGCAGCAACATGGGAAGATGCCATCATTGACAACATTGATGAGGAATACGATCGAATGATTCAGCACCTCCATGATTGTGCAAGGAATGCCAAGAGAGAGATAACCACAAAAAACCGTCTTTCTTCGAACACTCTTGAACTTATTCGCCAACGTGGCGTGGCACGTGCCTCAGGCAACCACAAGCAAACGTCCGAACTGGCAAAACAGTGCAGAAAAGCCATCAAGGATGACCTCAAAAACAGGAGAGCAGCAGTACTGGTAGATGCAGCAGAAGCTGGGAAAAACATTCGTAATGCCCGCCTGTCCTTCACCAACTACAAAACCAAGATGACTGCCCTCCGACATCATGATGGATCTATCACATCTTCCAGAAGGGCAATGGAGAAGATTATTCATGACTTCTACTCAGATCTCTTTAATAGCCACATCCACTTGCCCACATACCACATACCACATGATGGATATGTCGTTCCCAATGTTCTCCCTTCCGAAATCCAACATGCCATCTCGTCGGTAAAGAAACAAAAAGCACCTGGCCCAGACAAGATCAGACCTGAACACCTGAAGAACTTACCATCAGTACTCATCAATACATTAGCTCGACTCTTCACACGCTACCTGTCTGAATGCAAGGTTCCATCCCAATGGAAAACCAGCAAGACTGTACTACTATACAAGAAAGGAGACATCCACGACATTGGCAACTATCGCCCAATCTGCCTATTGTCTGTCATCTACAAACTATTCACTCGAGTCATCCTGAATAGGATTAGCAGAACACTAGATGAAGGACAACCATGTGAACAAGCTGGATTCCGAAAAGGATTCAGTACCATCGACCATATCCACACAATAACCAAGCTCATTGAGGTATCTCGGGAGTTCAAGATGCCGCTCTGTCTAACGTTCATTGATTTAAAGAAGGCCTTTGATTCTGTTGAGACGGAAGCGGTCATGGAAGCCCTAGCCAATCAGGGCGTACAAACTCAATACATCAGGATCCTTCGTGAGCTCTATTGCGGATTCACTACCAAGATCTCACCATTCTACAAAGAAGTAATCATCCATATCAAGAGAGGGGTTTGGCAGGGTGATACCATTTCACCAAAACTCTTCAGTGCCACCCTCGAGAACATCATGCGACGACTAGAATGGGAAAACATGGGAGTGAAGATAGATGGTCGGCAACTACACCACCTCCGCTTTGCTGATGACATTGTTCTAATAACACCAAACATCAGCCAAGCGGCACAAATGCTTGCGGACTTTGACCGTGAGTGTGGAAAGGTCGGACTACAGCTGAATCTTACGAAGACAATGTTTATGAGAAACAGCCTTGTTCCTGACGCTCCATTCGCTCTCAACGGAACCACCATCTCCGAATGCAACAGTTACATATACTTAGGTCGAGAAATCAACATGATGAATGACCTGGCACCTGAGTTACGCAGGAGGAAGAGAGCGGCTTGGAATGCCTTCAATAGCATTGAAGAAATAACTAAAAGGACAAAGAACCTCCAACTACGAGCACATCTCTTTGATTCCACTATTCTTCCTGCATTAACATATGCCTCAGAGACCTGGACCCTACGAAAACAGGATGAGAACACTATTCGGGTCTCTCAAAGAGGAATCGAAAGAACTATGCTTGGAATATCACGATTCACTCAAATGAGAGATAGAATCCGGAGTTCTGATCTTCGTCAACGCTCAAGAATCAGGGACGCTGTCTCATTTGCCAAGACATCAAAAATCAGATGGGCTGGACATGTAATGAGGTTTACAGACAACCGCTGGACTAGAGCCATTACTGATTGGATTCCACGAGACATCAAAAGATCACGTGGACGCCCACCTATAAGATGGTCAGACTTCTTCGTCAAGACCCTAAATGATCGGTTTGAGGCTCTACATGTTCCTAAAACGAACAGATACCATTGGGCTACGCTAGCACGCAACCGGGATGAATGGAGACGTTACTGGCACCCGCTCGAATAAATCGATGAATAACGGGGATTAAGTGATTAAGTGATATGTCTTAAAGTAGAAGTTCTTCATATGTATGTAATCACACCACATCATTACCAAAGTACCAATAACCCTCCACCATAGCCCATTGGATATCCTTCACCCACTCTCCCTCCCGTCCCCTTTCTGACCTCTGCTGTCAGAAACTGACTGTTTTCTTCTCTATTTTCCCTCCCTCCCTCCCTCCCTCCCTTCCTTCCTTTTTTTAGCCACAACTAGCTGTGCTCAGGGATCACTTCTAGAGAGCCTCAGGGAACCATGTACAGCTGAGAGAGAACCTCGGTCGGCTGCATATAAGGCAAGCCCCTCTCTGCTAAACTATAGCTCTAGCCCATCCAGCCCCGACATTTCTTGTAAACTAAGGTGCAGCGTCCATGCTGATAATCTATTTTATTTTTTTGGTTTTGTTCTTGGGGCAACACCCAGTGAGGCTTGTGGGCTACTCCAGCTGTGTTAGGGGATCACTCCAGGTGGTGCTCAAGGCTATCGGGTACAGGGGATCACATCTGAGTCTCCTACCTGCAAATCATACACTGGTTTCTTTCCTTTTTTCCCTTTCTTTTTTGCTTCTTGGGTCACACCCGGCAATGCACAGGGGTTACTCCTGGCTTTGCACTCAGGAATTATTCCTGGCAGTGCTCAGGGGACCATGTGAGATGCCAGGGATCAAATCTGGGTTGGTCACGTGCAAGGCAGATGCCCTACCTGCTGTCCTATTGCTCCAGTCCCATACACTCATTTCTTATACCAACCGCTCCAGCCCATCTTACAAGCTATTTTTTTTTTAATGTAGGAGTACTGCTATTTATTCAGCCACTGATTAGGCTGCTTGAATTTTGCATAAACTCCACCTTACTTTTTTTTCCCATTTTTTATCATTTTATTTATTGAATCACCGTGACAGCAGTTACAAAACTTTCAGGTTTAAGTCTTGGTCATACAATGAAACACCCGTACCTTCACCAGTGCCCATTCTCCACCTCCAAAAACCCCAGTATACCCCATCCCACACCCTCCCCCTATGTGTGGGGCAGATGATTCCCAAATCACTCTCTCTATACTTTGATCACGTTCAACATTTCGACAACACACCCACCATTATTATTTGGGATTTTACCCCAACACTCAGATTTGCCGAAAAGGCTACAGTAGACAATTTGTTTTCTATTGCTGGCCATGAATAATATATAATGTCGCGTGGTTGCAGTAGTAGCTGCGCAATTTTGAAATTCCAAAATTTTAACAATTAAATCTGGAGAGATTTCCTCCCAAAACCTGCTAGGTTCCGAGATCTGTTCCTGAGTCTCTGGGATCATGGCCATTAAGCAACAAGCTATTTTTTTTTAATTTTTTCTTTTTTTTTGGCTTTTTGGTTCACACCCAGTGATGCTCAGAAATTATTCCTGGCTCATGCACTCAGGAATTACTCCTGGCGGTGTTCAGGGGACCATATGGGATGCCTGGGATTGGACCCGGGTTGGCCACATGCAAGGCAAATTGCCCTACCCACTCTACTATCGCTCCAGCCACTTACAAACTATTTTAAGAGAAAGTCAACCCTAGGCTCGTGTGATTTTGTGATCCTGCTGCTCTTCCGAGGGGGGTTATTTATTCTTCCTTTGCGGCACATACCTGGCAGTGCTAATGTCCAACTACCAGCAGTGTTAGAGATTAAACCTAACTCCGACTACAAAGCATGCAACCCAGTTCTTTCAGGCTTCTCTCTGGCCTCTAATCACGTATTTATTTGCTTTTTGGTTTTTGGGTCACATCTAGCAGTGTAAGTAGCCCAGGCTCTGTGCCCAGGGGACCATGTGCTGCTAGGGAATGAATCCGAGCTTCCTACATGTATTAATCATGTACTTAGCCCACTGCGCCATCTTTCCAGCCCCTTCATTTTATCTTTTAAATGCAAAAATTCCAAACAGGACCTGAGAGCAGTGTTTGATTATGTCGAATTAGATTCTACTCATTATTCTGTCACAGCAGAATAATAAATTTAAAAGATGCTCTAATGCTTTTGTTTTATAATAGCTACATCACTTTAATAGTTATATCACTGTATAAAGGGAAATCTAAATTTGTATATGAGATTCTAATGAAAAATAACCTGTTGAGTCTATAAGTAGTTACAAGACTGACAAACGCTCCAGATTACAGGTTTATCATGGCACTGAGGATATTAGAGCTTATAGAGCAAAAGCTGGATTCTTAAAAATTATAAGATTAAAATTTTCCACATGAAACTGAGTGGATAACTGAGGACAAATTTTTGCTTTTCTCTCTCTGGTTATATCAGGTAAAGGTAAAGGTAAAGGCCCTCCCGTTGATCGTCGATTTGCTCAAGCGGGCCCAGTAACGTCTCCATTGGAGACTTTGTTGTTACTGTGTTTGGCATATCGAATACTCTCGGCAGCTTGCCGGGCTCTCCGAGAGGGGCGGAGGAATCGAACTCAGGTCGGCCATGTTGGCCGCTTGTAAGGCGAATGCCCTACCGCTGTGCTATCGCTATATCAGAATGTTAGAATGTTCAGCAATTGTGAGACGGGACCTGGAGGCTGGGACTATGCCCGTGGGTGCTCTAAACAGCTCCTACTTCAGTTCCCACCAGTGCTGAGACCCGCAGTCCAGAGACCCGACTGATGGCAGTTGGCCTTAACCCCTAGAGTATCTCTCAGGCCCAATATTCAGCATTTTTATTTATCATGACAATGTGTATGAGCGCAAATTTTGAAAAGAATCTTTTCTCTTGTCCTAATAGATAATGTAGATAATGGTTGTACTGGGCTGGAGGAATAGCACAGAGGGTAGGGTGCTTGCCTTGCACGCGGCCAACCAGGGTTCGATTCCTCCATCCCTCTCAGAGAGCCCGGCAAGCTACCGAGAGTATCCCTCCTGCATGGTAGAGCCTCACAAGCTCCCCAGGACGTATTCAATATGCCAAAAACAGTAACAACAAGTCTCACAATGGAGTTGTTACTGGTTCCCGCTCCAGCAAATCGATGAACAACAGGAGGACAGTGCTACTGTGCAATGGCTGTATTACTGAGCCTCAGTTGGAATGTCAGAGACCATACTGCTTCTGGAATTAAGAGTTCTCTTATTAAGCTTCCTTAAAGGACAAGACAAGCTCACCAGCATGTGGCACCAAATATGGCACTCACCAGAATGCTTCTGGTGACGCTCTACTAGATTAAGAAAGATTTGCTTATTCCTAGCTAAAGGATTTATACATTTTTAATAATGAATAAACATTTCTGTGTGTTCTCTGCGTGATCAGTTTTCCTTATATCCACAGAAACATTGGAATCTTTTATTTATTAATGCAGACAACATAAGGAGTATCTATAATATTTTCTAATATTCCCTTTCTTAAGGTAAGGTAAACACTGTACTTTCATAGGAGATATTTCCTTTTTAATTTTCTTAATTCAGGGCCAAAGCAGTAGTATAGCGGGTAGGGCACTTGCTTTACACACCGCCCAAACCAGGTTCAATTCCTTGCATCCCAAATGGTCCCCTGAGCACCACCAGAAGTCATTCCTGAGTGCAGAGTCAAGAGTAACCCCTGAGCACTGCTGGGTATGGCATCAATCAGTAAATTAATCAATTTGTTCTCTTTACTCTTATTAAGTTTTACCTATGTAAGATTTATTTATTCCATGTAAACACCAAAATATATTAGCAAAGAATTTTTTAATTGTTACTAATGACAAGGAAGACATATTTTCCACAATGAAACACAAGTATACAAAACAGAATTTAATCTATTTTAGATGTCAGAGTTGAAAACTTAGTTAAGTAAATAAGAATAGGTATTATATTTATTAAGTAGTTTGAATTTACATAGATTAAAATCACATAATAATCATCACAAAGTGACTTGTTATTTTTGATCATTCTGTTTGCCATTCATTTAAGTTTTATTGGAACAAGCAATATAAAGTAATATGCCTGCTAAGGGGGCAGGCTGTGGGACTAGTAGTGGGACTGGTGTTGGAATAATCAATATAATTATCAATAAAATTGATATATGCCTGCCAAGGGGACAGGCTGTGGGGAGGGTAGTGGGAATGGTATTGAAACACTGTATACCTGAAACAACTGTATTATGAACAACTTTGTAAATCACAGTGCTTTAATTTTTTTTTTAAAGGTTTATTTCAGGTGAATTAAATGAAAACATTCCGATATCTTGTTCACAAGGTTGCACTCTACCAAGAGGGCAATGAAGGTTGTGTATGGGCAGGACCTGAAACCCCAGGTTGTTTGAAACTTCAAGAAACAAGGCATGCCAAAATCTGGAAACAACCCAAGTGCCCGAGAACAGACGCCTGTGTAAAGAAACTCTGGTACTAAAGGGTGCTGGGAAGATCTGCCCAGGATGGGAGATGCCTGCTGAAAGTAGTCTATGGACCGAACATGATTGCCACCCAATGTCTCTTCTGCAGACCACAGCACCCAAAAGGAGAGATAGAACAAAAGGAAGTGCCCTACCAAAGAGGCAGGCTGGGATGGGGGATGGGAGGGATACTGGGATTGGTGGGGGTGGAGGATAGGCACCGGTGTGGGATGGATACTATATCATTGCATAACTGAAACCCAAGCACAACAACTTGTAAGTTTACAACTGTACCTCATGGTGTTTCACTAATAAAAAAAAAAATTAAAAAAAAAAAAGAAACTCTGGTACATCTACACAATGGAATACTATGCATCTGTTAGGAGAGATGAAGTCATGAAATTTGCATATAAGTGGATGGATGTAGAGAGTATCATGCTAAGTGAAATGAGTCAGAAAGAGAGGGACAGACATAGCAGGACTGCAGTCATTTGTAGAACATAAAATAACATAATATGAGACTGACACCCAAGGACAGTAGACACAAGGGCCAAGAATGTTGTTCCATCGTTGGAAGCCTGCCTCATGAGCTGGGGGAGAAGGCAGCTGGGATAGAGAAGAGATCACTAAGACAATGATGGTTGGAGGAATCATTCAGGATGGGAGAAGTGTGCTGAAAATAGATAAAGGACCAAACATGATAACCTCTCAGTTTCTGTATTGCAAACCATAATGCCCAAAAGTAAAGAAAGAGTATGGGGGAAATTGTGTGCCATGGAGGCAGGGGGAGGGTTGGAGATGGGTATACTGGAGACATTGGTGGTGGAGAATGTGCACAGGTGGAGGGATGGGTGTTTGATCATTATATGGCTGAAACTCTGTAACTATATCTCACGGTGATTCTATTTAAAAGAAGAAGGAAGGAAGGAAGGAAGGAAGGAGGGAGGGAGGGAGGGAGGGAGGGGGAGGGAGGAGGGAGGAAGGAAGGAAGGAAGGAGGGAGGGAGGGAGGGGGAGGCGGGAGGAAGGAAGGAAGGAAGGAAGGAGGGAGGGAGGGAGGGAGGGGGAGGGGGGAGGAATGAAGGAAGGAAGGAGGGAGGAAGGGAGGGAGGGAGGGAGGGAGGGAGGGAGGGAGGGAAGGGAGGGAGGGAGGGAGGGAAAGAAGGAAGGAAGGGAGGGAGGGAGGGAGAAAGGGAGGGAGGGAGGGAGGGAGGGAGGGGAATAGAGGGATAAAGGGAGGAAAGGCAGGCAGTCAGGCAGAAATTTACTCTGACCATGTAAGCCACAAGAGAAACATAAGAAAATATTTAAAGACAATGCTAAATTATATTATGGGGGGTTGGGGGGGGGGGGCAGGGTGCTCCTTCACAGTCCTGGGAGCCCTGAAGCAACTAACTCCCAGGGACCCTCAGGCTGTGTGGTTCAGGGTCAGGACCTGGTGATACGATGCTGCTCCAGTGCTGCCTAAGCCTCTACGTGCTGGGGGCCACAAGGAGGTGTTGGGGCTTGTGGGGTGCTGGGGGTTCAGAGGGTGCCTGGATAAAACTTAGGCATGTGCATCAGTCCTTTGAGCTATCTCCCAAGCCCAGTATTCTATAATTTCAAAGGTTCTTGTAACAGGCAATACAAAGTAAATTATTATGCTCTGCTTTGGGGGCAGGCTTAGGGATGGTGTGGAATAATTTGAAATATCGTGGTGGAAAGGTGTAAATGGTGGTGGGATTCGTGTTGGAATATTGCATATAATCAATTATTGTGAACAACTTTATAAAAATAAAATAAACTTTAATAAAAAATTCATCTTCAAGTGTGTCTAGAATTAAAAATTAAATTAATTTTAATTAAATTAAAATCATTAAATTATTTTCTTTAAAAATTAAATTAGTAAATAGTGTATTTGTAAAGTGAAAACTACTAAAAATACTGAGATTATGTCTGAGTCAAGAAATGTAGCAATATTTCCCTTTAAAAAATAAAGATAAAAAAAAAACAAGGCATGAGGTGCCAGGATGATAGAACTATGGATAAGGTGTTTGCCTTGCATGCAGCCAACCCAGGTTTAATCCCCAGCACGCCATATGGTCCCCCAAGCCTGTAAGGAGTGATTCCTTAGCACAGAGCCAGAATAACCCTGAGCACCAATAGTCATGGCCCCAAAACAATACACACACACACACACACACACACACACACACACACACACCCCCAAGGCACTAACACCAAAATACATGTATCACAGACAGATGGTGACACCTGAGAAAGAGCAGTGAAAGACCTCCTGAGCCCTGGCAAGTCACCAAACGCTCCACTGAAAATTCCAACAAATTATAAAGAATCTATATGGTTATCTCTTTTCTTATTGTACTTATGCACGTGAATAAAAATGTGCTTCATAATTGCCAACATCTGGAAACAATGCAAGTGCCCAAGAAGAGATGACTGTATAAAGAATCTATGATACATCTACACAATGAAATACTTGGCTATTAAAAAAAAAAGATGAAGTCATGCAATTTGCTTATACACAGACAGATCTGGAGAGTCTCACACTGGGTGAAATGAGTCAGAGGGAGCGGGACAGACACAGAACGACCTCACTCACGTGCAGGATATAAAAAACACAGTAGGAGAACAACTAATGCCAAAGGCAATATAAATTAAGAGCAAAATTGATCCTTAGCAGGACACTTGTCACTGGAGGGGTTGAGGAAGGTGCGCAGGTAAGGGAAGAAACCACTACAACAATGATAAAGGGAAGTGGCCATCTGGATGAGTGCTGGGAGCTAAAAGCAGGTAAAGTGATATGCGTGACACCCTATGACTAACAGCATTGCAAACCACAGTATCTAAAGGGGAAAAGGAATGGACTAAAGAAGTCCGCCATAGAGGCAGACAAGGGGGGCAGGAAGGAAACTGGGGACATTGATAGAGGAAGAAGACACTGGTGAAGGGATTGATGTTGGAACATTGTACACCTGAAACCCAATTACAAATTTTGTATCGCAAACCATAAGGCCCAAAAGTGGGATGGGGGAAGGAGGTATAGGGAGGGAGGGAAAGAGAGATGGGGGGAAAGTGCCTTCCATAGTGGCAGGCAGACTGTAGGATTGGGGGGTTGGAAGGGAAACTGGGGTCATTGGTGGTGGGGAAAGTACACTGGTGAAGGGACGGGCGTTAAACATTATATGACTGAAATCAATCATGAAAAACTTTGTAAATGTGTTGTGACTAAAAGAAAAAAAATTAAAGAAATGGGAAAAATTAAATTTTTTAAAATGTGCTTCAGTTACATTTTTTACAGGGCTAGATTCTAGTCCTCAATTATTTTTTGAAGTTTTGCTTTTAACCAGCTCTGAAATGGATTTTGATTTTTTTTTTTTAAATATCTGGCTATGACTTTCCAAAGCAAATGCCTCCAGTTTTTCTTATTTACTTGTATTAAGAACAGAGACTGGGGGCTGGAGCGATAGCACAGCGGGTAGGGTGTTTGCCTTGCACACAGCAGACCCAGGTTCGATTCCCAGCATCCCTTATGGTCCCCCGAGCACGGCCAGGAGCAATTCCTGAGTGCATGAGCCAGGAGTAACCCCTGTGCAATGCCGGGTGTGACCCAAAAAGCAAAGCAAAAAAAAAAAAAAATGGAGACTAACGGAGACTATCTTTTTTCTAAAATCTTGCAAGTAGGAGCTGGAGAGGTGGTAGACTTCAGAAAGACCACCACCAGGACTGTGCCTGGACAAACCAAGTGCTACTTTGAGGACAAACAAGTCCTCAAATATCAGAGGACATCGGAGACGTAGAAACCCAAGAATGCCTGTCATCGAAAGACATTTGACCAACAGTAGCAGTTCTCAGCGCCCAGTGGATGATTTTCATTTTGCGTATTTCCCCTCCTTTGTCTCCACAGATAAACTTGCCTCATTATACATGCCACAAACTGAACAGTCCTTTGGGAAGTACTGGGGCACAATTCTTCCATTGCACTGATACATTCTCAGGACTGAGAAACTGGTTCTATTATTAGATCAATCAACCTCAGAATTGTGGAACTCTCATAAAAGTTCCAAGAGTCTGTCTGTAGAGGAGCAAATAAATATCTGCTGCCCCCAAAATATGCCTTGGTAAAAAAAAATATTTCCATGGGCAGGCCCTGAAGGTTGAATGAAAATTACTTTTGATGAGACATTTCTGTTTAAATATCTCCCATGATATATCTTGGGTAAACAGTATGTTCCTTGATCACATACTTATTACTCATCTTGTGGGTTGAGGGCCCACTGGGAACTGCTGAATGGCAAAACACACTCTCATCTATTGCTAAAAGACATAATATAAAGTCATCATCTGCCAGATTTGTCACCAGCAATGTCCTGTCAACCAAGAGAATACTTCATTCTCCCTTCAGGCCCCATGAGAGAAGGTACTCAGCAAACAGCTTTCTGATTCACTGGAAAGGTACACAACCCTTTCCTGCGCACCCAGTCATGCAAGGCTGACCACACTCGGAGCTGTCTGTCCAAATCCAATCTCACGTGATTATTACCCATGATTGGACAGAAGTATTCCAAGATGTGGACTAGCCTGCAAACTGGAGGAAACTGCTTCCTAAGGGGACAGAACCTGGACACACATGTCCTGACATAACCAGGATGGCCTGCCTGCCAGGGGACTCATGCTTCTGGGAAGCAAGGAGAGGTGACCTGATACTTAAGTAGCAGAAGGTACAGGATATATTATTTTTGGGTAGAGTGTTTATTTTTTTCTCCCCGTGTGTGTATGTATGTGTGTTATCAGGATTTGAACTCAGGGCCTTCAAGGTACATGTTATATTGCTGAATCACGTCCCTGGCTGGATATATCTTCTATTCAGATTCTTACAAATGGGCTAACCAAAATAACTTCCACCTTAAGCCCAGAATAAAGCAAGCCCTCCAATTTATAGAAGTTCCTCTTTGTGGAAGGTCATTTCACTTGTTTCTCCCAATATTAGGAATACTACTTGACCTATTGTTACTGCTAATTTTTGAACCATGCATCTTAAACTGTTTTCATCTGTAACCAGAACTTGGGGTCCATTAAATGTTACATGATGGGCTAGAGTGATAGCACAGCGGTTTAGGGTGTTTGCCTTGAACTCAGCCGACCTGCGTTCGATTCCCAGCATCCCATATGGTCCCCCAAGCACTGCCAGGAGTAATTCCTAAGTGCATGAGCCAGGAGTAACCCCTGTGCATTGCCAGGTGTGAGCCAAAAAGTTAAAAAAAAAATGTTAAATGACAACAGCAGAAAGTTAAGAACAACTGTAACTGCAACCTGGCAATTCTCAGACTTAAACTAAAACTTAAAACTTTAGGTTAAGAGAACAAACCTAAAACTTAGCGCGAAGTCAGCAGGAAGTCGTCACAGAACATGGAGCACTGTCCCCAGAACCTCAAAAATGTGATGCAGAAAAATCAGAGGATTTTGTAGCTGGATGGTACCCTCCATTAACCCTTTGTGCCTGTTTTCCCTCTGTGTTTGTAACTTGTCTGCACATTTATTTTTCAAAGTTTCCTAATAGGCCAGCCACTAACCAGATGGTTCTGATGACAACCCACATTCCACACCCAAAGCATGCAAACACAAAACCCAGAGCAGCCAAATTTGGGGGACCAAGAACTCATTCTCTTCTCTGTCTAATCCCAACAAATACAACCACCCAGCACCAAACTACCATCACCTTACTTCCCAATTGCAGGAACCTCCTGAAATCCAGACATTCTACCCATCAGCAAGCTCAGGGAGGCAGTGCTTTGAAACACTAGTTTCCTATCTTATCAACTCTCTGAGTCTCCACTACCAATAAGTAATGAAAAGAGAAACATGAAAGGAGTGAGGAAGGAAGGCAGGGAGGGATGGAAGAAGGGAGAGCAGCTGAGCAGGGAAGGAAGAAGGAATGAAGGAGGAAGGAAGCAACCAGGCAATAAGGATAAGCATCCTTTCCTCTAAGTCAAAACAGTTCTAAAAGTTCATCACAAAGTATTACCTTTATCAGCTAGGTTTTCAAATCTCAAAAAACTTCCCATCAAATCACACACAGTGCTATTTGTCCCTTTTTTTTTTTTTTTTTGGAGTGGGGTGGGGACCTACCAAGTGGTGTTTAGGGGAATTGAGATCCACTACAAATGATTATATTATCATCCACCCCAACTGGACATGCAAATGCTAGTGCCTGAGAATGTAGTGGTACTGGGGACACCCTCCAGGGCCACATCTGATGATGTCTGGATACCCATTACCTATTGTGGACCAAACCTGGGTAGGCACTACCTTAAATGCCTAAATGCAAGTGAAACACTTTAATGTCCGTATAATCTCTTTGGCCCCTCTAATTTTTTTTTAAATGAAGGGTCATGAGACACGTACTTCAAAGGGCTAAGAGGATGCTTTATTATTCAGGGACTCCAGATTTGATCCCTGGCACCACTTGATCCACTCAAGCACTGTGTGATTCCCCCAACTCAACCCCCCAAGCAGAGCTGGAAAGAGTCCCTTAATTACAGCTGGGTGTGGACCAAAACACAAAAATATATAACAATAATAAAAGCTTTGAACGAGTGGCTTCAGAGATAGTACAGTGGGCAAGGTGCTTGCTCTGCATACACCCAACCTAAATTCAATCCCCGGCATCCCATATGATCCCTCAAGTATTGCCAGGAATAATTTCTGTATTCAGAGCCATAAGTAACCCCTGAGTATTGCCAGGAGTGACCCAAAAATTAAAAAAAAAAAAAAGGACAGTAAAGGTAATTCTCGTTTCCTTTCTGTCACTCCAGAAAGAGTGCCGGAGATGCTTATCCTTACAAAAGCCACCCTTGAAATTCTCTGCGTTCTATATATCTGACAAAGGGCTATTATCCAAGATCTATATGGCACTCATAAAACACAGCAATTTTAAAAAGTGACTCCCATCCAAAAAATGGAGAGAAACTTCTCCCAACACAGACGGCCAAGAGGTACATGAAAAAGTGGCCATCATCACTGCTTATGAAGGAGGTGAAAAATGGAAAAGACAATGAGCTTCCTCACCTCACACCAGTGAGAAAGGCCGAATTCAAAAAGGCCAGGAACAGACAGCAGTGCTGAAACTTAGTTCAGTGCAGAGGGTATTGTAAATTGGTTCTGCACCTCTTTAGAAAGTACGAAAACTTCTCAAAAAAAAAAATCACGACATGGGCCAACAATGCCATTCCTTGATATTTGCAGAGAACTGAAGCACACTGTACCTCAAAAAGATATGTGCAATACTTTGTTCATGCCATGACTCACAAGCGCCACCATAGTGAGTATGTGCCACAGATGAGCGGCTACAGAACAGGTCAAATTGTGAAAATACACACCTAATGGGCTACTACTCGGCAATAAAATAAAATCTTGGCTTTTGCTACAACATAGACTTAGAAAGGAATCAAACTGAGTGACTCAGAAAAAAAAAAGTACCATCTCACTCGTAGATGGTATAAAAAAAGGAAACAAAGGATGGGACCAGACAACGTCAATCAAAAGCCTTCGACCCCGGGGGGCCAGCATGGAGCTCGGCAGCAGCCTTCTGGGGACGATCCCTGGTGCCACCAAACACAAAGAAAATATGAAGCCCTGACTGCAGAACTCAGGCTAGCAAGCGGGAGGAGGGTGAGCTGGAAGGCACCTGAACAGCAACGGAGACACAGCGCCCGCTTCCGTGGCGGGTGTGGTGCAGGAACAAGCCGACGCCTAGAGCATAAACATTTGCACGACTTATAAACGCTGGGGCCCTAATAAAAAAATAAAATAAAACAATAAAGCAAAAGCTTCCCCGGTGCCATGATGCAGCAAGCCAACAGGCAGGGCAGAGCCAGACCTTTCCAAACCTTCAACAGGTCGTGGCCAGGGCGGTCAGATCCAAAGGGACCTTCGTTGGCAAGGCCTCTGCCGAGACCACCACCCCCGAGCCGCTTTCGAAAACGGACAGCGCAGGAATGCGGGCTGCACACAATGGGGGGGGGGGGGGGGAACAGCCCCCGCCGTCGAGGGACGCTCGCCGCCCCCCCAAGAGCGGCTTGGGGCCGGCGAAACGACCAAAAACCAGCTCCGCTGACAAGACGGTCGGGGCCAGAAAACGGCCAAGTCAGGAAAACGTCTCTGGCGAACCTAGAGACGAGGAGCGGCGCTTTCCCCCCTCCCTCCCATTAGCCAGCCTCTGCCTTCCTCGAGTCCAGCGCTCCACCAGACGCCGTCGACGGTCGGGAACTGTGGTGAAACCGGGATCACCGACACCGGCTCCCTGGAGCCCCCGGGACCGGCGCTGAGACCCCGGCTCCCCGCGAAACCCCCACAACGAGCACACCAAAGCCTGAACTCAAACCGCCACCATTCATCGCTCCGTCCTAGCCGGGGCCAAAACGTAAGCCAGGAAAATGTTTTCATTTCAGAAAACGCGAAGGGGCCGGGTTCCGTCACCTCGCGCGCCACCCCCTCCCCCCCCCCAGCCCCAAGTCTCTTCCACGGCTCCCTCGGGATCCCCACAGCTGCTTAAAGCGAGCTTTCAACCACCACAGAGCCCGATCCCCAGCCACACACAAGATGGCAGCCAAACACCTACCGGAGGAAACAGCTGCGCCACCACTCCAGCGAAGCCTACCTCTCGACTGCGGGTACCTTCATTGGCCCAGTAAGGTAGCGCGAGATCACGCGAGAATACGGCCAGCCAATAAGAAAGCGCCTCCGTGATCCTGGCGGTACATGCTCGGCGTCCGTGGGGCGTGGACTCCCTGGCTGTGCAACCAATGGGCTCGGGGCAAGGTGGCGGGTCCCTCTGGGCTGACTCCTCCCATGCAGGGTTCGGGTTTCCTAAGCTGAGACCCGAGGGCTGGGGCGGTCCTCCCTCCCCCCCCCCACCTCCCCGACCGTGCAGGGTAGGGAACGGTTGTGACTCGAGCTGCAATCTGTCTAGGAAGTGAAGTCCTTGCCGTCGTGGAGGGGGGAGCCCGGGGCCTTGACGTGGTGACGTGAAGAGGAGCCCGACGCACCGGGCACCCAGCCGGGCCATCGGCTTGACCAGCATCCGTTTGCGGGTCTGGAAGGCTGAGAGGAGTAACGCAGTGGAGGCACGGCAGGGTGGTGGGGGGAGAGGGAGGGGCCCGACGACGTCTCCGGCCCCCGGGATCTGGCATCGCCGCGGAGCCTTTGCCAGGGCCCCCCAGACCAGGCCTCCCTTTCTCCTGTCATCCACGTGCACGCCCGGCTGGCGGGGGACCCCGGGCACGCTTGGGTTCTCCGCCCACGTTTCCGTCTCTCCTGGCACCGCTTAACGTGCCCCGAGCAGCAGCGGCTGCAGGAGGGGCTCCGGGAAAGGCACCGCAGCCTAAAGTCCAGAAGCAGAGCTAGGAGGTCTAACCACTGACCTTTCCCAGGTAAGACTCCACGAGCCCTCTGCAGGCTCAGTCGTTGTCCAACATCACCGAGTTGGTAGGCGATGTCCCGGGTCCTGACTCGGATCAGCCGCAGCCCAATAAGTAAATAGCCACTCAATAATTAAGATGAGCAGGATGCAATTAACTGTGCTCGGTGGCACGGGGAATCACGGCAATAAATTCGTTATGTATTTATGAACGATATCAAGGAAAGCGAACTTTAAGGCGGCAAAGGAAAACAAAAATTTGAAGCAAAAAAAAAAAAACCACTTCTCTGAAACCACGCTGCCGGCTTCCTTATTCTTGGTTTCTGCCACTTCCAGTGGAAGCGCCTTAGATTTCGAATTGAAAGAGAAAGCCATGGGAACTGATCTTTCTGATTTTCATGCACTTTAACAGACACGAGGTATTTCAATGTCTAATACTTGATTTACACTCGGCAAATCCGACTGTTAGAATTAAAACAAAATTTCAGTTCCATAAGAGCCTAAAAATGAAAAGGAACCGTTAATTGAAACAAACTGCCAAATGAAAAAGCGAAAAGAGGAAAAACATGAAACAAAATCTAAAAGCGCCCTTTATGGCCTCGCTCCCCAAAAATGAACACGAGTCTTTGGAGCATGAGGTAGATGAAGAATTTTCTTATGCATTACCTTTTTTTTTTTTTTGCAATTTTTCAAAAATAAACTTGTTTTGTTTTTGTTTGGGGACCACACCCTAAGGGTTCAGGACTGACCTCCTGACTCTGTGCTCAGGGATCACTCCTGACAGGGGTCCCTGGTTGTTGATTCAATCTGGGTCAATGTGCAAGGCAATTCCCTACTCTCACTCTGTCCCCAGCTCACATTTATTTCTTAATTTTTCAGAGAGCATGCACAACAGTGATGAGAGCTTTCTTTAAAAATAAACCAGCACAGTGAAGTCTTAGATTCAGTTCCAGCACCAAAAATTAAAATAATTAATCGGCACAGAGTGTGCTTATACACTGTAAATGACAGTATACAATAGTTGAATCTTTAGAGAAGACAATTTAACAGCATATTCTGGGAGGCTTTAAAACTCAGGACAGTCCCATTTTGAAAATTACATGAATGCAAGTTTATATTTTCTTACCTTATAGGCTAGGAACACAATCCATAATCCTCAAAGTCCCTCACACCTTGTACACCATGCTGAAGACTTGGGTGCAATGGTCTTTCATTCCTTTTTAGTACCTTTCTGTCTCTTTTGTTTCTCAGTCTCTCTCTTGAGATACATATGTAATCCTTAAGGATAGAAATGATACACTATGTAATTTTTGTAACTTCCCTTGACAGTGTTGTCATGTTTACTTCTTTTCCCAACCAAGTCTAAGTTCAATTAGTATTGTTAAATATTTCCTTATGTAGAACTTATATTGTATATACAGAATTTTTTTGTGTGTTCTAGAAATAAGGTGTAAATTGGTTCACTTTTCGTTAATCCCATTTTATTTATGTTTATCACTTATCATTAAAACTATAGTACTGGTGCCAGAGTGATAGTACAGTGGGTAGGGCATTTGCCTTGCACAGACCCACCGGGGTTTGATCTGGTATCCCATATGGCTCCCTGAGCAGGCCAGGAATGATCTCTGAGCACAGAGCCAGGAGCAAGCCCTTAGCACTAACAGGTGTGTCACCCCCAAACAAAAACAAAACATAAACCCATAGTATTAATGTATTTTGCCCATTTATTTGCTCACTGTTGTTTCTCAATACTTATATGTTAATTTTATGAGAAAAGTACATCTTTCTTGTATGAGCTTTTTAAAAATATGTTAGAGTATCTCAAGTATTTTGTGTATTTGTAAATTTCTTTTTAAATTTTTGTCATCACTATTGAAAAATGGCTGAAATTATATTCTTGGTTGATTCTCCTTCACCCCACACCCCTACATTTTGTACCAGGCATCTCTATTGAGAAGTCTTATTATTAACCTGGTATGCAATCCTTTCAGATAATCCATTTTTTCTGTGAGTTACTTAGACTTTGTAAATATTCTCAATATGCTAAGGCTTACCCACAGTTTGGGGAATATTTTCATGGTGGATAATCAATATTCTTTAGAGGGAGAACTGAATTTTTAAGTTCAGAAACATTCTAATCTCTTCATTCTTTCTATTTTATTCCTCTTATTCTTTTTTTTTTTTTTGGGAGGCAGAAGGACCACAACCATTAATGTTCAGGGGTTACTCCTCTCTCTGTGCTCAGGAATTACTCGTGGCAGTGCTTGGGGAATCAAACGAGATGCCAGGGATGATACCGGATGCTGGGAATTGAACCCAGGTCAGCTGTGAACCCAGGCAAACACCCTACCTGCTATACTATCTCTCTGACCTCAGCCTTTATTACTTCTTTACCATGTTCTAAATGAACCACTGAACTCAGTTTTCCAGCCTACTAGCTAGCTCTTAATCTGAGTGGATGCAATTATCCAGTCATCTTTTGAGCAATCACTCAAGTGTGTTTGTGGGGAGGGGGCTTCTCAGGGACAGCGAACACCCCAGGTGGTACTCAGGGCTTGTTCCTGGCTCTGTGCTCAGGGTTAATGTTTTGTTTTTGACAGGCAAGCACTCTACTCACTGCACTATCACTCCAGCCCCACAAAGGTTTTTATATCCAAACTGCCTAATTAGAAATATATTTGGTTTGGGGGCCACACCCAGAAATGTTCAGGGGTATCTTCTGTTTCTGTACTCAGGAATTAATTCCCACAGTGCTCAGAGACTACATGGGATGCCAGGGATTGAACCCTGGGTTGGCCACATGCAAGACAAGCGCCCTACCCTCTGTAATATTGCTCCAGCCTTATATTTTTTAAATATTTTTAATCTTATTTCATGGATAAGATATCCTTCTTTAGCTCTTTGAGGATATTAAATACAATCACATTTATTCAAAAATTATTTTCAGGATGCTGTTTTTTCTCCTTTGTGATAGAGTATTCCCATTAGTTTGGTGGTCTTAAGTCTCTTTCATTATATGCTCAAAATCTGTCTTGTTTTGGCTGTGCACCCACCTCTTATGAGAGGATTTCTTCTTCACTTGACTATTTTGTGATGGTGGTAGACATTATCTCTGCAGCTTCCCATCAGTTTCTTTTCCCCAGAGAGGAAAGGCAATTTGGTCTACAGAGAATTCTTTACATTTTCAGCATGACTTTTGTTTGTTTGGGGGCCACACCCGGTAACACTCGGGTTTCTCCTAGCTCTGCACTCGGGAAATACTCCTGATGGTGCTCAGGGAATCATATGGGATGCTTGGGGATCAAACTGCAACTGGCCGCAATGCAAGGCTAGTGCCCTGCCCACCCTACTGTTGCTCTGGTCATATTTTTTTAATGTCTTCTATTTCTGTGGTCTTAGTAAGGGAATGGGAGAAGTATGTTAACTAACCAATCTCATCTAACATTGAGATTAAAATATATTCCAGCATTATATATTATACTGAAAAAAATAGAAATTAAACACGATATAGTTTTATCTAATTTATTAAAAATAATTTAAATGTTTGGGAGGATCTACCCAAGTAGTGTTCAGTGCCAGGGCAACTGCTGGCAAGATCTAGCTTCAACTTAGTTCCCTACGCGTACATCCCTGATCACACTAAATTAGCACCACAACTCAGATCATTAAAATCTTTAGTATACTTTGACAGAGATTATTGACCAAAGTAGTACTATACAGTCACTGAATAGCTGTGTTATAGAAGATACTAATAACAGGCCAGAAAGGCCAGAAAGTGCAATATATGAAAAATCTTTTAAAAATCATATTAAGATAACAATTGTGGCCTAAAAGTACCTATACTGAAAGATTAATATGTGTTACCATTGACTGAGTCCTTTATGTACCAGGCACTATATGGAGTGATAAAGCTCTTTAGGGTAGTATTTTTTTAATCCCCTTTTTAAGTGTTTTTCTAAAGCATTTATAAAATGGAGAGAGTGAGGCCAGAGAGGTAGCTCAGAGAACTGGGCCCTAAGTTCAATCCTGGTACTGCATGGCTCCCGGTGGGTAGCTTAGGGGTTCCTGAGAGACTCCAGATATGGCCCTGGCTTCCCTCAGCACTGCAAGGTATGGTTCTCGTGATATTCAGAACCATTAGGCCCAAGCAGCATCTCACCTTTAACCACACATTGAATTATTCTGCCTGTTGGCCAAATATCACTGGCAGTGGCCTCTGAGGTGGGAACCCCCAAAATCAATAGTTTATACTAACATTTTTAAGTAATTTAATTTATTGGGGGCTGGAGCGATAGCACAGCGGTAGGGCGTTCGCCTTACAAGCGGCCAACATGGCCGACCCGAGTTCGATTCCTCCGCGCCTCTCGGAGAGCCCGGCAAGCTACCGAGAGTATTCGATATGCCAAACACAGTAACAACAAAGTCTCCAATGGAGACGTTACTGGGCCCGCTTGAGCAAATCGACGATCAACGGGAGGGCCTTTACCTTTACCTTTTTAATATTATTAGTTTTGATATACATTTTTCTAATGTCTTTATGATAATTCTATTGTAAAAGAGGTTGTTGCATAACAGCCTCTTTTTTTTATGTTTTAGTTTTACAAATATGTACTGTTCTGTTTTCCTTACAGAATATTTCATGCACTTATGGACCAAAAGATGAAGTTTGTTTTATTCTTAAAAAGATATTTTCAATAACCAAATACAATTCTAAAATAATCACTGAGAAGATATTTTCATTGACCTATTGCAACTATAAAATCATCATCAAGATGCATGGACTCACCGTTAGTTTGGACTAGAGATCACTTCTAAAAATTTCTACGAATCCAATTTTTTGGGTTTTTTTGAACATTCAAGTATCAAAGAATATTTGGTTTAAAATGGTTATTTGATATATTTTCTTTAAATACTGCACATTTCATAAAGACTGCAACTAGATTCCAGTTTCATTTTACAGTTAAAGTGACTCATTTCTTTGATAAAATTGATTTTGAGGACTTTATGTTTATAAATAACATCAAGAAATGGGAGAAAAAAATGGTAAGTTGAAAAATTATTTATTAAACTTTTTTTAAAAATACCTACTTTTGTAAACCCAGCTAAAGTATTTACTTTAGCTGAGTTCTGACATTTTTAAGGTTTTTCATTGCAGCTTATTCTCTGAATTCTATAGAAACTATTAAAAGTGTTAATTCTCATGTAGCTAACAATTTTAACTACCTTTTTAAGTGTATATCTGTAATGGTAAGTCAGTACTTTGTGTACTTTATTTTTTTTAAAAAAATAAACTTGGGGGTGCAAGAGTTATAGCACAGTGAATAGTGTCCTTCCCTTGTACATAGTAACCCAGGTTCAATCCCTGGCACTCCACATGGTCCCTCAAGCCTGTCAGAAGTGAATCCTGAGCACTGATCTAGGTGTAAGCCCTGAGCACTGCTGGATGTGGCCCAAAAACCTGTGGCACTGCACTGTCCTCCCGTTGTTCATCGATTTGCTCAAGCGGGCCCAGTAATGTCACCATTGTGAGACTTGTTGTTACTGTGTTTGGCATATTGAATACGTCATGGGTAGCTTGCCAGGCTTTGCCGTGCGGGCGAGATTCTCTTGGTAGCTTGCCGGGCTCTCCGAGAGGGGTGGAAGAATCAAACCCGGCTCAGCCGGGCCAGCCACACGCAAGGCAAACACCCTACTGCTGTGCTATGGCTCCAGCCGGGCCCAAAAGCAAAAAATAAAATAAACTTTTGGGCTAGAGAACAACTAGTTAGCAGGTAAGGAGCGTACCTTGCACCCAGCTCACCCAGGTTCAATCCTAATAGCACATATGGTCCCCCGAGAACCGCCAGGAGTGAGCCTTGAGCACAGCTGGATATGGCCTAAACACACCTACCCCCGAAAGAAAGATCACCTGATGACACTAGAAATTACTCTTCTGTTCCCTCTCATTCTCCACAGAATGACAGGCAGTCAGTTAGCCCTTTTTTTTTTTAAATCAACACAAATGTTTTATTTGACTTTTTAAAAAACATTGATTGAGGTAACTTTTTGTTGAATTACTGTGAGATAGATCCTGACAAAGCTGTTCATTCAGTCCTACAGTATTCCAACATCCATCCTCCACCAATGTACATTTCTAGCACCAGTATCACCAGGTTACCTCACATCACTCCCAACCCCACCCCCTGCCTGCCTCTATGAATTATCACTTTTTTTTTCCTGCTTTTTGGGTCATACCCAGCAATGCTCAGGGATTACTCCTGGCTCTGGACTCAGGAATTACTCCTGGGTACTTGAGGGACATAAGGGATGCCAGGAATTGAACTCAGGTTGGCTGCATGCAAAACAAACACCCTACCCGCTGTACTATCACTCCGACCCAAGCCCATTCTTAAGGAGTAAGGATTTTCCCCTCTGAGAATCGATTATCTATATTATTTGGGATTCTTTTTGTACAAGAAAAATTATTACCTTTCCCTGTTTGTTTGTTTTTTCTTTATCTATAGCTGTGTGGACTTAGGGATTCTGATTTTATTCCTGGAGTTATAATACAGTATTGTTTTATTTTGCTATTTATATTGTCTTGGGAATAGCCATTATGGGGCTTTTGCTGTTGAGTCTGTATCCCTTTGACATCTGCATCAATATCAATAGGCTTTGTTTTGTTTTTAGCACTTATTTTCTGATACTAGAAGATGCACCAAAATTACATAATTTTCTGCCCTCATCATAAAATCAGCCATTTTTTAATAAATATTATTGGATCTCCGTGAGATAGTTACAAACGTTCATGATTATATTGATTATATTTCAGTCAGGCTGGAGTGATAGCACAGCAGGTAAGGCATTTGCCTTGCATATGGCCAACCCGGCCGACCTAAGTTCAATTCTTCCGCCCCTCTCGGAGAGCCCAGCAAACTACCGAGAGTATCTCGCCTGCATGGCAGAGCCTGGCAAGCTCTCCGTGGCGTATTGGATATGCTAAACACAGTAACAACAAGTCTCACAATGTTACTGGGCCCGCTCGAGCAAATCGATGAACAACAGGAGGACAGTGACAGTGAGATTTCAGTCATACAATGATCGAGCACCCATTCCTCCACCAGTATTCCCAGTGTCCCTCCCACAACCCCCACTCGACCCCACCACTTGCCTTTATGACAGGTACATTCTTTCTTACTCTCTAATTTTGAGTGAGCTCTTGTTCCCTTTATTAGAAATGGTGTTTTAGAGACAGAGATTGAGGCCAGGAGTATGGCTCAGTGGTGAGCATATGCTTTAAAGGTACCTGGTTCAGTCCCCACGCCCATGCACACCCCAGCGTATTCAGACAAACAAATATAAAACAAAGTCTGAACAAAAGACATGCTCAAGGTTATGGAATTGTCATTGCTGATAGGTTCTCTCAGCAGATAGATCAAAGAAATTTTATGAGTATTCTAACTTGTGTATACAGATACACACACACATATAAAATTTGTGTATTTTGCCATCTGTATTAAGCTAACAGCACTTTACACTGTTTCCCGTTGTAGTCTGTTGCCAGATGGATCACTCAGGTAGTCTACTATCTATAAACTCCCACTCACAGTAGTGAGAAATGTGACAGTCATTGTCTGTTTTACTTAATAGCCCAGTTCTAGCATTAGAAATGCTAAGATAGTATCAAAAATGCAAATATATTACTGAATATGAAGCTATAGTGCTTGTGCACAATTATTTTTGCCTTTCCAAAATCATTTAGATTAACACCCTTTTATCCCATTAGTTTCTCTTCAGTATGCATTCTTTCCCAGGATTCCTGACGTCTTAAATAATTTTTTATTTTCATTTGTTAAGATCCACCCTTCATGCTTCAAAGTTTTATGGGTTTTCAAAACTCATAAAGTCAGGGTCAGAATGACATTACAGTGGACAGGGATTGTGGCCAGTCCAGGTTCGTTCGTCAGCATCCCATGTGATATGTCCCCAAAATACCACAGGAGTAATTCCTGAGTGCAGAGCCAGGATAACCCCTGAGCATCAATCACTGAGTGTGGCCCAAAAAACAAATATGAATAATAAAATAAAAACTGAAAGTACATAAAGTTATGTATTTCTGTTGCAGTATCATGTGAATAATAGTTCATCACCCCTTATTGTACTTATAATACGGATTTTTAAGAACTCACTGGACCATTTTCTTGACTTTAGATTCTCAAACTTCCTTTTTTTTTTGTTTTTGTTTTTGTTTTGGTCTCAGGACTACTTTATACTCTTAAACCCCAACAGAACAGCTTTTGTTTCTATATCTTCATATCTTCATATTTACTATAAGAAATTGAAACTGGGAAGTCAGTTTCGTATGTGTTGATTGGCCCTTGTGTTTAAGAAAATAAGACCAGGGTGATAGCTCCGTGGACATGCTTTGCATCTTATTGTCCCCTGAGCTTAAACTTGGGAGGCTTCCTATTTCTTTCCATACAAAAATGAAATTTCTTCTCATGACACACATGTTCTCCAGCTCACAGGACCTTCACCTTTCTCTCTGATGCAGTTTCTCTTTTGTCTTCTCACATTGCTTTTGTTTCAAGTGTCTGAGGCGTGTATGGGGAGTTAAAAGTAGACTTACTCTTGTGTGCACATCAGGTCAGAGCGTAACAAGGATACAGCAGCTCTTTTGAGACAGCTAAGGTGCCAAGAGCCCTATTAGTCAGAGATCCCTTTTGGGTAAGTCAACTTGGCCATGGAGAGTTGGGACGCAAGCATAAGTTTTATGAAGATTCTCCATTGCCAGAGCATGAGGTTTTGGGATTTGTTTTTGTTTGCTTTTATTTCTGTTGTTGTTTTGTTTGCTTTTGGACTACACCTGGCTGTGCTCAAGGATTACTCCTGCAGGGCTCAGAGGTGCCAGGGATCAAACCCTGATCTGTTGCGTGCAAGGCATGTTGCATGCTGTGCTATCTCTCTGGCCCCCAGGGGTTGATTTTTATCAAGGGAAATGTATTTTTTTAGAAATTAATTCTCAGCATGTTTAATCTTCCCATTGACTTCTCATATGATCTTTTAAAAATGCAGTTACCTTTGTGCACCTGCTTAGCTTATGACTCTATTAATTCTCTAAACATTAAATGCAGTTTTACATTTTATTGATTATATTTAACACTTTAGTTATCTTTGTTTTAAGCATGATGTGTGAGATTTATCTTTTGTCAACTTAATTACCTTCTTATTCATGAAAGGATTATTATTTTCCTAGGAAAATTTTAAGGTCTTGCCGAGCATCTAAAATGTTGACTCACCTCTAGAATTTTCTAAAACTAAATATTTTGCTTCATGTAGTGGTAAAAATGTTAATATAGAAAGATTTTTTTGAAGTATTATTATTCATTTAATTATCTCAATAGTTGGGGTATTTCATTCTGAAGGCATCCAGACCTATACTCAGTGGAGGTTATAGCTCTATCATCAAGGAAGATAAACCTATTAAATGACAACCTTATTAAATTATAAACCAAGTGGAATTTCTGAACATGTACCTAAAGAGCATATTTTCTATTTCTAATGCTTCTAGCCCATTCACTTATTTTTTAGGTGATGCAAAAGCTTTCTGGATGGAACTGGAAGGTAATGGAAAAATAGATTTCATATTTGAACAAGTACAAAGTGTGTTGCAGTCACTAAAACAGAAGATCAAAGATGGATCTGCCACAACTAAAGGTATATTTAAAAAACTGTCAGTACATTTACACTCAGTGTAATTCTGAAGTGTAATTCTCACCCAGTATTGCTTTCGGAGTCCAGTTGTTAAGGTAGGGAGAGAAAATACAGGGGTTAAGGCACTTACCTGCATCCCACCCACCTTGGTTTAAGTACCTGGCACCACACAGGCTCCCCCAAGCTCCACCAGGGGTCTGAGCACAGACCCATCAGAAATAGCCCTGAATACCATTGAGTGTAACCCAATCCTTCCAAATCTTGTTTTTTGGGGGGGAAATAAAGGGTGAAATAATTAACTCATTTTTAAAGGCACCATGATTTATAATACTGTTAGTAATAGCATTTTATGTACACAATATACCAAAACCACCAGAATTCCCACTTCTACACCTTTGCCTCCCTCCTCCCAACCCACCGCTCCTCCAGCTCCCTGCCCCCCACAAGAGTAGTTCTCAGTACTACTGCCTTTGGCCATTTATTATTAGCTCAGTGCTCAGGGATTGTACCAATGGTGCTGGCTCTTGTATGCAAACCAACTGAGCTATCTCTGTGGCCGATTTAAAATCCCTTTCTCTCAGTCTATCGATTCCCCCCATTTTATTTTATCTTATTTTTCTTGGTTTCATTTTTTTGTGGGGGATGGGAATTTCAAGGGGCATTTCACTATATACAAAGTAATATCTGCATATAGTGAAACATTTGGTATGTATAGAAAATACAAAAATTTCCAGTTACTTCATCATTCAAATACAACTTAAAGTTGTATTTACTTGTAATATGTAAGAACAGGTTGTGGATGTGGCTCACCAGTAAAACATTCTCCGAGGCCCTGAGTTGCATCAGTACAACACTAAAAAATATCTATATGTGCCTTTATTTGGTCAGCTTTAAACAGAACTTATTCTATAGGCAGTCAGCTCAATTCTCCTATTTGGTTTTTTTTCTTTTCAGCCAGTGTTTAATTAAAACTATGTTCATTCAAGCAAATTTCTCCTCACGACTATTCCTTATTTTTTCATCAGGCTATTCTTAATATATTGTGTGTGTTCTTAGCATATCTCTGTTATGTTCATCCAGTGTTTTAGTGCTGTTTTTCATTTCTATGCCTTCATGAGTCAGATAAAGGTTTGAAATCAGTTCTGCCACTTCTGAGGTTAACTGCTAACCTGAATTTTTTGGTCTCTCAGACTTATAACCATAAGAAACTCTCAAAGGAGCTGTGAAGATTAAATGAGGAAGAGTATATAAATTGTTTGATACAGAGCTAGCACCACAAATAAAGGTGATGCTACTGCTGATTCACGGAAAATCTTACCCATGATGTATTCAATATGCCAAACACAGTAACAACAAGTCTCACGATGGAGACATTACTGGGCCTGCTCGAGCAAATCAATGAACAACAGGAGGACAGTGACAGGACAGTGACAGTGACTGCTGATTATTTTTATTTTTTTTTCTTTCCTTCATAGAATATATCCAAGCAATGATCCTAGTGAATGAAGCAACTATAAGTAATAATTCAATGCTGATGAAGGGTATGTACATCCCAATCTAGAGTATTTTGTGTTATTTTCTTGATTTGAAACCGACCTTAATTATGTTGGGTTAGCTAAAAATAATTTGAAATATATTGATAAGTTGTACAAATCAATTCCTCTATTAAATAAAATATCATGCTGCTGCAGTGATAGTACAGCTAGTGGGGTACTTGCCTTGCACACGACTGACCTGAAATAGATCCCCAGTATCCCATACGGTTTCTTGAGCATCACCAGGAGTAATTCCTGAGTACAGAGCCAGGAGTGACCCTTGAGCATTGCTGGGTGTGGCCCAAAAACAAAAAATAAAATATCTTGCCCACTCAGAGATAGGGAAATCTTATTCTACTAAGCCTCGTGGGGAAAGAATGAATAGACCTATCTTCTCTCAAAAAAAAAAAAAATAAATAAATAACCTCTCATAAAAATCAATAGCTTTCTAAGACTCCAAATCATTGTAAACCCACTCTGTGAAAAGAGACCATACTAGAAAGTTGTATTCTAGTGGAACCTTTTTTTGGTGGATTAATTTTCCGAGCATGATTATATCGTCAGTCTTCTCAACCATAAACAAATTCATTTTAGAAGGAATTGACTGGAGAAACCATTCCAGAATTAGAAAAATTAAAAAAGAAAAACAGAAGAGAACTTTGGATGATACAAGACCAACTAACTCTCTTTGCCACTAACAGATTGTGTGGGAGCTGGTGGAGGGTGCCTGCTGGCACGCAGAGAAAGCGCAGGGGAGCCATGAATGCGGGAGGATGTGGCTTTTGAGAAATAGAGTACCAGATCTTGTCATTTGTTTTAAAAGAAATTGAAAACTGGCTTTATCAAAAATCACTGTACTATAAATTTTAGTCAATTTGCTAGTGTGTTGAGGGAAGTATAGTGTTTGGTAGATCTTGATCATAATATTTGATAAATACTGCTAAATATTGGGGCTGAAGAGATAGCACAGTGGGTAGAGCGTTTGCCTTGTACGTGGCCGACCCGGATTCGATTTGCAGCATCCCATATGGTCCCCTGAGCACCACCAGGAGTAACTCCTGAGTGAAGAGCCTGGAGTAAACCTCTGTGCATCGCTGGGTGTGACCCAAAAAGAAAAAAAAATACTGCTAAATATTGACAATAAAGTTGTAGTGATTTTAACTACCATAATTTGGTACCTTAGACTTTTAAATCTCTGAAAATATGACTTAACAATATCAGGATATCTTATCTGTTGGGAGCCCTACCAGTCGGTGCTCAGGGACCCAGGGAACCATTCCTGGTGGCTCAGCCTAGAGTTACAGGCCTGAAGGTTCAAAACTTGGCCCAGTCATGCATAATTCAGGCCAGTGGTGCTTAGGCAAAAGTCCACCCCAAGCAGTGCTCAGAGAGTACCCAGGGGTATAACTTGGGACTTCAGCCTAAAAGCCATAAGCCCCAGCACTTTGAGTCACCTCCCTAACTCTATCAGGCTATTTTGAAGAAACTTTTTATTTGTCAAAAATAGTCTCAGTTCGGGCTGGCGCGATATTACAGTGGGTAGGGTGTTTGCCTTGCATGCGGCCCACCCAGGTTCAAGTCCCAGCATCCCATATGGTCCCCTGTGCACTGCCAGGAGTAATTCCTGAGTTCAAAGCCAAAAAAAACAAAAACAAAAAAGAAATAGTCTCCAGTTAGGTTTTGGTTTTAGGAAAATAGACTCTTTAAGTCAGCCTTTCCTAGTATTCTTTAGTACCTCTTGGAATCAACATACCCTTAGGAATTATAAATTATTGGGGGAGAGAGGTGTTTGGGGCCACACACAGCTGTATACAGGGTTAATGTCTGCTCTGTGCTCAGGGATCACTCCTGGCAGTGCTCAGGGAACCATATGTGGTGTCAGGAATCAAACCCAGTCAGCTGCATGCAAGGCAAGCACCTTAACCCCTGGACTATCTCTCTGCCCTAATTTTTTTTTTTTAATTTTAGGCCACAGTTTTGGGACCTAGGGCTGTTCTCTCAGGGGGCTCAGATATTGATACTTGAGCACTACCAGAGCTATTTCTGACAGTGCTGAGGAGAGCATACATTGCCAGAGATCAAATCCAGATTCTTTAACATACAAAGCATGTATTCTAATCACTTGAGTCACATCCTTGAGCCCTAAAAAGGTATCCAAATGCAGGAGGTAGTAAAATGAACTAATTTTAAAGGAACTAATTATAAATTGAAATTTTGAAATAATCTTATTTTCTACAAAGTAAATCTTTTTAAATTTTCAGCTCTTTTAAAAGTAATTATTTTGTCAGATATGTTGAATATCCTAATTTATGGTTTTATATTGTTCTTGTGAAATATAATTTATCAAAATAAAAACATTAACAGTGGTCATACAGTATTTGCAAGTAAAGTTGGGGAGCTATGTAATTGACATTGTTGGTAACTTTAAGAGTTAAAAACTTTCTTGTAATAAATCATGTTTTTTATTGTTTAAAAAGGAATATTGTATTACCAGCAATAGTATAGTTGGTAAGGCGTTTGCCTTGCACATACATGGCCGACCCAGGTTTGATCCCTAGTATCCGGTTTGATCTCCCAAGCTTGCCAGGAGTAGGCCCTGAGCACCTCAGGGTGCAACCCAAAAACAACAAAAGAAAAAGAAAAACATAAGAGAGTTTCCCTCTCTTGCCCTCAAAAATAACAGGGAGAGGACCAGAGCAATAGTATAGTGCATGTGTCTTGCACATGGCTGACCTGAGTTCAATCCCTGGCATATCATGTGGTCTCCCATGTACTACCAGGAGTAATTCCTGAGTGCAGAGCCAGAAGTAACCCCTGAGCATCTCCAGATGTGACCCCAAAGGTAAAAAAAAAAAGAAAACAAAAGATATGATCTTTCATAGAACTTTGAGTTATTTATGTTTCTATAAAATGCTACTGAAATAGTAATAATTAAAAATTTGATATTTGCTTAATTCAGATAAAGTTGTTTGTGGTTTCTGCAGTAGAAATCTCCTCTGTAGGACCTGAGCAAGAGTACAGAAGCTGGGACATTTGCCTTGCACGCAGCTGACTTTGGTTTATCTCTGGCTTCCCAGATGATCCCCAGAGCACTGCCAGGAGTAATTCCTGAGTGCATTGCCAGGTGTGACCCAAAAAGACAATAAAAAACCCAAAAATATTTTTAAAAAAATCTCCTCTACTCTATAAGTACTTTATTTTATCGTATTTGTTTTAAGAACTATTTCTGTCACATTTGATTTAACGTTGAAGTCTTATGTTAGCAGTTTTGAGGATTCCATCTTTAGTTTTTAGTAAAGATTTGATTCAGATATTACAGTAATTGATTTGCCTTGATGTATTTGTTACTCATTTTATATTTTTTAATGTAGATCATGTGTCTGTGATTCAGAATGTGCAGGAAAATAAGCCCAGTTTATTACCCTCTACGTCACACGAAGACTGCTTTCCAGAAGATTCTGCTTTTCTGTATGTATCTAAGTTAAATCTTTTTTGTTGTTAATTCAGAGAATTCACATTTTAAGAATCCTTAACTGGTCACTTTAATAACTCACAAAACAACTTTTTTTCCCCCCTTCAAGAGATTCTTTCCTGATAACCAGCATAGATTTTTATTACCTTTTAAAAACAAATTCAGAGGCTGGAGAGATAGACATGACTCAAAGGCTGAATACTTGGCTTACATGTAGGAGTGTGGATTTGATAACCATGTGTGTATAAGAACATCCAAAACATCAGTCACTTTGGAGGGCTGGACAGATAGCTCAAAGGTTGGGAGTGCACTGAGCACCTAGTCCCCTTGCATTGCCTGTCTTATCCCCCAAAAAATCACTTTGGTAGTTGCTAGGATACAACTCATTCTGAGTTTCAGTAGTTAAAGAGAAAAAAATAAACTCTCCTGCTGTTTCCCTACTATCTCAGGATAACACTAGGATTGAAGACGGGAAGTTCTTCCTTATAAAAGAATTCTAGGGCTGCAGCGATAGCACAATGGGTAGGGCATTTACCTTGTACGCAGCCAACATGGGTTTAATTCCCAGCATCCCATATGGTCCCCCAAGCACCACCAGGAGAGATTCCTGAGTGCAGAGCCAGGAGTAACTCCTGACCATCGCCGGGTGTGACCCAAAAAGGAAAAAAAAAAATAGAATTCTACACAGAAAATGCAGTAAGAATGATAGAACAATAACCACGTTCTTACTCCCTCCCACCTCAGAAACACACAGTTCTTAGGCCAGTGTGCTCAAATTAACTGTGAAAACAGATGTTTTGTTTTCTAAAACTCTTGTAAAATGCATTAAAATGTGGCTCTGTTTAGTTGCAGTAAGTTTCTAAATTTGCAATTCTTAAATTATTTTACTTACCATAACTTGGTAGCAAACCTACGGGAAGTGCAGATCATCATGAACAACTTTGTAAATGGTATTTAAATAAAGGGAGGGTAATGTTAAGTGGGCTTTGCTTACATAAATCTTCCTTTTGGCTCTTCCTGAATTTTCACCTTGGATTATAAACTGGTAATAGTAATGAAGATGCTTCCCTGGGTTGTTTGCAAATGTCTAGCAGGTTATCAAATGTCAAGAGGGGCTTATGGGAACCCCTAGGTTAGTCAGACGTGTGGGAACCTGGGACTTTGGCATCTGAAACAGAGAGATTTTGTGAGACACACTAGTGGGATCTGATGCTGACTCCAGGTGGATAGTCTCGGAATTGAGCTGTTGGACATTTGGTTCAAGAATTGCTTCTGGGCATCACCCCATATTTGGTGTCCAAAAGCAGATGGGGATGGCCAGAGCATAATACAGCCAGTAAAGCATTTGCCTTGCACGTGGCTGACTGAAGTTCAATCTTCAGCATCTTATGTGGTCCCCTGAGCCCCACCAGAAGTGATCCCTGAGCTCAGTGTCAGGAGTCAGCCCTGGCACTACTTGGTATGGCCCAAACAAACTAACAAAATCAGGAGTTGGCGGGGCAATGTTTTTGTGGATGCATAACTTGATGGAAAGGTTATCGCAGAATCTGGCTTCTTTTAGTTTTATCTAAAAAGAAAATAGGAACAAATTACCACCATAGTGAGCAATTTTTTAAATCAAATTATACTCTAAATTTGAGGTACTAATATGTTAATCATTTTAAACAGATCTACAAATAATAAAGAAACTCCCCATCTGGAAAATAAAGTTGCAGACACGAGAGAAAAAGCAGCTCCTTTAAATTTATCTTACCAAAGGCATAACTGCTCTGGTGCCTGTCTGATGAAAATGCCACCAGCCTTCAAAGGTGAAAACCCTCTGCAGCTCCCAATCAAATGCCACTTCCAGAGGCAGCATGCAAAGACAAACTCCCATTCATCAGCGCTCCATGTGAGTTATAAAACCCCTTGTGGAAGGAGTCTACGAAACATGGAGGAAGTTTTTCGTTACCTGCTTGAGACAGAGTGTAACTTTTTATTCACAGATAACTTTTCTTTCAATACATATGTTCAGTTGACCCGGAATTATCCAAAGCAAGAAGAAATTGTTTTTGATACTGATATTAGCAATGGCGTGGAATCAGTGCCCATTTCTTTCTGTAATGAAATTGACGCTAGAACGCTTCCACAGTTTAAGTACAGAAGGACTATGTGGCCACGAGCATATTATCTAAACAGCTTTTCCAACATATTCACTGATTCATGTGACTGTTCTGAAGGCTGCATAGACGTGTGAGTAGAAAAACATGACATTCCAAAAACTCTCACTATTGGTTACTTATCAAGAGGTCCTGTTGTTCATCGATTTGTTGTGTTTGTCCTTCTTAAACCTGTTCACTAAGGATCAAAGATGGAAAGATACATTCTCTCACTTTTACAACAGAAAAAGAAAACTCTTAGCCAGATATTATAGTAATTTGAAATTATTTCTCCCATAATTTAGTATTTCCTTTAATCTAGTACCATAATCATATGGCAACAATACAGTTAATGCCAAGAAACAATTCCAGACACCAAGATAAGGTTTTTTTTTTTCTTTTTGGGTCACACCCAGCGATGCTCAGGGGTTATTCCTGGCTCTGCACTCAGGAATTACTCCTGGCGGTGCTTGGGGGACCATATGGGATGCCGGGGATCGAACCCAGGTGGGCCGCATGCAAGGCAAACGCCCTACCCGCTGTGCTGTCACTCCGGCCCCCAAGATAAGTTCTTAACATATATTTATCTTATCAAATCTTCACCAAAAAAAATGAAATAGACAATATTATTTCTGTGTTACAAGTAAGGAAGTTGAGAAACAAAATGTCATAGAGCAAACAGTTGGAGAGTCAGGATCTTAAGATTAATGTATATTCTTAATCACTATCCTATATATTGTACATTACTTTTATTTGTGTGTTGTGTGATGTTGAGCTGGAACCCAGGACCTGACACATGCAGTGTTATACTAAACTATAACCCTAGTTCCTTTATTGTATATTACTTGCTTATTTAGGAGAGTCATGTCCAGAGGTACTTAGGGGCTACTCTTGGCTTACCAGGTTGGTGCTCAGGAGTCATTCCCAGCAGTGTTTAAGGACCACGTGGTGCTGGGAAATCAGCCTAGGTCTCCCATGTGCAAGGTGTGTGCTCAAGCCCTTTGAGCTATTTACTGGGCAATTCTTATGTATATATGTATGTAACTTTTTTTTATTTTTAATTTATTTTTATTGAATTACTATGAGATACACAGTTAAAAGTTGTCACTGTTGGGTTTCTATCATACAATGTTCCAACACTCGTCCCTTCACCAGTGCATATTTCCCACCACCAAAGTCCCCAATTTCTCCTCTGCCACACCCCCTCCTTCAGCTTGCCTCTATGGCAGACACTTTTCTTCTCTCTCTCTCTCTCTCTCTCTCTCTCTCTCTCAATCTCTCTCTCTCACTCTCTCTGTGTCTCTCTCTCTCTCTCTGTCTCTCTATCTCTCTCTTTTCTTTTGGGCATTATGGTTTGTAATACAGGTTTATAAAGGTTATCATGTATGTCTCTTTACCTCAGCACTCAGTTCTTATCCAGAGTGATCATTTCTAGCTATCTGTATGTAACTTTTACCAGTCATTTCCGTGGTACATATTTGGAAAGTTAATGGCATGTATTATTAATACTCTGGATCATTGCATTGGCATTTCAAAACTGAAAACATTCTAATATATTAAGACTTTGAAAGCTATTTTAGAGTATATAGTATATGTGCATTTGTTTATCTGCAGCTGTAGAGGAACACATTATATGAATATGGCAAATTTAGCTACTTTAGTAGGCAAAAGAAAATGAGAGCAATAAAGAGAAATTAAGTAGTATAGATAGTACTTTTCACCGTCTTAGCTAGAGTATGAGATGAGTTAGATAAATTTGCTTTTAGGCTTATGCCAACTTTTATTCTCTTTAAATATACGTTGCTTTTTAAAACATTACCTCTAGGGGGCAGAGATTCTAATCCTTACAGGAAGGGGAATTAAATGTATCCCATGAAGGGGGGGTGGGGGTGGGGAGGAACTAAGCTAGGCGCCAGAGCCAGAGAAATAAGGATCTTCACAAGCCTGGAAAATATGCTAGTATCTTTCAACAAGGTCTAGAATTGTATTAACAAACAGACTTGAATCTGTGAAAGCCACATATCAGTAAT
This sequence comes from Sorex fumeus, assembly GCF_029834395.1. NCBI lineage: Eukaryota > Metazoa > Chordata > Mammalia > Eulipotyphla > Soricidae > Sorex > Sorex fumeus. The sequence continues at coordinate 14,428,474 of NW_026606152.1, forward strand.
GGGGGAAGCAACGTAGAGCCTGTGGAGTAAATGTCACAAATCTGATTTACACAGAGATATTTGAACAGTGAAGGCAGCATTAGACCCACCTAATAGGGAAATTCACCCTGAATGACTGAAATAAGATAAAGTAAATATTTTAATCTACACTTTCCCCTGAAGAATCAGAAGTAAATTGTAGGCCCTCATTGAAAAATATTTTAACACAGGTACAATTAAAATCTCCAGAGATAAAATATTAGCGCCCATGAATTAAGAAAACAAAATTATAGAATGAAAAATGGCAGTATGAAGATGAACAATTTGTAAATAGGAGAAACAAGACTCAAGGTCGTTGAATAGAAAAACAAAGATCAGGCAAAGAATGCAGCCCAAGTGGTAGAGAAGTGTCTTACAAGTGACCGTAGGATTGATCTTTTAAGTATGTCTTGAGCACTATTTTTCTACAGGTTTAGTGGAATATAAAATCATTAATGGGTTGGTAGGTTGACATTTTGGGGGCCCCTGGTTCTGTTGCTCCATGAACTATGACAGACAGTTCTTGGGAATCCAAAGTCCATAGGTGGTGTCTTAGTCATAGCTGCAAGCTACACAGGTGCCTTAACCTTTGCACTATCTTTCCAGCCCATGTAGATTTTTTTGATTCAATAATTTAGAAAATCCTCAAGAGCATCATACATAATAGGGATAAAGTTTTTGTTGTTTAGTTTATTCACATAAATAAGTATGTTTGCCCCTATTGGTACACTTTGGCGATATTGCAGGTTCAGTTCCAAGCTACTGCAAGAAAGCAGATCACATGAATTTTTTAACTTTGCAGTGCGTGTTCAAATTATATTTACACTGTTCTGTAAATGTGCAGTAGTGTTATATGTGAAAAACTATGTGCTTTGTAGTAAAGGTACTTTATTGGTAAAGCATGCTGATCATCATCTAAGCCATCACCAAGTTAATGGTTATTTTTGGCAATGAATGGGGTTCTTAATCTTTTTATAGGGGGGATGGTCTTGCCTTGATGTGAATGGCTTTGAATGATCAGATTTGTGGTTGCCAAATGTTAGGGTAGCAACAATTTCTTCACAGAAGATAACAATGAAGTTTGTCTTGCTGGATGACTTCTTGTGGAAACAAGAGATCTTTATCTATATTTTGTGATTCTGTTTGGTGGCGTTTTACCTACAGTAAAAACCTTTCCTAACCACAGTCAATGCTTTCAAACTCTGCTTTATCAAACAAATAAGTGTAATGTTTTAAATCCTATTTGTAGGATAACAGTGAGTTTGTCCTTTCAGCCTTGCCTCAGGGAACTTAGTTTACCTTAAAGTAATGTCCTTTCTGTATAGACACAGGAAGACAGTTAACATTATGCTTTGTAACTTGGGAGTTGATTGGCTCCAGTAATATTTACTCCTGGGCATCTGCTCTGACTCAGTTGCCCTTAGTTCCTAGCACCCCTAAAGCAGGGTCCTGATGAAGGACTGAATGGAACCAGGGCAAGCAGTGAGCTACCCTAGCATTGAAATGGGCCAGGCCAAAGTGCCACAATATTCAACTCTCAGTTGAGAGCATGATCATAGACAAATGCTGTCATGATCCAAAAGAAACAACGAGACTAGGACCCTGCTGGGGTTGGGAAGACTAACCTAGCCTGAGGACTGTGGTAAGACGTCCTCAGGAAGAACCAAACTTTAAGTTGATATATCTCTTACTGTTCTCATACAGAATGACAATGCTAGAAATATTAGAAGTGAATTTACTACAACTGTTTAAGTGGATTACTAGCTGAGGAAAGAAGACAAGTGACACACCCTGAATGGGATCCCACTCTTAAGGGGATCTCCTAGTAATCCAGAGTAATCTCTCTAGATGAGATTTTATTCTTGAGTTAATCTCCTGGAGGAGTGGTCTTATCTCTCTTTGTGGATTTGTTAATGTTCAACCTACCTTTGTGTCACCACCCACCCTATGTGATTGCTTTATAAACTAAGAGTGTAAGAGCAGAGAGGAGATTCAGAATCCAGGGGCCAGAGACAGAATCCAGGCCAGAGACAGAATCCAGGCCAGAGTCAGAATCCAGGGGCAGAGTCAGAATCCACTGGGAGAGAGTCAGAATCCAGAGCAAAGGGCTCCAGAGAGAGAAAAAGCAGAACTCCAGAGAGAGAGATCGGAAGAGACCAGAGGAGAGACTACAGAAACAGAGTGAGAAATAGACAGACAGAAGAAAGCACAGCGGCACGCACAGAAGCACAGCACAAAGGAGGAGCCATCCCAATCCAGTCCATACACAGTGGCTCGAGAGCACCTAACACGGGCGGCAAGAGAGAGCTGCCCAAGAGCCCGCCAACAGCACATCATTATCATCATCATCATCATCATCATCATATCCCTCCCCCGCCCACACGCGCATAAGATATATTTTTTACAGCTTCTCTCTCCCCCTCTTCTTTTTACAAAAACACAAAAATTTGAATTAGAGGCACAATTCTAAATCACAATACAGTCTTATTAGTTGTACTAAGATTTCAGTCCAACCCTGGATCCAAAGCAGTGCTTGTAATAAAGCATCCATTGTCCTGCGCTGTCCAGGGATGATGAGAGTCACTTTTCTGCATTATGAGGAAATCATGAGTCTCATTGAAGTTTGTCTCGATGAGGGTTAAAGAGCTGTTTTGCTGTTTCTCTGATTCTTACTCCTTCGATTTCCTTGTGACTTCCAGCTGAAATTTGGTTGACTGAACTTTAGAGGGTTAAGTAGTTTCTGACAGTTGAATTTGGTGAATCAATTCGACTTCTGATGAGACGTAGGGGAATCTCTCCAGCCCCAAACCAGTTTGTTTACAAAGAAGATCATGGAATTTATTCCACCACACAGGAAAAAGGACTAGACATTAATGCATTAATGCATTTTCACTATCGCAAGCAGTAGTTACCACTCTATGACATACATTTTATATATATGAAAAAGTACAGGAGAATCAGAGTCAGAATGGAAAAGACCTTGTTTTTTTCCCTCCTCATCCTGAGAAGGACCTCTCGTTCAACAGAGGAAACAATCCAGAGATTTTTAACGAACTCACCTGTGGGAACACACCTAATTTATGCTGAGATGCCCACGTTCCTTATTCCCCTTGTAAAGTTATTCTGCCTAAATTGGAGAAACAGAGTTGTGATTATCTATTATCTATTATAATGCTTATAATTTTATAAAAATACGTAAAAAACATATGCCTAGTATCAAACTCCCCAATTAGTTTTCTTGATGTTGGATAGATTATTTAAGACATCTGTAAAACTTTGCATGCCCTTTTGAGTTTTAACACATTCACATTTGCGCTTACCCTTTAAGGAGAGTGGACCTGAAGAATTTTCACTAGCTTCTGCTAAATGGGGAATGAAATGAATTTGTTTTTGTTTTTGTTTTGAGACCACATCCAGTGGTGCTCAAGGGTAATCCTGGCTCTGCACCCAGGAATCACCCCTGGCAGGCTCAGGAGACCATATGGGATGCCAATGTTGAACACAGGGCTGCCACATGCAAGGCAAATGACCTACCGGCTGGACTATCGCTCTGGCTCCAGAAAGAATTGATTTTTGAATTGATTTTCAAAAGTTAAAGAAAACCCATATAATTAAGTACTAAATGAGCAAATAGAGGTACAGTGTAGTTTTTAATAATAAAAACTTTTTGGTCGCTTCTTTCAAGAAGTCTCTGTATGGAAGTGTAGCATTCTTTGTTATAAATACAACTATACAAAGCAGATTCATGGGCTTGGAGATTTCAGTCACAGGTCCCGCATACTTGGGTTTTTCTGCAGATTCACTCATGAGTGAGACTCATCTGAGCTCGTGAAGAGCAGCTGGGAACATGGCAGTTATTGAGTTCTGGCGGTTTTAATCTGTAGTATAATCATAAAATGTTAGAATTCCTGGAGCAACCTCTCATACTCTACACCACTGATGTACCAAGAGTAGCACACATTTGATGAGACTTAACAAACATGTTAGCAATCTCTTGTATAAGGGCTTAATGGCTCAAGGATGAAATACAACAATCTTCACACACTTTCCTTTAAGGAAACTTTATTTGACCATTTTTAGCAGATTATTCATAAAAAGCAATACAGAATTAATTGCTTTGGGAACATGGTTTGGAATTTGGGGTGGAAACGTTCGAAATACAGTGGTAGGAAGCTGCAATGGTGGTGGGATTGGTGTTTCAATATTAGACGTAATGAATTATTGTGAACAGCTTTATAAAATAAAATAAAAATAACACAATTTTATATATATTTTTGCTCTACCATTTTATAGTTTTGTCAAAACAATATCCTGCCTTTTCATCTGATTTCTCTGTCCGTTGCCTTTTTTTTAGAACAAAATGTGCCTGCCTTCAATTGACAGCAAGGAATACCAAGACTTGCCCTTTGTTAAGTAATAAAATAACCACTGGATATAGATATAAAAGACTCCAGACACATATACCTACTGGGTAAGATATCTTAAGGATTTGTTATATGCTATTTGTATTTTTGAAGAGGGTACTTTATTGTTGTAACCTGTGGTTTATAATACTGTTAACTCTTAATTTCTAGAAATCTAAGGAATTACAAAAGCACAAATATTCTTGGCAGTGGGAATCAGAGCATCTCTGTGTGTCATGCATGGTGTGCACCCTCATCTGCTCTGAGTCTAGCTTTTATTCCCTTGGTGTTGACCTGCTTGAGGCAGCCGTGGGTATGGAGCACACACTTTTGCTTCTATTCTCAGAACCACAAGGTCCGCCAAGCATCCCTGGGAATGCCTCTTCCCACCAGTAAAAGCAATGGTGCAGAATTTATCTAATAACAGGGGATTTTTTTTTCTTTTCCAGTCACACTCGGTGATGCACAGGGGTTACTCCTGGCTCTGCACTCAGGAATTATTCCTGGCAGTGCTCGGGGAACCATATCGGATACTGGGAATCGAACCTGAGTTGGCCGCATGCAGGGCAAATGCCCTACCCACTGTGCTATCGCTCCAGCCCCAGAACAGGGGATTTTTAACCCTTCGAAGTTGTTGTAATTAAAAGACAAACAGGAAAGGTTTCTTTCTCGACATTGTCTTCCCAGATGTTTCCTCCTTAGACATTCCTAGGTATTTTAGTTTTGTTTTGTTTGGGGGCTATACCAGCAGTGCTCAGGGCTCACTCCTGCCTCTGTGCTCAGGGATCAGGCCTGGTGGGCTTGGGATCATCTGGGGTGCCAGGGATCAAAGCCAGGTCAGCCACATGCAAGGCAGACACCTACCTACTGTACTATTTCTCTGGTCCCCCAACACTTCAACTTTATTTATTTATTTTCGCTTTTTGGGTCACACCTGGCGATGCACAGGGGTTCCTCCTGGCTGTGCACTCAGGAATTACCCCTGGCGGTGCTCAGGGGACCATATGGGATGCTGGGAATCGAACCCGGGTTGGCTGCGTGCAAGGCAAGTGCCCTACCCGCTGTGTTATTGCTCCAGCCCCAACACTTAAACTGTAAAGAGCTAACATTTACTGCATGCACGAAATCATCTCAGGCATCTTGTAAATTCTCATTTACTCTTAACCAAACAGCTCTATTATATTACTCCCTTTTTAAAAATAGAAACTTTAAGCATAGAAAGGTTAAGTAACTCATGTAAGGTCAGGCCACTCCTGAGAGCTAGTACCCAGGCAGCCTGGTTTCAGGACCCTTCACACTTAGTCTGTTGCCCTCAGAAATTATTCCTAAGGCGGCAAAATAAACTGTTCTTGATCCAGTTAGGGCCTCTGATTTTCTCTTCCCTGCTTTATTGTCAGCATTTATGAGTGCAGTTTGTTATGCAAATGTAACCGAAGACTGTGCCAGAACCGAGTTGTGCAGCACGGACCTCAGGTGAGGCTCCAGGTGTTCAGGACTGAGAAGAAAGGCTGGGGCGTCCGCTGCCTGGATGACATCGACAGAGGGACCTTCATTTGCATTTATTCAGGTAAAGAAAAGGACTCCTTGGAGATCACAATGAGGTTTCCTCCCTTTCTGAATCTCAAGTCTAACCAGCCGGGACCCTGGGGTAGCAGGGTCGTAGTAGCAGGTTTGAGGTGTGTCAGGCACTGCAGGGATGAGGGGCTTTCAGCAGTCCCAGAGAGTCTGAAAGGAATGGCTCCCACATACTATTATTTTTCTCCACGGCCTCAGATGCTTGGGGATATGAAACTTTTGGAATAAGACAGCTCCTATAACGCTGAAGTGAAGATTAGCAGTCCAAGACGTGGGGACACGGATTGATTTTTAATTGCCTTTGAACGTGTTCCCTCCCCCTTTGCTGGAGGAACCCCAGCACACACACATTAGCAAGTTCCTTTTGTAAGAAGTACCAGCTTTGGCTGATGAAGGCAGCGACGCTAAGCAGCTCCCTCTCTTCAGGGACTGAAGAATATGCCCACATTCTGAGCAAAATCTCCTCCAATATTTCAGAATTGTGCATTACTCTTTCTTTTAGGCCACAGTTCCCAAGCCACATAAGTTGGCCTCCAGCAGTCTCATCTCTCCCTACCCCTGTCAGGCAAACGTCAATACTATTTATGTGTATCAGGAAATGAGAAAGGAGAGAGAACATGGTTCTAGAGACACTCTAAAAGAATGTTCTGGACTGAGTCTTGGTGACTAGGAAGCAGGGATCAGAGAAACCCACCACCTCTGAATTTCCAGGGTTTCCTTCAGTGAGGACAAAAAAAATGTCAGAATTCAGAATCATCACGATTGAATCCATGCCACATACTAACAGGTATCTATACTATACAACTTGCCTAGATACTCATAACTCATATTTTGCAAAAATAACTGATAAATTGGCTGCTATCAAATCTTGTCCAGAAAGTAAATGTCATTGACTTTATTTGTATTGCTATAAGATGCATGTATGGTATCTTTTTAATTCAGTGACTGATTTTTACTAATAACTGTCATTTTTTAGTGCCTTGAAATGATATAACCTTTGAACTAAGAATTAGGAAGGTGTGGGGGGAGAGGTTTGGGTCACACCTCATGGTGCCAAGGTGTTACTTCCAGCAAGACTGGGGATCAAACCAGAGTTGGCTGTAGACAAAGCAGTTACCTTCACCCCCATACTAGCTCTCTGGTCCTTGACTGAGATTCTGTTACACTGTATTTAATAGGTGAACAGTAGGAACATACAACCACAGATATAAATGAGTCAGTCTCTTCGTCAGAAAGGTAAGCTTTTGGGACCAGACAGTGCAGTGGTAGGGCACCCCAAGTTCATCTCCGGCATCCCCTCTGGTCTCCCAAGCCCACCAGGAGTGATATCTGAGTGCAGAACCAGGAGTAAACCCTGAACACCACTGGGTATGGCCCAAAAATTAAAAAATGAGGTTTTAGATGGTAAAGCATTTTTTTAAATTTCTTTTTATTAGTGAATCACTGTGGGGTACATAAACTTTTGTGTTTGCATTACAATCGTATAATGATCATTTACCCATCCCTCCACCAGTGCCCATTCTCTCCCACCAGTGTTCTCAGCATCCCTCCCACCACCCCCACCCCAGCCTCCCACCACCTACCCTGCCTCAATGGCAGGGCATTCCCTTTTGCTTTCTCTTCTTTTGGGTGTTGTGGTTTGCGATAGAGGTATTGAGCGGCCATCATGTTCAGTCTGTAGTCTTCTTTCGGAACTCATCTTTCAACCCGAATGGGTCCTCCCAACATCCTTTACTTGGTGTTCCCTTCTCTCTCTGAGCTGCCTTTTCCCCCACCATGTCGCATCGGTTTCCAAGCCATGGAGCCAACCTCCTCTGATCCTTACCTCTACTACTCTTGGGTGTTAGTCTCCCATTCTGTTACTTTATATTCCACAGTTGAGTGCAGTCTTTCTATACCTGTCCCTCTCTTTCTGACTCATTTCACTTAACATGATACTTTCCATTTTGACCCATTTATATGCAAATTTGATGACTTCATCCTTTCTCCACCCCTCTCAGAGAGCCCAGCAAGCTACCGAGAGTATCTTGCCCACATGGCAAAGCCTGGCAAGCTACCCATGACGTATTCGATATGCCAAACACAGTAACAACAAGTCTCACAATGGAGACATTACTGGGCCCACTCGAGCAAATTGATGAACAATGGGAGGACAGTGCTAAATCTTTTCTAACAGCTGCATAGTATTCCATTGTGTAAATGTACCAAAGTTTCTTTAACCAGTCATCTGTTCTTGGGCACTCGGGTTTTTTCCAGATTTTGGCTATTATAAACAGTGCTGCAATGAACATACAAGTGCAGATGTCATTTCTACTACATTTTTGCCTCTCTGGGATATATTCCCAGGAGTGGTATTGCTGGGTCAAATGGGAGTTCAATTTCTAATTTTTTGAGAATCGTCCATACTGTTTTCCAAAAGGGCTGAACCAGTCAGCATTCGCACCAGCAGTGAAGGAGAGTCCCTTTCTCCCCACATCCTGGTAAAGCATTTAAATGAGACATAAATCCTGCAGTTTTAAAACTAGAGTTTACCTCCAATTTTCTAGAATGCATTCTCATCTTTATTATTGTTTTATGTTATAGTAGCTAAGTCTTACCTTTTTTCAGTATATAAAAACTGATAAATGTTTCTTCTACAGGTTCTGTCTTTTCACATACTGGGAAATATTAAATCTCACTATTGGTCTTTTATTGTTTCTTGAAATCTTTTTCTAGGAGAAGTAAATGTATATGTCTTGATCCTATAAGTAAGATACACCTCTTTAGCAGTAAAGAAGAGTAGAGATGTCCTTTTGTTATTTAGAAATCATATATTCTTTTTTCTTAAACTATTATTTTCTTTTAGGGAGATTACTAAGCAGATCTAACACTGAGAAATATGTTGCTATAAGTAAAAATAGAAAAGAAGAGAAAATTATGAAAAATTCGTTTTCAAAAAAACGGAAAATAGAAGTTGCAGATTGTGAAGTTGAAGTTATTCCATTGGCATCAGAAACACCTCCTACAAGTGTGAAAATTGGGGAGTATCCACCTAATTTCAATAACAGTCCAAAAGAAACAGTCACGTAAGTGAGATCTTAGGAACTGAATCAAGATTGATTCCTATCAGTAATCTTTAGCCTGTTTTGTTTTGTTTTGTTTTGTTTTGTTTTACAACTGTAGGCTGGTTGAAAATAGCCCTAGAAGTAACCCCAGCATTGCAGGGCTCAAAGAGCACAGAATCTGCAAAACGTAGGCCAAGCCAAGAGGAACCCCCACCCACTCAACCCACCCACCACCACCACCACCACCACATACACACCACCACCAAAATAAAAAAATAAAGAAGAATCTAGAACTGGCTCAAAGAGCTGAAGTATACACTTTGCTTGTAGGAGCTCTGGGTCCTATAACAGGCATCACACAGCAAGAAAAAAAGTGTGTGGAACGGTCTGAATTTCCACTTTGTTTAATTATTAAAATATAATTTATCGCTGTCCCACAGTGGAAGACCTGGGTACACGAGCTGATTCTGATGCAGTGTATGATGGATAATCCATAGCTGCGCAATAAGGGCTGAGGGCCAGCAGACAGGCTTATTAAGGGTTTAATAGAGCGAAGGGATTGCACTGTGTGCAGTAGGAGGGCATGGGGTTAGAGGGAGGCGAAAGGTGAAATGAATGGTTACTTGGGAAAGATTGGCCTGGGTCTCTGTGATCTCTAAGCAGAAACAAAGTAACAGAATTATTGTCTAGATTGCTGGGTTGTCAGCATCTCACTTCCACACGCAGCGGCCAGTCATAGCCCACCGTCAATCTGTACTAACCCCCTGGGATGTCAGCGCTCCCGGCACCACTCCATCACCCAGGTCCAGGGCCAGAGCACTCACAGGTCAGCCGCTCCAGATGGTTAGGGAGCTTTTCCAGCAGGAACTCCAACAAGCATTTGCCTGACATAATATTCATTTATTCAAAGTGTGCAATGACATTTTGTAAATTTACAGAGTTCTATAACTGTTGCCACAAATTAACTTTTAATATACGTTTAAGGCCTCCAAAACAGTAGTTAGGGAGCCTGGGGGAGGCTCAATCCTGGTGATACTCGGCCAGCCGGGTTTCAGTGCGGCACTGCAGCACTGCTCAGGCCCAGCTCGGCAGTGCTAAGGCTCAAAGTCAAGTCCTCACTTAAGCAAGGATGTGCCTCTAACTTTGAATTATGGTTATAGGGGCTGGAGTTATAATATTGCGGGGAATACATTTGCCTTGCACGAGGCTGACCTGAGTTCAATCCCGGACATCCCATATCTATCGCCCCCCCTGAGCACCACCAGGAGTAATTTCCAAGTGCAGAGTAACCCCTGAGCATCACTGGATATGACCCAAAAAGCGAGGAAGAGGAGGAGGAGGAAGGGGAGGGGGAGGAGGAGCAGGAGGAGGAGGAGGAATCTCTTAAAATATGATTGTATTCCTTCTCAGTGAGGGATTACATAGATATTATTGCATGGATTAATTTCTAGTGGGTATTATGTAATAGTAATGTTTTCTATATTTTTCCAATTAAGAAAAAATTTAGTGCTCTACAGAATAATTTTTATTTTTCCTTTTCAGAGAAATAAAATGTGACACAGCTTCAAGAATTAAGTATCATTCAGTCATTAAAAGTCCTAAAGCCAGGACAGTCAGTATTCAATGCAATGAGGAAAAGAAGGTAAAAAAAAAAAAAAAACAACCCTACAAAATGTAAATGGAACCTGAGAACTTGAAGCTGTCATCTCTTTTTTTTTTTTTTAATTTATTTGTTCTGGCTCTCACCCCATGATACACAGGAGTTACTCCTGGCTCTGCACTCAGGGTCACTCCTGGCATGCTCAGGAGACCATGGGATATCAGGGCAAGTGCCCTACCCACTGTATCATCACTCCGGCCCTTTATGTCACCTTTTTTCTCTTACTTGGTTCAAATTATTTGTGTTACTAATGTGTAAGGCTTCTGGTATTTTTTGAAATGGACATGCTGTTGAAGTATTGGGTCTGTTTCATAGTGGTTTGCATTTTCCCAACTTAGACATATTGAGAATATCACAAGGGTGTTCCACTGAGACTAAGTAGTCAAGTTCGTAGGAGAAGGTAAATTCTTAAGAGTTGATAGTAATACAGAATAGGAAAGAGGATAGAGTAATTTAGGTTAAGGAGAATAAGGTATACAAATAGGAAAATATGAAGGAGAAAAAAGACCTAGACCCTAATGAAAGAAACATCTGGAGCAGCATTTTTTGTGATGAACCATGGAAGGTACACTTAGCAGCCTGAACTGAGGAGAATAACTAGTCAGACTCTAACTTAAAAGAAGAAAGAGATCGGTGCAGGTAAATGAACAGAGACAGACAGTCATAATTGAAGTTAATAGTCAGTCTTGTAGGTAAAAAGTAAGAAGACATCTGCCCTATGTGATGTGCAGATGTTCCAATTGCCTAACAGTGTGTCGTGATGCCATTATCACAGAATCAGGAGAAAATTGTCAGGCCACAGGCTCACTGGAATCTAAGTTTCACCTCCAACTCTACTGCCAGCCAACTGGAGACTGCTCAGAGAGAAGAGAGAGAGAGAGAGAGAGATTTTGTGTGTGTGTGTGTGTGTGTGTGTGTGTGTGTGTGTGTGTGTGTGTGTGTAAAATTGAGCATAACAGTCTTTCTCAGAATTAAGAGAATGAATAAACTTCTGAAACTGGGTGCCATCCAGTGTTTGACATTGTGTACTAAGTACTTGGAAAATATTGACGGTTTCACTACCTGAATATTAATAAAGGTCAATATTTATTGAGTAGATGTTTGAGTGCCAGGCATAGTACTAAGCATATTACCTCCTTTTAAAAGTTGTCATTACCGGGGCTGGAGCTATAGCACAGTGAGTAGGGCGTTTGCCTTGCACGCAGCCAAACCAGGTTTAGTTCCCAGCATCCCATATGGTCCCCCAAGCACCGCCAGGGGTAATTCCTGAGTGCAGAGCCAGGAGTAACCCCTGAGCATCTCCGGGTGTGATCCAAAAAAGCAAAAAAAAAAAAAAAAGTTGTCATTACCATGGGCTGGAGTGATCACACAGCGGGTAGGGCATTTGCCTTGCACACGGCCAACCTGGGTTCGATTTCCAGCATCCCATATCGTCCCCCGAGCACTGCCAGAAGTAATTCCTGAGTACATGAGCCAGGACTAACCCATGTGCATAGCCAGGTGTGACCCAAAAAGCAATAAATAAATAAATTCTAAAAGTTGTCATTCCATTTAAAGTGCTATACTGGCTATCAGCCAAAAAGTAGTAAACCTTTTCTAACCAGGCCGGGGTGGCTGGGGGGAAGCAGGACATGGAGGTGTTCAGGGGGCTGTGTGCCTGTGTGCTGCAGGATGGCTCCCAGGCCTGTTGTGTGAAAAGTATGCTCTGACCCTTTGAGCTGTCTCCCCACCCCTAGGCAATGGTTTTTAGAGTAGAAATTAGCCAAAGAATAGTTTCCCCTTGTACATTTCATAGTTGGGGCCTGATATTAGCAATCCAGTAGTAGAATTAAGGGACACAACAACTGTATTTGAATTTTAGCCTAAAAAATATCTTGATGTTCTACAGCTTTGTGAAATGACTAGAAGCATTACCCAACCAGAAAGCTCCATCATTTCAGATTCCTCCTGATACAGACTTTGAGGCTTTTCCTGAATAAATCTTGTAATTACAGTTTATGAATCTTGATGAAAGATGCTTAACTGCTAAACTCTGTTTTTCCTAACCTAGAACTTGAAGAACTCTCCCTTGTTTCCTTCTGAGGGATTTGCTTCCACCAAGTCCGTCACCTCAGAAGATAGTGATGGATTTATACCAACCCGAGTATATCTGAATTCTAAAACCAAGGACATGAAAAGTAGGCTTTGTTTCACTTCATGATTACTTTCCTTTATCATTTTTTTTATCTCTCGTTCAATATTCTACTCCTTTTATCAGATTCCATAACATGTTTAATTCTTCACAGAAGTTACCCCTTGTCTAGATGAGAAGTTGGTGAGCTATAGCTTGTGGACCAATTCCAGCCTCCCCCCTAGTTAAGGTCCGTAACCTAGTTCTAGAGAGATTGTACAGGAGCTTAGGCTCTTGCCTGGCATACAGCCAACACTGGCACCACATTGGTGCCCCAGGAGTTGCCAGAGCCTACTCCTGAGCACAACCTGAAATAGCCCACAACCACCTCTGAGTATGAACCAAAATGAAATACAAAAGGAAAAAATCTGTGATCTAAGATAAAGTTCACCCTTTTAAGTAATTGGGAAAAGTAAGGTAATTCTTTTGGGACACTTGGGAATTATATGAACTTAAATTTCAGTGTCTATCAACAAAGTTTCACTGGAACCAACCAGGTCATTCTTTCAAGAAGCCTCAACTACTTTCCTGCTGTAGCAGCAGAAGTGATCAGTCCTATCAGAGACCATCCAACCCACAACATCTGAAATATGGATGACTTGGCCCCTGCCTAGATGCAGCAGAGGGACTTGCGGCCTGGCAAACGATGCTCAGCAAAAGAAAACAGTTTTTAAGTACCTGAGTGCTTGCCTTCCAGTTTTGTTAGTAGTAGCACTGCCATCACTAAATTCCCAGTCCACGAAGCTGGATTTCAGTGCTTTGCATCTCACTGCATCCCTCAGTGGAGAGACTTTGCTGACGACTCTTCCTGAAGGGCTGGCCAGCTTCCCTGCCTCTGCTTTCCTAGCACTCCACCTGATCCTGAAGAAAGGAGCCAGGAGGAGAAAAGGCAGCTTCTTCACAGAATAAGGCTGCGAAGGAGGAAGAAGTCTTCTACCCATCTTAGATTTTCCAGATGGATCCCCATAAATTAGGCTGACAAAAGATAGATTGAAAGATTACTACTATATGTTATCAGCCACATGAGTAAAACATATGAAACACAGGGAATATTCAGAAATAAGTAATTTATAATTTAAGGTGGCTTAGAACTCTTAATTAACCTGCCACCATAACCAAATAACAGTAAATTTTTACTATTTCTTTGGATTGAACCTAGGGCCTAACACATGCACGGCATATATTACAGGCTCTACAGAAATATACTGTTAGGACTGAAATTTGACTACACGCAAGCACATATGCAGAAACAGTAATAATTAAACCAAGAACAGAAATTTGGGGCTGCTTAGTTGGCACAAATGACTTTTGTTAAATGAATGATTTTGTTTTGTTTTGTTTGGGGCCACGCTCAGCAGTACTCAGGGCTGACTCCTGGCACTGTGCTCAGGAATCACTCCTGGCGGTCTCGGGGTACCATATGGGATCCTGTGAATTGGACCCAGATTGGCTGTGTAAAGGGAAACACCTCACCCACTTACTGTACTATCACTCCAGCCTGATTTTATTTTTAAATGAAATAAAATCATTTTGCATGATTTTATTGCCTTGTATCTGTGAGATCCTGCATTCACTCCCTGACACCGCAAAACATGAAAGATTTTATTTCTTTTGTTTGATATGAAGTCATACTTCTGAATATCCTCAAAAATATTTTCATTATTGGATAAGAAAGAGTTAAGCAACTAATCACTTTATGAAATATTTTGTTTGTGAAGTATAATTGTTTGGTAGTCCTCTGGTAAGAATGCCCGCTGTCTGAAGCTTGTGGCATGTGGCTGACAGGATCCTCCCAGGCATTTTTTTTTTTTGACTTTATGCCCTTGGTATTTCTAGAGAACTTTCTAAATACCGTCTGTTAAATACAGTCTGTATACTTAAATACAGACTGCGGAGTTGAAGAGGATGAAGAAGCGTAAATTGGTATGTAAGAAGAAGAGATTAAAAATACAATAGGAAGGGGGCCAGAGTGATAGTGTGGATGACCCACGTTCAATCCCTGGCACTCCCATATGGTTCCCTGAGCCCTGCCAGGAGTAACATGTGAGCACTGCCATGTGTGGCCCCAAAACAAAACAAAATGTATAATAGAAAGGAAGATGTAGATTCATAATAAAAAGCAATTATATATACAAAAGGGGCAGAATTTAGAACTTGATTCCTAAGTTTGTACACCACTAATCATTTATTATTGTGGCAGTAACTAGCATTTAATTACTTTTGCTCTCAGCATTATTGCTTGGCCACCTGTATTTTCTGATAACTTTTTCCAAATTGTTTATTAGAGGATGCAAGCTCAAAGGAAGTTGAGGATTCTGAAGACAACCTGGCGACTGAATCAGATGTGATAGATATAACTAAATGTAGAGAGGAAATTCCTCCAAGGTTCCGATGTAACAATGAAACATTGAATAATAAGAATATTATAAGGAAATTGGATGTTCAAATAGAAAAGCCCCATGAGAAAGAATCTCCAGCATGTCAGAATCAACAGGCCTGTCATGATGAAGAGCTTCCAGGCGAAACCAGCAATAACGCTTCATCTGATTCCCTGAAGAGGTCAAAGAACAAGATTGAGTTCTTACTGGATGCCAGGAGAGAAGGCAATGTGGGCCGCTTTCTCAATGTGAGTATGTGGGCTCAGATTCACATTCCTAAACAACTGTTTTTCTGTGCTTCTTAACAGAAACACCAGAAACATAGAATTAACAGAGATTCTAAATCCAGATACCTGAGTCTGAATGCTAGTTCTGCACTTACATGACCTAAATCGCCTTTTCTGTTCCTTGTCTTTCACTTCTGATAATAGCACCTCTCTGATGGGATCGCATTTATTTATTTATTTTTAATTGAATTGCTGTGAAATCCACAGTTACAGAGCTGTTCGTGCTAAGGTTTCAGTCATACAGCATTCCAACACTTGTCCCTCCATCAGTGCACATTTCCCACCAACAATGTCCCAGCTTTTCTCCCCTCAAACCCCCTCCCCCACGGTCAGCATTCTCGTGCACTCTCTCTACTAAGAGGGTATCATCTTCGTTCCTTTACCTATTTTCAAAATGCAGTTCTCATCCAGAGTGATCATTTCTGACTTTCTTTGTCTAATAGGATTTTAGATGGATTAAATGAGACATACTGCTAAACAATACTAAGAGTACTAATTAACATAGAGAAAACATTTTCTTGAGGGAAAATATAAGAAATGAGTTAACAGTAATTTTATTTTATTTTATTGAATGAGTTGCTGAATTTGTTTCTTCCAAAAATCATAATGATACACAGAATCACTTTCATTTTTACATCTTTTTTATTCTTTTATGTATTTTTTAATTAGGGGTCTGCCAAGAAGTGTTGAGGGGACCAGTGATACTCAGGCAACCAGGCAGCTGGTTCAGTATTCAAGCTGTCAGTGCAGTGGAGCTGGGGGCCACCAGAGCCACCCCAGAAGTGCTCCAGTGCTCAAGGACCACTAAGTTTCCTCCCAGCAGTTTTGAAGGCAGTGGGGGTGGGGAGAGGGACCGGGACATGTGGGGACTGAGTTTTGAGCTCAGAGCCTTGACCCCCAAGCCACCTCCTGAGCCTCTCCCCTGAGTGATGTAACACTATAGGCTTTACTCAGAAGTGCTTCTGTTAAAAAATAAAAATGAGTTGGAGGTATTTATGTTTTATTTATTCATACTAAATTTTGCATGATCTATTGGATTAGTGTAGGAAAACCAATATATTTACCAGAATGTTGTGTCTCACTCCCATAAGCCTTTTTCTTTTGTCCTCGGTTCATAATCATTTTGCTGTTTTGTTTGCATGTCTGCTTTGGATGTTTTAGTGAGATGATAGAGGAGTGACCTGTATTGTTGGTCACATCTCCTGGGTAGTGTGGAATCCACGCTGTCTTGAGGCTTCCCTCTTAGATTCCTGCCATCTCATTCCTCCTCCCATCACACATTATTAGAGAACTCTCCAAGGAAGAACAGTAATCCCTCCTTCAACCGTGACTCCATGTCTAGCAAAGTGGATCATGTGGACTCCCTGAACCACTGTTCTAAAGCTGAGCCAGGACCTGCTGCATCCCCCTGCCCCCCTGTGCCCCGCTTACTCACTGCTTACCATTTCTGAGAGAGCGAACAGAGTCTCGGGGGAAGGTTCAGCCTTTGATCCCTCCACACGGCCTTGCTAAAGGTCCCCTTACTGTAGCTTACCTGGCCTTCATTTTTCCTGATCTCTAACAGCTCTTGGGAGGGACAGCTTTGACTTTTCCCTTAAAGTGAAGGTAAAGGAAAGAAAACAGTTCCCGTGACTCATAGGTTTTTGACATCTTTAAGGTAAACTTCATGCCTGTTTTAAATGTGACCTTTGACTGGTTTGTGTACTCCTCTGGGTCTTACATGCTACTCAGCCGGCACCAGAAGAGAAAAAGTAGAGTATCTTTAAAAGCAGAGCTTTTCCTTGCTAAGTGAATCTACTTACTTGGTTTTTCTCCTTTTTTTTTCTTTTTTCTTTTTTCTGTTGATTTGTTCGGATACGTGGCCAACAAAAAGTAGAATCCTCTCCTCTATTCCTCTGCCCACCATCTGCCCTCTCTCTGCACCTTGCTTGCTTCTCCACTGTCACCCAACAAGGCAAAAGTGGAAAAGGAACCATGAGAGCAGCTCAGAGCAGAGGGCTGGCGTGCTCTGTCCCACCAGTGGGATTGAATGGGGCTGGTCAAGATGATGCGGCAGATTTCAGCTCCCAAGGGAGCACGATGGCCAGGCCTCCCTGGTTTCTAGCAGAGAAAAACAAATGCACACAGGTCCTGCCCTGGCCTGGCCTCCTGTACTCACTCTTTGCTTCCTCCCTTTCTCCCTGCCTTTCTTCTGATTTCCTTCCCACACTTCTGTTCTTCTCCTTCCACTCTCCCTCCCTTCCCATTTTTCTGCATAATTGACATTCACATAATTTAAACAACAAAGTTAAAAGGCATACGGTATACATACGTGCAGCCGATCAGGGTTATTTAAAGATAACTGTGAGCTTGCTTGATTAAAAACTATTGAGTAAAGCTTACCAACCAACACTGAAAAAAAGTATGACAGGAAATTATGGAAGCTAAATGGTAGTAAATATGTCCAAGAAATATTGTAGGGATTTGATTCTTAGTGAATGTGGTGATACATGAATATGTAGAGATGTGCCTAATGTCAACAGAATAACACTGGAATGATGATAATAGGAGGAAATGTTAGAAGTTTTGGGAAAAGAATAATTAGTATTTATGTGTAGTAGTGAAATTAATTGCTTCCACACTTCCTATTTCCAGACGGTATTTTGAACTGTAATGTAAAAGTCAAATCATGTACTTTCTTCATATTCATACTTGAGAAGCCCCCATTACCCTGCTTCCTCCACTTTTTTTTATTACTTTCATATGTATTCTTAGAATGTTCTTTAAGCAAATATAAAAATACATGTTCTTGTTTCTCCTTTTTTCTGTTAAAAAATAGCATATGCTCTACATCTCGGTTTTTAATCTGCCAATATACCCTGGACATCTTTTCCCATCAATCACGGTCACGGTCACAGTCTTCCTGTTGTTCATCGATTTGCACAAGCAGGCCCAGTAACGTCTCTATCATGAGACTTGCTGTTACTGTGTTTGGCATATCGAATACGTCACGGGTAATTTGCCAGGCTCTGCCGTGCGGGTGAGATACTCTCGGTAGCTTGCTGGGCTCTCCGAGAGGGGCAGAGGAATCGAACTCGCGTCGGCCATGTTGGCTGCATGCAAGGCAAGCGCCCTACCCGCTGTGCTATCACAGCGGTAGGGTGTTTGCCTTGCATGTGGCTGACCTGGCTGACCCGAGTTCGATTCCTTCCCATCAATACAAAGATATAATTCTTCATTATTTGCATTGTTAGTTATGTAGAATTCCATTGTGTGGATATGCCAAAGATTATTTTTCCAGGTCAATAGTATCTGAGTTATTTCTAAACTCTTTGTTATAAAAAAAATTTGATGAGTACTCTTTCTTATACATAGATATATGTTCAGATGTATCTGTAGAATTCTTTACCAGATAATGCAGTTCTTAAATAAAAGGATAAATGCATTTATAATGATAATATCAATAGCTTATCTTCTATAGGGATTTATAACATTTTGCATTTCAGTGGGATAAAATTATAAGTCAGAACATTGCTATTCTGGATAGGTTCCTGATATTAATAGAATTGTAATATCGTACAGATAAGCCCCCAAAAGGAAAGAAAGAAAAATAAATGATATGTGTTGGAAACAATGGTATTTTCATGCTTTAACTTAAAATAAGGCATCAAAATTTTATTCAGTGTCTAATCTCTGTGTTTGATTTTTTTTTTTCTAACAGCATAGCTGTTGCCCAAATCTTTTGGTACAAAATGTTTTTGTAGAAACACATGACAGAAATTTTCCACTGATGGCATTCTTCACCAACAGGTTTGAATTTTATGATTTAATTTTCAAATTGTGGATTTAAAAAGAACAATCAGAAAATATGAACAGCAACCAAGCTACAGTATCTCTCCAGCCCCTAAATTATTATTTTCTCCTAGCATTAGTGCCTGAAAGGGCTAAGGATGACAGGACTCAGTTCAGGGGATAACTGACATCAAATGCCACATCTTCGTAAGTCAGAACCACCCCCACTAATGCAGCGCAGACTCATCACAACGCCGAGTTCTACTCTTGGCAAATTGTGCCTCCTTCCAGGTGTACTGACACATTTCTTCTCTCTTAAGATTTTATTGTAGATTTGAAATAGAACTCATTAATTAGTCTTAATGAAAGAGCACCCCTATTCGATGGGCGTCCAGGAGCAAGAATAATCATATTTTCTTGAGGGTGGTTGATATTTTTATGAAAATTGATGACAGTCAATTACTTTGGCTCATCTTGTAGTTATTCTCGATGATTTATATTGTGTTTAAATTTTTTAATTGTTTTTCAATTTCTACATTTTAGGTATGTGAAAGCAAGAACAGAACTAACATGGGATTATGGTTATAAAGCTGGGACTATGCCTGAGAAAGAAATTCTCTGCCAATGTGGATTTAATAAGTGTAGGAAAAAGATATTATAAATATGTAGTCATTGCCTGCTGGTAAAATGAACACACCAAACTGAAATTAGAGCCATGTGACAGCACACTCAAACTGGAATTCCTTCTTGGTCTGACAAAATTCCTCTCAGTTTTCCCTTGTTTGTGAGGGCTTCTTTTGTGACTTAGAAGCGCAAGGAACAAAATACAGACTTTCATAAACTTAGAATATCTCTTTATTCTTACTATTATTTAACTTCACATGAGTAAGATAAAAGTTTATTTTATGTGAAAACTCATTGTACAGTTTGTAACTTATTTGTAAATTATAAAGAGCTAGAATTCAACTATTCTTTTGTTTTTGTTTTTGTTTGGGGATCACACCGGCAGTGCTCAGGGGTCACCCCTGGCTCTGCACTCAGGAATCACTCCTGGTGGTACTGGGGGCCCATATGGGATGTCAGGGGTCAAACTCCAGTTGACCACATGCAAGGCAAATATCTTATGTGCTATACTATTGCTCCCGCCCCAAATTCAACTATTCTCTTTTTTTTTTTAATGTAGGAGTATTGCTATTTATTCAGCCATTGATTAGGCTGATTGAATTGGGCACGAACTCTGCCTAATTTTTTTTCCCTTTTTATACATTTATTTATTGAATCACCGTGAGAGCAGTTACAAACCTTTTGGGTCTAAGTCTCGGTCATACAATGATGAAACACCCGTCTCTTCACCAGTGCCCATTTTCTATCACCAAAAACCCAGTATACCCCCCAGCCCACACCCTCCCCCTACCTGTGGGGCAGATGATTTCTACATTACTCTCTCTCTCTACTTTGATTACATTCAATATTTCAACACCAGACCCCCCATTATTATTTGGGATTTTACCCTAACACTCAGATCTGCCAAAAAGGCTACCGTAGACAATTTGTTTTCTATTGCTGGTTATGAATAACATATGATGTCACGTGACTGAAGTAGTGGCTTTGCAATTTTGGAATTCCGAAATTTTAACAGTTAAATCTGGAGGGATTTCTGCCAAAACCTGCTGGCAGAAATTCCAAGATTTGTTCTTGAATCTCTAGGACTATGGCTGTTAAGCACCTTGATCAGGAGCAAGAAAGTCCATTTGTGGGCAGCAGCCCGGGGTCTTTTCGGGGCAGGGAGGAAAGGGCCGGCTCCACCCCCATCATGTGAGGCGCTGGGTGTCTCATCACTGTGGGCCCAAACTTGACTGTCCAATGGCCTCTGGAGGATGACGGCCACAGAATTGCCAAAAGGGAACAGGTGGAGGGACAACACCCTTTCCCCCTTGGGGTGGCCTGGTGACAGTAACCTACTGAGGGGACCGGACGCATTTCTGCCAAAAGCTGCTGGGTTCTGAGATTTGTTTCTGATTCTCTGGTATCATGGCCATTACGCAGCTTGATCAGGAGCCAGAGAGGCTGTTCGTGGGCAGCAGCCCAGGGTCTCGTTGGGGCAGGTAGGAAAGGGCCGGCTCCACCGCCATCCTGTGAGACTCTGTGTGTCTCGTCACTGTGGGCCCAAATCTGACTATCCTCTGGAGGATGCCGGCCACTGAGCCGCCAAGGGGGAGCAGGCGGAGGGACAGCACCCTTTCCTGGAGTGGCCTGGCATCAGTAACCTACTGCAGGGACTGGACGCATTTCTGCCAAAAGCTACTGGGTTCCAAGACCTGCCTCTGAGTCTCTGGGATCATGGCCGTTAAGCAGCTCTATCAGGAACCAAAGAGGCCTTGCCGCCAATTATAATAGCTGAGGCAGAGGTGGTTTGTGGGTGTGTCTCCCCCATACCTAACTTTTGGCCGTTACTTTCTTGGTAAACTTGGCCCCAAGTTGTTGGGGTCTGGCCAAAGGCACAGCAGCAATTTTGGGGTATCAGGACGTCTAACGGCACCATCAGGCTGCTGATATACTCGCCTCACAGGTACAGATTGACCTGCTGGCGGCTCCATACCCTCAAAATTCAGCTATTCTTAATGGCTTCTGTAATTATTATCATTGAGTTCATGCCCTGAAAGGGCCCAATTTCATACCTTCAAGATATATTTAGGTTTAATTCCTGGCAAATAATATACCATTATGAGCCATAAGGTCAACAGAGCCCGCAAAATATGTGAAAACCAAAGTCAACATTACTTCCCAGTGTTTGGTTACTTATTGGGGAAGCTCTACCTGGGCCAGTGAGACGCTTCCTATCTAGTCCTGTGGCTGAGAAGGGGGTCGGGGAGTTCTCCAAAGGGGAAGGTTTACTGTGACTGCAGTGCAGTTGTGTTCTCAGATTCTCTTTATTCCTGCACTTACCAACATGGGCAAAAAGAGAGGAATGGAAGTCGGGAAGAACTGGTTTTTTTTTTTTTTTTCTTTTTTGGTTCTTACTAGAGTCGAGTTATAAGAAAAGAGATAGTTTGAAATCATCAGAATTCACTTATTTAGGCCAGAAAGGGATCTTCTGAAGCAAGAATTTTATTTAAACACAATTCTACTGAGCTGCCAAGGCTGAAATTGCCTCTTGGAATTTTCAGGGCATGATGTACAAATTGTTTTGCTAGAAATAAAGGAAAAGGATCACTTTGCTCTAGGGTACTAACCCTTATCATTAAGTCATACTGGGACTGGGAATCACCAGAAGTCAGAACTTACTGCATTACAGAGATACACACCTCTTTGCCAGGAACTTCCCCCTTTGGAACACTCAAAAGAACTAATTACATGTTCTGGCTTCTGGAAGTTGCATATATTCTTTCTGAATTTTGTTCTAGGTTAAGTTAGTTACCCCCCAAACAAAATTTAAAAATTAAGTTTAGAACAAATTTAATTTCTTTTGGGGGCTGGGGAGATAGCACAGCGGGTAGGGCGTTTGCCTTGCACGCAGCCAACCTGGGTTCGATTCCCAGCATCCCATATGGTCCCCTGAGCACCGCCAGGAGTAACTCCTGAGTGCAGAGCCAGGAGTAACCCCTGTGCATCACTGGGTGTGACCCAAAAATCAAAAAAAAAAAAAAAGCAAATTTAATTTCTTTTTTTCTTTGGAAGAATTGGCCCCTTCCAGCGTGCTCAGATTGCTGTGCTCAGGACCTGCTTCCAGTAGTGCCAGGGACATAGTGATAAGTGATATTCATTACCCACAGATGAACCCAACTCCTTATTCCCTGTACTGTCTCCCTAGCGCCCAGTTTAGTTTTTAAAAAACTGTTGAATGAGATGAAAATTAATTTCCTATAAGTCAAAAAATTAAGAAAAGAAGCAGAAAAAGTATAATTCACCGACCAGTAGACATACTTGGAAGGGTCAGGAGCCCATTAAATGGCAGTATAGTGGTAGGAGATTAAGGGAATGTATTATAGTGAAGATGCTTGATCAGTATGTAAAACACTTTTGTATTAATCCTGACATTTTGATCTACTTCAATCCGTACTGGTTCATTGTCTTAGCATCTTGCATCAAAATACCTTTGTTTCTTTTATTTCCGATCTGTGTCTAGTTCAATCCCATGATTTCCCTTTTTGTTTCTGTATTTATTTTTGTTTACTCCCAATATTGGTAAAGTATATCCTTCAGTAGTTTTTGTTAAGGAAAAACAAAAAGCAAATGTTTTTAAACTGTGCATGTTTGAAAATGCTATTTTACCCTTTACTTGGTTTCTACTTTGTTTTGGGGGTGGGGGTGGAGGAGGGTTGGTTTTGGGGCCTCACCCGGCTGGCTGTGCTCAGTGATTACCCCAACTCTGTGTTCAGAGATTACTACTGGAGGGACTCGGGCGACCCTGGGGGGTGCTGGGGATTGAACCTGGTTCAGCCATGTGCAAGGTTAACTCCCTACTTGCTGTCCTATCACTCCAGCCCCTTAGTTTCTACTTTGAAGGGTATAAAATTCCTGACTTGCCTCTCACTTTTGAAAGAATCTACTGTTGCTGCTGAAAAGTTTAAAAAACACTCACTTCTGGGGCTGGAGAGATAGCACAGCGGGTAGGGCATTTGCCTTGCACGTGACCAACCCGGGTTCGGTTTCCAGCATCCCATATAGTCCCTTGAGCACTGCCAGGAATGACTCCTGAGTGCAGAGCCAGGAGTGGTCCCTGTGCATCGCTGGGTGTGACCCAAAAAGCAAAAAATAAAAAATATACAAAAATAAAACTCGGGTTTGAAAAAAAAAAAACTCACTCACTTCTGGCTTCCAGGGTGAATTCTGAAGTCAAATGTGATTCCGTTATATCTCGTACATGTGATTGATTTTTTCTCTTCTTTAAAGCTTACAATATTATTTTGTTCCAATGTTCAGTTCCTGGAAGGACATTTTATTCCATAAACCAGGTATTTGGCAGGATATTTCAAAATAAAAATTTTGTCCAGGGACTCTAGACATGGGTTAAGGTGCTTGCCTTGCAGATGCTGATTCAAATCAAAGCACCGTATATGATCCCCTGAGCACTGCCCGAAATCATGCCTGAACAGAAATAGGCATAGCTCTTCTGTACCCCTGGATGTGACTCAACACCCCACCTCCCTGCCATCACCATCACCACCAAAGAAAGAAAAGAGACTTTGTCAGTTCAGAGAAACTGTTTTGAACTATTTAATGATTCATGAGTTCTCTCTTTCTGGAATTCCTATTACCTAGGTGTTAGTCCAGTTCGGTTTTTTAAATGATTTTTTACTTTTTTTCCCCAATTTTGATCTCTAGAACTTATTTTTATAAGGTTGTTCACAATCTATTACATTCAATATCCCAACACCAACCCCAACACCATTACACCTTACCCACCACCATTATTTTGAATTTTCCCAACCACCATCCAAGCCTGCCCTAAAAGCAGGCCCTAAATAATTTATTTTGTATTGCCTGTTATGAACAATTCTCTAAAAATGATCAAAATCAATTTCTTTAGAAGAAATGTGTGAAGATTGTTGTATTCCACCCTGGAGCCATTGAGCCTTTGTAAAAGAGAGTACTAACATATTGTTACAGATTGAGCCTTGTGTGCTTTTCTTTTTAAGTTCCAGGAAAAGTTTATTTAACTGCAGTAAATTTTCTGTAACAAACCTTAGCAAGCTACATTTTTTTAAATGTAGGAGTATTGCTATTTATTCAGCCATTGATTAAGCTGATTCAATTTATTTATGTTCTCTGAAGCAAGGCCAGTAATAGGCTTTACAGGGTGGCACTGGAGCTGGTTCGTGGGGGTGACTGCCAATGCTTCCATGTGTATTGGGAAGTCGGGGGAGGTAGTTCACCCCAACTCCATGAAAGCCTGGAGACTTCAGTCACAAAACCCGCATACCCAAATTTTCTGCAGATTATATCTTGGTGAGGTCCGTCCTAAGATGGTAGAGTCAGGCCGGGGGAAGGCAGCAATTTTGGATTGTGGAAGCGAGTGGTTGCCAGGGGCTCTGCTTAGGCAGGCACAAGCCAATCTGCCCCCCTCTGGTTTACCCCAGTCTGTTCAGCCATGCGAGAGTCCAAGATTAACTGTGGCTTTTGCTGTCTTTCGAGATTCATCTATGTGTCTCTGAGATAAGGCTAGTAAATGAGCATGTATATAGCTAAGCCGGAGGTGGTTTGTGAGCCTGGCTCCACCTACCTAACTTTTGTGGTTTTTTTTTTAAGTAAGTTTTTTTGCTTTTTGGGTCACACCCAGCGATGCACAGGAGTTACTCCTGGTTCATGCACTCAGGAATTACCCCTGGCAGTGCTCAGGGAACCTATATGGGATACTGGGAATTGAACCCAGGTCAGCTGCATGCAAGGCAAATGCCCCACCCGCTGTACTATTGCTCCAGCCCCACTTTTGGCCATTTAATTTCTTGGTAACTTGTTCCCAAGTTGTTGGGGTCCAGCCAAAGGCACAGCGACAATTTGCAGGCGTTAAGAAGACTGAAGGCACCATCAGGCTTCTGATGCACTTGCCCCACAGGTACAGGTTGACCTGTTGGTGGCGCCATACCCCCATGTGCTAATACTTTTCGCATTTCTTTTTCTTTTTGGGTCACACCTGGCGATACATAGGGGTTACTACTCCTAGCTCTACCCTCAGGAATTACCTCTGGCGGTGCTCAGGGAACCATATGGGATGCTGGGAATCAGCATGCTGGGTCAGCCATGTGCAAGGCAAACGCCCTACCCGCTGTGCTATTGCTCCAGCCCCAGGAGGTAGAATTCTTTAGACTGTCAGCAGATGGAATCCCAAATCAAACAGCCTTTAAAAGAAAAGATGGAAAACCTTGAGTAAAGTTAGGCTGACTCCGTGATGTAATGATCTCATGGAGGGCTCATCCAGCAGTCCCCTGTGGGGGGGGCAGAACTGAGGGGTGGCCTTCCTGTTCCTAGCTAGTCAAAGAAAAGGTTCCACTCCCTAGCATGGAATAAGAGCTCTCAGAGAGCCAAACGGTGCCACTCACACCAGTTGCTACAGACGAGCGGGACTTACCCAGATCTGCCCTGGTCCGGGGCTGGCACTTCCTGGGAGGGAGCCGACAGCTTATCGCCCAAATGGAATTGACTACAGCTGGCGCCTCCCAGCCCTCAACCCGATAGGGCGAGCCCCTCAGGCCCTGGCCATCGCCACCCCACACTAAGGTGAATGAATGATGTGTGAAACAACCCTAATCCAGTGCTTGTGAGGTGCCAGCAAACAGGAGGCAGCTTTGCACAGCCTGGCACACTGGGCACTGGCAGGGCTCTATACTGCCGCTGCAGCTGGGGCTGAGGTGACCTCCCAGGAGCCAGTGGGGGCCCGGAGAGGGAAGCAGAGACAGAATGGGGGTAGGGGGTGGGGGTTCTAGAGAGGGAAACGATATACAAGAGCCTGTACAATCGTGACCACAGGACTCTTCATGGCATTTTTTTTTTTAAGATTTTATGGAGCTCTCTTGGCTTGGTGGCCAGCCACACATGCTAGGGGAAAAGGCAGCTCAGATAGAGAAGGGAGCACCAAATAAAGGGTGTTGGGAGGATCCTCCCAGGATGGGAAAGCATGCTGAAAGTATAGACCGAACATGATTGCCATTCAATGCCTCTTTTGCAAACCACAGCACCCAAAAGGAGAGAGAGAACACAGGGGATTGCCCTGCCACAGAGGCAGGGGGGGATGGGGGGATGGGGGTGGGAGGGATACTGGGATCCGTGGTGGTGGAAAATGGGCACTGGTAGAGGGATGGGTACTTAATCATTGTATAATTGAAACACAAACACAAAAATTTGTAAGTCTACAACTGTACCTCTTGGTTTGTCACTAATAAAAAAATAAAATAAAATAAAATAAAAAAAATAAAATGGAAAAAAAAGACTCAAAACAATAAAATACATAGATGATAAAAAAAAAGATTTTCCGGAGCGCTCATGAAGGGTATGGCAGAGACAGGAAACTATCCCCCACACCGGTCCATGAGTGGACTCTGGGTTTTTGGCAGAGTGACTAATGCTGCAGTGAACATCTCTAGACAGATATCTTGTGTACTTGCTTGAGTAAAACACGTTCCCAGGCATGCCGCGGCCTTGTCAAAGAGGATTCCCTTCACAGTTTTTCAAACATGCTGACAAGCTCTCTACTTTATAGTCCCGTTTGTAGGGGTGAAAGTGCTCTCTTCCCAGCCCTTCACAAAAGTGAACATCACGAGTCTTGTAGATCTGGCTTGCTCTTCAAACGCATGTTCTCCCTTGAACACCATCTCACTTGCTCGTCTCCATGTTTCTTGGCTTGCTTATTTCCTCTCTAGAGAAGCCAGTGTTCTCTCTTTCCTTGAAACATCATTTGAAGCAAATTTTTGTTCAATAGAAACTAACTTGCCTTATTAAAAAAAGAAAATTGTCAACCTTTGTCAGCCTGGCCAAATTTTGCCTTGCCTCTCCCTGAAACCTGGAGGGGCTGAATTCACTAGGTCTCCCCCATCACCCCTCAGGTCACCCCTCCCCCCCCCCCGCCCCCCCCCTCCCCCCGCGGTTCCTCTGCAAACCTAGAAGGTAGCAGCAGCCCCACCTTGCGGCTACAGCCAGCACTGCAGTAACTCTCCTGCAGAGAGGCTGGAGACCCCCGACCCCTGCACTGCAACTTTATATCTCTGCAGAGCCAGCCCTGGGGAGGTGCCAGCGACTACCTTCTGCAGACGTGACTAGCCCCACACTTGAGCATTCCAGCACTTGGAGAAAAACATGCAGATGTGTTAACTGATCTCATGGCTCCAAACTTCAAACAGACCTTCCACAAGTCTCCCTCCCTCTCACCTACTTAACAGCCTTTCAAGAGATAGTACAGCCTAACAAGAGATAGTACAGCAGGTAAGGTGCTGTCTTGATTGCAGCCAACCTGGGCAGGTTTAATCCCGTGAACCTTAGAGGGTGATCCCTGAGTGCAGAGCCTGAAGTCAGCCCTGGGCAGTACTGGATGTGGCCCAAAGGCCTTTCTCTACCTGTGCCCAAGTTGATGACAGTGTTTGATTTTATTTCTGTATAGACTTAATTTTTGTTATTGGTTTGGTTTTGCTTTGGTTTTGGGTTCACACCCAGTGGCACAAGGCTTACTCCTGGCTCTCCGCTCGGGGATCACTCCTGGCAGACTCGGGGGACCATTTGGGGTGCTGGGGATTGAACCCAGGTCAGCTGTGTGCAAGGCAAACGCCTGCCTATTGAACTACCCATCAGTCTGTCTCCTGGATTGGTTTTTAGTTTTTGCGCTGGTGACAGGACTTGGAGCTTTGGTCTGCGAAGCACATGTCCATGAGGCTCTCTCCCCAACCACATACATTTTTTTTCCAGATATTCATGATTTTTTAAAAAATAATGTAGGAGTACTGCTATGTTTTTTACTTTCTTTTTTAAAAAATTTTATTAGTGAAACACTATGAGGTACAGTTGTATACTCACAAATTTTTGTGCTTGGGTTTCAATTATACAATGATCAAGTACCCATCTCTCCACCAGTGCCCATTCTCCACCACCACGGATCCCAGTATCCCTCCCCCTCATCCCCCCCATGCCACCGTGCCTCTGTGGCAGGGCTTTCCCTTTTGTTCTCTCTCTCTTATTGGGTGTTGTGGTCTGCAAAAGAGGCATTGAGTGGCAATCATGTTTGGTCTATAGTCTACTTTCAGCATGCATCACCCATCCTGGGAGGATCTTCCCAAGACCCTTTATTTGGTGCTCCCTTCTCTATCTGAGCTGCCTTTTCCCCTAGCATGTACGGCTGGCCTCCAAGCCATGGAGTGAACCTCCTGGTACTTATCTCGGCTATTCTTGGGTGTTAGTCTCCTATTTTGTTACTTTATGTTCCCCAGATGAATGCAATCTTTCTATGTCGGTCCCTCTCTTTCTGACTCATTTCACTTAGCATGATACTCTCCAGGTAGGAGTACTGCTATTTGTTCAGCCATTGATTAAGCTGATTGAATTGGGCATGAACTCACGCAACCACATACATTTTTAATATTTATTTTTATATTTTAAAAAACTTGAAGGGAAGTGTTAAGCCACAGCCCTGGGCTGTGCTCAGGTATCACTTCTAATGGTGCTTGGGGAACCATACACAACATCAGGGACTGAACCAGGTTTGGTGAAGATGCAAGGCAAGAGACCTAACAAGCCTTTTTTTTTTTTTTCAAAGCCAACAGCTTTGACTTCCCTTCTTCTTTCACAGAACAGAGACGGGAGGCCACAGGTCCCAGCACCATCAGGGTCAGGCAGTGTCTGATCAAGTACCCATCTCTGTTCACACCCAGAGGGCGCTAGGACTCCGAGTTCTCAGTGCCGGGCGCAGCAGCTACACTTGTGCAATCCCGTTTGAAGGTGCATCCATGGGTCCAGTTCTGAGGGCAACAGGGCAGAACCTTTTCTTGGAGGACAAACATTTGCAGTCTTTGCACTGGCAGGGCTCACGTGGGTACAGGCGCCGCAGGGACACTGGGTTCATCTGGCAGCCCATCCATGAGGATGGAGGCTGGTCCAGGTGGAGGCGGTAAGGATGGGGAGACTTGGAAAGGGAGTCTGAGTCCCTAACTAGCCTTACCCCCAGCCCAGCCCCTGTTTCTTATATTGTACTATAAAACTTAGGATCAACACACTCCCTCCATCAAGGATGTGCCTTAAGGC
This sequence comes from Sorex fumeus, assembly GCF_029834395.1. NCBI lineage: Eukaryota > Metazoa > Chordata > Mammalia > Eulipotyphla > Soricidae > Sorex > Sorex fumeus. Next base: position 14,458,502 of record NW_026606152.1, read on the forward strand.
TGGGTCCTCAGGGGAGCAGATGGTTGTTCCACTCTCACTACTGCTCAGATTCAAATCTAAGTAAAGGATCTTCGGCTGATGCATGCTTTTGATGAAAGTCTCTCTCTCAAGCTTTCTCCTTGAGTGATGTTCATTCATGTCCACCCAAGAGTCTAGACTCGTGTCATTACTCTGGGTTCCCTTGCCCCTTTTCAGGTCTATGAAGGAATGTCTCACTTGGGCGACTGGCTTCCCATCGAGAGAGACAAACCAGGCTTGGGGATGTGGGCAGGGTTTTCCTTTGGACGGTTCCAGGAGGGTCTGCTCTGAAATTCCTTGAAGTTCTGACGAAAAGGGGGTCATTACGACAGCTTCGTTTAGTGTTCCTGTGAGATACTGCTTTTCCTCTTGAGTATCACTTACGGATGAAGATAGATTGCTAGAGCACCCCGGAGAAGAATCCCCAGGAAGAAAGAGGAACGTTGAAGATTTTGAAGCCAATATATCCCCCACAAAAAAAAAAAACAGGGTAGACCACCCCTGGCCAAAAGAGATAGCAAGATTAACATCTGGAAGAAGCGGAAGAAGGCCCACTGATTTCCCTAAATTGACACCAATTGCAGCTGTCTCTGCTGTGTCTCTGCTGTGTCCTGCTGTTGAATCTTGCTTGTTGTAAACTGCAGTATGAACGGAAGTTGAGACTGAACAATCTCATGGTCCCCAGATGTCGGGGTCCTGGCCCTCTGTGCACCGCGAGATTCCTGGATTCCTGCTGCCGCCGTCGAGAAAGCAAGCCTCAGAGAGGGGAGTCTGGTGGTCAAGCAGTTCTCCGTTTATTGGCCCCACCCAGGGGTTCATTTTTTTTACCTTTTTGGGTCATACCCGGCGATGCAAGGAGTTATTCCTGGTTCATGTACTCAGGAATTACTCCTGGCGGTGCTCGGGGGACCATATGAGATGCTGGAAATCGAACCTAGGTCAGCTGCATGCAAGGCAAATGCCCTACCTGCTGTGCTATTTCTCCAGCCCCTACCCAGGGGTTCTTATAGTACACTCAAGGGAGGGGGAAATCCCACACTAAGGGAGGGAGCCAATCCCACGTACAGCGTGTTTCTCAGGTAGGGTTCATACAGATGTCAGTTAACGATTTACATATCCTGCTCTTAGGGCCAGGTTAACAATATGGGTAGGTGGCCACAGTCATGTCCCTCATTCTTGACCAGAGTGTCTGCCCGTGGGGAGTGCTGGAGCAGCCCCGAGTCTTTGTAAACAGGGCCAGCTCTTGCCTCCAGGGGCAGGGGATTTGGTCAAAGTCTCAGGCTAGCTGCTGAGACCCCAACACCCAGACATGTTTCAAGCAAAGTAAATAGTAGCATGGTAGTTGGGCAACGAGAGAGAAAGACACAAAGGAATATTTTTTTACCTGTTGAAGTATCCCAGAAAACAAGTACAGAGGAACTCTTAAGATAATGTTCTCTGAAAAGCTTGCTCAGCCAGCCAGTTTTGCTCACAGTCTCTTAACTGTGAAAAGTAGTATTCCTAAAGTTGCTTCCCAAAAATGTTGCCTCTGTTTCAATCACTACTCCCGCCAAGTGTTTAGAAATGCCACTGTATATTTAAGGTATATTCCAATGAAAATTTACTGTTCTGTTCTCCCTTGCCCTAGGTTTAAGCTTGATTGATGTTCTGGAGTGATACCATTATAGAATTTAAAGGCTGAGTGGTTTTTTTCTTTCACTGCTTTTTAAATTTTTGGTGACAATAAACAGAATATATACTTTGCATCATCCTAAGAGCATATCCCACACTCTTATAAGAAGCACAGGAGGGGCTGGAGCAATAGCACAGCAGGTAGGGCATTTGCCTTGCAGTGGACCCAGGTTCGATTCCCAGCATCTCATATGGTCCCCCGAGCACCTCCAGGAGTAATTCCTGAGTGCATGAGCCAGAAGTAACCCTGTGCATTGCCGGGTGTGACCCAAAAAGAAAAAAAAAAGAAGCACAGGAAACTATTATCTTTGTTAGAGAAGGAAGCCCCAGATTTTTGGTTGTTTTTTGAATATAACTTTATGGAGTTATATGGAGGGGCTGGAGCGATAGCACAGCAGGTAGGGCGTTTGCCTTGTACGCGGCCAACCCGGGTTCAATTACTCTGCCCCTCTCGGAGAGCCCGGCAAGCTACTGAGAGTATCCCGCCCACACAGCAGAGCCTGGCAAGCTACCCATGATGTATTCTATGTGCCAAAAACAGTAACAACAAGTTCCACAATTTGTTGTGAGATGTTACTGGTGCCTGCTCAAGCAAATCAATGAACAACGGGAAGTCAGTGCTACAGTGTTACAGTGCTACTATAAAACTTAAACCCAGGTGGGATTTATTCAGGAATATATTGTGAGGTAGGGATCAAGCTTTTTTATTTTTTTATACACACATCCCAGTCAAATCCCATCCTCCCACTCCATTTCCACCCCACTCTCCTGGGCCTGAGTAGATGGTCATTTTCTTCCCCTCTGATCTTCAATTCTACCTTTACCATAATCAGGTTTCTCCTACTTGAAATTTGCCCCCTTAGCCTTTCTTTCTTTTCTTCTTTCTTTCTTTCTTTCTTTCTTTCTTTCTTTCTTTCTTTCTTCCTTTCTTTCTCTCTCTCTCTCTCTCTCTCTCTTCTTTCTTTCTTTCTTTCTTCTGCTTCTTGGGTCACACCTGGCAATGCACAGGGTTACTCCTGGCTCTGCACTCAGGAATTACCCCTGGCAGTGCTCAGGGGACCATATGGAATGCTGGGACTTGAACCTGGGTCAGCTGCATACAAGGCAAACACCCTACCTGCTGTGCTATTGCTCCACCCTCAATACCCCTTAGACTTTCTATTGTCACTTGGGATGCCCTTGGGGTGAGCCCCTTCTGCTCTGTGGTGTGGTTCCAGTGCACCTCCACCACACTCAGCCACACCCGACATCTCTACAACTCCTCATGCAGGTAATACCAGATCCACAGAATTACTATACAAAAGCAAGATGGCAAACAAATTGGCCCCCAAACAAGAAACTATTATTACTCAAGGTCTTTCAGACATGTTAATGTTTGGTTGGGCTGGAGCAATAGCACAGCGGGTAGGGCGTTCGCCTTACAAGCGGCCAACATGGCCGACCCGAGTTCGATTCCTCCGCCCCTCTTGGAGAGCCTGGCAAGCTACCGAGAGTATTCGATATGCCAGACACAGTAACAACAAAGTCTCCAATGGAGACGTTACTGGGCCCGCTCGAGCAAATCGACGATCAACGGGAGGGCCTTTACTTTACTCGAGCAAACTTCAAAGAGGTGGTACTCTATCTCACATTACCTTTAAGCAAGTCATTGTTATCCCAGAGGGCAAGAAGGGTCTGAAAGAGGGAGTGACTGGATTGCAGTAAAACAAACTTTAGAGGAGAATGTTGGGGCCACTCTGACCGTGCTGGGTGGGGAGGGTCATTCCTGTTGGTGCTGAGGTGCCAGCTTGGCTCTCTGCCCCACAATGCTCTCGTGTTCTTGTTTTTGTCCTTGTTTCAGTTTGGGGTTTTGTTTTTGGGCCACACCCAGAGGAGCTCAATACCTATTGCGGGTTCTGTCCTGAGCCTTGTGTGGTGCTGGGGATTCGAACCAGGGTCGTGGCTGGCATGGCCGTGTGCACAGCAAGCACCCTGGGGCCTGTGCTCTCTCTCGGGTCCCAACCCCAGTCTTAATGGCTCTTCCAGGAGCTCTTAATGCACGATTCCAAGTTCTTCTTGCTGCAAACTCACGTGTCTGAAATAGAACTCCTTTACCGATCTGACTGATTTCATCAACTCTACTTTTTAAAAGAAAAAAGATGTTTTAAAGGGGAGGTTTTCTGGGCCACGGAGGCAGCAGATGTGGTCAGTACGTATCTAGCCACGTAACTGCAAGGTCGCGAGTTCTACCCTGGCACCACGCAACTGCTAGTGAGTAGCCCTTGAGCAACGTTGGCATTTGCCTGCTGAGCTCTGCCAAGGGGACCCAAGACCTCCAGCACTACCAGATACAGTCCCTATGTTTTATTATTTTATTTTTTTATTTGGAGGCAATACCTGGATGTGCTCAGGGCTTACTCTTGGCTCTACACTCAGAAATCACTCCCGGCAGTTCTTGGGGGTCTGCACTCAGCACTCACTTCTGGTGATTCTCAGGGGGTCTGGGATGACATATGCAAGACAAGTGCCCTACCTACTGTACTATCGATCCAGTCCCTGTTCCCTACTTTTAAAGGGGAGGGGGAGTTCTGCCTGTAATCTGATAATTATAAAAGCCTGTGCCAAGCTGAAATGTCAAAATAAGGTATTTCAAAATAAATACCTACCGTGTTTAACAGAGGGCATCAGGGGCAGTTGACTTCCGATAACATTTAAAGACAGTTTCAAATTTTAACAAAGATGATGAAAATCGGGTGTTAAATCAGTAAAAATTGGTTCTTCTGTAGAAATGCTCATTTTGTAGTATAAAAGGAGCGACCATGGGATGCGAAATAAAAGCCTGTTTCAAGAAGTATCACTTTTTCTGTACCAAGAATGACTGCAGTTCTCCTGACTGATGAATTTCAAGGAATTTATAAGTATTTCATACAACAATTTTAAAGCTACATTCAGAAACTGAACTAAGAAATCGTTAGATTCAGACAAGAAGATTTTAAAACTAATTTTATGACAACAATTCCCAAGGCAGAATGTGATCTGAGGGCTGATTGGGAATCTGACTTTCCAACACATCCCTAAATATCCCAGGAAAAAAATGTTGGCTTGGTGCTGAGATCTCTCCTCTGGCCCTTCAGCATTCTGAATTTCAGGGACTAATCAATAGTACATATAAATATATTAGCACATAAATATTCAGTCACAATGTTCAAATAATAGTATAGGTGTTAGAACAATACACTTCTTAGGGGCCCCAAAGATACTACAGAAGGGTCGAGCGTTTGCTTTGCATGCAGCTGAACTGAGTTCAATCCTCAGCATCCCATATGGTCCTCCAAGCCCTACCAGGAGTGATCCCTTAGTGCGGAGTTAGGAGTAACCCCTGAGTATCACTGGGTATGATCAAAAATATATATATACTTCTTAGGGGCAAAAACGATAATACATTGGGTAGGACTTTTGCCTTGTACACTTGGCTAACCCATGTTCCTTTCCAGCACCCCATATGACCCCCAAGCCCCACCAGGTGTGATCCCTGAGCACAGAGCCAGGAGCAAGCCCTGAGCACTGCCAGGTGTGGCCCAAAATCAAACAAACCAAATATATTTCTTAATATATTAATAAGATGTTACATCTTTAAATGATACTTTAAAATTCCATATCGGGCTGGGGACGTAGCTCAGTGGTAGAGTTTTTGCTATGCGCGTGTGAGGCCCTGGGTTTGATCCCTCGCACAAGGAAAGAAGGAAGGAAAGTTGGGCCTAAAATTCCATACTGGAGCTAGATTTTCACCCCTATGGGGACATGTTCCTAATTATATCAGAATGTTTCAGAAAATCAGATGGGCTGGTCACGTAATGAGATTTAAAGACGACCGCTGGACTAGAGCTGTTACCGACTGGATTCCACGGGATGTCAAAAGACCGCGTGGCCGCCCACCTTCCAGATGGTCAGACTTCTTCATCAAGATCATGAACGATCGGTTTGAGGCCCTTCATGTTCCCAGAGCGAACAGATGCCATTGGGCTACACTAGCACGCGACAGGGACAAATGGAGACGTTACTGGCACCCGCTCGAGCAAATCGACGACTAACGGGAAGTTAAGTGATTAAGTGATTAAGTGTTTCAGCACCATTTTATTTTGCTATTTTACCTAATAATGGTTCATGTGGAGGAAAGAATTCCAAGTATCCTACAATTATTAACCCAGTTAATAGACATAACAGCACTATAAAGGAGATTCTACTTTCCTTACGTGCAATCTGAGCCCCTGGGGGACCTTGAGCCCCTTGTGCCAAGCCATACAGCAGCTGCCTGGGGGTCAGTCTGAGCTTTGCTCCTACCCTTACCCTGTGTCAAGTGACCCTCTCTGAGTTTAGGAACTGTACATTGTTCTCAATGATGCAGGTGAAGCAACCATAAAGAGAAGTTCTATAGCTACAAATTGGATACTGAGTCAATTCCATGTGTATTTGGTTGCTCAAGACTAGAATGGAGGGGTTGGAGAGACAGTGCAGTGGGGCCTTGTCTTGTATGTGGCTGACCAGGTTAGAGCCCCAGACTCCCCTATAGTTTGGAATAACTCCAAAACTAAACAAACAAAAAACCCAAAACAACAATAACAAAAAACGAGAATGGAAAGGTTTAAATATATTTATTGTCTACTGTGTTTCTTTTATATTTGCTTTGCTGAGTTCATGGGTTGTAATATTCTTTTTCCTTCCTTAATCTTGCCTTATTATATTGTGACTTTTACAATAGCCTCAGTACCCACTAGAAAGCCTATTATTAGCAGAGCTGTGATATCAACCAGCAAGATAACAGCTTCCTTCTGTATCTTAAAGTCTGAAAAACATATGCTGAAACAAGCATTAGTAGAACCAAAGAACAGAGACTCATCAGTTTGATAAGTGTTTAAAATTTTTTTAAATTGAATCACCATGAGATAGAGTTACTAAGTTGTTCACAATTGAGTCTCAGTTGTACAATGTACGAACACCCATCCATTCACCAGTGCACACTTCCCACCACCAATGTCCCCAGTTTCTCTCCTGCCCCACCCCTCCACCCCTGCGGCCTGCCTCTATGGAAGACATTTCTCTTTTCTCGCTCTCTTGTTTTCCTTTTAGGTACAATGATTTGCAGTACTGTTACTGAAAGGTATTGTGCATATTGCTTTATTTCAGTTCTTGTCCAGTGTGATCATTTCCAACTATCATTGTCATAGTGATCTCTTATCTGTCCTAACTGCCCTCTGCCCCTCCTTGTGGCAAGCTTCCAGCCATGATCCAGTCCTCCTGGCCCTTGTTCTTACTGTTTTGGGGTATTATTCACATATTGTTTGGTTGTTGTTTTTTAATAACCCACAAATGAATGTGATCACTTCATGTCAGTGCCTCCCCTGCTGAATCATTTCCCTCAGCATGATACTCTCCATGTCCATGCGTGTATCAGCAAATTTTATGCCTTCATTTTTCCTAACAGCTGTGTAGTGTTCCATTGTGCGGTTGTTAGTCATTGTTTGCATCAAGTATCCACCAAACTTCCGTGCATTTTAAAACTGAATTTAACCCTTAGAGTGCCTGCTGCACACCTACGTGCTAGGTGCAGTGAGAATAGAGAGAAGAGCAGAGGATGGGTGGAGTGTCAGGGACACAACACTGTCCTCGGCATCGCAGAGAGGTCAGAACTAACAGTGCATGGCACAGTGGCACGGCAAGGCGAACGTGGAACCAGTGTGACCTTGAGCTGACAGTTATGTGGTTCATCATATCAACTCTATTTTTTCATATGTTAAAAATTTTTTGAGTAGGGGACACACATGGCTATGTGCTGGGCTTACTTCTGGCTCTATATGAAGGGACAGTACCTATTGGACTATCTCTCCAACCCTATGTCTTACATTTTTTTTTATGCTTTTTGGGTCACACCCGGCGATGCACAGGAGTTACTCCTGGTTCATGCACTCAGGAATTACTCCTGGCAGTGCTCGGAGGACCATATGGGATTCTGGGAATCGAACCTAGGTCGGCTGCGTGCAAGGCAACCGCCCTACCTGCTGTGTTATTATGTGCCCCTATGTCTTAAATTTTTCATGATAAAACTGACAAATCAAAATGCTTCAACTGACAGAATCCAAAAAATTAGATCAACTCAAAGTTTTAAAAATCTAGACACTATGATTAACAAAGCTGCATGAATGTCCTGACTACAGAGCCACCAGTGGCAGCCTCTCTCCACCAATATCTCAGGTTCTCCTCCTGTCCCAGCTCGCCTCCTTAATTTGTTTTATTTTGTGGGCATATTCTTGCAGTGCTCAGAGCTTACTCCTGGCTCTGCACTCAAGGATCATTCCTGGAAAAGCTCAGGGAACCATCTGGGATGCTGGGGACTGAACTCAGGTTGGCCATGTGTAAGTCAGAGAGATGGTGTACTAGTTCTCTGGCCTCAAAAAAATGCATTGCATTTTTTCTTTTGTTTTTGTTTTATGCTGGCTATGCTCGGGGCTTACTCCTGACTCTGTGCCCAGGGTGGGGCTCCTAGTGGAGCTCAAAGAACCATATGGGTTGTGATCAAACTTGGGTTGGCCTTGTGCAAAGCAAGTGCCCCTACCCACTGTACTCTCTGCCCTTAACAGACACACTTTTATTTTATTTATTTCTTGCTTCTTGGGTCACACCAGTGATGCTCAGGGGTTACTCCTGGCTCTGCACTCAGGAATCAGTCCTGGCGGTGCTTGGGGGACCATATGGGATGCTGGGAATCGAACACGGATCGGCTGTGTACAAGGCAAACGCCCTACCTGCTGTACTATCACTCCAGCCCCAACAGACACACTTTTAATTAATGTAGTTTGGGTTCCATCCTGGTACTAGCTCTATTGGTTTAGACATGTATAAGCCCCTTGCCGCTACAACACTGATATGCTCAAGGCCCCTGGCCCTTGTCTTGATTTCTTCTTCTTACTTTCCCCTTTTCTCCTTTCCTGGCCTTCTCATTTCTATTATCTAGGACCAAGCATTTGCCCATCTTTTATACTTTCCATTCCCTCATCCTGTTATTCTATATGCCAGAGATGAGAACACCCAGTATTTGTCCTTCTGACTTCCTTCACTTAACATGAGATCCTCCAGTTCTGTCCAAATCGCAGCAAACTGTATGATTCCATCATTCCTTCTGGCTGTATAGTATTCCTCTGTGTATCTCTATCACACCTTCATGACCCACTCTCTACCATCGGATTCCTGGGCTCATCCCATATCCTGGCTACTGCACAAGCAGTGATGAAGGCAGGGATGGGAGGATCAGATGAGCAAAATGGGAAATGCTCCAACCCCTGATCAACTTAAATTTCACTCACTCCATCCCCTCACTGCAGCCTGCTGCACTTCTTTCCTGTCTTCTAGAGCAATGATCATTTTAGCTCATAGAATTCAAACCTGAAGTCTATGGTGGTGCCAGGGATGTTGCTCTGTGGAACCGATGCCCAGCATGCAGGAGGCCCTGCCCTGTGTTCTACTCTTGCTACCACAAGGCAACAGAAACCAAAACACCTCACTAACTCCCCACATTTCCCTTCCTCCAACCCTTGGCACATATTTATGCTGTTTGTGGAAACCAGAACTTTATGTAGTCAAATGGAAATGTACGTCTTAAATATCTCTCTTTGTGCAGTAAAATCCCACTGGCCACTGAGTAAACTAGCACTGCACATGAATCTAGTCAGCCAGTACTCGCTGTCTCTGCTTGCACACTGCCCTCGAGTGCACGGGGAGCGGGGGAGAAGCAGTGTAGGGCTACACACCTTACACAGGCCTAAGCAGCACTTTTATTAAACAAATAATTAAGGTTAAGACATCAAGAAAAACAGGTTAGTTCCCTTTGAAATCACAAGAAGATAAGCACAGGGTTTAATATTGACCACTCCTTGAAATGGCCTATTTTCAGGGTGTTTTGCCAAGAACATGCATCCAGAGGCCTGCAACACGGTGAGTCTCTACACATATTTAGAGAGAGGCAAACACACAATGTGTGAGACGAAGAGTCAGATTTACTAGTCTTGCTGAATTATGAATGAAAACTTTACATGTAAAGTTGTCAGTTTGTGTGCGCTCTAATGGACTAACTTCTCTCCTCAGTGAACTAGATCTCTGGCCAGGTCTTCCCTGGGCTAGTATATTCTATTCCCTCTACAACCAGATGACCCAACCCAGATCTCGCGAAAGGTGGGATTCTTGTGATTGCTTCCTTGTCTTATAAAAGACTTGTTTTGAGTTATAGATTTTCACTATGTATTTCCTCTTGACTTCTGAAATCTGCCCCCTTCCTCTTATTTTTTTAATTAAAAAAAAAAGTAAAGTAAAGGCCCTCCCATTGATCTTCGATTTGCTCGAGCGGGCCCAGTAACGTCTCCATTGGAGACTTTGTTGTTACTGTGTTTGGCATATCGAATACGTCACGGGGAGCTTGCCAGGCTCTGCCGTGCGGGCGAGATACTCTCGGTAGCTTGCCGGGCTCTCTGAGAGGGGCGGAGGAATCGAACTTGGGTCGGCCATGTTGGCCGCGTGCAAGGCAAACACCCTACCCGCTGTGCTATCGCTCCAGCCCAAAACGGGAGCGATAGCACAGCGGTAGGGCGTTTGCCTTACAAGCGGCCAACATGGCCGACCCGAGTTCGATTCCTCCGCCCCTCTCGGAGAGCCTGGCAAGCTACCGAGAGTATTCGATATGCCAAACACAGTAACAACAAAGTCTCCAATGGAGACGTCACTGGGCCCGCTTGAGCAAATCGACGATCAACAGGAGGGCCTTTACCTTTTTTTAATTTTAATTTTCTTATTTTAATAAATCACCATGAGATACATTTACAGACTTTCATGATTGCATTTCAGTCAAACAATGTTCAAGTACCCACCCCTCCATCAGTGCCCACTCTCCACCCCCAATGTTCCCAGTATCCCTCCCTCCACCCCCACCCCTTCCCACCTTCTGCCTCTGTGGCAGGCATATTCCCTCTTACTCTCTCTGTCTTTTAGGGTGTTATGGTTTGCAATACAGATAACAAACAGCCATCATGTTTGGTCCATAGTCTATTTTCAACATGCATCTGCTATCCTGAGCGATCCCTCCAACCATCATTATTTAGAGCTCCTCTCTCCATCCCAGCTAATTTTGCCCCCAGCACATGAGATCGGATATCACACCGTGGGGCAGTCCTCCTGATCCTTGTTTTAACTGTCCTTAGGAGTTAGTCTCCTATATGTTACCTTATATTCCATAAATGAGTGCAGTCCTTTTACGTCTATCCCTCTCTTTCTGACTCATTTCACTTTGCATGGTACTCTCCATGTTGATCCACCTATATGCAATTTTCATGACTTCATTTTTTCTAACAGCTGCATAGTATTCCATCATATAGATATAACAAAGTTTCTTTAACCAGTCATCTGTTCTCGGGCACTTGGGTTTTTTCCAGATTCTAGCTATTGTAAATAGTGCTGCCATAAACATACAAGTGCAGATGTCATTTCTACTATACTTTTTTGCATTTGTGGGATATATTCCCAGAAGTGGTATTGCTGGGTCAAATGGGAGCTCGATTTCTAGTTTTTTGAGAAACGTCCATATTGTTTTCCAAAAGGGCTGGACCAGTCGGCATTCCCACCAGCAGTGAAGGAGAGTCCCTTTCTCCCCGCATCCACACCAACACCAGTTGTTTTTGTTCTGGATGTGGGCCAGTCTCTGTGGTGGTAATCAACATTTTTAAGCTATCAAAAAAAAATTTAAGCTATAGTATGTTTTATAATAGTGTTGAGAATATGCACTGCTTTTGGAAGTAAAGACTGTTAAACACACCAGTCTCTTAAGTATTTTGTTTCTGTAAAAGCGAATCTAATAGCAGAGTCCCAATATAGCTTAATCAAAACAGAAATTAAGTTCATATATACCTGGATAATCTTGGGCTGGAGCAATAGCACAGCAGGTAGGGTGTTTGCCTTGCACGCGGTCAACCCGGGTTCGATTCCTCCATCCGTCTCTGAGAGCCCGCAAGCTAGGGAGAGTTTCCTGCCCACACAGAAGAGCCAGGCAAGCTCCCTGTAGTGTATTCAATATACCAAAAACAGTAACAAGTCTCACAATGGAGATGTTACTGGTGCCCGCTCGAGCAAATCAATGAACAACAGGACAGTGCAGTGCAGTGCCAGGGACTGAAGCCTCATCCCATCACGTGAAGCCTGTGCTTTATTGTGGAGTCACACCCTTGCCCGTAGTTAGTAGGGAACTTTCATCAGCATGTTTCTTCCATGTGAAAGTTACATGTGTTAGGAACATGTTGCACCACTTAGGTGGGTTGCTTGGGTCTCTACTCGTGGAGGATTCTAGTGAGACACCAGAGGAAACACTCTTTGGAGTTACCTAAGAACCAAGTCACATCAAACTCATACCCCAACTGATAAAGACTAGCCCTTCCGATGTTCCGGAAAATTCATACAGGCATTCTAAAGAAAGCTTGTATTTTCAATACAAGAAATGACATAACCACTGAGTGATGCTATTTATAAAGCCCAAACAAACTACCTTCTTCCGTTTCCACAATAAAAAATTTTACTATTTCTAAATAAAGTCAAAAGTTTTTAACATTAAAAATTCATTACATTTTTATAAGTTATATCCTGGAGCTTCTAGCCACATGTTCTAAGTATCCCCTCCCAATAAATGCACATAGCACAGATAAAGGTTATAGTCACTGTTTTGAATTACTGACAAACTTAGAAAAAGCAATTAATATATACAGATGGTTGGACGTACTGACCACCTATGTGTTAACACTAGAATTCCATCATGTATTAGAGAAGTAAACAATGAAAAAAAAATAGAATTCATTCCTGTCCACAAGACACTTTGTGTTAGGGGCACAACCTATGGATTTTCCTCATGCAGTCAGGAGGTCTGGGAACTGCTTATTTATGACACTATTGAATAACCTTGACCCTAGCATGTTGCCTTCCTATAGAAAGAAAACAGACTGTGTCAGTATGAAGGGCAACAGCAGTCCAAAGAAGAGAATTAACAACTTCAGCACTTAAAACAAACCCTGTGTCTGTGTTCTGTTCAAGGAAACAGAAACATGAGGTCCAGGTCAGGCCCAGGCACTCATACACTGAGCCCTTCCTTGCATTCCCTACTGTGAACCTTTTTTTTTTTTTTTGCTTTTTGGGTCACACCCGGCGATGCACAGGGGTTACTCCTGGCAGTGCTCAGGGACCATATGGGATGCTGGGAATCGAACCCGGGTTGGCCGCGTGCAAAGCAAACGCCTTACCTGCTGTGCTATGTCTCCAGCCCCCCTACTGTGAACCTTAACTGCTCCTCCCATGGCTCTCAGGACAGTTTTCTCATTTATCCCATCTGAGAGCACTTTGCCTCAGTGTCACTCCACGTGACCCACCACACCTTTCATCACACGACTATAGCATACACAGTGAGGGTGAGAACTCACAATTCTTGTGATTTGCTTACTTACCACATTCCAAGTTCCCAGTATACTCTATATTATCGGATATATGATAAACTGTGTTATTTTTTTCTGCTGGTTTTGGGGTCAGACCCAATGGGTGCTCAGGGGAACATGGGTGGTACTGGGGATCAAATTTGGGTTGGCCACAAGTGCCTTAACCCCTGTACTATCTTTCTATCCCCAAAACTGTTATTTTTTTGAAACTGGTTCCAGTCCCAAATGCCTTTAACAAAAACTTGATTATTCTGCTTATGCGATTGACCTGTGTTTACTCACATTTCTTTTCAACAGATACCATATGGGCATACATCATCTTCAGGAAAAATTTCAAACAAGACTCTGAATAAGGACATCGGGAGAAATGTGCAAGAACAGAATGTAACTGATACAATTTTTCTAAACAATATTCAATTTAGAGTTTTATGGCCAACAATATGAAAATCTCACATCATACTTCTAATATTTTACCATAGTCTCTGATTTGCCATCTTTCCAAATCCAAATTTAGGGTAGTTCCTAAATTTCAAATCAGCTGAGACACTTAAACACTGATAGATACCAAGAGTCCATTACAGACCTGCTGAGTAAGATTTCCCTGGTCTAGATGATTCCTTGAAATTCAACTTCCTCCTTTAGTAATATCTAATAGCAACGTTTTTCTGAATGATAGTACTGATATCAAGATCTTTATTTAGAAGAAACTTTAGTCCCACTTTATTTCACATCTTAATGTTGTGCACAGCTGGTAAACTGGCAGAAAGGAGGAATGTTACAAAAAATGTAAACATTGGGCAAAGAGACCTGACCTGCACTTCAGCTCTAGAACTGCTGAAAACTGTAATCAGAATATGGCATCTGAGCTTAATCCCCCTACCTATGGTACAAAATGAGCACTGGAAAACAAAATGCAAGGGAAATGTATTACCCAGTGTCCAGTGCTGTAGGAAATATTTTCAGACACAGATGTCTCCTCTCCCCTTTGCCAATGTTTCTTCCTAATGGACCCGACCCATCTTCCCCATTCTAACCAGACATGTCTGTGGTAGTTCTGAAGGCTCACTTGCCATCAGTCCTACACGTGGACTTCTGTCACTGTTATCTGGGGGAACAAAGCCAAATCAACATTTATGTTAATATTCTTTCTACTGTAGAAATAGCATCAGAACACCGTCTATAAACTATCAGCTTCGCATTACAAAAAGCTGTTTATAAATATTCCTGTTAATGCCTAAATCTGCTTCTCTTCTCTCCTAGAAATTGACATTTTTCTTGAGGATAAGAATGTCTTTCATGGTCATCTAGAAGTACCTTTAAAGAATCCGGATTTCTTTTTTTCAACTCTAACAATTCAACTATACTATCTTTTGGCAATAATAAAAATGAAAGGCTTTACAGTGTAAAACATTTGACATGCTCATGGTGGTTCCCAACACCTGCAGAGAAATTCTGATCCTGGTCTTTTTAGGTGTAACAATGTTAAGTCTTACCATGATAACCAAGATTAGACGAGTTTGTACAGTACAAGTAACCTCAAGTACATTCGACTGCCACCATCCGGCCACAGAACTCTTTAATCTTGAAAAACTAAACGCTATTATAAACATTAACCCTCCATTTCCTCCTGCTTGCCAGCTGCCAGCAACCCCCTTTTCATTTTGTCTTCTTGAATTTCCAGGTCAGAGTTTGTTAGTCTTCTGGACGTGGTCCCTTCATCCTCATTTTTCATCTTGGACTTCCACCACGTGTCTACCCCTCTGCCTCCACCACATGGCTTCCTAATCTTATGCTGTGGGTCCCCTTTAACGAAAGTTCTGCATCTGGCCAGTCCCACTGAGAACATCACGGGAATGAACACTCCTGTGGCACTGGCCGGGACAGGCTGCTCCAGGAGCTCACGGAAGTGGAACTGCCACCTGTCGTCCTTTTGCAATATCCATGAGCAGAATGTCTTTCTGTTCCTCCCAACGGCGCACGTCATAATTCCATTCTTTTAAAGGAGGCTGCATATTATTGATTTTTGAGGGGAGGAGGAAAAACAACTCTACACGCCAATTGTAATAGATTATTTTATTTATTAATATGCCTCTAAACATTACATAAATACAGCCTATATTCTACGGTATCAAACATTATTCCAGTAAGAAGTTCAAGAGTAAGGCCAGGGCTGCAGCTCAGTGGTCCAGTGCATGCTTTTGCATGTGAGACCCTGGGTTCAATCCCCAGTATCACAGAAAAGAAAAAGTTCAAGATAACATTGCGGGCTATTTCAAGAAATATTAATACTTTGGCTTTTAGACTAACACCAGGTGAAAAAAAAAAGCAATTCAAAGAATAATTTTCATCTCCTGCTATAATTAACAACAAAACCAAGTAGAAAAATAAGAGTATTTTTAAAAAAAAGATAAGTTATTTTGTGTAAGACTTACTCCTATTCTCTTTACTACATTCATACAAAGTACTCAGTCATCAACTATTTAACATGAGAAGTGGTTCTTCACCTACAGTAAGAACTCATTACATATTTGTTGAATGAATGAATGAGTGATCTATGAAAATGGATTTACTACTTTTATTTGTGCCTTGGGGAATATTTTTTTCAAGTAAGAGCAATAGTAAACATACTGAAGTTCTTGTCTGTAACAATGATATGCCTACAGTGATCGTTACAAATACTACCCCTCCTAGTTAATAATAAATTAATGTGCATTTATCAACCTAAGAAAAATCCTATCTTTCTGCAAAACTAATCCTGACGAATACCTTACTGAGCTTCAAACATTCGCAAGATGATCCAAAACAGGTGCCAGGCACGCAGCACCACAAAACTCCCCTCCCTGGGAGTCCTGCCTGGGGCCCTCCTTCTCTCTTTCCTCTCCCCGACTCGCCGCCTCCCTTCATACACTGGCAAACACCTGCCACTACAGTAGCCACCGCAGATCTTAGCCTTTTCGCCAATGATAGTGTTTTGCTCCTGCCTGGGAGAGAAGGGAGGCGGCAAGAGGTCCAGGCCCCGGCTGAGGGCAGAGCAGAGCCACGTTTCCCAGGGGGTTAGTGGGTCTGGGGCTCAGAACTCGGAGGCCAGTAAACGTCCTTGCTATCCAGGCACATAACCAGACCAAACGACAGAAAAAAAAAAGAAAGAAAAGAAACAAATAAAAACACCCCCAAACCAAGAAACCTCCAACAACAAAAAACAACCACAAAACTGAGCAAGATGATTTTACATAGGAAGTTCTCAGAAAACTATCATTTTGATCCTTTTTAAAAGTTAAACAGCACTGCCACAGAGGCAGATGGGGGGCCGGGCAGAGGTGGTGGGAGGGAAGCTGGGGACACTGGTGGTGGTAAACGTACACCGGTGAAGGGGTGGTGTTGGAACATTATATAACTGAAGCCCAATCGTTAACAACCTTATCACTGTGATTCAATGAAAAAAAAAAAATTAGATGGCACTAAATAGTATACCCTAAAACAAGAGAGAAAAATCAAAAGTCAAAGGTGGCTGTGTCTGAAATATGGAAACGTGGGGTGGAATCAGGCCTAGCTAAATTTCTTAAGTTCCCAAGGAAGCTGGTTTTAAAAACCACTTCTTTGAGTCATTTAGCAGATCTGAGGATGTCACAGCAATGGCTCAGAAAGCCAAGAGTGTACTGACGGTGTCATCATTTTCTTCTTAGGATTGAAAAAAAGGGGCAACTTCACATTTTAAATGAGTTCTCAAATTTTATCTTAATAAAATACCACTGGATAGTAATGGAGATTCTAATTTTATAAAACTTGTCCAAAGGAAGTTTATCAACTTCTCCCAGGCAGTCTAATTTACTACTCCTATGTGCTTAAGTCAATCTAGAAATTTATATCGTACATGATTATCATTTTGATAGGCTTAACTCATACTAAATTGGGTATTATTTTTGATATACATGAAGTTATAAAAATCCATTAACAGTACAAACACATAAACAAAAGCCTTCAAAAACCTAACTGTCCTTCACAGCCAGGCTGTCAGTGAATGACTAATGCAGCACTTCAATGAGCCCCAAGTTTCCGGGAAGCGGGGGCAGCTCCATCTATTGCACGATTCACTAACTACCCCAGCTCTTGGGGCCTGGAGAGGGGTGCGGCTGCATGGAGAGCGTGGCCACCAGCACCCCCTGTCTGAGTACAGGTGCTCCTCTCATCCAAATCAGCTACAGAAAACGGCCTGCTAAACCTTCACCCTCTGACAGTGGTCCAGCCCAGGGCAGGGCCTCATTGGCAAATCACACTGGAGACAGGGTCGTTTAGGGTGGGTGCGAGGAGAGCAGACAGCCTTCACAGAATCCTCCACAGCGACTGGGAGAGAACAGCCTGACGGGATTGTTACCTGCAGATCACAGCACCAGCAGAATCACAGCGGGGGGGTGAGTGACACACCATCACCCGCACCCCAGAGCACTCACACAAACCCCAGCAGCCTTGGGCGTCAGTTCTTAAAGGCTCCACATTTACTGGCTTTAGCAATGAATTCCTTTAGCAGAGGGCCATCCATTTGCCAAAATGCTGCAGTCTGTGTGACTTCTGTCAAATGATTGATGCAAAACTTAAAGCAGAATTCTTCTAAATCCTGGACACACACAACAAAAACAAAAAACAAAAACAAAAACAAAAACAAGAAAAGGCCTTTTTTTATTAACTTTGATTGGAATCACTTCTCTCCAGACCCCACCCCGCCCCCAGGGAAGATACTGGAGGCCAGAATCTCAGTCTATCAACAATCCTGGGTGAGAGAGACACACCACAATTCAGGGAAGACAATGACGGCCCTGCCCTATTCTGGCTCGGACACACACACACAATCCTCAGGAGCACCGCAGTCATCCTCAGAGCACTCAAAATGCTCAGGAGCAACCTGAGTCCAGTATCAATGTTTCTCCACACTTGGAAAAGTCAGAGACAGTAATTAAATGGGCTTATATTTAAGAGAAGAAAAGCACAAGAAACAGAAAAGGGATAGAGGTAAGATCAGTCAAGAGTGGCACACTGGGAACAGAAGCCCAAGGATCGTCCAGTTGGGAGAATTCACTCACCGTGACTGCCTAACTACAATGTCTTCGCTTCTGACACCACAAAGAATACTACTACGACTTCCACCACACTGACTTCTCAGAGTCAACTCAGAGAGGAATATTCATAGGAAACATTTTTTCTCAGTCAGACAAATGGAAATCACCAATTCCCAAGATTCAGAAGCGGTAAGCCGGAACAATGACAATCTCTCTGTCTATGCTCCTATGTCCTTTCATCCCCAGCAAAAAGCTAGTGTTCTGTTTCTTGTTTTAAATTGGAGTCACCGTGAATTACAAAGTTACTCATTTTCAGGCACAGGATGGTCTCAGACCAGTCCAGTTCCCTCCACCAGTATCCCCAGTTTCCCTCCCAGCCCTCTGCCTACTTCTGCAGCTGGCACTTTCCCCTGTGGTTATAGGACTGTTATGAAAGGTGCCGTGCATATCACTTCTGTGTCCCTTCCCTTTCCTATCCCCTCCTTCATGGCCCACACCCCACCCCAGTGGAAAGCTTCATACCAAAGACCAGTTCTCACGTGGTTTCTATTGCTTTTGGGAATTAGTTATGCCCCTTTTATGGTTCTTGGTATCTCACATATGAGACAGCTCATTCTATATCTGTCCCTCTCCCTCTGACTAATGTCACTCAATATGATACTCTCAGGATCCATCCTTGTAGCAGCAAATTGCCCGGCTTCATCTTTTTTAAAGCCAAAGTAGTATTTCATTGTACGTATGTACCAAAGTTTCTTTCAATTTGGAACATAAATGAATTAGATACCCGGTACATATACAAAGACTACTGAAAAGTAAATATGCTGAAGGCTCTCATCTCAAATACATTTTTTAAAAAAGAAATACTAGTCAACGCTTAAGAGTTCTATCAAACCAGAAGCTCAACAGCATTTCAATAATAGGAGAGTGGCTTCAGGTTTCCAGCCTCTACAGAATGAGAACTCTCGGTAACTTGGGAAAGGTCCCCACAAACACTATTCTCTCAATGCAGATCTCTACACAGAAACATTTCCTTATTCTAAAGGTACCTCTGTCCCCATCTGAAATATAGTGCCAGGTCAGTCTATGAAAATAACAAAAGATAAGTTGCATCTATAGCGTGACTGTCAGCTACAACCAGAGTCTTGTATTCAGGATCATCTAAACTGTGTTTAAAATGTCAGCACCATCTCTGGATTCATTTTTTTAAATAAGAAATTCTCAGTGGGATACACAAATACAGCTAAATGCTGTGTTTATGATAAAGTGTTAAACAATTCCTCTCACATCATTATCAAAGAAAAAGCATTACAACTCTGCGTACTATCACCTAATGGCAACCAAACAGCTCTAGGGAGGGAAGTTATATTTAAATGTATTTATAAAAAAAAACAGAAAACTGATCTATCTACACACAACTACATAGTAGGATGAAGTAGCAGACAGTCATAAGCACAAAGTTATTCAAGCCACGAAGCAAACAAGAGCTTTAAATAGTAAATAATTTTATAATTTCCAATTCAAGGAAAAGAAGACACTAAATTCTGGCATTGTGAAACCTCAACACTTCAAGAGACCACTTCACACATGAAAAAAGAGAGCTGTTCAGCTTGTTTCATCAATAAGAGTACAAACTACCTTGAGCAGAGCGTTAAGAACTCTTCTATCTAAAGTAAAGGTGTACTAAAGCGGTGTTTCTAACTACAAGTCAGTCTGAACAGTTACCAAACTGCCTTCCTCTCCTACTGGGAATGCCCAGATTTCTCAGTATTCAGCCAATCAGACGTTTCAAACATTGGAAGTCTAACTTGAGAACACTAGAAACAATCTAACTCTGTGGTGCTGAAAGAACTGAACCTGGGTTAAGGCAGGTATCTGGAAAAGGAAGCACTGACCACAGTTGGAGACAGTAAAACCTGCAGATTCATTCTACAGGTAGATTTACTCAGCAACCATGGCCTGGGCCAGTGTGCCTTGGATGCATGAATCAGAACAATGTCCTTCCGAAAATCCTGAGCTACTATAAGAATGTGCAGGATATTCCACCTCATTCCATCAGTGAGCAGATCTTCAATTACCTAGAAGAAGGTTATGTGACTCACACTCATCCGATAAGTCAGTGACAAGAGGATTTCTTGGACTTAAAACATTTCAAAGAAAGATGAGAAGGGAAACTTGACCAATAGGTGGAAAAACTTCAGAATGAGTTTCCTCAAGGTCTCCAGATGACAAAAATTCTCCAGATGAGAAGTGTAAAACCTCGAGGTGAACTACAGCATTTTTGGTATTTCAGAAAGCAAACTTCGTGTTTATGATATTAGGTAGTGAAATTGCTATAAAGTCCTGACAGAGACAACTCAAATAATCAGACTTGGTATAACCAGCAGAGAAGATCAAAATAAAAACTGCTATACTGAAATAATTCATAAATTTACTCTGAAGATTTAAATAAAAAATAAGTTTTTCCTTTTCCAGTTTTATTTTTAACTAAAACAGAAAACTGATGGTCTTTAACATCCACATTTTAAAAAAATTAATGCAGGGAGTTCATTCTTCAAGCTCATGTTCTCCCTTGAACATGTCTTTTATTTGCTCGTCTGTTTCTTTGTTTGCCTATTTCTACTCTGGAGAAGCCTTGGTTCTCTTTCGAACATGTACTTCTCCCTCTCTTTCCCCTCATATTTTTCTAAATAAATTTCATAAAAACTTTATTTCACCAAAATAAATTAATTTTTGTTAAATGCAGGACAGCAGGCAGGGTCCTTGTCTTGCATGCAGCCAGTGGGTTCAATCCCTGGCACCCCACAACGTTCCCTAAGCACCGGCAGGGGCAGGCCCTGAGCTAATCCCTGAACACCAATGGGTAATGCCCCCCAGCCAACCCTCCCCCAAAGTTGATGCTCCTTTCAAGGGAATTTTTTCCCCAGTCCTTAAGTGTCAGAGCTACAGGAGGTGCTGCCAAGATTCATTCAGATTCACAATCCAGGTGGCCAAAGATTGCCACACCTCTGCCTCAACCAGTTTGGTGACCACAAAAGAAACCTGGAAATCAGAAACCCAGAATTATTTTACAGTATCTCAAGCATAAACTAACTCCAGATCAACAAAACAATTTTAGGTTTTGTTTTTGTTATTTGGAACATGCTTAAATCTTGCCACATGGGACAAAACAAAGGCAGGACTTTCCTTCCCTTCACTGACACCCTCCAAACTCCACCTAATCCTCTGGAAATGATGGCTTACTGATCATGGAAAAATTTTCATTTGACTCTTTCAAAGAAAAAATATTTATATCACTCGGTTTTAGCACTGTTTTCCAATACTTTTCATCTCAAGTCAATTTTGGAATTAGATTCCTGTACATGAATTTATTGTTTCCCACAAAAGCTACAGTATAAGATCTAAGTTGCTCAGTAAATATAATTTGTTTGTTAATGATATATCTGGCAGTACTCAGAGCTTACTCCTGGCTCTGAGCTCAAGGATCACTCCTCATGGTACTTGGGAGACCATATGGGATGCCAGGGACTGACCCTGGGTTGGCCGCATGCAAGGCAAGTACCATATCCACTATCTCTCTGGCTCACAAACAGAATTTTCTAGAAAGTTTTGTACTCAAATAATACTTCCCCAGCTATTTCTTCTAATGTCCAAATATGAAAACAAAACTTCCCAGAAAAGAAAGTGTATAGAGCATTTAAGATTTTTATAATGTGATAAAGAACTGTCCTGAGACAATGTTTTATTTACATTCTCTCTGAATAATATTCATTTGCTAAAGAAGAATTTAAATGTTGCTCCAAGTCCTTTGCCTTTTATTCAAACTTGCAGGAAGTTTGACAATGCAGTCACAACGAAAAAAAAATCACAATAAGCAGCCTACTTTGAAATATCTAATTTGTTGACAACTAATTTACAATTAATATGTCAACACTTGTTTGTTGCTTTCATATGTATATATCTGTTCCAAAATTATCTTGCCAAAAGGAGGGATGGAGGAACCAAAATAATTTTCTTAGAAAAGATGGAACATGAGAAGCAGGTATTCTCTATCTTACTGCCATTTCAGCCCAGAAGGAAGGAAAAAATCATCCATTATCCCCAATTTGAACTCTGAAAATAATAGTTTTTATAGTTAATTTCCATCTGACTTAGTAAGAGCTTTGTGTCTACTGGTAAAGTGTGGCAAAAAACTCTATTAGGAAAAAAATATTTCACTTTATGTTCAATGTAGCACAATTCACAGTAGTAGCTAAAATCTGGAAACAACCTCGGTGCCCAAGAACAGATGAGTGGATGAAGCTATGGAACATCCACACAATGGAAAACTATGCAATTTTCTGCTGCATGGATGCATCTGAGGAGTACCACACGGAGTGAGGTGAAAGGGAGAGGGACAAAGAATGATCTCTCTCTAATATGTGGGATAGAAAGAAACACGGTCGGGTAATAACAAATGCCCAGAGGCAACAGAAAAAGGTCTTCACAGGAAGCTTACCACAAAGGAGGTATACAGAGCAGATGGGGGACAACGGTGGAGGGTGTGGTGCTGGAATGCTATATGCATGAACCCTACTGTCAACAGTAACGTAGACCATGTGCCCAGTAAAGCGTTTCTGCTGTGTTCTAGAAAGCATGAAAGAAATAAACTTCAGTAGTGTTGATGATCAGAGCAGGAATGCAGTATAGTTTAAGAAAATGGTTCTTTTTCTTGTGGGTTGCTATTTCTAATTTTTTCTACATGGAATATGTCATATTTGTGATCTAAATTTGGATTTCCTGTCTACTTTTCTGCATTTTATTCTCCTGAAAAAGCACACTTTCTGGAAAAAACCTGAGTGCCCGAGAACAGATGACTGGTTAAAGAAACTTTGGTATATCTACACAATGGAATACTATGCAGCAGTTAGAAAGGATGTAGTCATGAAATTTGCAAACAAGTGGTTCCACATGGAAAGTATCATGCTAAGTGAAATGAATCAGAAAGAGCGGAACAGACATAGAAAGTCTGCACTCATCTGGGGAATATAAAGTAACAGAATGGGAGACGAACACCCAAGAATAGTTGAGGTAAGTACCAGGAGGTCTGCTCCACGGCTTAGAAGCTGGCAGCACATGCTGGGGGAGGGGGGGGGGGACGCAGCTAGGATAGAGAAGGGAACACCAAGTAAAAGGTGTTTGGAGGATTTGCTCGGGATGTGAGATGCGTGCTGAAAGTAGACTATAGACCGAACATGATGGTCACTCAATACCTCTACTGCAAACCACAACGCTCTAAAGGAAAGAGAGAGCAAAAGGGAATGCCCTGCCATAGAGGTGGAGTGGGGTGGGAGGGCTACTGGGTTCATTGGTGGTGGAGAATGGGCACTGGTGGAGGGATGGGTACTTGATCATTGTATAACTGAAACCCAAACACAAAAATTTGTAAGTCTACAAAAAAAAAAAAAAAGAAAAGAAAAAGCAAAAGCACACTTTCAGAGTGGAGAGTTCCATGTGTTTCATTCATTTAACTCAACAAGTATTTTTCTGGGCCCACACTGGAAGGACTCTGTGAGTAGCATGTATTTGTGGTCTCAAGTATGGGGAAGCTTTATTTACCTTTCCTTTTTCTTTCCTTTTGGTTTTGGAGTCACACCAGGTGCTGCTCAGGGATAACTCTTGGTAGGATCAGTGGACCATCTGGGGGTAACCAAGAACTGAACCCAGGTCTGTCACATGCAAGGGAAGCACCCTACGTGCTATACTATCTTCCCAGGTTCCGGTAAGGGCAGATTTAATAACACTTAGTATAAGGGGGTGGAGCGATAGCACAGCGGTAGGGCGTTCGCCTTACAAGCGGCCAACATGGCCGACCCGAGTTCGATTCCTCCGCCCCTCTCGGAGAGCCCGGCAAGCTACTGAGAGTATTTGATATGCCAGACACAGTAACAACAAAGTCTCCAATGGAGACGTTACTGGGCCCGCTCCAGCAAATCGACGATCAACGGGAGGGCCTTTACCTTTACCTTTACCTTTATAAGGGGGAAAAAAAACTAATATGGGAAATGAACAGCTGGCACAGGAGAAGTAGAAGAAGATGTTTCTGGTAAACATCCTGGGGCAGACTTCAGCTGAAATTGAGGAAGAAATTTCCAGCAACGGGAGCGGAGATACTTGTCTTGGTCAAGGTGGTTCTGACGACCTTAGTCAGCAAGACACAGAGCTCAGAAATAAGCTTAAAGTGCAGGGGGCTCATTAGTAGTGAAGGGTGTGAATAGACACAGGGGACTCTCAAATCAGTTACCAAACCAAGAGGAAAGGCACAGACCAATTTAAAATGATACCAGGGGGTGGATAGAAAATCTAAGGAGATGACATTTCTAATTAAAAAAAAAATAATTCATGGTGTCAAAGGAAGGGCAGGGGCAAAACAACCATGCTAGTTCTGATTAGAAATGATTTACTTTGATCATCATTCCATTCTTTGAAAAAGCCACAGAGAAAGTGAGCTATATTTGACCTTATCAAAAATTTATAATCATGATATAATCTCAGGTAACAGCAGGATACATTTTGGGGGAAAAAAAAAGACAACACGATCTAAAATACAAGACACCCAGACACCTCCGTCGCCAAGGCAACAGCTGCATATCTCTGTAGGTATTGGGTTAAGTGCCTGACTGCAGGTACTCAGCCTCGTCAAAGGGTGACAAGACACCTGGAAGAACGAACTTCAGAAGTACAACGTAAGCACAAACAAGGCTGACTGTGCCGGCTGCCCTCGGCTAGACATCTTGAACTCCTTAGCTACTGACTGCCGCCTTTTCTTCTCCCTGAATTTCCAAGACTCACCCTCCCAGCCTTCAGCAAACATTCATGGCCCAGAGCTTACGCTTCCTAGGTACCACAGGGGCCGCAGATGCGCATGGTACATTTCTCAGACAGGAGGAACTTATGCAGGCTGGTTCTCAACTTCAGAAAGATACAAAATTTCAAACCCCAAACCCATTCGATCATAGACTCCCTTAAATATCTATGAATCCCAGAAAAGGATTCCGAGCCACTGAAAAAACAAACAAGGAGTCCAGAGCATGTTCTTCACACACAAGTAAATGGAAGTTACAATCAGACAGTGACAGAATTCCAGAGCACAAAATACACAGAAAAAAAGCAGATAGCAGAGCTGGGTTCTATATGTTAGCCTGGAGAAATACACCTGAAGCTAAAATGTCCTATTTGTAAGTCCAGTTAGGGACGGTACTTTTTCCACCCCCCAACTCACAAGCATCATTTTCTTATGTTAATGTAAAAATGAAAGCAGAGGCCAAAGAGCTTGAAAACTGAGCAGAGCATGAAGAAGCAAGACCAGGTTCCATGGTGGACGAATGTGCCAGCTCAGCCTGACGGGAAGTGAAGCGGCCTCAGGTGGGACTCGGGGAAGGGGCAGGCGCCCGGGGCACGGGGCAGGTCTGCGCTGATACTTTATGTTACCTCCGCATCGTATCTGACTGCAGCAGAGAACAGCGAAAAGGCATTCTCCACAGTGATGCCTCTCTTGATGATGTGCTGGCAGAGTCTCTTCAGTCTGTTTTCACAGTAAGACGTTGCCAAGTCCAGGAGACCTACAGGTGCAAAGAATGGAGGGTGAATGGAGCTCAAGGCGATCCCCCTCACCAAGAAACATACACATTCCGCTTTGCTGAACCAAGTTCTGTAGCTGAACCATTATCTCTGTGATGACACTCTGAATTTTACTAAGGAAATTAGCTTTTTTATGCCTTACCTCCCACCCCACCCCCCAACGTCCCACATTGTAACATGGCTTTTACATACTTCCTTTTAATATTAAGGGGGGAAAGGGAACTTCCCACCTCATGTTCTTTCTAAGTGGGATGCTAAGATCTGTTAGCAACTTTGACTTAAGTTCACAGTGGAGCTGCAGCCATACTACAGCAGGGAGAGGACTAGCCTTGCATGCGGCTGACCTGGGTTCAATTCTCTGCATCTCATATGGTACCCTGAGCCCCACCAGGAATAATTCCTGAGTGCAGAGACAGGAGTAACCCTGAGCATTGCCAGGTGTGACCCAAAAGCCAACCTCCGCCGCCGCCCTTCCCCCACTAAAAAAGAAAGTTCACAGTAAAAATCCATACTTAACCAAGATAATATTGCTTTTAATGGCAGGAATCAAACCTGGGACATCACACATGTGAGGCACTTGCTCCAGTCTTAAGTCATGCCCTAGACCCCTATAATACTTGTAGCACTATCCTCCCGTTGTTCATCGATTTGCTCGAGCAGGCACCAGTAACGTCTCTACTGTGAGATTTGTTGTTACTGCTTTTGGCATATCAAATACGTCATGGGGAACTTGCCAGGCTCTGCTGTGCGGGCAGGATACTCTCAGTAATTTGCTGGGCTCTCCAAGAGGAGTGGAGGAATTGAACCCGGGTTGGCCACGTGCAAGGCAAACCCCCTAACCACTGCGCTATCACTCCAGCCCCCCTATAATACTATGACATGAAAACTTTTTCAAACTCTGTTAGTTTGGTTTGGTTTGGGGGCCACACCCAGTGATGCTCAGGGCTCAAACCTGGGTCAGACACATGCAAAGCAAATGTCCTGCTTGCTGGACAATTTCTCTAGCCCTTAAAAAAAATTTGTTTTGAAATTTAACTTAATTAACTTGGTTTTTGGGTCACACTGGGTGATGTGCAGGCATTACTCCTGGCTCTGCAGTCAGGAATTACTCATGGCAGTGCTCAGGGGGCCGTATGTGATGCCGGGGCTAAAACCCAGATCAGCCACATGCAAGGCAAGTGCCCTACCCGCTGTATTATGACTCCAGCCCACGTTTTTTTTCCCCCTAAAGCCATGGTCAAGGTGCCAGGCCTGCAGAAGTAAACTTAACCCCTTGAGGGCGAGGAGGAATATTCTGAAGGGGCTGTAGTACCTATGGCATCCTCGGGCGGCAGGTCAACGGTATCCGTGTAGAGGTACTGCAGGAAGGCACGGTACACAGGGTAGGAAAATTGGTCTATTTCTATCACCTCCTTCATGTCCTCGTTCCAGTAAGACTGGAACATAGATCGAAAGTGCTCACACCTGCGACAGAAAAGCACAAGGGACTCATCCATCAGAAACCAGACAGAAACATTTCAGCTCCTGAGCACACCCTCCTCCCCTCGCAGCAGAGCCCTGGATCTCCAGCACGGCCCCCTCAAACAGTCTCTGAGCGGGGAACTTCTCCACACTCCCCTTCCGGCTCTGATGAGAGCTTCCTGTTTAAGTGCTAAGAATCTTAGCGGGTAGCCCTGGGCTGTGGCACATGTGGCAAGCCATGTGCCTTGTGTGTGTGAGGCCTGGAGTTCCAGCCCCAGCACTGCATGGACCCCATGCTCCCTGGACCTGGCCCTGAACAGCCAAGCCCCCAGTACAAAATCCGCACCCTGGGCAGAGCCCTCTGACGCCCCCACATCTGGGTGGAGTTCCTATTTTCTTTAAAGGAACTCCATGAAGAAGAGGCACCTGGGCAGACCCAGCACCCCTTACTTCCTGTGATGGTGCTTCTGTGGGAGAATCACACACTCATGCCGGTGCTCACAGGGGGCTACACGTTTTCATAGAAATGGGCTGGGGCACTGGGACCCACACAGCCAGGAGACCGTGAGCAGGCCAGCTACCACTTCCACACCCCCAGTCAGCTTTTCACTAGCCTGCCTTCTAAACAGGATTTTGTACAGATATTTTAAAGCAGCCTTTTTTTTTTTTTTCCAGTTCTGGGAATTGATCTAGGGTCTTAAAACATGCAACCATCAGTGAGCCACCATGCTGACACTAATACACACCTTTTATTTTTTTTTTTTTCTGGTTTGAGGGCCACACCTAATGGTGCTCAGGGGCTACTCCTATTTGCTGGCTAGTTTTGGTCTTGAACATTCAAAGCTGCATTCACAAGGGAACTCTGGTTTTTACTTTTTGTCTTTTGGTAACACCTGGCAATGCTGGAGTTACGACAGGGTCCAGGAGACCCTATGTTGTGGTGTGGAGTTGAATCAGGGTGGCAGCTGCCAATGCCCCATGTAAGGCAAATGCCTTCCTCCCTGCCCTCTGTCCTTGCTTTCCAGGCCAAGATATTAATTTTCAACAATGAAATTCAGGAAATTCAGAAAGAAGAGCTCAAACTCTTGGACATGTCTTCAGCATCTAAGTGATTACATTTGCTTGTTTCATGTGTGTGCGTATTTCCTTCTTTTGTTTTTTGAGGTATAGGGCTCAGTTCTGGCTCTGTGCTCAGGGACCACTCCTGGCGGGCCTGGGGGACGATATGGGATGCTGAGGATTGAACCTGGGTTGGCTCCATGCAAAGTAAGCGCTCTCCTGGCCATACTAACGCTCTAACCCACGTCATCTGCATATTCTTATAACTGTTTTCAAGGTGAATGGGTTCAGGGCTAAGCTGACTGCTGTTCCCTCAGGAACAGAAAGATGAAAATTTTTCCCTTTCCAAGTAATGCCCTGAGCATTGCCAGGCGTTACCAAAATACAAAAAGTAAAAACCAGAGTTCCCTTGTGAATGGAGCTTTGAATGTTCAAGACCAATACCAACCAACAGTTACTGCACTCTTTACAACAGGGAGTTTGGCAAAAGCTTGATTTTAATTAAGAGCAAAAGGTCAAATGCAGGAAATAAATGCTGAGTTACTGTCCCGAGGCTAAGACAAAATCACAGAGCAGATTTACTGACTGTGCTTCTGCTTCAATACCAGTTCCAAGCAGAACGTGCAAGCATTCCATGCCACTTCAGGCCGACAAGGGCTCACCCCAAGGCAGGGCCAGCCAGAGCTGGGGCAGGGGCACGCGCCCAGCACGGTGGCGCCCGGCAGCCACATCACCAAGGCACAGGTGTGCATGTATGTCCTGAGGGACAAAGAATCAGCATGATGACAAACCTGACAAACCGCTCCTCTGTGACACATCAGACCACGATGGCTCTGTGGTCGTGGGGTATGTGTGTGCGGGGGTGGGGAGGGGTGGGGTTTATTTGTGTGCAAAGTCTGACTGCATAAAATATGGAAGAATAAAATCCGAAACATTGTTAAAATGATAAGCAATTAGAAATAAGTTTTACACACAAAATTGAGTCTTTTCCTGCTGCTGTTCCCCTACGTCGGAAGCTAGGGTGTTGGGCACAAGACAAGTGCTCAATCCTGAGCTACATCCCTAGGCCTAAAGAAAGGCTGCTGTAGCTGTTTTTCAGCCATACCTGATGGGGCCCAGAGGACCACGGGGTCCTGGTCTGCAAAGCAGCATTCCAGGCCTTTGACTGTCTCCCCTGGCCTCACAACTCAAAACTGGCACGCTGAATTGACAGAGAGGAGTTACTCTAAGAAACTTAACATCACAGAGCTGGACCGCCAACTTTGTGCAATGAGTAAATTTAATGAAAAAAATTTATGAACTAAAAAAATCTTAGGAATTATCTTTATAATCAAATGTCTTTGTGTACATATATCCATAATCAAACCGCTTTTTTCAGCTAACATACATCTCTCACTCTCTATAAAAGGAGAACACCTTTTGTAAGCCAAATGTTAACTTAATTAAAAAAAAAAAAGAAGAGGAAGAAGAGAGAAGGGGCTGGAGTGATAGCACAGCAGGCAGGGCATTTTCCTTGCACATGGCTGACAGGGCTTTGATCTCCAGTATTCCATATGGTTTCCGAACACTGCCAAGTAATTCCTGAGAGCAGAGCCAAGAGTAAGCCCTGAATACTGCTGGGTGTGGCCCACAAACAAAACCAAAAAAAGAGGAAAAAAAGAAAAAAAAAACTCCTGTAGAATGCAGATTAAAACTACAAAACAATCCACACTATACTAGTATCTTTTTTTTTGGTCAACACTTCAAGTCAGGCTGCTCAACTCAGCACAAGGTATCAAACCTCTAATGTGTATGTAAAGGAGAATGATACAGTTTTGCTTCAGAAATGCAGTACTATCTTGTACCACATGTGGTTTTTGCTCGCTAAATGGAAATGCGTGACCAACAATTTTTGGTTAAATTGACGATAATTATCTGATTATCAACAGTAATTCTACAATAAATATTTTTTGGTTGGTATGTGGGTCACACCCAGCAGTGTTCAGGGCTTACTCCTGGCTTTGTGCACAGGGATCATTTCTGGTGGGGCTTTGCAGGACCACATGGGATGTTAAGTATCAAACCCAGGTCGGTCATATAAGATAAATGCTATACTAATGCTATACTTATTGCTATACTATACTATTGCTTTGATCCCCGAGAAAAAAATATTTTAAATCATCAGTGACATTTGGAAAATAATCAGTATTATGAGAGTTTTTAATTAAAGCTATTTCTTATCATAATCCATTTTGTGGAATAATAGGGACTGCAAAAAAGGAAATAAAGTCATTGACATCTCAAGCTCATGCAAAAATACCTGATTTTCAAAACAGCTTTGTGCACATGGATGAATTTCCCATCAATCCGAAACTTCAGGTCAGCAGTTTCTGGACTATCAAATTCTTTCTTTAGTGACTCTGCTACTGTTAAAAAATCTTCATGTTCTGAAAGCAACAAATATATTATTAACAGAAAACTCAAGAATTAAGATTTGAAAGCTTTCAAAGGATATATAATCCATTTTTCTCCCCCCCCAAAAAATCATACCTTATTTGACAAATCAGTTACACTGTATTGTAAATATTCTGCAAAAGTAAACTACAAAAAATAAGTACTCAGGAAAAAAATAGCAGTCTTATAGGCCAAATCATTAAAAAATACAGAGCTGGAGAAATAATATACAGGTTAAGGAACCTCCCTTGTAGATGACTGGTTAAAGAAACTCTGGTAAATCTACACAATGGAGCACCATGTAGCTGTTAGAAAAGATGAAGTCATAAAATTTACATACAAGTAGTACTACATGGAAAGTATCATGCTAAGCAAAATGAGTCAGAAAGAGAGGGACAGACATAGAAAGATTGCATTCATCTGGCGAATATAAAGTAACAAAATAGGAGACCAACACCCAAGAATAGCCGAGGTAAGTACCAGGAGGATTACCCCATGGCTTTGAGGACAGCCACACATGCTAGGGGAAAAGGCAGCTCAGATAGAGAAGGGAGCACCAAATAAAGGTGTTGGGAGGATCCTTCCAGCATGGGAATTCATGCTGAAAGTGGATTATAGACTGAACATGATTGCCACTCAATGCAAACCACAGCACCCAAAAGGAGAGAGAACAAAGGGAAATGCCTTACCACAGAGGCAGGGTAGAATGGGGAGGGATAGGGAGTGGAAGGGATACTGGGATCCGTGGTGGTGGAGAATGGGCACTGGTGGAGAGATGGGTACTTGATCATTGTATAATCGAAACGCAAGCACAAAAATTTGTAAGTCTTCAACTGTACCTCATGGTGTTTCACTAATAAAAATTTAAAAAAAAAAGAAGCTGCCTTGCACATGGTGGACCTGGGTTTGATCCTTAGCACTAAATATGGGGTCCAGGGTCTCTGCTGGGAGACAAGATGTCACTCCTTGATTGTACTTGGGGAGTCTTATGGTGCCAGGGACTGATACTGGGGACCCAACCAGAGTTGACTGCATACAAGCCAAGGAGTTTGGACCACTGTACTTTCTCCTGCCCCTCTGTGTGCTTTATGATCAAAGTCTGCAAGGAAACGGCATCTGGCTAATTTCGGGACTGGCGCCTACAGCCCCCCCCCACTCCCACAGTGGAGAGTTCTCTGCGCTGCAGAGCAAGGTAGCTAACCTCCAACAGTGGGTGTGGTGTCCCTGCCCCCTACACTGGGTCACCCCTGAAATACAGAAAGAAAATGACTAAGAAGAGCAGGAATCTCGCAGTCTAAGTGGAAACCCCACCCATCTCTCCTCCCTTCTCACTCCCAAACCCCAAGCTGTCTCTGAGGACACTGAGGGGTTTCCCCTTCTGCATCTGGTCGGAGTGTTCAAGGTCACTCTTGCCCCATCTTGGTTTCTGGCAACAAGTACTACAAATCTTTTCAAAGAAGAAATATTCTTCAGAGGGGACATTTCAATACTGGACTTTTTCTCCTGACAGGTTTTTCTCCTTACAAATCAATAGTAAGGGGTGTATCACTGTAATCCTGTTGTTCGTCGATTGCCTCGAGCAGGCCCCAGTAATGTCTCCTTCATCCAAGCCCTGAGATTTTAAAAGTGCCACATTCGAGGCTCTTTCAAGGTCAGGAGAACGAGACCCATCATTGCTACTGGTTTTTGGCGTATTGAATATGCCACAGGGAGTTTGCCAGACTCTGCCATGCGAGTAAGGGGTGAGGGGAAACAAACCATTCTGATTTTCAATCAGTGAAGTTTTCAATCAGGGAAGGAAGGAATATACGATAAATTTAATGAGCCTATTTTTTCCTGAGCTTAGCATTATAAAAATGAAAGGATATTTGTTTGGAAAAGGATGCTATACAGAATTAGGACGTTAAGATGGGGGACCAGAGAGATAGGAAGATGGGCAGGATGCTTGCCTTTTACTCCACGGACCCAGGTCCAACCCCAGGCAGCCAGTTTGGTCCCTGATTCCCATCAGGAGTGATCACTGAGCACAGCCGAGTGTGGTCCCCAAATAAAAAACAAACAGAAATACTGAAGATGAGACGTGGGTGACAGTGGGCAGGCGTGGTGAGAGGTGGGGGTTGTGCAGCATCACGAATGCACCCCACGCCTCTGAACCATACACTTTAAAGGGACAGACTGCCCGCTGCTCTTCGCCCTGAGAGTGGGCATGGAGGCTCACAGGCTGGGTGGCAGTGCTAGAGACCAGAGGTCTAAGGGGAAGAAACTTACAAAACTGAGGCCAAGTGCCTCCCAGTCGCATCTGCTCCCACTGAGCCAGCCCTGA
This sequence comes from Sorex fumeus, assembly GCF_029834395.1. NCBI lineage: Eukaryota > Metazoa > Chordata > Mammalia > Eulipotyphla > Soricidae > Sorex > Sorex fumeus. Next base: position 14,491,624 of record NW_026606152.1, read on the forward strand.
AGCACCTCTCAACAGAATGAAAGTGTGGAAGAGTCAACAATGCCTAGAGAACACTTTATATATACAGACAGAAACAACAGTACTCTGCAGGCAGAATTGGGGGTAGGACACATATATGCCAGAACTGAAACAACCCGTGACCAGCTAACAGCAGAGAGAGACAGGCCAGTAGGGCAGACCTGAGATCTTACCCACAGACAGGAGGCGCCATGAGACGGCAGGCGTGGCGAAGCAGGCGAACACGTCGTCTGTGCAGGAGAAGTGGGTGAGGTGGGGCAGGATCACGGACTGGCCCCGGCACTGGCCCCACATGTACACGTGTCCACCCTGGGTCTTGGCGGCAGAGGTGTGGGCAGAGTGGCAGGCTGCAATCTCTACCACCCTGGAAAGTTTTCAGAAAGGAAAGAAAAGGCACATCATTCCCTTCTCACCGATGCCCACGGCACAGCACAGCACAGCACAGCACACGGGGTAAGTTCACAGTTCATGCTCAGAACAGCCCACAGACAGCCCAGCTGCAAGATCAGGGTCACACACTGAGCTGAGTCTTCTTTGCCTGGCCCCCTCCTGACATCACTTTTGGTGAGAATCATCATTTGGACTTGAAAAAGGGAACAAAATAATAAAGGAATAGACACTGACAAAATGTCTTGATTGTCTCGGGGGATTTGACAGTAGCAAAAAGAAAGAAAAAAAGGAAAAAACCCATCTTCATATTATTATTTTCTTACAAATACAACTTCCTCATAACCCTTACTAGATCCCCACAGGCTCACTGGGCCAATGAGCGCACATCTGGGGCCTCTGAATTCTGAACATATCAATTCAAATGGACTCTGGCTCAGACTTAAGCCTTTGCTTAGAGAGGGTCCCAAAATCAGAAGTCATCACTCAAAAGCTCAGCAGTGTGGGTTAATAAACACTGAGCATCTATTCCGGCAACATGCTTTACAATCAACTCAATACTGAAACAGATCGTGTCCTTCCAAGGAGCATATCTTAATGCTCTAAAAGCTATTTTACCAGGCCAGAGTGACAGCACACTGGGCAGGGTGTTTGCCTTACACATGACTGACCCAGGCTTGATCCTTGGCATCCTGTATGGCCCCCTAAGTACCACTGAATATCACCAGGTGTCGCCCCAAAACCAATACAAAGGGGAGGGAAGCTATTTTACTTTCATACTAATTAGACAGCAAGAAGTCTGTGTGAAGGCACATCTCTGTCTACTGATCACAGGTTACTTCAGTGAGATGTACTAGAATCCTGTCCATTCGTGCTCAGTCTGACTGGCACGTCAACTCTTTTGTTCAAAGGAGAATGTTCATAAACAGAGGACTTACGAAGCCAAATACCACAGCCCTGGCGCACCTCCCCGAGGCCCTGGAGCACATGCAACCCCAAGACCAGGTGCGGTCATTTACCTTTCTTTCTCCACCATGATGTGTGCTGGGCTTAGCAGGTTATTTTTATTGCCAGTTCCCAACTGCCCATACGTGTTAGCTCCCCAGGCATACAACAAGCCCTCATCGGTTAGTGCTAGAGTGTGTGCATAGCCGCAGACAATCTGCAAGTAAATTGAAATGGTTACCACAAACAGGAAAACAGGAAGGACAGGGGCAAAAAAAAAAAATCTATGTAATGATTCCAGCCAGCTCCAGCAGAACGCCAACACCTCGTCAGGCGGCGACTGACATTTTCTGGAACATTAAAAAAAGATCAGAGAAGCTGAAATCTGAGACTTGGGATCTTCCCGCCCCTCCACCCTCACCCCCCACCCCTCGCCAACTTCTCAAGATGAATGTGCCTCTACCATCAAGTTCCTTCTCAGGGGAACTCAGGGACAATATAACACTTAGTAAAGAGTGGACGAGGAAGGCACGAAAAATCGTCTGCAAAGATATCTTCTGAATGAATCCCCACTATTCCCCAAGGACAGCAGGGTCCCTGGGTGGGTGCTGGCAGCTGGGATGGGTCACACATACCTGGTTGACGCACACGCTGTGCAGAGCTGCCACTCTCACCGGGGTCAGCTGATTGCCATTATTGCCCAGGCCTAGCTGGCCGTTGCCGTTGTAACCCCAGCCATAGACCTTGGGAGAGAAGGGAGAAGAGAGACTTCTGAAGGGGCTAGTGCAGGGCAGGGAGACAATACAGGGTGAAGGTGTGTGTCCTGCATTGCAGGTGGCTGACTGGGTCAGACTCCTAGCACCGCCTGGTCCTCTGAGCAGCACCAAGCATTGCAGATGGACCCTGCAAAGACCCAAGTAACACTGCACCCTGCATCCTCACATCGAGCTACTGGCGTGATTGGCTAGAATAGCCAAAAGAGGCCCTTGGGGCTGCTAGGAAAGACCCCACCACCCTCCAACAAACATAAAACAAAAGGGGCTAGTACAACAGATGAGTATGTGAAGAAACTGCGGGATGAGGGGATGGAGTTGAGGATATGGCTTAGTGTTAGAGCATTTGTTGCATGTAGGAGGCCCTGGTTTCAATCCCGTGAAAAAAAAAAAAAAAAAAAGGAAGGAAAGAAGGAAAGAAAATTGTGGTATATATTCAGAATGGAATACTACTCAGAAAAGAGAAAACTGCAATTCACTGCAACTTGGATGGAACTGGAAGGTGCCAAGCTAAGTAAAAAGAGTCATAAAGAGGACAAATACCGATGATTTCACTCACAAAGTAAGGGAAGAGTGAAGGCAGAGAACACGATGCCGTGATTCAGCCAGCACAACCGGGCTGGAGGGGTGCAGAGACACGGCAGCCAGCGGCAGGCAGGGGCAGGACGCCTAAAATACTTACACTTTAATCACTTTAATAAGAAGGCGGGCTGGAGCGATAGCACAGTGGGTAGGGCATTTGCCTTGCACGCCGTCAACCTGGGTTCGACTGCTCCGCCCTTCTCGGAGAGCCTGGCAAGCTACCGAGAGTATCCCACCCACACGGCAGAGCCTGGCAAACTCCCCATGGCGTATTCGATATGCCAAACACAGTAACAACAAGTCTCACAATGGAGACGTTACTGGTGCCCGCTGGAGCAAATCAATGTACAACGGGAGGACAGTGCGACAGTGCTAATAAGAAGACGGAATAAAAGCAGCTAGTTGCAGTGGAGAAATAAAAAGAAAGTCACCCAGCTTCGATAGGGAGCAGGGAGTTGGGGGGGGACAGGGGACAGGGAGACAGCGGAGAGAAGCAGCTCCCTAGGGAGGAGTGACTGACAGTACTGTCAATCCCAGTACCTCAGGAAAAATTGTTTTTAAGGAAGAAAATGAAGTCTGTGCAAACCTAAGCTTCTTCACTGCAATGCTGCTCTTCTCTCTTCCCTGTGTGATGAGAAACAGATACCTACACAGAAGGAGTGCGGCAGGGTGGGGATGCCGGAACCTGGCATTAGTTCTGATCCTATGCCTTAACTGCACAGCCTTGGGCAACTCACAGATTCTTGCTTTATACATGAGAAGCAGTGGCCCTTTAACAGTTTACTCAGCACCTGCAGTGTGTTGGGACATTGTGGAAAATATTGGGTGGACTCTTTGGTCAGAGGTCTACAGGCGACAAGTGTTGCAACAGAGAAGCGATGACGGACTGCAGGAGCAGAGAGCAGAGGGGAGCGAGTGGAAGCTTCAGGAACACTGTTCAGCATGGAGAGGTGGGCAGGGCTGGAGGCGCCCGGGCAGTGGGGTCAGGATGCCAGAGGCAGGCTCAGAGCGAAAGAGGACAGCACAGACACAGGCAAGGCAGTGGCTAGTGGGGAGCAGAGTCTAGAAGGAAAAATGACAACCACGGCATGAAATTCCCAATCAAATGCCAGGGAAAGAGGAATGCAAGATTTAACGGCAGAGCTAAGTCACGTGATCAGATCTGCTTTTGGTAAAGATTACCCTAGCCACAAGCTGGAGCAACAGCACAGTGGGTAGGGCGTTTGCCTTGCAAGTGGCCAACATGGCCGACCCAAGTTCGATTCCTCCACCCCTCTCGGAGAGCCCGGCAAGCTACGGAGAGTATCTCGTCTGCACGGCAAAGCCTGGCAAGCTCCCTGTGATGTGTTCGATATGCCAAACACAGTAACAATTGTCCCAATGGAGACGTTACTAGGCCCGCTCGAGCAAATCGATGAACAACAGGAGGACAGTGACAGTGACCCTGGCCACAAGAAGGAAGGGGAGTGGGGAGTGTGAGACCAGAGGCAGAAAGGTCACTCAGATGACCACTCCTCAGGAAAAAGAGGGACAGTGACAGGGACGGGCACAGTGGTGGCAACACTGGGACCAGGACAGGGAGAACTGGGTAGGCTGAAAGTTGCAGATGGAGGCCAACCTCCCACCCTCGCCACCATGTAAGTTCATTCATAGGCCCTGTTCCAGAGACTCAAATAAATTTTGAAAGAGATCAACTAGCTGCAAAGAATTTCTTGAATACCTGTTCATGGCTGAGACCTCTAGGAGGATCTCGGAAGCCGGGGGCAAGCCAGCTACTGCCCTAACAGTCTTGGTGGACACGCTCAGTCCCCAAAGCCACCGCCATGGCTCCAGCTAGACTGCCCAGTTTAATATTCTGGATTTTCTGGAGTACACAGCCATTATCTGTGGCCACAAGACATCTCCAAACTCTACCTCACTGACATCCCAGTAGGAGCACACCAGATTGGGTGGGAATGTAACATGGAAGTCAACCAATCTCAGAACACAGAAGCCTTAATTCACAGTAACAGCATAAGAAACCCTCAGACAAGGGCTTAATGTCCCCATGGTGAGACACAACAATTTTCACAAATTTTCTTTTACGAAAATAATTTTTGACTGTTCTGGAAATATTTTTTGACTGTTCCATTAGCGATTCAGTGGTAACAAGCAATATAAAATGATTATTATGGGCTGCTACAGGGGCAGGCTTGAGGGAAGGCTGGGGAATTGGGGGCAGTGATAGAGGGAAACATAACGGTGATGGGATTGGTGTTGGAATACTGAATGCCTACAGCAAATCCTCATAAACAACTTTGTAAACTACAGTATTTAAATAAAGTGGAAAAAATAAATTTAAAAGTCACAAAGGCAAATATGGCAATTCGCCCAAGTCTGGTGTGGGAGGGCAGCGGCCAGCAGAGGGGCAGGCCTCCATAGTGTTCAATGGTTTACGGTTGCCTGTGGCGCCTTGGGGCAATGTCCTGACCAGAGTAGAGTAAAGGTGTAGCTCAAACAAGAAAGCCGAGATGTGTGTATGTTGGGGTGGGGGTGCAGCGGCAAGATGTGTATGGGGGGTGGAGGCAGGGGCTCCTACATGACAACGTATACAGCAAACGGGCTCCAGTGGGACTCTCCAGGCCAAGGGAAAACGAGGGCTGAACTTCGGGTACTAACGAGAACTGGTTAAATGTGTCAACAGGTTTCAACTTTTTGTCCAGAAATTCAGCAATAGTTATCAAAAGACTTTCCGCCCTTGAGCGTATATTATTATAGAAGTGTAGGGATGGAGCTTAACACCTGTGTGTGTGAAGCTCACGGCACCCCACCCAACGGCTGTCAAAATATGTAACAGGAAGTGCCATCAAGATGGTCAGGGGGGGAAGGCACTTGCCTACGCTACTGCCAACTCTGGTTTGATTTTAGGGCATTACAGATGGTCCCCCGAGCAATGCCAGAGATCCCTGAGTACAGAGGCCAGAGCAGGACCTGAGCACATATTGGACTTGTTCCCAAAACAAAAAACAAGCAAGCAACAACATATGTAATAAAAAAACTCTCTGACCCAGAAACCTTGTTTCTGCAAACTTGCTCTTTTTACTATACACACACACACACACACAGAGAAAAAAATTTGTGCAACATTGTACGACTAAGAACAACTGAAATGCGTATGTGGGTTTTGTGATAGAAATCTCCAGGCTCTCATGGAGTCCAGGATGGGCGACCTCCCTGCATCTTCCTGTTCTTCTGGGAGTCTGACAGTTATGTTCACAAACTGCCTCTGGCACCATATAGGCTCATTAATGGCCGTGATCCAGAAACTGACAAATCTCCCAAGAGAGCAACAAGCTACACAGATGCCTCTGGACCCTGAAGTTACCACCCAGTGAAAAACTTAACTCCAGATGTATCACCTTATTTAAAATTTTAGAATTCCTGGTCCAATTATCTCACTCTATGCCACTGATGTACTGAGAGTAGCACACCATAATCTGATGGGACGTAAAGTAGAAGGTGACCAATCTCGATCAAAATAAGAAAAAGTTTTAGCAACAAGGCTCAACCTGAATAGCATGTTAGTAATCTCTTATACAAGGGCTCAATGGCTCCAGGATGAGATGCAACAATCTTCACACACTTTCCTCTGAGGAAACTTTTTGGGGTCATTTTTAGCGAATTATTCATAATAGGCAGTACAAAATAAATTATTTAGGTCCTGCTTTGGGAGTGGGGGGAAAATTCAAAATAATGGTAGTGGGAAAGCGTAATGGTGGTGGGATTGGTGTTGGAATATTAACTGTAATAAATTATTATGAAGAATTTTTATAAAAAAATTAATTTAATTAAAAAAAAGGAAGTGAAAACAACTGAAAAGCACACTAGTGGGTTCCAGATATGGGTCATCTGCATAAGGAAAACCAAGAAGCCATAATATGAAAAGAAATTATTCATGGTTTTGGTCTGAGAAGAATCAGGTAAGACCTATTTATTATTTAGGGAAGATCAAAAATAGCAGACACAATAATTCTGTTTAAAAAGGTGAGTATGAGCCAGAGCTGATTATGAGACAGTTCAAAGGGCTGGAGCACAAGCCTTCTATACAGGAGGCCCTGGTTGAATCCCCAGCATCACCTGGTCCTCTGAGCACCTTTAGTGGCCCAATTACATTAACCCATATATAATTATAGAGAACAGTCTAAAGCATATAATCAAGAGCTATTAACAAGATTGAAGGAAATTTTCTCAGCTTGCATCTATTTTACTTGTTTACCTTTGTTAAAATAATCATGATTGAAAAATTATATTTAAAAAATTTCAAAACATTTAAAAATTTTTAAATTATATTTTAAACTTATATTTTAAAAAATTATGGAAAATGTATACTGAAATAGAGATGTTAGATGACTATTTCAAATATTTTAGAATCATGCAGATTGATTTAAAAGTACCAGATTGATTTAAAAGTACACTAATATAGTGTGACTTTAGAATCTGTCAGGTTTAACAAGCATTAGCACTCCTCTGCAGGACACCACCACTGTGCTGGAACAAGTATCTCTGTCAATTCTGTGCCCCAAGGCTCACAGAGGAGGCAACAGGCCCACAAGAGCTGAAGTTGCAAACAGAACAATTTCAGTGAAATTTCCACTAGCTCAAAGGTTACCAGAGTAGAGAAGGTTACTAAAAGGTCTGTTTGTGAGGCTGGAGCAATAGCACAGCAGGTAGGGCATTTGCCTTGCACGCGGCCCACCCGTATTCAATCCCCAGCATCTCGTATGGTCCCCTGAACACCGCCAGGAGAAACTCCTGAATGCAGAGCTAGTAGTAATCCCTGAGCATTGCCAGTGTGACCCAAAAAGTCACTAAGTAAATAAATAATAAAAGGTCTAACTGCTTATTTATTTTCTGGGCTGGAAATCAGGCAAAAAACAAAAACACAACAAAATCCAAAAACTGATTAAAGACTTTGTACTTATTAGTCACTAACTGCTTGTAGACACCATCAGCTAATTTTAAAGTCACAGTTGACCTTTCCTTTGAAAGAAAAAGGTTGCACCAAGTGCCGTAACCCATAATAATGAAAAATGCTTAGAAAAATTAAGCATTTTGATCTTGTCTCCCCCCCTCCCCCGCCCCATTAGAATCTTTATTTACAGGTAAATCTGGCAGTTTAAAAATTTTTGTGCTAAGAGGGCTGCAGTGATAGGACAGCTGATAGGGTGTTTGCCTGGCAAGTGGACAAGCCAGGTTCAATCCCCAGCATCCTATATTGTCTCCCAAGTCCACTGGGAGTGATTCCTGAATACAAAGCCAGGAGTAAGCCCTGAGTACTATTGGGTGTAGCCCCCAAACAAACCAATAAAAAAACAACAACAATTCGTGCTGAGGAGCAAATATCCTTTGGTTAGTAATCCATCAGGAACCAGTGAGCCATCAAAACAAAACACTGGTCCTCCCACAATCTACCCAGGCAGCTCAAAAGAAGGAGGTGGAAAGAGAGGGGAATGCAGAGAGCTTACCTCACCATTGTCCAGAACAGCCATGGACGAGGTCTGGCCGCAGGCAATGCCCACCACCCTCTTGATGTGTAAACAGTTTGTGACTTTGCGAGGAGTCGGCTGATTTGCTGTAGAGCCTGAGCCCACTTGACCACAGTTGTTGTAGCCCCAAGCAAACACCTGCACACAAGAAGGGGAAAGAAGAGAAAGTGAAAATAATAAATTCTGGCATGGGGAGAAAGCACAGAGGGCGCAGCCTGGTGTGCACAGGGGCCCTCTATCAGATTCCCGGCCCCGCGGGGCTCCCCGAGCACCACACACCTTGGCTGCCGTCCAACACTGCTGAGTCCGAGCACCAAACCACCAGGTTTAAACCACCGGAGAATAAAACACTTCAGAAAGTCTCTTTTTGGGTCACACCCGGTGATACACAGGGGTTACTACTGGCTCATGCACTCAGGAATAACTCCTGGCAGTGCTTGGGGGACCACATGGGATCCTGGGGATAGAACCCAGGTTGGCCGCGCGCAAGGCTAACACCCTACCCACTGTACTATTGCTCCAGCCCCACACTTCGGGAAGTCTTACAATGCGCCAGGGGCTACAAGTCCTTTACATTCATTAATGTGTTTAATCCTCATAGGAACCCTGTCATGTGGCTCTGGCGAAGAAGCTAGTATCATGTTAACTTTATTTAGTTTTGTTTGTTTACTTTTGGAGTCATGCTCAGCTGTGCTCAGGATCACTCCTGGAAGAGCTCAGGGGGCCATACATGGTCCTGCGGACTGAACCCAGGTTGGCCACATGCAAGACAAGCACCTTATCCACAGTGCACCCCTCCCCCACCCCATCTCCACTTTGCATGTGGAAGGGGAGAGAGAGAGATGGCAAGTGACTTGCTTGAGGTTCCAACACTTGTAAGTAATAAGAGAGAAATTCGAAGGGAGTGTCCTGCTCTATTCTACTGCCTTTATAATTACACCTTGTGAACACCCTCGTGCACACCAGCAGGAAATGATCAGTAACACAGGAAACAGGGATGTGAAAAATTGACTTATTTTGAGGGGCACAAATACTTCTACCTCATGGAAACCTCATGAAACCATATTATGTGCTTTCTTGTCTCTCTACTCAACAACATGACGTATTACATAATCTTTTACTGATAACTCAGAATCATCTCAGCTGTTAATTATCAATCAGTGTTCCACATCATACACAGTAATGCTCATAAATATTAATGAGACATATTTCCCTATAGAAACAACATCAGGTCATGAGGCTATTCTTAGTGTCAGGGTCTCAGAGTTCTCTACTTCAATCCCGTTCCCTCCTACTCAGCTGGACTCCATTTACTTTTGGCCTGTGAGTTGCCAAGTCTGGAAATAAGGTTTCCATGAAAAGACACACAGATGACTGAGTAGCAAGGATTAAAAAAATCAAGTTATCCTAACAAACAGGAGTGTGGCCAGAGTGAAAAGGGACAAGGGATACTGGAAGCAAGAGAAACCTTGGCTCTAGGAACCCAGCCTAGTGCTTCTCCCCACCATCAGACACCCCTCAACCCCAACTGAACTTGCCCTTCACCTGCCAGTGAGAACTGTTTTCACAGTTCTTCCTTCTGTCACCATTTTCTAAGTTCACATGTGTCACGCTGCCCAAGGCAACAATAGTGAAACCCATCTCTTAAAATAATATGTGCTACAGATCTGTCTCACAGGTCCAGAAGTGGTAACCCGCTCACACTTCCTGGAGGTGGGGTCGCAGGAATATCCAGAATCCTCATCAGCATCTAGCACACTTTTCCAAAGCAGCACATTTAAGGGTAAAGTGAGATTAAAATAAAGCAGGAATACAGGCTGTACAAATAAGTGAATGCTATCTAATTTTATCCATCATTTCTCTGCACTTCTCAAACATCCCTTGTTCCCGTGAAATGCAGTTCTTTTATTTTAAAAGAGCTCAGGGAAATGAATGACGACTCTGGTTCCACTAACGGATACATGGGTTCGGCAAAAACGGCTTCAGCACATCAGTCACGGAATGTGGGATCCCTGCACTTCTCCAGTTTCTTCACCCACAACCTTCCTGCTTGGTAAAAATCAATGTAACATCATGGAAGGACTTCAAAAGGGAACAGCATTTGAGTTTTAAAAGTCATGGTGATATAAGGAAGACTGGACAGTCAAGTCAATAAAACAGTCTAAGGAGTAAGAGATCAAGGCAATAGTCCAGGAAGATAACAAGGTCTGAACAAAGGTTATGGAAATGAAGAAAAAAATAAGAAAAGAAAGCAGAATCATCAGATTCTGCTGGCAAATAAATGGCCCAGCTCCGTGACCAATCTCAGAGATGCTGCGGGTGGGCCAGCCCAGGCAGGGAGGCCCAGTGCTCCACCCACACCCAATCTCTGCCTGCAAATAAGCAGCTCAGCTGAGACGCCATGCTGCTAAACCATCTCAGCAGGAGCAAGACAAGATAGATGGGAGAGTTGTGTTGAAGCCCCCTAAGCTCAGTGAGTAAAAACAGTAACACAGAAGGCACAACGAGCACCCAGCAGCTCAGTAAAATACTCGGTAGATTTAATAAACATCATTTTGAGATACAGGTTGTAGCCCGCAATATGAAGTAAATTATTTTGCTTGCTAAGGGAACATCTTGGGGAGGGAGGAAACTGGGGACAGTGGTGGAGAGATCACACAGGTGGTGGGATTGGTATTGGATCATCCAATACTTGGCATGTTTGTATTATGAACAGTTTTGTAAGTCACGTTATTTTAACAGTTTCAAACATTTTTTAAAAAAAGGCAACATCAGTAGGACTGGCAGTCTTTAAGATAAGCATTCAGGAGCTGGAGTGATAGTACAGCCGGTAGGGCATTTGCTTGCATATGACTGACCCAAGATTGATCCCCAGCATCCCAAAGTGATCACTCAGTGCAGAGCCAGAAGTAAATCCTGAGCACTTCAGGGTATAAACCCAAACCAAAACAAAACAATAAAGCTTTGAACTTAGAGAATGAGCAGGTGGTCCTATATCCACTGAAATGTTAACTATTTGCTATGACATTACATCATCTGAAAAATAAGCATATATAGCAAAGTAGCAAAATTAATGGGGCCGGAGTGATAGCACAATGGTTAGAGCATTTGTGCTAGACGTGGCTGACCCAGGTTCATTCTGGGCCCCCTAGATGCCCCCTGAATTCAGTCAGGCGAAATTCCTCAGTGCAGGGCAGGAGTAACCCTTGAACATTGCCAAGTGTGGCCCCCCCACTCCAAAAAAATTCAAATTAATATGCAAAATCTGTTGCATTTCCATACACATTTATGTTGCATTTCCAAATACCTGGAAAACACAGTGGCACAGAATACATCTGGCAAGAAGTTTAACACAAAATATATAAAGAAATCATAAAACTAAACAATTTTTAAAAAAAAAAAACTAATGAAAAATGGGCACAGAGAAGGGAGAGAGAGAGAGAGAGCGCTCGCACGTGCACAAGAGAAGGGGGGGTAGAGAGAGAGAGAGGGAGAAGAAAGTACCTGCCATAGAGGAAGGTGGGGGTGAAGTCAGGGGGCAATGGGAGGGAAACTGGGTATATTGTTGGTGGGAAACGCACAATGGTGGAGGGATGGGTGTTTGAACACCATGACTAAAACCTAATCATGAAGGATCTGTTATTCAATTAAAAAATATTAAAAAAAAAAAAAGGAGACTGGAGGGATAGCATAGCAGGTAGGGCATTTGCCTTGCACCGGCCAGCCCGGGTTCGATTCCCAGCATTCCATATGGTCCCCCTGAGTACCGCCAGGAATAGTTCCTCAGTGTATGAGCCAGGAGTAACCCCTGTGCATTGCCGGGTGTGACCCCAAAAAAGAAGAGAAAAAAGTGAACAATACTACTTGCTAAAAAAAATGAAATTCTGCCACTTATAGTAATAGTGACAGACAGGACACACTGAATTTCGAAATAAGTCATTTGAAGAAACACAAACACCATACAATTTCACTCAGGCGTGGGATATAGTGAAGACTAACAGACGACTAAGTTAAACAAAAATAAACTTCTGGACTATTAATTAGTGGTTCCCAGAAAGGAAGGAAGAAGTCCGGATCTAGGAGGGGGAGTAATCCAAGACAAGGAGATGAACAAACTAATTTTCAATGTTGCATACCTGAAACCTACAGAGTATTATAATTCAATGAGAAGGAAGGGAGGGAGGGAGGAAAAAGCCCTCTGGGACCAAGTAAAAACTGTTCAACAGAAACATTATTTTGTCTTTTAAAGAAGAAACAAGGAGCTGTGGAGATGGTTCTAAGGCCTGGAACACGTTTCACCTGTGGGTGCTTCGGAGTTGAACCACAGTACACCTGATCCTCAAGCACTTCACTAGGGAGGAGTCCCTGAGCACCACCAGCTGTGACCCAAAAACGAAAAGTAAGTCTACTGAGTGGTCCTGATCATAAAACACAGGTTCTTATTAGAAGACTGTTCTCATGTTTTCAACTATTTTCTCAATATGCTAAATACAAATATGATCTTAAAAACCAACTTTTTGGAAGCAAGGCAAAATGGAATATGATCAGCTATTCCATTGCCTTTAGATACCACTTGGACAGAACTAAGAGGTGTGACATTAAGCAAAACAAGTCAAAAGGAGAAGGACAAACGTAAATGAACTCACCTACTTGAGGTATATAAAGAAATTAAAGTGAATGACTGACTTGGACCTACTGAAAACCAAGCCGTGGGCTTTGCGGAGAGAACTGAAAGAACAGAACAGGGGAGTGGACCGAGAGGCACACTGAAAGTGACATCAGGACAGCGCCTCCAGCACGTTGGTGCTACTAAGGTGTGGCTACCAAAAGCATTTGCATCCGTACTACTATAACCAGGCCACCTTAATAACAGTAAAATATTTTTAAAATTTAAAAAGCAAAGGCATGCTCACAAAAGCTTAACAGCAGAAACAAGAAATAAACTGATACCCGGATGCATATATGCTTTGGAATATTATTCAGCGTTTCAAAAGCGGGGAGGAGGGAAGCAGAAAGTACAGTGGGCAAGACACTTGCCTTGCACGCAACCAATCCAGAATTGATCAACAGCACCCAATCTGTTCCCCTGAGCACTAGAAGAATGATCCTCAGCACAGACCCAGGAGTAAGCGCTGAGTACTGCTGGATATGGCCCCCAAACACACAAATGAAAAAGGAGGGGTCGGGAGCTAGGACAGCTGTTAAGGAACATGCCTAGCATGTGCTCAGTCTAGCTCTGATCCCTGCACCCTTCCCTGCCCCAGTGCCGACGGGGCATCCTGTGCATCCTGAACAGCAGGGCTCAAGCAGCGTCGCACCTGCAGGCCCTCACTCACGCAGAGCAGACAGGCTACTAGCTGAGAACTGCCAGGGGACCCCGAGTCGTCCTGAGCACTTCTTAGGAGTGTGTCCTTCCCAACCCACCAGCACAAAAAAAAAAAAAAATCCAACCCCAGAAAAAAAAAGAGGAAATTCTGAAACATAATACAATGTGGCTGAATCCTAAAGACATTGTGCTAGGTGAAACAAGCCTGTCACAAAAAAAAGAAAAAAAAAAGACAAATCGTGAAGGATTGCACTTATATGAAATAATAAGAATAGTCAAATCAGAGACAGAGTAGAATGGTGGCAGCCAAAGCTTCAGGGAAGGAGGGAGTGGAGATACTGTTTAATGAGCTCACGGAAAGAGAAGAGTCCTGTGGGTGGATGGTGAAGGTGGCATATTTCATCACAACTTAGAGACTAATCCAGAGCACTTACCTCTCCATCAGCCGCCAGAGCCAGAGAGTGATGGGAGCCACAGGCGACTTCAACCACTTGCTTGATCAAGAGATTGGTACAGACCTGGATGGGGGCAATGCCTTGATTGGTCGTCCCGTTTCCAAGCTGGCTATATCCGTTGTGGCCCCAGGCGTAAACAACTCCATCTATACATGACGGCCACACAAAGAATCAGCTCTAAGAAGACATGGCAATCCCTGCACTTGCCTCCCCAGAATCTGCACAACTCATTCCCCAACCCTAATTTCTTACACATTGTCTCCTCATATAATGTAACCATTGATGATGAAGGGTTGGGGCAAGAGGAATGGATGAAAAAAGATGGAAAATCTATTAAAGATGGGACTTGGAACTAATACTGATAGCTTTGGGCCAGGAAGTCAAAGTATACAAAATGTACACAACTGAACAAATTATATACAAACTGGATCTTCTCAACCCTTTGTCCATCTCAATAGTTTCCGTCCTGGGTACCATGAAAAAAGGGCAGAAAACAAAGGAAAATTCAACACTAACCTTTGCCATCCTTCACCAAATACCAAGTCTAACGGGATCCTTGGTATGTGTATAATTTGCAAAGTACAGAGGAAAGAGGTATACTATTTGAACAATTATACATATTTGAGAGCTTCTCTCTGGCTGAATTATTTTAACAACTTTTAGAAATTTTTATGAGTATACCATGATTTACAAGGTTACTCACAATTGAGTTTCAGGCACACACTGTTCCAACACCAATCCCATCACCAGCGTCTTCCACCAATATCCCCTTTCCCTTGTATTCCCAAGCCTGCCTTTTTAAACCTTTCAATCTTTTTAGGATTGTGTAAAGTGGCTTTTCTGTTCTGTGTCATCTCTGGAAGAATTATATGTGTCTTTTTTCCTAAAGCATGCCTGAGTTTCAGGAGTAACATCCCCACGTTACACTCCTGTTTCCTGCCTTTCTCAGGAAACAAAGCCTATTAACCTAGGGAGGACACCTAGACCCACTAACAACAGGATGCAAGAGCTGCTCTCACACTGCTGGTTCATTTGATCCCAACACACTGAAATCTCTTCCAGGGAGCTCTGAAGAAGGTCCGAGGTATGTTTCACAACTCCTTCTCTTTATTACAGAAATTATGACAAAAGGAAAATGGGGAATTTTATCTTTAAGATGAGGTTCATAATTCTAAAAGTTTTTTTTTCAAAAGCACAGTATCATGTAAAAATTATAACAGGATAAAAACGTTCAAACAGGGGGCTGGAGAGATAGTACCCTGGGCCAACTTGCATGCAGCCGACCTGGGTCAGCTTTGATTCCCCAGCATCCAGTAACAGTTCCCTAAGCCTCAGCAGGAGTGATCCCTGAATGCAGTCAGGAGTAACACTTGAGAACTGACCAAAAACAAAAACAACACCAACAAAAAAACAAAAAAACAAAAACAAAGAAGAAATGTTCAAATGGGAGTTTTTCTAATATACAAAAAAATGAACTTGGACAGATATACATTCATTGTTTTTGAATAAGAAAACTCAGTATCAAAGATGCCCATTTTTTATATAAATTTTTAAATTTTAAAATCACTGTCACTGTCCTGTTGTTCATCGATTTGCTCGAGCGGGCCCAGTAACATCTCCATTTTGAGACTTGTTACTGTGTTTGGCATATTGAATACATCATAGGTAGCTTGCCAGGCTTTGCCGCGCGGGCGAGACACACTCAGTAGCTTGCCGGGCTCTCCGAGAGGGGCAGAGGAATCGAACCTGGCTCGACCGGACTGGCTGCGTGCAAGGCAAACGCCCTACCACTGTGCTATCGCTCCAGCCCATTTTAAAATAATGGTTAAAAATGCTTTGAGTTACTTTCTGGGCTAGACAAATTAGAAAGTCCACTGAGAAGAACAAAAATAGGGGTGAAGTGATAGTACAGGGCATAGGGCGTTTGCCTTGCACATGGCTGAACCAGATTCAATCCCTGGCATCCCATATGGTCCCCTGAGCATCACCAGGAATAATTCCTAAAAGCTGACCCAGGAGTGACCCCTGAACATTGCTGGGTGTGATTCAAAAAGCATTAAAAAATAAATAAATAAAGATAAAAACTCTAAGAAGCAAAAAGATAAAGTCAACTCCAAAAACCAAAACCTATGATGTTTCTAAAACTTAAGTTAATATTATTTTTTTGCTATCAACATTTATTTTGCAAAATATATGCATCTTTCTTTTTGGGGGGAATCACACCCAGGAGTTCTCAGGAGTCACGCCTGATAGAGCAAGGTGTGCCCATATAGGTTACTTAGTTTGAACCTGGTCATACACATGCAAGGCAAACTCATCTGGGTCAGGGCTTATGTTCTTGAAGAAATTTTGAATTATATTTTGTTTCCTTACTCTGGTCTGCTTAGGCTGTCTAGTTGCTTCTGATTCAATCTGGGGAGGTTGTTATGATTCTAAGAATTCATCCATTTCTTCTAGATTCTCCAGCTTAGTGGTATAGAATTAATTGTTCATGGTAACTCTAAACATTTTGTATTTTAAGGTCTCTGATGTATTCTCTACCCCTTTCATCACTTATCTGATTAAAATAGTTTTTTTCCCCATTTTTCATGAGACTAACTTAAAGTCTGTCAGTTTTGTTTGTTCTTTCAAAGAAAAAATAGCTCTTGGTTTCACTGACCCATTGTGTTGATTTTTTTATTTATACGTAATTGATTTCTGCCCTAACTTTTCTCATTTCTTTCTTTCCACTTACTTTGGGATTCATTTATTGTTCTTTTTCTAGTTTATCAAGCTCTGAGGTTGGGTTATTGATTTGAGCTTTTTCCTGTTTCCTGGTGTAACCCTGAGGGCTCTGGATACTCCCTTTAGTCTTGCTTTTGCTGTGTCCCAGAGGTTCTGACAGTTTGGATCCTCACACTTAATAATTTCAAGAAATTTTTTCATTTCTTCTTTGATTTCCTCTGACCAATAGTTAACTGCATGCTGTCTGGTTTCTAAATACTTGAATCTTTCCAATTTTCTTTTTATAGTTAATTTCTAACTTCATGGCATTGTGGCCTAAAACAAAACTAGTTTCTATTTTTGTCACCTTATAAACACTTGAATGAGCCCCTAGCATGTTGTCTATCCTGGAAAATGATCCACGTGCGCTGGGTTGGGGGGTGGAGTGCTGAAGGGTCCTATAGAGGGCTATTCATCCGAGTTCTTCCAATTCCTAATTTAGGGTTTTTGTTTCCATACTGGTGTTCTGTTTGACTGGTCTACCAGTGATGAGAGGGAGGTGTTAGAATTTCCCACTGATGCAGTTCATTGGGTCTATTAGCAGCTGTTTTATAAACTTTGCACTACTTCATTCAGTGCATATACATTGAGGAGATTTAAGTCCTCTTGATCTTTTGATCTCTTAACCAGTATGATATCAATGAATTTGTTCCCATTCCTCTATGAGGATTTTGAACATTTATTTTCCCCATTTGACATTTGTTGTTTATAGGGGCAAGTCAATATTCCAGGCATTGTTGGTTTAGATGCAACAATGTCTCCAGCTGTTGTCTGAGAAAGTTTTATTACTTCTTCATATCAGAGTAGTAACCTTGCAGGGTACAGTGTTCTTAGTTGGAGGTTCTTTTCTTTTTTTTTGCTTTTTGGGTCACACCCCACGATGGTCAGGTTTTATTCCTGGCAGTGCTCAGGGAACCATATGGGATGCGGGAGATTAAACTCGGTTCAACCATGTGCAAGACAAATGCCCTACCCGCTGTGCTGTGCTCCAGCCCCTGGAGGTTCTTTTTGTTCAGTAGCTGAATACCATTCCATTCTCTTCGTGCTTGTGGAGTTTCATTTGAGAAATCTGATGGGGATTTCCTTTGATTTACCTTGTATTTGAGGCTTTTTTTTTTTGGCTTTTTGAGTCACACCCAGCAATGCACAGGGGTTACTCCTGGCTTTGCACTCAGGAATTACTCCTGCCAGTGCTCAGGGACCATATGGGAACCTGGGTTGGCTGCGTGCAAGGCAAATGCCCTACCTGCTGTGCTATCGCTCCAGCCCTGAGGCTTTACTTTCTTTTGACGCTTTAAATGATCTCTGACTCTTGCCATTTTGACTACACTGTGTCTTGGTGTTGTTCTGGGTTCTGTTTGGCACTCTCTGGGCCTCCTGGATCAGCCTACAAGTCTCCCTCCTCACACTGTGGAAATTCTCAACAATTATTTTTAGTACCAGCCCTTTCTCTCTTTCCTTCTGGAATTCTGATAACTTAGAGATCGTACCTCTTGCTATTTTCAAATATATTAAATTTTTTTCACTGGGCCACATCCAGTGGTGTTCTAGAGCTATTCCTGGCACAGTGGGTTCAAGGAACCATACATGGTGCTGAGTATTCAAACCTGAGTCAGCAGGACGCAAGGCAAATGTTTTTGCCTTACCCCCTGTACTACCTCTCCAGACATGAGTAGTGTTGTTGGAGTGGACTTTGCATATTTTGTGGGCGTGGGATGGGGGTGAGGCACAGTTAGTGGTGCTCAGGGACCCTGGGTCTCTACTCTGCAATCAGTCTTGGTGGTGCTTGGAGGATGATCATGGTGTTAGAGCTAGACCTGGGGTCAGCAAAGGGAGCATCTTACTCCCTGTACTATCAGGCCATTTGATTATATGTGTGTGTGTGTGTGTGTGTGTGTGTGTGTGTGTGTGTGTGTGTATCTTCATTATAGTATCCAAGATAGTTAAAAATGCCTGGAGTTTGAAAACAGTTCAAAAAGCTATAATTTCCTATAGACATCATGTTCAAGAAAAACAAGAATTAGAACATCTGTGTTTTAATATGTTTCCTCTAAAAATCTGCCTTAGAATTTTATGATAAGTGAAGGACTAATTAAAAATAGTTGGAAAGAGAGATAGTACAGGAGGTAAGATGCCTGCCTTGCCTGCATCAATCACAGTTTATTCTCCACACAGCATATGGTCTCCCTAGCACCGCCAACAGTGATCCCTGAGCACTGGCAGGTATGTCACCAGCAACCCTCCCCACCCCCAGCACCCAAAAAACTCAAAGACATGTTAAATTAAATCAGGTCAAATGGATGACAAACAGAACCAGTCATCAAAGCAGTAGCTGTCTGAAGGAGCCAGTGTACAGCTAGAGGCATGATTATGCAGCAGAGGGATAATCGCTTCATTATGCTCAACACCAGTTCTACTTCACACTAGATGGTCATGCTCAGATCTATCCCTCAGCTAGAGAAAAAGGAGTTGAAAGCAACCGAAAATCTCAATTCTAGACGTGTGGCAGTATTCATGAAAGCTGTGATTCCCCAGTCTACAGACAAAAACTTGGAGGGCCGGAGTGATGGTACAGCAGAGAGGGTGCTTGTCTTGCACACAGATGACCCACGTTTGACCCAGCACCACATATGGTGCCGCGCCCCAGCAGGAGCAAACCCTGAGTGCAGAGCCAGGAGAAAGCCCTGAGCATCGCCAGGTGTGGCTCCAAAACCAACCAAACAAAAAATGCAGGGAAACTATCTGCCTCACAAATGCGATTCCTTTGAACTGATGGACTGTGGACCACTGCTGATCCAAAGATAAATAAAGATTGAAAAACCGCTGCACACTACAGAGAACAACCCGCGCCCCTCCACGCCCCCCTCCCCCCATACAGAGGGCCTGACCTAGACAGGGAGCATGAGCAAAGGTACCTGAAGGGGAAACTGAGGTTATATATAACACGTTTTTAGAGTTCTGGCTGCCCACAGTGCAGATGAATTACCAAAAATGACCGTAATCTCCTTCAGAGTGCTTGGGGAGGTAGAAAGAAATAAATGATGATGCCACAGAGACTGGCACACATCAAAAAGAACAAGAACAACCAGTGCTGGTGCAGATGTGGGGAGAAAAGAACCCTTATTCACTGCTGGTAGAATGTCCACTGGTCCAGTCTTTTTGGAAAACAATGTGGGCATTCATCAAAAAACTAGGAGTTGAGCTTCCACATGACCCAGCAATACTGCTCCATGGAATACACCCTGAGTGTCCAAAAACATATTGCAGAAAATCATCTGCACTCCTATGTTCACTGCAGCACTATTCACAATAGCCAGAATCTGGAAACAACCCAAGCTCCGGAGAATAGATGAGTGGATAAAAATACTATTGTACATCTACACAACGGAATAAGACGCAGCCACCAGGAAAAATGAAATCATGAAATTTGCTTACACATGGATGGACATGGAGAGTATCATATTGAGTGAAATGAGAAGGGAAAGACATAGAAGGAAAACACAGTGTGAGGGTAATACACAGGAAAATAGAAACACGGGTCAGAAAGACTGGCCCATGGTAGGAAGCTTGCCACAAGTGGAGAGGGGCAGTCAGGTTGGAGAAGGGAACAATGTGACACTGATAACTGGAAACGACTGTGGACAAGAACTGAGTACTGAAAGGAAGTAAAGTGATATGTATGATATCCATTCAGTAACAGTATTGCAAACCACAGTACCTAAAAGAAAGAGAGAGAGAGAGAGACAGAGACAGAGAGACAGAGAGAGAAGAAAAAGTGACATAGAAGTAGGCTGCAGGGGCAGGGCACGGAGAGGCAGGTGGGAGGGAAACTGCAGACACTAGGGGTGAGATATGAGCACTGGTGAAGAGATGGATATTGGAATATTGCATGACTGAAACTCAATCATGAACAACTTTGTGACTCACAGTGAATCTCACAGTGAATCAATTTAAAAAGATAGTAATAAATGAAAGTCAAAAAAAGGAGAAAGAAAGAGAAGAATCTAACCACATGTATCCCACATTCTTTTCTTATGATACCAACACAAATGAGAAGGATTCTATTACCTGTGTTTAAACAAGTGTACAAGATCTGAAAACTGCCATACTACCACACACACATTGAAAAATTAAGATAGAGGACCCCTTCACTTGCTATATTTAATCTTCCACAATTTACTGAGTGCCATCTAAAATCCCAGAAATCTGCTTGATTAGCAAATCATCCATGACTGTTTAAGAGTTAACCTTTCATGTACTTCCCCACAGAAATGAATTAACCCATGGCATCTGAGAGTCCTCTCTCCACTCCCCTGCCCTTAGTTTACTGCTCAAGTTCCACAAACCACAAGCTGGCACTGGTCCCTCTTTACCTTCAGTGCTGAGAAGAACATGGGGTCCACTCCCATAACTAAGGCTCTTTATCTTCTTTCCACACAAGGCTTCTAGCTTCTTGGGGACGAGCGTACTCTGATTATCTCCAGTACCAAGACAGTTGCTGTAGTTCAGTCCAAATACAAAGACCTTAAAAGTAAAAAATAAATTAAAAAAAATTTAAAAAACCTTCTGCATCTTTGGGCCTAATGTACTTGACCAGAAGACAAGCTGAAGTTTGGTTTGAGGGCTCAAGAGGGAGGAGGCGGCAGAAAAAGTTAAGCTTTTTTCTCACCAAGTCAGAAAAAGTTAAGCTTTGCCGACAGGCCTCAAGTCTGAAGGGATCTGGCTATTCTAAAAACCTCAAGAAAAGAAGGGGCGGCAGGGAATGAAACTGAGAAACCAAGCAAGGCACAGGGTTCAGAACTTCGAGCTCTCTTTATCCCTCATCATTTCTCACTCTTCACACTGCACATTTTAAGCCCAGATCCCAAAAAAAGACCCTAACATGGGTTCTGAGAGACTCGTACCTCATCATCGTCAGTAACATACAAGGCTTCATTGGCTGAGGTGCCAAAGACACACGCCTTCCGAATAGACGCGATCTCCTGAGGCGAGAGCAGGGTGAAGATTGGCCACTTCCCGACATCCACCATGACTCTGGCTTCAAGCAAGTCTATCAGTGAGCCGGCATCTCTGCTGTATCAGACAAACAGGAACCCCAGGAATACTGGTAAGACGAAAACAACATTTAGAAAGGACACTTCCCAGGACGGGGCGATAGTACAGCAGGTGAGGCCCTCGCCTTGCACATGCCGACCTGCGTTCAATAACCAGCACCCCACACGGACCCCAGAGTCCCACCGGAAATCATCCCTGAGCTCAGAGCCAGGAGTAAACCCTGAGCACAGCTGGCGTGGCCCATCCCCACCCCTCAAAAAAGATGATTCTCGCAAAGACAACAAGGTAATTCCAGAACCTTCTGTGCTCCCTGGGTGAAGAATCACACGTGCTCCCAGCAAGAATCGGGTCTGTCCTCCGCCTTCACAACTAGGGCTTTTTCTGTAAGGGGAGGGAAAACTTGTGAGAAACCGTGATCTCTCTTGATCAGTAGCAAGTCAGTGCTCAAGAATGAGGACGGCAATCAAGACACAGACAAGGGGTGAAACTAGGTCTCTCATTAGTTATCCCACTCTGTGCCTCTCCCAAAGTACTGAGACAAAAGTTTGAAGTTACTCTATTAGTTCGTCTAAGTTCACTAGGTCCACGTGTAGGAATGAGAATGTGTGTTTTGTGTGTGTGTGTGTGTGTGTGTGTGTGTGAGAGAGAGAGAGAGAGAGAGAGAGAAAGATGAAAATAAGAATAGCATCTCTCTCTCACTACCAACCTCCATGATGCATAAAAGACTGCCCTGACCCCTCATTTAAAAAAAACAACACTGTCCCACTGACCCACTATTTAGTGATGGGAATCAAATTCCATGAACAGTTCAGAACCAGAAACAGTAGCAAGCACTGGCCTACTATTTACTTGGGCGAACCCACTCTTGTTTTCTCATCTTTGCTCATATTTCATTGTACTTTGCTGACTGCCAGTGCCACCATTTCTCTGAGCTCGTTAAGGTTCCTCAATATGGTGTCACCACAGTCGATCACTGTGAGGTTACAGAACTGGGTGGTGCTGGTGGAGCCTTCCGTGTTGCCTGTTACGTTTTTTCCCTTACCTTTCGGGTCACACCCAGCAGTGCTCAGGGGTTACTCCTGGCTCTGCACTCATAAATTACTCCTGACGGTGCTCAGGGGACCAGATGGGAGGCTAGGGATCAAACCTGGGTCAGCCGTGTGCAAGGCAAACGCCCTACCCACCTTACTATGGCTCCAGCCCCCCATACTGCAATTTCCACTCATTGAACTCAAGGAGCTTCTATACAACTCTTCCACTGTGTTTACTGTGCTCTGAGGGTGAATCTTTATAGTTTGCAAGGAATTGGGCTGGGTGTTGAACTTTTCCTTCCCTGCCAGTCTTCTGCCAGAGACAGCATGTGTGTGCAGTGTGAGGTGTGATGAGCAGAGCTGCTGCTTGGATGCAACAAGCAACCACAGAAAGAATTATGGGCACAAGGTATGGATACTGGCCTGCAAGGTTGAATGAGCCGGCAGAATGTCTGATGCGGAGGCTAACCTGCTGAGATGACCCAGTCATGATCTTTTTCATGAATAAATTGCTAAAATAAATTCCTAAAAATGAAATTGACAATTCAAAGTCTAATAGCTATTCTATCATTAGTAGCTATTTCAAACTGTCCTCTACTGACTTTTCATTCTAGAATAATTAGAAGTATTTATGGATTATTTATAAATTATTTATTAACTTGTTTATAAATTTTGTACAATTTATTATTTATGAACAATTACAATTATTTATCATCCAATTATATGAATAATTAGAATTCTAATTATTCAGGGGGACCCTGAATAATTAGAATTATTCTAGAATAATATAAATTATTGCTTATAGAATTATAAATGCATTAACAACAGGACCAGAGTCTTAATTCAAATTTCCATTTCTGCTAAGCAGGAAGTTGGGCATCATATTTTACTTATATATTTTTAAATCACCATAATTTTTTTGGCCTTTATTTTTTTGGAGGGGGTCATATCCAGTGATGTTCAGGGGTTACTCCTGGCTCTGCACTCAGGAATCATTTCTGGTGGTGCTTGGGGATCATATGGGATCAAACTCAAGTCAGCCGTGTGCATGGCAAATGCCCTACCTGCTGTACTATTGCTCTTGCTCCCCATCACTGTAATTAAAAAAAAAAAATCACTGCAGGCTTAAAGGAATGGATCAGTGGCTTAGAACACTTGCCTCACAGGTATACGATTAAAAGTTCAATCCCCAGTGCTACCACATGCACCATGTATGATCCCAGCAGCTCTGCTGTCTATGATTCCTGAAACCATTGGTCATACAACAGCCAGACATGTGAAAACACCACAACAAAGGAATGAGACCCCTCACACACACACACCCCAGCAAGCACAGCAGTTAAAAGGTATGTGAGGGGCTGGAGCGATAGCACAGCAGGTAGGGCGTTTGCCTTGCACACAGCCAACATGGCTGACCCAGGTTCGATTCCCAGCATCCCATATGGTCCCCCGAGCACCGCCAGGAGTAATTCCTGAGTGCATGAGCCAGGAGTAACCCCTGAGCATCGCCGGGTGTGACCCAAAAAGCAAAAAAAAAAAAGAAAAAAAAAAGTATGTGAGCATCCTGGCCAGGAAGCATGACTCCCAGTGACCAGATGGGTAATGATCAGCGCAGCAAACTCTACAACCAGAATGTAAGTGAGCATCACAAGAGCAAGACCCCTAGTGAGTACACGTGCAAACACCAAAACTAAAGAGGTGCAACCCTGGCAAGAATGACAGCCAAGGACATATGCATAGAAACTGACTTGCAACCCTTAGCAGACACAACTAAAACTTTCAAAATGCACAAGCATTACAGCAGGCATGTGGTGACTGCAATAACAGTACCAACAATTTAACGCAGGAGAGAGAGAAATTAACTAGGCGAGAGCACCTGCCCTGCAGCCAGGTATCATGCACCTGGCGCTGCCCACAGGAGCCAAGCAGCCCCAGAAACTGCTGTCTGAATCCCCTGGAGGCACAAGGGCATGTGATCTCCACCTCCTGCCAGGTGTCTGGCCGCTGGCGAGCTCTCCAGCTAAAAAAGGTAATCAAGTGCTAGAGCGAGGAACGCAAGCCCCAGCCAGCAGGTATGTCAGCCCCACAGGGATCTGAACATACACAGCCCCCAGAATATGCATATGCAGAACTAAAGAAATGAGAACTCTGGGGGTGCAACTAAGGCAACTACAAATGGGCAACCAAGACCCTGAAACACCACAAATGAGTGCCACCCCTGGTCACAACAATAACAAAGGGAAGGGAGGAATGTAAATCTAAAACTATACAGCCACACCAACACCACTCTAACAATTAGCACTTATTGGGCAAAATGCACCAAGCACTGTTCTCAAGCACCATCTACGCTTATTAATTCATTGAGTCCTCCTTTTATAGACAAAGAGATTTTAAGGATTTATTCATCCTAGAAAGGGATAGAGGCTGGACTCAGAGTCATCCAGTTAGGATTTGGCTCCAGACTCTGCCTCCCATCTCATGCCTAAGAGTCCAAGTGTGATCCTTGCACAAAGTCCCTATTTTACCACTGGACTGTTCCTTTCTCTGTTCTTGATTTATGAGAGCTCTTTGTAAGGTACTTAAATGCTTCTGGATGTAACAAAAGGGATGCTTCTCCCAACCCCACCATGTAACCTGGCTGATTCTCTTACAAAACAGGAAAAGAAGACACAGAAGTGAAACATTGTGTGTACACGAGCAGATAGGTAAGTTCCAAGAAAGCCAGGAAGTATATTTTCTTAGAATACAAACCATATCAAAGCTAGTCTTCAAATTTTAATACCTTATATAATATAGAATGAAAGTTTGACCAGAAATAATAAAAAGAGAGGGGTAGTGAAATTGGATTAAAAATGTAAGTTTCACATTTAAAATAACACCAAGAAATATTTCATCCCAAAATTAAACCATTTCCTGACAGCAGCACAGTTACTATAAAGTCGTTAAGCAGTTACCAGGCAAATCTGCCCTAGGGGTGGGTAATTACTGAAATAAACCAAGCAAACTTTCTTAATAATGGCTTATTATGTGAACTGAGTCAGCCACTACTCAATTCACTGAAGCTTCATTTTACAAGCTATCTCTTCAAAGGCTTGTAATTTAATCGTCATTATAAAAAACAATTCATAGGGACTGGAGTGAGAGCACAGTGGATAGGGCATTTGCCTTGCACGCAGCCGACCCGGGTTCGATTCCCAGCATCCCATATAGTCCCCTGAGCACCGCCAGGGTTAATCCCAGGGTTAACCAGGGTTAACTCAAGTGCAGAGCCAGGAGTAACTCCTGTGCATCGCCAGGTGTGACCCAAAAAGAAAAAAAAAATTCATAGGATTGAAGTGATAGTATAGCAGGTAAGGTGCCTACCTTGCATGTGGACAACCCAGGTTCAATACCTGGCATCCTTTATGGTCCCCTGAGCATGTGAGGAGTAATTCTTAAGCATGGAGTCAAGAGTAAGCACTGAGCATCACAGGTGTGGCCCACACCCCAAAACAAAAAACAAAAAACTCATACCACGTCATATCTTACATGTCTATACCCATCATGTAAAGCAAAAGCATTTCCCAAGCTTCACATGGTTGAGAGAAAAGTCCTGAGCTCTCTTATCCTCAGATTTGATTCCTTTTCCCAAATTTTGGGGGGTGCCTGGGTGTCACTCCTGATACTCAGTTAACCTCCTGTTCAATGGACATTTTGATGCTCAGCCAGCAATGTGTCCTGCTTCCACCCAGCAGTGCTGGGAAACAGATCACCAAAGGCAGGATCACACAGTGATCGAGATCTAACTCAAGCCCCTAAGCATGACGTATGCACCTCTGACCACTGACTTACCTCTCGGCCCAAGTAGCTCCAGATGATTATTTTTGGAAAGGGACCACACCCAACCAGTATTGGTTGGTGCTCAGGGCTTACTCCCCATGGTTCTCAGGAGATCATACAATGCTAGAAACTGAGCCCTGGTCTCTTGCATACAACACATAGGCTCAGTCCAGTGAGTCCTCTTTGCACTCCCCTGATTTTTTTTG
The DNA here is from genome assembly GCF_029834395.1 of Sorex fumeus. Lineage (NCBI taxonomy): Eukaryota > Metazoa > Chordata > Mammalia > Eulipotyphla > Soricidae > Sorex > Sorex fumeus. Next base: position 14,518,509 of record NW_026606152.1, read on the forward strand.
TCAACCACTGAAGCATGCTACTTTCTTTCTGACACTGGGTCTCCAAAAACTGTTGTGCTTAAGTCTACAATTTTATGTTTGAGATGTAATGAAGAAGCAGGGAGGGGCATGCTCCCGGAAGCACGGGAGCAAGAGCAGTGATGTTGGCAAAGTCCTAGCAATATAATCAAAGAAAGCAAATAAAGAGCAGGAAGGGAGGCACTAGAAATGACCAAGAACCTGCTTTGTTGTAGATGCTTCAGACATCATTTTACTGTCACAAAGCAATGTGCATGTAAGAGATCATAATCTATTCTTAGCAGATAAAAATAAGACTCAAGGGTGAGATGACTGAGGTCACAGAGAAGGAAGAGACACAGATTAGACTCAACGTCCACCTTTCTGATTCCTCTTATACTGAACTGTGGCCCTGGACCTTCAGTGACTTACACTTTACTTCTGATCCATGGCATCATGTGGTCCCTCAAATATCTCCAGATGTGACCCTCGGGTACCTGAAACAATCAGGGTCAGCCACATGCAAGGTAAATGACTTAACCTCTGTTCTCTGTCACAAGTCTTCCAACATTTTTAATTAATTTTACTTAGAAAAGATTTCTTATAAATACCATTTGTATGCTTAACCTGAATTAGCATTCATTGTCTATTAAAAGGCGAGTCAATGATTGCAGAGGCTTGAAGAAGAGTTCAGTGCCCTCTGAGGATAACAAGACAACCCACCTGGACCTACAGATCTTCTCTGCCACTTAACAACAGATTCTATATTCCCCTAGAGCTATTCTGTGTCCATTAGGGCTATCGATCATATCCTGATTCCTGGGTTGGCTTTTCCTAGCAACTGGCACTGTCCCTTAAGTGCTTGTGGCATGTGGGGATAAAAGGTTATGTTATTTTTGTATTCTGAAAGCAAATTTCCACAGGGAGCCAAATAGCAACTTTCCCATCTTAAAAGCTACATTTGCAATAAGGAGACTCAAGAAGTAAAGTAACAAACAACCTTCTGATTCCTTCAAGAGAATACTGATTCTTCTGTCCCCTATAGAAACCAAGTATTAAGGGAAGGGTCTTCCGAAAATGGTGCTTTACTGATATGTCAAAAATGTATCGAGTATGTTTATAAACCTTTTAAAAATAACAGGAAATGGAGAAAATGGCTCAGGAATCTTGATTTTTGATGAGATACAGGACTCAATAGCAATACTAAAAACTTGGGGTTGAGGTGCTGGAGCGGTAACACAGCAAGTAAGGCGGAATCTAGTTCTAGAGAGTTAAAGTTCCTTTGTACCAGATACATTCTGATAAGTTTGGAGGCTGGTCTATGTGAAGACACGTGCTTATACATCAACCCTAAATTTTTATTTTACTTAAAAACAAATTTATGTTTTTGGTTTTGGCGCCATACCTAGAGGTACTCAGGGGTAACTCCTGCCTCTTCACTCAGGAATTACTCGTGGTGGACTCAGGTTTGTATGAGCTACTAGGGGCTGAGCCCAGGTTGGCCGTGTGCAAGGCAAGTGCCTTACTCGCTCCAGTACCTCAACCCCAAGTTTTTCGTATTGCTATTGAGACCTGCATCTCATCAAAAATCAAGATTCCTGAGCCAGGAGCAAGTGCCTATGCAGAACTGATTAGCAACAAAATTCTTCCTCTTCTAGTGTCATGGGGCGGGGAGATATTAAGTGAGGCTGGACTCTTCACTGTAGAAATCGATATTCTTACAGGAAATACTTATTTTTTTGGAATGATCCATTTTATTTGGAGTTTTGTTTCGGGGGAGACACACAAAACTGGGCTCAGAATACACTCCTGACTCTGTGCTCAGGCATCACTCAGGGAGCCATCTATGGTACCAGGGAATAACCTGGATCAGCCATGTACACATCAAGTGTCCTACCCACTGTACTATCTCTCTGGCTCAAAACAATCCATTTTAAATATGTTAAAGTTCATCACACAAGCTATCAAGCATGAAATCTAGTATTTTATAAATTTCAAAAGTTAATTAAAAGCACTCATATACACTGAAAATCCCTATTCCTATCATTTCTCTCTTTTTCCAAGTTGTTAAGCTACCAAGTTTGTTATGGTAGGAATTAATTTGGAGTTAGTTATTAAGCCTAAGATGTCTCACCAAAAAGAATTAAAATGGGATAATATAAACAAATGATAGCTATTTTATTAATCCTCCTTTGAGCCATCCTAACCCCTGCCTCTGAGGAGCAGCGTAGTCGAAACAAAGCCAGAGCGTCTTAAGCAGAAACTTAAAATACAAAGATTAAGTGGAATAATAAACAATGGGATTCAATATGCAAATATACCCTCCTTGTGATACCTACCAATGTATAAATGCAGGAAAATCACGTGCACGACTACACCTATATAAAAACGACATATCCTAAAAACCTGTTCCATGAAATCCCAGAAATCAACTTCCCAATAGCCCAGGGGATGCTAAAAATGTAAGCATTTTAAGTGAAATTAGTCAGAAAGAGAGAGACAGACACAGAAGGACTGCACTCATTTGTGGAGTACGAAACAGCATAACATGAGGCTGACACCTAAGGACAGTAGATACACAGGACAGATCGATTGCTCCATAGCTGGAAGCCTGCCTCATGAGCAAAGGGGAGAAGGCAGCTGGAATAGAAAAGGGATCACTAAGAAAAAGATGGTTGGAGGAATCGGTCGGGATGGGAGATGTGTGCAGAAAGTAGATAAAGGACCAAACATGATAACCACTCAATGTCTGCATTGCAAACCACAATGCCCAAAAGTAGAGAGAGATTATGGGGAATCATGTCTGCCATAGAGGCAGGGGAGGGTGAGAAAGGAGGGGTATACCGGGGATATTGGTGGGGGGGAATGTGCACTGGTGGAGGGATGGGTGTTTGATCACTGTTTGATTGTAACTCAAACATGAAAGTTTGTAACCATCTCACAGTGATTCAATAAAATTAAAAAAAAAAAAGTAAGCTTTTCTTCAGGGAACACCTCTCCACCTTCTCATCACTTTTTTTTTTTTTAACCAATGAACATTCTGATTTAAGAGTGTGGCTACCTATTTTCCTTTTTTGAGCAGAACAGAGTTGAATCCTAGTAAAGATTTCTAACAGTGGCTTTCTAAGGTTTTGGGTAAACCTTTGGAATACAACTTTACAACATATTATGCCATACATGTATATAACAGTAAAAGGAATTCAATAAAATCTCTCCAGTTATGGGAGAGTCAAATGTTACTGATTTCTTTCAAATTTCTTCGATTGAGCTTTCTAAGTCTGAGCAGATGCTCTGCCTAGGATTCAGACACCACATCTATTTCCCAAGGGAGTCTAGTTTCAGCATTTTTTTTTGCTTTTGTTTTGGGGGCCACACCTGGTGATGTTCAGGAGTGACTTCTGGCTCAGGAATTACTCCTGGCAGTGCTCAGGGGACCGAACATATGGGAAATTGCAGACCAAACCTGGGTTGGCCACGTGCTAGGCAAGTGCCCTACCCGCTGTATTAACACTCTCACAAGAGCCTCAACATTTTAGAAATAAAAATAAAAATATACTTTAAAACTACTTCACCAGTTCTGCGGTGGAAGTTCTATCGTGGTTGTGTGGACACAGCGGGACTCTCATGCCCAGGGTGTCTAAGCACACCCAAGGCCCAATCCTCTTTCCAACAAGCTTACTGTGCTATAAAAATGAAAGGGGGAAAATGTCCTGAATACTCAACCAATTTTGCAAAAACCAAGGACCTCTGAGAAGACAGCTCTCTCGGCAGGAATGTCTGCCATCCCTCCTAAAATGCAGCTCTATCAGTGACAAGGTGAGTCCAGTTTCACTTGCAGACAGCCTCAGCACTGATTTAGAATTTGCTAACACTGGCTCTGCCCTACTCTGCTGAAGGAACTTCCAGTGAAGCTCTTTGAATTGAAGCAAGGTGTGCTATGATAGCCACCAGAAGCCCTTCTTTAGCCTGTCATCCAAGGGACCACTTTCATTTTACTCACAGAAGACTTAAACAACTGAAGAAAAAAGAATCCGGCAGCACAATGCAGTGAACAAATAATTCTACTGCTATATACTCAGATTAGAAAAACAAAGCAAGCAACCAATAGAAAAAAAAATAGAAAAAAGTATTGCTTTTATGAGATACTTTTTTTTTTTTTTTGCTTTTTGGGTCATACCTGGTGATGCACAGGGGTTACTCCTGGCGGTGCTTGAGGGACCATATGGGATACTGGGAATTGAACCCAGGTTGGCTGCGTGCATGGCAAACGCCCTATCCATTGTGCTATCTATCACTCCAGCCCGTGATACATTTTTGCATTCAAAGTATTACTTTTATGAGATACATGAAACCTCCATGATTAAATTATTTTAAATCTTCTACAGTTTTGTTCTTGATTGCATGGAACATACATACTTTGCAAAACAGCACATCAAAAGAGATGGGCCAACAGGCTATTTTTTAAAAAAAAAACAAAGGCTACTTCCTTTTTTTCCCCTAAGGAGTTCAAAATGGGAATGAAGGAGCCCAAGGTCAAATTTATGGTATTAGGAATCCTTCCTATGTGAACATATTTCTAAAGTCATTCCATCCAGTCTCCACTGAATGAAAAGTATCAAGTGTACCTTATAGTGGTCTAAAGTCAAATGAAAAGTTGAACAATAAGCAGACAGAACCACGCAATATTTTTTAACTGAATCACTGTGAGATAGACTCTTACAAAGAGAACCACACCATATTAAGTTAATAAATGTTTACAGAATGTTCTCTGTCTTCTCCTACTCCCAGCTGAACCTGCACATCTGGGACAGCGGTCCAAACACAAACAGAAGCTGGCCACGAAGTGCTGGTCTGTGTTCTGATGGAGAGGTTCTGACACAGCCACCACAGAACTGGAAGTGGCAGCCACCTAAGGAGAAAGCAGGTACTTGGAACAAATACATACCCATGCACGTAGCGGAGGAACTTAAAGAGGAGATTAGACAGGGGCGAGAAAGGAATGCGTAGACGGGAGTCATGGTGACTGTGGCAAATAAGCCATGGAAGAAAGAAAGATGGCCTCCAACAGAGAGATGGACATGGAGAAAACCGGGCAAGCAATGGACTTAGAAGGTTTTGTGACTGGATGAATGGGTTGAGATGAGCCTGACAGATGAAGGAAAGGAAAAGATTACACCAGATCCCAAAGGAGCGAAGTGTACTGCCACTAACTGCAGCAGAGGATGAGGTCAAGCAAGTTCTACTCTCAGCATTCTGTTGAGCTGGCTGTGGACTACCAAAGTAGCGATGTGCAGAATCCATAGCTTTGTGAAACTGAGAATCAAACCGATCTGGGTTGGAGATGTAGAAACCAAGTACGCGATATGGAAAACTGTATGATCTAAGAGGATGGTGGACAGAATTTAACTCCAACAGCAAAGGGACAAGTAGAATGCCCACAGACGAGACTAGTGAATAGAAAGAAATGAGAAGGAAATGAGAAGTCAGCATCAAACATTTATGGCCGCAATCACCACACAACGGAGGCTGAGAAGCCAGGCAAGGACTTAGAACCATCCAATGGTCTTACCCAGGATTACTGGTGACCTTAAAGAAAGTTCCCCCGAGATTGTGAGCAGAAAAGGCCAGAGTACTATAGTTTGAGATTTACATAAAAGGTGAAAAAGAGGAACAATGACTATAATTTGTTCGAGAAACTTGACTATGAAAGAGAAAATAGGGTAGTAATTGTCAAGAATAATATATATCTTGTATGATCCTTTTCTCTCAAACATCTTAAGAGATTGAAAATGTTTAAATATTAATGTGAAGGAACCAGAGGATAGAGAGGATATAAAGAACTAAATGAGGGTTTCTGAGACCGTAACAGATGTGATGAAGAAGTCTAAGATTAGCAGAGGGGCTAGAACCACCCATTAAAACAGAGAAGAAGGATGAAAGTTACACATTAGGGAGTCGCCAGTTGGGACAATTTCTATCTTTCTCTTTCCCCTGGGGAGAGTCTGATGAGTACATCTTTCGCTTCCACCCTAAGTTAGGGTTCCAATTTTTCCATATTCTCAAACTTTTTTCACTGGTATCACCCGAGAGTCGTAAAGCAATTTGGACTGGAGAGATGATTTGCCTTTGGGGACAATCTCTTCTGAAATATGAAGAAAGAAACTGTGTTACAAGTAAAAGGGAGAAAGCAAGAGCAAATTTAGTGGAGAAAAAAAAAAAATGTGGCCCGTCTGAGCTGGCCACCTGGAAGAATGGGAAAGAGCAGGAACCAGGAAGTCTTCAAAAGAAGCTAAGGAGAAGCAGGAGACCAAAGGTTTGCAAAGATGGGGCTAGAGCAATAGCACAGCAGGTAGGGCGTTTGCCTTGCATGTGGCCGACCTGGGTTCGAATCCCAGCATCCCATCTGAGCACCGCCAGGAGTAATTCCTGAGTGCAGAACAGGAGTAACCCCTGAGCATCGCTGGGTGTGACCCAAAAAGCAAAAATCAAACAAACAAAAAGGTTTGCAAAGATACCATCTGATCTCCTTGGAGATCTTTTCCAGGAAAGAAACTAGAATCAGAATACAAGCTACTCAGAGGATTTGCTCATTCAAAGACAATGCCAGAAGTGCTACTCATCACGTTTCAAGATTTATATAACATACACCCCAGAAAGGGAAGTTTGTGCAAGATTTACTCTCCATGACCCTTAAGCACTTCCCATCTATGTGTTCTTCAATCTGTCCTGTACGGAACTAAACTACAATCAGGATGCTGACTTCCTCGCCACAAAAATGTAGACACAAACGAGTGCCTATATCCATTTGACCCCATAGTCATCATCTCAGTGATGAGAGATTCCTTTACACAGGTCAGATAACAAAGTCACAGCACTGACTAAGACTGACAGTACAACCATTTACACCTGCAGACTAGAACCAGTCTCCAGAGTGGCAGCTGAGACCACTGATACATACGGATGGTAGCCAATCACATAAAAGAAAAGATCTTTAACTTAACCTGTTACCTTACAGGGTATGACACATAACCAAAGTCTTCCAAATCAATAAGGTCATCCCTACAAAATTCCAAGTAAAATTCTTTTTAGAGATATTTTATTAAAGCTACTGTATCCAACATCCACAAGCCTGTGCTCAGGGATCCCACTCAGGGCTGCACTGGGTATGGCCCCGGCTCTGCTAAGATGCTAGTCTGTTTCAGTTCTCTGCTGAGTAGCATGCCAACTCAAAACTCTGCAACCTGAAACAACAGAAATTTGATATTTCTCTCAAGTTGGTATCTTGTTGGCTTTTGTTTTGGGGGTCTCCCAAGTGGAGGGCCCAACCAGTGATTTCTCAGCCAACAGAGGAGCAGTTCAGTACAGGGTGTGGGGATGTGAAGATGCTCAGGCTGTGTGGTGCAAGGGATACCTAGACCACCGCAATGGTGCTTGGGGTCCTCCAGGGTCACACCAGAGACGCCTGGGGGGGGGGGCCACATGGTGGCGGGAATTGACCCAGGTCACTAACATGCTAGGTGTGTACCCCGATTGCTGTACTATCTCCTGGTCCCTCAATTCTGTACCTTGAATTGACTCAATGAGGGTTATCTGAGGTCACAGGCATGGAAAACTTGAGGACTGAAACGGCCTCTCCCCTACCTGGCCACTGCAGGCGGCTCTCCACATGGCCCCAGTCTTCCTTTGCAAGCTGACCAGATTCTTGGAGAAAAAGCTAACCAAGCCTCTAAGGACTAAGCCCCAAACTGACAGGGCAGCACTCTGCCATGGGACAGCAGCCAGAACACGGGGCAGGGCCAGCCTAGACTCAAACAGAGCAGAAAGAGGAGCCCTCTCTTGAAGGGAGAAGTAGCGGTGACACCCAGGCCCAGGGCTTGCTGGGAGTCATCTCTGGAAATACTGTCACAACCATGTACATTTACTTCAAGTTTCCACGATACCACTTGAAATTCGGGCACTAAAGCTTTAAAGAAGAAATAGACTGTCTTCCCAAGACTAGACTTTTTTCATAAGCATTGACAAGAATGTCCTTGGAATTTTCCTCAGCCTCAAGAAACACTAATTTCAGAACAGCCATAGGGACTGTGGGAGAGACAGACATAGCCCATCAACAGGGTCTGGGGACATCTTCAGTGGAAAATTTACACTGGTGAAGGGTTGAGAGCTGGAACATTGTATGACTGAAACTCAATCATAAACAATTTTGTAACTGTGTATCTCACACTGATTCAATTTCTTAAAAAAAAGAGAGTGGGGCTGGAGAGAGATGTACAGTGGGTAGGGCATTAGCCCTGCAAACAGCCAACCAGGATTCAAACCACAGGGGGTTATCCCATATGGCCCCCCCGGGCACTGCCAGAAATAATTTCTGAATATAAAGCCAAGAGAAACCCCTGATATCACCGGGTGTGGCCCCCTCCCAAAAAAAAAAACAAACCCACAAACCTCCACAAACTAGATAAGAGAGAATTGGAGGAGCGAAGAGATGGTACAGGACTGGATTAAGGCAGTTGCCTTGGGATGCACGTGACCCATGTTCAATCCCCAGCATGGCATCTGGTTCCCCAAGCATCATCAGGAATGATCCATGAGCACAGACCAGGAGCAATAGCCTCTGAGCACCACCAGGTATGATCCCAAACTCCAAAATAACAAGGGTTTGAAGACAGTCTTTCCCAGGTGGGGTTCATTATCTTCTGAAGCTATTTCACACCTTTCATGTACACATAATATACCTACTAACCTCTTTAAATTTCTTTAATGTTTAACTTCTTTAAATTTGTCTTTTTTGGTGCCAGGAATAGAATACCCAAACCCTCATACATGCAAGATAAGTGCTCTACACACACTGCGCCTAGCCAGACTGCATTTGGTATTACTACACTCAGAAATGAGCAAGATTTGGATATCACACTTAATCCCTTAAAATCTGAAATCTTTAACAGTACTGTTAAACACAGCAACACCCAGCAAATTAGCAAAGTGAAAGAGACTTTATGCCCCCAAAATATTGTTCTCTGGATGATATAATCACAGATATACATTTTCTATTCTTCTGTGCTTTCTAAATTTTCTTTCATTCTTTTAAAACTTGGTGGGTTTTTTTTTTTTTTTTTTTGGTGAGGGGCACATTGGTGGTGCTCAGGGCTTATTCCTGGCTCTGTGCTCAGGAGACCATTATGTGGTGCCAGAGATGAACCAGGGTCAGCCGCATGCAAGGCAAGCACCTTAACCTCTGTACTCTCTCTGGCCTGAAAACATGTAAAAATATGTCTATATTATAGACTTGACAATATGTGAAAACTTTCTTAAATACATATTGTGTGTTAATTACATAACTGAGAGACCAAAGAGATAGCACAACAGGTAGGGTGCTTGCCTTGCATGCAGCCAACCCTGGTTTGATCTCCACATCAAATATGATCTCCTGAGTCTCAGGTGTGCTCCCTGAACACAGAGCCAGGAGTAAACCCTGAGTAATATTGAATGTGGCCCCCAAACCAAAAATAATAATGAGACAAAATTGATTCAGATGATTATTTGATTTACTTTCTCTAGTTTGGCTAAACTCAGATCACATTCATGCTATGCTTTTGTGCACTGGGCACTTGCGGTGTTTCAGGTCTTGGCTACTGTAAGTAGAGTAGCACTGAACACAGATGTCCTTCTGAATCAGGTTTTCACACCTATGGACCAAAATCAACAAACAGGTGCCACTGTTAAATACAAGAAATACGGAAGGGATGGTATAATAGTAATAAAGGGTCCTTAAGTTCCCTTCAGTTTCATCCTCCTCCCGGACTTTCAGATAAAGAGGGATATAATCTCAGAATTAACAGTTTGGGTGAATTATTAAGAAGCGTTACTCAGGTGTGGCCGCACAACATCTCAGACTCTACACCACTGATACACCAGAGTACCATATCACACTGGATGGGATGTAAAACAGAAGGCAACCAACCAATCTCGATTAAGAAAATATTAACGCACACACAAGGCTTCACCTGTAACACGTTAGTAATCTCTTACTTACGTAAGGGCTTAATGACTCCAAGGTGAGATACAACAATCTTCACACACTTTCTTCTAAGGAAATCTTTCTTGATCATTTTTAGAAAATTACTCGTAACAAGCAATACAAAATCAACTAATTAGGACCTGCTATTGGGGCAGGGTTGGGTGGTGGTTGGGAAAACTGGAAATAATGGTGGTGGGAAGGTGCAATAGTGGTGGAATTGGTGTTGGTATATTAAATGTAATAAATTATCGTGAACAACTTTATAAAAATTAAATTAAAAAAAAGAAGCCTTGCTCATGGCTGGTATATGTAAGAACTAACTTTTTAAAAATCTTAAGTATTTTTTAAATCTGCAAATATGATGATTTTGAGGTCAATGGCTGTTTTCTGAAATTCCCAGAATCTTATCATTTGGATCACATACATAAAAGTCAATGTGACGGGACTAGAGAGATAGTACAGCTGGTAAGGTGCTAGCCTGGCACACAGCTGACCCGGGTTCAATCTTTGGAAAGTCTCAAACATCCCATATGGTTCCCTGAGCAACATAATACTAGGCTGCAGAGCCGGGAGTAAGCCCTGAGCATTGCCAGGTGGCCTGAAATTCAAAAAATAATACATAAATAAACGTCAATGTGAACAAAACTTCCTTAAAAATTAGCTATCTTTCCTCTTCAAGAGAAAGTTAAAGGAAAAAGGCTTTGTCTGGAAGCATAAATAAACAGACTGGCATTCACACGATGGATTAAAAGATATTCACCCCACAGATTAGCTGCTATATTAATAGAACCAAAATACACTGTTACTTTATCCTGAGAGCTAGGGGAGAAGAACTAAAAGTCGACCAACGCTCACATCAAACGGATACTTTCTAGAGTTAAAAACAGGCAATAAATGACCATCAGGGTTGGATCACTCCCCCCCCCACCTCTTTTATCTTTATGCTCTGTTAATAACGCACGATCCACATCGGTTTTAGAAACTCACAATTCTTGTCCCCAAGAGTACCACCTTCTTCCCCGGCCGCCTCAGACTCCGTAGAAACAACAGATTTAAAGACAAACAAGATTGCCAAACGTTTTAACACAGAGATCGAATATTGTTCTGTAGTCCCCAGCAGCGGAGAGCCATCGGCAGTGACTTCGGAAAGTCTCACTACAATATATTATTTATTTTTCCATATATATATATGAAAAGTCACTGATGAGAGCACGCAGCATGCCTCGCTAGTTATCTTACGTGGAAAAAAACGTAGTTTCCCGGGCAGGCGAGAAGCGTCTCTCTCGCGCCCCGCGCTCCTGGGTCCAGGTACAGCCAAGCGCGGCAGGACCCCTGGACGGGTCCGCGCGGTGGGTGGGGCCGGGGGGGGGGGTGGAAGACCAGGGCTCGTCACTCACTGCCCCGGCGACGGAGGAGATGCCAGGAGCTCGGGAAGCACCCAGAGAGGATGCGGGGGGGCCGGCGGGGTGGTCCCCGCTCCGCCAAAGCAACGTGAAGAGAGCACCGCAGCAAGCCCCGCGCACCTACTCCGGAAAGGGGGCGCGGGGCCGCCCCCGCCCCCCACCCCCCAGCTGGCCGGAGAAGCCCCGCGGAGCGAGTCGCGGCCCGGCCGCAGCCCGGAGGTAACCGGCAGGAGTAACGGGCCACGCCGGGCGGGCCGGCCGGGAAGCGGCGGGAGGAGGAAAGCAGGACGGGAGCGGCCCCGCGAGCGCCTTACCCGGGAGGGGAGACGCCGGCGCGCGCGGGCCCGGACGCCGCCAGTGCCGCCGGGAAGCTGCTCGCCGGCTCCGCGGGCGCAGGTACGCGGGAGAGCGGCGGCGCCTAAGGCCGCGGGAGGGGGGGCAGAGCGGGAGGCGGGCTCCGGGGCGGGGCCTCCGGGTCACGAGGGCGAGTGGCGGCGCCTCGGGCCGCGGGAGGGAAGAGCGGGAGGCGGGCCCGGGGGCGGGGCCTCCGGGTCACGCGGGCCGCCGCGTCACGTGACGGCGACGCGGCGCTCGTCCGCCGCGCCCGGGGATTTTTGCCGTGGGTTCTCGCCGGCCGGCGTGGAGGCCAGGTAGGTCTCTACGGAGACCGATTGGCTGTCCGGCCCCCCGAGAGCTCTGCGGGGCGTCGCGGTGGAGCGTGCTGGTTGCCGGGCTTTGATCTCTCCGGGGACCCATCCCGCTGTCCGCCGGGGATGGCTTTGACGGTGTGCAGCGCCCACCGGTGCCGCGAGGATCTAGATCGAAAGGGAAAGGAGAGTGAGGGTCCAGGCCGAGAGACAAAAACAGAGGAAGCTCAGGAGGCTGTCACGGTTGAACCCAAAACGGCAGAAAACCCTTTTAAATAAGTAAACTGAAATCGGGGAAGGGATATGCTTTCCTGCTGATCGTCTATTGGGACACAATTATCTCTATAAAATTGGATTTGCGCACCTCCCTGAAAATTCCCTAATGACTGATCAGGACAAAGTCCAAAGTTCTTGGCATTGACTCCAAGCAGACTTGTTACAACTTTTACCACTTCAGCTTCCTTGAATAAGAAAAACATTTCGTTTTCAAGTATCCCTCGACTTATTGAAAAGAAGTGCTAATCTAAAAGAAGCTTGCTTTTCCTCCTTATTGCCTCCTTATTCTGCAGCTCTTGCAGAAAATTCGTTTTTCTTTTTGGGGGTTGGGGGAGAAGGGAAGTTGTTGGGCTACACCCGCGGATGCTGGGCTTTTGTCCTAGCTCTGTGCTCAGGTGTCACTCCTGGTGGTGCCAGATATTGAACCCAGATACCTGGCGTGCTAGTCAAGTGCCGTACCTAATCTAGTATTTCACAGGCTCCAACTACTGCTTTTTCTTGACTTTCTCTGATTTACTTCCTTCTTGTTTTGCTTTTGGCGTTTGGCCTCGCCCAGCTGTGCACAGGGCTTACTCCTGGATCTGTGCTCAGGAATCACTCCTAGCTGCGCTCAGGGGATGTATGTGGTGCCAGAGATCAAACCTGGGTCAGACATGTAAGGCCAGCAACTTCCTGCTGTACTAGCTCCTGTCTTGCTTACTTTTCATTAAGTGTCTTTACGCTTCAAACGTTTGCCTTTCTGAAATGCCCTAAGTCACAACACTTTCTCCATTAAGCAGAGTAGGTGCCCAGCAGTGCTGCAAACGTTTTATTCAGAAGCCTGAAGCTAGTTTATTCAGGAACTAGGAACTGAGTCCATATTGAAGTCTCTTTTAACTATTTCAATAGTTTCTGAATAAAATCTGTATTTACTGCTTAACTTTTTTTTTTTTTTTTTTTTTTGCTTTTTTGGGTCACACCCAGCGATGCACAGGGGTTACTCCTGGTTCATGCACTCAGGAATTACTCCTGGCCATGCTTGGGGGACCATATGGGATGCTGGGAATCGAACCCAGGTCGGCCACATGCAAGGCAAACGCTCTACCCGCTGTGCTATCACAGCGGGTAGGGTGTTCGCCTTACAAGCAGCCACCATGGCCGACCCGAGTTCGATTCCTCCGCCCCTCTCGGAGAGCCCGGCAAGCTACCGAGAGTATTCGATATGCCAGACACAGTAACAACAAAGTCTCCAATGGATCATTTTAGCATATGGATCATTTCAAGTTAAGGTCAATAGAGGTCATGCAAGCCCATGAAGAAATTACTGTTCCCATAAGTACAAAAGAATTAAAATTGTGGTAACATCCGTGTTAAGAATTTTCACCAGGAATACCCTTTCTATTAGAGAAAAATATCTGTTTGGTAGGGCAAACATTAATCACAGAATGTTTGGTTTTCATCATAGAAATCTCTGCTTGTCCTGGAAGCACCCCCAACCCTCCTTGAAGCCTGTCTTCAGCTAAGGCGATCCTCATTTTGTTCTGTTGACTTTAGAATCAATATCCTTATAGATTCCCATACATATGAAATTACATTTATTCTTTTCCTCCTTGTATTACTTTGGTTACTTTACAACCCAAGAACAACCCAGAGTTAGGGGGAAGGTTCTTCTCTGCCCTATCTTACCGTGCAAGCACATTTAAACAAATTAAGCTTCTTAACCCTACCTAAAAAAGACCACACTATCATAGTCCTCATTAATTTATATCTTCACCTGCAGGCACTGAGCAAGTGGAAAAAAAAAAAGAGATTAAAAAAAAGGCAATAAACCTTGTCTCCTTAACAAAATATACTGCTTACAAAGGTCTATATAACTCCACTTCAGACCACATTCAAGTATAACTTGGTCACTTGATCACTTGACATCCCATTACTCATCAATTTGCTCAAGCGGGCGCTAGTAATGTCTCCATTTGTCCCTGTCGCATGTTAGTGTAACCCAATGGCGTCTGCTTGATCTAGGAACACAAAGAGCCTCAAACCGGTCAGGGACTTGATGAAGAAGTCTGACCATCTCGTAGATGGGTGGGAGGGGCATGTGATCTTTTGATGTCCCGTGGAATCCAGTCGGTAATGTCTCTAGCCCAGCGGTCGTCTCCAAATCTCATTATGTGTCCAGTCCATCTGATTTTCGACGCCTTGGCAAATGAGACAGCATTCCCGATTCTTGATCGTCGACGGAGGTCGAAACTCCAGATTCTTTCTCTCACTTGAGTGAAGCATGATACTCCAAACATAGCTCTTTCAGTTCCTCTTTGGGAGACCTGAATAGTGTTCTCATACTGTTTTCGTAGGGCCCAGGTCTCTGAGGCATATGTTAATGCAGGAAGAACAGTGGAATCAAAGAGATGTGCCTGTTGCCGGAGGTTCTTTGTCCTCTTAGCTATTTCTTCGATGTTCTTGAAGGCATTCCAAGCTGCTCTCTTCCTCCTGCGCAACTCAGGTGCCAGGTCATTCATCATGTTGACTCCTCGACCTAGGTACACATAACTGTTGCATTCGGAGACGTTCATCCCATTGAGAGCGAATGGAATGTCAGGAATGAGACCATTTCTCATAAACATTGTCTTCATGAGATTTAGCTGTAGTCCAACCTTTCCACACTCATGGTCGAAGTTGGTCAGCATTTGTGCTCCTTGGCTAATGTTTGGTGTTGTTAGAACAATGTCATCAGCGAAGTGGAGGTGATGTAGTTGGCGACCATCTATCTTCACTCCCATTCCTTCTCATTCCAGTCATTGCATGACGTTTTTGAGGGTGGCACAAGAGTTTCATTGAAATGGTATCACCCTGCCAAACCCCTCTCTTGACATGAATGATAACTTCCTTGTAGAATGGTGAGATCCTGTAGAAGTGAATCTGTAATAGAGATCACAGCGGATCCTGATGCTTCAATGACCACTTCAGTCTCAACAGAATCAAAGGCCTTCTTTAAATCAATGAATGTTAGACAGAGTGGCATCTTGAACTCCCGAGAAACCTCAGTGAACTTGGTTATCGTGTGGATGTGGTCGATCGTGCTGAATCCTTTTTGGAACCTGGCATGCTCGCATGGTTGTCCTTCATTCAGATGTTCTGCCAATCCTATTCAGGATGACTCAAGGGAACAGCTTGTAGATGACAGACAACAGGCAGATCGGGCGATAGTTGCCAATGTTGTGTATGTCTCCCTTCTTGTACAGTAGTACAGTCCTGCTGGTTTTCCATTGCGATGGAACCTTGCATTCAGAGAGGTAGCGTGTGAAGAGTCGAGCCAGTGTATTGATGAGTACTGATGGCAGGTTCTTCAGGTGTTCGGGTCTGACCTTGTCTGGGCCAGGTGCTGTTCGCTTCTTTCCAACAAAATGGTGTGTCAGATTTCGGAAGGGAGAATGTTGGGAATGACATATCCATCCTGCGGAATTTGGTATGTGGGAAGGTGGACATGGCTGTTGAAGAGATCTGAGTAGAAGTCATGGATAATCTTCTCCATTGCCCTTCTGGAAGATGTGATAGATCCATCAGGACGTTGGAAGGCAGTCAACTTGGTCTTGTGGTTGGTGGAGGACAGGCGGGCGTTGCGAATGATTTTCCTGGCTTCTGCCACATCTGCCAGAAATGCTGCTCTTCTCTTTCTTGATCGCTTCTCTACACTGCTTTTTGAGCTCAGACATTCACTTGCGGTTGTCTGAGGCTTGTGCCAAGCCACATTGGCAAATGAGCTTGAGAGTTTTCAAAGACAGGCATCTTTTTGTGACTATCTCTCTCTTGGCGTTCCTTCACTACCTCCACTACCCAGCTTCCGCCACACTCCAGGATGCTTTCTGCACGCTTGGGCCGAGACTCAGGCACGAGTGAAGTTCTACAGAACCAGGTAAGTGGAACTCTGTGACCTAGAACTCCAGGCTCAATGGACCCGGGAATGATCCTTTGCCTCCCACCAATCTCCGGTGACCAAGGGATTAAAACTCAAAGACCCACCCTACCCTACCCTGTCTGCTTCCACCAATCTCCTGTAACCCAGGGATTACACATATAAGACCCACTCTACCAATACCAATAAATACCCCATCAGCAGATCTCCACTACCTTCATTACCTCCACTACTCAGCCAGCGCTATACTCCAGGATGCTTTCTGGACCATGC
Source organism: Sorex fumeus (assembly GCF_029834395.1). NCBI lineage: Eukaryota > Metazoa > Chordata > Mammalia > Eulipotyphla > Soricidae > Sorex > Sorex fumeus. Next base: position 14,535,015 of record NW_026606152.1, read on the forward strand.
GGCCTCAAAGCGGCCACACGACGCATCATAAGACACTTAATACCCATTTTCCAAGATTACTGCACCATATTTGATAGGGTTCAAATATGGTTTGGACCATGAGAACACCTGCAAGGATGATTAGAGGCTGCACTAAAAACCTCTATCCCTCTCGGAGAGCCTGACAAGCTACCAAGAATATCCCGGCCGCACAGCAGAGCCTGGCAAGCTATCCATGGCGTATTCGATATGTCAAAACCAGTAAATACAATGGGTCTCATTCCCCTGACCCTGAAAGAGCCACTAGTATGGCAGCGTTAAGAAGGATGTGGAAGGAGAGGCCGATAAAATCTCAAGGCCAAACTAGGCTGCCAAAACGAAGAAAGACAAAAATGATTGTCTGTACTTTCAATGCATGTATGCTCTCATCAGATGCATCCATCGAGAGCATGATGGTGCTAGTGCAAAAGATCAAGTATGACATCATTGGTCTGACTGAGATGAGAAGGCATCAGTCACAACACACAGTTTTCAACACTGAAGAACTGTTCCTTGGAACATGCAACAAAAGAGGCGTCGGTGGTGTCGGTGTCCTTGTCAACACAAACTTGGCCATGAGTGCTGATTCATTCAAATGCCTAACAACCTGAGCTGGGTTGATAACACAGTGAGTAGGGCGTTTGCCTTGCCCGTGGCCGACCCGGGTTTGATTACCAGCATCCTATATGGTTCCCTGAGCACCGCCAGGAGTAACCCCTGAGTATCACCGGGTGTGACCCAAAAAGCAAAAAAAAGAAAAACAAAAATGATTCCAGTGTAGTGCCTAACAACCCAAATCAGATGATTACACTTAATAGATGTAGCTCACTACTGGCAGTTTCTATCTTCGTTGTCTACACACCAACATCCAATTATGATGAAGGAGAAACTGAGAAATTGAGAAGTTCTACATGGAGCTGGAGAAGTTCTATAAAGAAGACCACACTGTCTACAAGATCACTGTCAGTGATCTTGATGCTAAGATAGGATGGAGAAGATCAGCCAAAGAACTCCACATTTGGACCCATGGCCTAGAATGGAACGAACAGGGTGACAGACTGTCTGAGTTCATCATGTCGACCAAGACCATCAATGGTAACTCACAATTCTAGAAGGCCTAATCTAAACGTTGGACATGGGAGTCTCCCAGTGGACGGTTCCACAAGAAAATTGACCACATCATATTCAATCGACGGTTTTGCCTGGCCGATGTCGCTGTTATCCTAAAATTCCAAACAGGATTGGACCACCATCTCCTTCGTGCAAAATTCTACTTCACAGAGTGGGGGAAAAGGGCTGAAAAGTTTAAGAAGAGAACTCCCAGAACAACCATCAACTGGGAGCTCTTTGGCACTATTGCAGCAACGTGGGAAGATGCCGTCATTGACAACATTGATGAGGAATACGATTGACTGGTTCAGCACCTCCATGATTGTGCAAGAAACGCCCAGAGAGAGAGAGAGATAATCATATGTAAGGTGAACCTATAAAATACACTGTTTAGATTTGCTTACTTGTCCTTTTTCAAATGATAAAGCATCTTAAATATGGAATTCCTGTACTGCCCATATGAACTGGATTGCTCTATTTCATTCAGCAGCAGCAGCAGTCTGGTTTCCACTTTCACTTGGCTGTGACTGCACCAAGAACAACAGGGATCATTAAAAACGCAATCACCATATTCTGATTGGATATATGATGTCTCTAGTCTTTCAGAGAGCAAAAGTTCTGACTGCTAAAACTAATATTCTGGGGATTAGTATGCATCTTGAAGTCTTGAAATAACTCCATGGTGATAATGGGATCAATAAAAATATTCTCACATGGGTCTTGCTTCATTGCTTTGGAATATTTTGGGGCAGCAATTGGCGACAGTATGTTGGGCCTTATTCTGTGCTAATCAGAAGGGAAAAGGGGGGAATGTACAAGGATACTGATTCTAAAGCTGTTTTTAGCTTTGTTCTAGGGTGTGGTCCTTGGAAGTTATTGAGAGACCATATGTGGTGCCAGCCGTTGAACAAGAATTGGCTGCTTATGAAGGAAGCACCTTCCCTCCTGTACTATCTCTCCAACCCATTCACTTTTAATTTAAAGGTGAAGCTACCTGGGGAAAATAAAATAATATGAAGAAACAGTTGCCAGTGTCTTGGTAAAGTGGGCAGTAAAAGAGGTAGCCTTAAGTAAAAAGTGTTTCTTCTTCTCTGCTAGACCCACCTCAGTCACCCAGGGGAAAACCGAGTTTTGATCAGACTGCTAAAGTCTACTGTGAGGGGGGGATGGTGCCGCCAGCAGGTCAATCTGTACCTCTGAGGCGAGTGCATCAGAAGCCTGATGGCACCTTCAGACTTCCAGATACCCCAAAATTGCTGCTGTGCCTTTGGCCAGACCCCAAAAACTTGGGGCAAAGTTTACCAAGAAAATAAATAGCCAAAAGTTAGGTATGTGGGAGACACACACACAAACCAACTCCAGCTCAGCTATATAATTGGAGCATGGCCTCTCTGGTTCCTGATTGAACTGCTTAATGGCCATGTTCCCAGAGGCTCAGAAACAAATCTCGAAACCCAACGGCTTTTGGCAGAAATGCGTCCAGTCTCTGCACTAGGTTACAAGCGCCGGGTCACCCCAGGTGGAAATAGGTTTTGTGCCTTGGCCTGCTCCCCCTGGCGGCCTGTTGGCCACCATCCTCCAGAGGCCACTAGACAGTCAGATTTGGGCCCACAGTGACGAGACACGCGGGGCCTCACGGGATGGGGGTGGATCGGCCCTTTCCTCCCTGTCCCAACAAGACCCCGAGTTGCCACCCATGAATGGCCTCTCTGGCTCCTGATCAAGCTGCTTAACGGCCATGATCCCAGAGACTCAGAAACAAATCTCCAAACCCAGCAGCTTTTGGCAGAAATGCATATGGACCGTGCAATAGATTACTGTCGCTGGGCCATGATCCAAGAGACTCAGGAACAAATCTCAGAACCCATCAGGTTTTGGCAGATATCCCTCCAGATTGTTTAAATTGTTAAAATTTTGGAATTTCAAAATCGTGCAGCCACGACTGCAGCCATGTGACATCATATGTTATTGATAACCATCAATAGAAAGCAAATTGTCTACGGTTGCCTTTTCAGCATATCTGAGTCTTGGGGTAAAATCCCAAATAATAATGGTGGGTCTGATGTCAAAATATTGAATGTGATCAAAGTAGAGAGAGAGTAATGTGGAAATCATCTGCCCCACAGGTAGGGGGAGGGTGTGGGATGGGGGTATACTGGGGTTTTTGGCGGTGGAGAATGGGCACTGGTGAAGGTATGGGTGTTTCACTGTATGACCGAGGCTTAAACCCGAAATCTTTGTAACTGCTCTCACAGTGATTCAATAAATAAAATTATAAAAAATGAAAAAAAAGTAAGATGGAGTTCATGCCCAATTCAATCAGCTAATCAGTGGCTGAATAAATAGCAGTACTCCTACATAAAAAAAAAGTCTACTGTAAGCATCTACATGGCACAGAGGCTTATGTTCCACCAGCCCCACAAAGCAGCCGGCAAGCTGCAGCTGGACTCCACTGGACTGCACGGCCTTGGAAATGGCCCTACAACCTAATTCCTTCAAGATCTGTGAATTCAGGCAGGAACAAGGAATTGCTTTTCACAGGAAAGAAAGTCAGTTTGAACCTTGGCACAGGAGTTCTGAATCTATTGCCTTCCCTCTCAGAAAAGAATTCCGGAGGAGGCAAAATAGTGAAGCAAGATAGTTTTTATTGAACGAAATTTACTTAGACATGAGGAAAGAGATTAGAGCACATGTTCAAGAGAGAACAGAGGCTTCTCCAGAGTGGAAAAAACAATCAAGCAAAGATACAAATTTAAGGGAGAACATAAACTTGAGATAACAAATCCCAAATGGCTCTCTGCAGGAGTTTAAATACAGTTTCTCCAGTGGCTTTTTTTTCCCCTGAAGTTCTCTGCATATGTAAAAGTTAATCTGGCTTCTGGGGCTGGAGCACAGCGGTAGGTTGTTTGCCTTGCACGCAGCCAACATGGCCCACACAGCATCCCATATGGTCCCCCGAGCAATGCCAGGAGCAATTCCTGAGTGCATGAGCCAGGAGTAACCCCTGAGCATTGCCGGGTGTGACCCAAAAAGCAAAAAAAAAAGTTAATCTGGCTTCGTGGATATGATGCCACCAACAGGTCAACCTGTACCTGCAGGGCGAGCGCATTGGCAGCCTGATGGTGCCTTCAGGCTTCCTGAAACCCCAAATTGCCACTGTGCATTTGGCCGGACCCCAACAACATGGGGCCAAGTTTACCAAAAAATTAAATGTCCAAAAGTTAGGTATGTGGGAACCATGCCCACAAGCCACCACCGGCTCAGCTACACAAGCTCATTTATTGGCCTTATCTCAGAGACCCATAGATAAATCTCAAAAGAGACCAAAAGTCACCATTAATCTCAGAACTGCACATGACTGAACAGACTGGGGTAAATCAGACAGGGACAGGTTGGCTTATGCCCGCCCAAGCAGAGCCCCTGGCAGCCACTTGCTTCCACAATCCAAAATCGCCACAATACCCCCGACCTGACTCTACTGTCTCAGAACAGACCTCACCAAGATATAATCTGTTGAAAATCCTGATATGCGGGTTTTGTGACAGAAATATCCAGGCTTTCATGGAGTTAAGGTTGACTACCTCCCCCCGCTTCCCAATACACATGGAAGCACTGGCAGTCATCCCCACAAAACAACTCCAGCACCACTCTATAAGCTCTGCTACCGGCCTTGCTTCAGAGACCCCTAAATAAATCTCAAAAGAGGTCAAAAGCTGCAGTTCAGCTCAGACCCGTACATGGCTAAACAGACCAGAGTAAATCGGAGAGGATAGGTTGGCCTGTGCCAGCCCAAGCAGAGTCCCCAGCACCCACTTGCTTCCACAATCCAAAATTTCCACTAAATCCGAAGCCTGACTCCACCATCTCAGGATGGACCTCACCAAGATATAATCTGCTGAAAATTTTGTAATGTGGATCTTGGCGCACCAACGGCCCTAGCCCAGAGACACAGCAGCAAGTCCCAGGAGACACCACAGTGCCAGAGATCTCTCTGGGCCCCATACCAAGCCAATATCATCAGGGTATCCCAGATGGAGCGGGTGCAGTCTCCCCGTCTACTCCAGATGGAATCCCAGTGACCAAGAGCTTTCACTAGCAAGGCCCAGGTATGCAGGTTACAGGATTAAATCTCCATGCCACATGATAGTAGAGGCACCAGGCTGTCCCTCCCTGGCTCCCCACCTACTCATCGTCCTGGCTGTCATGCCAACAATGTGCCTCTGGGCGCCATCTTAGCTCACCAACAGCCCTGGTCCAGAGATGCCAAATTGAATCCCAGAAATGTCTCTGGAACCCAACCATTTACAATCTAGGATCCCAGAAGCGCATGACTGCAGCACCCAAGATACTCAAAATTAGCAATGGATAATAAATGATCTAGCATCTGCCCTTGGCAGGCAGGCTTGAATGGTGGTGAGAAAATTCGAACAAAACATAATGCCCAAAAGTAGGAGAATGTTGGGGAAATTGTCTGCCATGGAGGCAGGGTGAGGACTGGGATAGGGAGGGGGGATATACTTGTGACATTGGTGGTGGAAAGTGTGCACTGATGGAGGGATGGGTGTTCGATCATTGTATGGCTGAATCTCAAACATAAAAGCTTTTTAACTGTATCTCACAGTGATTCAAAAAAGAAAAAGGAAGGAAAAAAAAGTAATGTGGAGTTCATGCCCAATTCAATCAGCTTAATCAATGGCTGGGGGGAAAGTTAATCTGGGCATTTTCATAGGAAAGCCTTGCACTGTTTATGGTCCCTTCACAGTCTACATCTCAACCATTAGATTCTTCTTTTCTGAGGGATCCAAACTTCTTTGGGTGGGACCTTGGATTTCTGCATCCATTTTGATTTAACTTGTTTTGTCTGGCATTAGAAAGACTTTTGGGTTCATTAGTTTTCAGATTTTAATCTCAGTGCTTAGATTTTGCCAGCACTGCAGTCCTGGGAGGGAGTTCACTGGTCAGTCTTGGTTCTTGCCCAGCTTAGCAGGGCTGGCGCTGGCAGTGGTGTCTGTTGGTACTGTGCACCATGCTAGGATCCCTCCCACAATCCCCACTGCTCTATTTCCATTCACCAGTTACCACTCCGAGATGTACTCATGGGAAGGGTCTCTCAGGTGTAAGCCCTGAGAACCACCAGGTGTGGCCCTAAAACAAAGCAAGAGAGTCAAATTATTGAAGTCTCATGTCACATACAGCAAAATAACCCAGGAGAGGTCAGAAAAGCTCTCAACACATATGGGATTCCCAAAAACCATATCCACCTGGCAACTCAGCCAGATTTCAAAAACTTGCGGCCATTTCCAGCTTTTCCCCAAAGCAACAATCAATCTTTTTTAGCTCAGCGAAGTTGCAAGCAGTGTGAGCTGTGGGACCACCCCACACAGGTGCATATCCAGTACTGCTCTGGTGGGTGGCTTCAAACCATCACCTGTGCTGTGAAGCTGTGCTGTGCTTCTTCTGCTATGGGAACTCTTGCTGGCCTCAGACACACTGCCACATGCAGCACCTCTAAAAGACATGCTCTTGACAATGAAGCCCCCATTGTCCTCAGGAAGAGCCTCCCTCAGGGTTTCTGGTGCATTTTAACAGACTTGACTTCAGTTGTACCATTGACTGGGGCAATATAACCACCACCAGGTCTGGGAGCACCAGTCTCAGCTTGGTCCACAGGAAAGTCCCAGTACATCTTGGAGGCTCAAGATGTGCAGGGTCTGCCCTTCTGGATGAGTTGGTGTCAGGATGGAATCTAGAGTTTCAAATAGTGTGATTCCACTGGCATTACCATCCATCCAGGCGACTTTCTAGCCCTTGAACCACAGAATACCACCCTACCACTAGCCCCCCCCCCCCTCAGCTATAAGCTATTATTCACATGTGAAAAATTATTGTGGACTTTATTTGAAAAAAAGCCAGGCAAAATAAATATGAAAATATTAGGGGAAAATAAGCTACTTAGGACTTTTAGTCAAATATGAGTAACTATCAGTAACAATAGTATAAAACTCTTTCTGTGGTAAAAGTAAAAAAAAAAGTGGGAGGAAGCTTAGAGCTGGAGAGATAGAATAAGGGTTAACGCATTTGTCTTGCATGTGGCTGAACTGCTTTTATCCCTGACACCCCATGTGGTCCCCCCCCCACCCCTCAGCACCACCAGAGTGATCCATGAGTCCAGAAAAAAGAGAAAAAGAGCAAGTGCTGAGCATTTCTGGGTGACCCAAAACCAAAAATAAATAAGTATGTAAATAAAATAAAAGTTTGGAAAGATAAAATAAAAACTTCAAGTTGCTGCCATCGTTAAAATAATATTCAGGGGCCTTAGAGATAGGGACTGTTTCTTAAGTGTTTTGAGATTTTTTTCCTTACTCTCCCCCCCCCCCCCCACACACACATACCTTTTTTTTTTTTTTTTTTTTGGTCAGGATGAAGCACAACAGAGTAAGCCTGCCACCCTGTGGCTTGGGTCAAACCTAGTATTAAATGTCTTGGTTCCATTTATTTTGCTTCTAGTTTATTTTACTAACTAACCTAGCTTTGGTTTTGCCTGATGAGAAATTTCTACCCAGAAAGACTATGTTCTATAGGCATAGTTAATTTTTTTCATTTTCAGATGTATCTCTTCATCCAGTTATAATATTTTTCCAATATTTCCAAACCTGCTAAAGGTTGAGTCACTTTTCCCTTATGACCAGGCACACTGCTTCAGCACTTCATAGGCAAGGAAACAATTTGTGGAGTTGATCTTATAAATAAATCCTAAAATTAACCTCTGACTTATAATACAGATGCCATTCTTAATTTGATAATTGCAAGGGCTAAAAATGTTTGCAATATTAAGATTATACACGTGTGTGTGTGTGTGTGTGTGTGTGTGTGTGTGTGTTTGGTGGTGTGTGTGGGGGTGGTGCACGGCAGGCAGTGCTCGGGCTTACTCCTGACTCTGTACTCAGGGATCACTCTTTTTTATTTTTTCTTGGGGCGATTCTAATCCAGTTTTTATTTGGTATCTTTGGGAGAGCAGAGTTTTCTTTTCTTCTTTTTTTTTTTAAATTTTTATTAGTGAAACACCATGAGGTACAGTTGTAGACTTACAAATTTTTGTGCTTGGATTTCAATTATACAATGGTCGAGTACCCATCCCTCCACCAATGCCCATTTTCCACCACCACAGATCCCAGTATCCCTCCCACCCCCCATCCCCCCCATCCCACTTTGCCTCTGTGACAGGGCATTCCCTTTTGTTCTCCCTCTCCTTTTGGGTGCTGTGGTTTGCATTGAGTGGCAATCATGTTTGGTCTATAGTCTACTTTCAGCATGCATCTCCCATCCTGGGAGGATCCTCCCAACACCTTTATTTGGTATTCCCTTTTCTATCTGAGCTGCCTTTTCCTCTAGCATGTGCGGCTGGCCTCCAAGCCATGGAGTGAACCTCCTGGTACTTATCTCGGCTGTTCTTGGGTGTTAGTCTCCTATTTTGTTACTCTATGTTCCCAGATGAATGCCATCTTTCTATGTCTGTCTCAGGGATCACTCTTGATGGGCTCAAGAGATCCTGTGGGGTGCTGCAGATAGAACCCGGGTCAACCATGTATAAAGCACCCTCCCCTCTGTACTTTCATTCCAGCCCCACAGCATGCTATGCCTCCCTTTTCAAATGGAGGGTTCATGAGGATGCACCCACATATTGGTATGGAAGCATGTTCTGCCCATGAGTCCCAAAGGGAACATCAGTTTAGTCCAGTGACTGAGAGTCAATATCTTTTTTTAGAACAAAGGAGGGTGCCAATGACAATGCAAGTTTCTTCACACTCTAGATTTTCTGCCCACTTTCTCAGTTTTTTCCATACCCCACGTTTTTTTTTCCTTCCCATACCAGGGCTGGAATGATAGCACAGCAGGGAGGGCATTTGCCTTGCACAAGGGCAACCCGGATTTGATTCCTCCATCCCTCTCAGAGAGCCCGGCAAACTCTACCGAGAGTATCCTGCCCACATGGCAGAGCCTGGCAAGCTCCCGGTGGCGTATTCAATATGCCAAAAAACAGTAACAAGTCTCACAATGGAAACGTTACTGGTGCCCACTGGAGCAAATTGATGAACAATGGGAGGACAGTGCTACAGTGCCACAGGGTATAAATCAACGTCAAGACCCCAACTTAAGCCACGTTTTCTAAGGACCCAAAGTATATTGGAAAAAAAATTCCTATTCTGCCGATAGTCAATATCAGGGATGCCCCGCTTTCCCACCACACCTTCCTCCCTCTTGTTGCTGTGCCACCAGGTCACATTGGTCCAGGGAAGCTACACTCCTTGGTCCAAACCAGCTTGGCACCAGCAATTAGGAGACAGATCCTATCTTCCTTCTTTTCTTTAGCATCTATCTCCAGGTCGCTTTTCCTTATCCTGGAAGGAATGAAGGTGGCCTTTAGGAAGAGTCACTCTAGTTTGCTTAAAGAGCTCACCATGTCATCTAATCTAACCCATTTCAGCAGTAGTGAAGGCAGAATCTGACTTGAATTATTTACCTGACCATCATCTAGATCATCGTTACTCAACCCTTTCCCAACTGTGGTCCCGTCCTGGCCTTATTTCTTTCCTGTGGGCATCCCATTCCACTGTTTGCCCCGTAGTTTCATGCTATGGCCCTTCATTTACATGATAGTTTGCCTGTGGCCTCCTTAATATTCTGGGGCTCTCCAGGGGTCTTATGATCCTCCCCCCCCCCACACACACACAATTGAGAAATACTGGTCTCAATTCACTATTGAAACCCAAATCATTATTTTTTTCTGTTTGTAATATGTGTGGATTTTAAAGTTACATTATAGTTAAGAGCAGGTAGGGCATTTGCCTTGCATGCGGCTGACCTGGTCAACCCGGGTTCGATTCTTCCACCCCTCACAGAGAGCCCGGCAAGCTACCCGTGACGTATTTGACATGCCAAACACAGTAACGACAAGTCTCACAATGGAGACATTACTGGGCCCGCTTGAACAAATCGATGAACAACGGAAGGACAGTGCTACAGTGCTAAGTGAAAACATGCAATTTATGTTGCAAAATACTTCAAAAACTTAATATCTAAAGTTTAGACTCTAAATGTAATTTGGTGAATGTGCAAGTTTTATCTGTGTAGTCAGACTTTATAATCCGTCTATATAACTTGACTCTTAAAGAACTGTTCTTCAAGATGTGTACCAATTTGTCTATGAGTAAAATAAGTGATAATTGCTGTTTCTGTTTGTCCTTGGATAATCTGAGACATTAGAAAATATTATACTTTGTGCTTAACATCTCTTTTTCAGTTTTTTTTTTTTACTCTTTTTCTTTTTGGGTCATACCTGGCAATGCACAGGGTTCCGTACTCATAAATTACTTCTGGTGGTGCTCAGGTGACCATATGGGATGCTGGGAATCGAACCCGGGTCAACCGCATGCAAGGCAAATGCCTTACCCTCTGTGCTATTGCTCCAGCCCCACCTTTTCAGTTTTTAATATTTATAAAAGCTATAGTGATGCCCCCTTCCTAATTTCTCATGACACTCTCTTTCTGAATCAAATTTATCTGTACTTTATATTTTTAATTCTTAAACACACTTTGGTCTTTTGTTTTTTTTTTTTTGGTGGAGTGGCATCCCTGCTGTACTCAAGACTTATTCCTGACTTTGCTCAGGGATCACTCCTGGCGGTGGTTGAGGGATCATATGGGGTGCCAGAAACCAAACCCTGATCAACCGTGTGCCAGGCAGTTACCTTACTTGCTATCCTGTCTCTCTGGCTCCTCTTTCATAATTTTTGAGGTTTCTTCTATAGCCCACCAAATGATCTGTGTTGGTGAATGCTTTATGCTTCATTTTCCCCTGGTTCTATATGTGACAACAACACATAATATATACAATGCCCTAGGATGGATACCTGATACTAAAAATAAAAAGACCCACCAAAGAATAACAATAAATGAATGAATGTGTGTCTCAAAATATTAAAGTAGAGAGACCAAAGAGATAATACCAGAGTTAAGGATTTTGCCTTGCATTGGGCCAGTCCAGATTCAAATCCATGGTATCAGATATGGTACCCTGAGCACCGGCAGGGGTCAGTCCTGAGCACAGAGCCAGGATTAACCCCTGAGTACTGCAGCATGTGGTCCCAAATGCTCCCCCACATCCCCCCCCCCACCAAAGAATAGTGCCTGGGGTGTGATTCAGTGAGAGAGTACCTGCCTTGCCTGTGAAGCCCTGGGCTAGATTCCTGGCCCTGCAATTATATATGTATTATATGCATAATGGGCTCTGGAGCAATAGCACAATGGATAGGGTAGGGTGTTTGCCTTGCAGGGCCAACCTGGGTTCAATTCCTCTGTCCCTCGAGAGAAAGCCTGGCAAGCTACCAAGAGCATTCAGCCCACAAGGCAGAGCCTCGCAAGCTCCCCGTGGTGTATTTGATATGCCAAAACAGTAACAAGAGTCTCACAATGTTACTGGTGCCCACTGGAGCAAATTAATGAACAACAGGAGGACAGTGCTACAACGCTACATAAGCATAATGCATGAGTTTAGGACAACAGCTGTAAGAGGCACATCAGGGATCCAGGAATAGCTCAGTGGAAGGGAGCCTGTCTTGCAGGCATGAGGCTGAGAGTTTGATCTCATGTTAAGTGTGATGCTTTTCCACTACCATTTGGAATCCCTCATGCTGCAATCAAGTATTCCATCAACTCCTAACCCAGTGTGTGAACCCCAGTCACCACCACCACAAAAAAGAAAAGAGGGAGTTAAAAAAAAACAGCAAACCAATTATTCTGAGGAGAGTGTTAAAGAATAGTCACAAATTTTGTCCTGAAATTTTCACATGGCCTGACTCTTATACAGAAAAACTGTTTCATCATGACTTATATAATACTTTTAACTCAAAAAAAGAAAACTGAAGTAGACACAGACATTGTGGGCGCAGAGTAATTGTTTCTCCTAGGAGAAATAAAAAGCATCAAATTTCTGACTACATAGTGGTCATCTAGCTCAGAAAATATGACTGAATAGATTCACAACTTCTCTCTCTCTCTCTCTCTCTCTCTCTCTCTCTCTCTCTCTCTCACACACACACACACACACACACACACACACACACTTGAGCATGTCAGGAGACTTCCTGCAAATACTCAAGAAGCAGAACTTGAAGCTACTGAAGAGCAGAGCCAACATCCTTCAGATCTTTCTCCTGCTGTAGAAATCAGATAACTAGGGCTGCTTCCTTTTCCTGTGTTTTTGTTTTCTTCGAGACAAAGAGATCCTCTGCTGAGATACTATTTCTGTTCAAAGGGGGGAAGAAACAGCATAAAAGGACAAGCAGGCGTTTCCCCCTGTGTTGCAATGTCCTCGCTCATAGAGATGGTATCTCCAAAAAGGCAGGAATCAGAGGGCCTGGAAGACGGCTCTGCAGAGTGCGGGCATGCAGGGGCCCTGGGTTTCGTTCCTGACACCTCATGGTTCCCAGCACTGCTAGGAGCAGCCCTGGGCACAGCACTGGCTGAAAGCAATGATAACTGCCAGTGTGGGTCTCCCCCACACAAAAACAAAGCATCAGAAATTTTTTGGAATATTTTCTGATCGTTTTTAGTGAATTATTCATAACAAGAAATATAAAATAAAATATTTAGGGCCTGCTATTGGGGCTTGTTTGGAGGTTCTAGAGTGATAGCACAGGGTGATAGCACACGGTCTAGAGTGATAGCACAGGGTGTTTGCCTTGTATACAGCCAACCTGGGTTCGATTCCTCCGTTCCTCTCGGAGAGCCTGGCAAGCTACCAAGAGTATCCCGCCCTCATGGCAGAACCTCGCAAGCTCCCCATGGTGTATTCGATATGCCAAAAACAGTAACAAGTCTCACAATGGAGACATTACTGGTGCCCACTTGAGCAAATCGATGAACAATGGGAGTACAGTGCTATTGGGGCAGGCTTGGGTGGTGGTTGGGAAAATTGGAAATAATGGTGGTGGGATTGGTGTTGGAGTATTGAATGTAATAAATTATCATGAAAAAACTTACAAGAATAAAATAAAATAAAATTTAATTAAAAAATGTTTTGGCTCCTAGAAACAATAGACTCGTATAGTAAAGTTGCAGGTTATAAAATCAATACCCAAAAGTCCATGGCTTTCCTATACGCAAACAGTGAGAGAGAAGAAAGCAACATGAAAAAAACAATCCCATTCACAATTGTGCCCCAGAAAATCAAGTACCTAGGAATCAGCTTAACTAAGGAAGTAAAGGACCTGTACAAAGAAAACTACAAAACGCTACTTCAGGAAATAAAAGAGGACATGAGGAAATGGAAAGATATCCCCTGCTCATGGGTCGGGAGACTTAACATTGTCAAAATGGCAATACTACCGAAAGCATTGTATAAATTCAATGCAATGCCTATTAGGATACCCATGACATTCTTCAAAGAAATGGAGCAAACACTCTTGAAATTTATATGGAACAATAAGCCCCCACGAATAGCTAAAGCAATTCTTGGGAAAAAGAAAATGGGAGGAATCAACCTCCCGAACTTCAAACTGTACTACAAAGCAGTGATAATTAAAACAGCATGGTACTGGAACAAAGGCAGAACTGCAGACCAATGGAACAGGGTTGAATACACTGACATCTCCCCTCAATCATATGATCATCTAATCTTTGATAAAGGTGCAAGTAATGTGAAGTGGAGTAAGGAAAGCCTCTTTAATAAATTGAGTTGGCATCACTGGACGGCTGCATGCAAAAAAATGGGCTCAGAACTCTGCCTAACACCATGTACAAAAGTAAGATCAAAATGGATTAAAGACCTCAACATCAGACCAGAAACCATAAGGTACATTGAAGATAAAGCTGGCAAAACCCTCCATGACATTGAAGCTAATGGTATCTTCAAAGATGCCACGCCACTGGCCGAGCAAGTAAAAACAGAGATAGATAAATGGGATTATCTTAAACTAAGAAGCTTCTGCACCTCCAAAGAAACAGTGAGCAAAATACAAAGACAGTCTACAGAATGGGAAAGGATATTCACCGAATACACATCTGACAAGGGGTTGATATCCAGGATATACAAAATACTGGTTAAACTCCACAAGAAGAAAACATCCAACCCCATCCAAAAATGGGGCAATGAAATGAACAGAAACTTTCTCAAAGAAGAAATCCGAATGGCAAAAAAGCACATGAGAAAATGCTCTACATCATTAATCATCAGGGAGATGCAGATCAAAACCACAATGAGATACCATCTCACACCTCAGAGACTGGCCCACATTCAAAAGAACAAAAGCAACCGATGCTGGCGTGGATGTGGCGAGAAAGGGACACTCCTTCACTGTTGGTGGGAATGTCCACTGGTTCATCCCTTCTGGAAAACAGTATGGACGATTCTCAAAAAATTAGAAATTGAGCTCCCATTTGACCCAGCAATACCACTCCTGGGAATATATCCCAGAGAGGCAAAAATGTATAGTCGAAGTGACATCTGCACTTGTTTGTTCATTGCAGCACTCTTTGCAATAGCCAGAAACTGGAAGAAACCTGAATGCCCAAGAACAGATGACTGGTTAAAGAAACTTTGGTACATCTACACAATGGAGTACTATGTAGCTGTTAGAAAAGATGAAGTCATGAAATTTACATACAAGTGGTACAATATGGAAAGTATCATGCTAAGCGAAATGAGTCAGAAAGAGAGGGATAGACATAGAAAGATTGCATTCATCTGGGGGATATAAAGTAACAAAGTATGAGATTAATACCCAAGAATAGCTGAGATCAGCACCAGGAGGATTACTCCATAACTTAGAGGCCAGCCGGGTATCCTAGAGGAAAGGGCTGTTCAGATAGAGAAGGGAGCACCAAATAAAGGATGTTTGGAGGATCCTCCCAGGAGGGGAGATGCATGTAGAAAGTAGACTATGGACTGAACATGTTTGCCACTCAATGCCTCTTTTGCAGACCACAACACCCAAAAGGAGAGAGAGAACACAGGGGATTGCCCTGCCACAGAGACAGGGGGGATGGGGGGATGGGGGTGGGAGGGATATTATCCATGGTGGTGGAAAATGGGCACTGGTGGAGGGATGGGTATCTGATCATTGTATAATTGAAACCAAAGCACAAAAAATTGTAAATCTACAACTTTAAAAAAAATAAAATAAAATAAAGGGAAAAAAAAATAAAAGAAAATCACAACAAAATTTGTAGACTACTAAAAAAAAAATGTTTTGGAAGATGGTCTGTGCTGTAAGTTTAAAATACTCATATGTCATTTAAAATAATATTCAAAGTATTACACTGAAAATGAAAAAACTGGAAGCGTTCAGCATAAGAGAAGGAACACATGGAGGGTGCGGGATCCCGGAGGAAAAAAAAAAAGAAAGAAAAAACAGGTTCCAAAAAGAGCCGAGATCACCGGCAAGTTCCAGATGGAGTAGGTGCCGCATCCCGCCTCCCCCAGATGGAACCCCGGTGACCAGAAGCCTCTACAAACACAGCTCGAGTATGCGGGAACGAGGACTTTTTCTCAAATCTGCCGGACTACACCTCCCAGGTAACCTCTGATTCCGGAAGTCACGCCCACAGCCCGCCCCCCAGCGCCATCTTTGAAGCGTTCAGCATAAGAGAAGGAACACATGGAGGGTGCGGGTTCCCGGAGGGAAAAAAAAAAGAAAGAAAAAACAGGTTCCAAAAAGAGCCGAGATCACCGGCAAGTTCCAGATGGAGTAGGTGCCGCATCCCGCATCCCCCAGATGGAACCCCGGTGACCAGAAGCCTCTACAAACACAGCTCGAGTATGCGGGAACGAGGACTTTTGCTCAAAACCGCGCGGCCGCTTACGTGGCCACGCGACATCTCTCTATATACAAAGTGATCTATGGGAAGTAAACCACCCAATGTTTCTCCCTGAAAATCAGAGTTAAGTTTGGAGCACGGCCACAGCCCCAGAAACACAAGGACTTAATGCAGAACCCGGCAGCTTGGAGCAGAAAAGTGAAAGGACTATGCGTTAATCCAGGCCATCAAGTCTGCCGGAGGGGAAAGGGTGTTGCCCCATTCGCCCTCTCTTCTCTGGAAAGAAGGATGGCGGCCGCATGGGAGCCTTGTGGACAGCAGGTATGAGCCGGGGGTGTGGGGGCGACTAAAACCTCATGGGAAGGGGGGCGTTCCGGTCCGTCCTTCACGCCCTACCGAGGTCACCAGTTGCCCCCCACGAGCGGCTCTCCAGCACGCCCACAGCCCCAGAAGCACAAGGGCTTAATGCAGAACCCAGCAGCTTGGAGCAGAAAAGTGAACGGACTATGCGTTGAACCAGGCCATCAAGTCTGCCGGAGGGGAAAGGGTGTTGCCCCATTCGCCCTCTCCTCTCTGGAAAGAA
Source organism: Sorex fumeus (assembly GCF_029834395.1). Taxonomy (NCBI): domain Eukaryota; kingdom Metazoa; phylum Chordata; class Mammalia; order Eulipotyphla; family Soricidae; genus Sorex; species Sorex fumeus. The sequence goes on from NW_026606152.1 coordinate 14,551,543, forward strand.
AGATGGCGGCCACATGGGAGCCTTGTGGACAGCAGGTATGAGCCGGGGGTGTGGGGGCGACTAAAACCTCATGGGAAGGGGGGCGTTCCGGTCCGTCCTTCACGCCCTACCGAGGTCACCAGTTGCCCCCCACGAGCGGCTCTCCAGCACAGCCACGGCCCCAGAAGCACAAGGACTTAATGCAGAACCCAGCAACTTGGAGCAGAAAAGTGAACGGACTATGCATTGATCCAGGCCATCAAGTCTGCCAGAGGGGAAAGGGTGTTGCCCCATTCGCCCTCTCCTCTCTGGAAAGAAAGATGGCGGCCACATGGGAGCCTTGTGGACAGCAGGTATGAGCCGGGAGTGTGGGGGCGACTAAAACCTCATGGGAAGGGGGGCGTTCCGGTCCGTCCTTCACGCCCTAGCGAGGTCACGAGCGGCTCTCCAGCACGCCCACAGCCCCAGAAGCACAAGGGCTTAATGCAGAACCCAGCAGCTTGGAGCAGAAAAGTGAAAGGACTATGCGTTAATCCAGGCAATCATTTCTGCCCAGAGGGGAAAGGGTGTTGCTCCCTTCCGCCCTCCTCCCTCTGGAAAGAAAGATGGCGGCCACATGGGAGCCTTGTGGACAGCAGGTATGAGCCGGGGGTGTGGGGGCAACTAAAACCTCATGGGAAGGGGGGCGTTCCGGTCCGTCCTTCACTCCCTACCGAGGTCATCAGTTGCCCCCCACGAGCGGCTCTCCAGCACAGCCACGGCCCCAGAAGCACAAGGACTTAATGCAGAACCCAGCAGCTTGGAGCAGAAAAGTGAATGGACTATGCATTGATCCAGGCCATCAAGTCTGCCAGAGGGGAAAGGGTGTTGCCCCATTCGCCCTCTCCTCTCTGGAAAGAAAGATGGCGGCCACATGGGAGCCTTGTGGACAACAGGTATGAGCCGGGAGTGTGGGGGCGACTAAAACCTCATGGGAAGGGGGGCGTTTCGCTCCGCCCTTCACGCCCTACCGAGGCCACCAGTTGCCCCCACGAGCGGCTCTCCAGCACGGCCACAGCCCCAGAAGCACAATGACCTAATGCAGAACCCAGCAGCTTGGAGCAGAAAAGTGAAAGGACTGTGCGTTAATCCAGGCAATCATTTCTGCCCAGAGGGGAAAGGGTGTTGCTCCCTTCCGCCCTCCTCCCTCTGGAAAGAAAGATGGCGGCCACATGGGAGCCTTGTGGACAGCAGGTATGAGCCGGGGGTGTGGGGGCGACTAAAACCTCATGGGTCGGGGGGCGTTCCGGTCCGTCCTTCACGCCCTACCGAGGTCACCAGTCGCCGCCCGCGAGCAGCTCTCCAGCACGGCCATGGCCCCAGAAGCACAAGGACTTAATGCAGAACCCAGCAGCTTGGAGCAGAAAAGTGAAAGGACTATGCGTTGATCCAGCCCATCAAGTCTGCCGGAGGGGAAAGGGTGTTGCCCCATTCGCCCTCTCCTCTCTGGAAAGAAAGATGGTGGCCACATGGGAGCCTTGTGGACAGCAGGTATGAGCCGGGAGTGTGGGGGCGACTAAAACCTCATGGGAAGGGGGGCGTTTCGCTCCACCCTTCACGCCCTACCGAGGCCACCGGTTGCCCCCCGCGAGCGGCTCTCCAGCACGGCCACGACTCCAGAACACAGAAACCAATTTCTTAACTATCTGACTTTCAGTAGAAATACTTCCAGGGTCAATAGGTAAAAGAGCAGAAATCCAAAACCAACATTTAATTCTTGAACCCAGCTGTAGAAAGCAAATCACTTCACAATGCTTTTTCAGCATGTCTGATTTGGGGGGGGGGGCGTAAACTCTAAATAATAGTGGTGAATCTTTTATTGAAACAATGAATCTAATCCAAGCAGATAGAGTGTTAACTAGAATTCATCTGCCTCACAGGGACGGGGAGGGGTGGGGGGTGGGGTTTTATTGGGGTTCTTCATGGTAAAAAATAAGTATTGGTAAAGGGAAATGTGTTTGATATTTGCATGACTGAGACATAAACCTGAAAGCTTTGTAACCTTTCCCACAGTGATTCAATAAATAAATAAAAAAAAAATAACTACAAAAAAATGAAAAAACTATTCTAAAAGCATCTATTATTGTTTATATTTAATATATTATATTATTGTTTATATTTAATTGTCCTGTGATATTCTATTCCATATGCAAGAACAATGTCTATCTTCCTATTTATATGGCATGCAGGTGTACTTCAAATAGAATTTTTCTTAAGTAATGTGATAAAGGGCTGGAGCAGAGTGCGTAGGGCGTTTGCCTTACATGGGACCGAGCTGGGTTCGATTCCTCCACCCCTCTCGGAGAGCTTGGCAAGCTACTGAGAGTATCCCGCCTGCATGGCAAAGCTTGACAAGCTCTCCATGACATATTCAATATGCCGACAACAGTAACAAGTCTCACAATGGAGAAGTTACTGGTGCCCGCTCGAGCAAAATCGATGAACAACGGGATGATAATGCAGTACATTGCCAATGTGACAAATTGTATAGAATGTTCAGAGACTTTCTAGAATGCTGCTCATAACTGCTCAACTTAAGTTTTATTATATCTACAGAATATCAGACATGAATAAAATCCAGTGATTCCCTGCTGCAACCTACTTGCCTAGGACACATGTCGTGTTTGTGTCCTGTTAACACAGGCCGGAAGACTGAGGTCCTGGAAGACAAAAATGTACTGCAAGTACTTTCTCTCACAAGATGTTGGAAAGCATGACAGGCTTTGTTGTCCACAGCATGATCCTTGCTTTTCTTTTTGCTCATCATAGCAGCTTCCCAGCAATTATCCAGAGAGGCAAACAGTGTATTCAGGATGATCCCAGTCTGTCCAAACGAAGTAATTTCAAGTAATTTCATTCTCATAGTCAATGGGAGTTTTTTTTTTTTAATTTTTATTAGTGAAACACCATGAGGTACATTTGTAGACTTACGAATTTTCGTGCTTAGGTTTCAATTATACAATGATCAAGTACCCATCCCTTCACCAGTGCCCATTTTCCACCACCGCGGATCCCAGTATCCCTCCCACCCGCTATCCCCCCTGTCCCACCCTGCCTCTGTGGCAGGGCATTCCCTTTTGTTCTCTCTCTCTCCTTTTGGGTCCTGTGATTTGCAAGAGAGTCATTGAGTGGCAATCATATTTGGTCTATAGTCTACTTTCAGCATGCTTCTCCCATCTTAGACGGATCCTCCTAATATCCTTTATTTGGTACTCCCTTCTCTATCTGAGCAGCCTTTTCCCCCTAGCATGTGTGGCTGGCCTCCAAGCCATGGAGCATGGCCTCCAAGCCTGGTGCCTTTCTCGGCTATTCTTGGGTATTAGTCACCTATTTTGTTACTTTATGTTCCCCAGATGAATGCAATATTTCTATGTCTGTCCCTCTCTGATTCATTTCGCTTAACATGATACTTTCCATGTAGTACCACTTGTATGTAAATTTCATGACTTCATCTTTTCTAACTGCTACATAGTACTCTATAGTGTAGATGTACCGAAGTTTCTTTAACCAGTAATCTGTTCTCGGGCTACTCAGGTTTTTTCCAGATTCTGGCTATCATAAACAGTGCTGCAGTGAACAAACAAGTGCGGATTTACTTCGACTATACTTTTTTGCCTCTCTGGGATATATTCCCAGGAGTGGTATTGCTGGGTCAAATGGGAGCTCAATTTCTAATTTTTGGAGAATCGTCCATACTGTCTTCCAAAAGGGCCGAACCAGTCGGCATTCCCACCAGCAGTGAAGGAGGGTCCCTTTCTTGCCACATCCGCTCCAGCACGGGTTGCTTTTGTTCTTTTGGATGTGGGCCAGTCTCTGTGGTGTGAGATGATATCTCACTGTGGTTTTGATCTCCCTGATGATTAATGATGTAGAGCATTTTCTCATGTGCCTTTTTGCCATTTGGATTTCTTCTTTGAGAAAGTTTCTGTTCATTTCCTCGCCCCATTTTTTGATGGGGTTGGGTGATTTCTTCTTGTGTAGTTTAACCGGTACCTTGTATATCCTTGATATCAACCCCTTGTCGGATGTGTATTGGGAGAATATCCTTTCCCATTCTGTAGACTGTCTTTGTACTTTGGTCACTGTTTTTTTAGAGGTGCAGAAGCTAATGGGAGGCTTTTGAAACATATTTCTTTCCTGATAAGATGACGGCATGCCTACAGACATATAAGACCTTTTCCTTCTTTCAGTTTTTTAAAAATTCCATTGTTCAAGGCTAAAATGCTGGGTGTTGTCAAACCAAGGGAAGGACCACACCCTGTTGGATGATGCAATTGAGCCAGCGGCCAACCGTCCTGGAGCTGCCTTGCTCCTTGCCTCTGGGTAGGTATGATAAAGAGCATCCAGTGCCTCTTTTGCAAACCACAACACCCAATAGGAGAGAGAGAACAAAAGGGAATGCCCTGCCACAGAGTCAGGGTAGGATGAGGGGATGGGGGGGTGGGAGGGATACTGGGATCCGTGGTGGTGGGAAATGGGCACTGGTGGAGCGATGGGTATTTGATCATTGTATAATTGAAACCCAAGCACAAAATTTGTAAGTCTACAACTGTACCTCATGGTATCTCACTAATAAAAATTAAAAAAAAAAAAAAGAGCATCCAGTTGCCTCCATTCTGGTAGCTGGGTATTCTGAAACAAGCATCTGGAAAGCAGGCTCCCCTCAATCCTTCATGAAATGGGGCCAAGAATTTCACCTCACTGGTAGGATGGTGATGTGGAAGAAAAGAGAAAAGAAAATGCCCGACATAAATGAACTCAGTAAGTTCATTATAGTTATAGCTAATATATCAAAATCTTCCTCCGTGAATATGTTTTCTACTTTCTCCAGTGTCCTTGGAACTTTTCCTGACAGCACTGGTCTCAGAACAGTCTAACTGATGTTGGTGGGCCCCATGGGTGACTTATGTGAAGCGAGGAGAAGAAAGACACTTTCTCCCCACCCGCCTCTGCCACTCGGGACCCAGGGTTACTGGGCTCTTGTCTTGCCTCGCAGAAAGGAATTTCAGGAGTAGACAAGCAGTGAAGTAAATAGATTTTATTTGGAGGATTTTTAGGTATGGAGGGAGGAAGAGAGAGTGAGAGAGTAAAGTTAGACACGAAAGCATGAAAGTACACATCTCAAGAGGGGAGATGCGGGTGACACATGTGCTCGGGAACCACATGTGCTCGGCCACGTGGGCGCAAGCAGCACATGGGCTCGGGCAGCAAATGCGTGCCCTTCCTTTGTTCAAGGTGGCCGTTAGAGGGTTTCTCCAACCTGCCCCCATGTGGGGCTTCTTCCCAGGTAAATGTCTGTTGCTAAGGAGGTTACCAGGGAGGATGGGAGTGGTGATGGTCTTCTTTGAAATTCCTTTTCTGGTTCCTGGAGGAGCTTCTTTGGGTCTGTTGCTGGAGCCAGGCTAGGGTCTTATCAAGCCTAAGTTCCTGTTTGCTATTTTCTGCAGGGCTGGCTTTTGTTGTTGCCTCAGGAGGGGGCCCTCCCTGTCTACCTGCCTACATCATAACCAGCTAATACTCGTTTGATGAATGTCTGGGAGTTCAAAACAATGGTTCTGTGGGTCTGGGAGCTGGTAGGGAAGGAGAGACTGCTTGTAAGGAGAAAAGAACAAAAAGCAAAATCCAGCAAGTAAAATCAGGCATAATTCATAGCATAACATGATTGCATATTGGAAGATCATAGCAAGCCATAAAATAATCATTTCTTCTGTCCTGGGAATTCCAACTCTGGAAATCATCAATGGAAATAACCCAAATCAAGAAGGGAGACTTTGTTCACACAATCTTTAATTGAGCATTACTTTATGCAAACTTTGTAAGTATATCATCACACTTCTGCTGATATAATAGGATTTTGAGGTCAACACACATAAAATGTATTGGAGAGTTTTGTAGAAGTGAGGCAGTGTCATTTTCTCTGTAAACTTAAATGACAGAATCAGAACATAGAAGTGTATGTACCCTCTGGTTATAGCCACACAGGGCATGGCTATAATTAATCTGGACTATTAAAGGAAAACCTATTGTTAAGTAAGTGCAGCAAAACACAGGAAATAGGGTGGGGGGCTGTGAATTGTTGAAGAAACTCTGCCAGAAAAGAGAAGAAAGATGAGAAGAGATGAGCATGATAACAGGGCGACAGAGAAAGGGCACTGTTTTCAAATGAAGAGGTCGACTAGAAGTGTCATAAGGACACAGGTGCAGAGCACTGGGTACTTGGATGAGAGATACAGTAACTTAGTACATTAATGCCATAAACCTTAATACTATTGCAAAAAAGGAAGGTGGTGGCTGGAGTGACAGCACAGCACTTGCCTTGCACATGGCAGACCGGGGTTTGTCCCTGGCATTCCATATAGTCCTCAGAGCCTGCCAGGAGTAACCCCTAAACGCCCCAAGTGAGGCCCCCCAAACAAACAAACAAACAAAGAGGGAGGTCACTGTTTTCTTTCCAAACTAGTTCTGTGCTGGAGGCTTCCAGATGCAGCCTGTTGCCCTGTAGTTGTGAAGGCCTTGGAGAAGGAAGCCCATTCCTAAGGCCTTGGACACAGCAGTGGGAGAGATTTACCAAAGAAACCAACATATTGTCAGACCCGCTAGGGAGACCATGAGCACTTACCTGGACTTTGTGAACAGCGAAACAGCTCCCCTGTGCCTCTCAGTATATCCCTGTCTCTTGGATCATGTTTCACCTCTATCTGCCCTTGAATAGAACCGGAATCTCAATAGGTTTAGTTATTATGCTCAATTATACTATGACTCAGATATACCTGTTTCTTGCCAGTATATGCCAGATATGCCTATCTTGGCAGACAGGGAACTCTGGTAATATGGATTAGAAAAAACAATCAAGCCAGCCCAAAGGCATAAAAAGCCTTTGAAATACAGAACCCATTTGAGTAGACTGGAAAACCCCAGGAGGAGGACTCCTAGTTACAGAAACTAGGAGACTTTTTGAACTTTTCAAGAGGTTCATAGCTGCAAGTTCTCCTCCTTGAAATACCCTAATAATAGGCTTTGAGAAAAGCTAATAAAATCATTCTGCACAGGCAAAGGGATATATTACCCTATTCTGGGAACAACGTGCATTTCAGCCGGAGATGTGTAATTCCTTTCTTTTTCTTTATGGCCCTCATTCTTCATCTTGGGAATTCACCTCAACTCTGCTCAGGAATGTGTTCTTGACTTTCTCCACTCTGGAGAAGTCTGAGTTCTCTCTTGAGGCAGTTACACTGACTCTCCTCTCTCATATTGCCAAATAAACTTATCTTGCTTCACTATTTGTCTTCTTCCTGAAATTCTTTTCTTGTGAGGCTAAGTGACAGACCAGAGAAAGCCTGGCTCGAGGTAACAACTGACTTTTTGTTTTCCTGCAAAGACTCAGTTCCTTGTTTCAACCTGGGCTCTACATTCCTGAGAAAGTGTGTGTGGGGGGGCTCACCCCAGGCCTGCGAGTTAGGCACAGCTTAACCAACATAGCTGGTGAGTTTTGGCTCTCTGCCAGACTGGGATGGTGGTAGACTTTACGAGTCCAGCCCTCGTTGGCACTTCTCCAGGGGATCAAGGCGAGTTAAGAGTAATTCCTTGCCCCCCCTTTCTTGAAGCTACTCTCTCTTTCGCCCGCAATTCACACAAGTCACCTGCAACACCTTCAACATATCAACATCTTTTTAGGATATGGTAGTACTATTTCAGTAGTCTTTAAAATATGGTCCCATCAAAACTTTTTGAAACTTTGCCTGTGCTTTGCTTTCTCCATCCTTGGAGACACAGGACTCTCTGGGGTTAGTAAGAACTGAAACAGAGTGACAGAGGCTTGTAGTTTGGGCGTAACAACCTCTCCCTAGAAGTAACTACCTTGTTACATTCTTTTGGCTATAATTGGGCTAAGACAGGATCTTAAAATACGTTTGCTCTGATAGGACCCCAGGTCGGACTGACAGTAACCGTCAATGTACAGTAGGCATGAAGTTTCCTTTCCTTCCTCACCTTCCTCTTCATGAAAGCATATCCCAATTCTCTTTCTTTCCTTTTCTGTATGTGTGATGTGTGTTCGTTGTATGTCCCTCAGTTGTACATATTCATGTTGTCCCTCATGATGATGTTTGACTTGCCTGAATTGCACCCGGAGTATGGTCCAAGCTGTGATATAACTCTGTCACTACTGAGCATGGAAGCCAACCCCTGCTCCTTCTCTGTGAAGCCGTTCTCCAGCCCACACTGGTGGACATTCTTCCCAACGTACGTTGTTCTCATGCCAACAAAGCTGTTCTTTTCTATTCAATTATTCCTGTGCTATGGGGGACAACAGCCCTAAGTAAATGAAAAATATCTCCAGACTCCAGAAGAACGCCAAGACACACTTCAGGTCTGACTCTCAGAATTCCCTACTCAGGAGGTCACAGGATTGTGAGAATGTAAAAGAACATAAAATAATGTGAAGAATGCAGCTGATCTTGGACACAATGCTTGACTTGGCCCTCTCTTTTCTGCATCAAACCCGAGTTGGTACTGGGCCTCACTCAGAGGAGCTGAATTACTCACCAGAATTTACTCGGGTATGTTTAGGGATGAGGGAGGGGCCATGGGGGAACCCCACACCCACAACCTGGGAAAAGGAAGAAGAAAAAGAAGAAACAGCCATAGTCACTACGCTGCCTTCACATTCCCTCTGGGGACACTGCTGACTAGCAGATGCGGCTGCACGGGATAAGGGAAACACAGAGAAGGAGTTTTTAGCCACAGTTGACAACACTGAGGTAAGTTTAATTTCTCTTCTCCCCAGGGGGTGAAGAATGAACAGAAGTTGTCATGGTCTCTTCCTATGGAAGCCAAAGTAGCCTCTTGGGGGTGAGATATTCTTTTATTGATCTCGACCAGGTTTTCCTTGACTAAGCAGAGAGGAGATATTCTGAGGCTTAAAGCTTGAGATTCCTGGAAAAAACATGTGTAGTGTCTGTTTAAGACAATGGTGGAAAGTCTCTGTTCTCAGTATGTGTGCCCTTGGGTAAATCTCAACATCATTTACTAATGTCCAGAAGACCCAGTCCGGCTCTGGTGGAGACTACCCGCCTTAGACTGCTCTCTCAAAACGGGAGCCCAGGAGTATCCATTTTGATCATTAGTCTCACAGGTGTTGAGAAGCCACCTCAGACTAGCAAGATCTGGAGATACCTTTCAATGACTTCCGCCGAATGAGCTTTGTCTAACTAGAGCTGCATTTTGCCTTCCTGCTTAACTACCTAGGAATGTGTGCCCACGTTCCCTGTCTCCTCTGAAGCAGGCCCCTTGGAGGGATATTGCTGATGGTGCCTGGTACATCCGCACTCTCTGGAGGCTTCAGTCAGAAATGGGAAGTGGCCCCAAAGATAGTTACTTCTGGAGCAGAAACTCCTCCTTCCTGGGTTTCTGTGGACTTGTCCTCCTTTCATCAAAGCAAGGCTGATCCATATGCCGGGCCTTTCTCCCTTAGGCTGGAGCGGGGTCATCATGGGTTCCGTGACATCTCGAGGGCCCAGGATGGAAGCCCAGGTGGTGATGATGGGTCTGGACTCAGCAGGCAAGACCACGCTCCTGTATAGACTGAAGGGCCACCAGCCTGTGAAGACCCTGCCCACGGTTGGCTTCAACGTGGAGCCTCTCGACATGCCAGGGCATGTGTCTCTGACTCTCTGGGATGTTGGGGGCCAGAGTCGGCTCAGAGCCAGCTGGAAGGACTATCTGGAAGGGATGGACATCCTTGTCTATGTGCTGGACAGCACTGATGAGGCCCGCCTACCTGAAGCACTGGCTGAGCTCGCAGCAGTCCTGGACCACCCACACATGGCCAGCGTCCCTTTCTTGGTGCTGGCCAACAAGCAGGAGGCACCTGATGCGCTGCCTCTGATGGAGATCAGAGCTAGGCTGGGCCTGGAGCGATTCCAGGGTCACAGCTGGGCGCTCCAGGCCTGCAGTGCCCTCACTGGGGTAGGGCTGCCAGAGGCCCTGCAGAGCCTGGGGAGCCTCCTGAGGTCCCGCAGCCATCATGTGTCCAGGTGACCGCAGAGAGGGCAGGGCATGAGATGAGCAAGAAGAGCCAGACTCTGGACAGAACAGTAAACTTCCTTCTAAGGGATTGAAAGAACAAGTTTGTCCTTGGGAGATCTTAACCGCTGTTTAACCAAATAAGGATTCCTTCTGAGTTCCTAAAGGATATTCTGTTCTCGGGTCTTACTGTCACTGGAGTTGATGCTGAAAATGAAATAATCTTTGGCTAGTGGTACTCTCAGGGAGAGAAAAACGTACTGCAATGCACTTCATTTAATGTCTCATTACTCAGTGCGAACAGAGCAACTGCAGCAAGAGAGCAACTCATGGTTGCATAATAAATTCAGAGGGAAAGAGATTTCAAAAGAGTCCGAGAAGCATGTGGGCAGTCATGAGCTTATAAGTGATCTCCCCTAGTATCTGCTGGGCATGTGTTATGGTCAGTCTGAGAAGTGTCCAGAGCCAGAAGGACAGCGTGGGCAAGCTGACTCACATGGAGCAGTGGCCTTAGATTCGGTGGGTCCAGCCCACAGCAGGGGGCTGATAACTCAGGCCCTCCAAGCCCATGCTCCTCTCCAAAGAAACTTCTCTGTCCTCTCATCTTCTGACTGCTTCGTTTTTTAAAAAGAAGTTTTATTGGATCACCATGAGATGCAGTCACAAATTTACATGATTGCGTTTCAGTCAAACAACGCTAGAGCACTCATCCCTCCACCAGTACACATTTTCCACCACCATTGTTTCCAGTGTCCCACCTGCCAACCCCACCCCACTCTGCTCCCTGCCTCTGTGGCAGGTACAATCTTTATTACTCTCTCTCTCTAATTTTGAGCATTATGATTTGACTACTTCATTTTTGTACTTTCTTTTTTTCTTCCCCTCTTCTCCTTCTTAGAGTACCTATCTGGACTTAAATTATCAAGTAAATAAAAATTGTAATCGTGTTCAATAAAAATATGTTGAGCAAGGAAATTAATCAAAAAACACAGATTTTTTCTTAGTGATTGAGGTAGTGTGATTTATGATATTATTAATGATGGTTTGCTGTGCACATAATTCCAACACCATCTCCATCACTGGTGTACCCTCCTTTCTTCCCCAAAGACCATAAAGCCCCTCTCTTCAGCACCCTTTCCCACCCTTACACACTGAGTTCTCTGATTATGTTGCCTTTATCCCTTTGTTGCTATCTTTAAGTACCACATATGAGAGGGATCACTCTGTACCTGTCCCTTTCCTCTCACTGACTTCACTCAGCACGGAATCTCCAGTTCCATTTATTTGTTGTGACAAATAGTCTGATTTTTTTTTTTAGTATTCCATTGTGTATATATAATACAACTTTTTGTGTGTTTTTTGGCCACACCTAGCAGTGCACAGGGCTTACTTCTGACTCTGTGCTCAGAGATCACTCCTGGTGGGCTCAGGGAACCATACGGGGTGCTGGAACCATACGGGGTGCTGGAGTTGGCTGTGTGTAAGGCAAGCGCCATGCCTGCTGTACTATCACTCCAGTCTCATACCACAATTTCTTGATCAATACAGCTGTAGTTTGACATTTGGTTTCTTTCCATATCTTTGTTATAATTCTAAGTGTAGTGATGAACATAGGTTTGCATATATTCTTTTTTTCTCCTCTTTATAAATTTATTTATTGAATCACTGTGAGAGCGGTTACAAAGTTTTTGGGTTTAAGTCTCTGTCATACAATGATGAAACACCTGTCCCTTCACCAGTGCCCATTTTCCACCACCAAAAACCCCAGTATAACCCCCATCCCACACTCTTCCCCTACCTGTGAGGTAGATGACTTCCACATTACTCTCTCTCTACTTTGATCACATTCAATATTTTGGCACCAGACCCACCATTATTATTTGGAATTTTACCCCAACACTCAGCTCTTCCAGAAAGGCAACTGTAGACAATTTGTTTTCTATTGCTGATTATGAATAACATATGATGTTGCACAGCCGCAGTAGTGGCCGCACAATGCTGGAATTCTGAAACTTTAACAATAAAATCTCGAGGGATTTCTCCCAAAACCTGCTGGGTTCTGAGATTTGTTCCTGAGTCTCTGGGATTATGGCCATTAAGCAGCTTGATCAGGAGCCAGAGAGTCCGTTCATGGGCAGCAGCCCGGGGTCTCAGTGGGGCAGGGAGGAAAGGGCCGGCTCCACCCTCATCCCATGAGGTGCTGAGTATCTCAACACTGCAGGCCCAAACCTGACTGTCCAATGGCAGTCACCAAGCTGCCAGGGGGAACAGGCCAAGGCACAAAACATATTCCCACCTGGGGTGGCCCAGTGCCAGTAACCTACTGCAGGGACCGGATGCATTTCTCCCCAAAGTTGCTGGGTTCCGAGATTTGTTTCTGAGTCTCTGGGATCATGGCCCTTAAGCAATTTGATCAGGAACCAGAGAGGTCTTGCCTCTAATTATATAGCTGAGCCGGAGGTGGTTTGTGGGTGTGTCTCCCACATACCTAACTTTTGACCGTTTACTTTCTTGGTAAACTTGGCCCCAAGTTGTTGGGGTCTAGCCAAAGGCACAGCAGCAATTTTATCTAGAAGTCTGAAGGCACCATCAGGCTGCTGATGCTCTCACCTCACAGGTACAGATTGACCTGCTGGTGGCACCATACCCCATGAATATATTCTTTTGAATTAATGTTTTTGTGTTTTGGGGACAGATGCCAAGAAATGGTATTGTGGGGTCAGATGGAGTTTTATTTCTATTTTTTGAGAGATTTCTGTATTGCTTTCTATCGACATTAAACCAGATAACATTCCTACCAACAACGAATGAAAGTTCAAAAGGTACTGAGTATTTAAGTTACGAACCAGATTTTTAGAAAGGCAGTATGAATTGTGATGGTAAGTATAAAGTCAATAAATGTCTTCATTCCCTTCCCTTTTGTTGTTGTTGCGTGTCTGTGAGTGACTCAGTTGTGGTGTTTGCATATTTGGTTGCTATGAGCCAGGGGTGACACACTTGTTGTGGGGATGGGGGTTGTACCCCCAATGTGATCTGGAAATCACACTTGGTATGTGGGGTGATGCTCTGACTCACACGCCAGAGCCCTCAATATCTCTCATTATTAAATAGGAAAAAATAAAGTCGTGGGCCAGAGAGATAGTATAGAGGTTAAGGCCCTTGCCTTGCATACAGCTGACCCTCTTTTGATCCCTAACACTGTGTATGTTTCCCTAGTATTGCCAGGAGTGATCCCTGAGCAAAAAACACAAAAGTCCTGAGCACAAATGGGTGTGCCCCCCAAACAAAAACAAACAAACAAACAAAAAAGTAGATCATAACACTATAGAGAGGCATTTGGTTAGTCTTTCCTAATATCCAAAAGGCTTCTGAAATTATTGGCAAAATGTGATACTCTAGTTCATTTTTCTTGGAAAGAGGATCTGTGGTTTCCATTAAATTTTCAAATTATCTGTGACTCCCAAGAGCTTAAAATAGCTGATATTGGGGCTGGAGCGGGAAAGGCGTTTACCATGGCATCTCATATGGTCCCCCAAGCACTGCCAGGAGTGATTTCTGAGTACAGAGTCAGGAGTAACCCCTAGCACCACTGGGTGTGGCCCCAAAACAAAACAAAACAAAACAACTGACATGGTTTGTTCCTTCATCCATCCTAGGAATATTTGTATAATCTGAGTTTTCAAATGGTAAGAAGCTTGCATCAGACACCAGTTCTCACTTGAAATAGCTCTAAAGACTGGATAACCTGTATGCTCCTTAGCTAAAATCCACTCCCTTTTAGCTGGGTGGGTCTGACTTCAAAGGAGTGGTAGAACATAAAATGGCCCTTGAATTAACAGTGTCAGTACCTGAGCTCTGCAGAGAGCTTGGTCCTCCCTCTGGCATTGGGTTAAGCATGCTTTATTCTCTCTCAGACTTGTTAACGCACACGTTTCATGGTTTCCTGTGTTAAGCAGAGGAAAGAGCAAAGGGGGAAATGAAAACAAAGTCAGGCTCTCTAAGTCCAGGTTCGGTCTTGGGCCCCATGTCCTTTTACAACTGGAAACGAAACTTGGAAAAAAGAGTTTAGTTCCAAGCTGAGGCCCTGACAGGAGAAGCAGGAAGACACAACTCCCTGAAAGAGTGAGTGGAAGAAGGCTCAATGCAGAAACTCTGGAGAACTTTTGCGGGCCAAGTGCTGGGTTTTGGTGTTTTTCATAGATTTTTCTCCAATCCTTTCAACTCTGCCAGAGATTCTCCATAGATATCATTTTCACGTTGTAGAATAGAAGCTGAGAACTGAAGAGTTGGGGACTTGCTTGGCATGTGTGTCCTAGTGAGACCTATTTATGTATATAGCTTTAGACCCTCGAGGGTATGAACTCAGGGTGACTTTTCATCAGCAGATGCAAAGGAGGAGCAATCTCAGGTGACTCTTCTCGTTTGCGGAAGCATAAGGGAGAATGGTCATGGACTGGTGAGCTGGAGGGGCCAAAATAGGAGTCTGGGGTGAGGCCTGGTGAGTGTGATGTGTTATAACAGGAAACAAAAACTGAAAAGAAATCCTGGTTGGGCAACACTTGGGACTTTCATAACCAGGCATTTGGTCAGGGAAGTGAAATTTGAACTGGCTGTTTAGAAGAAAAGCTCTGTGGTCCTGCTGGGGGTGGACCAAAGGGAGCAGCTGGAACCAGGACATCTCTCTCTCTCTCCCTCCCTTTCCCACCCTCTCCCTGCCTTCCTCACCTTCCCTCCCTCCCTCTTTCCCCCTCTCTGTCCCTATCCTTCCCTCCCTTTATCTCCTTCCCTCCCTCCTCTATCTCTTCCTCTCTCCCTCGCTCCTTCCCTCTCTCTTCCCCACCTCTCTCTGGGTCTTTGAGAGTATTTTTTTGGGCTTTTTTGGTCAAACCCAGCAATGCACAGGGGTTACTCCTGGCTCTGTACTCAAGAATTACTCCTGACAGTGCTCAAGGGACCATACGGGATGCTGAAAATTGAGCCTGGGTCAGCCATGTGCAAGGCAAACGCCCTACCCGCCGTGCTATTGCTCCAGCCCCTTCAAGAGTAATTTTATTTTTTTAAATTTATTTAAAAAAATTTTATTAGTGAAACACCATGAGGTACAGTTGTAGACTTACAATTTTTTGTGCTTGGGTTTCAGTTATACAATGATCAACTACCCATCCCTTCACCAATGCCCATTCTCCACCATCACTGATCCCAGTATCTCTCGCACCCCCCAAGCCCCCCAACCCACCCTGCCTCTATGGCAGGGTATTCCCTTTTGTTCTCTCTCTCCTTTTGGGTGCTGTGGTTTGCAAAAGAGGCTTTGAGTGGCAATCATGTTTGGTCTATAGCCTACTTTCAGCATGCACCTCCCATCCTGGGAGGATCCTCCCAACACCCTTTATTTGGTCCTCCTTTCTCTATCTGAGCTGACTTTTCCCCTAGAGTGTGCGGCTGGCCTCCAAGCCATGGAGTGAACCTCCTGGTACTTATCTCGGTTATTCTTGGGTGCCAGTCTCCTATTTTGTTACTTTATGTTCTCCACATGAATGCAATCTTTCTATGTCCAGTCCCTTTCTTTCTGACTCATTTCGCTTAGCCTTATACTTTCCATGTAGTACCACTTTTATGTAAATTCCATGACTTCATCTTTTCTAACAGCTGCATAGTACTCCATTTAACCCAGCAATACCACTCCTGGGAATATATCCCAGAGAGGCAAACAAGTGTAGTTGAAGTGACATCTGCACTTATATGTTCATTGCAGCACTGTTTACAATAACTAGAATCTGGAAAAAAAACTAAGAGTAATTTTAAAGGTAAACAGCTGAAGGAGGAAGAGGCTAAAGATGGTACTGGGTTCTGAACCTGAGTGCCAGCAAGGGTCGGGGGAGCGGAGAAGGAGCACTCACACAGGAGACAGACTGCGCTCTGCTTTGGACAGCTGCTGGTAGTTTCCTCTAGATTGCTCACTGTGTACCACAGGTACCAGCAGTCCCAGAGAGAGTGTGTCCTGCCCCTGGAGGCACATTTCATCTGTGATCCCTTCCACTGGGACTCAGTGTCCATAGTCTTTGTTCCTCTAGACTGGTCAGTATTTCCACTGCAGTTTCACAGGGATGTCTCGAAGATTCAAGAGGACCAGGTTCCGTTTTTAATAGCTTAATGAATTAACCTAGTTACCTGTTTGGGACTCCCTGGTGGTGCTCAGGAAACCCTGGGGATCCTCCTGGCTATTCGTACTTAACTGGGTAGAGGTTCAAGGCAGGAACCAGGAGATGTGGTGCTGCTCAGTCTGTAGTGCTAGAGATTATCTGGCGATACTGGGGGCCTCCTGGGTTGCACATGGTGATATTCAGGGCACCACGGGTGCTGGGATCAAAACAGGGTCAGCTGCGTGCAAGTATGTGCCTTACCCTCGTAATACTGTCTCTCTGTTCCCCAAGCACAGTTGTTCTGGACTAAATATTGTTTTTCTGCTGGGGTACATTTAATGCAGGAGTGACAGCAGGTCTCTGTGTTCAGTCATTGTCCCCAGGTTCTTCAGTACTTAAAAAAACGTTTTAGTTTTGGGGACACAAGGGTTACTTCTGGCTCTGTTCATGAGTTCCCCCTGGAGGTGTTCAGGGCACCATACAAGATGCTGAGGATCAAACCTGGGTTGGCTGTGAGCAAGACAAATGCTCTCTCTGATGTACTATTGCTCCAGCCCCTCTTCAATATTTTCAAGAATGAAAATATTAAATAATAAATATGCTCAGGGTCATAAACATGCTCAGTGTCAGAAAACAGGAAGGTTTATTGAAAAGTAGAAGTGAAAGAAATTTCTCAGCAGATGAGGAACTTAGTAGGCGTTCTTTTATGGGATTTTTACAGGAAAAACTGGGTTTTTGTGTACCTTATCAAACAAAAATCTCAGAGGATTCCCATTTATTTCTCAGCGATGTCTTGTTAATTTAGGGTCCATTTTTATTGCTGAATGAAAGATTAATATCTTTCATTCCCATGTAGGCTGGTGACTTTATTTGAGATCTTTTAGGATTTATATTTTACCGCATGCCTAAATATCGTCATTTCATCACATTACCTTTTTAGTCTGCTGTGAGCCCCAGGCCTGGGGCAAAATTTCTGGTCTTGGGGAAGTCGTTAACTTCCTCAGTTTCAGAAAGAGCCCAGGAATTTGCGGGAAAGTCTGAAGGGTGGAATGGACACAGCTAAAACGGAGTTGCTCAAAGCAGCTGGCAAGGGGAAACCGAGGCCTTCCCTTTCACCTGAATCTCACAGACTCTAAGACTCTGAACTCCGCTTACGCAGCTCTAAGACTCAGGAAGACCTTTCTCAAGGATCTGAAGCCTTCCTTTGAATGCCATCATCCATGAGAGTTCCCCGACTCTCAGTCTAGCTAAGTAAGCGTCAACTTCACTGGGGGGTGGGGGTGGTGCCTGGCGCCATGGTCGAAGATCCATCCTATGAGAATGATAGAAATGCAACTAGGAAACACAAAAGTTGTTTTTCTTCTGATTAAAGCCAACAAGGTGACACAGTGGACAACCCTGATTACCAGGTGAATCGAGGATGAACTTTGTGTGACAAACGGTGCCATCAAGCTCCCTCAGGGGAGGGCTTAAGTCTCAGAGAGCAACCTGAAGAAGACACACCTTCTGGATTAGGTTTATTCAGTAATAGAACTTCTTTCACCACTTTCTGTAGAAATTGATCTGAGCTGGCAGAAGATTGCTTTTCATTCTGTTACCCCAACAGACCCCCCAACCTGGCTCTGTGTCTGCCATAAGTAGAACACACATGTAAGTCATTCTGTAACCTGCTGCACATAATCTCTTTCCAGCCCCTCTCACCAGCGCTTCTCCTCTGCCGCACCCTAGTCCGAAGCACTTTCAACATAAGCACTGAAAGTTCTGAGACACTGACTGAGGAATGGTGAGCTCCAGCACACCTCTCCTAGGAGAAAGTTCTAGAAGCCTGTGATTCCCTCTTGTGAATTGACTCAACAAAACACTTATCAGTGCAGTGAAGTGTGACCCCCTGCATTTCCCTCCCACACCCTTAGTAAAACCAGCAGCTCAGGAAAAAATGAAACTATTTGAGAAAGGTAGGGGAGGAGGGAAGGTTCATATTTTTAACTCATTGTGGTTTGCACTCTTCTGACACACTCACACCTCAGGGAAACTTGGCCACATAGCGACAGAACTATGTGTTAAAAAATTCTCTGTGAGAAATGTCTCTGATCTCCAGATGAAAGCCAATACTGCCTTCCTACAGTCCTACGAACCTCACCAGGACACAAGGGTCTTTTTTGCAGCAGATGGTGAGCATGAAACTTCCAGCCGAAACAAAATAGTCCTCATGAAAACACTTTCAAATTTTCTCATAGAACGAGGCAGCACAGCAGAAATTATCTCTCGGTTATGAATATGACACCATAACATTTTCACAAGTTCTTTCCTACTTTTTCTTTGAATTGCACTGACTTTCACCCAGGTGATTGTTAACTTGTGGGAACATAGAAAGAGACAGAGTAGAGAAGTGTAACTGAGGGGAGCCTGTGAACTTGAAAGCAGTCCTGCGAGCAGAGAGAGCCTCCAAGCCCTGCTAGCTCACCTCGTCTCCCTGGGAAGTGCTCAGGGCCGATTCTGCCAGTCCCCTGAGGCAGCCTTTGGGTTTTGGGCCCGGGGGGACCCAGGTTTCATAGACTGGAGCAAAGATCTTCTCTCCGATGGGCAAGGAAAATCAGTTTTGATCTCCAGCCAGGTTTCTCAGATCATCTGTCTACTATGATAGAAAATAATTTTAGATTAATGGCAAAGTAAATATTATTAAAAGTGGAAGCAGAGGGGCGAAGAGATACCCCAGGGATTAAGAAGCTCCCTTGCATGTGGCTGACCCCGGCTTCAACCCAGGCACCACATTTGGTCGATTTGGTATTTTTTTTTTTTGGCTTTTTTTGGGTCACACCTGACGATGCACAGGGATTACTCCTGGCTCTGCACTCAGGAATTACCTACCCCTGGTGGTGCTCAGGGAACCATATGGGATGCTGGGAATCGAACCTGGGTCGGCCGCATGCAAGGCAAACACCCTACCCACTGTGCTATTGCTCCAGCCCCACATTTGGTCAATTTGAATCCCTAGCACAGCCAAGAGTTAAGTCTTCAGCACTTAACTCGGTGTGACCCCAAAACCAAACTAAAATAAAACAAATTAAAAAGTGGAGAGTGAAAAGAAAACGTGTTCCAGAGAATGTGAGCTTCTCCAGACAAAGGAGGAAGCTTTGGGGAAGGCGGCATGGGTTTCCTCTAGATGGTGCTGACCTGGAGTTCTCTGTATTGTTGAAGGGGACGGACTGTCCCTGGTGCTGACCTTCACTCCCTTTCTTACTTTGGTTCTTTGCTCCTGCTGCAGTTTCTCCTGTGCATGGTGGTGATTGGCAGGGGCAAGGTGCAGAGTGTCCAGTGTTCTCTGGGCTGGTACTGGCACGTCATTCAGAGTCTTCTCACAACTTTTCATGCCTCTCCAGAAGGTGTCTTTCTGTGCCTGGCAAATGAGGCTGGCAACAGGGTTAAGATCTATTTTTAGATCATGGTTTTATTACTTGTAGAAACTCATTGCCAAGGACACCTACGGGCCTACCGCAGATGTGTGTGTAATGATTTTTAGGGCATGAAAGCCTTCCCTAAGAGAAGACTGCCAACCGCTGCCACCCGCTGCCCCAACTCTTCTCCAACTGTTACCGTTTAAATGAAGCTGGGCTCTCTTTTGGAATCCAGTCTAGAGCCAGTCTGAAAGAGTAGGATGCAGATGGTGATCATAATGGAGCAAGCACAGCTGTTGCACTATGATGCTTTCTTCTCAAACCTGTCACTGTCACTGCCACTGTCCCTCTCGTCTTGTTCATCAATTTGCTTGAGCGGGCACCTGTAACGTCTCCATTGTGAGACTTCTTATTACTGTTTTTGGCATATCGAATATGCCAAAATACTACTATTACTATACTACCTATACTATTACTATACTACCAAAATACTACTATTACTTCTCCTCCTCCTCTTCCTTCTTCCTTTTTTTTTTTTTTGGTTTAACCCTTACACTACTCTTGGCACTCTCCAGACCCAACTTCTTCTGAAATGAAGATGGTGGATGCCACGACTGGCAAAAGGGTGGGGGTGGGTAGGGCCCAAGTTTGATCTCCAGCAGCCGAGATGGTCTCCTGAGTACCATTGGGAATGATCCCTGAGCACAGTCAGCTGTGCCCCCAAACTAAACCAAAATACCCCCCTGAATCCAAAGCCACACTTTCTGTAACCTGCTGCACATCATCTTCTTTGCAGCCCCTCACCTGGGGCTTCTCCTCTGCCACACCCTGGTCCGAAGCACTGTCATCATCAGCTGGTGTCTCTCCTGTGCGCACTGAGAGAGTTCCTCTTATGGAGTCTCCTCAGCTGAGACAGGAATGGAGAATAAGCCAGGAGACAGGGAACAAAGTGCCACACTCAATTCCATTTCTTTCTGAAATTCTATAGCTACACATTCACCACAGGACTCAGTTTTTATCTTCTTTTTTTGTGGGGGCCACACTTAGCGGTGCTCAGGGCCTACTCCTGGCTCTGTGGTGTTTGAGAACTATAGGCAGTGTCAGGGGTGGAAGTGAAGTCGGGGTGGGGGGAATCAATTGTTTAAAAGATGTCCCTAGGGGCTGGAGCAATAGCACAGCAGGTAGGGCGTTTGCCTTGCACATGGCTGACCCGGGTTCGATTCCCAGCATCCCCTATGGTCCCCCGAGCACCACCAGGAGTAATTCCTGAGTGCAGAGCCAGGACAAACCCCTGTGCATCGCCGGGTGTGATCCAAAAAGCAAATAAATAAATAATAATAAAAAATAAAAGCTGTCCCTAAAAGAAGGCAGCAGCAATAAGTTGGCACTCTAACGTGAATGCGTTCTCAGACCCTTTCAGGGGAGACTGTGCTTGGGAGATGCAGTCGGGAGTTGAGAGAGCTGAAGAAGGCGCAGGTTGCTGCCGGAAGGGAAACGCCCGAATGTCACAGCTGTGCTAAGGCCATGCTGGAGGTGTAGCACATAAACACTATTTTCTTTAAGTAATTATTTAGTTATTAAATTTAGCCAGTATGATTTACAATAGGGTTACTTTTGTTGTTGTAGTACAACGGTTTTGTTCGAATGGTATCACGTGTTCAACAATTCTTTTTGTTTTGTTTTGTTTTGGGGTCACACCCGGTGATGCTCAAGAGTGACTCCTGGCTTTGCACTAAGAAATTACTTCTGGCAGTACTTGGGGAACAGATGTGGTATCGGGGATTAAACCCAGGTGAGCCACATGCAAGGTAAGCACTCTACCTATACCATCACTCCAGCCCCCAAACTTCCTTCCTTCCTTCCTTCCTTCCTTCCTTCCTTCCTTCCTTCCTTCCTTCCTTCCTTCCCTTCCTCCCTCCCTGCCTCCCTCCCTCCCTGCCTCCCTCCCTCCCTGCCTCCCTCCCTCCCTGCTTCCTTCCTTCCTTCCTTCCTTCCTTCCTTCCTTCCTTCCTTCCTTCCTTCCCTTCCTCCCTCCCTGCCTCCCTCCCTCCCTGCCTCCCTCCCTCCCTGCTTCCTTCCTTCCTTCCTTCCTTCCTTCCTTCCTTCCTTCCTTCCTTCCTCCCTGCCTCCCTCCCTCCTTCCCTCCTTCCCTCCTTCCTTCCTTCCTTCCTTCCTTCCTTCCTTCCTCCCTCCCTCCCTGCCTCCCTCCCTCCTTCCCTCCTTCCCTCCTTCCTTTCTTCCTTCCTTCCTTCCCTCTCTCCCTCCCTCCCTCTTTTCTTCCTTCCTTCCTTCCTTCCCTTCCTCCCTCCCTCCCTGCCTCCCTCCCTCCTTCCCTCCTTCCTTCCTTCCTTCCTTCCTTCCTTCCTTCCTTCCTTCCTTCCCTCTCTCCCTCCTTCCCTCTTTTCTTCCTTCCTTCCTTCCTTCCTTCCTTCCTTCCTTCCTTCCTTCCCTTCCTCCCTCCCTCCCTGCCTCCCTCCCTCCTTCCCTCCTTCCTACCTTCCTTCCTTCCTTCCTTCCTTTCTTCCTTCCTTCCTTCCCTCTCTCCCTCCCTCCCTCTTTCCTTCCTTCCTTCCTTCCTTCCTTCCTTCCCTTCCTCCCTCCCTCCCTGCCTCCCTCCCTCCTTCCCTCCTTCCTTCCTTCCTTCCTTCCTTCCTTCCTTCCTTCCTTCCTTCCTTTCCTCCCTCCCTCCCTCTTTCCTTCCTTCCTTCCTTCCTTCCTTCCTTCCTTCCTTCCTTCCTTCCCTTCCTCCCTCCCCCCCTGCCTCCCTTCCCCTCTCTGCCTCCCTCCCCTCCCTCCCTTGCTCCCTTCCTTCCTGCTGCACTTAGGTTTGGGGCCATACTCATCGAGTTCCCCCAGATCAGGTGTGTGCAAGCTCCTTATCCCCTGTACTATCTCTGGCCCCTGTTTGTTTCTTTACTGTGCAGCCTGGCAGAGGACTAGAGTCTGGCAGCCAGGTGGGTTGCTCTTTCTAAAACCACTCTGCAGTGCTTGGGGAGACACTGAGTGACCTCTGAAGCTTTCTGTGCATCTGCCCATCCGCAGCACCTCCGGGTCACTGATACTGTGACCCAGGAACTTCTGGAAGGTTCACACAGCACATGCTTTTTTTACTTGTCGCTCCTGTAACTAGTACTGGGCATCAAGCCTGGCCCTGAGTCCTCTGAGTTCTCTCCTGTTGCTGTCTCTGAGTGTCCGCCAGTTACACTGGTTCTTGGCCTAGTGGTCTGACTGGTGCCTGATGAATGACTTGGGCCTCTTTTAGACAATCTTAGGCTTCATGAGAGGTCCGGGGGCTGCCAGGTTGTTGGGAAGGAGATAGAACAACCTCTGTAGGCAGCACAGAGGGAGAGGGTGGAGGGCATGACACAGCCAATATCAGCGTTTCAAGAACAGTGTTACAGCATTGACCCCACCAACAGTGCTCTGCATGGCTCCACCAGTGTTTCCAGGTCAGCGCTCACCTTTCGACTATTTCCTTCTCAACAAAGACCTGCCACACTCAGAAACGAGGTCTGAGGGGGAAGATCTGGGTGTATGTGACCGATAAAACCTCAAAGTTCTTAAGAAAGAGGGCCTGGGCTGGAGCGTACAGACCAGCTGACTGGTCCAGGAGCATCCTGAGGTTGGGGAGTCATTTCTACAAATAGGAATGGTTGGAAATAATTACCCTCCACTTGCCCCTTCTGCAGACATGTTGGAAATCACACTCCCAGCGGGTGCAGAATGGCACTAGGCAAACAAGCAAACCCTGCTCCTTACTTAGCATTCAGGAGCAAGTGCTGAAGTTTTAAGTAATGAGCAGCTAGAAGGTGCTTCAACTTTTCATGGAAAAAGTCACTTTTTGGTCAACTGTAGCCTATGCTTTGAGTGGAATTTCTGCAAGGGTAGAAAGATCAGTTCGTGACCCAAGAAAAACAAATCAAGAATGGAAGATGACAAGTTTGCATCATCTTATCTGGGAAGGGAATTTATTCTTAGACACCAGCATTCCACACTCAAGCAAGTCACTGGCAAAGGTCTCTCCTTGAACAGTTCCAAGAGAAGATCAAGTTCTCTAAGGGGATCAATTGATCCCTAGGGATCAGAGGTCTCTGTGGGGAGCAAGATGCCAGCTTGTGGCTCTGTCTAACACAGACATGGTCACAGGGTTCTTGGCCCAGCTGGGGCCTCACCACCATTCTTTCTTACCAAGGCTGAGGAAGATGACTCAGGAGATTCCAGACAGGAGTTAAGTGGAATTCTCCACCAATAGGTTACCCCAGGATACTAGTTGGGAACTTTCTAGACACATGAGGAGCTGATCCAGACCTAACCAAGAAGCCCTGGAAATGCATCGCCTAGGCTCTCAAAGCTGCATTCCCTCAGTTCACAATGTAAGGGGGTCTTCAAGAAAGACAAAGAAAGATGCAGATATGTGCTTTAATATTGTAACATGTGATATACTTTCAATTCTTATTATCTACTCAAACCTTGCAAAAGACCTCTTGGGTCTCTTTTCTGAAAAAGCAAAGAACGGGGCCAGAGAGATAGTACAGGGGGAATAGGTTCTTGCCTCACACAAAGTCAGGCTGATTCAATTCTCAGCACTGCATCTGGTCCCCCAAGCACTTCAAGGAGTGACCCCTGAGCACACAGCCAGGAGTAAGCTCTGTGAGCAGCTCTGGGTAGGACTCCAAAACAAAAACCAAACCCTACAAAGATCAAGAAAGCAGAAGAGTATCAGGCATGATCTAGAAATAAAACTATGGAAGATGAAAACAACTCAGAGACCAAGAAAGTAGAAACCTAAATCTGATGAGTGTGTATGAGAGAGAGAGAGAGAGAGAGAGAGAGAGAGAGAGAGAGAGTGTCCGTGAGGGACCTGGTGTGAAGTGCTGAGGGTGAACTAACTCTAGCAGCGGCACCCTAACAATGCTTGTGTGTGTGGTTGAGAACAAGGTCAGGACTCCCCAGCTGCAAAGGGTGGGGGGGGGGGGGCGGGGAGGAAGAGCTTGGGGAAGACAAAGAAACACTAAGGAATCGTTCCCGGTTGGAGGAGACTATGATGATTCAACAAGTAAATCTAATATAGGATCCTGGAAAAACAATAACAGCTAAAGGACATTACATAAGTGGTGGAAGCCAATGTCTGTAATTTAGTTAATAGTACGTAGCAGTTAAGTTTCTGTTTTTCTTTGGTTGGGGGGGCACACCTGGTGATGCTCAGGGTTTACTCCTGGTTCTACACTCAGGAATCACTCCTGGTAGGCTCCAGGGACCATATGGAATGCCAGGGATCGAACCCGGATCGGCTGCATGTAAGGCAAGTGCCCTACCTGCTGTCTTATCTCTCCAGCCCCTAAGTTTCTAACTTTGATCATTGAACTATGACAATATAAGATAAGCATTAGGAAGGCTACAAAAAGGCATTGCATGGAACTCTGAAATGTTTTTGCAAGGTTTTCTGGAAGCCTAAATAAAATTATTCCAGAATAAAAAAGAAATTCCAGGAGAGAAATGATTGTCCACTAAGAATTTGATACCTGAACAATGATTGGTAAAGACAGAATATTGATGTCTTCAGACACACCAGGACTCATGCACTCTTTATCAGGAAGCCATTGGTACTCATACTCCCTCGAGAGAATAAAGCAAGGTCCTGGGGAGATAGTTATGGGATCAGGAGTGCATGCCTTGCCTGCATAAGATCTTGAGTTCAGTCCCTGACACTGCATGATCCCCAGTCCCTCCATCCCCATTGGGTGTGGTCTTGGTTACTTCTTCACCACAACGCCTGGACAATAGCATGAACCCTAACCAGACCTGAGTCTTGAGCTGCCCAACTTGACTGTTCAAGTCTCCCTGGAGCCACAGCTTTGAACATTTTACCCTGCTTTCTCTCAACTGGGCCTGCACAGAAACTCCAGGTTTCTGTATTGTTCTGCTCAGGGTCTGGTCACTTTGGGATGTTTGCTAGCTGGTTTTCTAGCTTGATGATTCCTCGCCTAAAAGCAAATATATATGCTGTGTATTTAACAGACCAAGTCAAAGTGAAATAAATGTGTGAACTTGTATTTGGGTAAGAGCAGCCTATTAATTCATGTGCATTCTAGCAATGGTTTGTACCCAGAACCACAATCTATTCCTATATAAAGAAACATGAGTTAAACATCTTGTCCTGCATCCCATCCCCTGGGAGGGAAGAAGTAGGTTCCAACTCAGTCCTGCTTGGTGGCAAAGCAGGGTCTGGCCAGGCCTCCCCACCTTGCTCCTGTTGGCCCTGGGAAGAGGTTAGTCATGTTTCTCTGACTTAGGAGGAAGGTGATGAGGCCTGTCCGCAGAGTCACAGGATGATTGCGAGGACCAGACAATACAACGCATAGAAAAGTGCTTTGAAGGGGGGAATACTCATGCCTGTGTGGTTTCATATCCTGTTCTTTTGCTAAGATGCATCCCCACAGGACCACTTTCTTCAGCTCATGCCACCCAATGACCAGGAAAAGAAACAGACAGGCTGAAATGAGGAGAGATGCCTGGTCTCCTGGGCTGGAGAGGGAGGATGGTGGCAGAGCACTGCCTTGCATGCAACCCACCTGGGTTCAATCCCTGAGCACCACCAAGAGTGATCCCTGAGCACCATCTGGTGAGGCTCCCTCCCCAAACAAAACAAAATAAAGCGGGGCCCCTGTACTGAGAGCCTGGAGACCTGCAGAAAGCTAGGAATGAGATCCCACAATCAAGATACTTTGGAAGAAAGGATCTCATCAACCAGGAAAAGCCTTATCCAAAAGCAGATTTTGTATCAACCTCATTATTGTACCTAAAAAATATGATTTGTATTATCTCTGTTAAAACATACTTGTGCCTTGAGGGTGTTTAAAAAAAAACACATTTATAGCTCCAGGAACTAAACACACGATCTAATACTGTTGTAAAACTGCTTTTGTTTGGGACCAGCAATAAATGATTTCTTAAGGATCTGTACATAGGGGAAAATGAATGATTTGGTTTTATAAAATGAGTAGCTTGTTTTGTTAACTAAGGCTTTTTACTTTTGTACATAGTTTGCAAAACTTTTGCCTCTTGCTATTAATATTTGCTATGTAAAAAAACCCTGATATTTATTTAACATTTACAAACAAAAAAAGAAGAAAAGAACTTATCACTGGCCTACATTCCTCCACACTCAATCTTTCTTCCATAGGCTCCATATATTAATGACTCTGGGCACCTGCTTGGGGGGTGGGGTGGGGGTGGGGGCAGTAAATCACCCTGGGCCCAGAATCCAGGTGGGTCGAATTCACTTCATTCGTCCAGGCACTAGCTGACAAAGGCTGCCCTGGAGGCGGGACTAATACTGCAGTGCTCTTAGCCACAGAGGTTAACCTGGCTTGGGGTGCTTGGACGAGAGAGAGGGGAGTAGGGTCCCAGGGAAGGATAGAGCTCTCAAATGCACCCTCCGACACAGCTGTCCTACTACTCCAGGGCCACTAGATGCCGCTGTTACAGAACATGGCGCTCTGTGGTCCGCCCGCAGGCACTGAATTTTTCTGCTAGTCAAAATAGAAAAAATGAAGTCATGAAATTTACATACAAGTGGTACTACATGGAAAGTATCATGTTGAGTGAAATGAGTCAGAAAGAGAGGGATAGACACAGAAAGATTGCATTCATCTGGGGAACATAAAGTAACAAAATAGGAGACTAACACCCAAGAGTGGCTGAGATTAGTACCAAAAGGTTTGCTCCATGGCTTGGAGGCCAGTTACACATGCTAGGGGAAAAGGCAGCTCAGATAGAGAAGGGAGCACCAAATAAAGGGTGTTGGGAGGATCCTTCCAGGATGGCAGAAGCATGCTGAAAGTAGACTATAGACCAAACACGATTGCCACTCAACGCCTCTTTTGCAAACCACAGCACCCAGAAGGGGAAGAGAACACAGAGGCAGGGTGGGATGGGGGAAGATGGGGGGTGGGAGGGATACTGCGACCCATGGTGGTGGGAAATGGGCACTGGTGGAGGGATGGGTACTTGATCATTGTATAACTGAAACCCAAGCACAAAAGTTTGTAAGTTTACAACTGTACCTCATAGTGTTTCACTAATAAAAATTAAATTAGAAAATAATCACAAAAAAGAGGTGGGGAGGAGTGCCCTTGGAGCTTCCAGCTCAGTTAATTCAATCCCATCCTGAGTTACTGAAATCAGTCCAGTTTAGAAAAGGTTACCCAGAAATGACAAAAATCTGTTCACCTATACTCAACCTATTCTACCTTGAATTAGAAAGCTGTGCCTCCTCACCACTCCCCACCCCTCACTCACCTCCCCCCCACCCGACCCAGATCCTTTGGTGGGAATAAGAAGGCAGTGGGATTTACGACAATAATTCTCAAAGTTGAAAAAATAAGGAGTCCTGGGTCTGGAGAGATAGTACAGCAGGTAGGGCATTTGCCTTGCACACGTCCGACCCGGGTTCGATTCCCAGCATCCCATATGGTCCCCTGTGCACTGTCAGGAGTAACTCCTGAGTGCAGAGCCAGGAGTAACCCTGTGCATCACCAGGTGTGACCCCCCCCCAAAAAAAGGAGTCCTGAGAAGGTATCTTTCATCTTGTCTCCCCCTGCCTAGAGAAAGCACTGCATTCCGAATTAACTACTGTCACCAGACTACTTGTCTGACCAGTGAAAAATACCAACACCCCCAATTTCAAGCTGTACTAGAAAGCACTAGTTATTAAAACAACATGGTATTGGAATAGAAACAGACTCACAGATCAATGGAGCAGAGTTGAATATTCTGATACAGCCTTTCAAGCATATGATCACTTAATCTTTGATACAAGAAATGTGAAGTGGAGCAAGGAAAGTCTCTTTAACACGTGGTGCTGGGAAAACTGAACAACTACATGTTCAAGAAGGGAGACATCCATGACATTGGCAACTATCGCCCGATCTGCCTATTGTCTGTCATCTACAAGTTGTTCACTCGAGTCATCCTGAATAGGATTGGCAGAACACTAGATGAAGGACAACCATGTGAGCAAGCAGGGTTCCGCAAAGGATTCAGCACCATCGACCATATCCACACGATAACCAAACTCATTGAGGTTTCTCGGGAGTTCAAGATGCCGCTCTGCTTAACGTTCATTGATTTAAAGAAGGCCTTTGATTCTGTTGAGACGGAAGCGGTCATTGAAGCCCTAGCCAATCAGGGCATTCAAGCCCAATACATCAGGATCCTCCGTGAGCTGTATTGCGGATTCACTACCAGGATCTCACCATTCTACAAAGAAGTGATCGTTGATGTCAAGAGAGGGGTGCAGCAGGGTGATACCATTTCACCAAAACTCTTCAGTGCCACCCTCGAGAACATCATGCGACGACTGGAATGGGAAGGAATGGGAGTGAAGATAGATGGTCGGCAACTACACCACCTCCGCTTTGCTGATGACATTGTTTTAATAACACCAAACATCAGCCAAGCGGCACAAATGCTGGCCGACTTTGACCGTGAGTGTGGAAAGGTAGGACTACAGCTGAATCTTACGAAGACAATGTTTATGAGAAACAGCCTTGTTCCTGACACCCCATTCGCTCTCAATGGAACGACCATCTCTGAATGCAACAGCTATGTGTACCTAGGTCGAGAGGTCAACATGACAAATGACCTGGCACCCGAGCTGCGCAGGAGGAAGAGAGCGGCTTGGAACGCCTTCAAGAACATCGAAGAAATAGCTAAGAGGACGAAGAACCTCCGGCTCCGGGCACATCTCTTTGATTCCACTGTTCTTCCTGCATTAACATATGCCTCAGAGACCTGGGCCCTACGCAAACAAGATGAGAACGCCATTCAGGTCTCCCAAAGAAGAATAGAAAGAGCTATGCTTGGAATATCACGTTTCACTCAAATGAGAGAACGAATCCGGAGTTCTGACATCCGTCGACGATCAAGGATCAGGGACGCTGTCTCATTTGCCAAGGTGTCGAAAATCAGATGGGCTGGTCACGTAATGAGATTTAAAGACGACCGTTGGACTAGAGCTGTTACTGATTGGATTCCACGGGATGTCAAGAGACCGCGTGGCCGCCCACCTACCAGATGGTCAGACTTCTTTGTCAAGGTCATGAACGATCGGTTTGAGGCCCTCCATGTTCCCGGAGCGAAGAGATGCCATTGGGCTACACTAGCACGCGACAGGGACAAATGGAGACGTTACTGGCGCCCGCTCGAGCAAATCGACGACTAACGGGAAGTTAAGTGATTAAGTGACATGCAAAAAATAATGAACTCAGACCTCTGTCTAAAGCCAGGCACAAAAGTCAGATCCAAATGGATTGAAGACCTCAATATCAGACCCGAGTCCATAAGGCACATGGAGGGAAAAGTAGGCAGAACCCTCCATGATATTGAAGCCAAATGCATCTTCAAGGATGAAACACCACTGATCAAGCAAGTGGAAACAAATATAAACAAATGGGATTACATTAAACTAAGAAGCTTCTGAGCCTCAAAAGAAACAGTGACCAAAATACAGAAAGAGCCCATGGAATGGGAAAAATTATTTACCCAATATCCATCAGGTAGGGGCTTAATATCCAGGATATACAACACATGGGTAGAACTTTACAAGAAATAAACCTCCAACTCCATCAAAAAATATGGAGAACAAATGAACAGAAATTTCCTCCAAAAAGAAATTCAAATGGCCAAAAGGCACATGAAAAAAAGCTCTACATAATTAATTATCAGGGAGATGCAAATAAAAACAACAATATATCATCTTACACCACAGAAAGTGGCACACATCAAAAAGAACAAGAAAAATCAGTGCTGGGGCAGATGAGGGGAGAAAGGGACTCTCATTCATTGTTGGTGGGAATGCTGACTGGTCCAGCCTTTTTGGAAAACAATATGGACATTCCTCAAAAAACTAGAAATTGAGCTCCCATTTGACCCAGCAATACCACCCCTGGGAATATATCCTGGAGATGCAAAAAAGTACAGTAGAAATGACATCTGCACTTGTATGTTTATTGCAGCACTATTTACAATAGCCAGAATGTGGAAAAAACCCGAGTGCCCGAGAATAGACGACTGGTTAAAGAAACGTTGGCACATCTACACAACAGAATACTATGCAGCTGTTAGAAGAGATAGAAAAGGAACCACCAAGTAAATGATGGTTGGCAGGCTCGCTTGGGATGGGAGATGTGTGCTGAAAGTAGACTATGGACCAAACAGGATGGCCTTTTAGTACCCGTTTTGCAAACCATAACACTCAAAAGGAGAGAGAGAGAGAGAGAGAGAGAGAGAGAGAGAGAGAGAGAGAGAGAGAGAGAGAGAGAGAGAAGGTGACTGCCACAGAGGCAGGGGATGGGGAAGGGTGTGGGCCTGGCAGGAGGGATACTGGGAACATTGGTGGAGAATGGGCATTGGTAGAGGGATGGGTGCTCGATCATTGTATGACCGAAATGTAATTGTGAAAGTTTGTAAGTCTGTAACTGTATCTCACAGTGATTCAAGTAAAAAAAAAAAAAAAGGAAGAAAAAAGAAAGAAAAGAAAAATACCAACCAGAGTGGGCGCTTGCCTTGCACATGGCTCACCTGGCTCTGGTTCCTGGCACCACAGAGGGTTTGCAGAGCCCCTCCAGGAGTGATCTCTGAGTGCAAAGCCAGGAGTAAGCCCGTGAGCACCACTGGGTGTGGTCCATAAATGGAAAGAAAGAAGAATACATACAGGACACAAATTCAAACAATGAAACTGAGAGGTGATGGAAGGAAGGCATTCTTAGATGGTCAGAAATGTGTTAGAGTTAGTGTTTAAATTTAAAAAAAAAAAGCACAGACTGGAGAGATCGCACTTCAGGCAGGGCTTGCCCTGTAGGTGATAGCCCGGATTCCATCCCTGACACTGCATGTTTTCCAAAACCAGTCACGACAGAGCCAGGAGTAACTCCTGAGCACTGAGCATCACCAGCTGTGGTCACCCCCACTCTGCCCCACAAAAAAAAAATAGTTAAAAAGAAATCATGTGGGGCTGGAGCAATAGCACAGTGGGTAGGGCGTTTGCCTTGCAGGCAGCCGACCCGAGTTTGATTCCCAGCATCCCATATGGTCCCCTGAGCACCGCCAGGGGTAATTCCTGAGTGCAGAACCAGGAGTAACCCCTGTGCATCGCTGGGTGTGACCCAAAAAGCAAAAATAAATAATAAATAAATAAATAAAAAGAAATCATGTAAAAAGCTCACAAAAATTAAATGACTTTCATAACATGTAAGGTCCAGGGGAAATGTCTAGCATTTCTGGATCAGTAAGCACACTCTTACGTAAATGGGGTCCTAAAAAGTTATGTGGCTTTGAGTGAGTGACCGACTCCTCTGTGACACAGTCCCTTATGCACTAGATCTCCCCAAGAGCTCCTAGAAGTATCTGGAAAAATAAAAAAGATTCAAGAATTCTGTGGCCTCAAGACACCTCTCAGCATTGTGCAGATAGGGGACAAAAATAACAATCCAAAGTCATCCAGAGTCTCTTGCATAACACAGATGGGGATCCAGGGGTCTAGATTCCTTCCCTGCCAACCCCATAAGACAGAGAGAAGGTTCTGGAAGGGAAAAGTTTCGGTATCTAGGACAGAATATAGGGGCATGCTTAGCACACTTGATCCCTCTCTTGAAGAGTTGGGCTGTGGCCAATCAGAGACTCTGAGATGTCATTTTGATCTATGTCACAATAAGCTTCTCAGGAACTAGTTTCCAAAAATAAATGAAGACTGCTACCCTACTAGTACATTAATTTCTCAAGAATGGCAGCACGTTCTGAAATGCTATCCACAGTTGTTTTCTCAACGTACACGTGGGGCTACTTCTCAGAAGATAAACTGACCCCAGATATAAACCAACAGCTTGAGAAGCGGCAACTAAATTTGTAATAGTGGTTCTCACTGATGATTCTTGAGTAATTATTTATTTTCCCTTCTCTTGTTTTAAATGCTAATTTTTTTCAGTCATATGATACTTTTAACATAGACATTTAAGGAGGGTAATACAATATAACCATTATTAGTTATTAACACTTTAATGTGAATTAGTGAATGTTGAAGTGGAAAGGTTTGGGTTCCTTCAGGGGCCCGAGGAAGTGGATAGAGGAGCAGGTATAGAGATTCTAGAAGGACCCTGGGAACAAAAGACTGCCCTATGAATATCTAAGATAGCAACAAGCAACCTTTTTTTTTAAAAAAAAAAAATCATGCACAGCTTCAACAAATTATTCTCTTTATAAGTTATTCTTAGATCCCAATTAATGTACAAACAGGAGCTTCAAAAACTTTAATAATAATGATAAAAAATAGGCTTGCAAAAAAAAAATAGGCTCGCTCTTCTAGCCTGTATTCTCCCTTAAACACGTGTCTTTTTTGCTTATCTCTTTGTCTTTTTGCTTTTTGTGCTCTGGAGAAGTTCTCTCTTGAACATGTATTTCCTGTCTTTCTCTACCCTCCCATCTTTCTAAGGAAGTTTCAGTAAAATCAATCTTGCTTCACACACACACATCAACCCAAGATCCAGAAAGATAGTACAGTGGGTAGGATGCTTGTCTTGCATGCAGTGAAACCTGGTTGGATCCTTAACACCCCATGCAACCCCCAGAGGTGATCCCTAAGTACAGAGCCAGGAGTAAGCCCTGAGCACTGCCAGGTGTGCCCTCCCCCCAATCATGAAATAAAAGGAAAAAAACAAAGAATTTTTCAAATATTTTGCATACTAATCTCCATCAAGCCTTTCTCTGGCTGAGTTTGGTTGCTCAGTTTTGTACTGCAATCCATATACCTACCCTGGACCTCAGAGCTAGGGCTTCAGGAGCTGCAGTGCTGAAATACAGAGAAATATCATCCTTACGTTTGATATTTGGTTGGTTGTGTTGATATTTGTCTCAGCTTTATCTGGAAACCAGGAGCTTGCAATTCACATAC
Source organism: Sorex fumeus (assembly GCF_029834395.1). Taxonomy (NCBI): domain Eukaryota; kingdom Metazoa; phylum Chordata; class Mammalia; order Eulipotyphla; family Soricidae; genus Sorex; species Sorex fumeus. The sequence goes on from NW_026606152.1 coordinate 14,585,067, forward strand.
TATGTACTAGCGAGTTTGTATATCTTTTAGTATAAATAACACTGGAGGGAGGAAGCTGTTTTCAGGATCTACTTACCTACAATAGAGAGAATTTATAATCCAGTGCAAAACATTTTATATATTTTGTATATTCATCCAAATATGGCTCTTAGGGCTGGCTCCCAGGCAATAAACATCGGAGGAGGCAGGGGAGGGGGGAAACGAACATCAGTGACCTCTAATATCCCAGCTAAAGACAGACTTCTAAAGTAAATTCAAACTTTTACCTCCAAGTAGTTACAGATATTGAAACTTCAAGGAAACACTGAAGACACTGACAGCATCCCACTGGTCAAAATGGTTGGGTAAATAGATTAGGTGGAAATAAGTTGATTAAATAAGTTACTTATCTTTATTGTAGAACTCCTAAAGCCTTTAATGTGCTAATTTAATATCCCTCAAACTCATTTGGCCATGTTTATTAATTGCTGAATAGATTTTGTAGTCAGATATTATTCAGGTTTTGTTGTTGGTTTGTTATTTTTGTTTGGGTGTGACACTGGCTGGGATGATGGTTCACCTAGTCTGGAGATTTTTTTTTTTTGTAAGTTATACATTATTTTATTGGGTTGTATCTTTCTTTTTTTTTGTTTTTTTTATTTTTTATTTATTTTTATTAGTGAAACACCATGAGGTACAGTTGTAGATTTACAATTTTTTGTGCTTGGGTTTGATTATACAATGATCAGATACCCATCCCTCCACCAGTGCCCATTTTCCACCACCATGGATAATATCCCCCCACCCCCATCACCCCATCCCCCCCTGCCTCTGTGGCAGGGCAATCCCCTGTGTTCTCTCTCTCCTTTTGGGTGTTGTGGTCTGCAAAAGAGGCATTGAGTGGCAAACATGTTCAGTCCATAGTCCACTTTCGACATGCATCTCCCCTCCTGGGAGGGTCCTCCAAACACCCTTTATTTGGTGTTCCCTTCTCTGTCTGAGCTGCCCTTTCCTCTAGAATGCCCGACTGGCCACTAAGCTATGGAGTAATCCTCCTGGTGCTGATCTCAGCTATTCTTGGGTATTAATCTCATATTTTGTTACTTTATATCCCCCAGATGAATGCAATCTTTCTATGTCTATCCCTCTCTTTCTGACTCATTTCGCTTAGCATGATACTTTCCATGTTGTACCACTTGTATGTAAATTTCATGACTTCATCTTTTCTAAGAGCTACATAGTACTCCATTGTGTAGATGTACCAAAGTTTCTTTAACCAGTCATCTGTTCTTGGGCATTCAGGTTTCTTCCAGTTTCTGGCTATTGCAAAGAGTGCTGCAATGAACAAACAAGTGCAGATGTCACTTCGACTATACATTTTTGCCTCTCTGGGATATATTCCCAGGAGTGGTATTGCTGGGTCAAATGGGAGCTCAATTTCTAATTTTTTGAGAATCGTCCATACTGTTTTCCAGAAGGGCTGAACCAGTCGACATTCCCACCAACAGTGAAGGAGTGTCCCTTTCTCGCCACATCCGCGCCAGCATCGGTTGCTTTTGTTCTTTTGAATGTGGGCCAGTCTCTGAGGTGTGAGATGGTATCTCATTGTGGTTTTGATCTGCATCTCCCTGATGATTAATGATGTAGAGCATTTTCTCATGTGCTTTTTTGCCATTCGGATTTCTTCTTTGAGAAAGTTTCTGTTCATTTCATTGCCCCATTTTTGGATGGGGTTGGATGTTTTCTTCTTGTGGAGTTTAACCAGTATTTTGTATATCCTGGATATCAACCCCTTGTCAGATGTGTATTCGGCGAATATCCTTTCCCATTCTGTAGACTGTCTTTGTATTTTGGTCATTGTTTCTTTGGAGGTGCAGAAGCTTCTTAGTTTAAGATAGTCCCATTTATCTATCTCTGTTTTCACTTGCTCGGCCAGTGGCGTGGCATCTTTGAAGATACCATTAGCTTCAATGTCATGGAGGGTTTTGCCAACTTTGTCTTCAATGTACCTTATGGTTTCTGGTCTGATGTTGAGGTCTTTAATCCATTTTGATCTTACTTTTGTACACGGTGTTAGGCAGAGTTCTGAGCCCATTTTTTGGCATGTAGCCGTCCAGTGATGCCAGCACAATTTGTTAAAGAGACTTTCCTTACTCCACTTCACATTACTTGCACCTTTATCAAAGATTAGATGATCATATGATTGAGGGGAGATGTCAGTGTATTCAACCCTGTTCCATTGGTCTGCAGTTCTGCCTTTGTTCCAGTACCATGCTGTTTTAATTATTACTGCTTTGTAGTACAGTTTGAAGTTCGGGAGGTTGATTCCTCCCATTTTCTTTTTCCCAAGAATTGCTTTAGCTATTCGTGGGGTCTTATTGTTCCATATAAATTTCAGGAGTGTTTGCTTCATTTCTTTGAAGAATGTCGTGGGTATCCTTATAGGGATTGCATTGAATTTATACAATGCTTTCAGTAGTATTGCCATTTTGACAATGTTAAGTCTCCCGACCCATGAGCAGGGGATATCTTTCCATTTCCTCATGTCCTCTTTTATTTCCTGAAGTAGCGTTTTGTAGTTTTCTTTGTACAGGTCCTTTACTTCCTTAGTTAAGCTGATTCCTAAGTACTTGATTTTCTGGGGCACAATTGTGAACGGGATTGTTTTTTTCATGTTGCTTTCTTCTCTCTCACTGTTTGCATATAGGAATGCCATGGACTTTTGGGTATTGATTTTATAGCCTGCAACTTTACTATATGAGTCTATTGTTTCTAGGAGTTTTTTGGTGGAGGTTATTGGGTTCTCTAAGTATAGTATCATATCATCTGCGAATAGTGAGAGCTTGATTTCTTCCTTTCCTACCTGAATGCCCTTAATATCTTTTTCTTGCCTAATCGCTATTGCAAGTACTTCCAGTACTATATTGAACAGCAGTGGAAAGAGTGGGCATCCTTGTCTCGTCCCTGATCTTAGAGGGAAGGCTCTCAGTTTTTCCCCATTGAGGATGATGCTTGCTGTAGGCTTGTGGTAGATGGCTTTAATTATGTTGAGGAAGGTCCCCTCTATACCCATTTTGGCTAAGGTTTTCATCATAAAGGGGTGCTGGATCTTGTCAAATGCTTTCTCTGCATCTATTGATATAATCATATGCTTTTTATCTTTTCTTTTGTTGATATGATGGATTATGTTGATTGATTTCCGAATGTTGAACCATCCTTGCATCCCTGGGATGAATCCTACTTGGTCATGGTGTATGATCTTTTTGATGAGTAGTTGGATTCTATTTGCTAGTAGTTTGTTGAGGATCTTTGCATCTGTGTTCATCAGGGATATCGGTCTGTAATTCTCTTTCTTTGTGGTATCTCTGTCTGCTTTTGGTATCAGTGTGATATTTGCTTCGTAGAAACTGTTTGGAAGTGTTTTTGATATTTCAATTTCGTGGAAAAGCTTAAAGAGGATTGGGAGTAAGTCCTCTTTAAAGATTTGGAAGAATTCACTAGTGAATCCATCCGGACCAGGACTTTTGTGCTTGGGGAGACTTTTTATTACCATTTCAATTTCCTTGATGGTGATAGGTCTGTTCAGGTATTCCAGGTCTTCTTGGTTCAGCCTTGGGAGTCTGTAGGAGTCTAGGAATTTATCCATTTCCTTGAGGTTTTGATGTTCCGTGGCATAGTTTCTCAGAGTACTCCCTGAGGATCCTTTGAATTTCTGTAGTTTCTGTTGTAATGACCCCCTTTTCATTTCTGATTCGGTTTATTAGGGTTTTCTCTCTCCCTTTCTTTGTGAGTTTTGCTAGAGGCTTATCAATCTTGTTAATTTTCTCAAAGAACCAGCTCTTGGTTTCATTGATCTTTCGGATTGTTTTTTGGGTTTCCATCTCGTTAATCTCTGCTCTGAGTTTTATTATTTCCTTTCTCCTGTTCGGGTTGTGCTCCTTTTTTTGGTCCTTCTCCAAGCTCTTAAGCTGTGAGGTTAGGTTACTTATGTGTGCTCGCTCCTCCTTCCTGAGGAATGCTTGTAGAGCTATAAACTTTCCTCTTAACACAGCTTTTGCTGTGTCCCATAAGTTTTGGTAACTCGTGTCCTCATTTTCATTCGTTTCTAGGAATCTTTTGATTTCCTCTTTGATTTCCTGTCTAAGCCACTCGTTGTTCAGTAGAGCACTGTTTAATTTCCAGGTGTTTGATTTAGTTTTCTGTTTTTGTATGTGATTTACTTCTAATTTCAGTGCATTATGGTCTGAGAAGATTGTCGATACAATCTCTATCTTCTTAATTTTTTGGAGGCATGTTTTGTGGCTCAGCATGTGGTCTATCTTGGAGAATGTTCCATGTACGGTTGAGAAGAATGTATATTCAGCTTTTTGTGGATGAAGTGTCCTGTATATATCTACTAAGTCCCTTTCTTCCATTGTTTCCCTCAGATGAAGTATGTCCTTACTAAGCTTGAGTCTGGTTGATCTATCAAGAGGTGACAAAGCAGTGTTGAAGTCTCCCACTAGTATTGTGTTGCTGTTGATGTCTTTTTCCAAATCTATGAGTAGTTGTTTTAAGTACTTTGCTGGTCTCTCATTAGGTGCATATACATTTATTATTGTAAGTTCTTCCTGTTGTACAGATCCTTTGATCAGTAAGAAATGACCTTCACTGTCTCTTATGACCTTCCTCACTCTGAAATCGATGTGGTCTGATATTAGGATGGCTACCCCAGCTTTTTTATGGGAGCTGTTTGCCTGTAGGATTGTTTTCCAGCCTTTGACTCTGAGTCTGTGTTTGCTTTGACTATTGAGATGTGTTTCTTGCAGGCAGCAGAATGTTGGGTTCAGTTTTCTAATCCATCCTGCCACTCTATGTCTTTTAATTGGTGCGTTTAGCCCATTGACATTGAGAGAGATTATTGTTATGGGATTTTGTCCCATTGTTCTGTTGAAATTTGGTGTATTTGAGGGGCCTTTCTTGCCTTAAAGTAGCCCATTTAGTTGTTCTTGTAACCACGGTTTTGAGTCTATGAAGTTCCTGAGCTGTTGTTTGTCTGTGAAACTGTGTGTTGTTCCTTCTATTATGAATGAGAGTCTCGCGGGTAAAGTATTTTTGGGGAGGCATTTATTTCATTGAGTTTTTTCACTATGTCCCACCACTGTTTTCGGGCCATAAGGGTTTCATCAGAAAAATCAGCTGTGAATTTTAATGATGCTCCTTTGTAAGAGATTTCTTTCTTCGATCTTGCTGCTTTCAGAATTTTGTCTCTGTCTAAGGTTTTGGTCATTTTGATCAGAATGTGTCTTGGGGTATTTTTATTCGGATTTCTTCTAGCTGGTACCCTTCGGGCCTCCTGAATATGGTCACAAGTTTTCTTCAGCTCTGGAAACGTTGTAGCAATGATGTCTTTGACAGTTTCTTCTTCATCAAGGTTTTCTTCCTGTCCCTCTGGAACTCCAATAATTCTTATGTTACCCCTCTTGGCTTCATCACGATCTTCTCTTGCCATCTGTTCCCGAATTGTGAGTCTCTTTTCCATTTTCTGCTCTTTTCTGGAGAGTCTCTGAACTTCATCTTCGAGCTCACTGATTCTGTTCTCAGCAGCTGTTACTCTGCTGCTGAGGCCTTCCACTGAGTTTTTCAATTCGCCTACGAGATTTTTCAGGTCTGACATTTCTGATTGCATTTTCCTCGTTTCTGCCTTCAAATCCTCTTGTCTTCTATTGGCATTGCTTTCCATTGTTTCTTTTAGTTCCCTAAGCATCCTAAGTAGCTCCCTCCTGAATTCCTTGTCAGAGAGGTTGTCTAACACTGCAGTACTGTTGGTGTCATCTGGGCTAGACTCTTCAGTAAGAAAGTTTGGTGGGCTTTTGCGTTGCTTTACCATTGTGATAACTGTGGTTTAGTCCTTAACATTCACTGTTACTATTCTGCTTGATATGCAGTGTGAGTTAAGATAGGCTTATGAGTTATTGGCTACTGTGTTTCTAGTGACTGAGTTAAACTAGAGAAGTTTCCATCGAAGAAGGTAGCTTATGGTTCCTATGGCATATGTAGTGGGAAAATATTTCGCGGCCGCTAATGCGGCCGCGGCTCCGGAAAGAGTCCCTGGCACTGAGCGAGGAGTTGGGAACGTCGATGGAGCTAGCTGTGCATGCGCAGAGAGGGTCCCAGGCCCTTGGGGGCAGGCTGTAACTGGTTGGAATAGGAGCTGTTCGCTTGGTGGCCCAGAGCTGGGCCTCTGTGCCCGTCCCGCGCAGACCAGGGGTGAAACCGGCTTTCTAGGAGGTGGAGCTAGCTGGGCATGTGCACAGAGGGTCCCAGGCCCTTGGGGGCGGGCTGGTTGGAATATGAGCCATTCGCTTGGTTGCCCAGAGCTGGGCCTCCGTGCCCGTCCCGCGCAGACCAGGGGTGAAACTGGCTTCTAGTCTGGAGATTTGATCCAGGGTCAGTCACACGCAAAAGCCAGTGTCTTACCAACCCCCTGACACACCTGACAGCCATGCTATCACTCTGTCCAACCTTCTGGGTGTTTTAAGCAGTAGGAGAAACACCGGGAATTCGGTCTTGCAAAAATCATGGGGGCTTTTAAGAGCAAGCGTTGACTAAACCAGGAATGACCCAATAACTGACTGGACCCTCCCACAGGTCCACCACTGTCAGTCCAAAAGTTCTGTCCCTTCTGCCCCAACTGAAAACACCTCTTGTACTCATGTTGTTGAAAAGTCACTGTTTTAATGTCCAAACCCTTCACATTTTCATGATCTTACTTGTGATCATAAAACAGCAAAGAAAGTCAAGAACGGAAGGGAGAGAAAAATGGTAGTCTCCACATTTTCACCCTAAATCCCCCAACACCCCGCTCTGCCTCCACCTCCAAAAAGTGAAAACAATTTTGCATCCAGGCCCATGGATACTGTCCTGAGCAAGAAGCCTGGGGCTGGGGGGGTACAGACTGTGTTGTCTGAGTGGTGACCTTGACCACAACGGATTCTGGCCTAGTGGGGGAGGTGCGCACTGCACAGAGAATGTCCCTGAGCTTTGAACTGAGTGAAAAAGGCAGGTGCTGCTTACGTGAGTGGAACTGCTCACAACTCAGTCTTCTTTCCAAGCTAGCATTTCGAAAAACATAGTGTGCTCATGTTTCCTTCCTGCCTGGAAGATAAGGGCTATGTGTGTGCTTCACTTTTGTCCACTGTATATGTTGGTGGCACGTACTTTGCATACATTTCTTCTTATTTATTTTTGGCCACACCCAGTGGTGTCCAGTGCTTACTCCTGGCTCTGCACTCAGGGATCACTCCTGGTAAGACTTGGTGGATCACATGTGATGCCAGGATAGAATCCAGGTCAGCTGCATACAGGGAAAGTACCCTATCGCTGTACTATCACTCTACCCACCCCATCCTTTTTGGATAATGTTGTATGTATTTCTCTGTCACTGTCACTGTCCTCCCGTTGTTCATCGATCGATTTGCTCGAGCGGGCCCAGTAACATTGTGAGACTTGTTGTTACTGTGTTTGGCATATCAAATACGTCACGGGGAGCTTGCCAGGCTTTGCCGGGCTCTCCAAGAGGGGCGGAGGAATTGAACTCGGGTTGGCCATGTTGGCTGCGTGCAAGGCAAACGCCCTCCCCGCTGTGCTATTCTCTAAAGTAACTAAAAATCTCCCTCTTTGAAAAAGAACATTATAAATCAATCATCTTTTTGGACGAGACCCCAATACCCAACAATGAGGTGTTAGCTCACTCACAAATTTCTGTTACTATTGCTTTTCTTTCTTTCTTTCTTTCTTTCTTTCTTTCTTTCTTTCTTTCTTCCTTCCTTTTCTTCCTTCCTCTCTTTCTTTCCTTCTTTTTCTTTCTTTCTATTGTTGTTGGCTTCACAAATTTTATTAAGAACAATGTAAAACAGAAGTATTCACTTCATTTCTGGTTTCACTTTGGCAACTGAAAGACTCATGAAGGCATTAAAGTTGAAGCAGAATCAGATTCTTTGGAATTAAAAAAAAACACGCTTAATTGTAGTTTATAATAATTAGCCTTACTTGCGGGACAATAAATGCTTGTCCCCAAATGTAAAATTAAATGTGTTATCAGTCTAGGTTAAATTTTTTTGTTTCTGGGGCTGGAGTGATAGCACAGTAGATAAGGCATTTACCACACTCCGATGTGGGTTCCACCCTGGCAACCCACATCGTTCCCTGCGCACTGCCTGGAGTAAGTCCTGTGTACAGTCAGGTGTGGCTTCTAAACAAACAACATTTTATTTTCCTGATATTGCCATTTAATTGAATAAGCAACAATGAAAACTTGTTACCTATAAGCTACGTGAAATAGGTGGTCAAGGAATAATCATATAAAAAAGTGTAGGATAGGGCACAATGGGGATGTATGTTGAGAATTACTTTGTCAAGTGACCTTGTTTATTGTGTGAACGTCCATGTTCTTGTACAAATCCATATGGCAATGCCAACCACATGCCAAGGCCATATGGGACAGTTTATTGGAACAAGAGGCACATACATGTTCTGGGGTTGACCAGAGTGTCATACATGTCATGGCTGTGTTTATTTGGTCAAACATAACTGAGTGTAGAGCCAAGTCCTGAGCACTGTCAGTTGTGACCCCTCTCAAAAACCAAAACAGCACCAACAGAAACCACAGAGTTTTAGTTCATTCCTACTGAAAGAGTATGAAACAGTGCTTATGTTCGGGGACTCACTGAGACTTCTTCCCTGAGCCAGTCCCTTTGGGATGCATTTTTCTGAGTTCGACCCACGACTGCCACAGTAATAGTCCTGGGACCAGGACCCAAATACTATTGAAAAATATCAGGTAGACCCATAAGTAGAGCCAGTTGTTGGTTTTGAGGTTGGGGCTTCCCATGAGCCAGTCTGGAGAAAAGGTCATCCAGCAGCCGTACAATTCACACACGCACAAGGTGATCTGCACGAAATGCCTGTCAGAGAGAAAAAAACAAAAGAGGAGTGAATGTCAGCCCTGCAGCCTGGTACACTGAATCCAGACAACTCTTCTTCAGGGTTGGCACTGACTGTTCCATTTTGGCATGAAACCTCTGGGTAGTAGGATTCCAGGTTCCTATAGTATTCTTGATGGGACAAGTCAATCTAACATACATATATATATGTATATATATATATATATATATAATTTTTAGGAAAGAAGTAATCATCCTTTCTAGAATATCATTCAGAGCTAAATACAATTTCTTGAGTATACTGGCCTGTCTTGGAAGAGTTAGTGAAGGTACACCCGAACCAGCAGAGCCATAATTTTACCCACCGTAGATGGGGATGATAATTAGAGTCTTCCCCCCAATACTACTGCAGAGATTTAAGGAAATACTTAGATAAAGGGCTGAGCACTGTACCTGGAACATAGTAAATACTCAACAATAGAAGCATGACCCATTTTTTTTTTCTTTTTGGGTTACACCCGGCAATGCACAGGGGTTACTCCTGGCTCTGTACTCAGGAGTTACTCCTGGCGGTGCTCAGGGGATGATATGGGATGCTGGAAATCAAACCCGTGTCAGCCGCGTGCAAGGCTAACGCCCCACCCGCTGTGCTATCTCTCCAGCCCAGTATGGCCCATATTTGACATAACAACCAACTGGGGACATGCAGTAAACCACCATGGTCATGGAATCAAAGACACCAAGGACAAGCTGAATTTTTCCTGCCAATCATTGGTGTAAAATTGGGTGAGAAAGGTGTATTAAATGACCATTGAGGTCCCTTTCAAATCTAAAAATTTATGATGGAGCTTTAAATAAAAAAAGGCTTCTTTTCTACAAGATGGCAGGATACTGAATGCAACTGGGCTTACTTCACATTATTTTAGGGACTTGTCCCCAGGGGAGCAGTTTATTTGTCCAGAGCATGCTGTCTGTCCATAAGAAGGAAGAGGGAGGGAGGATGTCTCAGAGTCTAGGGCCAGACAGATAGAATAAGGGGTAAGGTGCTTGCCTTGCAGGTAGCCAACCCTAGCTTGTTCCCTAGCACTGCATACAGAGGAGTAATCTCTAAGCACTGCTGGGTTTGGCCTCCAAAACCAAAACCAAAACCAAAACCAAAACCAAAACAAATAAACAAAAATGTTTATCAAGTCTCAGAGTCTGGCTTATTTTCTGTAAATAAGATTTGACTAATTTTCCACATTTCTCCTTCCTCTCTCCAACCTTCTGCCTTCCTCATACAACCCACAACTTGCTGTTGAAAAGATTTTATTTATATTGCATGTCTCACTCAGCATTATATGAAAGAATTTACTTTCTGTCAAGTGGAAGAAGAGTTTTCAAGAGTGATCAGTGGGTGTAGTAGGTGGAAATATGACTTACTAGTCTCCAGAATTACGGAGTCTTAATCATTCAATACTGTGAAGCCTGTGGCTGGTTTGCATGGTGAGTAGGTTGTTACCACAATAATATTTCCTTTTCTGTTTGCCTGAGCAATCTGAAATTATCCTGGTGCCACCACAATCCTTCTCTAATCTCAAACAACTTTCACTTCTACTCTATTTTACATCTAACATGTGGTCATAACTGATTTCAAATGCCACTTGGTAGAGCTAATATTTCGCCTTTTTTCAGTAGAGCAGAATTATTACAAACCGATAATATTTCTTTTTGATGATGGCATAAATGAGGATCAAAGCCAGAGACCCATCCAGTACTACAGTTGGGATTTCCACAGACAGAATGACTGGGTCAGAATGAAGCCACCGCACATCAGCTTTGCCATATTCTTTCCCTAAAACAAAACAAAACAAAACATTGTTAGTCATTTGGCAATTTTTGTTCATTGGCGGGGTTGTATCTGGTGGTGCTTGGTGCTCACTCCTGACTCTGCACTTGACAGGAAACCAGGGATCAAACCTAGGTCAGTTGCATGCAAGGGAAGTGTTGAATCCCTGCACTATCTCTCTGGCTCTGGACAATAATTTTGATAGCAGTTGATAAAAGTGGCCTCTCTCCACTTGTGGAGGAGATCAAAAGCATCACTATGTCCTTCTCTCTCTCTCCTTCTTCCACTGCTCTTCATAATGTCTTCAAGACAAGTGCACTGACACCTGACACAAATGATGTCACCTTATATTTATAAAATATTTCATTTCCAGGGAGCTTTCACATTTGCACTCTCTTTAATTCCATGCCTTTTCACGACAAGTGGCAGGATTCTAAATGAATATTACACATTCTGAATTTACGGAGGTGATCTTTTACCTTATTAAAGGCATTGTAATTCCTTACTTCCAATTTTTTAATACGAAGTGTGTAAGATATGGGGAAATAATAAATAAAAGTTTCTTTAAAAACATATTTATTGGGGCTGGAGTGATACCACAGTGGGTAGGGCGTTTGCCTTGCACGTGGTCAACCCAGGTTCGATTCCCACCATCCCATATGGTCCCCTGAGCACTGCCAGGGTAATTCCTGAGTGCAGAGCCAGGAGTAACCCCTGTGCATTGCTGGGTGTGACCCAAAAAGCCAAAAAAAAAAACCCACCAAAATAAACCCATGTTTATTAATAATTGGAGAGAAACAGAATACTGAGGGCTGGGAACGACAGGGTGAGGATCATAGAGAGGCCCCAAGATGGGCAACAAAGTCTTTCAATGTCACCGGGTCAGATTCACTAATAACAGTCCCCACAAAAGGCTCCACTGTGCTGACACCAAGCAGGTATGTCCTAAGAAATCTGTCAAGATGGTTTCTTTTAGTGGAGCAGGGGACAGGTACAAGGGGAGCAGATAGTCGGGTGATAGGTGTGGTGTTTGAAACTATCAGTCACCATAGCATAAATCATGGTCCTTTAATTTTTTAAAAAATAATATTTTTACTTCTTTGATTTGTGTAAAATTATATGTTAAAACATTTCTAGCATTCATTAAAATAAAAATCAAAGCTGGGAAGATTTTTCATCACACACACACACACACACACACACACACACACACACACACACACACAAAGATGGTTTCTTCAAGAAAAATCCATGAGGGCAGAAATCTGTTTTCAGAACTGAACCAAGAATCTTGAACTGGTGGGGCTGGAGAGATAGCACAGCGGGTAGGGCGTTTGCCTTGCATGCAGCCGACCTGGGTTCGATTCCCAGCATCCCATATGGTCCCCTGAGCACCGCCAGGAGTAATTCCTGAGTGCAGAGCCAGGAGTAACCCCTTGCATTGCCAGGTGTGACCCAAAAAGCAAAAAAAATAAATAAATAAATAAATCTTGGACTGGCTAGTCTTTCACTCCCTTCTCCCTCCTTCTCTCTTCTCTCTCCTTCTCCTTCCCTTTCTCCCACTCCTCTGTGTATTTTCTCTGACCCTGTTTTCTCCTTCTCTTCCTTATTCTCTCCTTCCCTCTCCATCTTTCTTCCTCCTCTTTCTCTTTCTCTTATCACATTAATACATGCTAGATCTAAACCTCAAATGATGAGTTTTAAAAGAAAGGGAGAGAAACAAGGAATGAAGGAAAGGGGAAAAAGTAAGAAAAAAGAAAGGAAGGAAGCAAGCCAGCAAGTGCCAAGCAAGCACACAATCCTCCTTTTGATACTGTTTTACATTTCCCAGTAAATGTAGGAATAAGTAAAAATTAACCAATTTATCTGGCCACTCTGCGCAGCACCAAGTTCCCATCTCATAGAGGCCGTTGTTGGGCCTCTCAGGGCCGGGGACAAAGGGATGTGTCCTGAGAAAACACAGGGACTCAGGCTGAAGGAAGATTGCAGGAAAGGACATCAGCAGGCCAGGCAGAGCTCTGCACCCTTTCCTGAGTTGGCAGCCCATGGGGCATGCAGTTACAGCTGGGAGCTCCCCCTCTAAACGCAAACACACTGACACGACACAAAGCGCCATCACTGTAGCCAAAGGCTAAGAAATGACCAGAAGTGACATGACAATGCTTTAGGGACCAAATGTCCCTTTCACCATTCACAGAAACGCTGTCCCCTAGTCACTTCGCCTTAATTCAACACTCTGATCTTGGAACAAGTGGATGGTACCCTGAATCTTATGCAAAACAGAAAACCACTCAGCATACACACAGAGTCGCCTGCTGGGGGCTCACTACATCTTGGTGGGGCCAAACCATGCCACTGGAATGACGTGGTCCAATATACCTGCCCCATGCAGACAGGAGGGACAGTGGCTTGTCAGCTGGACTAGTCAGGCAGGACTGTGAGAAGCCAGTTTTGCACCATACATGACGCTAGGGATCGAACCTGGGTTGGCTGCATGCAAGGGAAGTGCCTTAATCCCTATACTATCTCCTGGGTTTTCCTTCAACTTCTTAAAAATGTAAATGTGGAGGAGATTGATAACAGTCATATTATTCATTTGCATGTCACGGTGATGAATAAAATCTAGGCCGTTCACTTTCTCTGATACCCAGTCAGTCAATCAAGTGAGAGAACAGTGACAGGGCAGGGCAACTTCCATCTCTGACTGCTTGAGCCCGTCTTAACCAAAAAAGCGCATGGCACACATCCAAAAGAATAGGAATATCAGTGCCTGTGCGGATGTGAGGAGAAAGGGACTCTCATTCACTGCAGGTGGGAATGCGACTGGACCAGCTATTCTGGAAAACAAACAATATGGACATTCCCCCAAAAAACTATGAATTGAGCTTCCATTTGATTCAGCTACTCCACTTCTTGAAATATACCCCAAAGGCCCCAAAACAAAGGCATCACCAGGTGTGACCCTGGAGAAAAGACATTGGCACCCCTACATTATTTACAGCACTGTCACAAGAGCCAAAACCTGGAAACAACCGAAGTGTCCAAGAACAGATGACTGGGTAAAAAAGTAAAAATGGTACATGTACACAGTGGAATATTTATCGGCTGTAAGAAAAGATTAAGACATGCAGCGTTCTGCTATCTGGAGGGACATGAAGAGTATCATGCTGAGTGAAGTCAGCCAGAGGGAAAGAGACTGACCACACAATGATCTTTCTCATATGTGTGATATAAAAAAAAAAAAAAGAAACCTACTGGTGGAACAACAAATACCCAAAGAAAACAGAAACAAAGAACATGGGAGCTGCTATTTAGAAGGAAACATGTCCCTTGTGGGGGCTGGGAGCATAGGCACAGGGTGTGTGGGGGAAACATCATGGCAGAGGGAAGCATTCAACTGGGAAAGGGAGGGGGTGCTGAAAGGTGGTGAAGTGTTAGGTATGAAACCTTATCAGTAACCCCAACAGTACTGTAAACCACAGTGAAGACACACGCACACACACACATGCACACAAACACACAGCTCCCCTTTATTTATTTATTTTTATTTTTGGGTCACACCCGGTGATGCTCAGGGGTTACTCCTGGCTCTGCACTCAGGAATTACCCCTGGCGGTGCTCAGAGGACCATATGGGATGCTGGGAATCGAACTCGGGTCGGCCGTGTGTAAGGCAAACGCCCTACCCACTATACTATCACTCCAGCCCCTTACAGCTCCCCTTTAGAAGCAAACTGCTGGGTGAGAGGCACATGTGGGTGTGGGGCATTGGTGGAGGGGAGCAGACACTGGTGAGGAGACGGGTGTTGAAATATTCTTGGTGCTGAAACACTGTTTGCCTGAAGCCCAAATCATGAATAACTTTGTAACTTCACCTTAAAAAAAAATTGTAAAAAAAAACAAAAAACAAAAAAAAGGTGCCCAGTGGAGTGGAAAAAGCTGGCGTCTCAGAGTGAGGGTCTCAGGCTCCCGGAGCAGCCTCTGGCCAGGACCTCAAGGCCACTGCGGATTCTGGTGGGCAGCAGTAACTGCAGTTGTTTCAGCCCTCAAGTCTCCCAACACTCAGGTGAATAGGAGACCAACCACATCCTGGCCAGAGGGGACAATTTCAGACTCATGGAAGCATGGCCAAAAGCAACTGCAGCAACACAGAATCAAGACCTGGGATATTTTCCCAGATTCTATAGTGACATCTTATTGTCTCATTCCTACCTTGGACAAACTTGCAGGCTATCGAATGTAGCCTGCCCACAGGGCAGAGTCTGGCAAACTCCCCGTGGCGTACCAAATATGCCAAATACCAGTAACAATGATGGGTCTCATTCTCCTAAAGAGCCTTGAATATAATCTCAGGGCTAGGATGAAAGAGACGTTACTGGGGCCTGCTCGAGGCAATCGACGAATAACAGGATGATGAAATGAAAAATGAAAAATCTATAGTGGAGGCAAAAAAACTTTCTGGGTGTAGAGCCCCTGTCAAAACTGATAGAAGGCATGGGTGGTTGATCATAGCCAATCCATCCAAAGCTGACAGATCTATGGTAGGGGGTATGAAGAACATGGGGAAAAACAGGTAATCTTGCTGCAGAGCAGGAAGGTTGTTCTTATTTATTTTTATTTATTTTTATGTAGGAGTACTGCTATTTATTCAGCCACTGATTAGGCTGAGGAAGGTTGTTTTTAGAATTATAAGATCACAGAGATATAAAGATGATGGGCTGGGACTGTATCTCTGTGGCACAGGGCACGATACAAATGTATGAGATCAATGGACTGGTAAGGTGTTTACCCTGAGCAAGACAGACTCCGGGTCAATCCCGGCCACCATATCTGGTCCCCTGGACACCAACCCAGAGTGGTACCTGAGCACAGTAGAAAGTCAGTAGAAAGTCAGTAGAAAGTCAGTAGAAAGTCAGTAGAAAGTCAGTAGAAAGTCAGTAGAAAGCACTGAGCACTCAGATATGGCCCCAAACCCGAAACAAAAGCAACAACAACAACAAAATGCATGTATGAGGTTCATTTCTGGCAAAACACACATACACATCTGTAAAACTGATACTAAAAGTATGAAAAACACCCAGTTTAAATACCTCACACTGGGTTGGAGCAGTAGCACAGCAGCTAAGGCATTTGTCTTGCACGCAGTTGACCTGCATCTCATATGGTTCCCTGAGCCCACAAGGAATAATTCTTGAGTGCAGAGCCAGGAGTAAGCCCTTTGGTTGGGTGTGACCCAAAAAACAAAGAAACTAACAAAAATAAGTATCCCACACTCTTCAATCTGTATGCACTACATTAAAAGACAAAAACAAAAAAACAGCCACATTAACACATAATGCACATGCATCCAAATGTTCAAATCATGTTTTGATGGGTTTCAGTTTATTTGCATATTTGGATTAAAACAGCCTAATGTTAGAACACTTCACAAATTCAGATAAAAACCTGTACCTGCTACCAGTCACTCCTTGTTCCTCCCAACACAATATGGCCTGTAATCTATAATGAGTTTCAGTAGATTTGTCTATTTTGGACATTATGTATTAATGAAATTATCTAGTAAGTGATACGGGCATAATTTAATTGACAGTCACACTTTCAAATCATTTCCTCGAACATTTCAATTAAGCGTTTAAAGTTACTTACACAATGAAGCAATCAATCCATGCGAATCTGCAATATTTCCCATAAGAGACAAATAGACAAAAGGGCCTTCCTAGAGAGGAGAAAGGAAAATGAACTTTAATTTAGTGTCAAACCACAAGGCGGCCCTACAGACACACAGCTCTTCTCTGGGATACCGGAGTGACAACCCAGTGGTACTGGTTGATGTATGCATGAAAAGTGTGATTAACAGTCTCTCAGTTTTGGTGCTTCTTGGATGCACTGAAAGTAAGTGTGTGGGACATAAAGTCATTGTAACAACAAAGGGAAGGCAAGGAGGGCAAAATGAAGACAAGTGCTTCAGGCCAGAACCTTGGATTTGAAAAATGCAGAAGCAAAGGAGCTTCTTCAAAAGGCAGGACAGGCTGCCCAGCGCGTAACACTGAGCAGGGCACTCACCCAGGGCGCTAATGTTTGCCCTCTGCTAGATTAAAAAGAGTCTGGTTGCTCCTAACTCACTAAGGGATTATATACATGTTCAATAATGAATTAATGTTTTATTTATATGGCATGTTCTTTTATATGATGTTGTGTGGCTGCAGCAGTGGCTGCGTGATTTTGAAATTCCGAAATTTTAACAATTTTAACAATCTGGAGGGATTTCTGCCAAAACCTGCTGGGTTCTGCGATTTGTTCCTGAGTCTCTTGGATCATGGCCTTAAAAAAACAGCTTGATCAGGAGCCAGAAAGGCCGTTCATGGGCGGCGACTAGAGGTCTCGTTGGGATGGGGAGGAAAGGGCCGGCTCTACTCCCATTCCGTGAGGCCCCACGTGTCTTGTCACTGCAGGCCCAAACCTGACTGTCCAATGGCCTCTGGAAGATAGTGCCCACTGAGCCGCCAAGGGGGAGCAGGCGGAGGGACAGCACCCTTTCCCCCCTGGAGTGGCCTGGTGACAGTAACCTACTGTGAGGTCTAGACACACTTCTGCCAAAAGCCGCTGGGTTTCGAGATTTGATTCTGAGTCTCTGGGATCATGGCCGTTAAGTAGCTTGATCAGGAGCCAGAGAGGCTGTTAGTGGGCGACAACTTGGGGGTCTCGTTGGGATGGGGAGGAAAGAACCAGCTCCACCCCCATCCCACGAGGCCCCACGCGTCTCATCACTGTGGGCCCAAACCTGACTGTCCAGTGGCTTCAGGAGGATGATGGCCACCGGGCCACCAGGGGAAACAGGTCAAGGCACAAAACCTATTCCCACCTTGGGTGGCCTGGCGCCAGTATCCTACTGCAGGGACTGGACTAGATGCATTTCTGTCAAAAGCCATTGGGTTTCAAGATTTATTTCTGAGTCTCTGGGATCATGGCCATTAAGGAGTTCGATCAGAGAGGCCATGCCTCCAACTATCTAGCTGAGCTGGAGGTGGTTTGTGGATATGTCTCCCACATACCTAACTTTTGGCCATTTACTTTCTTGGTAAACTATGCCCCAAGATTTTGGGGTCTGGCCAAAGGTACAGCAGCAATTTTAGCGTATCTGGAAGCCTGAAAGCGCCATCAGGCTGCTGATGCACTTGCCTCACAGGTACAGATTGACCTGCTGGTGGCACCATAGCCCCACATTTTTATACTTTTATAAGTCTATTCAGATTTTCTTCTTACAAGTTTAATTCTCCACTCTTACTAAATTTTTTACCTGTAGGATCTATGATTTCATGTAAACTTTAAACTGTATTAGCATAGAATTATCCATAATATTAGGTTTTTTTTTCGCTTTTTGGGTCACACCCGGCAATGCACAGGGGTTACTCCTGGCTTATGCACTCAGGAATTACTCCTGGCGGTGCTCAGGGGACCATATGGAATGCTGGGAATTGAACCCAGGTTGGCCGCGTGCAAGGCAAACGCCCTACCCGCTGTGCTATTGCTCCAGCCCCCCAAAAATATTAGTTTTTAAAATGTATATACCTCTAAAAAAGAAAGATGCAGTTTTTGAAAAACTTCTTAATCAATTTATTTCCAATTCTGTGGAATTTCAGAAGATTAGTTCTGTTCATCTATATGTGTGTGGGTATTATCATCTCCACAATAAAAAAAAAA
This sequence comes from Sorex fumeus, assembly GCF_029834395.1. Lineage (NCBI taxonomy): Eukaryota > Metazoa > Chordata > Mammalia > Eulipotyphla > Soricidae > Sorex > Sorex fumeus. The sequence continues at coordinate 14,603,498 of NW_026606152.1, forward strand.
TAGAGAGCAATCTTTCCTATTTGTGGGATGCACAGAAACACAGGGGAGAAGAAGAAACGGCCATAAGGACTGGAGATTTGCCCAGAACTGGGCTTACGTGGAGGGAGTGTATGGGAGTGACACATGGAGGGAACTGGACTCTCTGATGGGTGTGGGTTTGGGTGATGTATGCAGGAAATAGTATTGTAAATCTAGTACCTGGATCTATATGGTTTCTTTAAAAAGAAACCTAGAAGAACATAATAGATGCCCTACAACTAGATGGAACGAGAGCCAGCAAAAACTGCTGGAAAGCTAAACTGTATCATGCCAAAGAAAATTAAGTTATGGTTGCCGCCCCCTCCCCCCCAATAAGTCTGTACCTGCTTCTGCATGCCCCGTACCTCCTCAGACCTGCGCCCCTGATCACCAGCAGAGGGGACCCGGGTCTGGGGCACTTGCCTCACTTCTGCAGTGAGCACCAGGCCAACCAGTCGCTGCCCCCCGCCCCAACAGGTCTGTGGAATAGCATCCGGACTGGCTGGAGGTGTGGCCTCCACTTTAGGGGACGTGGCCTCATCACAAGTAGACGTGGCTTTCTGTGAGGCTGGCAGCCGCTCATGCTTAGCACTCTCGACTCACATCCCAACCTATATCACCTAATTTTGTGGAAAACGTCCTGGCTGCCTCAAACACAATATGACAATAATCCACTGGCCTATTCCCATTCCAACAAAAGACCAGTGTACCCAAGAAGCTGTAGAAGCCCAATATAAAAGAGCACCTCCTCCAACACTTCACTCAATGCCATCATAAACCACAGAATAATGTCTGAGAGGAAGGACATATTCTAGAAGGGGAGAAAGGTGACCACCATCAACCGACCTTATTCAGAATCCTTTCTCGCAAGAAGAGGGAACAGTCCTAGTGAACTTGAAGGTTTTACCTCTATACAACCAAAACAGCATGAAGAAACAGTGCAAATCTCCACTACGAGGAGAGGATGAAGAAAAGAGTCCCAAATCCTCAACGGGGTTACCCACAAATACGACCTCTCCAATAAAGAATTCCGAGATGAAATGCTGAGGATGTTCAAAGGATTCAAAGAATCAATGGAACAGACATTCAGAAAATTAAAGGAAGAAATGAAAGAAACAGTGGAACAGATAGCCGAGAAAATACAGGAAGAAATGAGAGCAGAAATAATAAAGCCACAAAAAGAAATGTCACAAATAAAGGATTTGGTAGATGAAATTAAAAACTCACTGGGTGCCCTCAGCAGCAGAATGACTACAGCTGAAGACAGAATTAGTGAGTTTGAAGATTAGCAGCAGAATTAATACAGGCAACAACAAACAATGGGAAAAGACTTCAAAATAGCTCTAAGGTGAATAAGAGAATTAGGGGATGACTTCAAGAGGAACGACATTAGAATCATCGGAGAACCAGAAGGACAGGGAAGCAATTCCAATGAGAAAGCCACAGCTAAAGGAATCATTGCTGAAAAGTTCCCAGAGTTAGAGAATGCAGACATGCAGATCCAAGGAGTCAGAAGGGTGCCAGCTAAAAGAGACCCTAATAAAAATGCTCCAAGGCATATTATAGTCAGATTGATGGATGCTGTGGATAGAGACACAATACTGCAAGCAGCAAGGTCAAAGAAGGAAATCACATACAAAGAAGCACCCCTTAGATTCACAGAAGACCTATCAGAGGAAACCCTCCAAGCCCGAAGACAATGGTGGGATATAGTGAAAATAACCAATGAAATGAACACCTCACTAAGAATACTTTATCCAACTAAACTCTCACTCAACTCGATGGAACGATAGACCATTTTACAGATTAACAACAGCTCAGGAACTTCACAGACTCAAAACCAAACCTAAAAGAAGGACTAAAAGGGCTCCTGTAAATCAAGAAGGAAAACACCAATAAGCAAAACAAATCCTACAGAAAGATGGCACAAAACCACATGACAATAATCTCTCTGAGTGTCAATGGTCTAAATGTATCAATCAAGAGACAAAGAGTGGCAAAATGGATCCAGAAACTGAAACCAACATTCTGCTGCCTATAAGAAACTCATCTGAACAGACAGAGCAAACACAGACTCAAAGTTAAAGGATGGAAAAAAGTCCTGCAAGCAAACAGCTCCCTCAAAAAAGCTGGGGTGGCCATACTAGTATCCGACAACATAGATTTCAGGTTGAAAAAGACAAGAAGGGACAGCGAAGGCCATTTTCTATTTCTCAAGGGATATGTACTACAAGAAGAAATCACACTCTTAAATGTATATGCACATAATGAGGAACCATTTAAATACTTAAAACAACTGCTAACAGATTTTAAGGAGGACATTGCTAACAATACAATAGTAGTCAGAGACTTCAACATCACCTTATCACCTCTGGGTAGATCAACAAGAACAAAACTCTGCAAGGAAAGATGGGCTCTGAAGGAAGAAATAGAAGAGAGAGGGCTAACAGACCTATACGGGGCTTTGCACCACAGAAAGAAAGAATACACATTCTTTTCCAGTGCACATGGAACATTTTCTAAAATAGACCATGTGCTGGGTCACAAAATATACCTCAAAAGAATTAGGAAGATATAAATTGTATCAATTATCTTTTCAGACCACGTTGCACTGAAGATAGAAGTAAATCACACACAGACATGGAGAACCAAATCAAACACCTGGAAAGTAAACAACTCAATGTTGAACAATGAGTGGGTCAGAAAGGAAGTCAAGGAAGAAATCAAAAGATACTTGGAAAAAAATGAGAATGAAGACACGAGCTACCAAAGCCGTGTCTTTGGGACGCAGCTAAAGCCGTGTTAAGAGGAAAATTTATAGCTTTGCAAGCATTCTTCAGGAAGGAAGAAAGGGCCTACATAGATAACTTGACTTCACAGCTGAAGATCTTAGAAAAAGACCAACAAAAGGAAACCCAGCCGAAGGAAAAAATAATAAAACTTAGAGCAGAAATTAACGACATAGAAACCCAAAAAGCAATCCAGAAGGTCAATGTAACCAAGAGCTGGTTCTTTGAGAAAATAAACAAGATTGATAAACCACTAGCAAGAGTCACAAAGAAAGGGAGAGAGAGAACCCTAATACACCAAATCAGAAATGAAAAAGGGGACATCACAACAGAAACCGTTGAAATTCAAAAGATCATCAGAGACACTTTGAGAATCTGTATGTCATGAAACAAGAGAACCTAGAAGAAATGGATAAATTCCTATAATCTCCCAAGATTGAACCAAGAAGAGTTGGGATACCTGAATAGACCCATTAATATCAGGAAACTGAAACCGTAATCAAAAGTCTTCCCAAAAAAACAAAAGCCCAGGCCTAGATGGATTCACTAGCAAATTCTTCCAGACATTTAAAGAAGACCTGTTGCCAGTTCTCCTCAAGCTTTTCCAAGAAATTGAAAAAACAGGAACTCTTCCATGAGGCACATATCTCCCTAATACCAAAAGCAAACAAAGACACCACTAACAAAGAAAATTACAGGCCAATATCTCTGTTGAACATGGATACGAAGATCCTCAACAAAATATTAGCAAATAGAATTCAACAACTCATCAAAAAGATCATACACTATGACCAGGTATGATCATCGATTTGCTCGAGCGGGCCCAGTAACGTCTCCATTGGAGACTTTGTTGTTACTGTGTCTGGCATATCGAATACTCTCGGTAGCTTGCCGGGCTCTCCGAGAGGGGCGGAGGAATCAAACTCGGGTCGGCCATGTTGGCTGCGTGCAAGGCAAACGCCCTACCCGCTGTGCTATCGCTCCAGCCCAGGGAATCAAGTACCTTGGAATCAGCTTAACTAAGGAGGTAAAGGATCTCTACAAAGAAAACTACAAAACAGGAGTCAACGAAATAAAAGAGGACATGAGGAAATGAAAATATATCCCCTGCTCATGGAAAGGAAGAGTTAACATTGTCAAAATGGCAATACTCCCCAAGGCACTATATAGATTCAATGCGATCCCTATAAGGATACCCATGAAATTCTTAAAAGAAATCACTCCTAAAATTCACTTGGAACAACAAATGCTCATGAATAGCTAAAGCAATTCTTGGGGAAAAGATGATGGGAGGTATCACCCTCTCCAACCTCAAACTCTACTACAAAGTGGTAACAATTAAAAGAGCATGGTACTGGAACAAAGGCAGACCCACAGACCAATGGAACAGGGTGGAATATCCCTACACACAACCCAAATGCATGAACATCTAATCTTTGATAAGGGAGCAAGAAAGGTGAAGTGGAACAAGGAAAGACTCTTTAACAAATGGTACTGGCATAACTGGACAACCACTTATAAAAAAATGGGCTTAGACCTCAACTTACAACCATGCACAAAAGTCAGATCAAAATGGATTAAAGACCTCAACATCAGACCAGAATCCATAAGGTACACTAAAGACAAGGACGGCAAAACCCTCCAGAATATTGAGGCTAACGGTATCTTCAAGATGACACACCACTGACCAACCAAATGGAAACAGAGATAAACAAATGGGACTATCTTAAACTAAGAAGCTTCTGCACTGCAAAAGATAGAGTGACCAAAATACAAAGACTGTCTATAAATGGTAAAGGATATCCACCCAATATCCATTCGATAAGGGGTTGATATCAAGGATATACAAAGTACTGGTTGAACTCCACAGAAGAAAACATCCAACCCCATAAAAAAATGGGGTGATGAAATGAACAGAAACTTTGTCAGAGAAGAAATCCGAATGGCTAATAGGCACATGAGAAAAGGCTGTACATCACCAAACATCAGGGAGATGCAGATCAAAACAACAATGAGATATCATCTCACACCACAGAGACTGGCCCACATCCAAAAGAACAAAAGAAACGGGTGTTGGCGCGGATGTGGGGAGAAAGGGACTCTCCTTCTCTGCTGGTGGGAATACCGACTGGTTCAGCCCTTTTGGAAAACAGTATGGACGATTCTGAAAAAATTAGATTGAGCTCCCATTTGATCCAGCAATACCACTCTTGGAAATATACCCCAGAGAAGAAAAAAAGTATAGTCAGAATGACATCTGCACTTGTATGTTCATTGTTGCACTGTTCACAATAGTCAAAATCTGGGATAAATCTGAGTGCCTGAGAATAGATGACTGGTTAAAGAAAGTTTGGTACATACACAAGGGAATACTATGCAGCAGTTAGAAAAGATGAAGTCATGAAATTTGCATACAAGTGGTTCTACATGGAAGGTATCAAGCTAAGTGAAATGAGTTAGAAAGAGAGGGACAGACGTAGAAAGTCTGCACTCATCTGGGATTATAAAGTAACAGAAGGGAAGATGAACATCCAAGAATAGTTGACATAAGTACCAGCAGGTCTGGTGCACAGCTTAGAAGCTGGCAGCAGATGCTGGGGGAAAAGACAGCTCAGAGAGAGAAGGGAACACCAAGTAAAGGGTGTTTGGAGGACTTGCTTGGGATGCGAGATGCGTGCTGAAAGTAAACTATAGACCGAACATGATGGCCACTCAATACCTCTATTGCAAACCACAAAACCCTAAAGAAAAGAGAGAGCAAAAGGAAATGTCCAGCCACAGAGGTGGGGAGAGGGATGGGGTGGGGTTAAGGAGGTCTCCTGGGTTCAGTGGTGGTGGAGACTGGGCACTGGTGAAGGGATGGGTACTTGATCATTGTATAACTGAAACCCAAGCACAAAAGTTTGTCAGTCTACAACTACCTCATGGTATTTCACTAATAAAAAAAATTTTTAAAAAAAGAAAGAAAATTAAGTTATAAGAGCCAGTCTCATTTTCCAGTCTCATTTTTTTAGACTTGATATGTTATAATGTATTAGTGTATGACAGAAGTTAAGACAGCTACAAGTCAAAGCTCAGATATTTTTGTTTGTTGTTTGTTTTTGGACAACACCAGGCTGTGCTCAGGACTTACTCCTGGCTATGTGCTCAAGGATCACTCCTGATGGTGTTCTGGGAGACCAGACATGATGCTTGAAATGGCACCTGGCCCAACCATGCACAGGGCAAGCACACTGTCCTCTGCACTACCTTTCTGTCCTCAAAGCTCAGATTATTTTCAAAAGGTTACCGCTCTCTGCAATTCAAGCATTATTTTGTCGAGAATGCTCAGCTTCCTCTTTTCAACCCTGATATTCCTTCTTTTCAACACTTACCAAAATATTTAGCAGAAAAGATTTTACAGAAAAAAAAGAGAAAAGAACACGTTTCTTTTTTTCTGCAATCTCTGTGTGTATTTTTAATGGGTGAGCTTGTATTTGAATATACATTTATATTTTATTATGTATGAACTAAGAGTCAGAGAAAACAGAGCAACATTTGTTATTAAGCGTGGGATAATAGAGTAAGAATAGAATCAGCACCCAAATCTTGTGGAAATGTATTAGCATTCTCCAGTCTGACTCATAAGGTCTCAGCAAAGTCAGACTTGATTTCTGTCATGTCAAGGCAACAGCCCCCATTACTGCATTGAAAGAGCAGCTGCTGCAACCACCTCCAGCTCTTCCATGCCAAGGCTGTGGTGACATCATGAGCAAGCGCTGCCCAGCTGTCTTCTTGATGAGATGACAACTTCCTTTTGAGGGAACATGCCCCAGCAGATGGGCCGTGGTCTGAACTAACAGTGGATCATGCTGTCCTTTTCAGGACTTTGGGATCAACCCAACCACACAGGTTCTTTAATTCTTCCAACATGGTAGCCCAGAGTTTGATGGAATATATCCTGATTCCAGATCACGGCAGTGGTGGCAGAGCTGGACCACAGCTCTGAGGATGAGGAGGATGAGGAAGAAGAGAAAGAGCAGTTGGTTCTTGTGGAATTGTCAGGAATTACTGATTTGTATTTTCTTTCAAAATGTAAAAACAAATGCACAAGCCTGGTGAGTCTTCTATTTGAAGATGGGTGCAAAATTTAATGTAAGACTGGATGGGGCACCTTTGACACTATGTAAGCTCTTTCACTGGTCATGATCTAGAGACTCAGAAATAAATCTTGAAAGAGATCTACAAGTAGCAGAATTCTCTGAATCCTGCACAAGGCTTAGTCATCCAGGGGAACCCAGACCGGGGTGCATGAGCCCCCGCAGCTGAAAACCTTCACACTCCACAGTTGCTGTGATGCTCCTTTCTGCACCCCAATGATTGGACAAGCCTCATCCAGATATTAATTTATTGAAAATCTCAGGTATGCAGTTTTGTGATTGAAGCCTCCAGCTTCCATGGAGTTGGGGATGGGCTACCTCCCCCCATCTCCCTGTACTTCCAGAAGCTTGGCAGTCATGCACCCATCCCAAAGCCATCAATCTGTTAAGAACTAACTCCAGCTATATTATCTCATTAGAAATTTTGGATGTCCTGGAGTGTGCAACCATGATTTCGGCCATGCAACACCTCAAACTCTATAACACCGATAAACAAGGAGCAGCACACCAGATTGGATGGGATGCAATGTAGAAGATGACCAATTTCAATTAACAAAATATAAACACAGAAGGCTTAACTTGTAACAACTATTTAGTAATTTCTTATATAAGTGTTTAAGGGCTCCATGGTCAGATAAAACAATCTTCACTAACTTTCTTCTAAGGAAACATTTTTTGATCATCCCTTTAGCAAATTATTTATAACAAGCAGTGTAAAATAAATTACCGAGGGCCTGCTATAGGGTGGTGGGGATAAATGGAAATAATGGTGGTGGGACTGGTGTGGGAATATTGAATGTCTGTAACTAAACTGATGATTTAATAAAGTTATTAAAAAAATAAATTAAAAAAATAATATACCCAAAAAGAGGGGGGAGAGAAAGTGGGAGGAGAGAGAGAAAGAGGGAGGGAGAGAGAGAGGGTGGGGGAGAAAAAGGGAGACAGAGAGAGAGATGGAGAGAGAGGGGAGAGAGGAAGGGTGGGAGGGAGGGAGAGAGAGAGAGAGAGAGAGAGAAGGAAAGAGTCTGCCATAGAGACAGGCTGGGTGGGGATGAAGTGGCTGGCGGAGGGAAACTGGGGATATTAGTGGTGGGGAATGTGCACTGGTGGAGGGATGGTGTTAGAATACTGTATGACTGAAACATGAACAGCTTTGTAACTGTGTATCTCACAGAGATTCAATAAAATAAAGCACTATACTGCACTGTCCTCTCATTGTTCATCTATTTGCTCAGTGGGCCCAGTAACATCTCCATTGTGAGACTTGTTGTTACTGTATTTGGCATATCAAATACGCCCTGGATAGCTTGCCAGGCTTTGCAGTGAGGGCAAAATACTCTCGGTAGCTCCGAGAAGGGCAGAGGAATTGAACTTAAGTTGGCTGCATCGGCCGCATGCAAGGCAAATGCCCTACCCGATCGATGTGCTATTGCCCCAGCAATAACAAAAAGAATATATCCTTTTCAGGGCCAGAGAGGAAGTACAGTGGATAAGGTGCTTGCTTTGCATGCAGCCGACCTGAGTTTGAGCCCTGGCATCCCATATGGTCCCCCAAGTCCCACCAGGAATGATCCCTAGCACAGACCCAGGAATAAGCCCTGAGCACTGCCGAAGTCACCCAAAACAAAATAAAATAAAATTAATATATCCTTCTTTACAGATATATCATTACTTGATTTAAAAGGTGCTTTGCAAGCCTTAATTGGACATGTGCAATATCACTTCATTACACAGGATGAAATGAAAATAAAAGATTAATCCAGATATGGTAGAAAATGATCAAGAAATGAATAGAGGAGAAAAAAATTAAACTTTGCCAAACTCTACTAGATGCCAGATACTGGGCTGGTGTTTCTCATCCCAGCTATTTCAGTGAAACCCACGAACCATATAGTAGGCTGTCACTCTTTTTTTTTTTCTTTTTGGGTCACATTCGGTGATGCTCAGGGGTTACTCCTGGTTTTGCACTCAGGAATAACTCCTGGTGGTTCTCAGGGCACCATATGGGATGCTGGGAATTGAACCTGGGTCGGCTGCATGCAAGGCAAATGCCTATCCACTGTACTATCGCTCCAGCCCCAGAACCATATAGTAGGCATCTCCCGGGATCGTTTATAAACACAAATTCTCCAGGGAACTCCCCCAGACCCATGGCATCAAAACACACACTGGAGAGACCTCCACCTCCAACCCCCCCCAACACCCCCAGGCAGCTCCTGTCTGTGGTCAAGTTCGAGATTCCCAGTGCTAAGTTACAAAGTATTATTTCATTGTCATAACAACCTCCTGAAGAAAGGGACATTCCATATTTTATGGAGAAGTGCTATAATCTGACTGTGAGCCACATGAATTTTTGCTTCAACTTCTACCCCAAGCCCCCACCTCATCTCTAAGGATAATGGTATCAGATGGTGGGACCTCTGGGACCTTAAAAGCCTGTGGGGAAGTCACCAGGAGTGGAACGCATGTTTTCTAAGAGATTCTGGAGCCTCAGCCTCTGCTAGTCCTTGTGTCTTCAAGGACAATGCAAGAAGATGCCTGATGTAAAGCCTGGGATAGATACTCATCTGTCACAGTGGCTCCTGACCTCAGGAGCTGAGAAACCTGTGGGTTTACGTGTTAACACCTGCTGTGTTTGACTACAGGAACCCAGATGGACTAAGGCACAACATGCTGGCGCAGATGTGAAGAGAACAGACCACAACGCGACTGTCACTGCTGGCCTGGAGGATAGGTAGGTAGTTCCTGCATTAATGAAGAATCCCACTCCCCTACACCTGCCCACGCAAAGACATCAAAGCCGATACACCCAGTAGCAGTATTTTTTTTTTTATAATCTCTTTTTTTAATTTCTGGGTCACATCCAGCGATGTTCAGGGGTCACTCCTGGCTCATGCACTCAGGAATCACTCCTGGCGGTGCCTGGGGGACCATATGGAATGCTGGGAATCGAACCTGGGTCGGCCATGTTGGCTGCGTGCAAGGCAAATGCCCTACCCGCTGTGCTATCGCTCCAGCCCCAGTAGCAGTATTAAACAGACGAAAACTAGAAATCAAATGTTTCGTTTATCAACTGGCATATGGGATGCATCAGCACATAATACAGTATGAAAGATTATAAGCTCCACAATCTCATTTAGATGAACTCCCCCAAAACAGTAAAACCTCCAAGACAAGAAAGCAAATCACTGTGTCAGGGGCTGGAAGCCAGCAAAAGGTCAGGAGAAACCTTTCATAGGGTGATGTTTTACAGAAAGCTTCTATAGAACCAGGAGGAATCACATGTCTAGCAGATGTGAGATCCTGAGTTTGAATCCCACCAGGATTTAAACCAGAATTCTAGCACTGGGGGCCCCAAGCATAGTCACCAAGAGCACTGAATCATCAGGCCCATACCTCCAGGCAGAGCATTTCTGGGATTGCCAACAAGGGAGCCCAGCAATTGACTACAGCCAGAAATGTGAACGTCCCCCACTTGAAAAGTCAAATTTAGGAGGGCCAGAAAGATAGTACAGTGGGTAGGGTGCTTGCCTTGCACATGGATAACCCGTGCTTTGGTATCCCATATGGCTCCCCAAGCACTGCCAGGAGTAATTCCTAAGTGCAGAGCTAGGAGCAAGCCCTGAGCATAGCTGGGTTTGGCACAAACAACCAAGCAAAAATAAGTGAAATTTAGAGGGGCAAGAAGAGACAGTCCAGGGTCCATGTGAACAAGTTGTTTGTGGTTTCAGTTCTCCATGAAGGTTTACATTCCTCATCCTGTATTTTTAGGTGTTCTTGCAATAGACTCTAACCAAAGGTAATGTGGGCATGTTTTCTTGCAGGCATTGTGCAACTCAACCCCTATTGCTCTCTAACTTGTGTGTGCAAAGGTTCTGGTTGAAGTATGTAATAGCAATATAAAAACATACACATTGATAGGAACAGGCTAAATGATCATATTTCATCATCAATTGCAAGATAGCCTCCACTTCAGAGACATAGAGATTTGGATAAAATGGTCTCCAGTAGTTGGTCTCCACTGATTGTTTTAATAATAATAATAATAATAAAAAGGAAAAAAAAATCCCAAACCAAACCAAACCAAAGCCAATGCATCTCAGAACTGAATAATTAAGACATGGTGCATTCAAACAGTGAAATATTTTGTAGCTTGAACAGAGAAGGGGTACAAGATGGGGCTCCAGCCAAGACATTTCCTTCAGAACAGTGAGAGAAGAGCCCGGGAATCAGGTATACCCCAAGGTGTCACAAATGGAGTATATAGCAGTTTTTGAACAGTCTGTGCTTGAAATGAAAGTTTCATTCTAAGCTGGGTGGCAACGATACGGGTATATATTTTTAGCAATTTATTTTGTGTGTGTGCGTCTCAACATGCTGGAATACATTTTACTTTATGCAAGCCTACTAGGACCTTCTAGCTCTCTTTATAGCATACATGGTACCAGGGGTGGAACCAGGGCCAGCTGCACACAAAGAAAATGCTGTTCCTGCTTCTTTTCAATGCTCCTGCTCTTTGGGATACTTGGTATTAAGTGATAGTTTAAAATGATATAGTTTAAAATAGTAGTAATAATAGTTTAAAATAGTATAAATGAAGTTGAGGAAAACATCCACATGTTGGCTATTATTTCTAATTCTTTCAAAAGAATTTCATTATTCCAATAACCTGTATATGCACATACTAAAATGATGAACATCTACAGGTCTAAATGATTATTAAAAACTTTTCTCTTTTTGGAAGCTGGAGTGATAGCACAACAAGTAGGGCGTTTGCTTTGCACGCGGTGGACCCGGGTTCAATTCCCAGAATCCCATATGGTCCTCTGAGCACCGCCAGGAGTAATTCCTGAGTGTATGAGCCAGGAGTAACCCCTGTGCACTGCCGGTGTGACCCAAAAAGAAAAAAAATTTTTTTCTCTTTTTCTTGATATCTTATCCATTGACATTTACATTAGTCACAGATTTGTCTAGATTTAGATAAGGTCAAATTTACAAAGTGGGTATTTAATCCAGAAATGCAAGAATGATTCTAGATATATAAATCAACCAATGTAATATATGACATCAACAAAAGGACAGATGAAAATAAAAATCATGACTTCAATAGAGCAGTGAAGACTTTTGGTGGGATTTTATATCCATTTATGATTATTAAAAAATAAAATCTCAACAAAATAGATATATTGCCTATTTTAAGAACTATACCTCAACAGTAAAGATCAACTCTGACAAACTCACAAATAATATACTCAATGGTGGAAAGGAAAAGATTTTAAAGATAAGGCCCAAGACAAGATTGCCCACTCTCATCACTATTATTCAATATAATATAAAGAGTTCTAGTCAGATCACTCGGGTAAGAAAAGAAAGTAAGAGAGACCTAAATTGGTAAGAGAGACCATTTCCAGATAAAATAATATTATACACAGAATCCTAAATTTGACTAAAAAACTAGTGTAAGCAATAAATTAAAAATGACCATCTTACTCAAAGAATTTTATGTAGTCAGTGAAATCTTAACCAAATTTTCAAGGCATTCTTCAAAGACAAGAATAAATGTTACTGAAATTCCTATGGAAACCAGAGACCCAACACAGCCAAAGCAATCCTGAGACGAGAACAATGGGGGTAGCACTTTCCCCACTTCAAACCACATCAAAACTACAGTATTAAGAAAAAGGCTACTATTAGAGCAAAAATGAACACAAATCAGAGGAATATATTTGAGAGCCCGTAACTAAATCCTAACATATCTGGACAATTGTAATATGGAATATAATGAAGAAAATTCTCTTGAATAAATGATGATGGGAAAACTGGATAGTCACTGCCAAAGAATGAAATTGGATCACAATTTCACACCAAGCACAAAATTTAACTCAGAATAAAGACTTGGGTAATGGACTAAACCCTTAAAATCTATTGAAGGAAAGAAATAGCAAAATATATCAAGATAACTGGCTTCAGTAATATCTTTAGGAATCCAATTCCAAAGGCAAGAGGAACAAAAGCAAATATACAAATGAGATTCCATCACACTAAAAAGTTTTTGCCTAAAAGAAACTATTTTGAAAAGTTCAAACTAAGTTGAAAAGGCATCTACCTAAAAGAAAATATTCACACCTCATATATCTTAACAACAACAAAAAAATCAAGATACAAAAGGAACTCATGAAAGTCAACAACAAAATAATAAGCTACTCTATAAAAAATTGGAGAAGAGCTGAACAGACACCTCTGCCCCAGATGTCTAGAGATTTCTCAAGATATTTAAAGTAGATTCAGCAATTCCGTAGCTAGGTATCAGCCAAGGAACACAAAGATATATGCACAACTGTGCTCATTGCTGTGCTATTCACAATAGTCAAGATTTGGAAACGGGGCTGGAGTGATACCACAGCGGGTAGGGCATGTGCCTTGCATGCAGCCGACGGGGGTTTGATTCCCAGCATCCCATATGGTCCGCCAAGGACCATCAGGAGTAATTTCTGAGTGCATGAGGCAGAAGTAACCCCTGCACATTGCCGGGTATGACCCAAAAAGAAAAAAAAAATTGGAAACAATCCAAGGGCTCTAACAACAGGCACGTATTTAAATGTGATGTATTAACACAATGGAATACACTGCTATTAAGAAAAGATAAAAACTTGCCTTTTGCTACAACATGTAAGGAGGTGAAAGGGATTCTGTGGTGTTATGTTCCTGAAATACCACTTGCATGAGGCTTACAGAGAAACAGAGCCAGGGCACCAAGTCAAAGAAAACAAACCCTAAAACTGCAGAGGCAGAACCAGTAGAGCTGATAGGAGACGCTCCAGGGGAGAAAGTCCAGTGGAGATGGGGGAAGATACTAGTCTGTGAGTACCAGGTATGGTGTGGTCACATCACATTTCTACTTTTTGTTTTTTGGAGGACCATGCCCAGTAGTGCCCAGGTGCTCCTTCCCAACACAGTGCCTCTGCTGGTACCAGGGATCATACCCTGGGGTATGGCAGCATGTGCCCAAGCCCCTGGGGCCATTTCCCCTGCCAGCACAGCAGTTAGGACAGAGAAGGGACTAGCTGGAAAAGATCATTTTGAACAGGAACTGAGTGTTGAAAATAAGTAAACGGTAATACTTGATAACCTTTCACTTTTCATTAACTATATTGCAAAATATAAGGGTCAAGGGAAGAGAGAAAGGGGAAAAGGGGGGGGGGGAGAGAGAGAGAGAGAGAGAGAGAGAGAGAGAGAGAGAGAGAGAGAGAGAGAGAGTGCCTGCCACATAGGCAGGCTGATGGGGTGGGGGAGAGAAACAGAGAACATTGGTGGTGGGAAATGTACACTGGTGAAGGGATGGGTGTTGGAACATTAGTATGACTGAAACCCAACCATGAACAACTTTGTCACAGGGTATATCACTGTAATTCAATTTTAAAAAAGAATGCAGTCTTGTAAACCACTGTTACTGGAAACAAACAAAAAGAAAAAAAATAGGGGATGGTGGGGGGAGCCAAATCCACACAAAAAATTTTTGGCATTGTTTAAATAAAAACCTGCTACTTGGAAAATCTGCTGAATTTGAGGACAAATTCCCTAAACCTGGCATGACATGACAAGCAAAGTTTTGGAAAGAAGTAACTCAGAATTGTCCTAGTGGTGGAAAGTGCCTCATTTTCTCCTCGTTTTACAGAAGCTGCTCTCTCCTGTGCCCAGTGGGGAAATAATAACTAATTTATGGGGCTATGTAAAAATCAAACATCTTATTTATGACTTTATTAATGATTTTAAAGTTCGGGCCACACTCAGCGATGCTCCAGGGCTTGCTTCAAGTGTTGGGGGACCAGAAGGTGCCAGGAATCAAAGCAGGGTGTCCCCAAGGAAAGCAGCGTTCAAACTCCTCAAACTCTCCGCCCAAGGTCAGACTTTTCAAGGATGCCTCACGCAGCGTGGTCACCCAATAAAAGGTGATGGCTCTAAAGACTTGATAGGGTCCTGCACACTTCATCACTTTTCCCAGTTACCACTCGGCCTTGGACCAACTCCTTTCTTTCCAGTTAGGCTCAGATTACCAAATCAAGTGAGCCAAGGCCTTTGAGCATCTTACAACCAAACTAATCTACACGGTTCTTTTCTGTCCGGTTGATTAAATCTGCGATCGCTTTGTAGAATCGGGAACTCGGAGAGGTGCAGAGCCCGGCCCCAAGAGTCGGGCACTCAGGAGGCTCCGGGATTCCGGCACTCCCGAGCCTTGCAGATTTCCTGCCACAGAGGGTGGAGGGGCCACGGATCGCGCGGTCTTTCCCAGGACCTGGACTAGGAGAAACGCGGCCCCCGGCGCCGACTACTCACCAAAACGAAGTGCACCAGGGCATCATAGCAAAGCCAGGCGAGCGCCCCGCGGTCCGCCGCCCCCCGCCCGCGGCCCAGGAGCAGACCCAGCGCGGAGCCCGCGGCCAGCAGCGCGGTGGCCAGCAGCAGCGAGCTGCCCACCGAGGCCTCTTGCTCCAGGCCTGTGACCATGCTTCCAGCTCGCAGCAGGCACGCCGCACCCGAGCCCGACCCGGAGAGAGGTGGGCGGGGCTTCCGGGAGGGGCGGGGCCTGCGGGAGGGGCGGGGCCGAGTGCCGTCCAGTTCTCCCAGCCTCTCTCCTGCGGGGTGTTCCCTAGAGGCGGGACGATGCTCCTGACTCCGGCTACCTGGATCCAGCTTGAACCCAGAGCAAGCCTAGAGGACTCGTTTTGGGGCAAGGTTCAAAACCTTAAGCCTCAAAGGAAAGTTCAGAAGGAAATTTTTGCTGATGGATAGACAAAAGGTTCTTGCAGAAAACACGGGGTTTCAGACCCCCACTAGTCTTTTATTTGGTGATGGTGATCGCAGGGACGGAGTGCGCTCCGGGGGCCAGTTAATGACTCTGAGAATACTCGGATATTCAGCGAACTGGGCAGAGGACTCAATGTTGGGCCCCAAGATGTAGTGCCCTACCTGTGGTGCCAGGGGCCACCCGGGACGCTGGGGACTTAGGGGCGCATGTGATGAGGGTGTACACATAAGCCTCTGGCTGCTGAACTTCTTCCCAGTGCCCCTATCGTTACCCCATCCCTCAACTACCACACACACACACACACACACGCACACACACACACACACACACACACACCCTTGCTTCTTGCTTGCTTTTTATTTTTATTTATAAAGTCCAGTGTCTTGCTCTGATACTTTCCCCCGCTTAAACCCAGTAAAGAAACAGAAACTTGGGGAAAAGGGAGAATGAATGGGTCCTATCAGATTGGAACTGGAAGTTTTACCTACCTTGTTTTATCTTCACCAAGACTTTGTGTAAGAACATGGTGTTGTCCTATTATATAAACATGAAAACAGGCTCAGAGATATTAAAGAACTTGCCTGAGGATTTTCAGTGACTAGGGAAGGCCAGAAACCTTGATTAGTGTTTTTTGCTTTTGCATATTGCACTTTTAAAGTTTTATCCTACATTATCCCAGTCACTTTCTTTACATGTTGCCATAATCTGTGTTTGCTTTTTACACTCCTCTCCTCTCCAGTTGAAGATTTATATTCTAAGAAGAGAAAGTAGAGTAAGAAAGACAAGAGACTCGTACTGAACAAACCTTAGGTTTTCAATTTTGGTGAAATATAGGGTGCTCAGGTTAAATTTCAGATTAAAAGGATTATTTCTTTAGGTATACACTTACACTGAAATGTCAGTAGTGCACACATAGTAGAGGGGTAAAGGCACTTGCCTTGCATGAAGCTGATCTGGCACTACTGGGTGTGGTCCAAAATCAACAACAACAAAATTGTTTCCTGATCACATTGTTGATGTAAAAAATGGCATATTTTCCAACTGTAAAAAGGAAGGAAATTATCACATGCTACATACATCACAGATGAACTATGAGGAAATCATGAGGCTATTGTGTGGAATACACCTGTCATTAAAAAAAAAAGAACAACAACAACAAAAAAAAAACTGTGAACTCACTTCCATGAAGAATCTCAGGTAGTCAAATTCGTAGAGACAGAAAATACTGGCTATCAAGAGCTGGGGGATGAAGTAAGGGGAAGCTGTTTAATGGGAATTGTCTGGATTTTGTGAGATGAAAAAAGTCCCAGGGAGTGTTCCACAACAATGTTAATATTCTTATGCCACTGAGTTCTATATTAAAAGATGGTAGGTTTTTTTTTTTTTTTGGAGGGAGGTGGGGAAGCTGAGTCACACCTGATTGCTCTGGATTACCAGGGCTGTGCTTGAGGGACCATATGTGATGCTGGGGATCAAACTTGGGTCAGTTATGAGCAAGAAAGTGCCTTACTCACTGTACTCTTGTTGGACTGTACCCTAAGACAGTAAACTGGGGGGGTACACCTGATAGTGCTTAGGATTTAATCCTGGCTCAGTGCTCAGAATCACTCTTGGTGGTACTCAGGAGATCATATGTGATGCTGGGGATTGAACCCAGGTAAGCCATATGCAAGGCAAATGCTTTACCCTCTGTACTTTGTCTCTGACCCCTAAGAATACACATTTTGTTGTAGTCCGTTTTGTTTTGGCTCCTGAGTGAGCCACAGGCTACTCCTGGCTCAGTGCTTGGTTTCTTTGGGGCTCCTGCTTACAATATATGTACTTCAGTCTGCTGAGTGATCCCTGGATCCTATTATGTATTTATAATTTAAAAATCAGGGGAGGGGTATTAAACACAGATTTAAAAAATTCACCTTAGGGGCTGGAGCGATAGCACAGCAGGTAGGGCATTTGCCATGCATGCGGCCAGCCCAGGTTCAATTCCCAGCATCCCATATGGCCCTATGAGCACCGCCAGGAGTAATTCCTGAGTGCAGAGCCAGGAGTAAACCTTGTGCATTGTCAGGTGTGACACCCCCCCCAAAAAAAATTCACCTTACTCCCTATTATCTTTTAAAGATAGCAGTTAAACTAGATGAAATTACTTATGTATTGCTAATTTCTCTGGTTAGAATATATGCTCCACAAGGTCAGATGTCCAGCTTGTAGCCACATTCCCTGAGTTAGTTTGGCGTCTAACCACTTGCTCAGTTAAAAACTGCTAAAGGCTGGTATCGAGCTCAAGCTTTATAGGCTGGAGACCCAGGTTCGATTCCTGGCACCTGATGGTCCCCTTACCCCAAGGATCTCTAAGAGCAACCGAGTTTGGCTGTGAGATAGTCCTTAAGCACTAATAGGTGTGGCTCTTCAAAACACAACAAAAACCCCACTGCAAAAACCCTGCTGACTTAAGTATGGTCAGTCCTGCCTCTTGCATTCTGGATTCTTCCTGTATCTTAAAACACAACCCCTCTTCTATATTTGTCTTTCTCAGCTGGATTTTTCCACATCGCTTTTTATTATCTTCCTCCCTCCTTACCTTCAGAGCAAAATAAAATTCCACTTAAAATTTTTCATTTTACTGTGTTCATATTCTTTCCACTCTTCAGTCCTTCCTACGCTGCTTTCTACCCCATTACCACAGAGCCCTAATTCTCATTAAGGTGACTTGACCAGTAACCTCTGCATCATCATACTACAGGATAGTCCCATCCTCAACCTCTCAGCAGCAACTGCTGGGCACTGAAATCTTCCCTTCGATCGAGTCATTTCCTTGTTTCCTTTGCAAGCTCTTCTTCCCCTAAGTCACCGCTGAATACTGGGATTCCACAAACTCAGTCTCAGTAGGTGCTTTCATGCCAATTGTTGGATGTAGGGGGCTGGAGTGATAGCACAGCGGTAGGGCGTTTGCTTTGCACACGGCTGACCTGGGTTCGATTCCCAGCATTCCATATGGTTGCCTGAGTACTGGCAGGAGTAACTCCTGAGTGCAGAGCCAGGAGTAACCCCTGAGCATCGCTAGGTGTGATCCAAAAAGCAATAAAAATTTAAAAACCCCAGATGTTGGATGGAGGCAGTTTCGACCTTACTCTTAAGCTAATGAGCACCCAAAACAGAGGACTCCCGTTTCTAGCCGAGGCCTTTCATCCAAGCACCCAGGCCAGCACTTCCAACTCCTCTGTCAGCTACATGGATGTCTCCACACCTCCACACAATTAATCCTTAATGATTATTTCGCGCTGCTCTCTGAACAGAATCATTTATGTAACCTAATCAGGTGGGGTGTGGTCCCTACCGTATCCTCTGGTTTCTCTTTCACCATCTTTGCTCTATCTACCTACACAATAGGATTTTGAATTATGTGATTTATCTCAATGTTAGTGGCTAATTTTTCATCTTACCTCATTGAAAGGGGTAGAGCAACAGCACAGTGGGTAGGGCGTTTGCCTTGCACGCGGCTGACCCAGGTTCAATTCCTCCTTCCCTCTTGGAGAGCCCGTCAAGCTACTGAGAATATCTCGTCCAGACGGCAGAGCTTGGCAAGCTCTCTGTGGTGTATTCGATATGCCAAAAACAGTAACAAGTCTCACAATGAAGACATTATTGGTGCCCACTTGAGCATATCGATCAACGGGAGGATAGTGCTATAGTGCTACCTCATTGAAGAAAAAAAACATCGAACAGTTTTGCACTGAAATGACGTTGTTCAAAGACTTGCTTGTTAGATTGCTTCAGTCTTTATTTCCAAGAAACTTGATTGCATTAAGTTAGAAATTACTATACTTAAATGTTTATTTCATTGAATTTCCCATTTACCTTTATATGTACTGCTTTCCTGCTAGGAAGCTTTCCCAGGGGATTTGCCCATTAAACTTCTGCTTTTCCTTCATCATAATCAGCTGTGGAACTCTGGGAACACAGCTTTCTGCTTGATGAGATTCTTCACTTAGTACTTCTAAAGGGCTCATTCTAATAGCTGGCATGTGCAGACCTATTATCACCTTCCTAATGAGGTCAATTTCCTCCGTTATATAAAACATAGTTTTTCTGATATTTGTCATATCCTTACTTTTATTCCTATTACTACATGTGTGTTTGCTTAAGAATCTCGTGGGCTAACATAGTACCTAGCACGGGATATGGTATTTTAATAAAAATTCTTATTTATGCAAAACTGCAGAACTACAAGGCATCAAAAGGACACATACATATCACAGAATCTAACACTATGATAGTCTTGGCTGTCATATCAAAAAACTTTTGGTTTTTGGGCCATATCCAGCTGTGCTCAGGGCTTCCTCCTAGCTCTGCACTCAGGATTCACTCTTGATGGTGCTCCGGGGGACCACACGGGATGTGGGGGATTAAATTCGGGTTGGCTGGATGCAAGGCAGGACCTTGCCTGCTATAGTTTCTGGCCCCCAAATTCTTAAATTTAGGTTTAAAAAGTATGAATGCCTAAATACAGGGTCAAAAAGTTGATATCAAAGAAAGCTAAAGGGAGGCTGGAGCAAAAGCACAGCAGGTAGGGCGTTTGTCTTGCACACGGCCAATCCAGGTTCGATTCCCAGCATCCCATATGGTCCCCTGAGCACCGCCAGGACTAATTCCTGAATGCATGAGCCAGGAGTGACCCCTGTGCATCGCCAAGTGTGACCCAAAAAGAAAAAAAAAAGCAAGCTGAAGGGGCTGTTACTTTATCACAAATTAGGAAGCTGGTAAAATATCCACATACTTATTGCACTGGGTCCAGATGAAGGAATATTCGCATTCACTGTTAATCTGGAGACGAGTCACAACCACACTCGTATTCTCTGGGTCTTGGGACTGCCTGAAGCTGACTGGAACTAGGTCTAGGAATAACCTGATAAGCAGGAAGGCGGAAATGCATGGGCAGTTCAGCTTGATCTCTCTTCTATATGGGAATGACAGAAAATCTGAGTCTCATAAGTTCACTTATGAGTCACCTAGGAGCATTGGTTTTTATTCAACGGGAAGATAAACCTTGGTAAGAACTAAGGTTATTCAACAAAGCAGAACAGGCTTCCTGGGCTGGTGACTAATCATGTGCTTCTCCAACTCTTCTCTCACTCCTGCAGGACTCTTTCCATAAAACGGCCTGCTTCAAAAATATGATTCCAGTTAAAAATGTGTCCCTTATACTTTATTACCATACAACTCCTTTACTTACCAGCACATTCAAACTCTGCCTTGTGAAGAGGTACTTTGCTTGTCTTGTGGTTTTACATGTGACCTGGCATAGGGCCCCATTTATCAGGACCAGTTGAAATTAGATTTAAGCAGGTGGATTGGGCTGCAGTGATAGCACAGCAGGTAGGGTGTTTGCCTTACACACGGCTGACCCGGGTTTGATTCCTCTGTCCCTCTTGGAGAGCCTGGCAAGCTACTGGAAGTATCCGGCCCGCACGGCAGAGTCTGCCAAGATCCCTGTGGCGTAATTGATATGCCAAAAATAGTCACAAGTCTCACCATGGAGACGTTACTGGTGCCCGCTCGAGCAAATCGATGACCAACGGGAGGACAGTGCTACAGTGCAAGCAGGTGGATGATAATGTTCGTTAGGGCAAGGAAGAAGAAATCACCCACAAGGAAACCATACTTAATAGCATGGTTCGATCAGTTTCTTTGGTTTAAATAATTTAAAAATAAATTTCTAAGTGCCCTATTACGGCTGATCACTCCAACACTTCATAAGCATTTTTCAAATTTCGTTGTGATGTTCTGGTCCAACTTCAGCTTCCCAGGCCCAGAGAATATATGATCTCAACTAAGAATACCTAAGGGGGGGAAACCCACAACTAAACAGCTACAGGGCAGTATTGAGAAGATTGTGGGCAATCAATGCATATGATTATTTCACACGCCTTCCCTTTTTCTTAGGCAGAAGACACATTTAAGAAGGCAACTACTCCACATTCCAATTTTTAGCCTAAGTCCTTTGCAAAAAAATAATAAAGTGCATTTATGTGAAAATTTTCTTTAAAACTTTAGACAAATGAGTTATGGGTTCAACACAGAGAGCTCATCTTGGATTATATACATTTAGATTCATAGCTTAATATGCAAAAATATTATACTCCCTTTCTCCAGATCTAATTAAAATTCTCCAGTTTAACTAAGGTTAAAAGTCATACTCGGGGCTGGAGCAATAGCACAGCAGGTAGGGTGTTTGCCTTGCACGCGGCAGACCCGGGTTCAATTCCCAGCATCCCATATGGTCCCCTGAGCATCGCCAGGGGTGATTCCTGAGTGCAGAACCAGGAGTAACACCTGTGCGTCGCCAGGTATGACCCAAAAAACAAAAACAAAAAAAACAGTCATACTCATCTTTGCAGGAACACTAATGTTCATGGAGTTTCACTTGCAATAATCAAATTATTAACACTCTGAATTAAACTACTCTTCTGAAGGAAATTGTAGCAAGATTATTTTAGTGTATGATCATTATTTATTTACTTACACATTTTCTTTCAAAAGAATTTGAGGTGTCAGGGAGGTAGCACAAGGTGAAGTGTTTGCTTTGCATGCACCTGGCCCCAGTTTGATCCCTGACACTGATATGGTCCATGGAACACAGCCAGGGGTGATCCCTGAGCACAGAGCCAGGAGTAAACCCTGAGTACTACCAGGTGTGGCCCAGCCCCCTCCTCCCACGACCCCCCCAAGAAATAAGGCATGGAGAGAGAGAGAGTATAGGGGGTAAGGCATTTGCCTTATATGCAGCTGACCCTGTTAAGATTCCTGGCATTGCTGTGATCTTCCAACCACTGCCAGAAGAGTGATCCCTGAGCACAGAACCAGGAGTAAGCTCTGAGCACTTCGGGGTGTGGTTGGCCCAAACACCAAAAACTGAAAAATAATTTTAACTTGCGCTTGAAATAAAAATGGTTATAAACTCAAAGTCTGGCTGCTCCTTTGCCATCTGGATTAATCTAAGATTTATTTCAGAGCCACTACCTCTAAGAGGCTAAAACTTCCACGTTTACTTCAATGATATTCGATGGTTACTTATTTGTAGGAGTTAGATCTTACGTAAAGTTTTATCTTTGAAATCTGTTAACAAAAAAATCATCACACACTCTCCTCAAACGGCTTTTCTCCAAGATGTCATCTATAAGCCCGAGATGCAGAGAGAGGCTGGGGGATGTGACTCCAGGTCAAGGACACCCCCGGAAACTGGAACCACGAGGAGCCAGACAGGGCAAAGGCCCCCTCTCTCCACCTGAGACTGTCCTGCCACCATCGGGTACCACATGACTGGCCACCAGAACCAGGCAACTCGAAACTCCTACTGTTCAAAGTCACCTGGCTTGTAGTAGTTTGTTATTACAGTTTGTGAATTAATGTACAGAATTTGATTCTTCTCATTGGTCACAAAACGGTCGTCAATCTGTTATTGTTGCTGGTCATCCTGGTGTGTCAAGGTGGGATAGAATATTAAAAGACGATGAGAGCTGAGGCTGATAAGACTGCCACTATGGCTGATGCCAGCAAAGTCATTTCAAATTCACATTTAATTATGCATATAACAAAATTAGGGAGTTTTTTAGAAATAAGTTCTTCAATGTTTTATCATATTTGATAGCAGCTTTTTTTTTATTGGTTACAAAACCTAAGCCCATATACAAAATTAGGAACACATTTAGATGCCTCTTTTGAAAGAACGTTTTAGTCTTTTTTTAAACTGAGTTTAAAAAAAAAAATAAAAACAATGCAATTTTTTCCAACACTGTTTTGAAAACTTAAAAGTGCAGCGATATACTTCGTTTCCTTTATCTATGAAATGGTGCGGTTCCAATTCCAAACTGATAAGGTCACAACAAATTGAATCAAGCAAATGCATACATAAGTCTGCACTACTTGATGCTAATGTTTATGTATGTTAATTCGCACCTAAAACTCAAGAGGAAAATAGGAATCGATATAAGAAGAGGCCCAATTTAATCTCAATGTGTGCAAAATTTAAAAGGTAACTGTTGGTAAGTATGGAGAGTCCAGAGGAAACTAAACTGGAAGGGGGACAATTCACAATATCAAGAAGATTTGGACTTAAAGGGTTTCACCGAAGTTTGTGACCTTAGTAACTTTGACTTTGTTATTCCTACTTTGAGTGAACACCACACAGTTTGAGAAATTTAGACTACAGTGTCTGATACAGGATGCAGTTACCATATGAAGCTTTAACTCAAAACTTGGATTAAAAAAAAAGGCACAATGAACTTCAACTCAATTTTATGTGCACAAGAGTTGAAAAATCTGAGCCACCTTAAAGAGAAATTGATTCTAAAATTTATAAAACCTATAAATAATCAGAGGCCAAACCACTATATTAAAACAGATTCTCTAGCAAGTAAAAATCTTGCAGTTTAAACATACGCTTGTATCCACTTTAGATACAAGACAAAACTCACTCTTTAAAGTGGCTCTACCTTGGCAGATACATATATTTGTAATGAATGCACACCTGCTATGTGTTGTTGATCAGTGAAAACACCCTAGCTGATTTACAAAGCTCTGATGGCATCTGTCTCATCTTCCTCACAGTAAATACACCCCCCATCAGATAACTAAATTCGTTTAAATTTTTTATCCCGTTCACATCAATGCATTGGGAAACTATACCCAGTAAACAACAGCAACAAAGTCATTTCTGTGACAGCACAAATTATTCAGTTTGAAAATTTTCAAATTCATACTCTTTCATTAATAACTGGATCAGACAATTTACCAAAAATCAATGACTTTACATAGTAACACCAGATTTTGCAGAATTACTAAAATATCACTGCAAATCAGGTCTATGTTAAACACCTGCAGATTATTCCTCTACACAGATCCTTGTCTGAATCGTTTACTGTATGAATATGCTTTTAGAGTCGGATCTGAATTATCTTTCCCAATACTCAAAGAATGAAGTTTTATGACACTTCTAAATAGTTGCTGGTTTGTTGCCAACCACATTATCAAAAGCACTGGTTACTAAGTAAAAAATATTTTAAGACTAAATTACAGTAAACATGAAAGCTCCACAGTTTAAACCCAATATAAATCAACCATATCCAATTATCAATTTAAAACGAAAAATATTAACTCCTGAAAGCTGAAAGCAAGATTTTCGTGGTTTTTTTTTGTTTGTTTTGCTTTTTTAAAAAAACATCACCAATGGGTACTTTAGACCTTTTTGTTTCCTTATAGTCAGGGACTCTTGCTTTCAACTTAAACAGAAGTTCAAGTCCATAACAGGTTGCAGCTCAGGTAAAATACCATGCACAGCATTTGATTACTTCAAAACAGCAGGAACACACAGGCTGAAGTGAGTGGTCAAATAGGGCTTGCTGTTCTCAAAAATTAGGTATAATGGTGAAAGCATTACCATCCATAGCTAAAGTTCTTCCTCCAACCCTGGCTTCTGAGGCAGATAATAAACACATCAATTACTGGTAGATGAAGTACAGTTTTTTAAAAACTTATCTGTTGAATCAATAACCAAGTTTCTTTTTTTTTAAGTTTACTTTTTGTGTGATAGTTCCACCAATGAAAATCATTTGGCTTGTACTTTTAAAATCTATTCTTCCACATAAAGATATGAAAATATGTTTGTGGAGGATGATGATGGAGGCTCAGATCAGACTGCACCTCTTTAAAAAGTCTTCCAATGTGTATATGCTTCATCCCAAAGTGTCTTGATCCACAGCGCACCATTTTCCAAAGGAGTATCAAGTGGGCAGCTGACATGCCACCAACTATGGAATATTCTAATCTGAAGACTGCTGTTGTCAGCGTGTGGCACCAGGGAACGGGGGAAAGAGGGTAGTTGAGATCGTTAAGGAGAATTCTAAAACAGTTTAGGAAATCATGCATATGCATTTACAGTCCATGTGATAGTGACTTTTGGCAACTGCAAAGTGACTGAGACATGGCTTGCTTTAGAAGCATCGAAACGAAGAGGCATGTGTGTCTCGGAGCCTTTTGTTGCTGTTCTTGTCATTTGGTAGCCATCTGGTGGTGCTTCGTATTGAACGTGGGAAAGATGCTGCACTCAACTGAACTTAAAAATTAAACTCTTTTGTTTGAAGGTTGGCTGTCGGGTCAAAATTGTAAGTACCTCCTTGTGTGGCTTCAGGAATGAGGCTAGGATCTTCATCAATCTATAAAAAAGCAAGGGAGACTCTTATTACATGTTAATACACATTTGCTGCGTGCAGAGTTGGTCTCTTTTTCACAGGGGTGCTCGGGGCTGGGTGCTTAGCACTGCTCGGGTCCAGCACTGCTGGGGTCCCCACAGCTATCTGGGCCACGCTCTGGGGGCTCCGGTCTCTAGCCAGAAGTGCTCAGTGCAGTGGCAAGGACTGAGCACTAGGCTCTCAGGCAAAGCCTGTATGTAATTCCTTTATTTCTTCTTAAGAGAGAATTATAAATGACAACCGTAACTACTACCCAATATTAAGTAAATCAATACAACCATTAACAAGTGCCCAATTTTCTAGTTTCCGGTGTAAGATCAATCTGTTAAGATTTGACCTATCCGAACACACATCATTTCTGTAATGATTTTTCTTTTACGATCAATCATTTTCGATTTGTCCTCTCATTTAACAAATTACAAATCCAATAAGAACCTTATGGTTTGTTTTGGGGTCACATCCAGTGGTGCTCAGGGCCTACTCCTGGCAGTGCTTGGGAGACCACCTGGAGAGCCAAGGTTCAAACCTGGGCCGACTGCTTGCAAGGCAGGCATCCTACTCGCTATACTATCTGGCACCCCAACGAAAACTTTCGGAAAAACTTATAATAAAGTTTTACAGTACTTAGAACTGGATGGAAAACAATCATTGTGTTATTTAATTTAGCATTTTTTCCCCCTTAGTATGCCAAACAGTAACAACAAGTCTCACAATGGAGATGTTACTGGGCCTGCTCGAGCAAATCGATGAACAATGGGAGGACAGTGCTACAGTGCTACAGTGAAGCAAGGTAGGCTTTATTGACTGAAACTTGCTTAGAAAGATGTGAGAGGAGAGAAAGAGGGGAAACATGTTCCAGAGAGAGCACAGGTTTCTCCGGCATGGAAATATGCAGAGACAAGTGAGCGACTTACCTGTTCAAAGGAAAACACGGGCTTGAAGAGCAAGCCTGGATTTTTTTTTCAATAGTTGGAAAAGGGCTACCTTAATGGCTGTTATATTGAAAAACACTTTGGTCACAATAACACCAAAAAGAAGAAGTTTTATTAAACTTATATTTCATGCAGATTTTAATACACTTGCAGATACAGCATACTTTTATACTTACATCATCACCAGAGAAATACTGATCTATGATTTCAAACGCTAATTTATATATGTCTTCATTTTCATGTTGCTGTAAAACTTCGATTTTCTCCAAACCTGACAGAAGGACACAGAAAATAATTAAGCAGCTATAAACCTGGACCCTGCTGAATTTAATCATGGAAAACCCTAAGAACTCAGAGCATACTCCTGCTTTCCCCACAGATAGGGTGTTTAAAAAATAAATAAGAGGCCAGAGGTATGGCGCTTGCATTGCATATGGCCGACCCAGGTTCAATCCCTGGCATCCCACACGGTCTCCTGAGCACCACCAAGTGATTCTTGATTTAAGAGCCAGGAGTAGGCCCAGAGCATGGAGGGGATGGCCTAAAAGCAAAAAAAAAAAAAAAAAAAAAAAAAAAAAAAAAAAAGAAAAGAAAAGAAAAATGAAAAAAGAAACAGAATTTTAAATAAACCATCTTTAAAATAAACAGATAAGAACTTGAGCTGCTTTGGCTGGAGGACCACCCCCTAATAATTTCTTACTCTTTAGAAGCTTCTGAGGCACCTGGTCCCTAAGACAGGCAGTTTAAAAGGCACCAACACCCCACCTGACATCTGAGGAGGCCACGACACAGACATGTAAGGGACTGACTGCGGGCTGCGGGGGAAGTTAGCGACAAAGCCAATCTCCCTAGAGCTCCTTCACAAAGCATCCTGTTTCAAAGAGTAATTTCTACCTTAGTTATTGTTATTATTATATTGCTTTTAAATAACAAAAGAAAAATTTCAGGAAATATCATGATTAATTAGTATGAACCGAAGCTTTAAATTTGAGATAGTTTCTTTTAAAATGCAGACTGTAAATCATGAACAACTTTCTAACTGTGCATGTCATGGTGATTCAATTAAAAAAAAAAAGAGTGCTTATGTCTTACTGCCACAATGAATTTGAAAAAAATAATTTTTCAGAACATTAATGGTAGAGTCCTTTCTTTATATTCTCAACGTATTCATCCCATGCATTAGAGGCATAGGTCTATAAAGTTAAGTCCAAGACAGTCTTCCTTGAAATATCTTCTTTTGTTTTGTTTTTTGGGTGGGTCACATCCAGAGGTACTCAAGGGCTTACTTCTGGCCCTGTGACTAGCGGTCATCCCTGGTGGGTCATGGGTAGACCACATGTAAGGGAAGTGACTCCCTTAGAAATGGAAGTATTTCTGTAGTGCTTAGAAACAGAAGCACTATTTCTCCAGCTCCCTTGAAACATCTTTTTATAGCTAAGTTATTTTGAAACAGTGGATTTTTCTTCATACAAACCAGAAAAATGGATGAAAATATGCAAAGTGCTTTATAAAATCATAAAATATTCAGTTAATATATATATCATAATCACTAGTATTACTCCTACATAGAGTAGCAACTACAGTGATAGAAAGCTGAAGAATAATAATCTGTAACTCAAAATTTCTGAATTGAGTTTTTCTAAACCAGACAATGTTACTTTTAAGCTACTTTAAGAAGCTAGACATCTTTAAACCAGAACGATCACTGAATAGCACAAAGATCTGGACTTCATTTAGTTGTGCCTCTCTCTGTAGCTACATGATCATGAACAAAATTCCTTTACACTGTTAGAGTAATTTCTTCTTTATAATTGAAATTGTGTGAACTGACCACAGGTTCACTATGTAGATCCATGAATGCAGCATCCCAACCCTGTGTCTACAACTCACTGCACCCAACACCAAAATTCTAGTGCCATCCCCATATTTTACTCTGTCCTCATACAGCATGCAACGATGGAATCTTAAAATGGCAATCAAATTTCTAAAATGGCTTTGAAGTTGTTAACCTTTTCCAACAATACGGAAAAGTACTTCACAAAGTAAAGTCTGTCAAATTATATATAAAGCGCAACTGTAGCACTGTCCTCCCGTTGTTCATCGATTTTCTCCAGCAGGCACCAATAACGTCTCCATAGTAAGAGTTCTTGTTACTGCTTTTGGCATATTGAATACGTCATGGGCAGCTTGCCAGGCTTTGCCGTGTGGGCGGGATACTCTCGGTAGCTTGTCAGGCTCTCCAAGAGGGGCAGAGGTATCGAACCCAAGTCGGCCGCATGCAAGGCAAACGCCCTACCTGCTATGCTATTGCTCCAGTCCATAAAGCAATAACACGATTAAAAAAAAAAAAGCGTTCCACTGTTAGGATTTTGAAAAATACTGAATGCTTACAAGTTACTCTACTATAATAGTTCTCAGAGCATCTGATTTGCTCTAATGCACTTCAAGAGTACTTAGAAGTGAAAAAGCATGAGAATCTCTAGGAAGATTATGAAATGACATTCACAACTAATTTCTGCAAAGTGTCCACTAAAATTTTCTGGAACATTTCCTTGAAGATGCTAACTTTTTAGTAAGTTGTCTTTAAAGAAACTATTTCAGAGCTCTGGAGTTCCACCAATGTTCTTCAAATTACTCTTACCTCCACACTCTTCTATTATTTCAGCTATTGTGCTTGCTTCATCACCGGCCATTATGAGAATATTTTTCAGACCATCTAGAACCACCTGAACAACTTGAGAATCTTTCACTGATAGTAAATTACAGAATGGTGGTATTACATTCTGCTGTACAAGGTACTCAACCTAGACAAGAAAAAAAAGAAGCTACATAATTACCTTTCCTCTAAAAGAACACAAAACACATTGTTTTAAAGGGTTCAAAAACAATGAGCAACTCCTAACAATAAGAGAGTTGCAAACTTTCCAGTATTAAAAATCATACTAGTTAAATTTGCTGAACTCACTTGATCTTTTCTGCCGCTTATCGTTAAGTTGCTAATTGCCCAAGCAGCTTCTTTTTGTGTTCCAAAGTCCCCCTGAAAGTTAGAAAGATCATAAATAAATTCTTTTGAAAAGTCTTGGTTATATTAACAGGCGTGATAAGCTCATTGCTTAACTGACCTTAGCAAGCTGATGAATAATCATTGGGATTAATCCAGCATCAATTACAGCCTGAACTTGTTGCTGGTTGCCCGCTGTTATGTTAGAAAGAAACCACACTGCTTCCTATATTGAACAAAATAGAAGATACCTTTATTTAGAAAATTATATCCTTAAAAATATAAACATTGACATTTTATTTATTTATTTGGATTTTTGGCTCACACTAGGTGATATTCAGGGGTTAGTCCTAGCTCTGCACTCAGGAAATCATTCCCAACAGCACTCAGGGGACCATATGGAATGCCCAGGATTGAACCAGAGTCGGCCTCGTGCAAGACAAACGCCTTCCGCGCTGTGCTATCCCTTTGGCCCCAACATTCACATTTTAATGTTTTGATACATATTAATGAAATCTTCTGAGTTGCATTAAGAATATTATATCTAAAAAAAAGATCCTTACTCATGGAGCTTACATTTTTGATGCACTAGCTCTCTCTGAAAGCATTTCTCCCTGAGGCAGAACTATATATATACACATATATATACATACACACACATAGGCACGTGTGTGCGCACGCACACACACACACACTAACATTGCAACCTTGACGAATTTATAAGTCACAAATAAACACGTCTGCTTTGATTTTAATGTTAAGTACATACTATGTGACATCTCCAAATGAATTAGAAACTCATTTTAGTAATCAGTTGTGCCACGATGTTAACAGTCAGTGGATGGGTATTTTAGAATGTGTGTGGTCATGTGATCACTGAAGTATGGTTTAAGTTTTTTATAGGTTTGAACAATTTCAAACTAAAATGTTGAGGGGAAAAAATCCTAGTACGTAACTTTAACTTCAGGGTCACATGATGATACCAAGATGCAAAGAACATAAATACTCATAGTGAGAAATTCCTGAAGCAACTGACTGTCTGCTGCGATGAACAGGAGTCACAGGTACCCTTTCCTTTCTCACCTAAAGCACATCGCCAGATCCTATGCCCATGCTTCTCTCTCTCTCTGCTCTTTCTGTCTGACTGCCTCACTTTCCAGGCTGCTTACAATTACGGGATACAGTTAGCTGTAAAAATCACCTATATTATTACATTTTCTACAATAAAAATAACCGGCTCAGAATATGAAAGGCTCTAGGCTCTTTGCCTTCATCTGAACTAATGTTGCTATCATGTTACTTCTGACAACATACTGTCCCCTAAGAATCCAACTGTCAAATTATAACTCAAGCAACTATACAAATACAGCTAGACACAGAAGAAAGTGTCAGATTCTGCCAGCCTGGGAGATTGTGGCGTTTCAACATAATAAAACTGCATTAAATTAAATGCATACAAAATCATGAGATATCACATCTACCAAGTGGCCACAATAAAAATGACAAAAGAGGAATTAGAGCATAGAAATGCTGTTGCTGTTATGGGAAGCAGTTTGGTAGTTCCTCAAAACACTAAACACAGAATCACCACAAGACCCAGTAATTCTACTTCTTCTAGATATATAGCCCAAAGAATTCAAAGCAAAAACTTAAGCAGACACTTGTACGGCAATATGCATAGCAGCATTCCTTAAAACAACCCAAATGCGAGGCTGGAGCGATAGCACAGCGGGTAGGGTGTTTGCCTTGCATGCGGCTGACCTGGATTCCCTACATCCCATGTGGTCCCCTGAACACCGCCAGGGATAATTCCTGAGTGCAGAACCAGGAGTAACCCCTGTGCATCGCCAGGTGTGACCCAAAAAAGCAAAAAAAAAAAAAAAAAAAAAAAAACAAAAAAAAAAACACAAAAAACCAATCCAACTCTGCATCTGAGATGACCAGATAAACAAACTGGTATAAATGGAATATTTAACTGAAAATGGGATGAAGTTCTGAGATGATCTATATTCTTAGGGAGGTTACATTATAATCTATTTGCCTCTCAAAGATACCTGGGTTTCCTGGCAATCATAAACCTTTTTTTAAATTCAGTTTTGTTGATTTTGAAGAACATCACAATCAAACAAGTAAGAATAGAAATACAGGAGGAGTCGACAGTAAGATGAACAGAGAAAGCAATGCTTTCTGAATGTATGACGACTCACCTTGTTTATCTTCTCCTTAGGGTGCGACAAGAGGTTCGGGAAGTGAGACAGGACATCACAGTTGAGAACCACCTGGGTCTGCTCGTCCGTGCCCGTCACGATGTTGCCCACTGCTCTGAGTGCTGCCGTCTGCGTGAGGGTAAAATGTTTTCCATAAAATTACTTGTTACTAATGAAACTATAGTTTCCATAATCAAGAGAAATACAGAACTGCAAGAGGTGAAAAAGTGTCATTTATTCACATAAAACGTTAGAATGGAGAAGCAAACTTTGGGTCTTCATAGTCTCACAAGAAACAAAATCTACATGAAAAAGTGGAAATCGCTGGAAAAAGATTTTAAGACTAAAAATAAAACATGTAAGGGCCCACATTTCACAAGTATTTTTATCAATTACTAAATAGGCTTCACAGAAAGATTGTAAGAAAGCAGAATGGGCACACAAAAATGGAGAGAATTAGTTCTGGTAGGCAACTAGTAAGAGTGAAGAGAGGGGCGACACAATTTCCGGGGGCCTAAGTCCAATCTCATCACTTCATGAGCTCCCCCTCATGCCTACCTCAGCCCCCTCAGCACCCCAAGTGCAGCCTGGCGGTCCTCAACACTGCCTCGCCATCCACTGCCCCGTCAAATCAAGCGTCCCCCCGTGAATGCCCCCAGCCAGTCTCACCACCGTACCTGGAACTGCTCAGGGCGGCCTGACTAGAGAAAGGGAGGAGCATCTGGGAGAGATGCTGGAGGCAAGAAAAGGAGTCTCGACCTCAGTCAGCCGTAGGAAAATACAAATCTGAGGACTGAGTTCAAGGGGCAAGATTTTGGAACGTGGGAAAAATGAAAAGAGAGATCGAAGTTTCTAGCTCAGACTATGCTGCCGGCAGAAAGGGGATATACCGGAAGAACAAGAGGACTTTCCCAAACACATTTCACCCTGACTGACATGACACTGGGGTTCTGGGAAGAGGGCTGAGGGGCATGTCTGAGTGCTCGGGACCAAGGCTGAAAACCAGAGAAGAACAGGGTGCAGTAACAAGCCAAAAATCAACAAAATCATATTCAGCAGAACAGCAGGAGAAATACAGAAGACATTTGCACAGAACAAAAGCTAGACAGCTTACCTGGGTCCTACAAAGAGTTACACGTGAGAACAATTAGCAGACACTCACTTGAACTTTCACTTCCTGGTGGCTCAGGAGGGGCACAAGAAATGGCACAACTCCGGAATCAATGACCATCTGGATCTGCTCGTTACCGCCATCTGTCAGGTAGGACAGGGCCCAAACAGTATCTACAAGAATCTACAGGAAATAAAAAACAGTTGCAGCCCCATGTATTTGCCTGGATGCACACCGCCAGAGTGGCGACATCCATTGTGACTGTAGGTTTCAGTCTGGTAGCAAAGATTTGGTGATCTGACCAACCTGTTAAAAAATAATTTGTTTTTAAAAAACTGGTTAGGGGGCATACCTGGTGGTAGTCAGGGGCCATTCCTGGAGGGCTTGGGGAACAACTGTGGCACTGGGAATCAAACCCGAGTTAGCTGTGTGCAAGGCACGCTCCATGCTCCCTGTACAACTTCTCTGGCCCAACAAGAAAATAAACTCAGAATGACAGGAAATATCTAAGCTGCTTCAAGTTTAGATGAGACCAAATGGATGTTTTCAAATGTTTAGCAATAGAATTTTTCATATTACTAAACAGACAAAAGAATTGACTCAGCATTTTAAACTTTGGCAAAAATATTATTTCGAAATCCTTAAAAAATGTCCCCAGCTGAAGAGCTTTGTATATTAGTTATTCCTTATTTGCCTATTCAATTTTGCAGAAAAAGTTAACAAAAAAACCCAAACCAATAGGCTCATCTCACACATGAGTGAAATCCCGTGGAATCCAGGTAAGGCGGAACTTTGTGACCCTGGACTCTGGGCTCAATGGGACGCAGGAGCAGAGATCCTCTGCCCGGTTTCCCCAGTCTCTGGCAACCCAGGGTTCACACCCATAAGTCACCTCCTGCCGGCACCAGATAACCTCATTGGCCACCCTCCAGAACTCATGACTACTTCTCCCAGAAGGGAGCATAAATGAGGCCCCTATAGCCATGCCACTGGACTCTGTACCAGGCTGTTTTCATTTGGGGTACCCCAGAGGGGGGCAGGTGGGGGACCTCCCTGTCCCATGGGACCCAGCCCCAGCAACTGACCTCCACTACCCAACTTCTGCCACGTTCCAGGCCGCTTTCCACATGGTTGGGCCAAGCTTCACATATATTCCTTCACGTATATTCACATAGTGAATTTATTCCTGGACCTTTTGTGGCTGCGCAACACATCATAAGACACTCCCTACCTACTTTCCATAATCACCACATCATATTTAATGGGTTTCAGACAGTAGGCAACAAATCATAGAGGGAAATACATATATACATGCATATATACATATTTTCAGACATATATACCAAAGCTCACATCAACCAAACCATAACACGTTAGTGATAGCCTATAGGATGTCTTAATGACTCCTGCCAAAAGAGAACAATCTTCACACTGTTTTCTATATGAACACTTTTTTGTAAGCATGTCCAGCAGTTCTTTATAACAGACAACACAAAATATATTCTTTTGTTTATGTGTTTTGGGACAGGGCTTGGGGCTTGGGATGGAAACATCCCAAATTTGGTGGTGGGAAGGTGTAATGGTAGTGGGATTGGTGTTTGAATATTGAATGTAATAAAAAAAAAAATGAAATAAAAAAAGTGAAGTAACTTACAAAAAAATTTTAAAAAATAGGCTCAGGTTTGATGACTCATTCAAGTCGAAGAACTTCTAAATAACTTTTTCTGATATCTTCAGAACAAAGCAGGCACTGGTTTATGCAACTGAGATCCAGAGATATCCTTGTGAGGTTATTCAAATGAAATAAACTTGTTTGCACTAAAATAATAGCAGCCTCCTAAATTCAAACCTCTCCAAGTATCTTTCCAAAAAGTATACAGACAACTTAAGAAAAACAAAACAACATATAACCCATACCTTCAGCATCAAAAAATTTTAGATTAAACATAAAAAATATGAAGTCTAGCTTTTATTTGGTTCCCCTGCCCCAGTCAAAAGTTTCAGACCCGAGGGGAGTGACGAACTAAAAGGGATTATTTTCCTAAAAATTGTCATTAGGACATCATAGTTTACAACAGCTTTAATATTTATGTTCGAGACAGTCAATGTTACTGCATCACCCCACCACCATGAGTAGGTCCCTTCTCATCCAGCCCCTCCCAACACACCCCAACTGGCCTCAATTTCTTAGTCAAAGGGTTTATTGTCACTGGCCCATGTGTGTTGTATCCTTCTACATCCTTCCCTTTTTAAAATTAAGATCACACCTTACTAAAATTACTCCACATTAATGGGACAGATAACACAGAAGGTAGAGCCTTTGCCTTGCACGCGGCCCACCTGGGTTCAATTCCTCCGCCCCACTCAGAGAGCCCAGAAAGTTACCAAGAGTATCCCACCCGAAGGGCAGAACTTGGCAAACTCCCCGCAGCGTATTCTATATGCCAAAAACAGCAAGTTTCACAATGGAGACGTTACTGGAGCCCGCTCGAGCAAATTAATGAACAACGGGAGGACAGTGCTACAGTCCTACAGTGGGACAGTGCCCATATTACCTGAAAAGTCTACAACAGTTACCATCTGCCCTATTCACAAATTTATCCGTACTGCTTTAAGACCTTCACTTAACTGAGAGAGCTCTTGACTGAAGAAACAATTCATTGTGGATCAAAAACAAGGGCAAGGGTGCAGGTAAGAGCAGAATAGTAATCTATTTTGATGTATGGAAAAATGGGAATAATGCAATGTCAAAAATGGGCAAAGAGAAGCCATACCATCCCCCATCCCAGCACACATACAGAAGGCTGCCCTGACTCCGGCTGACAGCGTGCACTGTGCCTGGAGCAAAGCCTGAGGTCTGTCCAGTCTGGCAGGATTAAGATTTAAACTGCAATTAAAGCTCCAACAACCAGATAAATAGGCTACCACCGAAAGTAGCACATCACAGCAAGAACCAAGCAACTCAACTGAGAAGAGTCAACAAATGCCAACACCAAGAGCACAAGGACATTAGGATTTTTGGACTAAGGGTAACAGAACAAATATTTCAATGAGCACTAGAAACCTGCTTGGAACAAATGCTTTCCACAGCCATCATTTATTTTATTTAAATAATTTTTTATTAATGAA
This sequence comes from Sorex fumeus, assembly GCF_029834395.1. Lineage (NCBI taxonomy): Eukaryota > Metazoa > Chordata > Mammalia > Eulipotyphla > Soricidae > Sorex > Sorex fumeus. Next base: position 14,639,874 of record NW_026606152.1, read on the forward strand.
TCACACCGTGAGGTACAATTACTGACTAATAAACTTTCTTGCTTGGGCTTCAGTCAGACAATGATCGAGTACCCATCCCTCCACCAGTGCCCATTCTCCATCACCAATGATCTCAGTATCCCTCCCACTACCCCCACCCATCCCCCCACCCCACCCTGCCTCTATCCTTTTGTGCTTTCGCTTTCTCTCTCTCTCTCTCTCTCTCTCTCTCTCTCTCTCTCTCTCTCTCTCTCTCTCTCTCTCTCTCTCTCTCCTTTTGGGTGTTGTGGTTTGCAATAGAGGTATTAAACCATCACTTATTTTTTTTCTTTTCTGGGGTCACAATCGATGTTGCACAGGGGTTACTCCTGGCTCATGCACTCAGGAATTACTCCTGGTAGTACTCAGGGGACCATATGGGCTGCTGGGAATCTAACCCGGGCTCGTCATGTGTAAGGCAAGTGCCCTATCTGCTGAGCTATTGCTCCAGCCCCCCATCACTTATTTTTTAAAAAATGTTATTCTATTATTTGTCTCACTCTCCCACCCCTTAACCATAGTTCTAGTATCAATGCCCACTCTTGTCTTTTTATTCTAGTGATCAAATTTATACTTTATACATGATTCATACAATATTTCTCTTTCCTTCTTTTATTTTACTTTGGACTGAGTCCTTCAAGTTTCTTTTTTTCTTGTGAACAGCAAACTCTCATTTTTTTGAATAGCTGCATAATACTTCACTCTATGCTCTATTCATTTGATCACCTTCCAATGGGCACTTCAATTGATTTTTGGCTGGGGTTTTAGTCTGAGGGAATCTAACTCTACCTTGAGTGATTAAATTTTTATCATATGAATGATAAGCAAATATGTTTTCTCATTCAGCATACTGGGCTGGAGCGATAGCACAGCGGGTAAGGCATTTGCCTTGCACGCAGCCAACACGGCCGACCCGAGTTCGATTCCTCCGCCCCTCTCGGAGAGCCCGGCAAGCTACCGAGAGTATCTCGCCCGCACGGCAGAGCCTGGCAAGCTCCCCGTGACGGATTCGATATGCCAAACACAGTAACAACAAGTCTCATGATGGAGATGTTACTGGGCCCACTGAGCAAAAATCGATGAATAACAGGAGTACCGTGACCGTGACTGTGATTCAGCATCTGAATAGACACTTCTCGAGAGAGGGTCAAGATCTTCAGTGATCATCATTTTAATTTTAGAAATATCATTAAAGGGGTTGGAAAAACAGTACAGCAGGTAGGACACTTGCCTGGTAGGTAGGCGACCCAGGTTCAATTCCTGGAACCCCATTTGGTCTTCAGAGCCCTGCCAGGAGTGAGTGATCCCTGAGACCAGCCCCAAGAGTAAAATCCCACACACCGCTGGGTATGGCCCAAACCCTCCCCCACCACAAAATATATTAGTAAATGTTATAATAGATTTAAGCAAAATATCATATAAATATTTCCACAGGCAAAGAAAAAGTCAATATTTATTCTTGATAACCTAAAAATGGATTTTATAAATATTTCTCACCATAACAGCTATAACTCAGAAAAATAGCTAGAGCCGATGAAGATTAAATACTTGATTACATAAAAGAAAAATTCTGCATAGCCTAAGACAAGCATAGCCATTGACTCAAGACAAGTAGGAAAATACTTGAAATATGTCACAAATGAACAATTATGAACCAGCTATTTGCAAAGATATAAAAATGACCACCAAGTATGATTATTTTAAATTCCACTAATTAAAAACAAGACAAGAAGTAAAGGAGATAGTTTCTTACAGAATGGAAATAACTGAAAACAGAGCAATACATTCTATTAGCAAGGCTAGGGACAACTTATGTTTGTACACAGCTTCTGGGGCAGGCAAAATGGCAAAACCTCTGAGAAAAAAATTTATCAGGGCACAAAAAAAAAAAAGTAAAGCATTTACTCTTCAATTCTCTTCTTATTTTCTTTGGGCTTCCCAGCAGTGCTAGGGGTCACCCAGGCTATCACCAGTGTTGTTCAGAAGGCAAAGTGACGGCAGCAGAAAGCTCAGGACCTGGGCCTGGGCGAGCCAGGCGTGCGCTACGGTGGGGACTATCTCTCCAGTCCAATGTGGGTTCTCTGACTCACAATCCTACTTCTAGGAATTACTAGAATATGTTATCTCCAATGATATGAAAACAAAAACAATCATTCACTGTTATGCTATTTATATAATTTGCAAAAGAAAAAAAATAATGGAAACTGCTTAAATGCCTCTCCCTAACAATGGTGCTAGAGACAACTGCGTCCACAGGACTGAATGCTGCGAGCCAGCTGCCGGCACCGCACCCTGGAACGCTTTGGGAGGTGGTGAATGAAACGCACTTGCTTCGTGAGTGGGTCTCTGCTATTTAAGAGTGCCGTCATTTTTCCAGCCAAAATATGTTACTATCGATTAATGAAGTATTTTTTTAAAACTGAGATCAGTTGTTTTTTAAAACAGAATTTCAAAAGGATTTCAAAAGACTAGCTGAGAAAAGGTAAACTTAGAATGAGGTCAGAAGGTCCCTTTCTTTTAATTTTGTTTTCTAACATAATGAGCTGTCCATTGTCCACTGTCCTCCCATTGTTCATCGATTTGCTTAAGCCGGCCCAGTACTTCATTAAAATTTTTATTTAAAGAAACTTAAAAAATTTTGAAATTTACAGCATGAGATTCTGGGGCCATTCTAGTTTTCTCTGCTTCCATCAATGTCTACTTTCCTTATCTCCATTATCAAGTCCACAGTTACTCAGTATCTTCAATGTTTGCAAATGTTTTTTTTAATGCAGGAGTATTCTTATTTATTCAGACATTGATTAGGCTGACTGAATTGGGCATGAGCTCTACCTTACTTTTTTTTTTCCTTTTTAGAAATTTATTTATTGAATCACCTTGGGAGCAGTTACAAAGCTTTTGGGTTTAAGTCTTGGTCATACAGTGATGAAACACTCATCCCTTCACCAGTGCCCATTTTCCACCACCAAAACCCCGAGTATACCGTCCCCCCATCCCACACCCTCCCCCTACCTGTGGGGCATATGATTTCCACATTACTCTCTCTCTACTTTGATCACATTCAATATTTCAACACCAGACCCACCATTATTATTTGGGATTTTACCCCAATACTCAGATTTGCCGAAAACGCAACCATAGACAATTTGTTTTCTATTGCTGATTATAAATAACATATGATGTTACACAGCCTCAATAGTGGCCACACAATTTTGGAATTCCAAAAATTTAACAATTAAATCTGGAGGGATTTCTGCAAAAGACTGCTGTGTTCTGAGATTTGTTCCTGAGTCTCTGGGATTATGGCCATTAAGCAGCTTGGTCAGGAGCCAGAGAGGCCGTTTGTGGGCAGCGACCCGGGATCTCACTGGGGCAGGGAGGAAAGGGCCGGGTCCACCCCCATCCCGTGAGGCTCTGAGTGTCTTGTCACTGCGGACCCAAACCTGACTGTCCAATGGCCTCTGGAGGATGGCGGCCACTTGAGCTGCCAGGGGGAACAGGCCAAGGCACGAAACCTATTCCCACCTGGGGTGGCCCGGTGCCAGTAACCTACTGCAGGGAACTGGAGGTATTTCTGCCAAAAGCCGTTGGGTTTCGAGATTTGTTTCTGAGTCTCTGGGATCGTGGCCATTAAGCAGCTTGATCAGGAGCCAGAGAGGCCGTTCATGGGTGGCAACTCAGGGTCTCGTTGGGGCGTGGAGGAAAAGGCTGGCTCCACCCCATCACACGAGGCCCAGCCTGTCTCGTCACTGTGGGCCCAAATCTGACTGTCCAATGGCCTCTCGAGGATGGCAGCCACCAGGCCGCCAGGGGGAACAGACCAAGGCACGAAACCTATTCCCTCCTGGGGTGGCCTGGCGCCAGTAACCTACTGCAGGGACCGGGCGCATTTCTGCCAAAAGCTGCTGCGTTCTGAGATTTGTTTCTGAGTCTCTTGGATCATGGCTGTTAAGCAGCTTGACCAGGAGCCAGAGAGGCCAATTATGGGTGGCGACTTGGGAAATGTTTACAATTTTTTTTAACTTGGTGCCATTTTCTCATCTGAGTTGCTTCAACTATTTTACATTTTCTTTTTTTCTTTGTTTTCCCCACTTCTTGAGCTAATTCCTTTTTTCTTTCAAAAAAATGCCATTTTTTTTCCCTTTCCTTCATGCATTTCAAATGCATGAAGATTGCTACAAACCTCATCTCTTGATACTCTACAGAGTATCAAGAGATGAGGCAAATACAGGCAAAATACTCATCAATGTTTTGAACTATGTTTTGGAAAATTGCTATCACATGAATTAAAAGAAAATCTCTAGTAATCTACCTGTCTTCCAACAAGAATATGCTCAGTTCGAAGAACTCCACTCATTTTTATCACCATTACCAGTAAATATGCTAACAAAAAAGGACCCATCAGACCTCCATTACTGAGAACCACTGCTAATACGTATAACATTTCCTAGAAAGTTATTCGTGGAATGTTCATTTCACACATGCTTTAGCAACAACTAGAGTGGAACCAAAGATACTGTGTTTATTTGTCTTTAAACAGTAGGTTTGGAGTGCTCAAATCCTGCATATTCTAAACAAAGATTGGCCTTTGATCAGCTGCTATGTGATAAACTCTGACTTCTTGTATTATGCAGCATATAAACCTGAGACTCTGGGCTGTGACACAGGGTTCATGCTTATCATGTGAATTTGCAAGGAACATTTATTTTTCTGTGCACTGGGCCTCTGCTTTGGTTCAGACATGCTGTAGTGTGCCTACAACAGGTTGGATTCTGAGCAGGCTCTCTATTCCTATGGCTGACCACCAATTAAAAACTCACGGACACCCAGATTCTGGAGCTTCCTTGCTGACAATACTTCAAAGCTGCAGACCTGGCAGTGGGAGAATACATTACAATTGGGGAAGCTCACTTCTGTTTTCTCCTAAACCACCTTTTGTAACTTCTGTCATTACTGATTTTTAATTTGCTTCTTGTTGCTATAATACACTATTGACATGTAACAGTTTTCTGCAATTCCTTCCGGTGAGTCAGAGAGTTTGAGGGTGTCTGAGAAACTTGGCAACACCTACCTTAAGTGTCACTAACAATCAAGTTTTTGCAGATAGTCAATCTGCTACAACCAATTCATTTTATCTGTATTAGCAGTGAAATAAGCTAGATTTGTACAAAATGTTGTATATAAAATTGTCTTGGCTTGTCGAGCCATGTATGAATAACTTCGAAAGAGCAGAAAAACCAATGCTGCAGAACAACTGCATTTGGAAGGAGCAAAATAGCAAGAAAGTGAATAAACACAAATCTGAAACCAACCAGATTTCTTTTAGTCCTTGGGGTCAATATTTAGTCTCCCTTCGTTAGATACATCACTTAGTTCCATAAACCACCTAATTAATTCCACATGCAGTCCAGCTTCTCCAGCACTCTCACTTCCGCTATTTTGTACCTCTTCACAGTGTTATTATTTTCTTTTGTATTATCTTGTAAAATGCAAGTCAAAAAGCTTGATATTACCCCTCACTCCTCTCACCAGCTACAAATACATCAAAACCAATAAATTTATCATCACACATTTCTCTTCTTCCTCCCGCCTCTTTTTCTTAGTATTCTTAATGTTTAATTAAGAATAATTGAACATTGTACTGCCCCTACTTTTCTCTCATCCACACCACAAAAATCACCACCTCTGTCTTCCTACTTCCAATTTGTCCTATATCTGTTATACTCCACTTAGTTACCAATCCTAAATACACAACAGATCATTATTCTTTGGTTCCCTATCCACTTTATAAAAAGAATACACGGTTCTTAAGGAGATATGATGCATGCATATACAAGTTATCTTAATATGATATTTAAAATCTCTGTGTGAGCAACAATCTGGCAAGTATCTGCCTTTTGGCCCTTACATTCTTTGTTTTATAACTCATGCTTTCTCCTTAAAAATAAAAAATAAAGAAAAAGAAAAGTCCTTTGCTGCAACTATTCAAATGCACAGAATTAGAGGTTGGGCTCTTTTCCTAAATCTTCCTCAATCTTGTTATTTTCAACAGTCCCTTAAAAACAAATATACCCTGAATATGCCCTGTATTTCTTCTGGGGGTGTTGCAATGGGAGAACAAGTGAATCAGATTGAATGTGCACCTGTCCTATAATAAATTCACCATCTTCCTCTTTCAGTTTCATCTTTTTGCATTATTTCTTCTGACGATTCAAGACATTACTAAACATTCAGATTGTTAAATTAGAATCCAAACAAATTTTTTCCTTCTTCTCTTCTGAACCTTTCCTCTCCAAGTTCTATTCACTTTATATCTCAAACTTCAAAAATGTGCTCCTCAGGTAGGGAGAGGGCATAGGATGGGAGTATACTGGGGTTTTGGGGGGTAGAGAATGGGCACTGGTGAAGGTACGGGTGTTTCATTGTATGACCGAGACTTAAACCCGAGAGCTTTGGAATTGCTCTCATGGTGATTCAATAAATAAAATTATAAAAAATGGGGGAAAAAAAGTGCTTCTACTCATTCCTGTTATCACTGCTCTGGTCTATACCTTCATCAGCTTCCCTAAACCTACTACAATTGCAAAACAGGCCTACCTACAATCAAACCGTCCTCATTCCAAACCCTCCATACTGTTTCTAAGTTATGTCTTATACAGTTACCTGTAGGATAACATTGGTTCATCCTTTCTCCTCTGTCCTTTTCCCTTCTCAGCAGGGAGCTGCTTAGGTTTACTGAGATATACCCATCAAAGTGCTCCTGAGACAACCCCATTCCTCTCTGCTTATCTTTAATTTCTCCTTTGCGCTCTGCTTCCTCTAATTGTTTATCACTTATCCCCAAATCAGACCCTCTAAACTGTAACGTCAGATTCTTCTAGGACTCTGGATTTTGTATATACAAATGAAATATTGCTTTTCTCTTTTATGTCCTTTGCATAATTTAGAGCAATGTCCTTTTTGTACAGACACAGGAAGACAGTTAATGCTATGTTCTTGTAACCTGGGAGTTAACTGATTCTGAATAATATTTACTCCTGGGCACCCATCATAATTACTTGACTCAGGCTTCAGTTGCTGTAGTTCCTAACACCCACAAAAGGGAGTTCCTGCCGTGGAGCAGGGATGGACTTGCGGTGAGTGGCAAAGCTACGGTGGCATCAAAATGGAAGTCTAGAAAGCACAAAAGCCGTCTTGATGCAAACTGTTATGACTTAAGAGACAGGACCCCCCATAGGAAAGGATGAGCTGAACTGGTCAGAGAACTCAGTCTGGGATACACAGTGAAATGTCCCCAGGAGAACCACCCTTTAAGTTTAATATATCTCTGATGGTACCCATAAAAATGACTAAAAATATTATTAAGAAGTAAATTTAATGCGGCCTCATAGGATGGGGGTCGAAACCGGCACGTCCTTGTTGCCCTGCTGAGACCACAAGTTGCCCCCCTATGAGCGGCTCTCCGGCACGGCCATGGACCCAGAGGCACACAAACCAATCTCGGAACTATTCAGCTTTTAGCAGAAATCCCTCCAGACATCCTATGGTCTTCATAACAGCAACAGAAAACAAATTATTTCATGAAGCCTTTTCAGCAGGTTTGTTTGTTGGGGGAAACTTCCACATAATAATGTTGCATCTTTTGTCGAAATAATGAATGTAATCAAAGTAGAGAGAGAGTCAAGTGGAAATCATCTGCCTCACAGGCACTGGGAGGGGTGGCATGGGGGTTTTTGGTGGTGGAAAATATGCACTGGTGAAGGGATGGGTGTTTGATCATTGTATGACCGAAACTTAAACCTGAAAGCTTTGTAACTGTTCTCATGGTGATTCAATAAATAAATTTAAAAAACAAAGTAAAATTTAAAATAACTGTTTAAATGAATTTGGACTAAGAAAAGGAGATGAAACTCTGCCCTTGAGAGGATCTCCTAGAAGGATGGGACTTTGTCCTAACTTCCCTGGAAGGGAGGGCTTTACATTTGCTGACTGTGCTATCTCACCTATGTGTAATTGCTACCCCCAACCTCTGACGGTTGGGCTCCTAACTAAAGCTGGGCGATAGGAAAAGGAGGAGAGTAAGACTGGAACAAGGCCGAGAGTGAAACTGGAAGGGAGAGTGAGGGTGGGAGGAGAGGAGTGTGAGTCTGGAATGGAGTGGTGGAGTGGAATAAACAGCGACTGACCACCAACTAGCTTTGTCTTGTTCCCTCCTTCATGTCTGTTGGCGGTGGCAGCCGGCCGGGGTGGGCAGGCAGCTCATGGCCACGGAAGGCACATGGCAAGTGCCCACATATTTTGAACACACATTTGCCTTTTTGAACACATAGTACTTATCTATGATGGGAATGCACCACACCTCTATTTAAAGTCCCCAGTGACTACATGCGTTATAAGCTATAACCAACACTCCTTAACACAAGATTTAAAACTCTACAACTTAATACCACAGCAAATTCAATGGGCTATTAACCCATTATCATGGGTTAATAATGGGCTATTCTCCAAACCCTGCATGCATTTCTTTGAGTCCTTAATTTTAAACCCTTAATAAGTGCTCACAATGAGTGCAACCACCAACACCACAATGCCATCATTTCTCTCGCCATTCCCTTTAATAAACACTTACTTTAAAATCACTGTCTCAGTGAAGCTTTCTGGTCTACAGAGAAAATGTTTTTGCTCTCTATTTTAGCATTTTGATCATTCTTCTATTACACTTTTTCTTCTGGTTTGTTTTCATACTCTCTTGTATGCTTATGTGATCATGGTATTAAAGAGTATTGGCCTTGGGTTTGGCTTCCATCTGAGTTATGTCATTGACTTCAATCTGAATCTTATGTCACTATATGGCCTTAGGTTATTTTACTGAGTCAATTTCCTTATTTGTAGAACAGGACTCTAAAACGTCTAAGTGTGCTTTGGTAAGATAAAAGGATACTACAGAAAGTAGATTCAGCAGAATGAGCTATTGACAAAGTTCATCTCCAGAACTCTTTTTGCCTGTTATAGATATGAAATTCACAGGCAGTAAGGTCCTTGTGTTACCTTTATTTTTGAGTCTACAATTTATGGCTTCAATGAACAATTTGTGCTAAAATTCACTATTCCTGTTAACTATAGTACTGTTATACTTTAATACCTGTATTTTTCAAGTCAACAAGATTAGTAAATGGCAGGATCTTTTGTCTATTACCAATTTCATAATGACATAAGGAAAATTTTATCTCCTTTATTGTCTTTTCTTTTTCTAAATCATTTTTACGTACTACCCTAGTAAATAGACATAAACTTGTTTCACGTCACTTTTATGGCATTGCAGGCTAATATGTCACAGGTATGACGTTATTATAGTTGCCTTTCAAAGACTACTAAGAAAAAAGAACCTAAAATGTAGAAATGTGGTTCAATATCCATGTATAGCACTGTAGCACTGTCCTCCCATTGTTCATCGATTTGCTCGAGTGGGCACCAGTAGCATCTCTATCGTGAGACTTCTTGTTACTGGTTTTTGGCATATCAAGTACGTCACGGGTAGCTTGCCAGGCTTTGCCGTGCAGCTGTGATACTCTCGGTAGCTTGCCGGGCTCTCCCAGAGGGACGGAGGAATCAAACTGGGGTTGGCCTGGGTCGGCCACGTGCAAAGCAAATACCTACCCACTGTGGTATCTCTCCAGCCGATCCATGTATGAATCTTAAATATATTCATATATGAATGATATATTCATATAATTTTAGATTGTCTAATAAAAAAGTTGCAGTCCGTATACAATATTTAAATCAATTCGAATTTCTCTGACAATTAATTTCCTCTTATTCTGTAAAATTATGACAATATCTAGTCTATTACAGGATTCAAATAAGCTGTTAAAATATGGTACTTAAAAAATTTTTTTTTCGCATGTTACAAGTTTTAACGTTTAGGGGGCCGGAGCAACAGCACAGTGGGTAGGGCATTTGCCTACACGCAGTCAACTCAGGTTCAGTCCCCAACATCCCATATGTCCCCCGAGCGCCACCAGGAATAAATCCTGAGTAAGAGCCAGGGGTAACCTCTGAGCATCCACAGGTGTGATCCAAAAAGCCCTCCCCCCCAAAAAAAAACAAACAAAAAAATACAAGTTTCAATGTTTAAAAATACTACCAATGGGTCACAAAAATAGTACAGAGGGTAGAAGACTTGCATCTGAATTCAGGCAACCCACTTCTATCACAGGCACAAAGCATGGTCCCCAAGAACCACCAGGAGTGAACCCCGAGCACATGTCCAGGCACTTCCGCCCTGAACACCACCAGGTCTGGCTCCATGTAAAAATCAAATAACAATAATTAAAAAAAAAAAAAACTGTTCGCCTTGCATATGGTTAATTTAATTTAAAAAAAATCACAAAACCAAAACAACATTAGCAATATACAAATAAGTTTTCATATGTGATCGTTTCTCTAAATCTAATGCTTTTGCTATCTGGATTACCTAAAGCTAATTTAATATTCATCTTATTTCTTAGAACTACTTATACATGTGGGAAACTGACAAATTATTAAGACATATGTAACACTATTAAAAGCCTAAAAAATAAATAATTCTCCCAGTTCATAAAGGGCAACGTCTCGAATCTAAGTTTCTGCTTTACTTACGTTTATGTCTGTATGGTATATGAGGACACACAACGCTGGCAAAATCTGAGGAAAGAAGAAAAACAGTAAGTCATACTAGAGTTGAGGACTATGTCTTTGTGAAAATGATTAACTGATATACAAAAAACATAAATACTAAGTACTATCATCAGGACAAGAAAGACAAAGTTAAATTTTAGTTGGACTCTCGATTAGGAAAATTAAAAGTTCAATCTGAAAATACCAAAAGTACGTTTCAGTTTTCCAATTGAAATATTCAAATAAATGTGGTAGAGATTAATACACATAAAAGGAAACACCTTTGTTTTAAATACCTTCTTTTTTGTTAAAAAATTTTTTTGGTCACATCAGTTGTGCTCAGGGCTCATTCCTGGCTCTGCACTCAGAGATCACTCCTGGCAATGCTAAGGGAACCATATGAGATGTCAAGGATTAAACTCAGTAGGCCGTATAAAAGGCATGGGCCTTTCCCACTGTGTTCTCAATATCCTTCTTTATAGCATATAATCTCAAATGGAAAGAATTCAAGTATACACTACATCCTTTACAAAAGCTACTCTTACAACTGCCATTTACAGTCTCACTTACCTGTTTAAAGTGAATGCAAGATTTTATTTAATAAGCTACTAGAGTCAAATTTAAGCTTTTGAATTTAAATTCAGTTAAGAAAATGAGTATGTAGTACAAAGTTTTATTTCTTTAAATTGAGGTCTAAAAGTTTTTTTAAAAATCTGGGAGGGAGGCAGCAGGGAATAGGAAGTAATTACACTAAGTATTCTTCCCATAATAGTAAAAGGTAGAAACTGAACAAAAATGCTAACTAAAATAAATTAGTCACTCTCCCTCTATATAGACAACTGACTAAAGGTCACAAAGACTTTTTAAACTTAAAGTACTCAGATCCATTTATAATTAGGTATAAATTTTAAAGCCATTACTTTGTTAAAATGAATTGAACACAAAATTTAAGAACACTAGCTTTTCTCAGTATTCAAGAGAAATTTCAAATTTAAATTAGTCTTAATACTAATTACTCAAGAGTCGATGCATATGATAAGTACAATAGTTTTAGCTGTTACAATTCACACCTTTGTTTTTTGATTTTAAGTATTTAAAACAGTTATGTCTGAACATTAAACAATAACAAAAATGAGATTTTATTTTCTCCTTTTATATTTTTGTTTTATTTTTATGAAAATAGCCACTAAAAATAGGAATTACAGTGGGCTGTCAAGTTCTTTCAGATGCCATAGAAATACTTGAGTGCCAAACTAAATACTATTATCTTAAAAAAATCTCAAACCTGCAGTAAAACTAATATATGTTATTTCATTCCCTGCGCATGAAAATCTAAAGCAGAAACATTGGGAAAATATACCATCTGGCCTTTGTAATTCTTCATTTACCTCCTGAACTGTCTCCATAGGCGGTGGGGGGTCCTTATTCCTGCAGAGATTGACAATGACCCATGTGACGTTCCGAAGGAAGGTGATGGGAATGGAGGGATTGATGAAGGACAGAAGAGGTTTGACAACTCCCAGTGATATGACATAATCTCTACATTGAGGACCATCACCTACAGAAATGAAAATTGTATTTAAAAAAAAATTACATTCAGGATGAGGAAGTCTGAAATGTATGCAATGGCTCATGTAGGGACGCTGATGCTCTATGTTTCCTCGCCAACCGTCAGGGGCGTCAGTGCTGGTGTCCCTCCAGACTCTGATTTGGGGAGCACCAATTTAGCCTACTCAGCTCAAGAGCAAATTGAGTATCCGTTTCAGAGAAATGTCATCTTAAGTTAGCATTTCCACACGGTAAGAAAAGAGTCAACTCCCATTAAAATCAGAGGAAACATAGGGTGTAATGGCTATGCCAATGTAGGAAAAAAGTTAATTAAGATTCTTAATTGGAGTCTTCTCAAACTTAAACGCCAACTTACCTATAATGTTTCCCAAAGCCCATACTGCTTGTTCACAAACATTCTGATGTGGTGAGTGGAGAAGTCTCAAAAAAAGAGGTACGGCATCTAAAAGGAAGAAAAACGAGTATTTATACTGCAAAATATTCCCGAATTTTCAGAATTCAACTTCACCCCATGTGAAAATACACTGAGCCTGGCACATTCACTGTCCAATTATAAATCACTAAATGAACAACTGTGACAAGTATCTTTACTCCCACAAAATCAAATTTAGTATTTTCCCCTACTAATATTCACGTAACAAACCCACTGACAGGATCTTAAAGCTATTGCTGTATCACTAAGCTGACTGCATGATTCATTTAACAATTAATTCTAAAAAATTAAAGAAAACTAAGATAGCTCCACAGCATTTCTTCTTACTGCATAAAAAGTTTCTGCTGCAAGTGTCATCTTTTTCTTTTTTCACTGATTTTCTTACAGATGTCCACCCCATCTCTTTCTACTTCCCCGCCCCCTCCCCAACTTGGTAATCTCAGTTCTGTTTCCAAGGGTTTGCTTTCAATCAATATTGTCCATCCTTTTAATCATACCATAATTATCCTTTTCCCTCTAACTTTTTCCACTTAACCAGACACCTTCTATATCCATCCAAGTTGTAGTGACAGACAGGGTTTCATCTTTCCTTACAGCTGAGTAGTATTCCACTGTGTATATATATGTACCACAACGTCTTTACTCTCTCAGCTGGCATCGAGGACTTGGGTTGTTTCCCGCTTGGGGTTATTGTGAACAGTGTCAAAATGAACACAGATGTGCATTTATCTTTTCAAATTGGAGTCTTGTAATCTTGAGGTAGACACCAAGGAGAGGGATAAGCGAGTGGTATGTTAGTTCTAGTTTTAATAGGTGAGGGGGAGGCAGGGATTGATGAAGAACAGGAGAGGTTTGACAGAGTTTCTACTCTGTCTTGATGTTGTCTCCTACAGGAAATGAAGGAAATGAACCCGCGAGTGAGGAGACTCTGACAGCACTGGGTGCTTCCAGTCTTCCAGACACAGGCTACTCTTGCTAGGGTGGGGGGTTGGGGGAGGATACCTCCTGATTTGCATTTCCCTAATGATCTGTGGACATCAACATGTTTTTCATATGTCTGCTGAACATCTATCTTCTTTGAGGAAGTGTCTGTTCAGCTCCTCTCCCAATTTTTTGATGGGCTGACTTGTTTTTCTTTTGCTGTTGAGTTATGAGTGCTTTCTACCTCAGAAATACAGACTATCTGAGAGATGCATGCTATACAAGTATTTTCTTCCATTTAGCAGTGTTCTGAATGGAAGAAAAAAATTTTTAGAGGGGTGGTCAAATATAATCATAGTTTTTCATTGATTATATGTAGGGTTTATTATTTAGATTTTTTTATTTATTGCTAAGGAACTTTTAAAAACGTAACCAGAGTTTATTTCGCTGTGCAGAAGCTTTTAATCTGATATACCTTCTTTTATTTTTGCCTCTGCTTTCTCTGCCAAAAGGCAGAATCATTGAAGATGACTCTGACATCAATATTATGAAGATTTCTGCTGTTTTCCTGGTGTAATTCACCTTGAATTAACTCTCGCATATGGTGAAACTGGGATCCAGCTTCATTTTTTCCCATGTGGTTGACTGGTTTCCTAAAATCACTTTCTCGTTCCACTTAATGCTTCCTAGGTTCCACTTAATGCTCCTAGGCACTTTGTCTTGTATCTAAGGGTTAACTTCTGGGTCCTCAATTCTACTTCATTGGTCTGAATGGGCTTTGACCGCAGTATCATCCAGTTTTGACGACTACTGTGTTATACTTTAGGTTAAAGCCAGGGAATATGATGCTTCTCATCTTTTTTAACTCGGAATTTCATTGGAATTCTGGGGAATTTTATAGCTTCATACAAACTTTAGTAGTATCTGTCCCAGGTCCTTAAAGGAGGCCACTGAAACTTTTGTAAGTACTTCACTGGCTCCATATAATGCTTTGGGTAGGATGGTCATTTTAATAATTCTTCCAATAAACATGGAATATTTCTCCCTTTCCTGTGTCTTCTATGATCCTTTTTTATAGTGACATGGTTTTCAATGTTTAAGTCGTCTTCAACTTCCTTGTTGTTTCCTTGGTATTTGATGCTTGTAGATACAGTTGTAAATGGGGTTATTCTTTTCATTTCTTTTACTTCTAGCTTGTTGTTTGAATAAAGAAATGCAAAAGTTTTTTTGTGAATTTGCACCCTGCTACTCTCCTTAAATAGGTTTACCGTGCAAAGGAAATGTGAGGACGGAGTTACTCAGTCTATATAATCTCAACTGCTGACATGAAATAAAAAACTGATAATATTTATATCAGACTTGTTTTACACTTTTAAATAGTTTATTAAAACAATTACTCTTTATATACTAATATGTAACATGTAAAAAGCAAAACATAACTTGACCCCCAGAATTTAAAATATTGGTATCAAACTCATTCCTATAATTTAGAAGCATAAGCCAGACCACTTTTTCTTAAATTACTACTGTACTACTCCTAAGATATTTTTGCTCTATTTCTGTACTACCAATACTATTCACTTCACATTTAAATTATTACTGACTCAGATTTATTGAGATCTAAATTAATTCAGTAAGTTATCTAAGTGTCCAATTCAATGACTGTTGGTATTTATACTGAGGGGTGTATAATATTCACTGAAATCTTTTGTATTTTTTTTACTTGTTTTGGGGTCACAGTAGGCAATGTTTAGGGCATACAGTTGGCTCTGTGCTCAAGGATCACTCCTGGCTGGGTTCAGGGAACCATATGTGGTGCCAGGAATCAAACCAGGGTTGGCTGCATGCAAGGCAAGAGCCTTACCTCCTATACTATTTCTTTTGTCCTTAATTTTATACTTCTATCACCTCCAAAAAATGCCATTCCCATGGTAATCCTACCACATAGTCCTCCAGAACTAGGCAACCAAAAAATTTTACAGGACATTTGCTTTCTTTCTCCATAAAATGCTTATTACGAACACTTCCTAAAAAGGAACTGCAAAATGTATGTTCTATGTATGTTGCCTGCCTGGTGTCTCTCATTGATAGCATCCTTCAGCACAACGCTCCTGAGTTTTATCCCGGTACTTGGGTCAGTATTTCACTCTTCAGTATTCCACTTTACATTTCACTCTATTCACTCATGAATTAAAGAACACTGGGTTATTTTCACTTTGGGGCAACTGCAAGTAATACTGCTATGTACATTCGCATCCAGATCGTTGTGTGGACCTTTTCAGTATCTCTTGGTTCCAATGATGAGTGAAATTGTTGGGTCAAATGGTAATTTTATGATTAACCTTTTGGTAATTTTCTTTCTAAAGAGGTTACACCACTTTACACCAGCAACGTATAAGGGTAATTTAAATTTTTAACCAATTCTATAAATAGAAAATAAGTATTGCCACAAATAAAAGATAAACAAAAGGGTTAATATTTCATGGAAACTTTGCTAAAAATATTGTTCTAGCTAGTCTCTAATAAAAAAAATCTGCTCTCTTTTTTTGTAATAACTACTATGTTACAAGGAACATTCTCTTTGATATTACTAAAGTATTTAAGAGTAGTATTTTTGCTACCTGACAACTTATTGATATATCCTGTACTATTTAAAAATCATCTTGAGTATCACATAAATCAGTTAAGTGATCCAGTTTGAGAATTTAGTAATATCTAATCTCAAAGGGTTCCCCCCCAAGTTTTGGGTTATGACACTAACAGTAATTCAACTTGAGGCAAAGCTTTACAAAAACCAATATTTAAAATAAAAGGCTTAAGTTACTCAGCACCTTAGAGAATAAGAGTCAGAAATTCACATTACTCTCAATAGTTATTCTCTACATTAGTTAAGAGTCTTGCCTTACATATGAGTGATCCTATTTCAATCCTGGCACCGAATATGGTCCCCCTAGGCATCACTGGAAGTGACCCCTGAGCACAGAGCCAGGAATAAGCACTGAGTATGGCTGGCTGTGGCCCCCAAACAGCTACTATCAGGAGAGAGAACCTCCACCCCAAAACAACACAGATCAATTCTCTTTTTAGTAATAATATTGTAACAATAATATAGTAATATAGTTGATACCTGTAAAAGGTATCAACTGGCAAAAGTAAATTATATGCAGGTCAGAGATGTACCGCAACACAATTGTCTTGCACGTGTGTGGTCTGGATTCCATTCCCTTCAACACACACACACACACACACACACACACACACACACACACACACACACACGGTCCCCCAAGAAAACAGTAAAGTGTCTCACAATTTGGTTGACCAGGTTTACACACACACACACACACACACACACACACACACACACACGGTCACCCAAGAAATCAGTAAAGTGTTTCACAATTTGGTTGACCAGGTTTAAAATATTACAAGATCAAATTTGGTTTTTATAAAATTTGCATTAAAAAAAAAGTCCAGGAAAGTAAAGCAAGCTACTTTACTTACTAGACTGTACAACAGCTTGAGTCTGTGCAGAAGTTCCAGATGCTATATTAGTTAACGCCCAAGCAGCTTCAAACTGTAATGAAGGGCTGTAAAAATAAAAATAATAGCAGTAATAAACATCTTTTCAGATATAATTAGTAAAGTACAACCCCCCCCCCCCCCCCAAATCTGTATGGCTGTCTTTTATTCTTTAAGTGCATCTAATTATTTACAATACCTTGTCAATATCACTTAAAACTCATTAACCCCTTTTGTGGGGAGGTCCGTTTCTGTTTTAGGGCCACACCCTGTAGTGCTCAGGGTTTACTCTTGGCTCTGTGCTCACTGGGGCTTGTGGGACCATATGGGGTACTGAGGATCAAACCTGAACCAGCCAGGTGCAGGTCAAGTGCTGTACAGCTGCACTCTCTCTCCAGTCCTTCACTGACCCTTAGAGACAGTCATCTTAGTAGCAACATTTAGTCTGTTCTTATTTTCCTTGACCTCTTCCTTTCCCACAGACATCTCCAATCAATGTCAAGTCCATCTCTTAAAATATTTCTTACATCGATAGCATTATTGCTGTTATCTTACACTAGTCACTGCTATATCAGCTAAATGATCTTAAAGATCATTAAAACATCATGTGGTTTTTATATACTATATATATTACAAGGATGTATGTATAATTTTGTCCAAAGACAAGATCGTTATAATTTGAACAGTGATAGAAGATCTAAGAAAGTAAGTAAAAACTAATTTTTAAAAATCTTTCTGTTTCTGGGTCACAACCACGGTGCTCAGGACTTACTCCCAGATCACTCCAAATGGGATGCTGGGATAGAACCCGGTTCAGATACATGCAAGGCAAACACCTTACCTGCTGTACTATTTCTCTGGCCCTAACTAATTTTTAAAAGGTGAGTAAGAACAGCAACACAGCTAGAAGTAATAAAATTACCATGGGTGGAGAGATTACGATATTTGTTATTGATAAGGAGTAGATGGAGAGAACTGAAGACAAAGATATTTGCAAAAAATTTCAAAGAATGAAACAGGCTACCAAAGGGTGCATGTTTGTGTAAGTGTAAGTGCCTGAGTCTGCTGGGGTGGGGGAGGCAGAAAATAGGACTCAAATTTCAGGCTTAACAATTATTCTGTAGTTATAAATATGGAATACTAATGAAAAGGGGGGGGGAATAAAATAAAAATTGAAAATTTAAAAAATCTTGAAATTTGTTTTGGCTATGTATGTATATAAAATATATACATATATGTGTTGCATATACAGCATTACTGAAAAAGGGGAGCAAAATGAATAATGTTGGTATCAACAGTTGGCAAAGATGAGTCTCACCCAGGGCACTCCAAACTGGGGTAGGTGAGCCTACCACCTGCACAAGAGTCCCAGCAGCCAAAAACCTCTAGAAGCCAATCCCTGCCATGACCAAGGCTTATTTCCACAGGCTTGGATGAGCCTCTTTCACCAGTGAATCTGTTGAAAAAGTCAGGCATGCAGGTTTTGTGACTGAAATCTCCAGGCTTTCACAGTTGGGAATGGCCCATCTACCCCCATCTCCCTATTCTTGGGTGTCACGCCCACAAACTGCCTCTGGCGCCATGTAAGCTCAATAATGGCCACGATCCAGAGACTCAGAAATAAATCTTGGAAGAGAACAGTAGGCAAAAAGATTTACAAAGGTTTCAGGTACTGCTGAGGATGTAAAAAGAAAAAAAAGTTATCGACAACAACTGAGAATAGGTTACTGAAAGACTATACAGTCACAGTCCTCCCGTTACTCATCGATTTGCTTGAGCGGGCTCAGTAACATCTCCATCGTGAGACTTGTTGTTACTGTGTTTGGCATATTGAATACTCCACGGGTAGCCTGCCAGGCTTTGCCGTGCAGGCGAGAGACTCTCGGTAGCTTGCCAGGCTGTCCAAGAGGGGCGGAGGAATTGAACCCAGGTTGGCCATGTTGGCCTATACATGCCTGTAAATAAAATACCAAGTGGACAAGCAGTAGTATTAAGTAAAACAAGGAAGTCAAAGGTTAGGGAATGATAAGAAAAATACTGTCACTGTCACTGTCCTCCTGTTGTTCATAGATTTTCTTGAGTGGGCCCAGTAATGTCTCCATTGTGAGACTTTGTTGTTACTGTGTTTGACATATTGAATACGTCATGGGTCGCTTGCCAGGCTTTGCTGTGCAGGCGAGATCCTCTTGGTAGCTTGCCAGGCCACCCGAGAGGGGCGGAGGAATAGAACTCGGGTCGGCCATGTTGGCCGCTTGCAAGGCAAACGCCCTACCCACTGTGCTATCGCTCCAGCCCAAGAAAATGACATAAACAGAAAATAAAGTTGTTAGTACCAAAAGGCTAGAAAGTTGCAAAAGAATAAAATATTTAAGAACAGGCTATTCCCAGACATAGAGGAAGCAGGAACGTTAAAAAGATGAACATGAGAAAGTGGATCATCAAGTATGTTGGCAAAAAGTGTGTGTGTGTGCGCGTGTGCGTGCATGTGCGCTGGGGAGGGGGAGGGGGAGAAGGCTATCGGAGGCAGAGGGGAAGTAAAAGCAGAAACAATGAGAAGAGACGTGCCGCCCAAGAATGAGAGCAGAAAATATGATCTGCTAGTCTAAGTGCTTTGGTAAAATACTAAAACTGAGGCCCTTAAAAAGGGAAACAGAAAGACATCAAATTAAATTATAAAGCCAAGGAAAATAGTCTAAGATATGTGTGTGTGTGTGGGGGGGGGAGGAATATTTAAAAAATTCATTAGTATAAGCAATAACAAATGAACACCTATTTTACAATTCCTGCTGTGTGAAATATTTTGTTATGTACCATTACAATTCCTCTACAATTGCCAAGATTTTGAATATCACGTATCTGAAGCCCAAAGCCCAAAGCCACTTGGAATTTGGTCAACAGAGAACACGGGATTTAAACAAGGTCTGCTTGGATTCATGGTCTTTTATATTATAACATAATTTCATAGGACAAACTCATAATGTCTGATTCAAATTACCAACAACTCGCTGTTTTGCTCTGGAGTATCATTATACAGGGTTATACATACTTTGGCATGTTTTCTGTCTCTGATACCCACACACGGAAGTCTAAGCTAAAGGTCACAAACGGAAAAGGAAGGAGTAAAGCAGACCAAGAACAAAAGGAAATCGCAAAAGGTGGAGACAGAACAGATTTTGAAAACAGCCAAAACACAACTTTTACTTATTAGGTCAATCTTGTTATAGAAAATAAAGAGGAGCCGGACCCTAAGATGCCACCCACGAACACCCCCCCCCCCCCCACTTTATTAAACTCCATAATAGTCACGATCCCAGAGACACACAAACAAATCTTGGAACCAAGTGGCTCTTGGCAGAATGCCTCCTTGCATTAGGCCACCCCAGATGGGGAAAAGGTGTCATCCCTCCACCTATTCCCAGGGAAGCCCCACGGCTGCCATCTTCCAGAGCTCATTGGAAAAATGCAGGTATGGGCCAGCAGTGACAACACACGCTGGGCCTCACCACAGGGGAGGAGCCAGTCCTTCTTCGCCCCAGCCCTGACGAGACCTCAATATGCTGCCCATGAATGGCCTGCCCCCCACCATGGTCATGATCCCAGAGACACGCAAACAAATCTTCACAAACAAATCTCGGAACCGAGCGGCTCTTGGCAGAAATCTCTCCAGACCCAATTATCAAAATTTTAGAATTTCAAGATTGCATGGCCACTCTTGCGGCCACGCAACATCATATGCTACTCATAACCAGCAATAGAAAACAATCTGTCTAATGTTGCCTTTTCGGTAGGTCTGTGCGTTGGGGGAAAATTCCAAATAATAATGGTGGGACTAGTGTTGAAATACTGAATGTAATCAAAGTAGAGAGAGAGTAAAGTGGAGCTTATCTGCCACACAGGTAGGGGAAGGGGTGAGATGGGGGGTATTCTGGGGTTTTTGGTGGTGAAAAATGTGCACTGGTGAATGGGTATTTGATCATTGTATGACCGACACACAAACACAGAAGTTTTGTAACTGTTCTCACGGTGATTCAATAAATAAATTAAAAAAAAAAGAAAAGAAACACAACTTTTACTTAGGTCAATCTTGTTACAGAAAATAGCTGTGTTTTTGTTTTTAAACAAGCGCTAAAAGGTTTTTGGAGGAATAGCTGTAGCACGTAAGGGAACCAGAAACCTTGGTGCAACAGCAATTGGCTACTCATCCTTATCCAGTCAGTTGAAAATCTCAGGTAACAGTGTGTAGAATACTCTATAGTTCAGTCCAAATGCTCTTGAATGCAAAACCAGAATTCGAAGTATTTTGGAGTTCAAACTCATATTCTCCCTAGTTAATTCAAAGCTATAAGGTTTAAGATATTCTTAAATACTACTATTTCTAAACATCAATAGAAAGTAGGGCCAGTACCTAAACTAAATTAATAAATAAAATAAAAAATAATCTCAAGTAAGTGTTTTTCCCTTTTTCATTCTGGGTATGAAAAACTCTGGGTATGCATAACTCTCCTGATTTTCACTTTGCCACAAATGAAAAAGCATAGTGTTGGATAACTGGTGTGACCCAGAGATGGAGTCCTGTTAAAGACTTTGCAGAGGCTCAGGGGATCAGCTGAAATATTTCCAGGGTAAGAAAGAGCGGCTCAGTTCTGGAAACCATTCATGTTGACTCAGTCATGAGGTTAATCTATATATAGACTCATAAGCAAAGAGTGACTCAAATACTATTTGAGTTGTTCTAAAATATAAATTAAAAAAAAACCTAACAAAATCAATAAATATGTGAGAGAAATGTCAGAATAATCATTAAACAGAAACCGAACTTTTTTTAGCTTCTTCTCAAACATAAGGCTCATAAAATAAAAAGAACTTTTTTTATTGTGAATAAGAAAACTACGATATGAATAAGAATCATGAATAAGAAAATTATACTATAATACATGACAATTGAAAAATTACAATAAATGCAAAACCAAGTCAAATTCACTGGTTAAAATAACAATCCTAAAATTTTAATTACTTGGAAAAAATGAAGAGGGAATCAAATTAATACTTACTTATCATCCCTTTCTAGACATTTGACTAGAATTGGTAAAATCCCAGATTTTATTAGGTCATCAATTGGTGGATTTCTGTCACTGGATAATAGCTTTCTATAAAAAAAAATACTAAAAATTAATTGCTATAGTTTTCCAAGCACGAACACAAATAACAATGTCATAACTGTAAGCTGTCAGACATCCTCGGCACAACAAACTGCCACTCTGGACAAAGCGGTATTCACCTTGCAGCCTGCACAGCGCTCAGCTGGACCACTGGGTTATCACTTGTGGCATTCTGCAACACCAAACGCAAATTTCAGAATATTTTTTTTCCAAAACTCATTTCAAAATACTTCAATGAGAATATTCAATTAATAACATACCTGCAATATAGCTTCTAGTGTTACATTTTGCTTAAAGAGAAAAAGAGACAGTTTAGCAAAGAGACTATAACAAAATTGTCCTTACATTAAAATTAAATCTTCCAGTTATTAAAAAAATGACTCCTATAAAAAGCACGTTTTTAGAAACAAGGAAACTTACTGCTTTAAAATCAGCATCAACATCTGAATCTTCCAAACTCTCTTCCTGGGGAACATTTCTTTTTTTCAGTAAGTGTTCATCTCTTTTGTTCTGAAAGGTAACCAATGATTAGCTAAGACGTCATGAAGTAGCTAATATTCCCTATAAAAGGACAATATGAATTAAATGTGCATTCTACATACTATGCCTCTGGTAACAATTAACTAGATAAACCCAAATTTGCCATTCTATGAAAAAAATTAGTTTGCACACTTCAAAAAAATATAGATGAGCAACTATCAAGTTGAAGGACAAAATGGGAACAAAATTGTATTATCTAATCCTGGGTTGCATCTTGGATTTATAAAGGACTTTATTGAGAACAGGTAGCCAAATATAGTTCCATCTATGGCTTAGTAGGAATTTGTCTATGTTAATTTGGCAAGTACACTGCTGTTACATGGAAAAGTACATAGCAGTAACAAAGAACCATGCCACCAATTTAAATGGTTTAAAATAAATATATCTATATGTATTTTAATTATACATATAGAAACTAGGAAAAATAAGGCAAAAATAGGAAAACACAATAACTGAGGTAAGTAGAGTGATGACACCATCATGATGAGTGACTTTTGTACTATTTTTGAAATCCTGAATTTCAAAATGTAAAAGTCCATGCATTGTACTTGTTATTTTTAATATACTTGGAATTCATTCAATAATAAAGTTTAAAAAGTTTACTTAACAGCTATAAAGCAAAAATAATGTATAACCTGGCCCTATTTTCATTCTGATTTTTCCAGAGCTTGAATAATCAACCTTCCAGAGGTCCTTTAGGTTCCATTCTTCCAGACCTCTTCGATTTCCCAATTCAATCAATCAAAGCATAAATACCACTAAAATTTCCTATGTACACAGATACTCAATTCAGGCATAGTGTTTTCTCATGCCGTATCATGTTTGCAGTCTCTTCTGGATAGACACCCTTAGAGTGGTAAGAAAGTTTCTTTCTAGTTCTAATTTGATGCATTTTTCTTTTGCCTTTTTAAAAGCATAACTGAGTGCTTAATTATGTCAAATTTTTACTTCTTTCGCATGTATGGAAATGCACATATAATTTTAACATGTCATTTATAAATGTGGTAAACTGATTTGCCTGTTAAACTTAAAATCTTGCAACATTAAACTTATAACCTTGCCAAGTCCTGGATAGACTCTTCCTAAAATTTAAAAATATATCTTCATTAATGGGTTCATCTTGCTACTGTTCTTTTTTAACCTAAGCTCCTAGGTGAAACTGATTTGCAAGCTTTTTTCTGTATGCGTTTTTCAGGCTATCTTGCCCACTTCTTTGGATCATGGTTTTGTAGCCTCAGTAAATGAGTCACAAAGTATGATGGCCTTACCTTCTCCGAAATCATGTTAACAAAGCTGAATGTTTTGAACATAAATGACTTCTTTAATTATTTTTCAGTTTGCTTTAGGCTTCCAATTTCTTGAGTGAATTTATATATTTTTTTCTGCCAGGAAATGCTGCGCTTCTACATTTTCCGATTTATTGGCGTAAAGCTACTCATCGTCATACTGCATACTACTCGCCCAAGAAGGCATGACTTTCCTTCTCCTGCCTCTTCGACAGTCTGATGCTGCACTGATTACAGGTGCGGTTAAGTGACTTGATTTGGCAATGGGATATTAATCAAGTGGACATGAAAACTGCTTACACATCCAAGCGTGTCCTCTCTTGCTATGCTGACAACACTAAAACCAAGTGAATTCTGAGCTAAGCATGCTGTAGGGTGAGGCCGCGTGAGGACAATCAAGGGCCTATGCAACAGTAAGAGACTGAGGTAAGGGCTGGGGACAGTTCCGGGAGAGTGCGCCTGCCTTGTAGTAGAGAGGCATCTGCAAGTAAGAACCTGGTGGGACCAGTGCTTGTGACCAGGCAGCACCAAGAAGTGTGCGACCTTGAGTCATCACACCAGGTGGTGGTGGGGGGCGAGGAGGGGGGGGAATTGCTTTTTTTAAAAAAGAAACTGGAATGAGATCATCTCAGATCACTCAGTCACCAGCTAAGCTACCAGCTGACCAGAGGAGCCCAGGAAACATCAGCTGAACTAGTCCAGACCAGAAGAACCACTCAGCCAACCCGCAGAATTACTAGCTGAATTAAGTGACTACTCTCTCAAGGAATTTAGTTCGAGGGAGGCTTATTATGCAGTAAAAACTGACAAGTCAATTTTTAAATATTACATTATAACCAATGTTTTAAAGACACCTGACATGCTTTTTAACTGCCTTCTGCAGTTCAATCCCTGGCATCACATGTGGCCCCCCAAGCTTTGCCAGGAGTGATCCCTGAGTACAGAGCCAGGAGTAAGCCCTGAGCATTGCTAGGTGTGGCCCAAACCACCCCATCCTGTCGCCCAAAAAGAAAGAGCCCAGTTTGAGACTCAAAAGACTTAGGGAAAAGGGGTTCCCAAATGGACCTTCCTCTCCAACACCAACATTTCTGAAATGACACTCCTGCCAGGCAGTGTCTGTTTACCCTTTAGTGTTTTTTTTGTTGTTTTTTTGTTTTTTTAATTTTGGTTAAGTTGGATTTATTCTGAGGCTGGGGGAGGGGTGGTCCCAGCTGGGGTGCACAGGGGTGCGCAGGGATGCTCCCCACTTCTTGGAGACCGGGAACCTGGACACAGAACCTGCATCACACACCACCTGCTGACAATGGACACGATGGACCTCGGCCACTGCACGCTGATGCTTCCAAAGCACCTGTGTAGCCACTTCGAGCCTAAGACAGAGGCAGAATAAGAGCACAGAAAACTGTCCACTGCAAAGGACTTTCTCCAAGGACCCTTAGAACAGCCCCGACACGCCACAGTTTTGACACAAACACTGCCAAGAAGGCTGCTCGTTGTTTCTGCAGCCACTGCAACTGAGCCCCACAGGGCAGAAACCACAGTGGGGACTACTGGCTGCAACCACTCTTACAACTCATATCTCATTTATATTTCGGAGATTCTGCTTTAGTGTTATATTTTGGTTAAAATTTTGCTAATGTTAAAAAAAAATCGTCTAGGGGAAAAGGCAGCTCAGATAGAGAAGGGAGCACCAAATAAAGGGTGTTGGGAGGATCCTTCCAGCATGGGAGAAGCATGCTGAAAGTAGACTACAGACCAAACATGACTGCCACTCAATGCCTCTTTTGCAAACCACAACACCCAAAAGGAGAGAGAGAACAAAGGCCCTGCCACAGAGGGAGGGTGGGATGGGGGTATTGGGGGGTGGGAGGGATACTGGGATCAGTGGTGGTGAGAAATGGGCACTGGTGGAGGGATGGGTAATTGATCATTGTATAATTGAAACACAAGCACAAAAATTTGTAAGTCTACAACTGTACCTCATGGTGTCTCACTAATAAAAATTAAAAAAAAAATCATTCTGGCTCCACAATGGATGCTTTCTTAGGATTTCCCCTTTTTACTCTAAAGTACTAATTTAGGGGCTGGAGTACATTGGGTAAGGCACTTGCTCTGCACAGTGCCAACCCGGATTTGGTCCCCAGCATCCTGTATGGTCCCCTGAATACCACCAGAGGTAATTCCTGAGCACAAAGCCAGGAATAACCCCTGAGCATCACTGGGTGTGGCTCCAAAACAAACAAAAAAGTACCAATTTAGTTTCCTAATTGAAATTTTAGTGAGACTACAAACTTGCTTGCATTTATTAATAGATAATGGAAGGAGATTCCTGATATGCTCTGCACACATTCCCCCAACAGTAATGTTTAGTGAAATTTTTATTATAATTTCACTACCAGGACACTGACATTGGCATAGCCTACCTACCAACTTCATTTCCATTTCCCATCTTGCCAGTATTCACTGTGTACTGTGTGTGGGGGGGGGGGGGGGGGGGAGGGGAAGGGACTTAGGCAGAGTACATTCTACACAGTTTTGTCACCTGTATAGCTCCATGAATCTACCTCCAGTATCTTTATATTTATATTTAATATCTTTATATTAAAAAGTTCCGGGGGCTGGAGCAATAGCACAGTGGGTAGGGCATTTGCCTTGCACGCAGCCAACATGGTCAACACGGGTTCGATTCCCAGCACCCCATATGGTCCCCTGAGCACCGCCAGGAGCAATTCCTGAGTGCATGAGCCAGGAGTAACCCCTGAGCATCGCCGGGTGTGACCCAAAAAGAAAAAAAAAGTTCCAAAACAGAAAATGACCTCTCTTAGCTCATATGTTGGGCATAAATACATACATAAATATGTTACCCAAAGCCACAGGACCTAAGAACTGTTCTACAGAATGAATCTCCCAAGGGGGTGGATGGAAGGGGACCTGGGCATGCTGGTGGTAGGTGTGGTATTAGAATCCTGTATGCACGAAACTCTGCCATTAACAGGACTGTAAATGACGATGTCTTAAAACAAATGAAAAATAAAGTCTGTGATTCATTTTGTTTTTATATTTTTAAATTTTTTTTTGTCTACAGAAGTACTACTGTTATAACACTATTTGTTGAAAAGACTCCACTGAAATACTTTAGCACCTTTGCTCTACCAAAAACTTAGTTTCGTGTATTTGTGTGGATTTATTTCTATGTTCTATCTTCTGGTTCACTGATTTATGTGTCTATCCTTCTGCCAACACCACGGAGTATTTATTTCAAAACCATGCTACTGGGTGGAGTAATTACTCAAATTTTTCCTTCAGTAAGGATTGCTAGAATAAACTATCTATGGATTTAAAAAAGTCTTCTCAGATTTTAGTAGAAAATGCATTAAACCAGTATATTATCTGAGAATAGAAATCTTTAATATGCTGAGTCTTTGCTGCTCCAATTACTGTTTTTTTTTAATTAAAATTTTCTTATCACTAATCTTCAGTATTATTAAGAACTTTTAAGTAATTAGCGTTACATCTCTACATGTAACTATCAGGACTCCCTCCACTAAGAACCTGATAGTCATCCTTCTACTAAAAAAGCTGCAAAGACTGAATACGAGTTAATGATGTTTGCCTTACATGCAGCTGATCCCAGTTCAACCCTTGAATATGGTCTTGAGTAATGCCATGAGTAACACCTGAGCATAGAGCCAGGCGTAGCCCTGTTCACTGCACAAACCCTCCCTGCAAAATATAAAGTCTAGCTTAAGTCTGATTTGATTTCTTGTTAACTAGGGAGGAGGGATGGACCACACACAGCAGTGCTCAGGAATCAGAGTCAGCTTGCTTGTGTCTGTGTGGGAGGGTGTGCTCCCCATGGTACTAGGGGGACCAGAGAATGCCAGGGATCAAAGCTGCATGCAAGGCAAGCACCTTATCCTCTGAACTATATCTGCTGTACGGGGGGGAAAAAAAACCCTCACAATTTGTTTTTAGCTTTTGTGTTTTGCTATTGAATAATAAATTCTTCTAAATTTTCTTTGGATTGACTATAAATGGTTCAATTCCTGGCAGCAAACACCCAAACACCACCAGGACTGACCGCTGAGCACTAAGCAGGGAGCAGTCCCCAAGCAGATAATCCGACCATAAAGACGGGAGAAGTTCTCTATAGTTTTCTGCACCTCCACAAAATCGCATCCAAACCAATGAGGCTCTGACTGCAGGTTCGGTTCTGTTTTGAGAAGGGTTAACTTTCAGCTGCTTGCTTGGGGAACTCTGAGATGTGAAATAAGGAATTGCTTAAGACTTCTTTTGTTAATTTCACTTTTGGTCTATTTCTGGAACTAAGGGCAATAGCTGGAAAGAAAAAAAAAGTTTTCCAAAAGGAGGGTGCGGTGAGGAGTATGGGCCAGGGCAATACTGAGTGTCTCCAGTGCGCAAACAAATGTGATCCTCAGGTGCGACTATGGAGCATTCTGCATTTGTTTCCTTAAAGAAGTACGTTTCGAGGGAAAAAGAGCTGAGTGATTTTTTTTCTCCCCGAAAGGGGATGGTAGGTCAAATAAGTTGGGAAGCTCTGAACTTCCATTCCCTGCAATGCTCAGGGGGCCATATGGGATGCCGGGGATTGAACCTAGGTTGGATGCATGCAAGGCAAGCACCCTACGCGAGCAGTATAACTCCGGCTCTAAGGTAAGCAATATTCTAAAAAGAGATGCACTCTGACAATCACACTTGCTTTGCATGTATGAAACCTAAAGTTCAATCCCTGCTGAGAAACCAAAAGCAAACAGAAACAGAAGACAGCACTATAGAAGGAAAATCAAAAATCAAACATTAATAAAGTGAGTTAATTTAGATTGAAGCACAGCAGATGGACTTAAAAGCTTAAAACATGGAGAATTCTCAATATACCAGAACCGATAGAAGGGTTTTCGTTTTCATTTCAAACAGGAAAAATTGGTCTTCTCGGCGCATGGGACAAAAGCAGCCCCGAGCCTTTGCCTCTTCCTCTTCGTCCCCAAAGCTGTACCCGTCTTCTTCCCCACCCAGCCTTTACCCTCCCACCAAAGCAGGTCCTGTGGGGGCGTGGCTTTGGTAGAAGTGGGCGTGGCCTAATTTTCGGCGGGCAGCCACTCATGCGGCCGCTGGTAATTTAGTCATACCAAGAAATCTACTCCCCATACCTACACACCAACATCAAGAAACAACGCAAATCCCCACCACGTGGGGAGGACGATGAAAAGAGTCCAGAATCCTCCATAGGTGCTACTCACCTAAGGGACCTCTCTGACAAAGAAATCAGATATGAAGTCATGAAGATGTTCAATGAACTCAATGAAATAGACAGATATCCAGTAACATGACAGAAAAAATCCAACATGAAAAGTTAAAGGAAAGTAAAGGTCCACATCTGGGGATAGCTAATGCTAGATAACAATAAATGAATAATTCCAATGAGAGTCATGTGAAAAAAAAAGCCACACACACAAAAAGGGTGCACATCATTCTATTTCTATAAAGCTAAAAATATGCAAATTAATCTAGACTATATTGTTAGACATCAATCAAGGTAATGTTCAATAATGGTCACCTTTGGGAACAAGTGGAAAGTCAAAGGGGCTTCAGGCTGTAGGTAATTTCCACTCCCCTCTTCGACTCTCCATCTCTCTTTTGGGGAGTGGGAGCTACACCTGACTATACCCAGACCTTACCCCTGGCTCTGAGAGCACGGATCACTTCTGACAGTACTAGGGGACCATAAAGAGTGCTGGGGATGGAATCAGGGCAGACTCAGAGCAAGGCCAGCACCCTACCCACTGTACTAAGGCTCCAGCCCCTCCATCTCTCTTTTTTGTTTTTGGATCATACCCAACTGAGCTCAAAGATCATTCTGGGTAGTGCTAGGAATCATATTTGGTGCCAGGAACTGAAGTCAGATCGGCTGCAATGCCTTACCTGCCTCTCTCTCTGGCCTTTTTTTTTTTCCTTTTTGGGTCACACCCGGCAATGCACAGGGGTTACTCCTGGCTCTGTGCTCAGGAATTACCCCTGGTGATGCTCAGGGGACCATATGGGATGCTGGGAATCGAACCCGGGCGGCCACGTGCAAGGCAAACGCCCTACCTGCTGTGCTATTGCTCCAGCCCCGTGGCCTTTTTATTTTTTAAGTGAAAGGAACACAGCAGATGAGAGCAGACCTATGTAGTCTACCACTTGAGCCATATCCGTGGCTACAAAGTTCTTTTTCTTGATGTAGGAGTTGGTTACCCAGATGCAGTGACTTTGTGAAAATCCACCAAACTGTACATTTGAGATGTGCTGACCTTTTTCTTTTTCTTTTTTTTTTTTTTGCTTTTTGGGTCACACCCGGCGATGCTCAGGGGTTACTCCTGGTTCATGCACTGAGGGATTTCTCCTGGTGGTGCTCGGGGGACCATACGGGATGCTGGGAATTAAACCTGTGTCGGCCATGTTGGCTGCGTGCAAGGCAAACGCCCTACCCGCTGTGCTATTGCTCCAGCCCCCAAAGATATGCTGACTTTTTGCATGTATATTAAATAAGAAGAAATAAAATAAGTCCAAAATGTTACTTCCAAGGAGTTCATCTTAATTTATTAAGCTAAGACTTCAGGTCATTTCTATGGTCCAAAATACCCAAGAACCTGATAAAACTTGAAAATATGACTGTAAAATCGCTATTGTTAATACAAACAAATTCATGAAGAAATTAAGAAATGAACTAACACCAAATCTGTACATTTAATTTAAAAAAAAATAGGGACAGGAATCTAGGAGAAAGGATTCTAGGATCTATACACTTACGAATGAATATACTATCAATTTTGGGGAAAAATTCAAAACACAATCAATGTGGCTATTAAATGAATACTTTTAAAGTAAATAAACACACATGTCTACTCAGTTCCAGTAATTCATGATAAGAGTGTGAATTCTTAGAATCAATATCTTCCTTCTCTCTAAAACCAAAGGAATTTTGGGAGTGAATTATATTAAGAAAAGGATCTAACCTAACACAAACAGAAAAGATTTCAAAGTAACTTTCAAATCTACTTTTTATAAAGATTCACATACAGAAAGAGAACCAATTATGTGTAGGACTCTAACTGGCAAAAACTTTTTTGTTGTTATTTTGTTTTTGTTTTGGGGCCACACCTGGCAGTACTTAGGATTTTCTCCTGGTTCTACACTCAAGGATCGCTCCTAGTGGGACTCAGGAGACCATATGTGGTGCTGGGATTGAACCTAGGTTGACCGCATGCAAAGCAATCACCCATACTATCTCTTCAGCCTGCAAAAATATTCTCTTCAAAGTGCTTTGAAAAAAAATCTTATAAAAATAACTCTATAATTCTTTTAAACAAAGGAAAACATGTTATGTTTTTTAAATAGCAATGTATGTTTTTAAATAGCATGTTAGTTTTTAAATAGCATGTTATGTTTTTTAAATAGCAATGTATATGTATTTTAAATAGCAATAGCTTTCAATTAATAAGATATAAAGCTGTTCTTTGTTTTTTTCAAAGTTTCTTTATAATAAGGTATGTAGAACTTTCTCATGAAAAGGTGAGGAAACCAGTGCAGAACATAGTCCATAGAAAGTAAATAAAGGGAAAAAAATAAAAGAGCAGGGCTGAAGCAATAGCACAGCCTGCAGGATGTCTGCCTTGCACGCAGCTGACCTGGGTTCAATTCTCAGCATCCCAAATGGTCCCCTGAGCACCATCAGGGGCAATTCCTGAGTGCAGAGCCAGGAGTAAGCCCCGTGCATCACTGGGTGTGACTCAAAAAGCAAAAATAAAATATAAAAGAGCAACTGTATCAGCTGTGAGAATTTTGACGATGGTGATAAAGTCCCCTCCATAATACTTATACTACCTCAATAAGGGCTGGAGCGATAGCACAGGGGTAGGGCGTTTGCCTTGCGCACAGCCAGCCCTGCCGAGCCGGGTTCGATTCCTCCGCCCCTCTCGGAGAGCCCAGCAAGCTACTGAGAGTATCTCGCCCGCACGGCAAGTTAAGTGTGATGTACTGAATATGCCAAACACAGTAACAACAAGTCTCAAAATGGAAACATTACTGGGCCCGCTCAAGCAAATCGATGAACAATGGGAGGACAGTGCTACAGTGCTACCTCAATAAGCAGAAGCTACTGTTAAGTATACACTATTATAAACTAATTATATATTTTATGCTATTTGATTTTCAGATGACCTACTAATCTGCTATATATTTTCACTATGCTAATGAAAATCACACAAAATTTTAGCATTAGAAAAATATCATCACTTTTTATTCAGGGCAAACCAATCTTACCTTTCGCAGTTCAACTGTTACTTCATTTCTGTGTCTTCGCATCGTCTAAAAAGAAAAACAGAGATTACACATATAAATACAGTAAAAATTTTAATTGCTGGAATTGCACACAAAGACTAATGGTTAAAGCATATGATCATTTTAACACAACACCAGATTCTGTATTCTATTTTATTTAATACTTCTTTTGTTATGGCATCTCTCTCACCTTTTTAAAATCACAGTGATAAATCACTTTTTAGGGGAAAAATGCAAAAAATGCCATGTTTTTCATTCCTAACTCAAATGCCACAAGGCTGTGTGTAGCTACTTTCTCATACCAACAGGCAATTCAACAAGGAACCTCTGGCATCCAAGAATTTAACTCTGTTCAGCTCAATTCTGACACTATCAACCCAGAGATGGCTCAGATTTTGTTGGCCAAGGTTTCAGCCTCTGTAGGCTGCCTCCACTGCAGGCACCATTCACAAACCCAGGGTGTTACCTGAGCTGCCAACCCCCAGGTCACAAAGTTGAGGTGCTCATAACTCCCTCCTCAGCTTCAATTATTTTGCTACAGCTGTGCACAGAATTCAGAAGACCAGCTTATTCACTAGATCACTTAGTTATTTCAAGTATAATATTTGGAAACAGCTAGCTGGAAAACATACAGGAAGGAATGAGTTTATGTTTTCTCACTACTCTGAGTACATGTTTGTATAAGTAATATTATTTTGTTAAGCTTGTTTTATTATAAAATAGTTGCTCATAGTGAAAGCTCTAAGGAAAAAAATCTATTGTCCTCACTTATCTCTAACAATAAAAGGCACCCTATTCATCCAAAAGAATCACAGAGGTGCGACTCAATGGTAAATCAATCGCCCTGCATGCATGATAGTGACCTTTGGCATATCAAAATCGACTGTGTGCAAGCCTGAAGACCAAATGTACGAAATCCTCAAAATCACAATAAAGGGAAGGCAATGGGAGGAAAGCATCATATATGTGTAAATGGCCAAATCACCTAGGTCAGTTAGAAACAGATACCAAAGCCACAGCTAATCTGTATGATGCGATACCCTTTGAGTTAGTCATGAATCATTCCAAGTTTGCATTAAGAAAAAAGCTCTGTCTTGCTCCTCATCCCTCTGACATTCTTCCCAAGTGATCTCATCTACTCAAGTTTTCAATTACTGTTTGATGACCACTCCCAAATATCTATCTTTAGTTCAACATTCTTGCCCAAGAGCTCTACATCTCTAACTATAAAACTCACTTGCTCAACAAAAATTTACTCAATTCAAGTAAAATGCACCAGGCAAGATGCCTGCAATGAGGATACAAGTACAGAAGTTGGTCTGGACAGCAGCTGACGAACTGCAATTTGAGGCCCCAATCCAGCAGGCAGTCTGCTTTTATAGAATTCAACCAAATCTGTTTTCACATTTTCGACTGAGTATATTATAAATGATACTAAGTGTCTGCACAAAATCCTCAGTTTTGTGTCCTGGTCCCCCAAAAAGAACTATCTGTTCTTTCAAGAAATTTTTTTCCCCATTTTAATATTTCAAGCTGGTCTGTAGAAAAGACAGTAATACAAATGTATTACATACTAAGACAGAAAAATAAAATTCTTTACCAGAGACATAATCAGAACATCAGGAAAAGGCTATCTAAAAGATCAAAGTATGTGTTTGCTGTGTATGTGTGAATTTAGAGGACAGATAATGCAAACTCAGTATGCTTACAAATATCTACATTTTGCTCTTGAGAAAAAAATCACGAACCTCTTATTATTCCACAAATATTCCCAGTATTAGGAAACAGTAAGACACTCACAATAACTCAGTCCTGGGATATAATCCATTTCTCCTCTTTCTCCATTCTTCTAACAAGTCAACAAAACAGGATTTAAAGCTAGTCCTCCGCCAGGGATCACTACAATACCCTCCTGACCAGGCTCTGGTACCTGGAACTGGTGAGAAGATACTTGTTTGGTTTGGGGGCCACGCCAGGCTGTGTTCAGGGCTTACTCAAGGTTCTGTGCTCAGGAATTACTGGCCCAAGGCATGCAGTGCAAGCCACTGAACTCTCTCCCCTGCCTGAGGGGGTTCTTTTTAAACGCAAACCTATGTTGTCCTTCTCTTGAATAAAACTGCTTACAGAAGTTTTTTCATTTCCTGAATTCTCCAACCCACCCATAACACTGTGGGTGAAGCCCCAAAACTAAAATAAATAAATAAATAAATAAATGTGTAAATTAGGCATGAGAACGTAATGTACAGTAAACTGGCTAGTAATTACTGTATATATGAAAGTTGCTAAGCCTAAATCTTGAGTTCTCATCAGAAGAAGAAAAATTTTTATTCCAAAACTACAACGAAATATTGTACCTACACTAATATGCTAATTCACCATGTATATACAAATGTGCAATCATTCTGCTGGACACCTGAATCTGAAAAACTGAAAAGGGTGAAACGGGGGAGGGGGGTTTGCTTTCCATGAGGCCGACCCGGATTCAATTCCCAGCATCCCATATGGTCCCCCAAGCACTGCCAGGAGTAAGTCCTGAGTGCAGAGTCAGGAGGAACCCCTGTGCATCGCTGGGTGTGACCCAAAAACAGTTAAAAAAAAAAAAGGTTGAACCAGTTAAAATGAACGTGGCAATAAAACTGATAAGCAAAGACAATTCTAAGTACACGCATAAGCCCTCAAATAAAACCACAGCAATGAAGCAGAGCAAATATAAAAATCTGTAAATAAAAAGAAATTCCTGAATCTTGAATATCTGAAATGAAATGCTGAAAGTGTATACCAAATACATGGGAAATCAATCCGGAAAAAAACACAAGATACATCAGTAAAAATTATGATAGGGGCCTGGGAGGAGCTCAAAGGGCCAAAAGTATTCAGGGGACCCCAAATAGTATCCCCAACTGATGGCTCCTCAGCGTCAGGGGGCATGGGCCTGGGGTCCTAGGCAGTCTCCAGGAATACCAAGTAAGCAGCATGATTTCACCAGCCTGAGCACCAAAATCACCAGACCCTCACTCTCAGGTCCTGTATCATTGGGGAGCGGAACATGACCTAACAAGGTAACAAGTGAAGCAAAGCAAACATATACTGCATAACTCTGGGTACCAGGCAAAACCTTAAGTAATTTGGAAAGCAGATCTAGTGAGGGTTTTTTTGTTTGTTTTAAAATGCTGTAAGACACAGAATTAAAAAAAAAATACTGGGGACAGAGAGGTAGTATGAGGGTGAAGGGGCTCACCTCGCACATGACTGACCCTGGTTGGGTACCCGACATTAGATTCCCCGCAAGCACTGCCAGGACTGATCCCTGAGCACAGAGCAGAGCTGGAAGTAAAGCCCCAAATACTGCTGGATATGGACAGAAAGCATAACAAAAACAAAAAAATACAAAACTCCACTGTATGTGATATACATACATCGATAAACAAAAAAGCACTGAGAAACACACACATACAAATATGCTCAATAAACAGACGTATAGAACAGGGAGGAAATCAGAAAGAGAACTCAAGGAAACTACATTACATTTGGCCTTTGGATCACATACAAGTGAATTTTACATGTGCATGATTAAAATTAAACTTTAAATAAAAAACAATCCCAATACGTAAATGTAATGAACCTAAATGTGCACCCAATTCGTGGCAGAGCTACGCCACCTCAAGTCACTTTCCAGTTTGTGGCATACCTGACCTCATGGAACTTTTCAACACAGTAACTTGACTAGGATCTCCAGTCAGCCTTAACTACAAGAGGAGTACCAAAAGAAGTCTTAATCTGTTTCCAGTAATCCTATTAGTGGTTTTACAGATAGCTATTCTGGGACTGCCTATAAAGGGAAGGAGCACGTGTGATATTCTATCACTCCTAACCTGTCCTAATGATCAGAGCATTTATAAAATGTAAATATTTGATATTTGAGTGACATCAGCTTGGCAACCAAAGGAAGAGAGAGCATCACCTGAGTAACCGATCAGAACATGAGAACTACTCCCGGAAGCCAGCCCATCAAAAGATTTTGGGTCCTCTAAAAAAAGCCGGTAATGACAAATAACAGTTCTGGAACCTTCAATAAAGGCCGAGCATCAAGTAGAGCTGTGTATAAAAGGATGAGTCGAGCACTGACAGAGACACCTGTGCACGGGACAAGTGAGTATCACAAGCAAGACTGCAGTCTCCAAGGAGCTCCAGAGTGCATCCCGATTCTCGCCACTGAGCAGCAACCAAAGGCCAGGAGCTTGTTTCGACTGGCGCAAGCCTAGAAACCAGAGGCACCTGATTCCTCAGTGGACGTTGGGTACCTGGATCTCCTAACACAAAGTGTGGGTTGATTTTTAAAGTTTGGGAAACCACATGAATCAAAACCAGAGTGATGTATGATGAATAGGATCTTGTGTAGATTGACTACATGGTGCAATACTGTATGAAATGCAATCAACAATGCTGAATGGTATATGCACAATCGTGTTGAATCCTGCATCTAGTAGATTGGCCACTACACTTAAGATAGAAAAATAATTTTAGGTTAGGATAAAATGTACACCGAAAAATGCTCAGCATCACTTACCATCAGGTAAATGCAAATCAAAACAAGAACGAGAAACAGGCACACATGACAAAGAACAAAAACAACCAGTGTTGGCATTGATGTGGGGAGAAAGCAACCCTCATCCACTGCTGGGGAAATACTGGCTATTTCAACCATTTTCAAAAGTAATCCATACACTCCTCCATATGACCCAGGAATTCCACTTCTCGACATCTACTCCAAGGGCTTAAAAACTATTCAGAAAAGACACCATTTGTAAGAACCAATTTGCTCTTTTACATGTTTTTTTTTCTTAAAACTTTTACTAATAATAGGAACAACTTCCTAATTACTTTAATAAGAAACTTAATGAACTTGGAATTAAATGTAGATCTGATACATTTAGCTAAAATTCAGCCTTTTAGGCAGAGCTGCAGACCAATGGAACAGGGTGGAATATCCATACACACAATGCCAAACGTATGAACACCTAATCTTTGATAAGGGAGCAAGAAATGTGAAGTGGACAAGGAATGCCTCTTTAACAAACAGTGCTGGCATAATTGGACAATCACATGCAAAAAAAAAAAAAGGGCTTAGACCTTGACTTAACACCATGCACAAAAGTCAGAACAAAATGGATTAAAGACCTCAACATTAGACCAGAATCCATAAGGTACACTGAAGACAAGGTCAGCAAAACCCTCCAGGATATTGAAGCTAACAGTATCTTCAAATATGACATGCCACTGACCAACCAAGTGGAAACAGAGATAAACAAATGGGACTATATTAAACTAAGAAGCTTCTGCACTACAAAAGACAGTGACCAAAATACAAAGACAATCTACAGAATGGGAAAGAATATTCACCCAATACCCATCCGATAAGGGGTTGATATCAAGGATATACAAAGCACTGGTTGAACTCCATAAGAAGAAAACATCCAACCCCATTAAAAATGGGATGACAAAATGAACAAAAACTTTCTCAAAGAAGAAATCCAAATGGCAAAAAAGCACATGAGAAAATGCTCTACATCATGATCATCAGGGAGATGCAGATTCAAACAACAATGAGATATCATCTCACACCACAGAAACTGGCCCACATCCAAAAGAACAAAAGCAACCGGTGTTGGCGCAGATGTGGCAAGAAAGGGATCCTCCTTCACTGCTGGTGGGAATGCCGACTGGTTCAGCCCTTTTGGAAAACAGTATGGACGATTCTCAAAAATTTAGAAATTGAGCTCCCATTTGACCCAGCAATACCACTCCTGGGAATATGTCCCGGAAACAGTCGAAATGACATCTGCACTTGTATGTTCATTGCTGCACTGTTCACAATAGCCAAAATCTAGGAAAAACCTGAGTGCCCAAGAACAGATGACTGGTTAAAGAAACTTTGG
Organism: Sorex fumeus; assembly: GCF_029834395.1. Taxonomy (NCBI): domain Eukaryota; kingdom Metazoa; phylum Chordata; class Mammalia; order Eulipotyphla; family Soricidae; genus Sorex; species Sorex fumeus. Next base: position 14,678,251 of record NW_026606152.1, read on the forward strand.
TACATTTACACAATGGAATACTATGCAGCAGTTAGAAAGGATGAAGTCATGAAATTTGCAAACAAGTGGTTCTACATGGAAAAGTATCATGCTAAGTGAAATGAGCCAGAGAGGGACAGACATAGAAAGACTACACTTATCTGGGGAATATAAAGTAACAGAATGGGAGACAAACACCCAAGAATAGTTAAGTACCAGAAGGTCTGCTCCAGGGCTTGGAAGCCGGCAGCACATGCTGAGGGGAAAAGTTATCTCAGCTAGAGAAGGGAACACCAAGTAAAGGGTGTTTGGAGGACTCGCTTTGGATGTGAGACGCACATTGAAAGTAGACTATAGACCGAACACAATAACCACTCAATACCTCTATTGCAAACCACAACACCCTAAGGAAAAAAGAGAGCAAAAGGGAATGTCCTGCCATAGAGATGGGGTGTGTGTGTGGCGGGGGAGGCTACTGGGTTCATTGGTGGTAGAGAATGGCACTGGTGGAGGGATGGGTACTTGATCATTGTTTAACTGCAGCCGAAACATGAAAGTTTGTAAGTCTACAACTGTACCTCATGGTATTTCATTAATAATATATATATGTATATATATACACACACACATACATATAAAGAAAAAACAAAAACAAAATGAAACAAAATGCAGCCTTTGAAATTTAATTAAAATACTTTGATCTGGGGGAGGATGGGCATATCCAGTGGTACTCTGGGATCTCTCCCCGTGGTGCAAAGCAGGTACTCTGCCCACAGAGCAAAGGGCTGCTGCCAGGATGTTTTAATACACAAAGGTCTTTTAAGGAGAACTTATTGTTGACACAGAATTTCAGGTGGTTCTTGGAGCTGGAGTGACAGGACAGCTCAGAGGGCGTTTGCTTTGCATGTGGTTGACCCCATTCGATCCCCAGCATCCCATACGGTCTCCAGAGTATTGCAGGGAGTAATTCCTAAGTGCAGAGCCAGGAGTAAATCTTGACCAACACTGGGTGAGGTGTGGTTCTAGAACCACTAGAGTCCTCTGTTAATGCCAGGTTAAGAATGTCTATGGCAGGGCCAGAGGATGGCTCTGTGGTAAAACCTGCAAGGACAGGGCCATGAGTTCCACCCCCCCATAATGTCCAGCTGTGATCACAATGGAGTGTGCAATCTTTGGTGCACTACCAGGTATGTGAGATTACTGCCACCAAGGTCTGGACTCTGGGGAACACACTGAAGACCTGTGCACACACTGTGGTCAGGAGTCCAGCCCCAGGGGAGCACCACAGCCTGAGTGTGCTCAGCCACCACAATCGACACAGTGCAAGGTCAGGCAAGTATGTTTCTAAGCGCCACAGCTGAAGTGTATGAGCAGAACAACCAGGTGTATGCAAGCCCTGGTCATTCCAAAAGCAGGAAAAAAAAGGGGGGGAGGGGGATTCATATAACAAAAATAATTTCAGAATATAAGGAAAGGAGGAAATTTTAAGTGGTGATAGAAATGTTCTAAAACTGAATTGAGGTGACAGTTATAAAATTATATTGCTTTTACTAAAAATCATCTTTACACTAACAATGAATTATATGGTATGTAAAATAAACCTCAATAAACCTTACAAGTATACCGAACAATACAGACACTTAAATACTTGTTTGGTAAACTAAAGACCGCTTTTCTAAATATACTAACTGAAGCAAGTACACATATTTCAATTGGGGAGAAAAAGGCAGAAGGCTATAAATACAATAAAATTACCTTCTCCAGTGGGAGAGAGTGAAAAGCCAACTGACATCATGCTGATACTCCCAAGATTGTCACCAAGTACAGATCTATGCTGCTAACTATCTGTGACAAGCTGACTTCTGAAAACCAACGGAAGCCACATCGCAGTGCAAAGTTGTCTTTGATGTGTTAAAAGAAGGCTAACCTTGAATTAAGAATTCTAATAAATATCACCGCTTTAGAATAGTCAGTCAATAAATTAATGGATACTGGCGAACCAATGCATTACAAGAAATGGACCTCACCTACATATGTAACCACAATGCTTCATAATATACACGTATATAGTGTGTGACACACACAAAAAGGACAACTGGGCACATATAAAAACTATATCTAACAGTGATTACTACTATTATGTTTGTAGTTTTTAAAATTAGTAACTTTTAAAAATATATAAGGTTAAAGCAGGAAATGAGTGCACCAATAAGAGTCCCCAAACAAATTCAAACATAAACGGAAACTTGATGATATTGCAGACCAGTGAGGAAAAGACAAACTATTCAATAAACAGTGGGCCAAACAATTATCCATGTGGAAGGAAAAAAGTGAAAGGGAATACCTACTATATTATTATACAGAAAAATACTTATTCCAGATGGATCAAAAACGTGTAAAAATGATACATGATACTTTTTAAAGAACCACTATCTTTATGATCCCTGAGTGATGAAAGATTTATTACTTTTTTGGTGGGGGTCAGGACTTGCAAACAGTGCTTAAGGTGCGAGGGGTCTCTTCACTGTTTCTCAGTCAGGCCAACGGTTCAGTCAAAGGTCTAAGACACAGTGATGCCCAGGCCTGAAGTTCTGGGGCTCACCAGGGACACCCTGGCAATACATGACAGCCACATACACCTTAACCCTCAATTATCTCTCCAGTCCAGCAGGAAATTTCTAAAACAGGACACAAAGGGACCAGGGCCAGAGCAATAGTACAGTGGGTAGAGTGCCTTTGCACGCGGCTTTGCACGCAGCTAACCCGGGTTCTATTCCCAGCATCCCATATGGTCCCCTGAGCATCGCCAGGAGTAATTCCTGTGCAGAGCCAGGAGTAAACCATGAGCATCACTGGGTGTGACCCAGAAAAGCCAAAAACAAAACAACCCCACAGGACACAAAAAATGCTGAAGAAAAAAAATTCAATTTTTTCAATTTTTCTTCTTTGAAAGAAGCCACACAGAATGAAAAGACAAAACTGGAAAGAGTGGAGTTCATGCCCAATTCAATCAGCTTAATCAATGGCTGAATAAATAGCAGTACTCCTACATTATGTATATATATATTTTTAAAAACCTGGAAAGATATGAACAGTGAATAATAAATATTAGAATATTTAAGTATTCATATAAAAAAGAAAAGACAATAGGAAAGAAAGGATTTCCTGAAACACAAAAATGTAAAAACACAAAAATGTAGTAAAAAATGTGGGGCACAAATCAACTCTCCATAAAAGTCATGAAAACAGAAATCATATCAAGCACCTTTTCAGATTACAATTTCAAAAAGGTAGAAATTAATCATAAAAATGAAACTGTGAAAAGCTCCAACACTGCAAACTGAACAATTAACTGTTAAAGAGTGGGTCAAACATGAATTCAAAGAAGAAATAAAAAGATTCACCTAAGCAAATGAGAACGAGACACAAAGTATCAGAATCTTTGGGACACAGCAAAAGGAGCTAAGGGGGCGGGTCACAGCATACACGAGTACACCAAGAAACAGGAAAAACTTCAAATAACCTAACCTCAGTTTGATAAACTAGGAAAAGAACAATAAATGAGTCCCAAAGTAAGTAGAAGGATGAAATAAAAAGGTTCACAAACCTATAGCTGGGCTCAAAAGGAAAAAGAACAAAAGTAACAAACGGGATCAGAGATGAAAGGGGAGAAATGAAAACAGATGACTCTGAAATACAAAAAATCTAAAGCGGATACCATGAACGAACAACATGAATACGCAACGAGCCATCAAACCTGGAAGAAACTCATTTCTAGAACCACACAACCTCTGAAGACTGAACCAGGAGAAAATACAAAATCTGAATAGTCTGCCAATCAGTAGTAAGGAAACTGAAACAGTAACTAGAAAATTCCCCCCTAACTGATCTCCCTCCCCCGCCCCCTCTTTTTTGGCAGTCACCCCCACAGGCCACCCCTGGCGCCATATAATCTCATCAACCGCCATGATCCAGAGACTCAGTATAAATCTCTTGGAAGAGAGCACAGAACCATACAACAGCCATGCTGCCGGACCCCACAACAGGCTGTTTCACTCAAGGAAACACCTTTCACCCCCAGAGGAGGGCGGGTGAGGTCCCTCCCTGCCCCAAGGGACCCAGCCCCGGCAGCCAGAAACCTCCAGAACTCAACCACCGCCAAGCTCCCTCGGAAGGGCCTCATGCACGAGGGAACCTATCCCTGGACATCTTTCTTAGACTTTACACCACCAATATACCAAGAGTAGCACACCACATTTGAAACAGTAACTGGAAAACTCTAAAAGTAGAATTTTAGAAGGTTTAAAGTAGAAGGCAACCAATATTAGGGGGAAACACACACACACACACACACACACACGCAAAAGCACACAAGGTTCAACCTTTAGCATGTTACTAATCTCTTATAGAAGGGTTTATGGCTCCTGAGTGAAATACAACAATCTTCACACACCTTCCTCCAAGAAACCTTTTTTGGATCCCTGATGAACACTGAGTAAACATCCTCATCAAAATCTTGGTGAAACTGAAGTCAACAATGTATCAAGAGGATCCTACAAATGATCAAATGGGATTCATTCCGGGATGCAAGGTTGGTTTTCTGTATGCTAATCAATCCAGGGAGTATACCAGTTCAACAAAAGGCAAGAGAAACAGCACCATCATATTCATTGATGCAGAGAAAGCTTTTGACAAGATTCAGCACCCATTCATCATAAAAGCCTTGAATAAAATAGGGATAGAGAAATGTACCTCATTTACAATAGCCATTTACAACAAACCACAGTCAACATCATACTCAAAGATGAAAAACTGAAAGCATTTTCTTTGAGATCAGGCATAAGGCGTTGCCTGGGGGACCATATGTGATGCTTGGGATCAAACTGGAGTTGGTCTAAGGCGAGCACTTCAACCCTTGTACTATCTCACCAGCTCCAGTTGTTTTAAATCCTTAACCTTCACTTCAGACTTGCCTCTCAAAAAACTGGAAGTGTAATCAGCAGTTTCCGTATTTAATAGATCAGGGTGCTTTGATGCAGACTGAACTTGGAGACCGCTTAACTCAGAGCAGAGTGTAATAGGAGAAGAGGAAGAGTTTGAATTGATAATAGGGTTGCTACTGAGTTGTAATTGCACCAGTTGGTCTTTCATTTCTTTTGTTTCTCTGTATACTGTAGATGATGAGATTATTTGGTATTTCACTCAATATGATACCCTCCAGTTCCAGCTTAGTTGCAGTAAACTGGAATAACTGCATAATATTCCATTTACCTTTTATCCATTCATCTGTCATTTGTTATTTGTGTTGTTTCCATATCATGGTTAGGTAACAAGTACTGCAATGAACACAACCGTGCAAGTATTTTTTGAATTAACGTTTTGTGGGGTAGATGTCAGGGGCCACACCAGCAGTACTCAGATATTGCTCCTGTCTCTGTTCAGAGTTCACACACGATGGGGTTAGGGAGCCTGTATGGGGTGTCGAGAATTAAACACAGGTTGACCACGTGCAAGGAAAGTGCCCTGCCCACTGTATTAGCACTCCAGCCCTGGGAGATTTCTCTGTTTGGTGCCTTAGGACATGCTGCAGAACTACTCCGGACTTGGTTCTGGGATCAGGTGCAGGACTTACCACATGTGAGGCAAATGCTCTGCCATTTAGTCTCTTCCTTCTTCTCTCCTTCCATCCCACCCTCCCCAGTTTTTCTATCACCGGTCATTGAATAGGCTCCTTTGTCATAAATTAACCTCATAAAGCTGAGGCTTTATCTCTGGATTCTCAGTTCTGTTTCATTGGTCTGAAAGTCTATTCCAGTACCATACACTTTTGATTACTATAGCTTCATAATACAGTTCAAAGTCAGCACATGCAGTACTTCCCATCTTTTTTCTCAGAATAACTTTGTCAAGAAGTGGAATCACTGGCTTGTATGGGAGATTTTTTTTGTGGGAGGGGGTCAGGGGCCTTGGAACTGCAGATGTGCCGTACTTGTGGTATTCCCATGATTGTGCTCAGAAGTAGCTCTGGGTCAGATGGAACTCAGAAACCAAGAAAGAAGAAAATGAGACCCCCCCCACCCCCCAGTCCCCCAGTCCCCTGCCAGCCTCCGGAACTGTATCATGGGGGTTTGTTACAGACACGGGCCAAATCCATAATCTGGTGGGTAGGGTGCTTGCCTTGCATGTGCCTGGCCTGGGTTTGATTCCCTCCACAGACCCCGCCGACCCCCTTCCTGCCCCCTCAGGGCTGCACATATGGTTGCCCAGAGCCCCACCAGGGTGCTTCCTGAGTTCAGCCAGCTGTGCTGAACCCCCAACCCTCCTCCCTCAAAAGACATAAAGGATGTTTTCGTGCCCTGGTGTGGAAAAAGTTGAGCCAGTCCTCCAGTCTTCAGGCATTAAAGGGAAGGGCCGGGAGTGGCAGGATAGTGGTAGGGCACCTGCCTTGCACACTGTTGACCCGGTTTGATCCTGGTGCCCCATATGGCATATGATCTCTGAGGCCTGCTAGGAGTGATCCCTGAGTACAGCCAGTGTGCCTCCCCTCCCCCACCACCAAAAACGAAGTCACAAAAACCAGTTAGTGAAAGGGAGAGGAAGACAGTGATAGAAATAAAAATGGACTAAGTATGGTATGATTTTATGGGATTGGCCTTTCCCACAGCTGGGCAGAAGCATGGGTCCTGCAGGTCAGAGAGAGAGACAGAGATTCTGACAGTTGTGCACCATTAAAGATGATCGTGAAGATGACTAATGTCGACTGAACACCTGCACCCCGCACTGTAATGAATTGTTTTCTTAGTAGCCCTATGAGGCATTATATCTTCGTTTATAAAGATGGGATAGAGTGCTAATAACATTCCCCAAAGTATCCTTACGTTTGAGTTGAGCAGGAGTTAGACCCAGACTTCTCATTGCCGAGGTGTTTTCAACTGCTGTGTTGTTCCATATTCAGTGGATTTTGAATTATTTACATTGTTCTTAAGTACTAGAGGGGAAAGTTGTTTAATAGGACTTTTCATTGCTTTCTAATTGGTGGTGATTGTGTCATTAAATATAATAGAAGTGTTAATCTAGAGTGGATTTCCAGACCATTAACAGCAACATCATTATTACTAGATCTTGGTTTAAACTTTTCTTTTTTCTTTCTTTTTTTTTTTGGCCATACCAAGCCGTGCTCAGGGCTTACTCCTGGCTCTGTGCTCAGGTAAGTTTAATTCTCACTCCAAAATTGGACTGCGAAGGGGAAGGAGAAAGGGCAGAGAAGGGGAAAGGAACAGCTATTACAGCTATTACCTCTTATGGGTAATAGAACCTCAATTCTAACCTCAAACTTCCAAAGCTGCCTCTTTGGAAACCTTTCTAGACTTCTGTAGATTTTGTGCAAAAGTCTCTGAAGCCCTCTTCTCCATAACCTCCTTTCTCTCAGCAGAAGAACAGGGCTCCCACTTGATTAAGGAAACAGAACATATGGGACTAGAGAGACAGTACAGTGGGCAGGCACTTTCCTTGCACGCAGCCGACCCGGGGTCGATCCCCAGCATCCCACATGGTTTCCTGAGCACCACAAGGAGAAATTCTTGAGTACGGAGCCCGGAGTAACCCCTAAGTATCAACAGGTATGTCACCCAGCCACAGCTACACACACACACACTCAGAAACTGGGAGTGGAGATGGGTCGGGGTGGCTGAGGTTATCTGTATCATCCTTGGTGCTAGCACAGGCACTGAACACAATCCCAGTAGCTTTGTTGTCTGAGTCCCCTTGTGCCAAAATCTCTGACTGCATTACAATTAGGTGTGTGTGAGCACGACAACTAAGATGATGTGTGAGTGCTGAGGACAGAAGCACCATCCTACAAGCCTCCAAAAAAGCCGACAATACTATGGCATGCTACCCCGTGAACACCCCAACAAGGCCAGTGTGTGTAGGATCCCAGTCACCCCCCAACATCAGTAAAGAAAGAAAAGGCAAGGGGGCTCTGAACAGACAAGGACTTGGAGTGAAGGTATAGTGGGCAGGGTGCTACCTTACATGAGGCCAACCCGGGTTCAAGCCGGCACTGCAAGAGTCCCCCAGAGTCCCCCAGGAGGAACCCCTGAGTATCATGTTCCTCTTGTTTCATCAATTACTCTGTGTCTTGCATGTGCCAGTCTTTCTCATGGTCATAAACAAGTCTGCGTCTCTCCTCCTGTTTATTCCTTTGCCCCGTCCCTTCTCTGCTGGCTGCTGTGCTGATGGGGGATTGCACGTCACTTCGCTGGGGTGCTCTCTCACACATTTCGTTTTGGTGCTCGCAAGGGGGTGAGTTCTGAGGCGGTGGTGCTAAAGCATCTTTCCTTGAGTGTCTACACACACCTGGCTCACTTGCAGCCCAAGGCACTGTGTTCACAGCAGGCACAGTTAGCCACCGAGCCATTTCCTGACACCCACTTTTATTTCTCTTTTGTCAATCAACATTTTCTTCTGATTACTGTCCCCTTTAATCATAATTCTGAAGAGTAGGCTACATTGCTCTTTCATTCATTTAGCCCACTCTCATCCAAAACCTCACTGACACTGCTCTTTGTCAAGATTATACACAATCTTCTATTTCTGGAACACAATCCCTTTATGGCATATCTATAGAAGAATACTAGTAATACTATTATTCATTTGTTCTCACCTCATTAATGTCCACAATACCACCCTCTTTGGCCTTCTTATTCCACACTGTTGCTCTCTCTGTTTTGTCTTACGGCCCAACAGACCAAGCTACCCAATCTACAAACCCCAATATATGTGTATACATATATAAGCATATATATCACATGTAGTGTTGTTATATATACATAAATTTAAATACACATGCATATATATTTCCATGAGTTCAATTACCAACTATAATAAAAACTCTAAATCATCTGGATTTGTTTTCTGATGACCTTTTAAACATGCTATGGGTAAAACTTTTCAGCAAAATAATAAAGAATACACATTATGTAAATGTACATATGTAAAAAATATTTATTTCTGAAATTTAAGATATTGCTTTTCCTAGCGCCCAGTGTTCAGTCTGAGCTGCTCTCAGTCACTGCATCACAGTACAACCATTTGTCTTCATTGTAGTTGTTATAACAACTTTGATGTAATTTGCGTAACAGTTAATTAAAACGTACAATTCAAAGTTTTTAGTATATGTAATTGTGCAACTCTCACAACATCAGTTTCAGAGAATGTTCATGACTAGACAAAATAGCCTGTATCCTTTACAGGTCATCTTCCTATTCTATCCATTCTCATACCCCAGTTTCTTGCAACATAAATCTATTTTTCCTGTCTGTAGATTTGCATCTTCTGGACAGTCAGATAAACTGAATCACACAGTGTGTAGTTATGTAACTGGCTTCTCTTACTCAGCAAAACGCTTTCAGGTTTCATCCATGTTGTTAGGTTATATCAGTACGTCATTCCTTTGTATTAACAATACTTCGTGGTAAGGACAGTCTATTTACCATCAGCTGATATACCACCAATTGTCAAAGAACTCCTGAGAGAAAGAAAGCAAGATGGCAGCATCAGGCTTCCTGTCTTCAAACTAAACTACAAAGTAAGAGTCTCCAAAACAGTTTGCTGCTGAAACCAAAGCAGATAGAGGGATCAATGGAATAAAATAGAAAATCCATTAAAAAAATCCACACATACAGTTAACTTATGGCAAAGAAGTATGTATATATAGCACAGAAAAGAGAGTCCTTCAACGACGATGTTGGTCAAGTGGGTTAAAGAGTTGGTTATTAGACCAAAGACAATTTTAAAACAGAAGAAAACACAGGTGAGACAGTCTAGATAATAACTTAAGAGGTCTTTAGAGTTCTGGGACTATAAGAAGACCCAATGGACTAGATTTTAAAAAGTAACCTCATTATCACGACTACCAAATTTAAAACTGAGTTTCTACTGCTTGGTTCTACTCTACTATTCAACCATAACTCACTCTTTTAAAAAAAATATTTTTTTAATTAGTGAAACACCATGAGGTACAGCTGCAGACTTACGAATTTTTCAACCCAAACTCACTCTTACCCCTCACAATCTAGCTCCCTGCCTCCCGCCAGTCCTCGTGCTCCACTTCTCACAGGCACCAGATGCCCAATGCAGTGATCAGCTCATACTGAGACCTCATCATCCTTCTCCACAGCACCTGATACTGAACATGTTACCTCCACCTTCACAGAACTCACCCCGTTTAAGCTCTGCCAGACAACTCTGCTCTGCTGTGAGCCTTCCACAGACCCATCTACAATGGCATTTCCACTGTCTCTTAAAATGATGTGGTTCTTCAAGTATCTGCCTCCCTTAACCTTCCTTCTGTTTTATCCCAGTAAGCCCTCAGTATATTATCGTCCTACTCGCTCTATCACTGCTTAGTTTCTAAATATCACCACTTGGCCACATCCACATCCTCATACAAAGGCAGGTAAACCGTGGCCGTGAACCACATCCACCCTGCCAGCCAATTCTAGCTCACAACCTGATTTTTCTAAGTAAAACTTTACCAAAACAGTGACACCCCTTCATTTGCTTATCATATACAGCTGCTCTCGTGATCGAAGCAGAGTTGAGCAGTTGCGACATGTAGTATAACCCTCAAAGCCTAAAATTTAGGCTTTATAAAATATGAAGGGCCTGGAGGCTGGAGTGATAGTAGAGTGGGTAGACCAGAGCGTTTGCCTTGCACGCAGCAGACCCGAATTCGATTCCCAGCATCCCATATGGTCTCCTGAGCACCGTCAGGACTAATTCCTGAGTAAAAAGCCAGGAGTACCCCTGAACATCACCGAGTGTGACCCAAAAAGGAAAAAAAAATGAAGGGCCTTTATTTTTAAGTTTGCTAACTTTTGTTCTTGAGAGCAAAATACGTCTATGAACAGTCCTAGTAAATTTTCTGCCTGTTGACTCCAAAGCCAGTACTATGAGTGAAACCACCTTTCTGTGACCCTTGAGAGTTTCCCAACTCCCGAATTCTCGTCACCCTTCACAATCCATCTCCTATGGAGGAACTAAAGCAATCACTCTAAATGTACAAGACCACTTTCTTATTTAAAACTTTCCCATAGAAAGTTTTCCTATAATCTGGCTCCTGCCAACACTAATTTTCTTCCAAAACACTTTCACCTGTAAGATGATTACTTTATTTCCCAGAACAATTCAAGATCGATTATGTCCAAATCCACCCTAGATACAGGATCAAATACCTGCACTTTTTTTTTTCAGTGTCAACTTAAGTAACCTCCATGAAGCCCTCCCTGATGCACCCAAGTCCAGTCTTTTGCTAACAAAGTCTCTGTCCACTCCCACATACTCCCATAAAACCGATTTTTCTTTGCTTTTACATTATTTCCATATTAATATACTCAATCCCTTGAACATGGCCATTGAGGCTAAGCTATCTAAGCACCCAGTTTTTAAGTAAGAAATCCAGAACTGAATGGCGTTTCTGCCTCTTCCCACCTGTATGACATTAAGTAAATTACTTAACTACTTTCTTCATCTATGTAACGACCAATTTTGTGATTGAGATTATTGTTATAAACAGAGTGGTTCACACATAGCAGTATCCAATAATTTTTGGTTAGCATTATTTCCATTTTTGTCTTCATTTTTAGTTTATGATTTAAGTACCTGTTAAGTGAAATAACTGAAACAAGGTAATTCTGCACACACTATTTTCAGCTACATATTAAATATTTCCTTCTGAATTAGATGGCAAACCCCAGTCTCTTCAATTCCCAAACTACTTCACAAATAGAGCAGAGTGACTAATTTATGAACCATCCCAAGGCTTTCCTGGTTCGAATATTCTAAGTCTTCTAACCAGAGTCCCTTAGTGCTGGGAAAACCGGAACAGTTGATCACCTGTGCTGTAAACAACAGAAAAGAACTCGGGTTAATTTTTAAAATAGAGGTGACAAAAATATAATTTATTGGCATAATACAGAGCAATTAATAAAACCAAAACAAATCTGAGGATCAGATCTATGAAAATTAAGAATGAAAGTAACTCTACTGATCTAGACGGCAGGGAGGAATTAATGAGCAATACTTCTTCATATTAAGTATTGCCAGGATAAAATCACTTAGGACCTACCATACAGCCACTCAAGATTCCAATGGAGAGCTGGAGAGAGTAGGTAGGTAGTAGGTAGGGCATTTGCCTTGCATGTGACTGACTCTGGTTCAATCCCCAGTACTCTGTAAGGTTGTCCTAAATCCACCAGGAGTGAGTCCTGAGCATAGAGCCAGGAGTAAGTCCTGAGTACAGCTGGGTATTGTAACAACAACAACAAAATCAAATGTCTGAGATAGCAAGTGATTGGTCTAATATATGTTATCTAGAAAAGGTAAGGCAAGACTTAAAAATTCATAAATAACTCTTAAGAGTTCAGCAAGCTGCAGAGTTGCCTCCAGACCCCACACCAGGTTGAGTGTCAAATCTGGGACACCTGGGAGGGGGAGTGGGTGAGCCCGCCAGTCACTCAAACTGCCCCAGCAGCTGAAAACTTCCACACTCCACTTGTTGCTATGCTCACAGCCAGACTCCATAAGCTTGGGATGTTTCTCACCCAGGAGTGAATCTGTTGAAAAACTCAGGTATGCAGGTTTTGTGACCGAAATCTCCAGGCTCTCAAGAGTCTGGGATGGGGGGGGGGGGGGCGGTTCTTCCAGGAGCCAGACAGTTACACCCATGAACTGCTTCTGGCACCGTGAAAGCTCACTAACTGACCATGATCCAGAGATTCATAAACAAACCTTGAAAGAGATCAACAAACTGCAGAGATGCTTCACGGAACCCAAGGCATCATCCAGTTAAAAATTTAACTCCATTCAAAAGTTTAGAATTCCTGGAGCTACATCTCATACTCTACACCACTGATATACCAAGAATAGCACACCATATTGGATGAGCTGTAAAGTAGAAGGCAACTAATCTCAATTAAGAAAATATTGGGGCTGGAGCAATAGCACAGCAGGTAGGGCATTTGCCTTGCCCGCAGCCAACCTATAGGTTTGATTCCCAGCATCCCGTATGGTCCCCCGAGCACCGTCAGGAGTAATTCCTGAGTGCATGAACCAGGAGTAACTCCTGTGCATCGCTGGGTGTGACCCAAAAAGAAAAAAAAAAATATAACACATAGGCTCAGTCTATAACAATATATTAGTAAGCTCTTATATAAGGGCTTAATAGCTCCAGGGAGAGATACAACAATCTTCACACACTTTCTTCCAAGGGATTCTTTTTTGATCAATTTATTTATTTATCGCTTTTTGATTATTTTTAGCAAATTACTCATAGCAAGCAATACAAAATGATCATTTAGGGCCTGCTATTGGGGCATGCTTGAGCAGTGGTTTGGAAAATTGGAAATAATGGTGGTGGAAAGGTGTAATGGTGGTGGGATTGGAGCTGGAATAGTGAATGTACTTCATTATGAACAACTTTATAAAACTAAAAAAAAATTTTTTTAAAGTAAGGCACCTTCATTAATCAAAAGAGGCAAGAACACCTAGATTAAAATTCCCAGCAAGAGATATCAATTGGGGGGCAGGAGAGATAGTACAGCAAATAGGACACTTGTCTAACACACAGCCAACCCAGCACCACATATGGTGGCCTGAGCCCTCCCGAAAGTGATCCCTGAGTGCAGAGCCAGGAGTAAGCCCTAAGCACAGTGGGTGTAGCCCAAGAGACAGAGAGAGAGACAGAGAGACAGAGCAACTTTTAAAAAAGCTGATTCTTTTAAAAAGCAAGGGAAGTGCAGACAAAGCAGGGGAAGAGTGAGAAAGAGACAAAAAGGAAGAACAAAAACTCCATAAGCATAAAAATTAAAGATAAAATTCAGGAGGGGGAACCAGAAAGAGAGAGATCAAATGCAGAAGCTTCCAAAGACCAAATCAAAACGCTGTTTTCAAAAGATGGGGGAAATGGACATCAACTGTTTTTTTCTTTTTAATTTTTTTATTTTATAAAGTAGTTTGGGCTGGAGCGATAGCACAGTGGGTAGAGCGTCTGCCTTGCACGCAGCCAACATGGCCGACCCGCGTTCGATTCCTCCGCCCCTCTCGGAGAGCCCGGCAAGCTACCGAGAGTATTTGATATGCCAGACACAGTAACAACAAAGTCTCCAATGGAGACGTTACTGGGCCTGCTCGAAATAAAAAGTTCACAATTTGATTACATTTAATAGTCAAAAACCAATCCCACCACCATTACACCTTCCCACCACCATATTTTCGGTGTTTCTATCCCAAAGAACCCCAAATCCATGCCCCAAAGCAGAACCAAAATGTTATTTCCCTCTAAGGTTGATTGCCTCCTACTCTGAATCTCATCAAATGTGGTAGGTAGTCTCGGAGTACGGGTAGGGTGTATCCTATGAAGTGTTGCAGCCACAAATGCGGCCTCACGCTCCAGGGAAAGGTTCACTCCTGGGTGAGGCTCAGCCCAAGCACATGAAGAGTGGCCGTGAGCGTGCAGTGGTTGAGTTCTAGAGGCTTTTAGCTGCTGGGGCCGGGGTGCCCAGAGTGAAACAGCCTGGCAAGAGATCCGGTGGCATGGTTATGGCAAGCATTGGACATCAACTGTTGTTTGAACATTTTTTCCTTTTTGTTTTTGTTTTGGGACCACACACGCTCAGGGATTACTCAGGGATTACTGCCAGGATGGAACCCAGCAGCAGCAAACGCCCTACCTGCTATACTGTCACTCTGGCCCCCATCGTCTGACCGTTTAATGCTGCATGACATGATCATAGCTATGTCATCTTTTTCCTTCTGCTTCTGCAACCTCCTTCTCTTCCTTCAATGCTTAGCTTCTTCCTTAAGTGTGATATTCTGTGTAACCTGACTCAATTTCTTCAGGTACAGCCACTCCCTCTTTCCAACAAAAAGAGAAGGAGGAAGATAATTAAAAATTTAAAAATGAAATGGATTTTCTAGATAATTTTCTATTTACATTTTCTGGAAACCAAGAACCCAAATTTCAAATGTTATCTAGTCACATTTCACCTGACTGACTCTGCTACAAATGATGCAGCTTTTGTAGCACAGAATCTAAGTATCAGATATCAGTCTCTCCACTAAACTTTCTAAGAATAAGCCTGATATAGTCTGGTATTATTTATCTTAAATCTCTGGCACTGAAATATCTACCTGGCATACTGCAAATGCTAAACAAAGGTTTAATAAATCTGTTCTCCAAGTTACTGGATGCATGAAGCATCAAATTAAAATGGAAGAAAGAATTTTCTCCAGGTGAACATGAGAGTCCTGAAGAGAAAGCTTACAGACTTAAAAAAAAAAAAAAATCAAAGGAAGTACAGATAAGAGAGAGAAAAAGACAGAGACAGAGGAAGAAGAACAAAAACTCCTTAAGCATAAAAATTAAAGATAAAATTTTGACAAATATGAGAACTTAAATGCATCACATAAAAGCAAAAAAAATAAAGCGGACACACATAATAGCAATTTCTCAAGGACCAGAAAATTATATTCTATTTAAGCGGACAAATGTATAAAACATTTTCAGAAACAACAGCACTTCAAAATAAAATGAGATGTAAATTAACTTATTCAACAGAAAACCATTCAGAATGATTAATTCCAAATAAATGACAGTTATGATTTATTTTACAATAACTGTTTATGGTGTAGTACAAGGCTATTTTCATTTTCTTTCTTTTTCAGTCTTTTGACTACACCCGATGATGCTGTGGCCTCTGCTCAGAGACCTCTCCCGTCAGGACCCAGGGCCACTGAAGTGGTGCTGGGGATTAAACCAGGGTCATCTGTTCCCAAGGCAAAAGCTTTAACACCTGTGCTTTCTCTCCACCCGAAGACTTTTTCCTTGCTAGCAAAACTACCACAAAGATTAACTGCATTCTCCTGACATTTTTACTATTGTTACCATCAAAGTAAAGGAACAGAGACTTGGAAATAACACAACCAAACTTTATGCTAAGAAAATGGGAAAACCAACTTCAGAATCCTGTCAGGCATGTGGAGTCATGCAAAGGGAATGCCCACTCTTGAAGTTAGGACTGTACAGGTACAGGGGCTCAGGGATTTGGGTGACGGCAGAGTTCCTGCCTGAGGCAGGGGGCTAAGGGCTGGCGCCGGCACAGGCTCACTGCAGTGTGCAGGCGCTGCTGTCTGTGAGCCCTGCACCATCGCCAGCGTACCACATCCACGTGTGTGCCACCCCATCACCCACAACAGCCAAGAACGGGAAAGCACCACAATTTAGCTGTCTGACCCCATCAAGCACCACAACAAACATGAATGTAAGCACCACAACGAAGTGTATGCAGGCCCGGGGCATTGCACCTACAAAGAGAAGGGGAAATAATTCAAAATGTAATGTTCTAGATACTTTTCTATTTACGGTTTCTGAATACCAAGAACCCAGGTTACCTGTCAGGTTACTTTTTATCAATTCAATTGTTATCCAGGGTTGAACCCCCAGTCACATTTCACCCTGTCACTGTCCTCCTGTTGTTCATCAATTTGCTCGAGAAGGCCCAGTAACATTGTGAGACTTGTTACTGTGTTTGGTATATCGAAAACATCACGGGTAGCCTGCCAGGCTTTGCCATGCCGAGATCCTCTCGGTAGCTTGCCAGGCTCTCCAAGAGGGGCGGAGGAATCGAACTCGGGTCGGCCACGTCAGCCGCATGCAAGGCAAATGCCCTACCTGCTGTTCACTCAATTAACTAAAATTCATTTCACCAAATATACTAACTTCGACATCAAGACATTAAATAATCTTTATCATCTGAACCCTATAATCAATTTTAGCATCACTACTGGGATATATCCTGAATTTCAGAATACATCCTCAGCACCAAACACACGCACACACCCACCAGTCATTAAAATTAAAAACTGACCTGATTTCTTCAACCAGTTAATGGTATTTTTACAAAGCAATGAACAATAATCAAAAGATGGAAGAAAGCAACCCAAACATCCATCAGTAGATTAATGAACAAAATGCAGTACAAACATCAGAATATTATGCATTTAAAAAAAAAGAAATTTTTGACATGCAACAACATGTATGGACATTGAATGCTAACTGAAATCAGTCAATCACCAACTGACAATAACGTATGACTGTATTTAAAAAGTGTTCCTTGGGACTGGAGCAATAGCATAGCGAGTAGGGCGTTTGCCTTTCACGCGGCCAACCCGAGTTCGATTCCCAGCATCCCAAATGGTCCCCTGAGCACCACAACGAGTGATTCCTGAGTGCAAAGCCAGGAGTAACCCCTGAGCATCGCCGGGTGTGATCCAAAAAAAAGGGCTAAACATAAAAATAAAATTAAAAAATAAATAAAAATAAAAAATAATAAATCTACCTAGCTCAAAAAAATAAAAATAATAAAGAGAAAGAAAGAAAAAAGAAAAAGAAAGGAAAAAAAAACATAAAAAGTGTTCTTAGGGCCATCAAGGAACCAGGAAGTGGAAATGTAGAGTGACTGTCTAGTCAGTGCAGAGTTTCAGCTGGGGAAGGTGAAAAAGTTCTGGACATAAGAGGTGATAAATTATACAATATGAATGCTTTTTAAGGTGCATTTAATGCATTTAAATTACAGAATGATTCAAGTCGAACAGTGAGGGAGCATACAGGATTTGTGCTCAAAGGCTTCTTCCACCTCTGAGCTTAAAGGTCCCTGCCAATGGTTGCTGGGATCAAATCAGGACTGGCCACAAGCAAGTCAAAACCTGACCCTCTGTACTACCTCTCTAGCCCCCAAAGGGCACACTTTGTGTATAATTTACCATACACACAATAGTGAGAAGCCTATTCTGGATCAAGTAAGATTTAAGAATATAACCATTCATCGATTTGCTCGAGCGGGCCCAGTAACGTCTCCATTGGAGACTTTTGTTGTTACTGTGTTTGGCATATCGAATACGTCACGGGGAGCTTGTATGATCAATTCTTGTTCAATCATAGTTTGAATAAACCAAATATTTTCTAGTGTTAACTCGAGAAATTTAATTGTGGACTGGATTAAGTGCACTAATTTTGTCATGGTATTCATGTAAGAATACATTATTTTTTTAAAGAGAAACAGACTTATTTAGGAATACGCTGTCCTCCTGTTGTTCATCGATTTGCTCGAGCGGGCCCTGTAACGTCTCCATTTTTTTGAGACTTGTTGTTACTGTGTTTGGCGTATCGAATACGTCACAGGGAGCTTGCCAGGCTTTGCCGGGTGGGCGAGATACTCTCGGTAGCTTGCTGGGCTCTCTGAGGGGGCGGAGAAATCGAACCCGGCTCAGCCGGGCTGGCTGCACGCAAGGCAAACACCCTACCGCTGTGCAATCACTCCAGCCCACTTAGGAATAAAATGAATGTTTTGTATATGTAACATGTCTGTCATCTATGGATAAACAAAAAATTACAGAAATGTGGCACATTGGCATTTATTACACTTGAGTAATATATATAAGGATTATTCTACTCTCCTACATATTAGAACACTTTACGACCAAAAACAAGAAAAACTTAAAAATCATTTCACTGTGAATGTCTTATCAACCTTCTAAAATTGTATATTTACTATAATAAAAAGTTTGGATTCGATGTAGGAAACAGTTGAAAAGGCATAAAAAATACACTTCAGGGCCGAAGCAATAGTAGAGGAGATAGGGCTCTTGCCTGGCACATGGTGGACCAGGGTTGAACCCCCAGCATCCAATGTGGTGCCCGGCCACTGCCAAGATTCCTGAGTGCAAAGTAAGGAGTAAGCCCTGAGTACTGCCAGGTGTGGCCCCAAAACAAACACACAAAAATACTCTTCAGCAAAATTACTGTGGCAGTGTCACCTGGTATGGAAGTCTTCTTTCAAGAAGTATCTAATACTTAGTTTCAGCCACTGTACTAAGAAAGAAGCGATGGAGACATACAGTTCAAAGTTTAGTAGGAGAAAGAGATAAAACAGAATCAAAAAACATTTTAAGTACAAGGAGAAAGATAGCTCTGAGTTCTTCAGGGAAGAGAGGAGGTAGGGAAGGCTATTCCAGTTGGACAGTCCTGAGAATAGAAACAGACTGGCAAGGAGAGGCGGGTGACCGACTATGGGTGAGTATATAAGAAATTCCATGTTGCTAGAACCTACAGGGATTAGGAAGGGGGTTGGGGCTTGAGGAAAGTTGAAACTGGAGAAATAATTAAGCATGAGGCTCTGTGAAAAATCTCATGAGCTGAAGGAAGAAGGTTCAAGCTGCAAGACTGGCATTTGCCTGAGTGTGGAAGATGAGGAAGGAGTCCAGCAAGGCTCTCAAGTTTCAAGTTCAGATCTCAGTGAAAAGGATGAAGCCATAAACAGAAAAAGAAATTACAAAAAAAAAGCAAAATACGACTTTGTTTAAACACTGAAACTGGAGAGCTAACATAATGCTCACGTGATTGATTTTCGACAGATAATTAAAACAGATTTAAGGTCCCCATACTGAAATTATGGTTGAAACTAAGGGGCTGCTAATAAGGCCAGAGAAGCTGTCTCTACGGTCACACAGACAAACCCCCAAAATATGGCGATTCACATGTGTAGGAAGAAGAGTGGGCCAAATCAGAGGAAAAGAATAACCAACAAGTAAGAAACCAAGGGAAACTATATGACCTGTTAAGTCAATTCAAGAAAAGATTATATAGCTACTATGAGACATACAGATTCCTGAAAATTTTTCTGTTCAGTAAAACTGGGAAGCGGAATATACACCACATTGGGGCAAAAAGCCCCTGTGGGACAGCACACGGGGTTAAATGGAGCTAAGAGAACAAGCAGCAATGGGTAATGTTCAGCCTCCTAAGCTTGCCGAGTTAACTGTGTTTCAACAGTTGAACGTTTATGTTCCTTTGCTGTAACCTAGATAAGCCAGCTAATGTGCTGGTAAAAATCAAATATGAACGAACGTAAATTTTGCATTAACTAACATCATTCCTTGTTAACCACTTAAATATGAATTAGTAGATGCTACAGAAATACACTACAGCAGAACAGACTGCTGAAGAGGGCCAGCAACAGTATCAATGGCATGAATTCAACACAAAGGAAATTATTAATGTCTCATTGCATGTTTAAGTTCTCAAATGTACTTTCCATTAAAAACTATCTCATTCACTTTTCAAATTTGTTGGGGGGGAACGTGTCTATTAAATCTTACAAACTGATCATGAAATAAAGAGTCCAAGGTTCCAACCCTTCGGTGGGTTCCTGATGAAGCCACATAATTTAACAGCTATATGCACATAGGACATTTCAGAGAAATTTCTATATCCCGAAGAGGTGAAAGAAAACTGACCCGGGAAAGCATCAGAAAAGAGAGGAAAGAACAGGAACTAAGAGTGCTGCTGTGTGATTATTGAAAAAGGAAATGTATGGTAAATGTTAGGGTTTTTTTCCCTAACTAACCTTATGAAATGGAGAGATCTAGAATCCTGGTGTTCCAGAGATACGTGAGGGAGGCTGAGAGAATTTTCCAGAATGAACCCCACTCAACTGATTGCAAAGACGGTATCCAGAACAGCACAAATAAATGCACCAAGAGGAATGCACAGAGTTTCCAGCATATTGTACCACAGCTGGCACAAAGGCGGTAAAAGGCAAAGGGGGGAGGGGAGGACACACACGACAGGCAGAACCTTCCGCGGAACTATGGAGAACATGCTACGGAGGTTGAGTTTTAGCCTAAAGGAGATTACCGCCAGGAAAGCGAGACAAAAAGATTCCAGAACGATACATAGGGGAGGGATGTTCTAGAGACAGGAAAAACAGGTGCATGGCCAAACATGGGCAGAAGAGGATGAGCAGCTTAAACTACAGCAGTGCTCTCAAGCGGGTAACAAACACAGGGACCTCAGACAACCAATATGGGTGGGTAAGGAGGAAAAGGGAGCAAAGCAGAGAGTTTTAAGCCGGAACAATCACACACCAATAGCTGTGAGAGAGAGAGAAGCAGGTTTGGGTTATCAGCACTAGTTGAATTTGTGGGCGAGAAATTATCACCCCAGGAATGAGAAACCAAAGCGCAAGGTTAAGTGTTAAGTCGAACGTTACCACTTTTCCGGGTAACCACCTAACTTGCTCCTGCTAATAAACTTTGCAAAGGGGAAAAGGGCAAATTAAGTAAAATGGAACTAGGAAAATCAAAAGAAAATTTTGAGCAAGATTTAAAAGTATCCAAGTAAGAATTTCTGTGACATGGTTAAGACATCTTCAATAATTCCCCCATTAGTTAACTTTCAAATGTGTTTTACACAAATTGAGCCTTCGGTTCCACAAAGTAGAGACAGCACAGCAAAACGAGCAATGGTTCCGAATTTAGTGTCATATTGCTACGCTGTAAATCCAGGCACTGCCACAAACCCTATGACTTGGGACTTGTTAGTTAAGAATTGTAGGACTCAAGTTTCCTCAGCAGTAAATAGGAATTAGAATAGCAGCAAATGTATTAAGATTAATATGAACATAGTAAATAGTGCGTAAACTAAAGTACTAAGTACTAGGTACATTGTAAACAATCAAAAAGTGCTAAGATTTGTTGAATACTTATTATTAGCTGATGCAAATGTCACCATCTCAAGATATACAGAAGCAAGTAAAGGAAAAGCTGACCTCAACAAGCAACTGTCTGGTCTGCAAGTATTTGGAGGAACAAACTTCCATTTACACATTCTATGAAACTGCATTTTAAAAGTTCTAGATACTTTTTTGAAAGAAAAAGTTTGGGGACAGAGAGCTAGTACAAAAAGTAAGGCACAGGCCTTACATGTGTGTGACCAGAGTTCGAGCCTCAGAAACTACATACAGTTCCCTGAGCTTTGCCAGGAGTGACCCAGGTCTGAGCCCAGGAGCTCCACTGTCTGAGCCAAAAACAAATTGAAGTTTAGTTGTACAGGGGCTGGAAAGGTAGTACAGGGGATAGGGTGCTTGCCGTGCATGCAGCCAACCTTGGTTTGATCCCCAGCGTCCCACACGGTCCCCCGAGCCCATGGTGAGTGGCCCCTGAGCCCAAAGCCAGGAGTGAGTCCTGAGCGTAGCGGGTGTGATCCAAAGAACAAAAGACAAGCTGAGTGGAGACTATAAAGTTCAACCTCTCTTTGATGGGTGAGTCCTGATTAAAGGCCCTCCCGTTGATCATCGATTTGCTCGAGCAGGACCAGTAATGTCTCCATTGGAGACTTTGTTGTTACTGTGTCTGGCATATCGAATACGTCACGGGGAGCTTGCTAGGCTCTGCCGTGCGGGCGAGATACTCTCGGTAGCTTGCCGGGCTCTCCGAGAGGGGCGGAGGAATCGAACTTGGGTCGGCCATGTTGGCTGCGTGCAAGGCAAACGCCCTACCGCTGTGCTATTGCTCCAGCCCGAGTCCTGATTAAATGACTAAAATTCTTTTCTTCCTCAGCCCCTTCCCCACTATTCCCTAGCATTATCCTAAGCTTTTCTTCTGTTGTCACTGTTTCCCCAGCTCTGTGTCTGGGGGATTCTGGGATATCAGAGACCAAGCCCAGGGCTCCCATAAGCAAAGCATGTGATCCAGCCTGCTGAGCTATCTCTCAGCACTTCACTTTTTCTTTAGAAAAAAAAAAAAGTACCTTATTCTTGCATAATATTTTATTGGCATATGTTTTATTTTTTTGTCAATCTATATGGAAAGAGGTAGAAATATTCTTCAAAGTGCATTCTACTATTTTGAAATAAGATGATAATGAATTTCTAATGGAAGATAGTTTCTGATTGGTAAGACTAGCTACGGTGCCCAATCTTATATATATGTGCATGTAATATATACATGTAACTAATGTATGCAGATAATAAATGTCTACAATAAAGACACCTGGAGAGATTCCACCTCAATTTACCCTTTAATTATATAGCATGTATTTCCTTCCCATAATTCTACACATGTTCTCACAGGGCTTTTCAAATACTGCTCCCTTAAGTCCGAAACGCTCCTTTCTTCCCCTACCCTCTGCTAGGCCCACTTTCTTTCATTCATTCATTTCATTGCAGGATCAGATCACGCCCATTCACCCTCTGGGAATTAACTAGACCATCTTCCTTGACCACTCAGTTCCAAGTGAGGATCCTCTCAATGTTCCTAGAACATACTTCCAATGCACTGCACTGTAATTACCAGTTTACTTTTCTGTCACTCCCACTCAACTACAAAATGCTTGAGACACTGAATGAATTTTAATTCTCTTTTGCATCCTAAGACCACCCAACACTGTCAGATACCTAATGGGCAGAATGAATGCTCACACACACTCCATGACCTTGTGCAGGCTAACACAAGCACTCAGCTAAAGTACTTTCTGCCTAAGTGGGATAATGCTGCATGTCACTCATAAAGTCATCATAAGGATTAAATGTGGTATCATGAGGCTCTCAGGAGCGTCTGTTGCACAGAACTACCATTTGATTGTCAGTTTTCATGCTTTAGTTACTCTGATGTATGCGGGGAAAGTGTGCTCCGCTGGGTGACCAACGCCTGCACACTGAGAGGCTCAACTTGCATCAGGACCCACTGGTTACTTCCCAGCATCCCTAGGACATGAAGGAGCCCTTACTGGGCATCAGGGCACTGGAAGAACACAGCAGGGCAGACGAGGAGACAAAGAGCCTGGCCAATATCCACAACAGGAAAAAAGAGTTAGGAATTCTTCTGTTCAGTGAATGTTTTTCAAACTCCCTAGGTTTTGCCTTGAATCGGGATAGCCGGCAAGAAAAAATTAATAACTGAAGCTGCTCCAAAGGACGGTCTATCTGCAGGTGAACCTAACAGGAGGAAGTTGCAAAATTTCACGCTGCTACTCTTAAGTTAGACTTGTGTGCAGAAATCTCTCTCTCCCTCTCTCTCTCTCACACACACACAATAACCACGAAGGGTGACACAGCTGACCTTTGTCTCATTCGAATGGGAATTCCACAGTATTTCCTTAAGTGCACCCAACTATGCCAACTACTAGTCAATTTGGTCGCTCTGGAAAAATGATCTGAGTTTTGTCTGCCACTCGACAAATCAGGCGAGTGGGATCTTCTCCCTACCATCTTCCCCCACGACAGGACAACTCTTGGCCACGCGAGCCCCTTGGCAGGGCTAACAAAACTGCAAACCTCGTGCCCACCGTCTTAGAAACGGAGGCTGAGGACCTAAACTCCTCCCCGAGCCCCGAGGTCAGAGTCCCGGGGAAGTTTCTGCAGAAGGCCACACTGCCATTCGTAGCTGCAGAGAGACCTCTAGCGCTGCCTCGGGAGCCGAGTTTGCAAATAGTACCTGCTAATGTCACCTTAATGAGACAATGGCAACGTGCTGAGTAGCAACGGACGGAGTAACCGCGACGAAATGTTTACAGTTTGGCAACTACGGGGAGATCCGACCAGCTGGGAAGCGGCGGGGGTAGCCCAAGCCGTCCGAATCCGGGGGGAGGTCTCCTTTCTTCCGTGAAACGTGTCAAAGAAACCACCGGGCTCGCCACGACCCCCCTCCCCATCCCGACTCCCCCACTCCGAGGAGCGCCGAGGAAAGCCGGTCCCGGGGCGGGGGACGGGGGAGGAGGCGGAGGTGGGGACCGCGGCGTCCGCTGCCCGGAGCCGCTGCACAATAGATGGCCAAGTATTGTCCACCTCCAGCGGCTCCCGGCGCCGGGGCAGGAACGGGAGCCGGCCCCGCGCCGGCGGCGAGGAAAATGGTCCTGGCGCATCCTGCCCTCCCCCACCAAGTCGGTTACCCGGCTGGTCCCCACCCCCCTCTGCGGGCCGCCGCCGCCGCCGCCGCCCGCCCGGGCCCGCCGCTCGCCAGGTAGGCGCGGACCCCGGGGGCGCCGCGGCTCCATGTGCGGCCGGCGCCGGCTCCGAGGCTGCCCGGGCGGCGGCGGGCGCGGGGCCCCGCGGACCGGCCCCCGCGGCCGCAGCATCCTCGCCCGGCGAGAGGCCCCGGCCGGCGGACCCCGCCTCTAGCCCCCCGCGTCCCCCCGGCGCCGGCGGCAGGCCGCGCCCGCGTGACGGGCCGACCCCCAACCCCCCACCCCACCCCACCCCGGCGTGCCCCGGCGCCCGGGCTGCACGGCGGCGCCGCGCGTCCCGCCGCCCGTTCCGCCCGGCCGCGGGGCCCCGCTCGCTCGCTCGCTCGCTCGCTGCCCGGAGGCGGCGGCGGCGAGGGCGGCCGCGGCCAACTCCGCGCCGCCGCGAGCGCCCGGACTCACTTCCACATCGCGGCCCTTGTTCTTGAAGCTCTTGATGCGGTGGTTCTCCAAGCCCGGGTTCTCGGCCATGGCTGCGCGCGGCTCCGGCGGCGGCTCCTGCGGCTGCGGCGCGGCGAGTCTCCACCGAGCGGGAGGGGGGCCGTGCGGAGGGCGCAGGGGAGGGGACAGGCGGGCACGTTCCGTGACGCCTCCGAGCGCGAGGTGGCAGCAAGCGCCGGGGGAGGCGCGGGCCGGCGGGCCGGGCGGGAGGGAGCGGCCGCGACGAGCCGCGCGCGCCGGGAGCTGCGCAGCACGTGACCGCGGGCGGCCACCGGCCTGGAGGCGGGCCCGGCCGCCCGCACCCGGGGCTCCCCTCGGGACGCCCGCCCCGCCCTGCCTCCCCACAAGCCCGCGGGGCGACGGGTCATGCGCCCGGCCCTGGAGCCGGGGCCGAGCGGCCTGCGCTGGCCCTCCCCCACGCCGCGGCGCCGCGGCGGCGAACTACAGTTCCCAGAAGGCCCTGCGCCGCGGCGTGCGGCGCTCCTGGGCCGGGGAGCGCGAGGGGCACGCCGGGAGCCCGGAGCGCGCGGCAGCCCGGGTGCCGGCCCCCGGCCGCCCCTGGGCGGGGCCTCCCGGGGCTGGGCGGGGCCTCCCGGAGCTGGCCGGGCCGCCCGGCGCGGAGGGGCGGGGCGGGGCGGGGCCCGCGGGGAGGCGCTCCGAGCTCCCGAGCCTAGGAAATTGCAAAGGGAGCGCGCGGTTGGTGCGCGTTTCCCTTGCTTCGCCGAGGGCTCCTGAAATAGTAGCCACCCGCGTTCGTCGTTCCCTTTGCTCCGCTTCGGTCTTATAAATAGCAGTTATTTCCGCCCGGCACGTACCTCTGCAACAACTGATACTTGTGTCTGTAGATGTGTAACCTGCTTTACCGAGCAGCATTAAGGCCAAGGACCTTACGCCGGCACTTGGTGGATGCCTGGTAAATACTTGCTGAATGAATTAGTGATCCGGTGTGTCTCGACTTCTTTTGTCGTTGTTCTTTGTTTTCCTTTTAAGTCCTTCGAAGTCAGTGCGAGCCTTCACTTCGGCTGCACTTGTGCACCCCCAATACCTCTAGTTCTACTGGTACGCATAGTCTGGTCGGTCTCCAGGAAGCAGTCAACCCTGGTCCACACTCGAAGATTTTGCGTCTTCCCTTAGAGACACGTGGGAACGATCAAGGGAAATCTGGATTTGGTGGTGGTGGTTTGTTTCGGTGCTCGGGGGTTACTCCTGGCTCTGCACTCAGGGATCGCTCCGGGCAGGCGTGGGGAACCTTATGGGTTGCGAATCTCCCCCGGGTTGACTGTGCACAAGGCGGGCATTCTTTTGCTTTACGATTTTCCCGGATCCCAGCTCTGGTCTTAATGCAATTGAAATCGTATTTTTGCCACTTTCCTTGACGGACTGACAGAGAAACCCCCAGGCTGTTGTTGCCCAACCACAATTTTAATTTAGCAAGATTCCTTTTTAAGTCTTTATCTCTTTCTACCACTTTTCTTCACACTAGTTGCTGTCATCAAATGTGTGTGTCTTTCATCATTTTAGAGTTTTAGACCTGTTTCGAGAGAGCTTTCCACATACCAGCCATTGCTCTAATATGAGGTATAATTGTAAACAAGAACGTCTTATTCCTGCCTCTGCATAGCTTTGTGTCTATCAGAGTAGACAACCAACAACACCAAAACCAACCAAAAATTGTAGTGGATATCCAGAAAGGGGAAGGAAGGCCAAAACTCAGAGTGGGGGGGATCTTTTTATTTTTCTATCTTTTAAAAGCTAATTTAGGGGCTGGAGTGATAGCACAGCGGGTAGGGCGTTGCCTTGCACGCGGGCCGACCCGGGTTTGATTCCCAGCGTCCCATATGGTCCCCTGCGCACTGCCAGGAGTGATTCCTGAGTGCAGGGCCAGGAGTGGCCCCTGAGCATGCCAGGTGTGACCGGAAAAGCAAAATAAATAAATAAAAGCTAGTTTAATATTCATGATTATTACATATGAGCAATCAGATTTTGGTGGGGGGAGGGGCTTCCGGTGGTGCTAGGGAGTTGAGGGTGGTGCCAGGCATGTGCACCAGTCCTTCAACTCGTCCCCCCCCCCCGGTCCGACAGTTAAAATTCTGAACAAACATCATGACATCCCAGATCCTTCCTGATAAAGGACAAGATTTGTCTCTCTAGAGACTCACATCCAGATGGTCAAGAACCATATACTGATCAGTGAATACTAAATCAAGGATGTCAATGTGTCAATGTAGTGGTTTTTTTCCATTCAAAGGCGAACACATTCTACTCTCCATGTGCAATAAAAAGAATTACTTTTATTTTTACGTTTTTTCCCATTTTGCTTAAACACCATGGTTTACAGAGTTGTTCATTGTAATTTGTTATAGGCATTCAGTATTCCAACATCAGTCCCATCACCACTGTCATCTTCTTCCACCATTGTCTTCATTATTCCAACCATCCCTCAAGCCTGCCCCCGTAGCAGGTCAGCAATAATTTATTTCATATTGCTCGTTACCACTAAATTAACAGGATGATTGAAAATATTTCAGAAGGTGAAAATTGTTGCATCTCACCATGGGGACATTAAGTCCTTGTTTGAAGGTTTACTGAGTTGTTGTTGAAAGTTAAGCCTTCTGTGTTGTTATTTTTGTTAGTCGAGATTGGTCAGCTTCTACATGGCATTCCCATCCAATCTGGTGTGCTACTACTGGGATGTCAGCATTACAGAGTTTGGAGATGTCATGTGACCCAAACTGCAACTGTGCACCCGGGAAAAACCCACACATGTTTAACTGGGTATCAGCCCCAAGGTGTGGTGGAGGCTTTGGGGCATGAGTGAGGTTGCTTGGGCTTTGGTTGGGCAGGCACCAGTGTGCCCCCCTCCCGAGACTGTCCAGAGATCTCAGCTGGGAGTGGGTATTCAAGAAATTTTTGTAGCTAGTTGATCTCTTTCGAGACTTATGTATGAGTCTCTGGAACAAGACCGGTATGTAACCTTACACGGCAGTGGTAGTGGGTGTGGTTGCCGGGGTGTCTGGATGTAGGGGGGGATGGGGGAGGGGAGGTTACCTATCGTGACTCCAAGAAGATCAAGTGTTTTCAGTCAGAAAAACTCCCGTGCACCTGGAGTTTTTGACAGCCTATGACCTCTGTGGAGCTCAGTCATGAGGCAGTGGAGGCATGGCCGTGGCTTTGGGGCAAGAGTGTGGCAGCTGGGGCTTTAGTAGGGCAGGAGCTGACCCACCCCCCTAGAGCTAGGAGATCTTTATAATCTTGTAATTCCTTGCCACAACTACTAACAAGGGTAAGATAGCATGTGGAGGCTACGTACTGCGTGTCTGGGTACTTTAAAATGACAAATCTAGCTCGCAAACTGAAATAGAATATATTCCTACCCCAACTATGGACATATGCATTTCTTCTACAACCTGAAGTCGGGTATGAATTGAACTGTCATTGGCTCTTAAACTTCTGCTTCAAAATGTCGCAGCGTGGGCAGCATTAAGACCATGTGTAAAGCATGCAAGTCCAGCCCCTACAGCCTGCTTCCTGTAACCCTTTTCATTTAGAGCCTGACTCCATTCCCTACTGGACCGGACTTCCTCAACCCTCCCTCAACGTCCAATTCCTCCCACTCACCCTGAAAGCTCCATTTACTACCCTCTCTACCTCCTTCCTCTACCTCTCACCAGGAGGCTGCTCTTGGCTGTGGCTCGGGTCTAGCATATATAAAGTAGTGGCACTGTCTGTTCTAGGAGTGAAATCCCAGGATGGAAGCCTAGGAATACCCCAGAAGCTGCCTAGGTCATTTGAACAGGGAACCCAGGATCCTAGGACCCAGAATTGGATCCAGAGGCGCAGGTTCCAGTGAGATGAGCTTCTGGCCCCCAGGTCTTCCTTCAGGGTGGGATACAAGAGCGTTAGATCAGGGTCATTTAAAAGGGTCAGTGTACAAAGCCACACTCCGCTTGCCTTGGTCTCCCTCATTTCCACCTTTGACTGTTATCCTTGGTCACTCATCCTTTCCCCAATATATGTATTTTTTTTAATTTGCATCTCTGTTGCTCAGTTTACCCAGAAAAACCCAGCCTTATGTCTGCCTATCAAAATTAGTCCCTATGGCTAGAACTACAGTACAGTAGGTAGAGCACTTGCCTTGAATGCAGCTGACTCAAGATCTATCCCCAGCATCCCATATGGTCCCTTGAGCACGGGCATCAATAACTCCTGAACACTTCTGGGTGTGATCCCAGAAAAAAATATAAAAATTTAAAATAGTCCCTCTTTAAATGTGCAGTTCCAAACTTACCATCTCCACAAAGCCTTCCCACTGTGATATATTGGAGGAAACTTTCGAATCTAAAAACTCTACCCTAAGACCAACTTTCTACCAGAGCAAGAAAAGACAAATCACTCACCTTCCCTGAATCAGCTTCTCACCTGCAAATAAGAACTGTGAATCACTGGGGTTTCGGTGAGAATTGACTTCCAAAATGCAAGTGGAAATGCTTTGAAATCGCTGTGTTAACAATAGTTGTTACTATCTTTATCTTTCCTTCTAAATCTGAAGAATTTATTTATTTTTGTATTGTTTCAATTTATGTAGTCTTTTGTTCACCTTTAGATCCTTCAAATGGGTTTTAGTTATGGCCAATTCCAGCACTGCAAATGGTCTTCTGAGCACCACCAGATTCCTGAGTAATGTTAGGAGTAAACCCTGAGCACCACCAGGTGTGGCCCAATGTCCACTCTCCCCAAACACACACTCAATGATTTATAAACATATGTATTCCTCAACTTAACATAATTGGATCTCAGGGGCAGGAGCAATAGTACAGCCAGTAGGGTGTTTGCCTTGCACATGGCCTATCTGGGTTCAATCCCTAGCATTCCATATGCCCCCCCCCCCCCAGTACCTCCTGTAATTACTCCTGTGGAGTAATTCCTGAGTTCAGAGCCCAAAGTAACCCCTGAGGACTGTGAAGTATGGTCTCAAAACAAAAACAAAAAATTGGATCTTATGATTAAAAAAAATTGAGTTATGTTATTAAGTTAACATACACTGAGTAAATCAACAAACTCTTTTCTTCCCTCATGATCAGTTTTTCTCTAATTTGCCTCAAAAGCACCTAAAACAAAAGCACACCAAAAATGAAATTAAGTGTCATCCAAATTCATGAACCCACCTACCTCAGTTCTCTTATGGCAATTATGACATAATAAAAATTATGGCAGTAAGACTGGGGTGATAGCACAGTGGGTAGGGTACTTGCCTTGCACACTGTCAACCCAAATTTGATCCCTGGCACTACTGTCCCCAAGCCCCACCAGGAGTTACACCTGAGCACAGAGCCAGGAAGAAACCTAGAGTATCACTAGGTGAGCCCCCCCCCAAAAAAAACCCCACCAGAGACAAACAAAAATTATAATAGTAAAGAAATCTAAAATGAGATTTTATTTACCAAGTACCTACATGAGCTCAGCATTTGTACACATCATTCCTAGTCCTTTGTAGTGTGAGTGGAATGATCTTTTCCATCTCCCTCTGGGTAAGAGCAAGTCTCTCGTTCTGCGATTCTAGTAGGACCAATAGATGCAACAAGAGCAGAGAAATTCCATTTGTTTATTCAGTGCTAGGATCAAGTTCAGGACCTCAAACATGCAAAACATATGCTCTATATCCCCGGCCCAAGAAATGGTTTCTGATGTTACTAATGTCTGTGACAGTAGTGATGAAGATACCTCAGAATACTTGAATATTAATCCTGAGGTCTACGAAAAGAAGAACCCCTTTCCACAGTGTGCCCCCTTTCCAGAGGACATCAGCCTTGGAAATTGCCTGACCCAACAGAACAACCATCTCATGACCCTTGACAGCAGCAACAAACATATTTTGGCATTAAAGTAAGAAGCCGGGAGCAATAGAGATTGTACAAAGATTTAAAAGTACTTGCTTTGCACATGGTTGATCCTGGTTCGATCCCCAGCACCACATTATTTCCCCCAGCACTGCCAGGAGTGATTCCTGAGCATCACTGGGTGTGGTCCATATATATATTCCATAAAATATATAGAGGTTAAGGCACTTGCCCAACTTGCATCAGACCCCTCGATTCCCAGTGTCATGTTTTCCCAAGCATACCCAGGTATTGTCCTAAACCTCCCAGCAGCCCAGCAGGGTCCAAGCAACATCGAATCCTGGCCTCTTGCTCATTCATGACCTGGATGGCTGTATCGTCAGTGCCCTCACCCCACCCCACATCCTGAGCACCCTTGTGAGTTCTGCTTCACCCCCCAAGAATTAGAGACACCTACAGTGATGCCTGAGCCTGGATAGTGAGCCAGTGAGCATTTACATTGCTTATTGTACTATAGCACTCACATTGCTCCACATACTGTAGTAACTATGTGGATACTACAGATAAGGCAACTTGATTTTACTGCAATGGGCCTAGACACAGAGATGGCACCTGCAGTATCATTCTCAATCACAATATAACACAGTGATCTTAATTTTAAGAAGTTAATTGGCATACTTAATTTTTTTAATCACCATGAGATGCAGTTACAAAGCTTCCATGATTGAGTTTCAGTCATACAATGACTGAACACCCATTCCTCCCCCAGTGAGCAATTTCCACCACCAGTGTTCCCAGTATCCCTCCTGCCAGTCCCACTCCATCCTTCCCCTGCTTCTGTGGCAGGCACCTTCCTTTTCAATCTCTCAACTTTTGGAAGCATGCTTTTTCAGAAGAGAAAAAAAAATCTAAAATCACAGTTTGTAAGAGCTGTATACATTATAAATAGTATTACTTGAATGAAATACACAGGCCAAAGTTTTGTTTTGCCTATAATGAAATAAAAGTTCAATGAGCTTCAATGTCCATTCTAAAATTTTAAAGCATGAAAAAAGGAATCTAAAATTCTGTTTGCCACCTAAATGTGGCATACATTTTAGAGAGCACTTTCACCCAGAAGATCCAGTTAACTTTTTTGAAAAAGACACTTTATTTGGAGTGTCAGGAAGTTAAAAAGGCATGTTTGTTTGAGTGCATGCACTCAGTGCAGACTGCAGACTGTGGCCAGAAAAAAATAGGCCTTGCATCTCTGACAAGAGACGCTCCTGCTTTGCAGCCTTAAGAGGAAAGAGGAAGTTCTTTCTAGCCCAGCAACATCCAGCCAATGACAGAATGGCAGGGCAGCAAATGAGAAGCCAGTACATCTGAAAGGCAAGTTTTCTCTGCTAATGACTCTCCTTTCACAGCTCCTCTAAAATCTACATAAAGGCATTTCTTCCTTTGCTCTGAGGAAGTATGCATATGTCTCTTTATTTTTTTAAATTAAGTAATTTTTTTACAAAGCTGTTCATGATTGGGTTGCAGTCCTACAGTGTTCTAACACCCATCCCTCCACCTCCCTCCACCAGACTACATTTTCCAGCACCAGTGCCCCCAGGTTCCCTCCCATCACCTGCATCCCCAAACCCTGCCTCTATAGCAGGAGCTCTCTCTCTCTCTCTCTCTCTCTCTCTCTCTCTCTCTCTCTCTCTCTCTCTCTCTCTCTCTCTCCCCCCCCCCCACCTTTTTGGGCACTGTGGTAAGCAATATTTACTGAATGATACAGAAAGGTTATCCAGAATATCCTTAACCTACTTTTATACTTTTAACCCTCAACTCTTGTCCAGAGTGATCATTCCCAGCTATTATTGTCATACCGGTCTCTTCTCTCTTTTACCTACCCTCAGCCCTCCACATACTTGTGGTTAGTTCCAACCATTGAGCAGTCTTCCTAACCCCTGTTTTCCCTGGCCATGTATTATTCTTATCCTCCACCCCTCTTGGAGAGCCTGGGAAGCTACTGAGAATACGGCAAAGCCTGGCAAGCTCCCCATGACGTATTCAATATGCCAAACACAGTAACAACAAATCTCAAAATGGAGACGTTACTGGACCCGCTTGAGCAAATCGATGAACAACGGGAGGACAGTGCTGCTACAGTGCTACTATCACTTAATCACTTAATCACTTAATCCCCGTTATTCATCGATTTATTCGAGCAGGTGCCAGTAACGTCTCCATTCATCCCGGTTGTGTGCTAGCATAGCCCAATGGTATCTGTTCGTCTTAGGAACATGTAGAGCCTCAAACCGATCATTCAGGGTCTTGACGAAGAAGTCTGACCATCTTGTAGGTGGGCGTCCACGTGATCTTTTGATGTCTCGTGGAATCCAATCAGTAATGGCTCTAGTCCAGCGGTTGTCTGTAAACCTCATTACGTGTCCAGCCCATCTGATTTTTGATGTCTTGGCAAATGAGACAGCGTACCTGATTCTTGAGCGTTGACGAAGATCAGAACTCCGGATTCTATCTCTCATTTGAGTGAATCGTGATATTCCAAGCATAGTTCTTTCGATTCCTCTTTGAGAGACCCGAATAGCGTTCTCATCCTGTTTTCGTAGGGTCCAGGTCTCTGAGGCATATGTTAATGCAGGAAGAATAGTGGAATCAAAGAGATGTGCTCGTAGCTGGAGGTTCTTTGTCCTTTTAGTTATTTCTTCAATGCTCTTGAGGCATTCCAAGCCGCTCTCTTCCTCCTGCGCAACTCAGGTGCCAGGTCATTCATCATGTTGATTTCTCGACCTAGGTATATATAACTGTTGCATTCGGAGATGGTGGTTCCGTTGAGAGCGAATGGAGCATCAGGAACAAGGCTGTTTCTCATAAACATTGTCTTCATAAGATTTAGCTGCAGTCCGACCTTTCCACATTCACGGTCAAAGTCGTTCAGCATTTGTGCCGCTTGGTTGATGTTTGGTGTTATTAGAACGATGTCATCAGCAAAGCGGAGGTGGTGTAGTTGCCGACCATCTATCTTCACTCCCATGTTTTCCCATTCCAGTCATCGCATGATGTTCTCGAGGGTGGCACTGAAGAGTTTTGGTGAAATGGTATCACCCTGCCGAACCCCTCTCTTGATATGGATGATTACTTCTTTGTAGAATGGTGAGATCTTGGTAGTGAATCCACAATAGAGCTCACGAAGAATCCTGATGTATTGAGTTTGTACGCCCTGATTGGCTAGGGCTTCCATGACCACTTCCGTCTCAACAGAATCAAAGGCCTTCTTTAAATCAATGAACGTTAGACAGAGCGGCATCTGGAACTCCCGAGATACCTCAATGAGCTTGGTTATTGTGTGGATATGGTCGATGGTACTGAATCCTTTTCGGAATCCAGCTTGTTCACATGGTTGTCCTTCATCTAGTGTTCTGCTAATCCTATTCAGGATGACTCGAGTGAATAGTTTGTAGATGACAGACAATAGGCAGATTGGGCGATAGTTGCCAATGTCATGGATGTCTCCTTTCTTGTATAGTAGTACAGTCCTGCTGGTTTTCCATTGGGATGGAACCTTGCATTCAGACAGGTAGCGTGTGAAGAGTCGAGCCAATGTATTGATGAGTACTGATGGTAAGTTCTTCAGGTGTTCAGGTCTGATCTTGTCTGGGCCAGGTGCTCTTTGTTTCTTTACCGACAAGATGGCATGTTGGATTTCGGAAGGGAGAACATTGGGAACGACATATCCATCATGTGGTATGTGCTTTGTGGGCAAGTGGATGTGGCTATTAAAGAGATCTGAGTAGAAGTCATGAATAATCTTCTCCATTGCCCTTCTGGAAGATGTGATAGATCCATCATGATGTCGGAGGGCAGTCATCTTGGTTTTGTAGTTGGTGAAGGACAGGCGGGCATTACGAATGTTTTTCCCAGCTTCTGCTGCATCTACCAGTACTGCTGCTCTCCTGTTTTTGAGGTCATCCTTGATGGCTTCTCTGTACTGTTTTGCCAGTTCGGACGTTCGCTTGTGGTTGCCTGAGGCACGTGCCAAGCCACGTTGGCGAATAACTTCAAGAGTGTTCGAAGAAAGACTTTTTTTGTGGTTATCTCTCTCTTGGCATTCCTTGCACAATCATGGAGGTGCTGAATCATTCGATCGTATTCCTCATCAATGTTGTCAATGACGGCATCTTTCCATGTTGCCGCAATAGAGCCAAAGAGCTCCCAGTTTGTGGTTGTTCTGGGAGTCCTCTTCTTAAACCTTGCATTCTTTTCTCCTCGTTCTGTGAGGTAGAATTTTGCACGAAGAAGACGGTGGTCTGATCCCGTTTGGAATTTTGGGACAACAGCAACATCGGTTAGGCAAAACCACCGATTGAATCTGATGTGGTCTATTTCATTGTGGTACCGTCCATCGGGAGACTCCCATGTCCAACGTTTAGATTCAGCCTTTTGGAATTGTGAGTTACAGTGCTACTATATATATATATATATGTATATATATATATTTGTGGTATATTTTAATCACTTAATCACTTAACTTCCCGTTAGTCGTCGATTTGCTCGAGGGGGCGCCAGTAACATCTCCATTTGTCCCTGTCACGTGCTAGTGTAGCCCAATGGCATCTGTTCGCTCCGGGAACATGAAGGGCCTCAAACCGATCGTTCATGATCTTCACAAAGAAGTCTGACCATCTGGTAGGTGGGCAGCCACGCGGTCTTTTGACATCCCGTGGAATCCAGTCAGTAACAGCTCTAGTCCAGCGGTCGTCTTTAAATCTCATTACGTGACCAGCCCATCTGATTTTCGACACCTTGGCAAATGAGACAGCGTCCCTGATTCTTGATCATCGACGGATGTCAGAACTCCGGATTCTTTCACTCATTTGAGTGAAACGTGATATTTCAAGCATAACTCTTTCTATTCTTCTTTGGGAGACCTGAATAGCGTTCTCTTCTTGTTTGCGTAGGGCCCAGGTCTCTGAGGCATATGTTAATGCAGGAAGAACAGTGGAATCAAAGAGATGTGCCTGGAGCCGGAGGTTCTTCATTCTCTTAGCTATTTCTTCGACGTTCTTGAAGGCATTCCAAGCCGCTCTCTTCCTCCTGCGCAGCTCGGGTGCCAGGTCATTTGTCATGTTGACCTCTCGACCTAGGTACACATAAATGTTGCATTCGGAGATGGTCGTTCCATTGAGAGCGAATGGGGCGTCAGGAACGAGGCTGTTGTTTCTCATAAACATTGTCTTCGTAAGATTCAGCTGTAGTCCTACCTTTCCACACTAACGGTCAAAGTCGGCCAGCATTTGTGCCGCTTGGCTGATGTTTGGTGTTATTAAAACAATGTCATCAGCAAAGCGGAGGTGGTGTAGTTGCCCACCATCTATCTTCACTCCCATTCCTTCCCATTCCAGTCGTCGCATGATGTTCTCGAGGGTGGCACTGAAGAGTTTCGGTGAAATGGTATCACCCTGCCGCACCCCTCTCTTGACATCAATGATCACTTCTTTGTAGAATGGTGAGATCTTGGTAGTGAATCCGCAATACAGCTCACGGAGGATCCTGATGTATTGGGCTTGAATGCCCTGATTGGCTAGGGCTTCAATGACCTCTTCCGTCTCAACAGAATCAAAGGCCTTCTTTAAATCAATGAACGTTAAACAGAGCGGCATCTTGAACTCCCGAGAAACCTCAATGAGCTTGGTTATCGTGTGGATATGGTCGATGGTGCTGAATTCTTTGCGGAACCCGGCTTGCTCGCATGGTTGTCCTTCATCTAGTGTTCTGCCAATCCTATTTAGGATGACTCAAGTGAACAACTTGTAGATGATAGACAATAGGCAGATCGGGCGATAGTTGCCAATGTCATGGATGTCTCCCTTCTTGAACAGTAGTACGGTCCTGCTGGTTTTCCATTGGGACGGAACCTTGCATTCAGACAGGTAGCAAGTGAAGAGCCAAGCCAGTGTATTGATGAGTACTGACGGCAGGTTCTTCAGGTGTTCAGGTCTGATCTTGTCTGGGCCAGGTGCTCTTTGTTTCTTTACCGACGAAATGTTGTGTCGGATTTCGGAAGGGAGAACGTTGGGAACGACATATCCATCCTGTGGAATTTGGTATGTCGGCAAGTGGACATGGCTATCGAAGAGATTTGAGTAGAAGTTATGGATAATCTTCTCCATTGCCATTCTGGAGGATGTGATGGATCCATCAGGACGTCGGAGGGCAGTCATCTTGGTCTTGTAGTTGGCGAAGGACAGGTGGGCCTTACGAATACTTTTCCCGGCTTCTGCCGCATCTACCAGTACTTCTGCTCTTCTCTCTTTGAGGTCTTCCTTGATCACATCTCTGCACTGCTTTGCGAGCTCGGACGTTAGCTTGCGGTTGCCTGAGGCATGCGCCAAACCACGCTGGCGAATTAGCTCAAGGGTTTTTGAAGATAGGCGATTTTTAGGTATATTTTATATACCACAAATGAATGCAATCATTCTATATCTGTCCCTTTCATTCTGACTCATTTCACTCAGCATGATACTCTCCATGTCCATTCACTTATAGGCAAATTTCATGACTTCGTTTTTCCTGACAGTTGCATAGTATTCCACTGTGTAGATATTAATTGGCACAGTGATTTAATTATCACTGTATCACTGTCATCCCATTGTTCATCGATTTGCTCGAACGGGTGCCAGTAACATTTCCATTCATCCCAGCCCTAAGATTTTAGCAGCCTCTCCTTACTCATCCTTCCCAACTGTGCCGTATTGGAGGCTCTTTCAGGGTCAGGGGAAAGAGGCCCGTTATTGTTACTGTTTTTGGCATATCGAGTACACCACAGGGAGCTTGCCAGGCTCTGCTGTGCGGGCGGGATACTCTCAGTAGCTTGCCAGGCTCTCTTTAATTATAAGGAGGATAATTCAATAATTCTGACTATAC
Source organism: Sorex fumeus (assembly GCF_029834395.1). NCBI lineage: Eukaryota > Metazoa > Chordata > Mammalia > Eulipotyphla > Soricidae > Sorex > Sorex fumeus. The sequence goes on from NW_026606152.1 coordinate 14,716,282, forward strand.
TTAAATAACTTGCTATGTCTTGAGGTCATGCTTTTGGACCTCCAAAATCTACATTATTCTAGATATCGAACCAAATGGTATCCTAGAATGAGCACCATCTTGGGAGTTTAAGGCTTTCTGGATCTCTGACAAACCCTATGTCCTGGAACAGGTTATTTTACATCTCTCACAAATTCCTTTTATAAAGGAGTAGATTGGACTGGATGATCTCTTGGGATCATTCATGGGTATAATTCTGTGAATCTGGGAGCTCATCCATTCAATTCAGTGGCATCCCTCTCTCCCTATACTACAAGTGAAAAATCAGAGACAGTAACTAATTACAGTTAGCAGGAAGACTAGACGGCCACTGTTATAACTTTCCAGTAGAGTCTAGCCCTCCTTGGGCCTCCTGAGTTCCCTCAGAATCCTGCTGCAGGTCTGCCTTCTCCCCAGTGCTTTTGGCCACCACACCATGTGGCCCCTAGTATACAGAGGTATCTAACCTGTCACCAGCATCCATCAGCTGCTCCTTAGGCCAGAGAGTGGAGATTCAGCCCTTGGTATCCAGTTGCAGCTAGTCCATGCTGTAAATTATTTTGACCAAACCAGGCAAACAGATAAACAACTTTTTTTTTCTTTTTGGGTCACACCCGGCAATGCACAGCGTTACTCCTGGCTCTGCACTCAGAAATTATTCCTGGTGGTGCTCAGAGGACCATATGGGATGCTGGGATTTGAACCTGGGTTGGCTGCGTGCAAGGCAAGTGCCCTACCTGCTGTGCTATCACTCCAGCCCCAACAACTTTTTTTGAATACCTGATATGTTATCCTTTTCTATACCAGCTTCTCCCATTAACATGAACACTTGGAGCAACATACTTAAGTCTCTGTCTCTAAGATGGAGATGTGCAAGGTGTTTCCCGCACACATACTGGGCCCTCAGTGATGTTGGGTGGATGCGCAGAAGTCTGGGGCAAAACCTGCCTTGCAGGTGGGTACCCTGGGTTCTTTGCCCAGCATTGCTGTGTGTTTCCTGAGCACCACATGGGAGTAGGCCCAGAACACCGCCAAGTATGGCCAAAATAATGGGATGGATAAATAAATGCATAAGTTCAAGTACATAAAACCATTAAACTGACTGAAGGCAAATTTATAAAGGATTAGTTTTATACTGAGGAACATATTTCTTCATAGTATAAAAAAGTCATTATGGTGAGGGCAAGAGTTACGACTGAAAATCACGTTAATAATCATGAAGGGTACATGTGTCTAGTGTTATGCTGAACTATTACTAGGATGACTTTCACAGTACTATATATATAAACTATTTTTTTAATATTGATTGCTTTGTTTTCAGCTAATATGGCTGATTTTTGAAGTGATCTTAGGATTGTGTCGAATTTATTCTTGTACTTTACTATTTTTTTAAATTGCAGTGAGTGGTTTATGTGCATATCAATGCTTATGCTTTAGGGGTAATACCGCACCCACCATCCATATGCTGTGTCCCTCCACCACAATCCAAAGGACCCACCACATCATTTTACATTCCCAAGCCCCCTTAAAGAATTTTTGTTTTATATGTGTCTAGGAAGAAAACCAGGAACTAACATAAGTGAGAGGAGTCCTAGTACCAAGCCACATACCTTGATAGTTTATTAGAGGTCACTCCGAGGAGTTTGGGCCTGATTGATGTGTGTGTAACGGGGGGGGGGGGGGCGGGGGGGGAGGGCATGGGGTGCAGGTGATGGAACTCTGGGCATCTCATATATGACGCATGTCCTCTACCACTTGAACTATCTTCCTGGTCCATAGACACTCTTTTTATCCCCATTTTATAGATGGATAAAGTGAGAATAGCTTGTTCAGAAGGAAGTAGGATCCAGGCCATTTGGTCCTGGGGCTCAAGTTTGTCATTAGTTTTTCTGAGAGTAGACCCAGAGAGATGGGTCCAGGGATCAGCTGGTGTGGAGACATTTGGCTGCTGACTTTCTGCAGACTCCTGTGAGCCACATAACACCGTTCTGACCTAAACAAAAGAGTTTCCATGGGACAGTGAAGCTATCCTCAAAGTTTTTAAAGTCTAAGTAAACTGATTACCAAGCAAGTGTGAAAAGCTAGTGTCTGCTGAAAGATTTTATATTTAAGGCCACAAGTCTAGAAGCTGGGCTGGCCCTACTCCAGGAGGCAGGCAAAGAAAAAGGGTTTCTCAGCTGGAGTTCTAATAAACAGACATCTCAGTATCTTCTACATGCCACTACATAATTGTTATAACATTGAACATTAAAGATGTATATTTATAACCCTCTAATTCTAACTTAAATGGCTTTGATTTGAAGAAAATGCTTTTTCCCCAACTACTTCTTTACAGTTGTTCTCCTGAATATCCACATGTCCTCCATTGAGAACACAGTAGACTGTGATTTTATAGACCATGCAGTGTAATGTCCTAAAGCCGGATGGGCAAGAAGCTATTGAATTTAAATTTTAATTAATTGAAGTAAACAATTTAGATTCCTTATCATCCTCATCTCATTTCTAGATACTCAGTTGTCACTACATTGTGCTACCAAATTGGGCCAAGGGACAGAACGCTAGAAATACAGACCTACATTTTGTTCCATTTTTTATTAGACCTGTAATCAAGTTTCTAAAACTTTTTTTTTGGTAGAAGTGGGGTTTGGACCACACCAAGTGGTGTTCAGGGCTTACTTCTGCTCTATGCTTAGGGATCACTCCAGGCAGTGCTCAGGGACCATGTGTGGTGGCGATCAAACCCAGGTCAGTTGTGTGCAAGGCAAGTGCCCTGTCCATTCAATTCCCAAGTTTCTTAAACTTTAAACACTTCAGTTACTTAAACTGTATGATACTGCCTATCCTGTAAGTACACAGCATAATTTGTGATAACTAGTTAATTGCAAGCCATAATAAACTTATTATTAATCCTTTGGAATAAAAAAATCAAGTTTTTTCATCTGTCATAGAAGCAGGCAGGGCATGGGGGGTGGGGAGTGATGGGAGGGAACCTGAGGACACTGGTACTGAGAAATGTACACTTGTGGAAGGATGGGTGTTGGAATACTGACTGACTGAAATCCAATCATTAACAGCTTTGTAAGGGTCTAATTCACAGTGATGCAATAGAAAAGTTTTTTAAAAATTAAGCTTTTCTGAGGTTCACATTAGACATATATTTTCTTTATATAATAAATACTCAATAAATATTGATGGGTATTCAAAATAATTCAATTAAAATTAAAAAACACTGAGGGCCTGGAGCAATAACACAGCGGGTAGGGCGTTTGCCTTGCATGCGGCCAACCTGAGTTCGATTCCCAGCATCCCATATGGTCTCCTGAGCACTACTAGGAGTAATTCCTGAGTGCAGAGCCAGGAATAACCCCTGTGCATTGTCGGGTGTGACCCCCCCCCAAAAAAAGCAAAAAATAATAATAAATAAATAAATTTAAAAAATAAAAAACACCGAAAGACACAATATTTTTTTTTCTTTTAAGACATCAAAAAAGACAAAAAACAAGCTAAATTTTTATAGGACAAAAGACAAACTGAATTTCCTTTGGAGAAACCTCAGACTGGGGTATCTATTCAAATTCATAAATTGATTCCAAGATAATTTTGAGATTCCCTAACTACCTCTGATTACACTCCCCCCCCAAGAGATTTTTGATTCACTAACCACTTCTGAAATTTAATGCAGGAATATATTTGGGAAAATTTGGGAAACTGCTTTGGCAATAGTATCTGTTTGTATTTGTATAAGCAGTCTTTTGGCTGCCTAAGTTTGCAGAGCAGTGAGGCCAAAATGCACCCACCACCACCACCCTTTAGACTAGAGAAAAAACTAAGCAAGAAACATACCCCAGCACTTCCATAATAACTTATGTACTTTCTGTAAAATGTGCTCTCTCTCCCTCTTTTTCTCCCTGCCCCTCTCCCTTCTCTCTTTCAGATTAATACGGAGCCTTGTACATCAGCATTCATAGTGGAGAGAGCTGTAGATAATGTGTCCACAGAGCTACTCCCTGCCACTTTCACAGAGGGACACATTACAGTCAGGAATCTGAGCTGCCAAAGCCAAGATAATTCTAGACTCAGAACAATTGTTCTATCCACCACAACTACACAAAACAACCCAAACAGAACAACCAGAAGAAGCTATGAGTAACCTGCAGCTCATTATGATATGAATTAGTAATGTCACACTAACTTGGAAATTCCAGTTTATCTCCACTTTTCAAAAAGAAGCAGCAGAAAGCTTATACTAGAGATAACAAAAAGATAGAGAACAATACTGTCTTTACTATTCTCAACCAGATTGCAAAATATACTAACTAAAGAATCCTTTCATTTGTCTCCTCCTTAGATCTTTAGTTAGCTTTACTTGGGCAAACAGAACACTTGGGTACTCTTTCATACCAAAGAAGTACAAATAAAGTGAGTTATCACTCTTGAAAGAGCCAGGCCAGCAACCGATGGGAACACAGCTGGGGTAGGTGAAATACGTGTCAGAATGCTGTAAGTATCTTTTCTGATCCACGCTATTGCAATTGTCACTGCCAAGTAAAAACTCTGAACAAAAACAGCTTCTGTCATCTAAATCATAATTCTGAAAAAATGAAGTCCTTAATGAATCGTTTTGTTGGAGCAATGCAAATAATGGTGTCGTCAACTAAGCACTTAATATGTTCTAAGCAATGTTTTAAGTGATTCACAGATTTTTATACAACATCTCTGCGAGGGAGATGGATAATATTTCTCAAGTTACAGATGATTAAAGGGAGGCACAGAGAAGTTAAGTGGTTCATCTAAGGTCATACTGCTGATCAGTGTGAGAGCCAGGTCCCAAATGTGAGCGACCTGGATTCATTTTACGTATATTAGAAGCTGGAAAAATAATAAACTTATGTAAACACCTAGTTCTTTACTTCATACAGACCTATGACCATATATTCATACTAACATCATAAATTTATGTTTGTAGAAACCAACCAAAAAAGAAATACTCAAACCATTTGATTGAAGCCAAATTATCATAGCAGACCCATTTCTGGGTCTTTAAAATTCCCAGTAGCAGGGGGATTAGCAAAATTGGTAAGATTTCTGTCCCTCGATAATTAAAAAAAAATCTTGGGGGGAAGCGTGGTAACATTCTTCGATCTCTAAATCAAAACACAAACGAAGTTGTAAGATGATGACTTCGCCCCTCTCTCCCTCTCTCTCTCTCTCTCTAATTAAATCACCGTGAGAACTATTACAAAGCTTTCAGGTTTAAGTCTCAGTCATGCAATGATTAAACACCCATCCCTTCACCAGTGCACATTTTCCACCACCAAGAACCCCAATATACCCCCCACCACTCCCCCTGCCAGTGATTTACACTTTACTCTTTCTCTCTACTTTGATTTCATTCAATTTTTCGACAGAAGACCTATCATTATTATTTGAAAATTTCCCCCAACATTCAAACCTGCTGAGAAGGCATCATTAGATGTTTTCTATTGCTGATAATGAAGAGCATATGATGTTGCACGGCTGCAATAGAGGTCATGAAATCTTGGGTTCCTGATATTTTAGTAATTAAGTCCTGAGGGATTTCTGCCAGAAGCCACTGGGTTCTGGGATTGGTTTGCGTGCCTATGGGATCATGGCCATTCAGGAGCTGGAGGAGCTGTTTGTGGGCGGTAACTCAGGGTCTCGTTGGGACAAGGAGAAAGGCCAGTTCCAGCCCCCATCCTGTGAGGCCCCACGTCTCATCACTGCAGGCTTGTACCTCTCAGTCCAATAGACTCCGAAAGATGGCGGTCACCATGCCGCGGAGGGGAAGAAGGCGGAAGGGACAATGCTCTTTCCCACTCAGGGCAGCATGGGGCTGTAGCTTGATTCACAGTCCAGAAGCATTTCTGCCAGAAGCTGCTGGTTCTGAGATTGGTTTGTGTGCCTCTGGGATCATGGCCATTCAGAAGCCAGAGGAGCCATTTGTGGGCAGCAACTCAGGGTCTCGTCACATTCGCCTCTCTTTTTTATGAGTGATATGTTCCCTTTTGTAAAACCTATTTGAACATTACTATTAGCAGTGTTATAACTCATGGTGGCTAAATAAAATAAAGATAAGGAGGGGCCAGAGTGATAGTACAATGGTTAGGGCATTTGTCTTGCACACTGATGACCCAGGTTCAATCCCTGGCATCCCATATGGTCCTCCAGCAATGCCAGAAGTAATTTCTGAGTGAGCCAGGAGTAATCCCTGAGCTGGGTGTGACCCAAAACGCCAAAATTAATTAATTAATTAATTAATTAATGTAATTAAGGAATTAGAAATTTATTTGAATTCCAACAGAAAGATTTTGAAATACCCTCTGCTGTGAGATTTCAATTTAGCCTGTTGTAGGTTGTTTGTAGGTCTTTTAAAAAAATTATTTATATTTACTGTGACTCAGCTTGCTTTTCATTGGTTGTACATCTTAGTTATACTTCCTGCGACTCAGCTTGTTTTTCATTGTAATTTAAAAGCAATAGTTCTCCAAAAGGGAATGCCCTGCCACAGAGGCAGGGTGAGATGGGGGGTGGGGGGTGGGAGGGATACTGGGATCTGTGGTGGTGGGAAATGGGCACTGGTGGAGGGATGGGTATTTGATCATTGTATAATTGAAACCCAAGCACAAAAATTTGTAAGTCTATAACTGTACCTCATGATGTCTCACTAATAAAAATTTTAAAATAAATAAATAAAATAAAAACAATAGTTCTCCCCATCCAATTATATAATTATTATATATAATATGTATAATTTATTATAGAAATTATACATGTATAATTGAAGCAATATTCTATAGCCTCAACCTTTCATTAAATATGTCCTATGTTCTAAGCATCATTTTGGTAATTGACAGATAGGCTCTCCAACTCTTATATAACCTTCACATACCTTAGAAGTGCAGCTGTTTCCAAGTACCAGCAAGGCACCATTCTGATAATTACCTTCTTTCACATTTTCCAGAACACTCCTCTAGTACCAACAGTGTTCAAAAGCAAGGTGAAGTTTCATGGAGCCTTCCCAAAGGACTGGGGCAGAAATCAAAACCCCTGACAGAAGGGACTTTCCCCAAATGTCTCATCTCCTGTGCTACCAATTCTCTTCCTTTTCCTCCTCCTTCTGTGACTTAGCACCTTCTATTTTATGCTAAATTTATAACAAAGTAAAAGGAAACAGGGGATTTTTTCCTTTATTTTATTTTTTAATTGAATCACAGTGAGATACACAGTTAAAAAGTTGTTCACGATTGGGTTTCAGTCGTATAATGTTCTAACACACATCAACAGGGGAAAATTTATTATAACTGAAGGTATCATTTCCAGGCAGAGTTAATCCTGAAGCACGATGTCCTCAAGGCACAAAGGAGATTACAGGAGTTAGGATGTTTACTTGGCATACAGCCAACCTTAGTTTGATCTCAGGCACTGCCATATGCTCTCCCCAGTACCACCAGTTATCAGTTCTCAGCACAGAGCCAGGACACCTCCAGTTGCACCACCCCCAACTTCAAAAAAATTAAATAACGTCACAAAGCACCCAATTTAGACATTTTATACCTTTCTTCTTTGTCATTGATAGCCTATAGTTTTTCATCCTTGAGTTGTCCCTCATGATTACATCTGACACAGAGGGCCTTCTGCTAAGTCAAAAAGAACAATGTTTCTTTCCGACTCAGGGCTTGCGTTTCATGTTCATCTCCTAGAAATCTAAGTGAGTATTAGCATGTTTAGCTTCTAGAATTGGTGGAAGGGCAGAGCAATAGCACAGTGGCTTTTGCCTGCACAGTGGCTGACCTGGCCCCATATGTTTTTCCCGAGCACTACCAGGAGCAGAAATCAAACTCCACACACAACTCTTGAGTGTGGAGCCAGGAATAATCCCTGAGCACTGTCAGTGTAACCCAACACCCCCCCCCCCAAAAAAAAACCTAGAATTGGAAAGCAGTCCTGGTGGTAAAGACCAAGGATGGGGAGAGAATGAGAATGACTGTTGAAAAGGAAATATCCAGACTTGACTCACAGAACAGCCTGCTACTGCAACCACTTCTGGGTTCTGCAAAGCACGTTGCCTGCCTGTTAACAGACAAGCTCTCAGGCGCTACTTACAGTCATACAATAGTGAACCTGTTATGGCCCCACCCTGCCCCAAACTCTAGTGGGAGTAGCAAAACTGAGGATTCAAAGCTCCTCCTTAAGAGTTCCAGTGGAAATGCTACCTTTCCTGCCACCTCTGTCCACAGAGCACTTCTACAGTCTGAGAGATATTATCTCATCTGACAGAGATGGACACAGAAAAGCAGAGAATTTAAGTGCTTTGGCAAGAGTCAAACACCTACTAAATTATAGATCAGAACTGGAATCCGGGACTGTCTGGTTCCAATGTCCTTGTTACTAGCAAAAGCAGAACCACTACAAACCCCAAAAAGTACCAAAACAATGACCTAAGTAAGATACAATAGGCTTTAAATTTACTGGGAGGTTAAATAACTTGAAAACCACGGCTAGGTTCTAAGGAGAAATGCCATTTCTGTCCTTGCTATCTTTACAAGATAAACTAGAGCCCGGCTTTTAGCCCTTGGCTGAGGATACCGAGGCACTCTTAAGAGTCTGAATGAATGAACACCAGCCTTGCCTCTGAGTTCCTGACACCCAAACCCTTTAAGTGGAGCCTGGGGAGATCCTCATTCAATAGCAAACACTTACCCAAGACTTGGCCCCTGCCTCAAAAAAGGAAGTCTGAGGCCAAGAAGTTGGGTAAGCAGATATTTTTGCCTCGGTGCAGTCAGTGCTATTATGGCGGCATGAAACATGGGACTGTTGGAGCTGGTAGGGGGAGGATGGAGTGGACAGAGGTTAGAAAAACCAAGATCCCATCACTCTGAGGGAGGTCAGGCCATTCCAGTACATGGTAGTCACTTATCACAGCAGGACCCTGAGGCAGGAGGAAAGAGCTCAATTGAATTCAGTGTTCTGTTGCACAATCCAGTGTTCTATAGCAAGTGAGGAATGGCTTATAGGGATAACCTTCCAAAATAGCTGTGAAGGAAGACCTGTGAGCAATACTGAATGTCTGCTCCAGCTTTTGTTTATTCTGAAGTGGTGTGTGTGTGTGTGTGTGTGTGTGTGTGTGTGTGTGTGTGTTTCACAGCCTTTTATACAACTCAGTGGCTTTACTTCAGGTACCAAAGCAGTTTGCATTGATGCTCTGTATCATAGAGTTTACACTGTATCCCATTTTCCCACTTAATTGAAAAAATGTTTCAATCCCTTTCTCGACTCTTTCAGGTGCTGAAACTAAGGATCAAAGAAGTGAAGTGTCTTGTCCAGGTCTCTACCTTCCCAACAGCGGGACCTTCCCTGCCACGAAGTCAAAGTGCCATCTAGGAAATCCATTGTCTTGCTGCAGAGGTAGACATGGGGTTTGATTGCTGGCCTCACACTTCAGTAGAAAATCCACAATATCACAAAATGGCATCAGAATAGTTGGAAATGATCATTTTGGACAGGAACTGAGGGTTTAAAGTAAGTAAAAGGATATACCTGAAAACCTTTCAGTGTCTGTATTGCAAACCATAAGTCCCAAAAGGGAAGACAGAAAGGGAGAAGAGAGAGAGAGAGAGAGAGAGAGAGAGAGAGAGAGAGAGAGAGAGAGAGAGAATGGAAATGTCTGCCATAGAGGCTGGGGAAGGGGAGGGAAACTGGGGACACTGATGGTGGGAAATGTACACTGGTGAAGGGACAAGTGTTGGAACATTATATGACTAATCCCCCCCCCAAAGTGTAAAGCTCAAATGTAAAAAATTTAAAAATAATTAATTCAAAAACAAACAAACAAAACCCAAAATGATCATCAGGGTGGATTAGGAGGAAACAGAGTAGAATGTTAAGTGTGTGTGTGTGTGTGTGTGTGTGTGTGGCAGCGTTGGGGGGAAAGCGGAGGAGGGAGATATGCCACACCTGACAGTGCCCAGAGCTTATTCCTGGCTCTGTGCTAAGGGGTCACTTTGAGAGGGTACGTGGGGAACTGTGCATGGTGCCGCGGATTCAACTAGGGTTGACTGTGTGAAAAGCAAGGACTTAAACCCTGTACTATCTTTCCATCCATGAAACTATGTTTTAGGTGGGTATGCTATAATGTTCTGTTCACACATATATTTCTGTATTTATTAAGACATTAATGTTTGGGGCCCACGTGCTACCTGTGTCCATGTGTTGCTGCTGAGTACACGGTGCCCGAGCACATGGGTCACCTGCATTTCCTCTGTTGAGATGTTTACTTTTATGCTTTCGAATCGAACATTGGGATGCCACCGGGGCTCCCTCTCCACTATGGAGAAGCCCTTATTCTCTCTTAAACATGTTCCTCTCTCTTTCCCCTTTCCTCAAAACTTCCAAATAAAACCTATTTATTTGTTTATTTGTGTGTGTGTGTGTGTGTGTGTGTGTGTGTGTATGCATGTGGGGGTGTTGGGGGCGGGGGAGGATTCACATCTGGAAGTGCTCAGGGCTTATTCCTGAAACTGCACTCAAAAATTTACTCCTGGAAGTGCTTGGGGGACCATATGAGATGCCGGGGATCTAATCGGGTTCAGTCGTGTGCAAGGCAAATGCTTTACCTGCTATACTATCACTCTGGCCCCTAAAACCTATTTTTTTTTTTTTTTTTTGCTTTTTGGGTCATACCCGGCGATGCACAGGAGTTACTCCTGGTTCTGCACTCAGGAATTACCCCTGGCAGTGCTCAGGGGACCATATGGGATGCTGGGAATCGAACCCGGGTCGGCCGCATGCAAGACAAACGCCCTACCCGCTGTGCTATTGCTCCAGCCCCAAAACCTATTTTTTAAAAAAAAGAAAAAAAATTAAAGTTTGGATATTTTGGGGGTGAGGGGTTTTCATTTATGGAGATGCTCAGGAGATCATATCTGGTGCAGGGGGTAGAATCTAGATCAGCTGCATGCAAGGCAAGCACCTTAACCCCTATGCTATCTTGTCTGCCCTAATACACAAAGCATTTGTCGGGGCACACTTGCCAGTGCTCAGGGGCCCCTTCTGTGTTGATGGACCACACCTGGCCATGCTGGAGAGTACCATATGCAGTGCCAGGATTCAAACCTGTGTTGTAGCTACAGAAGCCACAAGCAAGGCAGGTGCCTTAACCTTTGTTCTAACTCTCTAATCCTAAGGAATTAAATTTCAAAATGAAGAATTTGGCCATAGTGAGCATCTCTTCGGATGGCATTTTCTTTTAAAGCAAATTTACAGATGTGCTGCAACAAGTGAATAGGTAAACAGCACTGAATCTAGCGCCCTTCTGCACCTAGGAAAGACCTCTCACTCAGAAAGCTAGAGATGAGACTGCAGGATAGAGTGGGATTTCTGTGTGGAAAGAGGGTCTGAGGTTGGGGCAGAGGTTGTCTATTCCTTGGTAGATTTCCAGAAGTGCAGATCCTCAGTACCTGCCCAGATCTACTGAATCAGAAACTGCATTTTTTCTAGCCATGAAACTTGTGGTTCAGACTTTGAATCGTGCTGCTCTAGACAGATGTCCCCTGCTTCTCCTCCTCTCTGGAATCATGTCTGAGCCTATGAAAATCAAACACAAAAGACCTTGTTGTGGGCTCTAAAAATGGTTTGGGTTTTTTGTTTGTTTGTTTTGGCTTTGAGTTTTTGTTTAGTTTGTGTTTATATGTGTGTGTATGTGTGTGTGTGTGTGTGCGCACACACGCACATGCACACCACACCTGAAGATGCTCAGAGCTTACTCCTGGCTCTGCAATCAGAAATCACTCCTGGTGGTGCTCATGGGGCCATATGGGGTGCCAAGGATCAAACCTGAGTTGACCACGTGCAAGGCAAATGCCTTACCCACTGTGCTATCTCTCTGGTCACACTAAAAATGTTTTGAATAAAATGATATTTATTATCTTTTTCACTGGTCTTTAAATTTTTAAAAAATACTCGATCTAATAATTTCTTTTGTAGGAGAGAGAGAGAGAGAGAGAGAGAGAGAGAGAGAGAGAGAGAACTAAAAAAAGAAGAAAGTAAATTGGAAAAAAAAAAGTAAATGGGAACGGAAAGGAAGTGCTGTTTTCCAAAGGCACAAATGGATCCTGCAAAACCCTTGATGTGTCCTTGAATTCTCCCAGGGTCAGGTGCAAAGTCCTTGACCTGATGTGCCGACTGGGTGGTCTGGGTTTGAACAATGGCCCCTCCCCTCTGGAGCCTTTGCTATTTTGCCAACATTTCCATGGCTCTGCTGAAAGCCACGAAACAACAGCTGGTGAATAATCTCATTTTATATTAATAGAGCAGTGTGGACCCATCCAGCTCCCTCATTCCGTTCCAAAACAGAACATCCTTTCTGACGCAGGCAAGGGGAGACCCGCCACATTGCATGGTGGCCCCGAGCAGCCCCGTGAGGGCAGACAGAGCCTTCTCCTGTTGGAAAGGCACGGAACTCTTGGAGGTGAACGTGAACATAGGTGGGAAAGGATTTCTGCTTTTAATCACCAGGCTTCACTCATGCTAAGAGGCGGCCAGGGAGCGAGAAGATTCCTGTCTCCATCGTCCTTATGTGAAACTGTTTCTGTGAAAGGGGGCAGAGAAGTCAGGTGACAATCCTGAATGATAAATCTGGGCTATTTTTAATACCAGGGCTAGTTGGCGGTTTAATATGAGTGGAGTCACATAAAACCAAATGTGACAACAGCACCAGTTAATCAGTGGCCCTGCCGGTAGCATTTTCAACACTGTAAAGACCCGCAAAGGAATAAAGTAGAATCTGCAAATTCAAGGCCATTTTCTTTGCTGGAAATTTAGCCGAGAAAAGATATTTAAGATCTAAATACAAAAAGATATATACCTCACCCAATTTTACCTTCATTGATAAAAATATTTTGATTAAGAAAAAAATATTTTCTCACAGAGTGGGAAAGTAAAAATAGTTTGATTAAGCAACATTTCTGGAGATTTTTGTTAAGACTTTTCCCTAGGAGAACAGGAATGCTTTCCTGAATGTTATTTAACAGCGACTAAAACTGAACTGGGAATTGTTGCCCCAATTCTTTCAGTGTGGAAGAAGCAAAAGTTTCTAGAAGGGAGATGTAAGGCAGATATTTTTCATGTCACCGTAATAAGTTGTGTCAGGACCAGAACCTGGGGTAAGCCTCTGATTAGAGAGAGAGAAGGACAATGGGAATTCTTTCTTAGAATAGTACTTTCTATGCTCTACCCTTTGTTTGGGTCAAAGGTCCTTTGAACAAGGTTAATTTAACAATTCAACTTGGCTTGGCCATAAACTATATGGTCAAGCATTATTCTAGATATTTCCATGAGGGTGTTTTGGGATGAGATAAACATTTTCATTGGTGAACCTAAAGAAAACAGATTGTCCTTCATAATGTGGGTGGGCCTCATCCAATCAGCTGAAAGCCTGCCTGAAAAAAAAAAAGACTGACCTCCCCACAGAAAAAACAATTCTCTAGCCTCACATCCTGGACCTGAGATATATCATTAGCTCTGCCTTGCTCTCCAGTCTACCAGTTCGTCCTGCATATTTTGGATTTGCATTTTTAAAAATATATTTTTATGTGTTTTATGAGCCAAATATTTAAAACACACATTTTCCCCCTTTCAAATAGATTGTTAATATTGATATTATTGTAGACATTCAGAGTTATAGCTTAATACCTCTCTACAAATGGAGAATTCGATGCACTCCCCCCCCCCCACGAAGTTCTAGCATCATCCTTCATCAAAAAAGACCCTCCTGGAGCTGAGAGATAGCACAGAGAGTAGGGCATTTGCCTTGCACGTGGCCGACCCATGTTCAATTCCCAGCATTCCATATGGTCCCCTGAGCACGCCAGGAGTAATTCCTAAGTGCAGAGCCAGGAGGAACCCCTGTGCTATGCAATGCTGGGTATGACCCAAAAGGCAAAAAAAAAAAAAAGACCCTCCTAAGGCTGGAAGGCTGGAGAGATGGTACAGAGAAAGATGCCTTTCATGCTATTGACCTAGATTTGATCCCAGACACCACATCGGATATGCTGAGCCTCCCCAGTAGTGATACCTAAGCATTGAGCCAGGAGAAAGCCCTGAGCACAGTTGGGTTGGCCCCACCCCAATTTTTTAATAAAGACCCTCTACCATGCTTTGCACAGAAACGGTGTCATAGCCAATGAGGTTGAGCCAAGGTGCAATTATTGCCAGTTGAAAAGTCTTCCCAATTGAATGGGAGAAAATATTTTCAAACAATATATTAAATAAAGGGTTGATATCCAAGATCTATCAAGCATTAACAAAACCTCAACAACCAAAAACACCAATAATTCCAACCATATATGGGGAGAGGAGATAAATAGATAGTTCACAGAAAAAGACATACGGATGGCCAAGAGTGATGATGAAAAAGTTCTCCTCATCACTCATGATTAGGGAAATTCAAGCTAAAACAATAATGAAACATTATCTCATGCTGGTGAGAATGGCCTCGAGCAGGCCCCAATAACATCTCCTTCATCCTAGCCCTGAGATTATATTCAAGGCTCTTTAGGAGAATGAGACCCATCATTGTTACTGGTATTTGGCATATTGGGTACGACACAGGGAGTTTGCCAGACTCTGCCGTGTGGGCAGGCTACATTCGGTAGCCTGCCAGTTTGTCCAAAGTAGGAATGAGATATTAAGATGTCATAATAGAAGAGAAGGGCCACATGGAGGGCGGGAACCACAGATACCGGAGAAAAAAAAAACAGGTTCCAAAAAGAGCCGAGATCACCGGGAAGTCCCAGATGGGGTAGGTACCGCATCCCGCCTCCCCCAGATGGAACCCCGGTGACCAGAAGCCTCTACAAGCACAGCTCAAGTATGTGGGAACTAGGACTTTTTTTCAAAACCGCGCAGCCGCTTATGCGGCCGCGCGACATCTCTCTATATACAAAGTGATCAATGGGAAGTAAACCACCCAACTTTTCTCCCTGAAAATCAGAGTTAAGTTTGGAGCACGGCCACAGCCCCAGAAACACAAGGACTTAATGCAGAACCCAGCAGCTTGGAGCAGAAAAGTGAACGGACTATGTGTTAATCCAGGCCATCATGTCTGCCCGGAGGGGAAAGGGTGTTGCCCCATTCGCCCTCTCTTCTCTGGAAAGAAAGATGGCGGCCACATGGGAGCCTTGGGGACAGCAGGTATGAGCCGGGGGTGTGGGGGCGACTAAAACCTCATGGGAAGGGGGGCGTTCCGGTCTGTCCTTCACGCCCTACCGAGGTCAGCAGTTGCCCCCCATGAGCGGCTCCCCAGCACGGCCACAGCCCCAGAAGCACAAGGACTTAATGCAGAACCCAGCAGCTTGGAGCAGAAAAGTGAACGGACTATGCGTTAATCCAGGCCATCAAGTCTGCTGGAGGGGAAAGGGTGTTGCTCCCTTCCGCCCTCCTCCCTCTGGAAAGAAAGATGGCGGCCACATGGGAGCCTTGTGGACAGCAGGTATGAGCTGGGGGTGTGGGGGCGACTAAAACCTCATGGGTCGGGGGGCGTTCCGGTCTGTCCTTCACGCCCTACCGAGGTCAGCAGTTGCCCCCCATGAGCGGCTCCCCAGCACGGCCACAGCCCCAGAAGCACAAGGACTTAATGCAGAACCCAGCAGCTTGGAGCAGAAAAGTGAAAGGACTATGCATTAATCCAGGCCATCATGTCTGCCCAGAGGGGAAAGGGTGTTGCCCCATTTGCCCTCTCTTCTCTGGAAAGAAAGATGGCGGCCGCATGGGAGCCTTGTGGACAGCAGGTATGAGCCGGAGGTGTGGGGGCGACTAAAACCTCATGGGAAGGGGGGCGTTCCGGTCCGTCCTTCACACCCTACCGAGGCCACCAGTTGCCCCCCACGAGCGGCTCCCCAGCACGGCCACAGCCCCAGAAGCACAAGGACTTAATGCAGAACCCAGCAGCTTGGAGCAGAAAAGTGAATGGACTATGCGTTAATCCAGGCCATCAAGTCTGCCGGAGGGGAAAGGGTGTTGCCCCATTCGCCCTCTCCTCTCTGGAAAGAAAGATGGTGGCCGCATGGGAGCCTTGTGGACAGCAGGTATGAGCCGGGGGTGTGGGGGGCGACTAAAACCTCATGGGAAGGGGGGCGTTTCGGTCCACCCTTCACGCCCTACCGAGGCCACCAGTTGCCCCCCACGAGCGGCTCTCCAGCACGGCCATGACTCCAGAACACAAAAACCAATTTCTTAACGATCTGACTTTCAGTAGAAATACTTCCAGGCTCTATAGGTAAAATAGCAGAAATCCAAAACCAACATTTAATTCTTGAACCCAGCTGTAGAAAGCAAATCACTTCACAATGCTTTTTCAGCATGTCTGATTTGGGGGGGGGGGGGGTAAACTCTAAATAATAGTTGTGAATCTTTTATTGAAACAATGAATCTAATCAAAGCAGATAGAGTGTTAACTCGAATTCATCTGCCTCACAGGGACTGGGAGGGGTGGGGGGTGGGGTTTTATTGGGGTTCTTCATGGTAAAAAAGAAGTATTGGTAAAGGGAAATGTGTTTGATATTTGCATGACTGAGACCTAAACCTGAAAGCTTTGTAACCTTTCCCACAGTGGTTCAATAAATAAATTAATTAATTAAAAAAAAAAGATGTCATAATAGGATTCCGGATGTCGTAATGTCATAATAGGTTCCGGGAGCTGGTTTTTATAGTCTCTGAGTCTTGGCCATTGATGGGATTACACGGCGCCAGGGGGCCAGTTGGTGGGTGTGACCCCCGCCTACTGGAATTTGGAGGATCTGGGTGGAGGATGCTCGGCCCAAATCCGAGTAGGCTTGGAGATCTCGGCCCCGGAACCCGCGTGACTTTGTCCCTCTGCCAGTACCTTCATGTGTGCAGAGAGTGGTCTCAGCATGGTGGTGGCTGGTCCTGGAGGTCTTTGGCTGCTGGAGCCCTGGTTGGGGCGGGGAGGAAAGCTCAATCCGCTCCCCTCCAAGGGGCCCCAGCGGCGAGGACAGTCAGGTGAGAATGGCACATATCCAAAATCTGTAAACAGCCAGTGTTGGTGGGATTGTGAAAAGAAAGGACCCTTTATTCACAGTTGATGGGAATACCATCAGGTTCAGCTTTTATGGAAAGCAATATGAAGATCTCTCCAAAAATAGAAATTGAAGTAACATATATTCCAGCAATATCACTTCTTGGCATCTATTCCCAAGACATACAAAATTTCACTGGAAAGGCTATATGCATACCAATGTTCATAGCCACAGTGAGTACAAAAGCCAAGATACGGATCAACCCAAATGCCCAACTAGATAAATGGGTCAAAAAGTTGATTATATACACAATGGAATACTATGCAGCTCTAAGAAAGAATAAAATAATTCAATTTACAGCAACATGGATAGAACTAGAGGATATCATGCTGAGTAAAGTCAGTCAGAATGAAAGCAACAGACATCCAGTGATCTCACTCATATGTGGGACTTAAAGAAACACAGCAAGGTAGCAGCAAAGGTCCAAAGGCAACATAATGGGAGCACTCATCCACAATGCTGAGTTGGGTGGGGTCTTAGATGGTAGGGGCTTATTGGCTATGACACTGTTTCTGTGCAAAGCATGGTAGAGGGTCTTTATTTAAAAAAATTGGGGCGGGGCCAACCCAGCTGTTCTCAGGGCTTTCTCCTGGCTCAATGCTTAGGTATCACTACTGGGGAGGCTCAGCATATCCCATGTGGTGCCTGGGATCAAACCTAGGTCAATAGCACTCATCCACACAACTGAGTTGGGTGGGGTCTTGAAAGGTAGGATCTTTCCTTGGGAGAGAAAAGAGGTTCACTGGTCATGGGAATGGTGTTGAAAATCTTATCATTAGAAGGGATAACTTAATAGATATACTTGAAAAGAGAACAAAATGAAGAAAGATTGACTTGATCGCACCATTATGACCCATTGATCTTAACAGAGATTCAAGGCTGGATCCTGAGGAGAGACCAAATTCAGAGGTGGGGCTAGAGCAGTGGGTAGGACATTTGCCTTGCATGTGGCCAACCCGGGTTCGATCCCCGGCATCCCATATGGTCCCCTAAGCACCATCAGGAGTAATTCCTGACTGCGAAGCCAGTAGTAACCCCTGAGAATCGCTGGGTATGACCCCCCCCAAAAAAAAAAACAAATTCAGAGATGGCACAGGGATTCCCAGTGGGTGCCATACAGGGGATCACTCAGAGGGACTCTGAGGACTGTAGTTTCCTGCAGCTGTGAGGTGAAAATACTGGCTTTTAAGGGGCAGAGCTGCACAGAGGCAGACAGAGATAGGCAGAAGAGCGGGGTTTTATGCGTCAGTCAATTGCTGACCCTGGTCATTGCTTAGGTAATTGAAAGTCTACTCACCCCACTTCTCATCAGATCCCACCAGAATAAACCCTGATTTTCAGTCTCTTCCATCAGAGGAAAACAGTGTGTCTTCCCAGAAATAGTTGCCCTTAGATCTACCATACTTATAGATAATTGGAGGAAAAAGTGCGCTAAAGGGTAATCTATCTAATAATGTGAAGGTGGCAAATGAGGACAATTGTTATCATCTGTCATGTAAAAACCTTTCTTTATGACTTCTATGTTTGTGCTTGTCCCTCCCACCTTAAAAAGCTTTATATTATTGGAACATTTCAAATGTACATAAACAACAACAACCACAAAACCTATAATGGATCATCCAACTTCAATAATCTATCAACACATAGAAATCTCATTTGATCTACTCCCCACTCTATCTCACTGGACTATTTTGAGAAAAGTCCAAATTTTAATTTTATGTAACTCACATGCTATAGTATGTATTGATCTCCAAAACATGAAGATAAAAATAATTTCAACAGCATTATCATAACCTGTTAAAATTCCTTCACTCTATCAAATATTCAGCATTAGTATTAACAAAGGGCTGGAGTGATAGCACAGCAGGTGGGGTGTTTGCCTTGCACTTGGCCCATGCAGCCCACAGGAGTTCGATTCCTCCACCCCTTTCCCAAGCTTCTAAGAGTATCTCGCCTGCACCGCAAAACCTGGCAAGCTACCCGTGACGTATTCGATATGCCAAACACAGTAACAACAAGTCTCATGATGGAGACATTACTGGGCCTGCCCAAGAAAATCGATGAACAACAGGAGGACAGTGCAGTGCAGTGCTACAGTATCAACAATAGTAACAAAAGTTAAAAATTTGAATTTTTTCTTCAATTTGAAAACATTACTATTGGCCAGGGAGATAGTTCAAAGGGTTGAGCCCATGCTTTCCATGGAGAAGCCTTGAGTTTGATCCATGCTACTTGCATGGTCTCCTGAGCACTGCTGGGAATGATCCCAAGGGGGAAAAAAGTATCCAAACATAGTGCACTTGGGTGGGTTGGTTGGTATCTCTTCCAGGTCTCTTTTAATCTTCGCTTTCTTCCCTTGTAATTTGCTTGTTGGTGAAACTGGGTCATTTGTCCCACAGAGTTTCCCACATTCTGTACTTTTGCTGACTGCACCTCTGTGGTGTCATTTAACCTGTTTCCCTAAGCCCTGTGTTTCCTGGAAAGTGTTAGATCCAGAGCCTTCACTAAACTCAAGTTCCTTTATCAGAGAAGGAAGACTTCATAGGTGATGCTACGAACTTATGACATAAACCATCGCATCAGGAGCACAGGAGATCTGCTTCTTGTCTTATGATGTAATATTGGTAAGTAGATATCAGGCTGGCTAGCCTGACCCATTCATCTCTTAGCTCCCCCAAAACCTTCCTCCCCTGCTCTCCAAGCCCAGTGGCTCTAGCTGCCATTGATGATTTCCTCATAGCTCCATGACTTCTGCAGGGATTACAATGGAATTCTAATTCTGATTCCTCCTTCTTATACTAGCTGGAATGCTTCTAAAAGAAGAACATTTCCTCAACAATAATGTAGCTATCCTGAGATTAATTTCATAGAGAAAAGACAAGACAAATGTTGGATTCTTTCCCTTTTTAAACCAGTTTTTGAAGTAGTGAGTCAGTTCCCTAGCAACCTGTAAAGGTGACCTATGAAGGATTTTTTTTGGGTATAATTATAAACTCATGAATCTTTATGTATTTTATGTATTTAAATTCGTTGCAGATGCTCAAATCATCGCCACGGAACACTGCGTGTTTCCATACATTGGTTCCTAATTCAATGACAGAACCTGATCATCTTTGAAGACTTCCTTGCTTTCCAGTCAAACAAAATGTTTCTTCTTTATCTGATTCCCCAACCCTGGAATCAGTAATTCTCTGAGAAAGTTTGGCTTCACCATCGCATCGCATCATATTGAACTGAGAGACCACGTTGGAGTGAAGTAGCCCCCTGGTGTAGCCTCCTTTATAACCTTTTCAGCAGCCAGAGTGAACCTGACCCCTACGGGATCTCATCTTCCCGCCTCTCCTCATTCTCTGGATCCCAAGCACATTTTCCTTCTTGCTTATTGCCTATAGCCTCTTAAAAAAAAATAGAGCAGGCAAGTCCAAAGCACTTATCCCTACCCAGTCACCACTAACTCTCCTCTCATGGCCTCTGTCTGCACTCCAGTGTCCCTTGCTCAGAGAGACCTTCCCCCATGATCTCCCTGCTGACGAATATGGCTGATGTAAGTCCTTCTGGTCTGGCCATTACCAGACTCTTTTGGCAAACATTTACATTCTCCCAAAATTAGAGACTTGAGGCCTATGTGCTCTCACCACAATTGTCAAGTTGGTGAGAGTAAATTTGACCATACTTGAGTTTATTGGCCTCATAGTCATGCTAAGGAACCTGTGATTTTATTTTGGTGGTGGTGGTGGTGTTGTGTGGGAGCTCTCAAGTGGTGTTCAAGAGACTCTGGGGCCCCATGAGTGGATCTCAGCCACCCTGGCTGTTGATTCAATTCAAAGACCTGAGGCTGAGATGCTGCTGGGCCCTAGGGTTCCAGGCTCCCTCAGGCTTCCATGATGATGCTGAAGATGTTCAGGTAACCAGGTGATGCTGGGAACTGAACCTAGGTCAGACATATGCTGGGCACGCATTCTACCCACTGTCCTACCCGACCTGGGGTTCTGTATTTCAGACTGAGTGAGATGAGGGGTTTGCAAAGAAACACCTGAGGGTGGTTCTCTAGAGTCATGCTATTGGCTTTTGGTCCAAGTCCAGACTTAAGAGTGTAATTTTAATTTACTAAAATGAAAAGTAGGGGCTGGAGCAATAGTACAGTGGGTAGGGCGTTTGCCTTGCATGTGGCTGACCTGGGTTCAATTCCCAGCATCCCGTATGGTCCCCTGAGCACCGCCAGGGGTAATTCCTGAGTGTAGAGCCAGGAATAACCGTTGTGCATTGCCAGGTGTGACCCAAAAAGCAAAATAAATAAATAAATAAATAAATAAAATGAAAAGTAAATGGGAAAATTCTGGTTTTGAGCAACAGTTTATGTTGGTTTGGGGTATTTTGGTGTTGAGGTGCCAGGAAATATTGAAGTGTCAGGTGGGTAAGAAGGATTTCACATTCAGTGGAGAGGTTCTGACTGTAAAGATCTGTTTGGGGACCATCAATATTTAAACCCATGAGACAACAGGATTAGAAGAGCTGAGAAAGAAATCAGGTATGATTGACTCAAGATAATCCTTGAGTCAGTGAGAGTCCCAGAGCCAGGGTGACAGAGAGGAATCATCAAAAGAGGAGAAACGACAGCTTGTTTGGCTGTAGGAACATATGGAAAGACGACAAAGGTGAGAGATATCTTAGGTGCTACAGTAGGTCAGCCCCATGACTGCTGGGTCCCAGGTAGTGGCTCTCTTTAATAAGGCTTCTCCAACTTTGTCTTCAATGAACCTTATGGATTCCGGTCTGATGTCGAGGTCTTTAATCCATTTTGATCTTACTTTTGTACATGGTGTTAGGCAGAGGTCTGAGCCCACTTTTTTGCATGTAGCTGTCCGGTTTTGCCAGCACAATTTGTTAAAGAGGCTTTCCTTGCTCCACTTCACTTTTCTTGCCCCTTATCGAAGATTAGATGATCATCTGCTTGGGGGGAGCAGCACTCTTTACAATAGTCAGAATCTGGAAAAAACCTGAGTGCCCGAGAACAGATGACTGGTTAAAGAAACTTTGGTACATCTACACAATGGAGTACTATGTAGCTGTTAGAAAAGATGAAGTCATGAAATTTACATATAAGTGGTACTACATGGAAAGTATCATGTTAAGCGAAATGAGTCAGAAAGAGAAGGATAGACATAGAAAATTGCATTCATCTGGGGAACATAAAGTAACAAAATAGGAGACTTACACCCAAGAGTGGCCGAGATTAGTACCAGGAGGTTTGCTCCATGGCTTGGAGGCCAGCCACATATGCTAGGGGAAAAGGGAACTCAGATAGAGAATGGAGTACCAAATAAAGGGTGTTGGGAGGATCCTCCCAGGATGGGAGAAGCATGCTGAAAGTAGACTATAGACCAAACACAATTGCCACTCAATGCCTCTTTTGCAAACCACAACACCCAAAAGGAGAGAGAGAACAAAAGGGAATGCCCTGCCACAGAGGCAGGGTGGGATGGGGGCGGGGTGGGGGGTGGGAGGTGGGAGGGATACTGGGACCCTTGGTGGTGGGAAATGGGCACTGGTGGAGGGATGGGTATTTGATCATTGTATAATTGAAACCTACGCACAAAAATTTGTAAGTCTACAACTGTACCTCATGGTGTTTCACTAATAAAAATTTTTTAAAAAATAAGGCTTCTCTCAGGACACAGGTCAAAACAAACACACATGCTTCCTGGGCCAAATTATAAAGCAGCAAATCCTACAGCAAATACAGTAGGTTTCTGGATGATTTTCTTTTCTATAAAGTTTCATTCCCTTTTTTAAAAATTTTATTTTCATAAAGTTGTTCACAGAAATTGATTACATTCAGCATTTCAATCCCACCACCATTACACCTTCCCTTCACCATTATTTTGTATCTTCTCACCACTACTAAAGCTCACCCCACAGGCACACGCTAAATAATTTATTTTGTTTTGCTTGTTATGAATATTCTAGGATGTCACACGGCTGTGAAAGAGACTCTGTGTTCCTGGATATCCATGACAGCCAGGACACCGGATGGATGAGGAGATGGGGAGGGACAGCCCATTCCTGCCTGTGTGGCCTGGAGTTTTCATTCACTGGTCCCACTTTCCTGGGTTTTTCTTCTGGGGATTTGTTGCCACAGGGGGTTTGGAGAAAGAACGCTTGCTCCATCTGAGGCACCCCAGTGAAATCAACTTGGCACGGGGTTGATCTCTGTGGTGAGCTGCCATCTTCCGAGATTCATTTGTGAGTCTCTGGATCATGGTCATTAATGGACTTAAATGGTCTTCTTTTCTTTTTTTAATTGAATCACTGTGAGATACACAGTTACAAAGTTGTTCAAAGCTGGGTTTCAGTCATACAATGTTCCAGCACCTACTCCTCCACTGATGGAGGACATTTCCCACCACCTATGTTCCCAGTTTCCCTCCTACCATCTTCTGACCCCCCAACCCCTGCCTGCCTCTGTGGTGCTTTCTCTCTCTCTCTCCTCTCTCTCTCTCTCTCTCTTTAATTTTTTTTATTAGTGAAACACCATGAGGTACAGTTATAGTCTTATAAATTTTTGTGCTTGGGTTTCAGTTATACAATGATCAAGTACCCATCCCTCCACCAGCGCCCATCCTCCACCACCATGGGTCCCAGCATCCCTCCCACCCCCCATCCCCCCCATCCCACCCTGCCTCTGTGGCAGGGCATTCCCCCTTGTTCTCTCTCTTCTTTTGGGTACTGTGTTTTGCAAGAGTCTCTCTCTCTCTCTTTCTTCTCCTTTTGAGAATTATGGTTTGCAATACAGGCACTGAGAGGTTATCATGTTTGTCCCTTTACCTACTTTCAGCACTCAATTCTTTTTTTTTTAAATTTTATTGAATCACTGTGATATAGTTACAAGCTTTCATGTTTGGGTTACAAACACACAATGATTAGACACCCATCCCTCCACCAGTGCACATTCCCCACCACCAATATCTGCTGTATGCCACCTGCTTTCCCACCCTCCCCCTGCCTCCATGGCAGACATTATTCCCCATACTCTCTCTCGACTTTTGGGCATTATGGTTCACATACTGAGAGGTTATCGTGTTTGGTCCATTATCTACTTTCAGCACACATCTCCCATCCTGACTGGTTGCTCAGGCCATCATTTTCTTAGTGATCCCTTCTCTATTCCAGCTGCCTTCTCCCCTTTGCTCATGAGGCAGGCTTCCAGCTATGGAGCAATCTTCCTGGCCCATGTATCTACTATCCTTAGGTGTCAGCCTCATGTTATGTTGTTTTATGCTCCACAAATGAGTGCAGTCCTTCTATGTCTGTCCCTCTCTTTCTGACTCACATCACTTAGCATGATATTCTCCATGTCTATCCATTTATAAGCAAAATTCATGACTTTATCTCTCCTGACAGCTGCATAGTATTCCATTGTGTAGATGTACCAAAGTTTCTTTAACCAGTCATCTGTTCTAGGGCACTTGGGTTGTTTCCTGATTTTGGTTATTGTGAACAGTCAGCACTCAATTCTTATCCACAGTGATCACCTCCAAGTTTTATTGTCATCGTGTTCCATTCTCTTTCCCAACTGCCTTTTCCCCCAGCAATTAAAGCAGGCTTCCAACCGTGGACCAATCCACCTCACCCTTGTTTCTATTGTCCTTGGGTATCAGATATAGAATGATTGCACTCTGGATGCTTTAGACTTGGTGGGGCTGGTGTTTCACCTAAGACCAGGCTAAGGACCAAGCAGCCTGGCCTTTCCTTTTATTTTTTTTTTTGAGGCAATCAGGCCATCATACACATACTCACATAGCCAAAACATTGCCTTAGGCAGGAGTTAGAGAAATGCTCTTACTCTTGGGAAGTGCCACTCCTGGGTAGCTCCCCACACCTGAGCTAAGGGGAGGAGAACTCTGAGCTGGCAGGCCAAGTAGAAAGGGCTGCCTGGGGGCTGCCTGAGCCATCTGCCCCTTCATTTGATCATGCTCCTGCACCTCCAGCTGGGGTCCTTCATCCATGAAATGTTCATGTCTTCAGTCGATTCCCCTTTCCCCAACTTCAACTGCCTCAGCCTTGTCACAAGAAAAGAGAAAACTTCAGGAAATGCCATGATAATTAAAAATATATCATCTCAATACAGGTGAAGATAGAAAATCTTTCCTTTTATGGAGCACCCCCCAACCCCCTCCCCCCTGCCCCCCCCCCCACACACACCACCAACCTGGACAGCTTGCTTCTTTCCAAATTTGGGTATAAGGACCTGTAGGGAGCATGACAAGCAGGGGACTGCTAAGTGAAATTTAATGTAAAATTCAAGGAGGGCAGAATATTTCACCTAGTCCATGTATCCTTGAGTCTCTTGTAATGAAATGGTTTTGTAGTTTAATTTTTCTTTAAAGCTTGTTTTTGGGTCACACCCTATGGTGTTTGGGGATCTCTTCTGGCACTGCTTGGGACTATGCAATATCAGGATTTAAACCCAAGGATCTAGCTTGCAAAGCATGCATTCCACCCACTGAGCTGACTCTCTGGCCCTGCGTGTACAGATTCTAGTCAGCACTTTTGCCCTTGAAGTTTTACTCATTAATCTATTGCAGGATAGAAGGCTGATTGTGAACTCACAACTTAAGAAGAGTCTCCCAATTGCTCTATCCTGAAAATACAACACTCCTCAGTTACACAAAAATTTAGACATTTCTGCCTCAGCATAAGTGATTCCATCCCCTAGGTATGTTAGGTAAAAAATGTTAATTACCAAGATACCGTTTTTGTAAAAGAAAATAAGAAGAGAGTTTGCATAGGCACATAATATTTCTGAATCCTTAACAGATTTAATAGAAAGAAATCTTTCTTACTACGTATCCTTTTATACCTTTGCAATTTTTAGAATGTACAAAATTATTTATTTGGGGATTTAATAATAAATCAATCATTTATTATTAGTAACCCGGCATTGCACAGGGGTTACTCCTGGCTCATGCATTCAGGAATCACTCCTGGCGATGTTCGGGGGACCGTAGGGATGCTGGGAATCGAATCCGGGTCAGCTGCATGCAAGGCAAATGCCCTACCCACTGTGCTATTATTCCAGTTCCCAATCATTTAATTTTTAATTATAAAAGAAAACATTTACTTCCCTCCCCACCGAGACCACGAGTTGCCCCCCATGAGTGGCTCTCCAGCACGGCCATGAACCCAGAGGCACACGGACCTAATTCGGAACCCAGCAACTTTTGGCAGAAATGTGAATGAACTATGCATTAAGCTACGGTGCCGTGCCCACCCCCCCTCCCCAGGGAGGGAAAGGGTGTCTGTCTCTTCCGCCTTCCCCCCCAACCCCCCCTCCCCAGAGGCATGGTGGCTGCCACCTCAGAGCGTTTTGGACAGCCAGGTATGAGTTGGCAGTGATGGGGCAACTGTGGCCTCATGGAATGGGGGGGGGGGGGGGAGGGGGCAGAACCGGGACGTCCTTCCTGTCCTGCCGAGACCACGAGTTGCCCCCCACGAGCGGCTTTCCAGCACAGCCATGAACCCAGAGGCGCACAAACAAATCTTGGAACTATGCAGCTTTTGGTAGAAATCCCTCCAGACTTAATTAGCAAAATATCAGAAATCCAAACTCCCGTGGCCGAAATAGCAGTCACGCGACATCATATGCTCTTCATAACCAGCAATAGAAAACAAATTATTTCACGATGCCTTTTCAACAGTTCTGATTGTTGGGGGGAAATTCCAAATAATAATGGTGCATCTTTTGTCGAAATAATGAATGTAATCAAAGTAGAGAGAGAGTTAAGTGGAAATCATCTGCCTCACAGGCAGGAGGAGGGATGGGATGGGGGGTATATTGGGTTTTTGGTGGTGGAAAATATGCACTGGTGAAGGGATGGGTGTTTGATCATTGTATGACCAAGACTTAAACCTGAAAGCTTTGTAACTGTTCTCATGGTGATTCAATAAATAAATTTTTAAAAAAACCCATTTACATGGCTAATTCTCTTATTGTTTGATTGATCATGGGTTTCCAAGGAGAATTTGTAGATAGAAATTTCAGAAGAAAGGGCTTTTAGAGGGTTATTCTTATCCTAGGGGTTGTTTTTTTGTTTTTTCTCTTGGCTTGAGGACCACACATGGCTGTGCTCAGAGATTCCTCCTGACTCAGGGGTCACTCCTGGCAGAACTCAGGAAACAATAAGCTGTGCCTAGGACTGAACCCTAGTCAACTACATGCAAGGTAAGTTCCTTGATCCTGTACTGTGGAAATTCACCGAACCACGCCATGAGGGGCTGTGAAAATCCCCACGTGGTTGGGGATTACACGTGAAAGGATGTTCTCGGGCTCTCCATGCGGCTCTCTCTCGCCACCTGCATTCGGTGTTCTCAAGCCACTTTTCCACCCAGGACAGCTGTTGCCTTGGACTGACGAAGGAAGAATGAAGGCCAAGCTGGTTGCTGGTTAGTTGCCGTTTATTCAATCTCTCGTCTCTTCCAGCTCTCTCCAACCCTCTCTCTGTGTGTGTCTCTGTGTAACCGCACAATTCTTTCTTCCCACTGTATCCGTCTTCTCTCTCTCTCTCTCTCTCTCTCTCTCTCTCTCTCTCTCTCTCTCTCTCTCTCTCTCTCTCTCTCTCTCTCTCTCTCTCCCTCTCCTGTCTCTGTAACTGTCCTTCTGACTCTGGCTCTCCTCTGCTTCTCACTGACTCCTGGATTCTTTCTTGCTTCTAGCTCCAACAACTCCCTGACTCTCTGCTTCTTCTGACTGGATCTGAATTCCCCTTCCGATCTTACAGTTTTAGTTTATATAGCAATCACGTAGAGTGGTGATACAAAGGTGGGGTTAAACATTAACAAATCAACAAAGAGAGGTAAGGCCACTCCTCCAGGAGATTAACTCAAGGACAAAATCTCATCTAAGGAGATTACTCTAGATTACTAGATCTGCTCAAGGGCGGGACTCCATCCAGGTGTGTCGCTTTCTTCTTTCCTCAGCTAGCAACCCATTTGAATAGTTGTAGTAAATTTACTTCTAATATTTCTAGCAATGTCATTCTATATAAGCACAGTAAGAGATACATCAAGCTAAAAGTTTGGTTCTTCCTAAGGACATCTCACTATATATTCCAGACCACAGTCCTCAGACCAGCTTAGTCTTCCTAACCCCAGCAGGGTCCTTATCCAGTTACCTCATTTGGGTCATGACAGAGTTTGTCCATGAATGTGCTCTTAACTTATAGTTAAGTATTATGGTGCTTGGCCTGGCCCATTTTGATTCAGGGTAGCTCACAGCTTTCCCTGGGTCCATCCAGTCCCTCGTTGGGACCCTGTTTTGGGGGTGCTAGGAACTAAGGGCAACTGAGTCAAGAAAGCATATGTCCACAAGTGAATATTATTTGGAGTCAATTAACTCCCAAGTCACAAAAGCATAATATTAACTCTCTTCCTGTGTCCATACAAAAAGGACATTGCTTTAAGGTAAACTATGCAAAAGACATAACTTACAACACAAGTTCAGTATCCTAAGAAGAATCTGATCTTACAAGTTAACAGAATCTGATTAGGGGAAAAAGGTGATTAACTGGTTGGAGAGGAGAGCACAGAGAAGAGTTTACGGATAAAAAAAAGAATGGGAGTCGAGGCTAAATCAAGAAGATCCGAATACCTAAATGGTCCTATTAATATCAAGGACATCGAAGCTGTAATCAAAATCTTCCCAAAAACAAAAACAAAAGCCCAGGGCCAGATAGATTCACTAGCAAATTTTTCCAAATAGGTTTAAAGAGGACCTATTGCCAGTTCTTCTCAAGCTTTTCCAGGAGATTGAAGAAACAGAAACTCTCCTAAACAGTTTCTATGAGGCTCATATCTCCCTAATACCAAAAGCAAACAAAGATATGACAAAAAAAGAAAACTACAGGCCGATATCCCTGATGAACATGATGCGAAGATTCTCAACAAAATACTAGCAAATAGAATTCAACAATTCATCAAAAAGATCATACACCACGACCAAGTGGGATGCAAGGATGGCTTAACATTCGAAAGCCAATCAACATAATACATCATATCAACAAAAGAAAAGATAAAAACCATATGATTATATCAATAGATGCAGAGAAAGCATTTGAAAAGATCCAGCGCCTGTTCATGATGAAAACTCTTGCCAAAATGTTGTATAGAAGGAACTTTCCTCAATACAGTCAAATCTATCTACCACAAGCCTATGGCAAGCATCATCCTCAATGGGGAAAAACTAAGAGCCTTCCCTCTAAGATCAGGGATGAGACAAGGATGCCCACTCTCTCCACTGCTCTTCAATATAGTACTGGAAGTACTTGCAATAGCGGTTAGGCAAGAAAAGTATATTAAGGGCATTCAGATAGGAAAGGAAGAATCAAGCTCTCACTGTTCGCAGATGATATGATACTATACTTAGAGAACCCTAAAACCTTTACCAAGAAACTCCTAGAAACAATAGACTTATATAGTAAAGTAACAATCTATAAAATCAATACCCAAAAGTCCATGGCTTTCCTATATGCAAATAATGAGAGAGAAGAAAGTGACATTAAAAAAGCAATCCCGTTCACAATCATGCCTCAGAAAATCAAATATCTCGGAATCAGCTTAACTAAGGAGGTAAAGGACTTGTACAAAACGCTACTTCAGAACTAAAAGAGGACACGAAAAAATTGAAAGATATCCCCTGCTCATGAATTAGGAGAAATAAGGTAAAGGTAAAGGCCCTCCCGTTGATCATGGATTTGCTCGAGCGGGCCCAGTAACGTCTCCATTGGAGACTCCTCTCCTCTCCTCTCGGAGAGGAGAAATAACATTGTCAAAATTGCAATACTCCCCAAAGGATTGTACAAATTCAATGTGATCCTTATAAGGATATCGATGACATTTTTCAAAGAAACGGTGCAAATTTATATGGAACAATAAGCCCCCACGAATATCTAAAGCAATTCTTGGGAAAAAGAAAATGGAAGTAATCAACCTCCCCAACCTCAAAATCTACTACAAAGTGGTAATAATTAAAACAGCAAGGTACTGGAACAAAGGAAGAGCCGCAGACCAATGGAACATGGTGGAATATACTGACACACTCCTCCAAATATATGGCCATCTAATCTTTGATAAGGGAGCAAGAAAGTTAAGTTGAGAAAGGAAAGCCTCTTTACAAATTGTGCTGGCAAGACTGGACCTCTACATGCAAAAAAAAAAAAAAATGGGCTCAGATCTCTACCAAACACCATGTACAAAAGTCAGATCAAAATGGATTAAAGACATCACATCAGACCAGAATCTGTAAGGTACATTGAAGACAAGGTTGACAAAACCTTCCACGACATTGAAACTAACAGTATCTTCAAAGATGACATGCCACTGGCCAAGCAAGTGAAAACAGAGATAAACAAATGGACTATCTTAAACTAAGAAGTTTCTGTGCCTCAAAAGAAACAATGACCAAAATGCAAAGACAGTCTACAGAACGGGAAAGGATATTCACCCAATACCCATCTGATAAGGGGTTTCTATCAAGGATATACAAGGCACTGGTTAAACTCCACAAGAAGAAAACATCCAACCCCATAAAAAATGGGGTGAAAAAATGGACAGAAACTTCCTCAAAGGAGAAATCTGAATGGCTAAAAGGCATATGAGAAAATACTCTACATCACTAATCATCAGGGAGATGTAGGTCAAAACAACAATGAGATATCACCTCACATCACAGAGACTGGCCCACATCCAAAAGAACAAAAAGCAACTGGTGTTGGCGCGGATGTGGCGAGAAAGGGACTCTCACTGCTGGTGGGAATGCATACTGGTTCAGTCCTTTTGGAAAATAGTATGGACGATTCTCAAAAATTAGAAATTGAGCTCCCATTTGATCCAGCAATACCACTCCTGGGAATATATCCCAGAGAGGCAAAAAGTACAGTAAAAATGACATCTGCACTTGTATGTTCATTGCAGCACTGTTTACAATAGCCAAAATCTGGAAAAAACCTGAGTGCCCAAGAACAGATGACTGGTTAAAGAAACTTTGGTACATCTACACAATGGAATAGTAATGCAGCTGTTAAAAAAGATGAAGTCATGAAATTTGCATATAAGTGGATTAACATGGAAAGTATCATGTTAAGTGAAATGAGTCAGAAAGAGAGGGACATAGAAAGATTGCACTCATCTGTAGAATATAAAGTAACAGAATGGGAGACTAACACCCAAGAGTAGTAGAGATAAGGACCAGGAGGTTGGCTCCATGGCTTGGAAACCGGCCTCACATGCTGTGGGAAAAGGCATCTCAGATAGAGAAGGGAACATCAAGTAAAGGATGTTGGGAAGACCCGTTCTGGTTGAAAGATGTGTGCCGAAAGTAGACTATAGACTGAACACGATGGCCACTCAATACCTCTATTGCAAACCACAACACCCAAAAGAAGAGAGAACAAAAGGGAGTGCCCTGCCGCTGAGGTGGGGTGGGATGGTGGGGGATGAGGTGGGGTGGTGGAAAGGATGCTGGTAAAATTGGTGGGTGAGAATGGGCACTGGTGGAGGGACGGGTAAAAGATCATTGTATGACTGTAATGCAAACACGAAAGTTCATAAGTTTGTAACTGTATCCCACAGTGATTCACTAATAAAAAATTTAATGAAAAAAGGGAGTGACTCAGGAGCACTATGATAAGTGTAACCTGATAAAGCTAAGTTCCCTGTGACAAGGCTGAAAGGACAAACCAATGTTATTCTGCACTGTACAATCTGTACTATCTCTCTGGTTCCTAGGGAAGTTTTTAAGGCTGAAGGGTCTAGGTATAAGAAGTGCAAATACTGTCAACAGGCACCCAGAGACAATTGCTCTTGAGAGAACCTGTGAAGTAGTTAAACTCATCAACACTTAAGAAATTGTACCCTAGCTGCAATGCCATTATAAAATGTGAGAATGGACTTGTTAGAAAGCCCAGGGAAGTTACTCCAGGTTTTGGGGATCGTGTGTCTCCTCTCCAGTCTGACAGGATTGTGTCAACCTGCTGTGGCTGCCTGGGTTTTTTTTTCTGGCTTTAAGTGGGGAGGTGGGACAAAGGTTTATAAGTCCCCATGAAAAACCGAGAAGGGGTTGGAATGCTCGGGAATTACCTCTAACCCTGAACTCAGGAATTATTCCTGGTGGAGGCTCAGGGAACCATATTGGGTTCCAGGGATGAAACCCAGATTGGAGGTTGGGTGGTTGGAAGAAAGAGGCAGGCTAGCAGTGACATAAGGACACTGCTGGAAGATCTTGAGCTCTTTGGTGATGGCGAAGGCATAAAAATTGCACAAAAAAATCTCATGATCACTAATACAATCATGCTACAGTTTTTTTTTTAAATGGGGAGTTACACTCCACTTCCTGGAAGGCAGAGCATCTATAAAAGTTATTAAGAGAACTGGAGCAATAGCACAGCAGATAGGGCGTTTGCCTTGCAAGTGGCCAACCTGGGTTCGGTCCCTGGCATCCCATATGGTCCCCTGAGCACCGCCAGTGCAGAGCCAGGAATAACCCCTGAGCATCTCTGGGTGTGACCCAGAAAGCAAAAAAAAAAAAAAGTTATTTAGAATTATCTTGAGTGGAAGATGCCTAACAATTCTCATTTATTCTTTTATTCAAGAATTTGTTTATGGAGGGGAGGTGGCTCAAAGGGCTGGAGCACATGGGTGGCATGCCCAGGGCCCTGGCATTGACTCCCTGGCACCGCCAGTTTCCTGAGTTATACTAGAAGCAACCTAAGAGCCCCTAGCCTCACTGGGGACCCTCCCTAACCAAACCAACCAAAAGAATTTATGTCAGGATTAAATTATTGATTTTTATATAAAAACTATTACATTTATATCTATATAATGTATAACTTACATATAAATGTAAAACATAAATGTAGTATTTATACAACCTTTTGGTCATAATCCAGTATTCTTGATTTTGTAGTTCAAATGCTCCAGTTTTGGCCGTCCTGGTGCCAACTGCTTTTCTTTGTTTGCTTAGCACTTTGGGGGGGTGGGAGGCAGGGGCCACCACAGGCAATGCTCAGGTGTTACTCCTGGCTCTGCACTCAGAAATTACTCCTGATAGTACTCAGGAGACCTTATGGGATGTCAGAGATTGAACCTAGGTCAGTCACATGCAGGGAAGCGGCCTACCCACTGTGCTATCTCTCTGGCCCTGCTTAACACTTTCTTTTCTGGTTCCCCAAAGTGTTCCAAGTTCATCTGGTGAATGTCCTGCAATGGTCCTAACACTAGTCATTTTGCAAGGAGCCTTAGTTCTTTTCAGTGAAGAATAAATCAAGATCTTGGCATCTCGCTATAGGGGTGTTCTTGCTTCCAGAATGTCTGAGCTGACAGAGAAAGGGAATACATGGGTCCCTTTCATCTTACCAAGCAAGTTTGAAAAAAACCCAAACAATTTCACTCTCTTTGGCAATTCAGTCTCAAGTCTCTTTTGCTTTCCATTCCGCTGCCTGTACCTTGGTGCCAGTCCAAGCCAGTTTGTCCTATGCTCCTTGCCCTGGCCCTCTTCTACTCCCTGTGAGTGGGTGCTAATGGCAGAAGCTGCCTTTTCTAGGCATGCATGGCAGCCTCTTCTGGCTGTGCCTGGCCAGCGGAGGGCTGAGAGCTGCACCTTCAGCAACAGAGGCAGCTTGTCAGAGGCCCCAGTTCCTGCCCGACATTGGAACTCTCAGCTCTGCTGACCTCGCTGCTCTCCTTGTCCTGCCTGCTGCAATGGGCAGAGGCTTCAAGCCTTGTTTCCCTGCCCCATGGACAGCTTCTGAGCTTCCTATAGGGCACACGTAACCATGACCCTAAACACACATTGTGGAAAATACTCAGTACTTCCAACTTCCTGCTTCGACCTTGAATAGGACTGGAGTGTGGGAAGGTTTTGACTGAGGAAGAGAAGTGGGTCTGGGTAAATGCAGAAAAATAAATCCAAAGCTAAACTTTCCAGCTTCTGCTGAGGGCAACTGGGACATGACCCCACAGGGGAGTCTGGTGTTGGGCCTCACAATCACTCTCACCCAGCTCCCTTGGTGACTCACAGGTAGCCCAAAGGTGGGGAATTCTTCATGTTTTCAGGCTTTCACACTTGTCTGAATGGCCCAGTGGGTCTCCTGGGGCCCATACTGGGTGCTGCCTGGTGTCCCCATGTCCATTCCAGTGGAGTGTCAGTGGACCATTAAAGGGAAGGGCTAGGGGGTCCCTGCCCCCAACAGCCATGAAATAACTCAGTCATTGTCCTCACGCCCATTCTCCATCTGGGCTCCCTGGCTCTACCCTCTGCCCTCTTTTCTTCTCATTCTTCACTCTGAACAATCTCACACAATCTATACAGATGTAGAAAGATCAAAGTTTGCTTTGTGCTTCATTAGCTAAACCCAATCAAGAACAACCTTGTGACTGTGTATCTCATAGTGATTCGATGAAAAAAATAATTTTTTAAAAAAGAGAACAAAATCGTATACATTTGTCGTCCCACTAAAATGTATTTTCTGTGCAATGCTCACTCATATTTAAAAAAACAAAAAAGAACCACTGACATACTTAGCACTGTAGCACTGTCCTCCCTTTGTTCATCTATTTGCTTTAGCGGGTACCAGTAGCGTCTCCATTGTGAGAATTGTTACTGTTTTTGGCTTATTGAATACACCACGGGGAGCTTGCCAGGCTCTGCCATGTTGGAGGGATACTCTTGCTAGCTTGCTGAGCTCTCCTAGAGGGGCAGAGGAATCGAATCCGGGTTGGCCATGAGCAAGGCAAATGCACTACCCACTGTGCTATCACTCCAGCCCTGACATACTTAACTTATAAAAATTCCCCTTGGCAGAAAAAAAAAAAACTTTAAAAATTTTGCTAAGAATATGGAATTTTAAATACTGTTGAAGAGTTTGTCGCCAGATCAATGAGGTCAGACCCAGTATGTATTTTATGACAAAACTAGCAAGTGGACTCAATTTTCTAGTAAAATTTCAGCAGTGGGTGATAATTTTAAGTGACAAACACATATTTTGTTTACCACAGGCATTTTGATGAATACAATTTTGTTTAACAAGTATGAATAGTTTCAAGATTTTAAGCCAATGTTTTGTGGAAGAGAACTACTGAAATAAAACTATATTCAATTTAAATATTATGGTAAGGGGGCTGGAGTGGTAGCACAGTGGGTAGGGCATTTGCCTTGCACGTGGTCGATGCAGGGTTGAATTCCAGCATCCCATATAGTCCCCTGAGCACTGCCAGGAGTAATTCCTGAGTGCAAAGCCAGGAGTAACCCCTGAGCACCGCTGGGTGTGACCCAAAAAGCAAAAAAAACAAAAAACCAAATAAATATTATGGTAAGAAATATGTAAATATCCCCTATTGGCTATGGAGAAATAAAGATCTAAAGAGAAGTACGTATATGAGTAATTATGTAAACTAGTATTTTCATAATGTTCTACACCTCCATATTTTTTATAATTTGCACAGTAAGAAACTAATATATTTTTCAGAAACAATATTTTTACTTACCTAAAAACTGGTATTACTGTAAGTTGGTCTGTAACTCTACACTTTGTTTTCTGTGTAATTTAAGAGATTAATGCTTTGAAAAGAATGGTTAGTTTGACTGCATAGAGTGCATAAAGATATAATTTTGCTACCCTCAACAATCAAAATGGGCTGGATGATGCTGAAAAGGATTTTCCAAGGAAGCTCTACTGAAAATCCCGTGAATGGGGCAGGCCATGCAACCCAGAGCCCAATGTGAAGGACAAGTGGGGAAGACACAGGTCAAAAAAAGTTGGAAGGGCACCAAATGGGAAAAAGATTAAGAAACACGGCTGAAAAGGAGCAGAAATATTGTGCATGATCTTGAAGTTAAGCTAGTGTCAATTCAAATTGGAGTGTTTTAAATGTAACTTCCATGGTAACTACAAAGGAAATAGCTAAGGAATACACACAAAAGGAAATGAGAAAGGAATTCAAATGTTTCAGTACAAAAACTCAGCTGAACACAAAAGAAGATAGTAACGCAGAAGACAAGGAATAAAAAGCTCTCGGGTATATAAAAAAACAAATAGCAAAATGCAGGAACAAAATGTGCGCGTGGGAGGGGCCGGCAGGGAAGACCCGACAATGTGATGGAGCCCTGGGCTCTAACTGCATCAGCACCTGTAGCCTTTTAATGGCTCCAGATCCAGGCTTGTCCCCCAGTCTCCAGGGGTCACCCCCCAGTTCCCCTTCCCCCCTCAGCCCCAGGCCCTGAGAGGGAGAGAAGGGCATGTGCAGGCCAGGCAGAGGAGCCAGCTGTCATCCTCAGGTCCAGAGTGGGCAAAACCATTTTTGTTGGTTGGTTATAAATTCCATTCGAGACTTACATATGAAAGCCAGGAATTTAAACAAAACTTAATTTCTGGCTTCTTTGGGAAAACTGGAAGCTCTTACAACCAGAGGCTGCCGTGACCTATAACTAAACCATGGCAGAAGCTGGCCTGGGGTACCAGCTATATAGCCCTTTCTCATTCCTGCTCTGGCTGCTTTTATGGGCACGGGGGTTGAGGGATTAGAGGGTTTCTTCAAATGCCAGACTAGATTAAAACATCCAAGTACAGGGCTAGAGAGATACAGTGAGCTAGTTCAGCTTGCCTTCCATGTGGCCCACCTGGGTCCCCGGAGGCAATTGGGAGTGATTCCTGAGTGCTGAGCCAGGAGTAACCCTTGAACACCTTGGAGTGTGGCAAACAATAAAAATAAAAATATTTATTTTTTAAATTTTTTATTAAAAATAAAACACCCAAGTACTTTCTCTCTCTCTCTCTCTCTCTCTCTCTCTCTCTCTCTCTCTCTCTCTCTCTCACACACACACACACACACACACACATCCTAAACTCTTGTTATATTGAAGTTCGTTTTCTTGCTCTTCTTCCTGAAAAGCGTCTTTCCATTCTCTCCCTCGTTCTCTAGTTCCTATAGCTTCTTCAAAGTGTCACCTCTAGCAGAAAGAAAGCTTCCTGGGCCCCAGTGACTGATGATTGCAGAGACAGACTTCACAGATGCCAGAGAAGCCATGACTATTCCCAGGGCAGATGTGGGTTCTCCTTCCCAGGAGATCCTGTTTGGTGTGGAACTTCCCGAACCCTGGTTCTTCTAGCCCACTGCTCTCTGTCCAGAACAGACTTAATGCATTACGTACCAAGGACACAGTGTCCTTATTGCATTGCGGTGCAGCACATAATTTTTAGGGGCCAGAAAGATAATATAGGGTTATGTCACTTGCATGTGACCATCCCTGGATTGATCCCCAACAGTATATATGGTTTTCCAAGAATTATCAGGAGTACCCTGGAGCACAGAGCTAGGAGTAAGATCCGAGCACTGCTGGATGTGGTAAAAAACAAAAACTTATTTGGTATCTCTAGTAACTAGCAGAGAATCTGGTGCATTGTTATTGAAAGAAGCTTGGATCAGTGATTCATTTCTAAGATTTCATTTTAAAACTT
Organism: Sorex fumeus; assembly: GCF_029834395.1. NCBI lineage: Eukaryota > Metazoa > Chordata > Mammalia > Eulipotyphla > Soricidae > Sorex > Sorex fumeus. The sequence continues at coordinate 14,753,921 of NW_026606152.1, forward strand.
AGCTTCCACTTTCAACACCCATTTAACCTCTGATTTAACCTAGTTCCTGTAGCTTCTATATCGAACAAACAGTCTAAATTCTCTGCTCTTTCATCTGCTCATATATTCTCTCAGCTTGATTTCTTTGTTATTGATTCATTTTATGGGGCCTGATCAAGTCTTCTAACATTCAATGCTAGAGTTTAAATCATACCAAGAAAGCATTGGTATTTACATTTAGTTTACCTTATTATATTAACCCACTGAAAAACTTTTTATTAGGTAAATTTTTAAACATATGCCAAAAGCTTTTAAGAGGGAGTCAAAATAATAAATCTCTCTTTCTTTTATTTAGCTTCACAATTAGTAACTTAATGCAAAGTTATCTCATTCACTCTTCAATCAACTCTTCTCTTAAATCTGATCATTGTTTTTGCAGATGTGGTGGTAGCAGTATTACCGGGTTGGGCGGCTGCACACTTGGTCATGACCTTGGGCGTGGCTGGGATCACACTCCACCTTGTGAGATTGTGTTTATTGATGTGGAACAGTGCCAGAGATAACTCAGAGTTTCATGCTATCGAGGCAAATTCTCTACCACTGGGCCATACTGCTACATCTCTAAATCTTCCCCTCTATATATTTAAATTTTGTTTTTTTTTGGGTCACATTTACAGTGCTCAGGGCTTACTTCTGGATCTGTGGTCAGGGATCCCTCCTGGCAGTGCTTGGGGGACCATATGGGATGCCAGGAATTGAACCCAGGTCAGTCAATGCAAGACAAGTGCCCTACTCACTGTACTATCACTCTAGTCCCCACCAGTTATTTTAAAGCAAATCCAATACATTGTTTCATTCATAAATATTTCAGTATATGTCTCCGAGACAACTCTCTACCTTCTCTGTAACAAACCACTCAGAACTGCACTGCCTTCAGCAGTGATTTACTCACACTCCTGCAGATAGGTAGGTTGAATCTACTCATGTCACTCCTACAGTGACCAATGCAGCTAGAGCCTGAGAGCTGCAGACTGGCTTGCCCAGGGTGGGAGGTTTCACAGTAACCTCACTCACCTGCCTGGGGTGTGAGTGCTAGTTGTCTGTGAGGGTTCTTTGTGTGTCAGCTCTCACCATTCAGCAGTGAGCTCTGGCTTCCTAAAGGACAATGGAAACATTGTAAGAGGTGACAGTGGAAATTTTAAGAATCCCTGAGACCTGGGCTTCAGAATCCACAGCATCCACAGATAATTTCATCACATGCACCACATTCTTCATGCACCATATTCTTTTTCTTTCTTTCTTTTTTTTAAGCCACTCCTGGCAGTGCTCAGGGGCCATGTGGTGCTAGAAGTGAAACCAAGGTCTCCCCTATGCAAAGCCTACCTTCCAACCTTTCAAGTTGTCTCTCTAGCCCCCACCTCATTCTTCTGTTCAAACAAATTACAAGGTCAGCCAGGATGCAGGAAGCAGAGTAGCAAATGCCTTCCCTTGATGAAGGGCAAAGTACTTTAGATAGTTTTGGGGTTTTGTTTGTTTGTTTGTTTTTAGTGAAACACAATGAGGTACAGTTGTAGACTTACAAACTTTCATGCTTGGGTTTCAGTTATACAATGATCGAGTACCCATCCCTCCACCAGTGCCCATTCTCCACCACCAATGATCCTTGTAGCCCTCCTACCCCCACACCCCATCCCCCCCACTCCACCTCTGTGGGAGGGCATTCCCTTTTGCTCACTCTTTCCTTCAGTGTCTTGTAGTTTGCAATAGAGGTACTGAGTGGCCATCATGTTCTGTCTATAGTCTACTTTCAGCATGCATCTCGCATCCTGAGCGAGTCCTCCAAACATCCTTTACTTGGTGCTCCCTTCTCTACCTGAGCTGCCTTTCCCCCCAGCATGTGCTGCCAGCTTCCACGCCCAAGAGCAGACCTTCTAGTACTTATCTCTACTATTCTTGGATGTTAGACTCCTGTTTTCTTATGTTATATTCCCCAGATGAATGCAGTCTTTCTATGTCTGTCCCTCTCTTTCTGACTCATTTCACTTAGCATGATACTTTCCATGTAGAACCACTTGTATGCAAATTTCATCATTTTATCTTTTCTAATAGCTGCATAGTATTCCATTGTGTAGGTGTACCAAAGTTTCTTTAACCAGTCATCTGTTCTTGGGCACTTGGGTTTTTTCCAAATTTTGGCTTTTGTGAACAATGCCGTATTGATGACTCTTTCAGGGTCAGGGGAATGAGACCCATTATATTTACTGGCTTTGGCATATCAAATATGCCACAGATAGCTTGCCAGGCTCTGCCATGCGGGCGGAATACTCTAGGTAGCTTGCCAGGCTCTGCCGTGCGGGCGGAATACTCTAGGTAGCTTGCCAGGCTCTCTGAGAGGAATAGAGGCTTTTGGGGTGGCCTCTAATTGCCTCTGTGTTCAGAGACCTGGGCCCTATGAAAACAGGATGTGAAGTCTATTCGGGTCTCCCAAAGAGGAATCGAAAGGGCTATGCTTGGAGTATCACGTTTCACTCAAATGAGAGAAAGAATCCAGAGTTCCGACCTCCGTCGATGGTCAAGAATCAGTGATGCTGTCTCATTTGCCAAGGTGTCGAAAATCAGATGGGATGGACAGCCATTACCAACTGGATTCCATGGGACGTCAAAAGACCAAGTGGCCACTCGCCTACAAGATGGTCGGTCAGACTTCTTCGTCAAGATGCTGAACGATCAGTTTGAGGCTATTTGTGATCCTAGAATGAACAGACGCCATTGGGCTACACTAGCACGCGACAGGGATGAATGGAGACATTACTGGCACCTGCTTGAGCAAATCGATGATTAACGGGGAAGTCTAGTGATCAAGTGAGCAAGTGATCAGTGAAGCAGTGAACATAGAAGTGCAGATGTCATTTTGACTGTTCTTTTTTGCCTCTCTGGGATATATTCCCAGGATTGGTATTGCTGGGTTAAATGAGAGCTCAATTTCTAACTTTTTGAGAATCGTCCATACTGCTTCCCAAAGGGGCTGAACCAGTCGGCATTCCCACGGGCAGTGAAGGAGAGTCCCTTTCTCCCCACATCCGCGCCAACACCCATTGCTTTTGTTCTTTTGGATGTGGGCCAGTCTCTGTGGTGTGAAATGATATCTCATTGTTGTTTTGATCTACATCTCCCTGATGATTAATGATGTAGAGCATTTTCCCATGTGCCTTTTTGCCATTCGAATTTCTTCTTCGAGAAAGTTTCTGTTCATTTCATCGCCCCATTTTTTGATAGAGTTGGATGTTTTCTTCTTGTGGAGTTCAACCAGTGCTTTGTATGTCTTTGATATCAACCCCTTGTTGGATGGATATTAGGCAAATATCCTTTCCCATTCTGCAGACTATCTTTGTATTTTGGCCACTGTTACTTTTGAGGTGCAGAAACTTCTTAGTTTAAGATAGTCCCATTTGTGTGTCTCTGTTTTCACTTGCTTGGCCAATGGCATGTCATCTTTGAAGATACTGTTAGCTTCAATGTCGTGGAGGGTTTTGCCAACCTTTTCTTCAGTGTACCTTATGAATTCCGGTCTGATATTGAGGTCTTTAATCCATTCTGATCTTACTTTTGTACATGGTGTTTGGCAGAGATCTGAGCCCATTTTTTTTTTTGCATGTAGCTGTCCAGTTTTGCCAGCACCATTTGTTAAAGAGGCTTTCCTTGCTCCACTTCACTTTTCTTGCTCCCTTATCAAAGATTAGATGATCATATATTTGGGGGAGGTGTCAGTATATTCCACCCTGTTCCATTGGTCTGAGGCTCTTCCTTTGTTCCAGTACCATGCTGTTTTAATTATTACTGCTTTGTAGTAGAGTTTGAGGTTGGGGAGGTTGATTCCTCCCATTTTCTTTTCCCCAAGAATTGCTTTAGCTATTCGTGGAGTCTTATTGTTTCGGATAAATTTCAGGAGTGTTTGCTCCATTTCTTTGAAGAATGTCATGGGTATCGTTATAGAGATTGCATTGAATTTTTACAATGCTTTGGGGGATTCCTATAATCTCCCAAGGCTGAATCAAGAAGATCTAGAATATCTGAATAGTCCTATTAATATCAAGAAAATTGAAACTGTAATCAAAAGTCTTCCCAAAAACAAAAGCCCAGGTCCAGATGGATTCACTAGCGAATTTTTCCAAACATTTAAAGAGAACCTACTGCCAGTTCTTCTCAAGTTTTTCCAGTAAATTGAAGAAACAGAAACTCTCCCAAACAGTTTCTATGAAGCTCATTATGAAGCTTATTTCTATGAAGTTCTAATACCAAAAGCAAACAAAGACACTACAATAAAACTACAGGCAGATATCCCTGATAAATATAGATTCGAAGATTCTCAACAAAAATGCTAGCAAATAGAATTCAACAACTCATCAAAAAGATCATGCACAATGATCAAGTGGGATTCATCCCGGGGATGCAAAGATGGTTTAACATTCGGAAATCAATCAACATAATCCATCATATCAACAAGAGAAAATATAAAAACCGTATGATTATACCAATAGTATGTATGATACAGAGAAAGCATCTGACAAGGTCCAGCACCCGTTTATGATGAAAACCCTTGCCAAAATAAATATAGTAGGGACTTTCCTCAATATAGTTAAAGCCATCTATCACAAGCCTATGGCAAGCATTATCCTTAATGGGGAAAAAACTAAGAGCCTTCCCCCTACGATCGGGGACGAGACAAGGATGCCCACTCTCTCCACTTCTGTTCAATATAGTACTGGAAGTACTTGCAACAGTGGTTAGACAAGAAAAAGATATTAAAGGCATTCAGGTAGGAAAGGAAGAAATCAAGCTCTCACTATTCGCAGATGATATGATACTATACTTAGAGAACCTTAAAACCTCTACCAAGAAACTCCTAGAAACAATAGACTTGTATAGTAAAGTAGCAGGCTATAAAATCAATACCCAAAAGTCCATGACTTTCCTATATGCAAATAATGAGAGAGAAGAAAGTGACATGAAAAAAACAATCCCATTCACAACTGTGCTCCAGAAAATCAAGTACCTAGGAATCAACTTAACTAAGGATGTAAAAGACCTGTAGAAGAAAACTACAAAACGTTACTTCAGGAAATAAAAGAGGACATGAGGAAACGGAAAGATATCCCCTGCTCATGGATCGGGAGAATTAACATTGTCAAAATTGGCCAGGTTTTTTTTTCCACCAAAGTCTCAGCTTTTTCAACAGAACTACAGTTCTATTGTCCAGCCTAAAAACAATCCATTCAAGTGCATAATGACTTTTTTAACGTAGAAGCACTGCTATTTATTAAACCATCGATTAAGCTGATAAGCCATTGATTAAGCTGATTGAACTGGACATGAACTCCACATTACTTTTAGGGCTTTTGCCTTGCATGTAGCCAACATGACCGACCCGAGTTCGTTTCCTCCGCTCCTCTCCGAGAGCCCGGCAAGCTACCGAGAGTATTCGATATGCCAGACACAGTAACAACAAAGTCTCCAATGGAGACGTTACTGGGCCCACTCAAGCAAATCGATGATCAACGGGAGGGCCTTTACTTTACTTACTTTTTTAATCGAATATTCGTGAGACAGACCATTACAAAGCTTTTTATAATTGGGTTTCAGTCATAAAATGATTCGGCACCCATCCCTCCATCAGTGTATATTTCCCACCACCAATATCTCCTGTTTCCTTCCCTCTAGCCCTAAACCCCCACTCCCCCACCCCCGGCTTCCATCTATGGGAGGCACTTTCAATCTTGCTCTCTCTCCTTTTCTTTCTATGCATTATGACTTGCAATATAATCTTCAGGCTTTCTCAGAGTTGGAATGGGCCACCTCCTCCCACTTCCTGGAAGCACTGGCAGTCAAGCCCATGAACCATCTCCAGCGCCACCATGTAAGCTCTTCTACTAGCCTTGCTCCAGAAACTCATAAATAAATTTCAAACGATATCAAAAGCCACAGTTAAACCCGGACCCGTATCTGGTTGAGCAGACAGGGGTAAATCAGAGGGGGAGAGGGTGGGTCAGTCTGCTGCCCACTCAAGCAGAGTAAGGGGCATCCACTTGCTCTCACAATCCAAAATCGCTGCCATAACCTTGGCCTGACTCCATTGTCTCATGATGGGACCTCATCAAGATACAATCTGCTGAAAATTAACAAACACCCATATTTAGGTCTGAGATTAACTGCAGCTTTTGATCTCTTTCGAGATTTATTTATGGGTCTCTGGAACAAGGTCGATAGAAGAGCTTACATGGTAGTGCAGGAGTTGTACCATGGGGAAGACTGCCAGTGCTTCCAGGAGTACTGGGAAGTGGGGGGACTTAGCCCATCCCAACTCTGAGAAAGCCTAGAGATTTCAGTCACAAAATCTGCATACCCAAAATTTCAGCAGATTATATCTTAGTGAGGTCCATCCTGAGACAAGTCAAGCCGAGGGAATGGTGGCAATTTCGGATTGTGGAAGCAAGGGGCTGCAGAGGGCTCTGCTTGGGTGGGCACCAGGCTAACCCACCCCTCTCAGATTTACCCTGGTCTGTTCAGCCATGTGCAGGTCCAAGATTACCTGCAGCTTTTGATCTCTTTTGAGATTTATTGTAGGTTTCTGGAGCAAGGCTGGTAGAAGAGCTTGTATAGCTGAGCCAGAGGTAGTCTGTGGGCATGGCTTCTACATACATAACTTTTTTTTTTTTACTTTTTGGGTCACACCTGGCAATGCACAGGGATCAGGGGTCATTCCTGGCTCTGTGCTCAGGAATTACTCCTGGTGGTGCTCGAGGGACCATATGGGATGCTGGGAATCGAACCCGGGTCGGCCGCGTGCAAGGCAAACGCCCTACCCGCTGTGCTATCGCTCCAGCCCCACATACCTAACTTTTGGCTATTTTTCTTGGTAAACTTGGTCCCAAGTTGTTGGGGTCCTGCCAAAGGCACAGTGACAATTTTGGGGTATCAGGAAGTCTGAAAACACCATCAAGCTGCTGATGCACTTGCCCCACAGGTACAGATTGACCTGCTGGCAGCACCATACCTCCTGTATAATGATTTCTTATTAATTTGTAACTTTAACTGAAAATCAAAAATATTGGTCAATACAAATATAATGGGCTGGAGTGATAGCACAGCAGCAGGGCGTTAACCTTGCATGCGGCTGGCCTGGCCGAGCCAGGTTTGATTCCTCTGCCCCTCTCAGAGAACCCGCAAACTACCGAGAGTATCTTGCCTGCATAGCAAAACCTGGCAAGCTACCCGTGACATATTCAATATGCCGAACACAGTAACAACAAGTCTCACAATAGAGATGTTACTGGGCCCGCTCGAGCAAATTGATGAACAATGGGAGGACAGTGCTGCAAATATAATGGTATTCTTTTTTCCTTTGGTTTTAAAATTGAGGGGGGGTTACACCTGTGCTAAGAGCTTACTCTTGGCTCTGTGTTCAGGGGTCACTCCTGGTGGGGCTAGGGGTTTGATCCCTGGCACCACATATAGTGATTTTTTTTTAAACTTTTAAAAATTAAATCACAGTAAGATAAGGTAAAGGTAAAGGTAAAGGCCCTCCTGTTGTTCGTCGATTTGCTCAAGCGGGCCCAGTAACATCTCCATCTCCACTTTGTTGTTACTATGTTTGGCATACCGAATACGTCACGGGGAGCTTGCCAGGCTCTGCCGTGCGGGCGATATACTCTCGGCAGCTTGCTGGGCTCTCCGAGAGGGGCGGAGGAATCGAACTCGGGCCGGCCATGTTTGCTGCGTGCAAGGCAAACGCCCTACCGCTGTGCTATCGCTCCACCCCCACAGTGAGATGCACAGTTACAAAGTTGTTCATGATTGGGTTTCAGTCATATAATGTTCCAACACCCATCTCTTCACATAATGGTATTTTTCGAGGAAGGTGCTTTCAGTTACTTTGTCTTGGGCAGATAACCCCAGTGGCATTTGAATCTGTATTAGAAACACAGGTTCTAATTGAAATCTCCATTAAAATCTCTAAGATTTAAATCTAATGTATCTAACCGGATTTTTGTAAAAACCAAAACAAACAACCCCCCCCCCAACTTCAACAATTAAAATGTTTCATGATGGAATGAATAAGAAGCCTCTTTTGAGAAATTAGGTATTAAAATCATAGCAACCTGCTCTCTAATTTTATGAATAAGGCAAATGGATTGTTAAGATTTTTATTCATGCTGCAACTTCTAAGAGTTTAAAGAAAAAATTCCAGGGGCCAAGCCTGCACCTCGTAACAATGAGCTAAGTGAGCCTTTGTGATAAGTCACAGCAGCTGCAGCTCACAGTGACTGCCAGCCTATAAGTGGCTCGAAAATCCCAAAGGCCAGGGAGTGGACCAGGTGCAAACTGTCCAGTGAATGGACATTCCCTCCAGCACCATTTCTCTATTATCGAGTCACTTGAGAAATAATTGAGGTCACGTGTATATAACTTGTCTTAACAGCAGTGAAAAAGATGTCTAGAGCAAGAATTAGAAACTAATTTACAAAAAAAAAATCACCGAAAAAAGCTTATGAACCCTTAGGAGGCCATGAACTCAACAGAAAGCAGAAATTCTTAGGAAACCCGGAGACAGCATTGACACAGGAATCATAAGGGCTGAGAGTTTTTGGAGTGGAGGACAGTTTTTTCCCCTGTTGCTATGTAACCTTAGACAACTTACTCTCCTAAATTAAATTTTCTACAGTGTTCCTTTGGGAATTAAATGAGATAATGCATGTAAAGTATTTATCAGCAAGCCAAACACACTTAAGCCTGAGCTATATGATAACTATTATTAGAAAGCATGTATTACTCATCTATATTTACATATCCTGCCAACGTGCTCAGTGCAATGTAGATGGCCAATAAAAGTTCAATTAATACTAACGAGCTAACCACAGGTGATAGTCCTAAAGATGTGCATTATTCCCTAGTGTGGCTTCTCTTTTAGGAAAAACTTGCTCTTTTTCCTTCCTTCTGCCTATTTGGACAGAACTTATTTGCCAAGAGTGGGCACCAGTACTCAGAGTGGCCAATCCAATGGCATTGGGCTTGGAGAAGTGCAGTTCAGAGGTTGATTGCCATGACCTCCTGATCAAATCCAGCCCACTTCCTGATTTTGTAAATAAAATTATATCAGAATGCAGCCACCCAATTATGCAGAATTATCCACCATTATGCTTGCGACCCAAAGACAAGAGTCGGGTTAAACAGTTGCAACAGAAAGCACAGGACTTAAAACTTGGCACACTTATCACCCAATCTTTTTTTGTTTGTTTGTTTGTTTTTTATTTTTTTTATTAGTGAAACACCATGAGGTACAGTTGTAGACTTACAAAAGAAAATGGGAGGAATTAATCTCCCCAGGGCTGGAGCGATAGCACAGCAGTAGGGCCTTCACTTTGCGTGCAGGCAGCCCGGCTGAGCCGGGTTCAATTCCTCTGTCCCTCTTGGAGAGCCCAGCAAGCTACTGAGAGTATCTCACCCGCACAGCAAAGCCTGGCAAGCTCCCTGTGACGTATTCAATATGCCAAACACAGTAACAACAAGTCTCACGATGGAGACGTTACTGGGCCCACTCGAGCAAATCGATGAACTAGGGGAGGACAGTGACAGTGACAACCTCCCCAACCTCAAACTCTACTACAAAGCAGTAATAATTAAAACAGCATGGTACTGGAACAAAGGCAGAGCCGCAGACCAGGGTGAAATATACTGACACCTCCCCCCAAACATATGATCATGCCACTGGCCAAGCAAGTGAAAACAAAGATAGACAAATGGAACTATCTTAAACTAAGAAGTTTCTGCACCTCAAAAGAAACAGTCACCAAAATACAAAGACAGTCTACAGACTGGGAAAGGATATTCACCCAATACCCATCCAATAAGGGGTTGATATCAAGGATATAAAAACTAGTTGAACTCCACAAGAAGAAAACATCCAACCCCATGAAAAAATGGGGTGACAAAATGAACAGAAACTTTCTCAAAGAGAAATCCAATTGGCAAAATGGCACATGAGAAAATTCTCTACATCACTAATCATCAGCAGATCAAAACAACAATGAGATAACATCTCACACCACAGAGACTGGCCCACAACCAAAAGAACAAAAGCAACCGGTGTTGGCACGGATGTGGCGAGAAAGGGACCCTCCTTCACTGCTGGTGGGAATGCCGACTGGTTCAGTCCTTTTGGAAAGCAGTACAGACAATTCTCAAAAAATTAGAAATTGAGCTCCCATTTGATCCAGCAATACCACTTCTGGGAACATATCCCGGAGAGGCAAAAAAGAACAGTCGAAATGACATCTGCACTTTTGTGTTCATTGCTGCACTGTTCACAATAGCCAAAGTTTGGAAAAACAAAACCCGAGTGCCTGAGAACAGATGACTGGTTAAAGAAACTCTGGTACATCTACACAATGGAATACTATGCAGCTGTTAGGAAAGATGAAGTCATGAAATTTACGTACAAGTGGCTCTACATGGAAAATATCATCACTGCATCACTGTCATCCTGTTATTCATCGATTGCCTTAAGCAGACTCCAGTATAGTCTCCTTCGTCCTAGCCCTGAAATTTTAGAAAGTGTCACATTCGAGGCTCTTTCAGGGTCAGGAGAATGAGACCCATTATTGTTACTGGTTTTTGTCATATTGAATACACCACGGGGAGTTTGCCAGACTCTGTTGTGTGGGAAAGATACTCCCGGTAGCCTGCCAGGTTCTCCAGAATAAAAACTAGATAATAAGATGTCGTGCGGCCGCAATTGTGGCCTTGTGCTTCCGGGAGCTGGGTTTTATAGTCTCTGGGTCTTGGCCGTTCAAATAGTCACTTTCAACTATTTAAATAGTTAAAAGTGAGTGGAAAAGGAGATCTGCAGAGGGAAGTAGAATGATACAGACAAGAGAGCTCTGGCAATAGAAAACTAGAGATCAGAGCAAGAGAGTAGCAAAGACAAGAAGGGCCTGGTAAAGCCTCAAAGAGCCAGTTCTAAGGGAGTAGTGTCTCACAGGAAGCTAGATGACTAAATGGGAGCATTTTTTGATGAAGAAGGAGGAGAGAGGTGAATTTCTGATGCTTCAGAAAGCAAATCACACCCAAGATGAAACGGATTCACCCAGGGACTTACAAAGTAGATTCTGATTCAGTAGGTCTGAGGGGGCCTGAGTTTTGGCATCTGCAGCAAGTTCATGTCTGTGTTATTGGTCCAAGACCACCTTTTAAGTCAGAAAGTGTATAGGATCAATGTAGGTTTATGGGCAGTGTGTATAGAGCTTTGTATCAGTATGTATAAAGCTTTGAGGTTGTGGCCATTGTTGTGGCAGTGTGTATCGAGCTTTGAGGTTGTGGCCATTGGTTCATCCTAAGGGGGCTGAGTGAGTCATTGCTTTTGCAGTTTGAGTACAGAGATGGAGGCAACAGAGTTGGGTTCAGTCACTTCAGAAGATCAAGGGGAGAGTGGTATTCATGAAGAAGACTTGTAATGATGGACCATTCAACTAAGATGGGTCAGGAATGAGTGAAAAACTAAGAAATGATGAAAAATGATAAGGCAAATAATCACGAGCTTTGAGGAAATCAAAGAAATGTTGAAATGGGAGCATTTTTTGGTGAATAAGGAATAGGACAGATCCTAGGTTGTGTGGGGGAGGGAGTGGCAGGTTCCGGGGAGCAAAACAAGGACAGATGGAGGATTGTAAACATTGGAAAAGTTAAAGAGACGACCAAATAAATAGCTTAAAGGGTTGGAACACATGCTTTGCATGTAGGAACTCCAGGTTCCATCCCTGTCACCACACGGTCCCCTGAGCACTGCCAGAAGTGGAATAAAAAGAAATTAGAAAGAGGAGGAGGTGACGAGGAAGTTAGAGACTCAGAAGTAATGACAAAGTCAAGCACACGACCTCCAGATTAGACCACTAAAGATCACTTCAGACAAGGCAGCCAAGGATCTGTAAGGCTAAAGTGTTCACTGGATCATTTCCAGACAGAGCCAGCAAGTGACAGTGAAGATTCTGAGCTCAATACTCAACTTCTCAAGAAACTAAGAGTGGCAAAAAGACTGACAGATGAAGGCAATAAATTAGGTGTTCAGTCTGATGGCACAGATCCTGGAGTTAGGACATTAAGCAACTTTGTTTCAGCCCTTTGCCAGGTACTGGGAATCCAACAAGCACAGTCCCTCTCCTGAATGCAGTGGGAACCATGAGGGGTTTATGAAGGTGCCGTAGACCAAATGTTAATGCCAAATCCATGATTTAACTCTTAATGCCCAATATAATGGTACTTAAGGGTAGGTCTTTGGGAGGTGAATAGTTTATAAGGGTGGAACTTTCGTGAATGGAATTAGTGCCCTTATAAACAAGACCCCAAACAGAAACTTTGCCCTTTCTCCCCTGTGAGTATACAGGGAAAAGAGAGTCCTCTGTGAACCCAGAGAAAGGTCCTCACCAATGTACTATTCTGCCGATACTTTGAACTTAGGCTTCTTAGCTTTGAGAATTAAGAGAAGAAAGTAAAAAAATTTAAGATATAGTATTGCATATTAGCAACTGGAACTGAATAAGAAAGCTAGGAAGTTATGTGATCCCATTGAGATTTTGCAAAGCTCTCTCTGACTACTATGTAGTGAATAGATTGGAGAGATGTTTGGAGGCATTAGGAGAACATTATATTTCTTTTATATCTGAGGTTTAAAGTATTTTAGTTTTAGCATTAGGAGGCTATTACAATTTTTTAGACCAGTATCAAGGAATATCAGCAGCATCACTGTCAGTGAAAACTTGTTAGAAATGCACATCCTTGGGTCCCATTCCAGACCTATTGAGTCAGAAATCCTATGGGTGGGGACTTGCAATCCTGCCTGTTAACAACCATTCCAGTGCTTAGATGAAAGTTAATGTCAGATAAAAGAAAAGGGTAGAGTGGTTGAGAGAGAGCATTGTGGAGCTATAGGGAATAGGACAGATACTGGGTTGTGTGGGTGAGGGAGTGGCAGGTTCCGGGGAGCAGACAAGGACAGATGGGGGATTGTGTAGAGAATGGGAAGGATAGAGGGAGGAGCAACTGTGCAGGGCAAGATCAAGAGTCGACAGAAGTTCTTGGTACAGAGAAAATGTGTTCTGGAGAAGCCAGCCAGAAACTAAAGTTGTGCTTAAGAACCAACCACGTTTCAGGCTGGGGAGATAGTACAGCGAGGAGGACATTTGCCTTGCATGTGGTCCATCAGGGTTTGATTCCTGGTACCCCATATGGTCCCCTGAGACTGCTAGGAGTGATGCCTGAGCATAGAGCCTGGAATAAGCTGCCTGACTACTGAATGTGGTCCCCCAAACAAAAAGACCCAATAAAACCCACATTTATTCCCAGGATGAACTTGGGTAAGTAGAAGAAAGAGAAAGAAAGGGAAAAAGGAAAGAAGAGAGACCCCCCCCTCAAATCTCCCTTACCCCTACCCCTGTCTACAGGAAGCTACACTGATTCCTATACATTGTGGGAGTACAACGCTATAGTGTAGTGCCTGTTACACTTGTCAAGATTCCACACTTATAGGTAATGCGGAACTTTGTACCCTTGGACTCTGGGCTCAACAGGACCAGGGAGTGGAGATCTTCTGCTCATTTCCCCCAGTCTCCGGTGACCCAGGGTCACACCCATAAGCCACCTCCTGCCTGTGCCAGATAATCTCCTCATCGGTCACCCTACAGAACTCACAGCTGCTTCTCCCAGAAGGGAGCATAAAATGAGACACCCCCCCCATAATCATGTCACCAGACTCTGCACCAGGCTGTTTTCACTCAGGATGCCCCAGAGGTGGGCGGGTGAGAGCCCTCCCTGTCCCAAGGAACCCAGCCCTGGTAGCTGACCTCCACAACCCAACTGCTGCCATGCTCCAGGCCACTTTCCACACGCTCGGGCCAAGCTTCACATATGCGTGAACATATTCCTGGACCGTGTGACTGCTTTCTCGGCCGTTCAACACATCATAAAATACTCCCTACCTATTTTCCATAATTACCACACCATATTTGATGGGGTTCAGAAAGTAGGCAACAAATCATAGATGGAAATATATATGTATATATACATATTTTCAGACATAAATACCAAAGCTCGCATGCCCCAAACTTTAACATGTTAGTGATATCCTATAGAATGTCTTAATTGCTCCTGCCAAAATAGAAAAATCTTCACATTGTTTTCCATATGAACATTTTTTGTAAGCATGTTCAGCAGTTCATCATAACAGACGATACAAAATATATTCTTTCTTTTGTGTTTTGGGGCTTGGGATGAAAACATCCCGAATTTGGTAGTGGGAAGGTATAATGGTGGTGGGATTGATGTTTGAATATTAAATGTAATCAAATATTGTGAAGTAACTTATAAAATAAAAAAAATTTAAAAAATAAACGATTTCACACTTACAGAGGGAGACATGGTGGAAATGAGCACTGAGCTTGGAATTCAGAGGAGTCGGCGCCCTGGGTATAGGTTACTAACCAACAAAATATTTCACCCGCTCTGTGAGCTCCTACTTCTATGATGCCTGTGCACATTGCTCAGATCATTCTTAGAGTCAAATGAGCAAACAAGGGGTCTGAGTGATAGCACAGCAGGTAGGGTATTTATCTTGAGCGTGGCCAATCTGTGTTTGATCCCAGTATCCCAGAGTCCCCTGAGTACTGCTGAGTGTGGCACACAAACAAAATGAGCAAATAAAACCAAACTGATGATTCGAAATCACTTTTTAAAACCAAATATAGCACTGTAGCACTGTCCTCCCGTTGTTCATCGATTTGCTCGAGCGGGCCCAGTAACATCTCCATTGTGAGACTTGTTGTTACTGTGTTTGGCATATCAAATACGTCACGGGGAGCTTGCCAGGCTTTGCCGTGTGGGCAAGACACTCTTGGTAGCTTGCCGGGCTCTCCAAGAGGGGTGGAGGAATTGAACTCGGGTCAGCCAGGTCAGCCTCGTGCAAGGCAAATGCCCTACCCGCTGTGCTATAGCTCCAGCCCGATGGGTAAAACCAAACATAAGTAAGCGATATCCCAAATTTTCTCATAATTGTAAAATTTTAGTGTCAGAACATTTTCTGTTTCTGATCATTAACTTCCTCACTTGCTATGGTACAAAGAATGAAGAGATTAGCAATCCCTCCAAATCTGTTCCCCTTCCTGGCTAGGATTTATAAGTAACTGATGAGGTCATTCCTTTAACTGGACTTTATCTCCTGGCCAAATGTTAGTGCGTCTGGGAAGACAACACTTTCCCACATACAGTTAGCATTTATTTAACGACAGGTCGTCATGCTCCTCTTTAAATCCACTACTTCCTGTGCCTGGCCGGAAGCAGTTGCTACTAGATTCTACTGTCCCCTCTTCTACAGGGTTGGATTTGAGGAGTTTCAGAGCCAGGGGGTGGCAGAGACATGAAGGATCCTGTGTTCATTGGTTTTTTTTTTGGGGGGGGTGGTTTTTTTTTCTTTTTGGGTCACACCCAGCAATGCTCAGGGGTTACTCCTGGCTTTGCACTTAGAAATTACTCCAGGCGGTGCTTGGGGGAACCATATGGGATGCTGGCAATCGAACCTGGGTCTGCCGCGTGCAAGGCAAATGCCCTACCCACTGTGCTATCACTCCAGCCTCATCCTGTGTTCATTGTTTAACACAGACCTCAAGCCACAGGGGGCATTAGTGCAACCAAGAGCGCCTGGACCCTGGTCTCCCAGTTGTACCTAATTACTCCAATCGCCTCTAAAAGCAGGTTAGGGGCAGAGAGAACATGTAACCTTCTGAAAATTTTCTGAATTGCTCTTAGTGCCAGTTCTGGGGGTACTGCCCTTCTTGATCATTCAGTCTGGGTGGGCAGATGCCACCAGGTCCTCCTCACCATGGCTCTGTGCTGCAGTACTAAGGATAGAGAAGTGGGTAGACAGAAGGTCACAATGGATGGATGCTTCATTCTATAGAAGGAGCTTGAGAATGGTCGCTGGATGGGCTGGAGTACAAAACGAATGACAGAAAGTAAAAGTTCATCACAGGATCCAGGGAGATAGCACAGGACTCAGGGTGCCTGCACGGGACCTCAGTTCAGTCCTAAGTATCTCGTGGTCCCCTCCAACATACCCCCACCGTAACATCTAACCACAGAGCTTCCTCCTTCCAACAGCACTGGGCATGACCTGGAGCTCCCCCGCTCCGCACCTTGCCCCCACCCCTGGCGTTCCGCCCACCAGCACAACAGGCTCAAGCAGGGCGTCAACCCCACGCCAGGCTGATTGAGAGTCAGTGGGAGTAACTGCACAGCCCCTAGGCATGGCTTGGAGATCCCTCGACCCAAATCAATTACATACAGTTATCACTAGGGTGTAGGGCACACCACGCAGTGCTCAGGGCTTACTCTGTGCTCAGGGATCACTCCTGGCAGGGCTCAGGGGACAACTATGGTGCTGGGGTTGGAACCAAGGTTGGCCAAGTGCAAGGCAAGTAAGTTAGACGCACTAACTTCCCAGACACACTAACTCCCCACCCCCGCCACCTGTGTTTTGAAAGCATCCTAACAGCTTTGAGGCAGAGGCAGCTTGCAATTGAAACTGTCCTCAGCAGTCCCAGGGAGCCACTGTGAAAACCGACCATCCAGCGGAACAGAAAAGAGGAGAAGAAAAAGTAAAAGAGACTGAACCTTGATGTCTTCACTTTCAGAATAAATCAGGGCAGTAAGGATCGTGGGGGGTGGGGAGGGGGCACGGGAGGTAGTGTCCGGGCAGCCAAAGCAGCAGCAGGGACTGAGCTGGGCGGGTAGTGGGTTGCGGCTGCGGTATGGGGGCGGCGTTCATAGCTGTTTGGACTCCCAGCTCCGGGGATCTTTTAGTTTTGGATTTTGGCTCCGTGACTCCTGGAGGGCTCGCGGACCGAATGCGATGCGGAGGATGGAAGCCGGGTCGGCCGGGTGCAAGGCAGACGCTCCCCGAACCGCTATGCTATCGCTCCAGCCCCATTAGCTTCTGTGATCTTTGTTGGTCCTTGAGTGATCCTGCAAGACCCCCGGGAGCCCAGGCTGCGTTGGGGTTTTTGCTGCTTTGGATCCGACAGGGAAGGATCCTTTAAGCCGTGTAATCCCGAGTCGGTGAAGTTACCTCCAGAGCGAGAGCGCGGCTGTCCAGAGTAAGTGGCATCGCACTCACGTCGTGAACGTGAAGCACTGAAGAGAGGCGAGGAGGGGCTGTCTCCACCCCAGGTTTCTGCGAAGGCCCCCCAGGGAGGCCGCGGAACTAGGCTGCAGCGCTTCTCAGCCTGGGCGCGGGGAGCGCGGGGCTGAGGCCAGGTGCGGGTTCTGGACTCCGCGCGCCCCCTACAGACCGACCACGGGAACAATCGCTACCTCGTGTGACAGGTAGGATGAATATAGTCAAAACGACAATCTGGCCCCAAAGCATTATACAGACTCAGTGCAGTCCCTATAAAATTATCCATAACATTTTCGGTGCTTTTTGGGTCACACCTGGCGATGCACGGGGGTTACTTCTGGCTCTGCACTCAGGAGTTACTCCTGGTGGTGCTAAGGGAACCATATGGGATGCTGGGAATTGAACCCAGGTCTGCCGCGTGCAAGGCAAATGCCCTACCCGCTGTGCTATCTCTCCAGCTCAAATGCTGTTTAAATTTATAATGGAGTGTTAGCCGCACCCCCTCTCCATAACCCAATAACCAAAGCAATTCTGGGAAGGGGGAGATGGAAGGCTTTTCCCACCCCACTGCAACTGTACCATAAAGCTGTAGTAATCAAAACAGTGTAGCACTGGAGTAAGGACAGATCCTCAGACCAATGAAATAGAATTGAGATTCCAGAAGCAGGTTTCCAGGTATATGAACAGTAAATATTTGATAAAGGAGCAAAAAAATTGGAGTGGAGCTAGGAAAGCCTCTTTCATAGCTCAAACACCGTAAATGGTGTTGAGAAAACTAAAACACAGGCAGAACACTTCATGGCTCTGCACACAGAGGTATCTTAGCTCTCTGGCGCCTTTAACTGCTCTGACTAGCAAGTATTTTAAATAGCAAAATCATTTCATATGAACTTACACAAAAATGGGGTTATGCTTGGAGAATTACATAAAGGTATGTATAAGTCTGAACGAGCTGTACTCACAAAGAAAAATATGTGATTTATCTAAGCATAGCAAATACTTTACAGTTCAGCTGTCAGAGCTGGAATGTCTCATGTCAACAGTAGCAGTGACTACCCCTATAGCAAAATTTCTGAACATGACAAGGAATAAAATATGTTCTAAAAAGAACACTTGCTCAGTAATAGCTTTGCTCTTATACTTACGTGGCAAAAGAGGGGAGAAATACAAACAACATACTTATACTACCACCTCATCTCTCAAGATGAGGTACTTGCCATAAAAATTAGTTTTTGGCCAGAGCAATAGTACAGCAATTTTTATTTACCTTGCAAACGACAGACCCAGGTTCAATCCCTGGCATCCCACATGGTCCCCCAAGCCCATCAGAAGTGAGCCCTGAATGTAAAGCCAGGAGTAATCCCTGAGCACTGCCAGGTGTGCCCCCCTTCCAAAACAAAAGTGATAAGTGCTGAAATTCATACTTTATATATCACTAAAGCCCTGGAGTTGTGTGAATTCATACTATGACTGTTGAGTTGTCCTAGAAAGAGTAAGCTCTCCTCTTTGGATGTGGGTATCCCTACCCCTTGGCCCTGCTTCTGCATAAGCACTCTAGCCAGACCTTAATCAATTTTAAAATTTATATTTTGTGGAGTTTTGGGGCCACACCAAGCACTGCTCTGGGGCTCCATCTGGCTCTGTGCTTGGGGGTCACTCCCAGTGGTGTTTCAGGGATCATTTGGTGCCAGGGATCAAACCCAGGTCTGCTACATGAAAGGCAAGTACCTTAACCCCTGTACTATCTCTCCAGACCCTAGCCAAACCTTTGATGGGAATCCAAACTTTTCTCATATGACCAGGTGAAATATATCTGTGCTCTGTGAACTCTGTTTTGAGTTTTGCCTACAGAATGTACAGTACGTGCTTGACATATACAAAACAACAAACAAGCACTGTCCGCCCGTTGTTCATCGAGTTGCTCGAGCGGGCCCAGTAACGTCTCCATTTTTAGACTTGTTACTGTGTTTGGCGTTTTGAATACATCAAGGGTAGCTTGCCAGGCTTTGCCGTGCAGGCGAGATACTCTCGGTAGTTTGCCAGGCTCTCTGAGAGGGGCGGAGGAATCAAACCCGGTTCAGCCGGGCTGGCTGCGTGCAAGGCAAACGCCCTACATTATTTTTAATAAACCAAAACAGAGTTATCATGTCAAAAACAGAGAACAGGACAGGATTTTAAAGTAAGTGGGTTTTCAGCAGAATTTTATGCAGTTACAAGGAAGGATGAAATCATGCAGTGTGCAACTTGGCGCTGGTGAGTGTCATGCTAAGTGCTAAGTTCAAAGGAAGAAGGACAAATAGTGGACGTTTTTCTGTCTGTGGAGTGAACAAGACAAAGGAATGGAAGATATCAAAGGTGTGGAAACCAATAGCCCTGGGTTATAGAAGTGAAAATGCCAAAGAAGAGGAGAAGTGGCATGGTGCAGGGGCAGAAAGGAATTAGAGAGGGTGGAGACGTCAGTGGGGTAGACGTAACTATCAAAACCTTAAGAGCCAACATTATGACAAACATGTGTCCCAAACAATAATTGTCCAAGAAACGAGTTTGCTAAGGATGGGGGGGGGGCGGTCGGGGGTCGGGACATCGGTGGAAAGACACTGACGCTGGCAGAGGATGTCAAGCTGAGACATTATACTGCTAAAACTCAGATATTAATAGCATTATAAATCACAGCACCGAAGCAAAAACTAAAAAGAAGAAATGTGTTTTAACTGCTAAGAGGAAAAATATTAAGGCATAGTAGCTATTAAAATGTATAAAAAATAACCACTTACTCTGTCTTTTGTTTTTCTTATGTGGCATTATGCAGCTAATTGAAGAGATGTGCCCTGAAGTTTGCTTTGCTGCCTGAAAACAGATGTTGATGTGTGCTTGGTTCTCAAGTATCTGTCACGACACCTACATAAGGCACTTATAAGGAATTTATGTCAGCTTAGACATGAACTGAATAAAACTGGCTTTTACTTTATTGTCATTAATATGGTTCCTTATCTTATTTGTCCTGGGGGAACAGTGGATAAGTGATGGAGCACATACCTTGAAACTGTGAGGCCCTGGGTTCAATCCCTGGCACCACCAAAAGAACAAAGAAAAGAGGGTTGGAGAGATAATTAGGCATTAGGTACTTGCTGGCTGTGGCCAGACCCTGCATTGTGTATGATACCCCAAGCCCACCCAGAGTCACTCCTGAGCCAGGAAGAGCCTCTGAGCACCACCAGTGTGGATCTCAAGAGTAAACATATTCTATATGATGAAGGCCACTGGTAAAGTGGTAAAGTGACCATTACAACCGAATAATAATGATCATTGTATCACTGTTATCCCATTGATTGTTGAATTACTCGAGCAGGCACCAGTAATGTCTCTATTCCTCCCAGCCCTGAGAGCTTAGCAGCCTCTTCTTACTCGTCTTTTCCCAACAATTGGAGGCTCTTTCAGAGTCGGGGAATGAGACCTGTTGTTGTTACTGTATTTGGCATATCGAATACGCCACGGGGAGCTTGCCAGGCTCTGCCCGTGCAGGTGGATACTCTCAGTGACTTGCTGGGCTCTCTGAGAGGCATAAATGGGTAGGAAGTGTCTTATAATGTGTTGCGTGGCCACAAAGTGGCCGCTAGATCTGGAAAGTGGCCTGGAGTGTGGCAGTGGTTGGGTAGTGGAGATCAGCTGCTGGGGCTGGGTCCCTTGGGGTGGGGAGGGCTCTCACCCGCCCCACAGCCTGGCACGGAGTCCCAATAATTCCAATGGAATAATGATATGATATTCAAAAAATAGTAACAGGGACCAGACACATAGTGCAGTGGGTAAAGTATTTGCCTTGCACATGCTAAACCTTTTTCAATTCCTGGCACTGCCTAGGGTTCCCCCCAGCACTGCCAGGAGTGACCCTGAGCACTGCCGGGTGTGGCCCTAAATCCAAATCCAAAATCAAATTTAATTTAAGATTAAATATAATAAATAATTCTTTATATTCCGCCTCCAAGAATCACAAGCTTTGAGAGAAAATAAGGCAGAAATGATAGAAGTGGAGTATGAAAAATAAAAAGTGAACAAGTGAGTATGAAAATAAGAATGGACAAGAAAAAATAAAGGCAGCATGTGAAAAGAGATTTTTGGAGAGATTTTACGGATTTTTACTAAAAGAAGGAAGAGAGAAATGGGGAAATAGTTGTAGAAAAATGTCAGTATTTTAAAAGACAAGCATTGCTGGAAGTTTTCTGCTGTAGAAATGCCGACCTTGTGATTCAGCAATTCTATTTGTAGGTATAAAATCAACTAAAAGACTGCACATGCGTACTCAGGAATGTCAAGGAATCATCTTTTGCAATAACTTAAGCAATAAATAATCAAATGTCCACTAACAACATACTGACTAAATAAATTTAGATTTTTTATTATTTTATTGTATCTCTATAAATATTTTATATTTATAGAGATTTTCATGAATATTTGATTACTTTGAATATTCAAACACCAATCCCACCACCATTACACCTTCCCACCATCATATTTCAGATGTTTCTATCCAAACGCCAAACCCTTCCCCCAAAGCAGAATCAAAATAATTTATTTTGTATTGTTTGTTATGAAAAATCCCTAAAAAAAAAAAAGAAAGAAAAATCCCTAAAAATGATCCAAAAAAGGTTTCTTAAAGGAAAGTGTGTGAAGATTGTCACCCAGGAACCATTAAACCCTTCTATTAGAGATTAGTAACATGCTGTTAAAGGTTGAGCTGTATGTGTTTATGTATACATATGTGTATATATGTATGACTATGTATAAATGTATTTAAATTCCTTTAAAAATACATTTTTAAAGGAAAAATTAAAATTACAAATAAGTGGTCACAGTCCTCCCGTTGTTCGTCGATTTGCTCGAGCGGGCCCGGTAACGTTTCCATTGGAGACTTTGTTGTTACTGTGTCTGGCATATCGAATACGTCATGGGGAGCTTGCCAGGCTCTGCCGCACGGGCGAGATACTCTCGGTAGCTTGCCGGGCTCTACTAGAAGGGCGGAGGAATCGAACTCGGGTCGGCCATGTTGGCTGCTTGTAAGGCAAATGCCCTACCGCTGTGCTATTGCTCCAGCCCACAAATAAGTGAATTAATCACTTAATCACTTAATCACTTAATTCTACCTCACAACATAATTTAGGGTGAAAGAACTCAAACAGAAAGAGTGATTGCTTGGTGCTGAAGCAACCGTATAGTGTGTAGGACATTTGCTTTGCACATTTCTTCCCCAGTGTGATTCATGGCATTCACATAGCCCCCCAAGCCTGATAGGAGTGATCCCTGAGTGCAGAAACATAAGTAAACCCTGAACACCACCAAGTATGGCTCGAAAACAAACAAACAAACAAACAAACAAACCAAAAAAAAGAAAGAAACGCTTTAGGTAGAAGAGAGGTAGTGATCAGGAGCAGGCAAAAGGGAACTTCTGGAAAATATGTTCTATTTTCTGGCCCTCATGATCATACAGTTGCCAATAATTAATGGAACTATTCCTATTTTTTAGATCAAATTCAAATTTTAAAAATTGGCCACTAGTCATTTTCAAGTGAACAATTCAGTGGCATTTTGTATATCCCCAGGATTTTGCAAGCAACACCTCTACCCAGTGCTAAGATATTAAGGATCACCCAGTCCATGAAGCAGTCACTCCCCATTCCTAAGCTTTTCACTTTCTTCAAGCATACTTTACTTCAACTAAAACATGTTTAAGTGAAATCAAGTGGATCCATGTAGTTTTTTCCAAGCAACATTCAGTTGCTTTGATTTAAACATGCAAGAGTGATTTCAGGATTGGAGATCTACCATAAAATCAGACAGACAGGGAGTGAGGGAGTTCAAATAGAGTAATTTTAGTGGTAGCCTGTGGCTCTACTAGGACCTACAAGGAAACTGAGCAATATCAAACATTTGGGTAGCTGGAGATTTTGTAGTTTTGAAAAAAATATGGCAATGAGTGCCACTTGAATACAAGGCCAGGAAGGTTAGAAGGTAGAACGCTTTCATGAAGAATTCAGATCCTGGACTGGAGCGATAGCATAGTGGATAGGCACTTGTCTTGCATGTGGCCAACCCTGTTGGATCCCTGGTATCCCATATGGTAGCACCTTAGTCCTGTGTTAGCTTCACAAGTTAGTCCTGTGTTAGCGTCACTTTGTTAGTCCTGTGTTAGTTTCCCTACGTTAATACAATGCTTCACTGTATTAGCCCTGTGTTAGTGTCACATATTAGTCCCATATTAGCTTCACTATGTTAGTCCCATGTTGGCTTCACATGTTAGTCCAATGTTAGCTTTACTGTGTTAGTCCTGTGTTAGCTTCATATGTTATTCCAGTCTTAACTTCACTGTGTTAGTCCTGTATTAGTTTCCCTACGTTAGTCCAATGTTATCACAATGCTTCACTGTGTTAGTCCTATGTTATCTTCACTGTATTAGTCCCATGTTAGCTTCACATGTTAGACCTGTATTAGTTTCACTTTGCTGAGTAGTTAGTCTGGATCCACTTCTCCCACTGTTTGTTACTCTTTTTGTTGTTATTTAGTATGTGCTTATCTCTGCTTAGAACATTATACTTATGGAGCTGGAGAGACAGTATAGCCAGTAGAGCCCTTGCCTTGCATGCGGTTGACCTGGGTTTGATCCCCAGCACTGCATATGATTCCCCAAAAGCCAGAAGCAACTCCTGAGCACAGAGCTAAGAATAACTACAAAGCACCACCAGGTGTGGCTCAACCCCCCTCCCCAATATAGAATATTATACACAAAGCCTCATTAATGCTTCAAAAATACAGGTGAATATGAACTCCCTGCTATAATATTAATCCATTCAAGAATATTTTTTGAAACACCAGAGAGACAGTACAGCAGATAAGGTGCTTGCCTTGCATGTGGCACACCCTGGTTCAATCCCCAGAGCCCTATAGAGTTCCCCAACTACTACCAGGAGTGATCCATGAGCAGAGCCAGGAGTAAGCCCTGAGCTCAGCCAGGTGAAACCCCAAAATCAAAACTGTAGCACAGCAGCACTGTAGCACTGTTGCACTGTCCTCACATTGTTCATCGAGTTGCTCGAGAGGGTCCAGTAACGTCTCCATTGTGAGACTTATTGTTACTGTGTTTGGCATATCGAATACATCATGGGTAGCTTGCCAGGCTTTGCCATGCGGGCAAGATACTCTCGGTAGCTTGCCGGGCTCTACAAGAGGAGCGGAGGAATCGAACCCGGGTTGGCCAGGCTGGCCACGTGCAAGGTAAACGCCTTACCACTGTGCTATCGAAAATCAAAACAAAAGAATAAAGTTAAATAAAAACAAACAAGACAAATAAATACATTCCGTATCCATCTGCTGTGTGAGGCACAGCACTGGGCATGACGAAGAGTACTGGACAAGAGCTGAAGTCCTGAGTATGTGAGAGGGGTAGCCCATGGGGCTGGGGATAAAGGGGTTGGAAACAGGGAGATTCAATCAAGGCAGCCCTGAGAGGGCAGAGGCCTAATATTTCATATGAAAGGCTGTCGAGGTTTCCTGATTCATTCATTTGTTCGAACAGTATTTACTGAGGGGCTGGAGAGATAGTACAGGGGGTAGGGTATTTGCCTTGCATGCAGCCGACTTGGGTTGGATTCTGGCACCCATATGGTGCCCTGAGCACTGCCAGGAGTTATTCCTGAGTGCAGAGTCAGGAGTAACTCCAGACCATCGCCAGGTATGACCTCAAAACCAAACCAAACCAACAATAGCAAATATGTATTTACTGCGCACTGGGAATGCAGTAGGAACCATCTCAGTCCTGAAGATGCAGCAGGGATTGGAATCCCCTCTAAGGAACTGATGTTTCAAAGGGAAGAGGAAACTGACAAACAAATAATTTGTTTTGTTTTATTATATCGTATAGCACAACGGTAGGGCATTTGCCTTGCGCGCAGCCAGCCCGGCCGAGCCGGGTTCGATTCCTCTGCCCCTCTCGGAGAGCCCAGCAAGCTACGGAGAGTATCTTGCCCACGTGGCAAAGCCTGGCAAGCTACCCATGACGTATTCAATATGTCAAACACAGTAACAACAAGTCTCAAAAACGGAGATGTTATTGGGCCCGCTCGAGCAAATCAATGAACAACGGGAGGACAGTAAGAACTATATAATGTATTATATATTACATTATATATTACACCATAAGAAATACTTGGAGAAGTAGGGCAAGAAGATGTCTTTGGGAGTCCACTTTCGATTAGTCCCTAGAGAGGCTGGTTTTAAGGAATAAACTTACTACTGAGCTGTAATCTGAATGAGCAGGTGCTTCCATACTTACACCTGAGGGGAGAGAAACTTAGAGAAAAGGAGCAAGTGCAAAAAGACCTCTAAAGCAGGGCCAAGAGGGCATGCTGAAGGAATGGGAAGGATGAGTGAGCAAGGCAGAGCTGGGGAGGGAGCTGGGGCCAGACCCTGAATTACAGAGCTCCCACCAGTTTATGGTGGGGAGAGACCTACATATCTCTCTCTGAGAAGTTCCTCCCTTCTCTCCCCCCTCCCCCCCCCCCCCCCCACCAGCATTAAGTGATAATATTCCCCAGTGTCCTCCTGGGAGTCTCCCTTTTTCATTATCTATTATTCACTCTTTAATCTGGACTCCGGGCCAGGCTGTTTTCACTCAGGGAGCCCCAAAGAGGGGCGAGTGAGAGTCCTCCCTGCCCCAAGGGACCCAGCCCCGGTAGCTGACCTCCACTACCCAAACGCCACCACACTCCAGGCTGCTTTCCACACGCTCGGGCCGAGTCTCACATATGAGTGAACATATTCCTGGACCGCGCGGCCGCAACACATCATAAGACACTCCCTACCCATTTTCCATAATACCCGCTTTCCACACCATATTTGATGGGGTTCAGACAGTAGGCAACAAATCATGGACGGAAATATATATGTATATATATATACATATATATATATATATATATATATATATATATGCCTCTCAGAGAGCTC
Organism: Sorex fumeus; assembly: GCF_029834395.1. Taxonomy (NCBI): domain Eukaryota; kingdom Metazoa; phylum Chordata; class Mammalia; order Eulipotyphla; family Soricidae; genus Sorex; species Sorex fumeus. The sequence goes on from NW_026606152.1 coordinate 14,780,109, forward strand.
AGCAAGCTACCGAGAGTATCCCACCCACACGGCAGAGTCTGGCAAGATACCCATGGCATATTCAATATGCCAAAACAATGTGACAACAATTGATCTCATTCCCCTGACCCTGAAAGAGCCTCCAATACAGCAGTGTTGGGAAAGATGAGTAAGGAGAGGCTGCTAAAATCTCAGGGCTAGGACGAATGGAGACGTTACTGGTGCCCACTCGAGTAAATCAATGAACAATGGGATGACAGTGATACAGTAAATCCAGGAAACACGATTGAGCACCTTCCATGTACCAGGTGCTGGATTTTGTGATATAATAATGATTCCTGCCTTGTCTGCCACACCTCAGGAGTGACAGGATATTATCATAGCAAACGCCAGAGGCATGAGGAGAGAGAAAAGGGCTGAAGTGCATGTTCTCACAGGCACTAGGTCCCTAGTTTGATCCCTGGCACCCATGCGGCATCCCTGGGTCTGAGCATCACAGTATCATCAGGCGCCACCCCTCAGGAAATCACCTGTGAAAGGAGGAAACTACTTCAATTAATTTGGGGTAGGGGCCTGATCCTGAGGGGAATCACTACTAGTTGCATGTCCATTGGACGCAGCATACTGGGCCACCCTGAGGTCTCTGTGCCTGAGAAGTTTGGTTTCCAGCTAGTTCTCAATTGGTGCAAATGCTTTGAGAAGTACTAGACAGGGGAAATCATGCCAGTTCTAAGAATGCTGCTTCTCCCTCCATTTGTTCTCCTGAATTATCATAGTTCATCTCACAGTCATTGCTGTTAGAAGTTATTGGCAGACTGCTGAAAGCACTGGACATGAGAGTCAGCCCCAGCTAATACTGTGGAGGCTGGAAGTAGTTATGTCTTTGGCTGGTCCCACACTTGGGAAAAGGACTCCTATGAGTCAAAGACTTCCCAAGTCTTCTGCAGGCTGAGGCAGTCCAGAACTTCCTGAGCAGACATTAGAAATCCTGGTTGAAATCAGCACTGACTTTTACACTGAGGGTGAAACTGCTGAGTTTATAGGAGTCAAGACCACTTATCCAAACTGTAAGTGGCAGGTCTAGAGGAATAGTATAGTGGGTAGAGAGCTTGCATTGCAAGTGGCCAACCTGGGTTCAATTCCTGTCATGAGTGATCCCTGGTTGTTGAGTCAGAGTAAATCCTGAGCACTGTTGAATGTGACCTCCCCCCAAACAAACAACAACAGAAACAACTGCAAGTGGCAGTTCACCAGACACAAACACCTGCTCCTGCAGACACACACCTGATGTGTGTTGGGTCATCACCATTGCCCAGAGCAAAGAGTGCTGTCTAGTGTTCTTTTCTGGACTACCATTTCTCAGCTTGTTGAATCGAGAACAGAACCCTGCATTTTCCTGGTGTTTATTTCAAATTTGTCCTAATGGAGAAGATCGTATCATTATTTTGTACATTCTCACAGTCAATTCTAGAAAGGGAGGGAAATAAGAAAAACCCCAACAAACTGTTCTTTGTGGGTAATGATTTGTCCCTGTAGGCACTGTGGCCTGGAATAATCTGAGCAACAGAATTTATCAAGAAGTTTTGGGTTACAACCCCAAATAGAAATAAATGCCTATGGGGATTGGAGAGATAGCACAGCTGGTGGGGCATTTGCCTTGCTCAGGCTGACTCAGTTCAATCCTGAGCATCCCATATGGTCACATAGAGGCAGGAGTAATAACTGAGCATTGCTGGATGTGGCACCAAAATAAATAAATAAATAAAGAGAGAAAGTAGGAAGGAAGGAAGGAGGGAAAGAAGGAAGGAAGGAAGGAAGGAAGGAAGGAAGGAAGGAAGGAAGGAAGGGAGGGGGGGAGGTAGGGAGGGAGGGAGGGAGGGAGGAAGGGAGGGAGGGAGGGAGGGAGGAAGGAAAGAAGGAAGGAAGGAAGGAAGGAAGGAAGGAAGGAAGGAAGGAAGGGAGAAATAAATACTTATGGGTCACAGTGAACTAATAAAGGGAAAGTTAGAAAAATTGCCTGTGCAGAAGAATCCAAATACATGATGTGGATACTCTGTCCTTTGTGAGGTGGAGCAGGTGAATCCTGGCTCCTTACAATATGTCTGTTCCCTCCTAGAACCAAAGAAGAGGCCCAATGTCTAGAATTTTGAAGTCCACATAGAAGCTGTCAGCCTTGAGCGGGCCCCTTGACCAAAGGAGGCTCTGCACTAAGACTAGCTGGAGTGACAGCTGCCCTACTGGCCATGCCCAATGCTCCTGCGATCCAAGAGGGTGCTGGGCGTCAGTGCAGACCAAGATGCTGTGTGGAACCTTTAGCTCAGTTATTAAGTGGGATGAGCTTTGGAAACTGATCGAATGAAAGCCTCGTCCTTCCAAAGCAGGCATGTGGGATAAACAGACTGGGTTTCACATCTCTAGAGTCTCGAAACAATGATCTCAGCCACCACTGGCACAACCTCCCTTGTACTGTGGTTTTGAGAGCATCCATACTCTCTAGCAAGAGATCTAGCAAGAAATGCAAATTCTCAGGACCAGAAAATGTAGGATGTGGGGGGGGGGGGGACCAGGACTATGGGAAGTATTGGAATTCCCTTGAGTTCACTCCCCTGCCCTGAAAAATTTGAGCAGTGTTGGCTGTTGACATCAATAAGTGTCATCCACAATGACAACCCTAGAGTTAGATGAACAGCAGAGGTCAGCAAAACTGTTATCATTATCCTTTGTTTGGCTTAATGGATTTAATTGTCAAATGAGTGAATTACTGAATAAAAACATCTGTTTAGGGGACTGGAGAGATAGTGCAGCAGATTGGGTGTTTGTCTTGTATGCAGCCAACCCTGTTTGATCCCTGTCATCCCATATTGTCCTCCAATCCCTACCAGAAGTGATCCCTAAGCACATAACCTGAAGTCAGACCTGAGCATTGCCAGGTGTGACCCCAAAATAAAACAAAACAAAACCAGATATGGATTTAACAGAAATCTCCTGATATAATAAACTAGAAGAGTATGTAAGAATTAAGACCTTATGTTTTTAGGCTAAATGATTGTGTCCTAATGACATACCAGAGATGTCTCTGAGTATACAAATGAACAGCTGCCAAATCTGGCTTCTCTTGCCTGGCCACCACTCTCCTCCCATCTTGCTAAAAGTGTCTGTACCTTGCATGTGGCTGAACTGGATTAGATTCCAGAATCCCATATGATTCCCCCAGCACCACTGAGAGTGACCCCTGACCACAGAGCCAGCACTAAGCCCTGAGCACAGCAGTGGTATGGTCCAAGAACCAAAATAACGAAGCCAAACCAAAAGCATCCTTTGTGTTTTAGGTAAATTAAAAAGAGCCTGTGGAGGAGAGCATGACCTTTTCAAGGATGGAGAAGGATGAACACAGTGTTATCTTATTTAGTAAAGCCAATTGCACCATCTATCAACTGCAGGGGAAGAGAGGAGACATTTGCTGAGATTCTATCACAGGGTAAGCTCGAGCAGGGATAAAAAGTTATGTAGGACAGAGCATGTCCTATTTACCACAGGTGTTGGTAGGGGAGAGAGGAAATATCCAAGGAGATAAAGGCAAAATTAGGGCCCAGATGTAAGAGGGGCAGAATGCCAACAACAGGTAACCCTTTGCAACAGGTACAGTAAGACAGTGCAATGCTGTGTATGTGTGTGTGAGTGTGTGGCAGTGGGGCGTGTGGGGGGTGTGGATGAAGATGACAGAGAGAGAATGGGATATGATAGAGTCTGTTAAGGGTTGAACCTTGCTGGAGGATTTCTGGGGATTGTAGCAATAGTATAAATAAGATCCGCGTATTAACGATAGAATCCTCATAAAATATTGCTGGCTCTACCAGTCTCTTTTTCCTTACCTTTGGATATGTATATTTTAGACTGTTTCAAAATGGTACTTAATACTACTTTGGGGGCATACATTATAATTCTCAAATTCTCAAGATGGGGTATTTCCTTTGGCCTCTCAGTTTTGTAATCTTGTCTTCAATTGTAACCGAGTTAGCATTTAACCCATTTTTTGTGTTCTTAATTTTAGTTATTGACATTTTTTCTTCTTTTTGGGTCACACCTGGTGATGCAAAGGGGTTACACCTGGCTCTGCACTCAGGATTACTCCTGGCGGTGCTCGGGGGACCATATGGGATGCTGGGAATCGAACCTGGGTTGGCCGAATGTAAAGGCAAACGCCCTACCCGCTGTGCTATTGCTACAACTCCCTGTTATTGACTTTTTCCTTGTAAAATTTTATTTCATTGTCTGCTTAGTGGGGCTGGAGCAATAGGACAGTGGGTGAGACATTTGCCTTGCATGCGGCTGACCCGAGTTCGATTCCTCTGCCCCTCTCAGAGAGCCTGGCAAGCTACCAAGAGTATCTCTCCCGCATGGCAAAGCCTAGCAAGCTCCCTGTGACGTATTCAATATGCCAAAAACAGTAACAACAAGTCTCTCAATTTGTTGTGAGACGTTACTGGTGCCTGCCCGAGCAAATCGATGAACAACAGGAGGACAGTGCAGTGCAGTGTCTACTTAGCAATTTGAGTCTATGGTTGCTTTTTATTTATTGAATGTGTAATTCAGTTAAAATATAGAAAAATCAATGTTTGTTCAATGTATTTATGCACCTTTTTCTATTCTATATATATTTTTCTTATGACTACATCTTCTAATATTTCTTGAAACTGTTACTTGCATAGTAGATATGCATAAGAAACTGGATAGGTGCTATTTACACTATTAAGTTAGGTTTAGGAGGTGACTCTTGAGCTCTTGAGATATAGTTACTTTCTCTAAAATAGTCATTGTAGGGGCTGGAGAGATAGTACAGTGGGTAGGGCATTTGCCTTGCATGCGGTCGACCCGGGTTCGATTCCCAGCATCCCATATGGTCCTCTGAGTACCATCAGGAGTAACTCCTGAGTGCAGAGCCAGGAGTAACCCCTGTGCATCGCCAGGTGTGGTCCAAAAAGCAAAAAATAAAATAAAGTAAAATAAAATAATATAGTCATTGGCTTTAAAAAGTTGGTTCATTATGACAAAGATAGTTGGAAATGATCATTCTGGATAAGAACTGTGTGCTGAAAGTAGGTAAAAGAACAAACATGATAACCTCTCAGTTTCTGTATTGCAAAACTATAATGCCCAAACGGAAGGAGAGAGAAAGAGAGAGAGAGAGAGAGAGAGAGAGAGAGAGAGAGAGACAAGGAGGGGGGAGGGAGGAAGGGAGGGAGAGAGAGCGAGAAAGAAAGTGCCATAGCTGCCATAGAGCCATTGAGGGTGGGAGGGAGGTGGCAGGAGAGAAACTGGGGTCACTGGTGTGGGAAATAGACACTGGTCGGGGGATGGGTGTTGGATCATTGTATGATTGAAACCCGATCATGAACAGCTTCGTAATTGTGTATCTCACAGTCACTCAATTAAAAAATAATAATAATAATAATTTAGAAGTTGGTTCAAACAAAAATAATATATAAAAGAATTAATATTTTTAATATATCAGGTTTTTAAATAAAAGTATTCTGAAAATGTTAAAGTACATACTAGTATTTTTTTTTAAAGAAAGAATAAGGTTTCCAAAATCTGTCAAGGGCTAGACAGGAAAGAGGAAGGGTTAAGCCTAGATTCTAAGAGGAAAGGGGGAGCCAAAGGCACGGGAAGTGCTAGAGAAGAACTGAAATGGTTTGGAAAAGCTGCCACTCACCACGAAAGAAGTATAGGATCAAATTATGCTTGAAGGGCTGGGGGGTGGGGGGGATAGTGCAGAAAGTGAGGCACTGGTCTTGCTGTGGCTGCAGTGGCCGTAAACCAGGATCAAGTCCCTGGCACCAAATATGGTTCTCTGAGTGCTGCCAGGGGTCATTTCTGAGCACATTGAAGAAAACTACAAAGCTGTTGAGAAACTGAGAGCCAAGAAGACATGAAGGCTGAAAGATCAAATTCCTGAGCTGGAAGATAGAATGTCGGACAATGTCAATTCTTCTCAGATTAATTTACAGTTTTAACAGTTTCAGTAGAAGTTCCACTGATTTTTTTTCTTTTTGGGTCACACCCGGCAACGCTCAGGGGTTACTCTTGGCTCTGCACTCAGGAATCACTCCTGGCGGTGCTCGGGGGACCATATGGGATGCTGGGAATCGAACCCGGGTCGGCTGTGTGCAAGGCAAACGCCCTACCCGCTGTGCAATTGCTCCAGCCCCTCCACTGATTTTTTGTTCTATTTCTTAGAACATCAGATTCTTCTACAGGTTTCCTGGAAGAATGAACAAGTGAGAACAACTATTAGAATTAAGGGCAGGGGAAAGAGTACCAAAGGGGTACAACCTGATGCATGGTTAGACCAGCACCCCTGGAAATGCATGTAATGGAATCACTGAGAAGTGTAAGTTGGAATATTTGCTCCTTTTGGGAAGGGGAAGGGGTGGGCCACACCTGGCAGTGCTCAGGGCTTATTCCTGGTTCTCTGCCTAGGGATTACTCCTGGTGGTGCGTGGATGACCCTATATGGTCTTTGGGATTGAATCAGGGTAAACTGCAAGCAAGGCAAGTGCCTTAACCCCATCCTATCTCTCTGACCCCATGAAGCCTCTTCTTATATGATCTCAGATAGTTTCTGAGCTATGGGGTGGCTATACTTATCTCCTAAGATTGCTAATGTGAAACTAGTGAACCTGAAGTTCTTTACAACAGTGCTGGTCATATGGTTTATGCTCAGTCCTATTTTCTTTTTCTTTCTTTCTTTCTTTCTTTCTTTCTTTCTTTCTTTCTTTCTTTCTTTCTTTCTCTCTCTCTCTCTCTCTCTCTCTCTCTCTCTTTCTTTCTTTCTTTCTTTCTTTCTAATGAAAGAGTACTGCTATTTGTTCAGCCATTGATTAAGATGATTGAATTGAACATGAACTCCACATTACTTTTTTTTTTAATTGTATCATGGTGAGATAGAGTTACAAAGCTTTCACGTTTGATATTCAGCCATACAATGATAGACACCCATCCCTCCACCAGTGCACACCTTTCATCACCCACATCCCAGTCCACACCCTGCCTCTATGGCAGACAATTTCCCCAATACTCCCTGCCCTGCCACCCACCACCTTTTTGTTTTATTTTTGATGGTTCTCAGGCTTACTCCTGGTTCTGCATTCAGGAATCACTGCTGGCAGGACTCAGGGAACCACATATAGTGCCAGGATCCAACCAGAGTCATATCTTAAGCATCCACATACAAGGCAAAAGGACTTAAGCCAATACTGTCTCCCTGCCCTCTTTCTGGCCTCCAGACAGAAAACTTCATGTTCTCCCTTGCCGGGTGACCTTGCCATTCTTCCCTGGATATTTTTCAAGTCATTTTTCCACTTGAGAGCTTGTTTGGAGGTTCTAGCGGGGGAGCACAGCTACTTCGGGAGGGAAGCACTTGGAGCAGTGAGGGAGGATGGGGACACCCGCCTAGCCAGCCAGATCAGCCAAATCAACCCTGGCGATCAATGGGGTGACAGATGTCACAGCCAGATTGCCCTCACCTAATAAGCAAACCACATATGGAGGGAGGCCCTAGGAGGCTAGGGGGTCTCAGCCGGCCAGGACAGCAGCTCAGTTCATGGGCAGAGGCCTGTGGGCTGCTTGGCAGCACTGTTGGCACCCAGGCCTGCTACAGTGCTCGAGGCCTCCAGGCTGCATCCCACAATGCTTTGGGGGATTACAGAGTGCCAGGGATTGAACCTGGGTAGGAGGAATGCAAGGCTAAACACTGTATCTTCCAGTGTCTTGTTTCTTAAAACAACTGTTAAGAGTCTCTGCTTACATTTAAAGGCCCCTTCCTAACACTAGCATTTTACACTGACCAGCTTCTGGTGTTAGCCATATACTAGACTTGTGGCTTCAGAGGCCATCAAATTCCTAGTTTTCACTATTTTGTTGTTGTTGTTGCTTTGGGTCACATCCGTCGATCCTCAGGGGTTACTCCTGGCTCTGCACTCAGGAATCACTCCTGCTGGTGCTCGGGGGACCATATGGGATGCTGGGAATCGAACCCCAGGTCGGCTGCGTGCAAGACAAATGCCCTACCCAGCCTCTAGTTTTGACTGTTTATCCCAAATATATAACCTCACAAAATCTTCGCTCTGTCAATGCACAGAACTTTCTACTCTATTCCTAAATAACATGAGCATTGTCTCTCCAGAAACTGATTTTATTTTGACAAATTGAAATATTGATCTCTGGAGAGCCCATTTAGTTGAAGATCTGACAACAGTCTGAGTGAATGAGATTCACCAAATTCTAGAAAACTCTTTCTAGGGAGCCATATGTATGAGATCTTCAGAACAGTCATCCAGCCTTTCTATCAATTCCATTTTCCTAGTCTCCTCATTCAAGATGCTCTGGCCTCTGGAGCCTTACTGACAGGAGGAACTGCCTCACCCAGAGCTAATTACTAGAAGCAGCAACCACTGGCCCAGGAGCATGCTTTCATTTGCAAACCAAACCAAACCACCGGTGGTGAAGATTCCACAGTCCTAGTCACCTCCAGGCAGGTACGGACTAGCTCTGGAGGGCTCCTGTATCCCAGGATCTGCTGGAATAACTCATCAGCAAGTTCTTTTTGTTTTGGGGCAATACCCAGTGGTGCTGTTTACTCCTGGTTCTGTGCTCCGGGACTACTGGTGGTGCTTCGGGGGGGCCATATGGGATGCTGGGGGTAAAACTCCAGTAGCCCCGTGCAAGGCAGGTGCCCTCCCCTGAGCAATTTCAGTTATGCGTAATCTACCTTCCCTGGATGAGCACAATTAAGTGCCCTTGTTGCGTCTGCCTCTGACCTACCCTGGCACTTGCATGGCAGCCTTGTGTGACATGGCATGCCCGTTCTCTTGGGAACTGTAAGAAACTGTTTTCTCAGGGAATTGCGATTGTCTCCTCTCTGTTGGCTTCCATACCTGAATAATAATAAAACGTCTACTTGAAAGCAGCTGTGAGGATAATTCCAGAGACCAGAAGTGCATTTTCGTTGCCAGGCAATAATTATAGCAGTGAACTAATAGGAAAGTTCTTTCCTATATTTTTTAATAAAGGCCACACCCAGAGGAATGGGGGTGAGGGTGGACCCAATTTTCCATTTTAAACCGAAATCTCTTTTCCTGTAATTTTAGACTGAAATCTCTTTTACTGTAATTTTCCAATAATTCTGCCTCAAGGTCAACTGGGAATAAAACACATCTTTTTCAAGTGATAAATCCTTTTGACTACTCAGCTTAGAAACATTCCCTCAGTTCCCTCCAGTGATTTTTCTCAAGCTTCTAGTTATATATGGTAGATTTTATACTGATGAAATATCTAGAGAAGCCTCTGTCTCCTGCATTGGATACTGACTCATAGAGGGTTAATACGTGAACTACATCTCTTATGGGTCTTTCTGGAAATACATTTGTGAGACTCACATTTTTAAAAACTTTATTTCTCATCCCTTCCTTGGAATGACGCTCATTCACAAATCAATTCTGCATCAATAGCCTAGTGAACTTCTTCTAACTCTTCCAGTGTCCCCAAGGATTACTCATCCACTGGCTCAGGAGACCCTGGGCCATCTGGTTGTCTTTGCCGGTGCATCAGTGGGCTTCTAAAAGAGCATCACTGGGAGGGAGGGAGAGATCCAAAGGGGTGCTCTGAGCCACGGCCAGGTGTGCTGGACTCGTGAGGGTGCTCTGAACCATGGCCAGGTGTGCTGGACTCGTGAGGGTGCTCTGAACCATGGCCAGGTGTGCTGGACTCGTGAGGGTGCTCTGAACCATGGCCAGGTGTGCTGGGCTCGTGGCCTTGCTGGCTCTCTGGCTCCCTGACTGGAGACTGAACCAGCAAAAACATTTCGATTCTTTGAAATAAACTGCTGCTGTGAAACAAACAGCATCCTTTGATTCTGAGTCAAGTTCAGTTTTTTAAAATTCTTAGGAATGGAGGTAAAATTTGCCATTTTCTAGCACACATGTTTTTCCAGAGTCAGTCTTTCATTAATCACCACCCCCCCCACCCAATTATACATTTATTGTAAAATCCTGCCACAGAGGCGGGGGTGGGGGGGGTGGGAGGGATACTGGGATCCGTGGTGGTGGTAAATGGGCACTGGTGGAGGGATGGGTACTCGATCATTGTATAACTGAAACCCAAGCACAAAAATTTGTAAGTCTACAACTGTACCTCATGGTGTTTCACTAATAAAAATTAAAAACAACAACAACAACAACAAAAAACATTTATCTGGTAGGGTTCCAGGAGATAGTGCATTGATCAGGTATGTACCTAGAATGCGCCCAGATCGCCAGGGACAGCCCTGCAGGCCTCCAGCACTGTGTGGCCCCAGTATGCTTGCAGCATGCCCTGAGGGCCCAGCAGCACACCCTTGAGCCCTCGCACTGAACCACAGACTCCAGCGGCTAAGAACTGTCAGTGGGGCACATGGACTTCCTGAGGACCACTTGGACGCTCCCCTACCCCCAATTATCAGTTAAATATAAAATCCAATAAAACCTATAATCACATTTCCAACATAACATTTTAAAATCTATTACATTCTGTTCATTTCTATATGGTTTTGTCGCTGTTTAATGGATATATATGTACATACACTTAACAACTTGCCTTCCCCCCTTTTATCAGTATGTATTGGCTATTTTTTTTTTTTTTGCTTTTTGGGTCACACCCGGCAATGCACAGGGGTTACTCCTGGCTCTGCGCTCAGGAATTACCCCTGGCGGTCCTCAGGGGACCATATGGGATGCTGGGAATCAAACCCGGGTTGGCCGCATGCAAGGCAAATGCCCTACCCACTGTGCTATTGCTCCAGCCCCTGTATTGGCTATTTCAGAGCCATACTTAAGATTCAATTAGGATTAGCCAAGTTGCATGAAGGCAGGGATTATACTTAAGTAGTTATGAAGCACAACACATGGGCAATTAACTGTTACATAATTACATTATGCTGTAGTGATTCCTAAATAACTACAGGTTGCACATTTCAGGAAACAATGAGATTTTAGATTTTCTATAGAATTCTTGAATGGCTACTATGTAATTAATTTACTTTGTTAACTACAGCTGGTATTGTTTAATGCCACTATTTCAATAACTGGGTCTCAGTTTTATTGGAGGGAGGGCATCCCCAGAAGTGCTCAGGAGACCCCAGAACTGTGAGGAATACTTACCTAGATATGGAGAACTGATGGTTTGGTGAAGGGGCCCAGGTGTACTCAGAGGTTCCCCGATCCCCAGTCCTTAAGGAGTGACAGGTGTTGTATACAGTGCAGGAACCAAACCTGGAGCCTTAAACATGTCCAGCAGATACTCCAACCTTTTACTCCCCAGAATCCCATTGCTGTGTGCTTATTGAAGACTTAAACCTTAATTAAAATCACTTCATTTTCTACCATTAATTATAAACAGCTTGTAATCTATATTGAAAATATAATAAAAAAGGCAATTTAAAAGTCAAATAATCTTTAAGTTTTTAATAGTTAAACTGATATTTTCCTTGTTTTACATATTGGACACTGCAAACTCCTAGTAATGTGAATATCACCAAAACAACAATAAACCATTAATGTTTAGCCTGAGTATGAAAAACTATAGTAGTGTGGACAAATAGACTTTTACAATATATAGAATCAAGACAGTGGTTGTTATATTCAGTCAAGAACAAATGCAAGGGCTAGAGTGATAGTACAGTAAGGCACTTGCCTTGTACATCAGATGACCTGGTTTGACCCCTGACATCCCACACAGCATCCCCAAGCACTGCCAGGAGTGATTCCTGAGTGCAGAGTCAGGAGTAAACCATGAGCATTACTGGGTCTGGCCCCACACACAAGTAAAAAGAACAAATGTAGATCTTAGTGAATGTTAAGTCCCATACATCTTACATTAAACTTTATTAATTAATATGTGAATGCTAATTCTTATATTACCTAGAGTCTGTAGCCTCTTCACATTGCACTAGTTTTTACCTGCCCTTTCTCTCTTTGAGAATCCCAAACAAGATCCTTCACTTACTTGTCCTTTCCCTGGGGCACCAGTTGGGTGGGATAATTAGGCTTTCCTGTTTTTTGATGACCTGGCCAGTGTCATCAATTGCATGACACGGGATATCCCTCCACTGGAATTTGTTACATTTCTCAAGATTAAAGTTAGTAAATCAGCTTGACATAATTCCTCAAGTTAGAAACACAGATTGAAAACACATCCAGACCTCATCAAAATGTTGCTATGTCTGTGACTCTTGGATCCCTCTATTTTACATGACTAGAGAAGACAGGCTTTAGAAAGAATATAAGGACCAAATAAAAGTTTGACTTAAAAATAAAAACCCAAAACCAAGTGGTAGATAATATTACAAAAGACTGTTAGATTGCTTTTTTTTTTTTGGTTGTCATTTTGCCATATTCAGTTATACCCAGAGTTTAGCTCAGGGATCACTCACGTGGGCGTGGAGAAACGTGGTGCGGAAGGTGGAAGCCAGGCGGCTGGCTGCAAGGCAAGCACCTACCTGCCTGTCTGCCGTCTTTAATCCACCTTCCCAAATAGCATGTTCTCTAAGAATTAAAATTATGACATAGACCCCCACAAAAAGTGTGTGTGATATAATAAGTTCAATTCTCTATAGATCACGATCACAATCATCCTGTTGTTCGTCAACTGCCTTGAGCAGGCACCAGTAATGTCTCCTTTGTCCTAGCCCTGAGACTCTAAAAAATGCCACATTCAAGGCTCTTTCAGGGTTAGGAGAATGAGACCCAACATTGTTACTGGTATTTGGCATACTGGGTATGCCAGACTCTGTCATGTGGGCAGCGGTGGCCTGCCAGGTTGTCAAAAGCAAGAATGAGATAATAAGGCATTCACGGCCGCACGCTTCCGGGAGTTGGGTTTTATAGTCTCTGGGTCTTGGCCATTGATGGGATTACACGGCACTGGGGGGCAATTGGTGGGTGTGACCCCCGCCTACTGGAAGATGGAGGATCTGGGTGGAGGATGCTCAGCCCCGATCCGAGCAGGTTTGGAGATCTCAGCCCCGGGACCCGCATGCCTTTGTTCCTCTGCCGGTACCTTCATGTGTGTGGAGAATGGTCTCAGCATGGTTGTGGCTGATATATATATATATATAATATATATTTATATATTATATAAATAATATATATTTATAAATATTAAATATATATAATTTATATATAAATTACATTTCTTTATATATCTTTATAGATATATAAATAAAATTTGGGGTTTCTGTTAACGTTACTCACATATATCTGTCATACCAAATACACAATACATATTATGTAGTAAAAAATGTGGATCAAAATGTCTATCTTAAATAGTCTTAAAAGTCTGTAACAGAAAATCACTCTCAAATAATTCTCTCTTGAATAGTGGTTCTCAACTTTATACCTACAGGGCTTGTTCAAACAGAGTGCTGGGCGCTTTCCTGAGAAATTTCACACCTGAGAACGTCCACTTTGAACGTGTTCCCACTTGATATAGCTGCTGGTCTGAAGACACTACTAGGAAAATAACTGCTTCCGAGTCAGCAAGGAAGCTGCATTTACTACGGTCTGGTGAGATTAGCTACTTACATGTGCCACCTTATTTAACTAGTTGTAAAGAACTTAGTAAGCAAGGATGAGTTTCCTTCTTATATTGACAAAAGTAACTTGGGTGGAGAAACTGAGGAGGTAATGGGACCAAGTGGTAAACTTACAATTCAGATTCCCTTCAGTCCCAATGAAGGAAACTTACAACTTCCTGTTGATGCAGGAGTAAAATGTGTGCATCCTACGTGTGTTCATTTGAAAAAGGGCCTCTACCAAAATTGAGTCCAGTGAGTAGTTCATGTGAGTAGGGAGGTAGCCGAGGGGCAGAGATTTTTACTGAAAGGTAAAGGCCTGGTCTCACAGAACTAACTCACCAATTAATTAATTAATTGATTCTTAAATAATCAAGGATGAAATGAATTTACCAAGTAACAAAGTAGGAAGAACATGTGTTTAACACAGTACTGAATATTTCTTATTTACTATTATTTTATTTATTCTTACCAAAAAACCAGAATTGCAAATCAAGTCCTTAAAAGAATAATCTCGTTTACATTAAAGTTGAAGACATCATACATACTTTTCTATCTGCCAGTGTGTGCGACGTCACTAACCAACCAATACTTATTTGGGTGTTGAAGTGACACAGCATAATGGTCTTTGACAAAACGCTGACAAGCACTGAGACATATACCTCCTTTTACAAAGCAAATCAAAAGCAATGACATACAACTTGAATATTAACAAAAGTAGCAAATTTTACAGTAAATAAATTATCAAATATGAAGTTCCCCACATATAATTTCTGACACTTTGTTAAACTGTACATAAAACAAGGACATCAAGACACAACATTACAGAAGTGTAAACTAAAAATAGTTACTGAGGTCTAAATTTGAAAATGACAGAAAGCCCAGCCAACTCTGCTTCTCTATCAAAACAACTATCTTATATATCAAAGATTTTCTTTTAAATACCTATATACAATATTTCCACTTAATACTTTTAATCAAAGCCATATTACACTTAAATAAGAATTAAACAGACCACCCAAAATGCTGATTTCGTATCACAAAATGTAAGCATTTTAAATCACACCTTCCAGGTGGTATAAACAGAGTGAATACACCTCGTTCCTTAAGTGACATTACAAGCATATTTTTAAGAATATATTTTTATCTATAGGTCACATAAAGCTTTATTAAATGGCAAACACTTTAAACAGTGCAGAAATACAAGTTTCAAAAAGAGATACATTCAGAAGATCTGCTGCTCAAATAATATTTTTTCAAAACCGGGCGGAGGAGTATGATAAAATTCACTGAACTGGCAATCCAAAATAGCACTGTCATCAACTACAGATAGGAAAAAAGACAATGAATTAGAAACATCACCTTAATTTGAATGAATACATAATTATAATATAAACCATTTCCATAATATAGTATCAATAAGCAAAAAGAGTAAGCACATGTGTTGTCCAGGTTACAGAACAGGGTACACAAAAAGAGCCACAATAAAGATCAAAATCTGTCAAAACATTAGAAGGATATACATTAAAATAATATCATCCCTAGATGCTGCAAGGACAAGATTTTTTTCCCTATTTGCAAATATTTACTGTCTCAGTTTTATTCTATTAAGAAGTATTACTTTTTAAAAGTTTTATTTTGAAAAAAATTATAGTTTCACGGGAAGATACAAAAATAATAGAGTCCTGTATATCCTTCATCTAGCTCTGTCCAAGGTAGCATATTACTTAGCAGGACATCAAAACCAGAAAACTGACATTGGTATCATACTGGTAACTAGACTGCAGGCTGCTTCTACATGTTTTTATACCAGCATTTACCCAAGAGAAACGAGAGCATACAATCCACACAAAGAGTTTCACAAAAATCTGTATTGCAAACCATAATGCCCAAAAAAAAGGGGGGGGGAGGTGGAGGGAAGGAGGGAGGAAGCAGGGAAGGGAAGGAGGGAGGGGGAGAGAGAGAGAGAGAGAGAGAGAGAGAGAGAGAGAGAGAGAGAGAGAGAGAGAGAGAGAGAGAACAAAGAAGAAAAGTGCCTGCCTTAAGGCAGGCTGGGGGGTGGGGGGTTGGCAGGGGGGACACAGGGGACATTGGTGGTGAGAAATGTACACTGGTGAAGGGATGGGTGTTGGAACATTGTATGGAAGCTCTGTAACTGTATCTCATGGTGATTCAATTAAAAAAACTGCACATTCTATAAACTATTAAATGGAAATTAAAATGGCAAAGATTAAAAAGAGTTTTACATGATTATTCAAAAACTAACAGGTATCATCACACAATGAACTGCATACTACGTGGCAATAAAAATTAATGAATAATTGATATATGTTACAGTTATACTTTAAAATTTAAGTATAAATCTTAAAACCATCATGTTGAGTATAAGAATCCAGACCAAACCAAAGTACAAATGATGTGATTTTACTGATAAGAGTAATCTACCAATGCACAATTGTAGGGAAAAATCATAGATCACTGTCTGAATAAGTCTGGGGTAGCAGAGGTGATCAGGAAGCATTATATGTGAACAGAAAACTGTTTTAGCTTTGTTTGGGGACTACACCCAGTAGTGCTCAGGGCTTACTCCTGGCTCTGTGCTCAGGGATCGCACCTGGTAGGGCATGGTGCACCATATGTGGTGCCATGGAGCAAACCCAGGTCAGCTGAGTGCAAAGCAAATGCCTTACCCGCAGTAATATCGTTCTGGCCCTTGAGAAAACTCTTAAGGCTGATGAATATACCCATTATCTCAACTATGGTAAGGACGTGGGAAGTAAGTTCACAGCCATTTGTTAAACAAGTGCATCACTATGCATTACTAAATATTTTCTAACTGACAATAAATGCAGAATAAAAACTTGAGTTCTAAACTTAAAGTTCATAAGCTCACTAAAGATTTTATCAAAAGCAGCTTCAGGGAAGCCAGTTCAGGTTGAAAAACAAATGAACAATACAGAACAGGCTATCCTATGAGAAATGCAAACTTACACAAGAAGGGAACCACATCACTACTAAGGGAAATAGTTTAGGAAAATAATTTTGGGGAACAAAATGACTCTGAATATTTATAGACACTGAAGGAGAATGACAATGCTAGATACTAAAATCTACAGACTGAAGTTTTATTAACATGAAGGGTAGCACTTCCTCCGCAATGGGACAGAAAACCAAATTGGAATGGATTCAAAAAACCTTAGGAGGTCTTAAGTTTAAGAAGCTGGGGCCTTTTTTTTCTTTTTCCTAATAAATATCTTCTGTATCGAATGAGGGAATTCAAGTAATTGATGACACAGAGCCATCTCTTTTAAGTAATCCAATTCTTGCAAGGGACACACTTGTACAGGAACTATAGTAAGAATACACATAGTTATCAAAAACCAAAAAATTTCTTTCAGGAGAGATTTAACATTTAGGTAATTTTATAAATGGAGTTTATGTCTGATCTACTTAAAAATCACATCTCTAGTTATAAAATATTCTTTACAATAACATTTCCTAGTTCTAAGTTCCACAGTAAGTGGCAGAAAGGTCTTTGTGAATTTTTTTTGAGTTTTCCAGAATCTAAGATCATAAAGTAAAAATGGAAACATGTCACTGCATAGTTAAAAATAATTCCTGTATTTGGCAAATTAAAAAAAAATACACGGGAAAATAAACACCTTTAATAATATCCTATTGAGCACATTAACATTTTGTCCAGCCTTCAAAATGTCAGTGATAAAGTTAATTTTAAAAAGTCAAGCAAACTAATATTTAGAAATGTTTTAGCTTACCATAAACAACTGGATACACTGTTCCTCGTATACCTGATGCTGGACAATGCATGTTTTTTCCATTCAAATATACATTTAATTCTACATGGTCATACGTAATACCCTAAGAATAAAAAAAAAATTTTAAAGGTAAAATTATATATTTTTCATAAATAACCTAGACAGTCAGAAAGCACTAAGAAACATGAGAACAAAAATATAATCAGTTAACAATAGCTTTCTTTAAAAATTTTTAAAATTATTTTATTTTTAAAATTTTTTGAATATCTTATTTTTTAATTGACTGTGAAATACACAGTTACAAAGTTATTTATGATTGGGTTACAGTCATAACATGTTTCAACACCCATCCCTTCACCAGTGTACATTTCCCACACCAATGTCCTCAGTTTCCCTCCAGCCATTCCCTACCCCCCAGTCTGCCTCTATGGCAGACACTCCCCCCCCATCTCTCTCTCTCTCTCTCTCTCTTCTCTCTCCTTTTGGGCATTATGGTTTGCAATACAGATTAAAGTAGCTTTCTTAAGGGTATGCAATTTGATAGTTCTATTTAAATTGATCTAAAAACAAAAATGTGATAATGGAAGAAAAAAATTGTTAAGAAGATTTATGTTTATATTTACATAATATAAATAATTATATAGTCAAGCTACTTAAATACTCATATTAAATGTATATTAAGTATAAATCTCAAGAGTTCATATCAAAAGAAAAATAAATGCTAGCAGTTCAAATCCTAGTGTTAATTGCAAAGAAAAGAAACAAAGAAGTGCCCTCCTGCAACATAGCTCCAAAAAAACCCTTCTTTTCCTTTCCTCCCTGCCTGCCTGCCCGCTCTCCCCCCACCTCCTGCCATTCTTTTTTTTGGGGGGAGAGAAGAACTTGAGACTACACCCAGCAGTTTGTAGGGTTTACTCCTGGCTCAGGGATCAGTGCTATGGGGCTCAGGAGACCATTGAGGGTGCTGGGGATTGAACCGGGATGGCCATGTGCAAGGCAAATGTCCTCCCCACTGTACTGTCACACCGGCCCAGAGATCACACATTTTGAATCTCTCTCCCTTGATTTCAAGTTTGTCAAGTATTAGTAAAGTAAAGCTGATGTCTATGACTGAATATAATTAGGAATTAATATTAAGTTGACAACAGAAACTAGATGACTGAGAGATTTTGTTGTTGTTGTTGTGCTAGGGCCGCACCTGGCTCTGCACTCAGGGGTCACTCCTAGCAGAGCTCAGGGGACTACCTGGGATGACAAGGGATGGGACCCAGGCCAGCTGCATGCAAAGCAAGCCCCTTATCTGCTCTACAATCTTTCCAGCCCTAAAAGATTTTTAAAAACACAATGAACAAAAGATACCACTTTATACATCACTGATGGTACAGAAATATCAATAAGCACTATTAAAAATTCTAGAAAATACATGATAGCCTGGACTATGCCCAAAGCACTATTGCAGCCCCTTAAAATTTACTCATTAATTCTCACAGCTAGAAGGGTGTTATTATCATTCCCCATGTAGTACTCCCAATGACATAAATCACATTACTGATAAGTAAGTAAAGTAAGTAAAGGCCCTCCCGTTGATCATCGATTTGCTCGAGCGGGCCCAGTAACGTCTCCATTGGAGACTTTGTTGTTACTGTGTCTGGCATATCGAATACTCTCAGTAGCTTGCCGGGCTCTCCGAGAGGGGCGGAGGAATCGAACTCGGGTCGGCCATGTTGGCTGCGTGCAAGGCAAACGCCCTACCCGCTGTGCTATTGCTCCAGCCCATTACTGATGGAATAGCTTAAGCACAGAGGCAGTCAAGAATTTACCTATGTTGCACAGCTAGGAAGTGCCAGAGCTGGGATCCAAACCCATACAGTATGCTTCAGACTCTTTTTGTTTGTGTGAGGCCACAGACAACTCTCGCCCCTTTAGAATACTCCATTGCCACACAATAGTCTTCTCTTAAAAACTCTGTACAACAGTTACTAAGTGAAAAAGAAAACTAAGCTTTGAAAAATTAAGAATAGGGGCAGAGAGATAATGTAGAGGCTAAGGCGCTTGCCTTGCTTGCACGTGACTGACCAGGTCTAAAACCTGGCATCCCATACAATCCCCTGAGCTCCACCAGAAGTGATCCCTGAAGGAACAGCCAAGAGTAAGCCCTGAGCACTACCAGGTGTGGTCCCCAAACCGAAAATACCAAGTCAACCAAACAAGCAAAAAAAAAAAAAATCTCACACACACACAGAATTAAGAATAATAGTAAATAGCATTCAAAATGGGTTGGAGCAATAGCACAGCGGGTAGGGTGTTTGCCTTGCACGTGGCTGACCCAGGTTCGATTCCTTCGCCCCCCCCTCCCCCCCCAAAGAGCCCAACAAGCTACCGAGAGTATCTCGCCCACATGGTAAAGTCTGACAAGCTACCTGTGATGTATTCGATATGCCATAACAGTAACAAGTCTCACAATCTGTTGTGAGACGTTACTGGTGCCCGCTTGAGCAAATCGATGTACAACGGGAGGACAGTGCTACAGCATTCAAAACAGAAATGAACACAAACCAACAAGCAACTACTTCAAAGACTTCATACTGTAAATAAATATTGTTAAATTATCTTAAAAGCTTTGCAGAAGCAGAAAAAGATATTACAAGTGATCTCACTTCCAGCTGAGAGCAAAGGCTCGGAGAAGTCAATGCATGAAGTGCTATATAAATTTTTCTCAAGAGCTGGAAAGATAGTAACAGTGGGAAGGTGTCTGTCTTGCCCACACCCGGACCCATTTAGATCCTCAGCACCCTCGTGTGGTTCCCTGAGCACTGCTAGGTGTAGCCCAACACCATTCCTCTTTCCCAACATCTCCTCGAATCTTAGCAAAGTCAGTTAATATTAACACTGACTAAGGAATACTGAGAAAAAGCGGACGGCTTTGGTTTCTTTCCAGCTGATGAAGCTAGCAGTTCAGATCCACAGGTGGCAATCCAGGTGTCTTTCACCACTGTTGGCAACACCTGTTACAAGCATGCTATCTGGAACCCAACCTACATCCCAACACAAGGAAAGAAGGGAGAGGAGCTATGCAAGCCCCCACCTCCAGTCAGCACCATCCAGTTCAATTGCCCAGAAATTAGGTTTGACTCTACCTTCATGGTAACAGAAAATGTGTCCACTTATCATTAACTGTGTGCTAGCTTAGTGACTCAGATTCTCAACTAAGCCTGGTTGTCTCATCAATCCTGGAATAATCCCACACAAGAGGTTACTTAAAATACAAAACCCCTGCCAGGCACTCACAACAGTACCTGCCCCCTAATTAAACTGAAAAAGAAAAATAAAATTCTAGATAGTCATGTTCAAACTACAGATGGATGGGAAAGCAAGCCTGAGATGCTTCGTGTCCGCTTTCCCAGTGCTGGACCAGCTCCAACCAATACTACACAAATACTACAGAAACATAAATCATTTGGTTGGATATTAAAAACCTATTTTTCTTAATTTCTCCTCAAAGAATGACATGTGACTAAAATTCTACACATATGAAAACATTTTTTCTATTTTGAATTCATTTTACTTTTCCTATGCCACTGCCAGCAATTTGGTGAAATTTGTTCTCACAAGTTCAAACTAAGGAGATAAATATGGTAGAAAAATGTCTTGCTTCTCTTAATTCTGCATGTAATTCTTCTTTTAGTCTTCCTTTTATAAGAACGGGCATGAAAAACAGTCTAACAAATCTGACAAACTAAAAAAGGTTCTTAGATCTGTCAATTTGGAGTATCAGTCATTTCAGTGAATGAAGGCAAGAAAAACACACAGTAGACATTTACTACACCAACCAAAAAACATTTGTAGCTGATTATACTTTTTCTGCTTGAATTTCATCTTCTAATGTAAATAGGCTGACAGCATTAACTTGACTTCAAGATTCTCTTTCAAGAAATAACTGTTCAATTAAGGGTGTTTTACATTATGGACATCTGGCAATGATCTGCAAATACTGAACCAACTACTGAGGAAGAATAGGGAAAAGCAGATTTTTAAAAAATGGTTTAAGCCTTTGTCCCCGTTTGACTATAATCAATTTAGAGAAAAAATGACTTTCAAGGATTTATGTAGTTAAAATCTGTTTTAATGCGACTTATTAAAATAGATGTTAACATATTTAACTGGCTATGTTTAATGCAATTGCTGTTCATGTTTAATTGTAGCAAAGAAAAGAGAAGACTGTAGTTAAAAATCTTAAATTCCACATGTTCAACTCTCTGAATTACAAGGTTACCAAGCAGAGATTGGGGGAGTGGGGAGGTAGTGTGGGGGGCATTCAAGAGGGGGTCTCAAATAGTGGTGGGGGCTGTTGGCCCTCTGGGGGTGGGCATAGTGTGGCAAGACTGTATGGCTGAAAATAATCATTTAAACTACTGTAACCCACTGTTACTTAAACAAAAAACACTGTATCTTTCTTTGATTCAAATAACCTGTCAACCTGTCTGTATCATCATTATAAACTTTCCTTTCACGAGGTCCCAGAGCCAGGGTCCCTGAGGTTGTTTATAAGGCACGTTGGTTAAAGGACAGCAGCTTATGACTCTGTTCCTACTGGCGGTTAATAGGCTCAACTCATGTCTACAATTCCCAGATAACACTATATGAGAGCAAGTAGATGGAAAGACATCTTTAATTATAATTCCAATATTTGGCAAAAACTAAAATACATCTACTTGGATCTCTAAAGAGAATGGTCTTAATCATCCTTTCTAATTCCAGTTTTCCAAGAACAACATTTCTACAGTCAAGTCTTAGAATGCTGAGGCCAATTTTCTGAAGAGCCCTCAAAATGAAGGGAGTTTTAAAAGACTGAGCTAACAAGGAGCAATGCTCCTGATAAAATGTCTCCTGCAACCCTGTAATAGAAATTCAAAACAAATTAAGTAATGAGTATAAAAATGTTCTCCAAGATAGCTTTAGCTACATAAACACCTAATATTTTCTAATATAAAGCTCAGTGAGTGTTGATTAGCAACCAATCACTAATATCCTCCTTTGAATGGAAAAGAAGAGTCCATGAGGATCACCTGGCCAGCACAGCCAGGTGCAGGAGAAAGTAGCTAGATAAGGCAGCAGCGTCACACCAAGTACCACTTCAATTAAAGCCAATCCCAGTTCCTTGGAATTCAAACTCAGGCACAACCATACGGGTGTGCTAAGAGTAGCTGAAATTTAGTAATTTACTGTCGAAAGCAATTCCTCAAGAACACTCACCACTACATCTCCCTCCTGAGGAAGGCTATTGGCGGGCAGCCGATTCTTCTCCTCATTGTTGTGGTACAGGGCCCCATCATTTCTCATCACCAGGCTGTGCACATCGCGACCCAGAGGAATCTGATTCAAGTTCACTTTCTGAGTTGCAACACCAATACCCCAGATGCCTGTAACGGAGACCATTTAAATGCCCATCAAGTCTGAGGAATATAAATTATTTTTAAAGGACATGGGGCTGGAGAGATAGTACAGTGGGTACGGCACTTGCCTTGCACGCAGTTGACCTGAGCTTAATCCTCAGCGCCCCATATGGTCCCCTGAGCACTGCCAGGAGTGATCCCTCATTGCAGAGCCAGGAATAAGCCCTAAATACTGCTGGGTGTGGCTCAACTTCTCCCCTAGTCCCACCTCCCCAAATGGAGAGAGAGACTGTAACATTTTACCAGGACAAACTACTTGAGGCAGAGGGCACACTGGGTTGTGCTCAGGGCTTACTCCTACCTCTGCACCCTGGGATCACTCCTGGAGGTCCCTCAGGGTACCAAATAGTGTAGCAGGGATCCAGGGATAAAATCTGGGTTCACTACTGCTCCAGCCCCCTAAAATACTTTAAGTTGAGTGTTTCTCCTGTTTCACCTGAGGTTTTTCAGTAAGATTTGTATCATCTGGGGGAAGGGACAGAAAAATTCCATACTTATCAGAGTATAACAATCTTGAAAAAGTTAATGATAAAAAAACTAAGATATTTTTATGAAGATTTATAAAAATTGTATAAGACTGATCACAGTATTACTAAATGAAAGAAGATTCTGTTGCATAATAGGTGCTTTACTACATTCTTATTGCCTTTTGATTTTAGGCAGTATTGGAATAGAAACTGGACCCTTTAGAAGTCATTTGTTGGGGGCCAGAGAGATGGTTGCACTTGCCTTGCATCCCAAAATCCCGTTTGAATCTCCAGCACCACATACAGTTCACTGAGTACTACCACAGGATATTCCTGAGCACAGAGCCAGCAATAGCCCCCTGAACACCACTGGGTATGGCCCCCAAATTAAAAGAATCAATAAAATAAGAGGAAAGAAATCACATTTTTTAGCACTTGGGAAAAAAGCACTGATTTTAATACAAAAGCATATAAACAAGTTTTAGAACACTCATTATCAAAATATTTTTGAAAGGTAATCTGTTGGTGTTCGATTCAATTTCTGAAATGTGTGTTTTTCCCTTGAAAAGAATAATGGAAGCACACTGTCTGTCTGTCACTGTCCTCCCGTTGTTCATTGATTTGTTCAAGCGGGCACCAGTAAGTCTTTATTGTGAGACTTGTTACTGTTTTTGGTATATCGACAGGGAGTTTGCCAGGCTCTGTCATGTGGATGGGATACTCTCGGCAGCTTGCCGGGCTCTCCAAGAGGGACGGAGGAATCGAACCTGGTGTCGGTCGCATGCAAGGAAAACGCCCTATCAGCTGTGCTATCGCTCCGGCCCAATGGAAGAGCAAATGCCTTTATATTTCTTAAGTGACATATTATGAATAACCTATTTTTTCTTAAAGTAAAAATTCTTTTGGTAGGAGAGGTAGCTCAAGGGGCAGGAATATGTCCCACCTGAGTCTGTACCCCCCCCCCCCATAGTGTTGGTATTGACCCCACAGTAACACAAAATATGTCAAGTAAGTTAAGAACCTTAACTACTTTAAGGTCGTTTACAAATTATACTATGACTTCTGAAGACGCAGTATAGCTACTACCCGGGACTGGTTTCAAACACTCTTACTGTGGCTGGCACTAGTCAGTGGCAGCTGAAAGCCACAGGCCCAGGAGATGAGAAAATAGCCCCTAGAGCCCTGTTCCCTGGATTTAAATCCTGACTAATCTATGGCGGCTTTGGCAAGATCAGTTTTACTTACTCTTCTCTGATTCCTCACCTATGAATTACCAGCCATAATAGTGATTAAAAGATAACCCAAATACTCATAGAGGTGCTGCATATGGGCATTGAAATTTTTTTAAACATTTGATATCTGGGGGTTAGGGGCCACACCTGGTGGTGCTCAGGGCTTACTCCTGGCTCTGTGCTGAGGGATGACTCTGGAGGTACTTGGGGGACCATATGCAGAGCTGAGATTGAACCAGGGTTGGCTGCATGCAAAGACATGTAGGCCTCAAGTATTTTTAAAATACTACTTATTACTTTATATTCTCTAAACGGAGTTTAAATTCCAGAGCTATTTCAAGCATCATCCCCTGAGAAGAAAATTACCTCTTTTAGTCACTGCACTACAATATGAGATAAATAACAGAATCTGATGTAATGAAAAAAATTAGTGATAAAATATTCTATGCCTCAAGTCAGCGAATCTAAAACCTTTGGTCTAGGCTGATTTTATATATATATATATATATATATATATATATATATCTTTTTTTCCCCCCATTTCTTTTTACTGCAGAGCCTGGGATCAGACCCAGGTCTTATGCATGTAAGGCGTGTCTTTACCACTGAGCCATATACCTCGCCTAAAGCGGACTGTGAAAGCAAACAGTTCTTCTAATATGCAAGCAGAACACCTAGAGTTCTGAATTTTGTCTAGTTTTATTACAACTTTTTCAGTTGTAATAAATATAAAATCAGAGTGGACTGGAGAGGGGCTTGTATGTAGCAGATTCTGGTCTGATCTCTGCATATGGGCCCCCAATCATCACAGGAATGATTCCTAAACACTACCAGGAATGGAACCCCAAAGCACTTCCCCGGCCCAAAAAAGGAGAAGGTCTATTAAAAAAAGGGGGGGGGGGGGTTGAAGATCATGTTGTTAATTTTTTCTGGATTGAGTGAAATATGGAAAAATTACATGTCTGAACTTTTTACTGTGTTGACTTCACAAATAATGACTATAAAATATATATAAATGGATCAATTTTTAAGAGTGAAAGGTGGTTATACTAATTTCATACAAAAGGATTATAATCTCCTTACTCCCAAAGAATTATGCCGGCGGTGATATACTTCCGCATAACTATCTCAAGCTTCCCGAGGGACTAGTGCTACGAACACTCCTATGCATTTATTCCAGGAATATCACTGAAAATATCATTCACACAGAAAACTCAAAATTTTATTAGATTTAAGGCTCAAGAAGTATGGTTTCCTTTGAGAAATGTGTGTTTGAATCTAGAAGATTGCAGTAACCTGAGACATTCTGCTGTCAGTGAACTAAATTATAAAAGAATGGGACAGGACCAGAGTACTAAGATTAGTGTGCTTGTCTCGCGTGAGGCTGCAGTCTTGGCCTTGGTTCGAATCCAGCACTGGCAGCAGTGGCCCCGGAGAATAGAAGCAAGCATTACCTGAGCACTGCTGGGCATGGCCAAAATTTGAAAAAAAAAAAACAAAAAAACAGAGCACAGTTTCATATTTATCAGAAAAAAATCAGTATTTTAAAACTAATTTAGAAAACAAGCCCCAAAGTGATATTTTACACCACTTACACTAATTGAGTAAAACTATAGCTGATTTGTCTAATTTTCCTATTCAGTGCCTAAATTACTCATGCAGTATTTCACTGTAAGTATTTTTAAATAAAGCCCCAAATTTTCCATTTATAATATAGCCACACTTTTTTTGTTGTTGTTGCTTTTGTTTTATTTTTGTTTTTGTCTTTTTTGGGGGGGGAGGGGGGTCACACCTGGCAGTGTTCAGGGCTTACTCCTGATTCTGTGCTCAGGGATCACTTCTGGTGGTACTTGTGGGGACCATATGAGGCACCGGGGATTGAACCAAAGACATGCAAGGCAAGCACGTTACCCATTGTACTATCTCTCCAGTCCCGCATCTTTCACTATTAACTATTACAGTACTCAAAATTGGTATACAATTAAAAAAAACTTCATGTATTTTTTTTAAAGGATAAGTACAGACTCTAGGTTTCTAACCGAATTCTAAATAGGATTACTTCAGAAGATTCTGAACTGTGACATCTCAAGATTGTATTATTATAATTAAGAAAAAAAATCAGAATCATAAATACATTATACCAACCTGTAGACTGAATTTTGAACTCAAAGTAACTTTTGTTTTGATGTAAAGGTGCACTGGCTAAACAACCTCCAGTTCCACATATTCTTCTTCCATTTTTCACAATGACAACATCTGTTCCTAAACAAGAAAAGCAGACATGTGTTACGTGCTGTATTTTTTTAAAATCCAAGATCATGGTTAATTTCTGTTCAACTTTTGGCTTTTGGTCGACCAAAAACATAGATGCTATTTGCACTCTGAAATACAGAAACTACCTTAAATTATTTTAAATACCTCATTCAGAATTTCCTCCCTGAGACCGTTTGTTTATTTTTTGGTTTGGGGGATGCTGTGCTCAGGGCTAACTCATGGCTCTCGGTGGTGCTGAGGATCCAACTGAGGAAAGTTGATCCAACTGATCACTGTATTATTTCTCCAGCCTTGAAATACCTCAAGGCATGCAGAAGTCACTTCCAAATTTGTCATCAATAAATCAATTTTATGATAAATTTCTTAAATAAAATTATAAGCATGTAAAAGAAAGGCTGGTAAATGGGTACAATTTTCAATTCAGTAAGCATAATATAGAGTATGCTGCTTTAATAACTGCTAGACACAATATACTATGCTTGTGCACAATTTAGGTAAGAACTGGAGAGAACATGAAATATAAAAAGAATATCTATAGTCTTGTAATTGACACTAAAAATACTAACTTTAGGATATTAAAAATGCTTTAAGATTGCTACTCTCAATAACACTACAATATGCAAGCAAAGCTTTGAAAAACATAAATGCACTCCATTCTCAATTAGTATTTTAACTGAGCATTTTAACACTGGATAAAGGTGAGAAAACTGTTTCTCGATAACATGATCTCAAACCACATCTTTTCCAAATCTTGATTTAAGAAAGTATAAAGAGTATAAAAGTATAAAGAGACTTTACTATGCAAAAGTATACCATATCCCATGGGCCAGAGTGATAGTTCAGCAGGTAAGACACTTGCCTTGCATGTGGCCAGCCCTGGTCCAAATCCCAGGACACCACAGAGTCCCCAGAACCAACAGGAGTGATCCCTGAGTGCAGAGCCAGAGCCAGGAGAAAGTCCTGAGTACAGCCTGGTATGACCCCAAAACACTGTAGCACTGCAGCACTGTCCTCCCGTAGTTCATTGATTTGCTCGAGCGGGCCCAGTAACATCTCCATTGTGAGACTTGTTACTGTGTTTGGCATATCAAACGCGCCACGGGGAGCTTGCTAGGCTTTGCCATGTGGGCGAGATACTCTCGGTAGCTTGCCAGGCTCTCTGAGAGGGGCGGAAAAATCGAACCCGGCTCTGCCAGGCCGGCAGTGCACAAGGCAAACACCCTACCGCTGTGCTATCCCTTCAGCCCCAAACAAACAAAACTATTCCACAACACTGTCACGACTCCCAAAATGTACAACACATATTCCCACTTCACTAGTAACAAATAAAACAAACTAAGCAATTCTGGTTGTTTTTGGTTACCGAGTCAATTTATCACATAGGTTTAGACTTTTAAATTTTAAGATGAAAATTCTGTCTATTTCAATGGAATATTATGCAGCTGTTAGAAAAGATGAAGTCATGAAATTTGCTTATAAGTGGATGGACACTGAGAGTATCATGCTAAGTGAAATGAGTCTGAAAGAGAGGGACAGACACAGAAGGACTGCACTCACTTGTGGAATATAAAATAGCATAATAATATGAGGCTAACACCTAAGGGCCAGGAGGATCATTCTGTGGTTTGGAAGTCTGCCTCATGTGCTGAGGGAAAAGAAGGGACCACTAGGTTGAGGGGTCACTCAGGATGGGAGACGTGTGCTGAAAATAGACCAAGGACCAAACATGATGGCATCGCAGTATCTGTATTGCAAGCCATGATGCTCCAAAACAGATAGAGAGTAAGATGGAAGTTGCCAGAGTCAGGGGGCAGGAAGGGGTGGGGGTTGCGGGGGGGGGGGGGGGATACTGGGGACATTGGTGGCAGAAAATGCGCACTGGTGGAGGGATGGGTGTTTGATCATTGTATGATTGAAACTCGATCATGAAAGCTTTTTATTGAATCTCACAGTGATTCAATAAAGAAATTTAAAAAGTAAAAAAAATTTACAAGAAAAGAAAATTAGTGTCTATTTAACCTTGATACAGAAACAAGTTTCTCCTATGAGAAACACAGGATACCAAAATCCAGAAAAGGAAATGTGACTGAAGCATACACCAACGTAAAAAATAAAGCTAATGATAGTTTGTTTGAGCTCATCCTTTAACTGTGTGGGAATCCTCCAGAGCTGGGTAAAGAAAATGAGACCACAATAACAATAGGTGCAAATAAGCTGGTAGCTATCTCATGATTAAATTCATATTTAAATAGAAAAATTATTGGGGTCAAATACACAGAAGTGAAAAAACTTCAGATTCTATCACAATTCTAAACTGATAAGAAACTCTTAAAAGTGGAATACCATTATACAATTATTAAAAGTTAATTAGCACTCACTTTTTCTTTATAACATTAAGCCTCTAATTCGGGAAAAAATACCTTTATACATCATTATATCTAGTTACACCATCTAGCCCTGGAATGTATCCAGAGCTTAGCTTCTCCCTGGCACCAAAGACCACAAAGTAGTTGGCACTTGGCAGACGCTCAACAAATAACTGATATAGAAAGAAATGAATGTCCTGGTTAATGGACTTTGCCATGCACAAGTAGCATTTGCGTTCCATTTCCCAACAGACATCCCACTGGAGATTTAAGAAGTTCCAAGGAAGCTGACTCAATCTCTGGCTTCAGGGATAGTTCTAACCTGGGCTAAATCAATCAGTGCAGTTCTAATTTCCTGGTCACAGTGAGGGACTATTTGCCTGAGTCACTATTATGATGAGTTAGTTTCAGGGCTTCTGTGGGTGACAGAATAGACACTATCATTCTTGCTGGACCCGAATAAGAAAGTCTACTCCCCAGGGAGCTGCTGCAAGTTATCCTGGAAGTCAGACTTCAAATATAAGCAGCAGAAAGCAGAAGAAATAAATCTTACCAAAAAAAAAAAAGTGCAACATAAAATAGAAATGAAGGAAACTCCTGGCATCCAAACTAAAGCAAATTATAGAGGTGAATTTAAAATAAAAATGACTTCTAGGGGCTGGAGAGATAGCACAGCGGGTAGGGCGTTTGCCTTGCACGCAGCCAGCCCACGTTCGATTCCCTGCATCCCATATGGTCCCCTGAGCACCGCAGGAGTAACTCCTAAGTGCAGAGCCAGGAGTAACTCCTGTGCATTGCCAGGTTTGATCCAAAAAGCAAAAAAAAAAAAAAAAAAAAAAAAAAAAAAAGACTTCTAAATTCTCTTTAATTGGTGGGGGGAGTAGGCAGGGGAGCACATGCGGTGTTGCTCAGATCTTACTCCTGGCTCTGCACTCAGGAATCACTCCTGGCTCAGGAGACCCTATGGCATGCTGGGGATCAAACCAGCTGGCTCTTACTCCAGGCCACACAACTTAAATTTTAAGACAAAAGTCAATATCTAGTTAACCTTGATATAGAAACAAGCTCCTATGAGAAACACCAGGAAATAAAAAATCCAGAAAATGGACTGTAACTGGGGCATACTACCAACATAAAAATAAGACAATGACAGTTTGTTTGAGTTCAGTTTTAAAGCTCATTGTTTATGACTCAGAAAGAAAGGGATAGACATAGAAAGATTGCATTCATCTGGGGAACAGAAAGTAACAAAATAGGAGACCAACACCCAAAAATGGCCGAGATCAGTACCAGGAATTTTACTCCATGGCTTGGAGGCCAACCACACATGCTAGGCGAAAGGGGAGCTCAGATAGAGAAGGGAACACCAAATAAAGGGTGTTGGGAGGATCCTCCCAGGATGGGAGAAGCATGCTGAAAATAGACTGGAGACCAAACACGATTGTCACCCATTACCTCTTTTGCAAACCACAACACCCAATAAGAGAGAGAGAACAAAAGGGAATGCCCTGCCACAGAGGCAGGGTGGGATGGGGGTATGGGGGGTGGGAGGGATACTGGGATCCGTGGTGGTGGGAAATGGGCACTGGTGGAGGGATGGGTATTTGATCATTGTATAATTGAAACCCAAACACAAAAATGTGTAAGTCTACAACTATACCTCATGATGTCTCACTAATAAAATTTTTTAAAAAAATAAATAAATTCATTTTTTAGCTCAGCAGTAGGGCATTTGCCTTGCATACATTTGAAGTCCTAGGTTCAATCTCCAGCACCATATACACAAAATATGTCTTTGTCCATAGCTATTCTTTAAGCAAGTTATGGTTGGTTACAATGGAAAAATGTGAACTGCATTAACCATAACCATATACATGTCAGACTGATAGAACTTAAAGATACAGTGAAAAAGGAGTGATGAGGGGTGGGAGAGAAAGCACAGGCGGTAAAGCAAGCAGCAATTCCTGGCATCACATACGATCCCTTGAGCCCAACCAGGGGTCACTCTTGAGCACAGAGCCAGGAAGAGCCCTTGACTACCCTCAGATGTGACTCCCAAACCAATAAAATATTTTCAAAGGAATGGTGAGAAGAAATAAGGATATGAGGTATACATCTGCATGTGCCTATGATTAATGAAACAAGGAGATGGTTAAGCAAGTTGAAGTGCCAAGCTGGAAAAATCAAAAATGCTATTATAGGGGGCTGGAGCGACAGTCCAGCGGGTAGGGTGTTTGCCATGTATACAACTGACCCAGGTTCGATTCCCAGCATCCCATATGGTCCCCTGAGCACCGCCAGGGGTAATTCCTGAGTGTAGAGCCAGGGGTAACCCCTGTGCATCGCCGGGTGTGACCCAAAAAGAAAGAAAAAAATCTATTATAATTATTAAATACTGGGAAATTATTTTAAACTTGTTACTTCTCTTGCTTTTAAGTACAAAGATATCTTATGGTTGGGTCCATGTATTACTACTTAAGAGTTAAGGTAGATTTGGGATGAAGACATAACACAATGGACTGAGCATATACTTTGCATGAGGGAGGCCTGGGTTTGATTCCCAGCACCACCTCGTACCCTGAACATCACCAGGGACAACGTCCTTCCCAAGTACCACCAGGCATGGCCCAAAAGACAAAATAAATGAGTCAAGACAAATTCTAGCACAGCACCTGTAACATATAACATATAACAATATAAACATACAAAAATAGCCAGACTTTTTTTTAAGAAACATTCTCAAATAAAGGACATCCTTTCAAGGTACCTCTGAAGACTAGAATTTCTGAAAAATTGATTCATAACTAAAGTAGAATATATGGCAAAACTGAGTATATTTACAAACACTGTGTCAAAAATATTTCCCACAGAGGAATTCCAAAGTGGCTTTGCATGATGCTGGATCGCCAAGCTAAAGGAAAATTCTGAGTCAACACTTACTCGGATATAAAATATATGGCAAAAATGTTGGCTGCATGAAGGCCAGTGCCTTACCCACTGTACATCTTTCTGGCCCTTAGACTGTTTTCGTTTAAAAAAAAAAGTGGGGGGGGAAGAGGGCTGAGGAGCCAGTGCCAAGAGCTAGTGCACATATGCAGGAACTAAGTTCAGTGCCCACCATGCAATGGCTGCTCCTAAGCACTTCTGGGT
This sequence comes from Sorex fumeus, assembly GCF_029834395.1. Lineage (NCBI taxonomy): Eukaryota > Metazoa > Chordata > Mammalia > Eulipotyphla > Soricidae > Sorex > Sorex fumeus. Next base: position 14,812,412 of record NW_026606152.1, read on the forward strand.
ATGGACCAAGTAGGGATGCAGGGGAAGAGAGAGAAGACAGGAGGAGAGAAAAAGATGGAATCACATTCCTTAGGGTCTTTTAAAATTTGTTTTTGGGTCACACCCAATGCTGCTTAAGGCTTCTGCACTCAGGGATCACTCCTGGTGGGGCTCAGGGGGTCAACCATATAGATGCTAAGGATCACACCTGAGTCGGTCATGTGCAAGGAAGTAGTATCCTACCTGCTACAATATCACTCTGGACCTCCCTTCGTGAGATGGAAGGCTCTTGATGCATGTAAGAGCCAAATACATGCATACTTGCTCATCATGCTACCAATATTTTCAGCTCAAAGTTAATTTATGCTTGAAATGTACTCCTAACTTAACAAGCCTTTCTTTTCTCTCTGTACTAATATTTGGTTTCTAAAAATCAGGCTTCCTTTGTAACTGCAGAATCCTAATTTACTGGATGGCAATTTCAGAAAGAAAAAAAAACACTCATGCAGACAGAAAATTTGGGGGCAATCTTACTAAAGTTTTGGACAGCTTTGTAAACAGAACATAGTGGAGGGCTGAAGAGATAGTACAGGCAGGAAGGCACATGCCATGCTGGAGAGTACTGGGCATCACCGGGTGGAGTCCTGGAGGCCCATGCCCCCTGCCCTCCCTTGGAGGGCACGGAGAACTGTGGGTGACTTGAGTAATTCCTGACACTGCAGGGAAAGGCAGCAGCCTTAGCGTCCTGGTTAGCTGAGAACCTTGAGGAGGACCGTGGCTGCCCTGACACTCAGCCTTTGCTTGGGAGGCAAAAAACAATAAACATCTAAGAGTGGATACAAGAAACCAAAGCAAAGGAGTGCTCTCATAAGACTCATAAGAAGACTGTAGTAATAATTCAGTAGCTGGCAACAGAGCAGCCCTTCACTGCATTCTCTCCTGGGAAACTCCACCACTGGGAATGGCTCAATAAATATCAGTCGAGTGAATGAATAAATGGGTGGATACATTTTCTAGGGAAAATGATAAGAATTGGGCATCCAAGTTCTATGGTGATGACAGATAAGAAATAAGTTTAAAGATATCTACATGTATACATATTTATGTATTAAGTTTATTTTTGTTAGGAGAGCTAAGAATTAACAGTACCAACACCTATGGTAGCCTACAATTATCACCTCTGAGGTTCCGTAGGTGGGTTAGAAGAGGGGCTCACAACTTTTCCCACTCAAGATCCCAGTGGCCTGATGACTTTTACCTAATACTGGTACTCACGTAGATTAAAAAAAAAAGTATCAGATTAAACATTTACTGATAATATCATAAAGTATTTTAAGACAAATTTTCAAAAAGCTACAAGGCCCAGGTTGGAGCAATAGCATAGCAGGTAGGGTGTTTGCCTTGCACATGGCCAACCCGAGTTCGATTCCCAGCATCCCATATGGTTCCTTGAGCACCGCCAGGGGTAATTCCTGAGCGCAGAGCCAGGAGTAACCCCTGTGCATCGCTGGGTGTGACCCAAAAAGCAAAAAAAAAAAAAAAACCTACAAGGCCTCGAAATGGAGCAGCACCCCAACCCACCACCTAAGAAGCCAGTCTATAAAAAAAAAAAGGTGAATAATCGGAGAATTCCCTGAATTAGAAAGAATCTAGGAAGGAGTTTGGTTACGTAGGAAAATGAAGCACAGTATCTGCGGTACAGAATAACCCACCACAAAAGCAAGCACTCTCACTGGCACGACCCCCGTGGAAATCTCTCCTTCTAGGGTAATAATAATAATAATAATAATAATAATAATAATAATAATCTAGAAGCATAACAGCGACCCGCGAGGAATGTTTCCGAACAAACAGCGGAGCGGAGCGGGAGGTGCTGCAAGGAAGGACGCCGAGCTGCTGCAACGCATGCATGTGCCCGCCGATTAATTAATCATTCGGGAGAAAATGCAGATGCAAAGGAGCTCGGCCGGGGCGGGAGGAGGCGCCCGAGTGACTCAGGAGCCAGGAGGGAGCACCGGGCTGACGGCGCAGGTGCGACCTGGGCAACAAGCCTGGTTTCTGCCTTCGGGAGGGGAGAGGAGAGGAAATCGCTCCCCAGGAGCCGAGCCCCGACACGCGGCCGAGCCCCATCATCGAGGAAACCGGCTGCCGCGACCCCCCTAAAAAACCTCCGGGCACCGCGGAGGTCTGAGCTGGCCCGGGCCGGGGTCCGGGGGGCAGCTCGGGGGCACCGGCGGGGTCGTCCGCACACCCATCTCCGGGGACCGGCGCTGACCAAGGACCGGGCCGAGAGGGGAGCGGAGGGGAGACACGCGAGGTGAAACGGGGTCAGGAAAACAACGGGGGCTGGGGTCGGTGACACCCGGCGGGGCGGGGCAGGGTGGGGCGGGGGGGTCTGTCCAGCCCCAGCACCGGCGCGGTCCGGGCCGTTGGGTCCCGGGGAGCCTCACCCATGTGCTGCGTGTCCAGCTGCACGGCCGGCATCTCCTTCAGGGGTATGTGGCCCGTCCCGCCGTCTCGGCAGCATCGCAGGCAGCAGAAGACCGAGGCTGCCATCGCGCAGGCACCCGGGACCCGGCTCCGCCGGGCGCGCCCGAGTCACTGAGACGCCGCCGCCGCCCCTCACCTTTCGCCCCGCCTCCAAGGCCCTGCCCGAGCGCCCGGCGGGCGTGTCTTGGAGCGCGGGGTCGGCTACAGCGACGCCTGCGGCCGGGAGGGCGCAGCGCAGGCTGGAGGGAAGCCGGCCTAAGGCGGAAGAAGCCGAGGCAGCGGGGGAGGCGCCTAAGCGAAGGGCGGGGCTGGAGGGAGCGGCGCAGAAGGGGCGGGGCAGAGTCCTTGCGCCTGCGCACAGGGTCGTGCCGCCCTTGGCGCGCTTCACCTCGTGGTGAGGCTTCAGTCCCTAGAAAGTATTTCCTGGGTCATCATTTTATACATGAAGGAAGTTTTTACTTGAAAACCTTGGGTCTGGGGCAGGAGCCATAGTACAGCGGGTAGAGCGTTTGCCTTGCACGCGGCGGAGCCGGGTTCGATTCCCAGCATCCCATAGGGTCCTTTGAGCACCTTCAGGAGTAATTCCTGAGTGCTTGAGCCAGGAGTAACCCCTGTGCATCACGGGGTGTAACCCAAAAAGAGAGAAGAAAAAAAAACAAACAAATGAAAACCTTAGATCACTCTGAGAATTTAGTAGTAGAATTTCCATTGGGAGGGAGGAGGGAGTTAAATACAATGTTGGAACGGGTATTTTTCTGGGTGAAAGGTAACACTATGTCACAAATGTAGCTCGTTGAATTACCTAAAAGTTACAGAGTGAATATGTCCCCATTTTAAAGACGAAGAATTAGAGGGGGGTAATTAATGTTCCCTCATCTGTGTAAAAATACACTAAGTAGATTTCAAAGCCACCATTTGGACTCCCAAACCTTCACTTGTTCCACCTGCTCATTTTGCACCTCGAAGTGAGGCAAAAAAAAAAAAATTCTTTTTTTTTTCTTTTATGAACCAAGACAGTTTTCACTGGATGAAACTTGCTTAGAAAGATGTGAGAGGAGAGAGAGAGGGAAAATATGTGTCCAAGAGAGAACACAGGCTTCTCCAGAGTGGATAGACACAAAGTAAACAGATAGTAGAGGAGGCACTGTTCAAGAGAGAATGTGGGCTTGAAGAGCACGATTATGGATCTAAATCTTGATATTAATATTACACTTCTTAACTGTGTTTTCGGTTTAAAATGCAGACTTGGAGACAGACATTGTGGCTCAAATTAGAGCACCTCCCTAGGGCCCCGAGTTCCATCCCCAGCACCTCTTACATCTTTAGTGCCACCCCAGTTGCGTTCCCCAAACACTCCAGAGCACCCCAGCCAGGCAGGACCCTGAAAATCACAGCAACAAAAGGAGGGTGGAAGGGCAGGGTGTCACTCAAAAACTAAAAAAATTAAGTACATTATTTGCAATTCATTTTTATATTTTATTAACCTCCTTTTGGCAATAAACTGCCATAACTTTTGTATCACTGTATCACTGTCATCCCATTGTTCATTGAGTTACTGAAGCGAGCACTAGTAACGTCTCCATTCGTCCCACCCCTGAGATTTCTGCAGCCTCTCCTTACTCGTCTTTCCCAACGCTGCCATATTGGAGGCTCTTTCAGAGTCAAAGAAATGAGACCTGTTATTGTTACCCGTTATACCCTCCACAATAACTTTTGTATAGATAAATACAATAAGAACTATAAAATAAATGTATAGATACATAAAATAAGAGCTATAAAATAAATGTACAGGAATATTAAAACTACTACATGTATTAAATACAAAGTACACATTTAAATCCCTTAAGTTTTAGTCCCATTCTCAATGAAACACCAGGCTAACTGTGGCTAACTGCGGGATAGCAACTGCCTTTTCTATTTAGGAAAGTGATTTGTCTGGACCTTGCCCTGTGCCCTTCGCCCTCATCACAGCAACCAGAGTCTATACAGCAGTTTGAAGCACATGAAACTGGTTAGCTCCTGAAATGAACTCCTTGGACTGGAAAATAAATGCCATCCATGAGCTCACAGCCCCTTTTATAACTGGGACCCTGTTATCCTTTCGTTATTATTTTCAAAGAATTAGTCTTCTGGGAAGAACAATGTGAAAGATTGTTGGCAATCTTTCACAACCATCACTTTGAGTAACAGAACTCTCACAGCCTCCAGAAGGTTTCCCAGTAATAGTTAGAAGGTGGTTTATCTAAGTTGAAAGCAATAACAGAGAATGATTCCTTGAAAAAAAGAAGTCTGCTTCAGTGACAAATGCCAGGAGCTCAGAACTGGTAGTGCAGTAATGGGAAACATGTGTTTTCATGCTGAGTTTAACCCCAGGCCCAGGATTTATTTTTTTTTCTTTCTCTTCTCTTTCTTTCTTTCTTTCTTTCTTTCTTTCTTTCTTTCTTTCTTCCTTCTTTCCTTCCTTCCTTCCTTCCTTCCTTCCTTCCTTCCTTCCTTCCTTCCTTTCTTTTTCTTTCAGTCTTTCCTTCCTTCCTTCATTCTCTCTCTCTCTGTCTCTCTCTCTCTCTCTGTCTGTCTCTCTTTTTGGCTTCATTTGGGGGGAGGGGGCAAGCCCAACATGTTTGGGAATCAGTGCTCAGGGATCGCTCCTGGGCAGAAGAGGGTTCGATGGTGGACAATATGGGATGCCTCTGCACCCCCACCCCCCAACACACACACAAAAACACACAGAGTACTGTGGATACAGCCACACAATGATGATGGGTTGCTTCAAACTGCAGTCAAGCTCAGGAGGCCTAGCTCTATGATCTGTGTTCTTTTTTTTCTTCTTTTTTTATTATTATTTTTTTAATTTTTGGACCACATCAGTGCTCAGGGGCTACTCCTGGTCCACTTCTTGGAGATCAGTCCTCGCAGTACTCTGGGGGCCATACCATACTGGGGATGGAGCCCGTCTCCTGCATGCACAACCTCTGCCTTAGCCCTCTGAGTTCTCCCCCGGGTGTGTTCTTAACCGTTGTCCCTCTTTTTAATTTGGAGGAGAGGAAGGCACACCTGGTAATGCTCAGGGCTTACTCTTGACTCTACACTCAATAACCACTCCTAGTAGGTCTCCGGGCGCCATATGAGATGAATGGGATGGAATACCTGTGAGGGCAAAACTAATGCCATGACAAGTTGAAGCTAACATTAAGTCTCGACTAGGCCTCAGTTTCTGTTTCCCTGGAGCAGGACTTGGAGTTTCTGGTAAACTCCCTGTTGAGTAATTTGCCAAGATGAGGAATTGGGCAGTTGGGTCTGGCTGGTCATGAAGGGTCACTGCACCCTCCTTAGAAACTGTTGCTAACTATTGCTTAATTGCTGATCACCATTATAATAGGGCTAATGCTAAAAATAGACCAGTATATAAGTTGCTTCTTAACTCTGAACCCTATACAAACTGCTAGTGATTTGGAGTCAGGGTCCTTGTCAAGACTCCACAGTGTTGGATGAGACTTGGACCCTAACTCGGGCTCGGGCTAGTGAAAAAAGTTCCTCTGCTTTTGCATTATCTTGTGTGGACTTGGTCTCTCCACAATTGGGGATCTGAAACTTGAGCACAACACACCAAGGGCTGTGTTCAGGTCAAGTGCCTTACCCACTATTCTCTCTGGCTGGGTGCAACATTTTAGGGCACATTTCTAACTTTTGTTCCCTTCCCTTGATACAGAAGTTGATAATTGGCTATCTGCCATTAGTGACGTTTACTGAATCTGAATCTGTTGAATTAGGTAGTCTACATTCAACAATAACAACTAAAACGTATGAAATAGCTTTTAATCCGTTCTTTTGCAGTAGACTCCTAGTGTTGTATTGCATCTCTGCTGTGGCAGAACCAAGGACCATTTTTCCGGGATTCCATATGACCATATAACCATATACCCTGAGCACCACCAGAAATAATTCCTGAGTGCAGAACCAGGAGTAACCCCTGAGCATCGCCAGGTGTGACCCAAAAAAGAAATATAATATATATAGAGAGATTTATGTGTATATCTGTTTAAATAATATGTATATATGTTTAGACAGAGGCTAAAGCATACTTTTTTATTTTATAAATTTATTTATTGAATCACTGTGAGAGCAGTTACAAAGTTTCCAGGTTTAAGTCTCGGTCATACAATGATGATACACCTGTCCCTTCACCAGTGCACATTTTCCACCACCAAAACCCCTATTATACCCCCCATCCCACACCCTCCCCCTACCTGTATGACAGATAATTTCCACATTACTCTCTCTCTACTTTGATTATATTCAATATTTTGACACCAGATCCACCATTATTATTTGGGATTTTACCCCAACACTCAAATCTGCCAAAAAGGCAACATTAGACAATTTGTTTTCTATTACTGATTATTAATAGCATATGATGGCCATGCAATTTTGGAGTTCTGAAATTTTAATAATTAAAGCTGGCGGAATTTCTGCCAGAAGCCACTAAGTTCCGAGATTTGTTTCTGAGCCTCTGGGATCATGGTAAAGCATACTTTTTTAACATTGAAAAAGAATACATCAGCAAGTCTTTATAAATAAGTTCTCAGGAAATAAAAACATTTTCACCTGGAAAACTGTACCCTATTATCTTGTACTTGTTTAGAAGACAAAGCAGGCCGCCCTAAGCTGCAGGAAAGGCGCTGGTTTGGGTATACCATACCGAGGTCTGAATTCCGTTACTCACCATGCAGGTGCCTTGAGCACTTGTACATATGTTGACTCTCTCATTTTGACTCTAAGTCCTCTTGTTGCAGTAATTAGGAAAAGAAAATAAAGCCAAGGGCAATACCAAAGTACACTTTGCATTCTCGGAAAAAAAATAAAGATGAGGACAAGTGAAGTTGCCCTTGGATCGCACACTTGTATCTTAGTACGGAGGGTTCTTCTTTCTGTCACTTGTCTTGAAGGCAGATGAAGAGTGTTCTGTACAAAGTTTCTATGGCCAAAGATAAGGCCACACAACCTGGCAATGTGAAGGTATGTTGATGAATTCTTAGCTCTGCAGAACAATGCAAATAAAAGTGTCCCCAAAACAGCTCAACCATTCAGGTGACTCTTGGGACTGAAAAAAAGTGAGGGAGCATGTCACCATCCTCCAATGATGAAATCCAGAGACAATGAACATTTGCAGGAGGAACAAGATAATGTTTCTTTGTATATACTTTATCCTATAATAAAACAAAATTTTAAGTATTTAATTGAAATTGTGAACAAATTATGGAGTTGTTTTTAATAATAAAGAAAGGCAAAGAGGGGCTGGAGCCATAGCACAGCAGGTAGGGCATTTGCCTTGCACGCGGCTGACCCAGGTTCAATTCCCAGCATCCCATATGGTTCCCCCAGCACCGCCAGGAGTAATTCCTGAGTGCATGAGTGAGGAGTAACCCCTGTGCAATGCTGGGTGTGACTCAAAGGCCAAAAAAAAAAAAAAAAGAGAAAGAAGAAAGAAGGGCAAAGAGATTATTAGTTTAAATGTATCCAACATTATTAAGAGACTGTCATTTAGTGTCTATTGTTTTACTTTTGTGAATGTAAAAATATTTATACAGTTTAAAAGTAAAGTAGCTGGAATGATAGCACAGCGGTAGGGCCTTTGCCTTGCATGCAGCCAGCCCTGCTGAGCCCGGTTCGATTCCTCTGCCCCTCTTGGAGAGCCTGGCAAGCTACCGAGAGTATCTTGCCCACACGATATGCCAAGCACAGTAACAAGTCTCAAAATGGAGACATTACTAGGCCCACTTGAGCAAATCGATGAACAATGGGAGGACAGTGTGACTGTGTGTCCTGTAAATAGTTATAGTTGCTTTCTCTCCCAACTTGTGTTTACAATAATGATCTTACAAGCAGGTAGGGTGCTTGTCTTGCACATGGCCTACCCAGGTTTAATATCCAGCATCACATGTGGTCCCCAGAGTCCACCAGGAGTGGTCCCTGTGAGAAAAGCCTGGAGTAACCCCTGATCATCTCTAGGTGTGGTTAACCCCACACAAAAGCATAAAAATAAACAAAAATAATGTTCTGCACATGAATATCTCAAATGCATATCTGACTGTAGCAGATTTTTTTAAAAAAATAACTTTTAAAATAAGATTTAATAAAATTCGTTGTTTCTCTGATGCTTTTATAATATTGGTTTAAGTCTATTAATATGACCCATAATCTCTGTTACATTTTCAGTTGATATTGTTGCTATATGATTACTATACTAATACACTGAGTCCTTTCAAACTGATACTATAGTTAAAAGTGCTACAATAATTTGGTTTCTTTCCAACAAATTAGGTGTGAACAATTTGCTTGGAGAGATATAAAAATTTTGGAATTAGACTAATTTAACTGTTATTTGGCCTAAAAAATCTTTGTTATAGGTCGGCAAAACCCCCCATGACATTGAAGCTAGTGGTGTCTTCAAAGATGTCACGCCACTGGCTAAGCATGTGAAAACAGAGATAGATAAATGGGACTATCTTAAACTAAGAAGCTTCTGCACCTCAAAAGAAACAGTAACCAAAATACAAAGACAGTTCACAGAATGGGAAAAGATTTTCTCCAATACACATCCGACAAGGGGTTGATATCAAGGATATACAAAGTACTGGTTGAACTCCACAAGAAGAAAACATCCAACCCTATCAGAAAATGGGGCAAAGAAATGAACAGAAACTTCCTCAAAGATGAAATCTGAATGGCTAAAAGACACATGAGAAATTGCTCTACATCATTAATCATCAGGGAGATACAGATCAAAACAACAATGAGATATCATTTCACACCACAGAGACTGGCCCACATCCAAAAGAACAAAAGCAACCGGTGCTGACGTGGATGTGCGAGAAAGGGACCCTCCTTCACTGCTGGTGGGAATGCCGACTGGTTTAGCCCTTCTGGAAAACAGTATGGACGATTCTCAAAAAGTTATAAATTGAGCTCCCATTTGACCCAGCAATTCCACTCCTGGGAATATACCCCGGAGAGGCAAAAAAGTATAGTCGAAGCGACATCTGCAGTTGTCTGTTCATTGCAGCACTATTTACAATAGCCAGAATCTGGAAAAAACCTGAGTGCCCAAGAACAGATGACTGGTTAAAGAAACTTTGGTACATCTACACAATGGAATACTATGTAGCTGTCAGAAAGGATGAAGTCATGAAATTTACATACAAGTGGTACTACATGGAAAGTATCATGCTAAACGAAATGAGTCAGAAAGAGAGGGATAGACATAGAAAGATTGCATTCATCTGGGGAACATAAAGTAACAAAATAGGAGACTAACATTCAAGAATAGCCGAGATAAGTACCAGGAGGATTACTCCATGGCTTTGAGGACAGCCGCACATGCTAGGGGAAAAGGCAGCTCAGATAGAGAAGGGAGCACCAAATAAAGGGTGTTGGGAGGTTCCTCTCAGGATGGGAAATGCATGAGGAGAGTAGTCTACAGACCGAACAAGATTGCCACTCAATGTCTCTTTTGTAAACCACAGCACTCAAAAGGAGAGAGATAACAAAAGGGAATGCCCTGCCACAGAGGTATGGTTGGATGGGGGAAAGGGGGTGGGAGGGACACTGGGACTGGTGGTGGTGGAGAATGGGTACTAGTGGAGGGATGGGTATTTGATCATTGCATAACTGAAACCCAAGCACAAAAATTTGTAAGTCTGCAATTGTACCTTATGGTGTTTCACTAATAAAAATTTAAGAAAAAAATCTTTGTTATATGGTTTTTAAAAAGTTGTTTTACAGTTACTACAAAGATGACCAACTTGGTGTACATTCATTTCAAATGTGATTTATCTAAAATTGGTATTTTAAGTTTATATAACCTTTAAATATAATTATGACTTTAATACATAAGTGAGAGAAACATCTTTTCAAATTAGTATCATTAGGCATTTTCCTATCTATTAGTTGCAAGAATGGAAATGGAAAGGATTTTTAAAATGCTGGAATCTTTTTTTTAAAATACCGGAATCTTAAAGATTATTCTACAACCTTTACTAAAAAGTTCCACAATAATATCTTTCAATAATATTGTCCTCATTTTCTTTCAGCTTAGATAAAGAGCCCATTTAACTTTTAAATATATTAAAATATTTAACAAGTCTCACAATGGAGACATTACTGGTGCCTGCTGGAGCAAATAGATGAACAAAGGGAGGACAGTGCTACAGTACTGTTACATTAACGTTTTACTATACTTTAATTTCAATCCTTAACTTTTTTATGGAATCAAAAAGTTCTTGGGATGAGACTCAGTGGTAGAGCATATGCCTTACAGTTTCAAGGCCAAGAGTTTGCTCACTAGCACTGCACAAATTCTATAATAGAATAGCAAACAAAATCTTTTAAGATAGTTTCCCATGGCAAGACTTCTTAATTCTTATCTTAGGAAAAATGCAAATTTTAAGTTTTTTAAATGATAATAATGGTCTGTGAAAATATTTGTCATATATAACTCATTGACTTAATATAAAAGGTAAAGGCCCTCCCGTTGATCGTCGATTTGCTGGAGCGGGCCCAGTAACGTCTCCATTGGAGACTTTGTTGTTACTGTGTCTGGCATATCGAATACTCTCGGTAGCTTGCCGGGCTCTCCGAGAGGGGCGGAGGAATCGAACTCGGGTCGGCCATGTTGGCTGCTTGTAAGGCGAACACCCTACCCGCTGACTTAATATATTTTTTGAAAAATATTGTGGTAAGAAAATATGCTGATATGTAATATAATGATACTCCTCACCTTCCCCCAAACACACACACACACACACACACACACACACACACACACACACACACTTCTACTCACATCTAATTGTGATGTTACCTTACATGCTGAAAGATACACTGCAAATGAGATTAAATTCAGGGTTTTGAGCTAGTGAAAGGATCACATATTTTCCAGGTGAGCCCATGAGTTACAGGAGGTCATCCATGAATGCAGAGGATCAGAAAGAGAAAGAGAAGTGATGATGAAGGCAGAGATTAGAGTGAGACAAGCCAAGAAATTCAGAACATCTGTAGAAGCTATGAAAGTCCAGAGAATGGATTCTCACTAGAAAGTACAGAAAGGATGCAGCCCTGTAGATCTCTAGCCTCCAGAACAGTACGGTCTTGAATTTGTGATTACTTGTTACCGCGGTAATAGAAAGCTACAGTGGAGCACGTAAAGTGCAACAGAATGAGACTTTATGAGAGTTTAAGCCAATGGGACTATCACCTATACCAATATTGATTACATCTCTGGCTCCCCAGAGAGTACCCTTTGCCCCAACTCCCCACACACCAGAAGTTACCACTACTCTGATTTCTTTCACCACCATTCAGTTTTTGGTGTGGTTGAACTTATAAATAGAATCATGTCATGTGGTTTCGTTTGCATTTGTTAACATTTATTCAACCTGACATCTCAGAAGCTTACTCACATTACTATTGTGACAGAAAGCTCTTTTGGTTTGGTTTTCGTTTTTTGAACCACTCCTGGCAGTGCTTGGGAGACCATGGCAGTGCCAGGGATTGACCCTGGAACTTCTGTTTTTTCAGCTGTCCCCACAGCTCGGGAAGAGGTATATTAAAGACCTATTTAAGTCACTGTCATTGTCCTCCCATTGTTCATTGATTTGCTCGAGCGGGCCCAGTAATGTCTCCATTGTGAGACTTTGTGTTACTGTGTTTGGCATATCGAATACGTCATGGGGAGCTTGCCAGGCTTTGCCGTGCGGGCGAGATACTCTCAGTGGCTTGCCAGGCTCTCCGAGAGGGGTGGAGGAATCAGGTGTGATCCAAAAAGAAAAAACACAAAACAAACAAACTGTGAGTGAGGTCCTTCTGCTAAGGAACACTGCTAGATGTGGTTCCCAGCTTAACCAATGGCTGAATAAATAGCAGTAGTCCTATATTAAAAAAAAAAAAAAGAATCAGATGTGGAAGAAGTACAGTTAAAACTCCTGTTGCTGAACTACAATTGGACAATCTAGAAAAAATGAATACATTTGAAAAACTATACAAGATTCTAAGGTTGAACAAGGAAGTTCATAGCTCAAACAAACCAATCATGGGTACAGAAGTTGAAACAGTTATCAAAGTCCCCAGGGCCAGAGAGATGGTGAGGGCCTTGCATGCAGGAGGCCCGATTTGGTCCCAGGCACTGTTCAGTCCCACAAGAACTGGGCAACTCAAGCGCAGAGCTAGAAGCTTGTTTTATGTTTTGAGTATTAATTCCCTGAAAGATGCATGTTGTATAAATATCTTCTGATAGGTAGGATGTCTTTTTATTTATATAGTCCCTGAGCCCAGGCAGGAGTGTTCCTTGAGCACAGAGCCAGGAGTAATCAATCCCCGAATATAGCTGATTTGGCCCAAAACAAAAATAAAAAGACTGATGTCAATGCATGAACAAGTTATGTTTATGTTATAGCTTCTTTCTTTTGAATTCTGTGCCTGTTTAGTGTTCCTAACACCATTTATTCAAGAGAGGCTTATTTTTCTAAGGATTTTTTTGGCTAAATCTTGGAGGATTTTGGTGGTCTAGTGATGAGTCTCCTGAGAGAACCAGCACGTAGGAGTGGTGAAATAGAAGTCTTACACAGACTCAAGAAGTATTTGGAAAGTAAAACCCCCATATTCAAAGGGCATTTATTAGGCAAAATCTGCAGAAGTAGGTGATAGATTGATTCTGACTGGAGTTGGGTTTGTGGCACAAAACTAAAATTCTGGTTAATGAAATTGGATGGTGTTAATATTAACCACCAATGAAGGGTGGAGTTTCTCATTAGACCTGCAAGATCACACTGTAGAGATTATAACCCACACATTTCAAGATGTGGACACAGCTTCAGAGAGTAACCAAAGGCAAGCTACCAATCTAGACACACTCTAAGTGCTCAAACCAGAAACCAGGGTCTTCGGCCGTCATTACCTTTCAGAGTTGGAGGGTCTTTAGCAGTGTTTCCCAAAGTGGGTAAAACTGCCCCCAGGAGGACGCTGGAACAATCAGGGGTGGAGAGAAGGGGAGGGTTTTAGGGGGTGTTAGTAGTCTCTGGGTGAGCCAGGGGGACCTTGGGCTTGATCAGTTAAAGAAGGTAGATTTCCAGGGGAAAATGGAGTGATTTCTTTTGAGTGGTTTCTTCTTCTTCTTCTTCTTTTTCTTCTTCTTCTTCTTCTTCTTCTTCTTCTTCTTCTTCTTCTTCTTCTTCTTCTTCTTCTTCTTCTTCTTCTTCTTCCTTCTCCTCCTCCTCCTCCTCCTCCTCTTCCTCTTCCTCTTCTTCTTCTTTCCCTCTCTCCTTCTCTCTCTTTCTCCTTCTCTCCCCTTCTCCCCCTCTCTCCCTATTTCTCTCAGTTTTGGGGCCACACCTGGCAGTGCTCTTGGCTTGGCACCCAGGAATCACTCCTGGTGGGCCCTGGGGATCACATATGGTGATAGGGATTGAACCCAGGTCGTTTGTGTACAAGGTAAGCACCCTACTCTCTGTACTCTAGCTCTAGCACCACCAACCCTCCCTCCCACACACCCTCTCCTCTCTCTCAAGATGGAGGTAGGAAAATAAATTTGGAAGCCTCTGGTCTAAAAAGTCTTGATTATAATAGATTGGTCATGGTAAGGCCATAAAACACATTTGACTAAAATCTTAAATGGACTCAGAGTGGAGAAAATACTTGGTTCTATTAAATGGAGGTGATCAACACTGTGGGACTCTTAAAGTGCGATACAATGAAAAGCAAATAACCAGTTTCTTTCCAAAGAAAATAAATACAAGCATGGCAAATAAACATTAGGAAAGGTGCCCCACATCATTGGTCAGGAGGAACATGTAACTTAGAACCACAAGGGATATTACTAACCTCTGTGGGCAGGATCAAGAGCTGAAAATGCTGACCATAATGTGGAGCAAGAAGAAGGCTCATTCATTGCTTATGGAAATGCAAAATCGGATAGTTGCTCGATAAGAAAATCATGCCGTTTCTCATAAAGTTGGGCGTGTAATTCTCACGTAACTCATGTAGAAGCATGTAATTCATGTAGTGCATGTAATTCATGCAGAAGCACGGACGAACCTGCCATGCATTTTACTAAGTGAGTGGTTTCTGGGCCTAGGGGATGCCTTTGGAGAGATAAATTATTATCCTTTCTACTTTGAGGCATTATTGAACATTTCCATAACTAAAGTTTTTGAACTTTACTGACATCATAATGTCCAGTGCAGATGGAATTTGAGCTCTATGTCTGACCAGAAGTCACACTGAAAATGTGGCACAGATGCTGCTAATTAAATAAAGGTCAAATTTGCTAATGCCCTTCATCTTAGTATTTTAAGAATTTCAGTTTTATTGGTTCGTAATTATGCTTGGATGATTTTGGAAAGTACTAGAACATTCTTGATCTTATTGTTCCCCTAATAAATCCTTTTTCTATTTTAAACAAAGTACATTTTGTCTGGGTACTTTTGCTCCCTTAACCCTGTTATTTAATTATAACACTAAACATACAGAGCTGTTTAGTGAGACTATTTTAGCTCTAGAGATTAGTTCCCTACAAAGAACGGTATTTGTATCCCTCTCCTTTAAAACAAAAGGATTCTGACAGCAGCTTTACAGGACTTACAATCTTTTTTTTTTAATGTAGGAGTACTGCTATTTATTCAGCCACTGATTAGTTGATTGAATTGGGCATGAACTCCACCTTACTTTTTTCCCCCATTTTTTATAATTTTATTTATTGGATCACCGTGAGAGCAGTTACAAAGCTTTCGGGTTTAAGTCTCGGTCATACAATGAAACGAAACACCTGTACCTTCACCAGTGCCCATTCTCCACCCCCCAAAACCCTAGTATACCCCATCCCTAACCCTCCTCCTACCTGTGGGGCAGATGATTTCCACATTACTCTCTCTCTACTTTGACCACATTCAATATTTTGACACCAGACCCACCATTATTATTTGGGATTTTACCCTAACACTCAGATCTGCTGAAAAGGCAACAGTAGACAATTTGTTTTCTATTACTGATTATGAATAACGTATGACATTGTGTGGCTGCAGCGGAGGCCGCGCAATTTTGAAATTCTGAAATTTTAACAATTAAATCTGGAGGGATTTCTGCCAAAACATGCTGGGTTCCGAGATTTGTTCCTGAGTCTTTTGGATCATGGCCATTTAGCAGCTTGATCAGGAGCCAGAAAGGCTATTCATGGGTGGTGACTCAAGGTCTCGTTGGGACAGGAAGGAAAGAGCCGGCTCTACCCCCATCCCATGAGGCCCCGCGTGTCTCGTCACTGTGGTCCCAAACCTGACTGTCCAGTGGCCTCTGACGGATGGCAGCCACCAGGCCGCCAGAGGGAACCAGCCAAGGCACAAAACCTATTCCCACCTGGAGTGGCCCAGCACCAGTAACCTACTGCAGGAACTGGACGCGTTTCTGCCAAAGGCCGCTGGGTTTCAAGATTTGTTTCTGAGTCTCTGGGATCACGGCCGTTAAGCAGTTCTATCAGGAACCAGAGAGGCCATGCCTCCAGTTATTTAGCTGAGCCAGAGATGGTTTGTGGGTGTGTCTCCCACATACCTAACTTTTGGCCATTTACTTTCTTGGTAAACTTGGCCCCAGGTTTTTGGGGTCTGGCCAAAGGCACAGCAGCAATTTTGGGGTATCTGGAAGTCCGAAGGCGCCATCAAGCTGCTGATGCACTCACCTTACAGGTACAGATTGACCTGCTGGCGGCACCATACCTCTGACTTACAATCTTAAATCTTTCTTTCTTTCTTTCTTTCTTTCTTTCTTTCTTTCTTTCTTTCTTTCTTTCTTTCTTTGTTTCTTATCTTTCTTTCTTTCCCCTCTTTCTTTCTTTCTTTCTTTCTTTCTTTCTTTCTTTCTTTTTCCTCTTTCTTTCTTTCTTTCTTTCTTTTCTCTTTCTTTCTTTTTTTGAGGTGTTCAGAGCTTACACCTGGCTCTGTGCTCAGAGGTTACTCATAGTGGTGCTTGGGGACCCATATGTAGGGACAGGGATTGAAACAGGGCTGAATGTATGCAAGATAAGTGCCTTACCTCCTGTCTATCACCTTGTCCTCAAACGTCTGACAATCTTTAAAAGAGCTACAGTGGGACGACTCTTCCTATGTCAAGTCTACATGTAACTGTCATGTTCAGTTAGTTTAGTCTACATTCATGGAAGGTAGGAAGTAGGGAATAAGGGTGAGGATGAAAAGGACAAGAACAGTAGACTACCATCTTGTGTCTCGCAAGAAAATATATTGCACTGCCACAGGATGTCTGTTAGAATTTGGTCTTGCAAGCACTAGTAGAATTATATAAGAAAAAACCTCCAACCCCATCAAAAAATGGGGAGAAGAAATGAACAGAAGTTTCCTCAAAAGAGAAATACAAGTGGTCAAAAGGCACATGAAAAAATGTTCTATATCCTTAAACATCAGGGAGATGCAAATCAAAACAACACTGAGATATCATCTCACACCACAGATACTGGCACTCATTCAAAAGAACAAAAGCAACCAGTTCTGGCGTGGATGTGGGGGATAAGGGGCACGCTTTCACTGTTGATGGGAATGCTGACTGGTCCAGCCTTTCTGGAAAACAATATGGACAGTCCTTCAAAAACTAGAAACATATGACCCCGTAATACCACTTCTGGGAATATATCCCGAGGATCCAAAAAAGGACAGTAGAAATGACATCTGTACCTATATGTTCATTGCAGCACTGTTCATAATAGCCAAAATCTGGAAACAACCCAAGTGCCCTAGAACAGACAACTGGTTAAAGAAACTTTGGTACATGTACACAATGGAATACTATGCAGCTATTAGGAGAGATGAAGTCATGAGATTTGCTTATGAGTGGATAGACATGGGGAGTATCATGCTATGTGAAATCAGTCAGAAAGAGAGGGAAGATATAGAAGGACTGCACTCATTTGTGGAGTATAAAATAGCATAACATGAGACCGACACCCAAGGACAGTAGATATAAGAGTCAGGAAGATTGCTCCGTAGTTGGAAGCCTGACTCATAGTGGGTGGGGAGAGGAAATAGAGAAGGGATCACTAAGAAAATGATGGTTGGAGGAACCTGTTGGGATGGGCGCCAAAAGTAGATAAAGGACCAAAAATGATAACCTCTCAGTATCTACATTGCAAATCATAATTCTCAAAAGTAGAGAGAGAGTATGGGGAATATTGTCTGCCACGGAGGCAGTGGGAGGGTGGGAAATGTGGGGGTATACTGGGGATATTGGTGGTGGGGAATGTGCACTGGTGGAGGGATGGGTGTTTGGTCATTGTGTGATTGTAACTCAAACATGAAAGCTTGTAAATGTATCTCATGGTGAATCAATAAAATTAAAAAAAAAGAATTTGGTCTTGCAGAGAGGATTAGATAGCATCTTCTCATAGTTTCATACAAAACAGTCAACCCAGAAGAACGTTTTAGACATAAATACTGTCACTGTCACTGTCACTGTCCTCCTGTTGTTCATGGATTTTTCTTGAGCAGGCACCAGTAACATCTCCATTGTGAGACTTGCTGTTACTGTTTTTGACTTATCAAATACGCCACAGGGAGCTTACCAGACTTTGCCATGCGGGTGGAATACTCTCAGTAGCTTGCCAGGCTCTCCGAGAGAGGCGGAAGAATCGAACCCAGGTCCGCCATGTGCAAGGCAAACGCCCTACCTGCTATTCTATCATTCCAGCCCTTTCAAATACTATATAAACAATAAAAATAGTTCTGTAATAATAAATATGAGTAAACATTTAATGAAATGTTTTAATATGCTTTAATAATTATTATAGATTATGAGGTAATAATCTATAATAATTATTATAGATTATGAGATTATGAGGTTCCTAACATTCTCCCTTCCGAAATCCGACACGCCATTTTGTCGGTAAAGAAATAAACAGCACCCGGCCCAGACAAGGTCAGACCTGAACACCTGAAGAACCTGCCGTCAGTACTCATCAATACACTGGCTCGGCTCTTCACTTGCTACCTGTCTGAATGCAAGCTTCCGTCCCAATGGAAAACCAGCAGGATCGTACTACTGTTCAAGAAGGGAGACATCCATGACATTGGCAACTATCGCCCGATCTGCCTATTGTCTGTCATCTACAAGTTGTTCACTCGAGTCATCCTAAATAGGATTGGCAGAACACTAGATGAAGGACAACCATGTGAGCAAGCCGGGTTCCGCAAAGGATTCAGCACCATCGACCATATTCACACGATAACCAAGCTCATTGAGGTTTCTCGGGAGTTCAAGATGCCGCTCTGTTTAACGTTCATTGATTTAAAGAAGGCCTTTGATTCTGTTGAGACGGAAGTGGTCATTG
This sequence comes from Sorex fumeus, assembly GCF_029834395.1. Taxonomy (NCBI): domain Eukaryota; kingdom Metazoa; phylum Chordata; class Mammalia; order Eulipotyphla; family Soricidae; genus Sorex; species Sorex fumeus. Next base: position 14,831,256 of record NW_026606152.1, read on the forward strand.
AAGCTCTAGCCAATCAGGGCATTCAAGCCCAATACATCAGGATCCTCTGTGAGCTGTATTGCGGATTCACTACCAGGATCTCACCATTCTACAAAGAAGTGATCGTTGATGTCAAGAGAGGGGTGCGGCAGGGTGATACCATTTCACCGAAACTCTTCAGTGCCACCCTCGAGAACATCATGAGACGACTGGAATGGGAAGGAATGGGAGTGAAGATAGATGGTCGGCAACTACACCACCTCCGCTTTGCTGATGACATTGTTTTAATAACACCAAACATCAGCCAAGCGGCACAAATGCTGGCCGATTTTGACCGTTAGTGTGGAAAGGTAAGACTACAGCTGAATCTTACGAAGACAATGTTTATGAGAAACAGCCTCGTTCCTGACGCCCCATTCACTCTCAATGGAATGACCATCTCCGAATGCAATAGCTATGTGTACCTAGGTCGAGAAGTCAACATGACAAATGACCTGGCACCCGAGCTGTGCAGGAGGAAGAGAGCGGCTTGGAACGCCTTCAAGAACGTCGAAGAAATAGCTAAGAGGACGAAGAACCTCCGGCTCCGGGCACATCTCTTTGATTCCACTGTTCTTCCTGCATTAACATATGCCTCAGAGATCTGGGCCCTACGCAAACAAGATGAGAACGCCATTCAGGTCTCCCAAAGAAGAATAGAAAGAGCTATGCTTGGAATATCACGTTTCACTCAAATGAGAGAAAGAATCCGGAGTTCTGACATCCGTCGACGATCAAGAATCAGGGACGCTGTCTCATTTGCCAAGGTATCGAAAATCAGATGGGCTGGTCACGTAATGAGATTTAAAGACGACCGCTGGACTAGAGCTCTTACCGACTGAATTCCACGGGATGTCAAAAGACTGCGTGGCCGCCCACCTACCAGATGGTCAGACTTCTTCGTCAAGATCATGAACGATCGGTTTGAGGCTCTTCATGTTCCCGGAGCGTACAGATGCCATTGGGCTACACTAGCACGCGACAGGGACAAATGGAGAGGTTACTGGCGCCCGCTCGAGCAAATTGACGACTAACGGGAAGTTAAGTGATTAAGTGATAAGTGATGAGGTATAACTGATTCATTGATAATATTAATAGTTAATAACTCTTGATCATTTGACACTTGACATAGTGCTACTCATCGATTTGCTCCAGCGGGTGCCAGTAACGTCTCCATTCAACACTGTTGCGTGCTAGTGTAGCCCAATGGCGTCCACTTGCTCCAGGAACATGAAGAGCCTCAAATCGTTCATTCAGGTTCTTGACAAAGAAGTCTGACCATTTTGTAGGTGGGTGGCCACGTGATCTTTTGACGTCCCATGGAATACAGTCAGTTAACAGCTTTAGTCCAGCGGTTCTCTCCAAATCGCATTACATGTTCAGCCCATCTGATTTTCTACAGCTTGGCAAATGAGACAGCGTCCCTGATTCTCGATTGTCCATGGAGGTCGGAACTTCAAATTCCTTCTCTCACTTGAGTGAAACATGATACTACCAGCATAACTCTTCAATTCCTCTTTGGGAGACCCGAATAGCGTTCTCATCCTGTTTTTGTAGGGCCCAGGTCTCCGACGCGAAGTGGAGGTGGTGTAGTTGCCGACCGTCTATCTTCACTCCCATTCCTTCCCATTTCAGTCATCACATGACATTCTCGAGGGTGGCACTGAAGAATTTTGGTGAAATGGTATCACCCTGCCGAACCCCTCTCTTTACATCAAAGATCACTTCCATGTAGAATGGTGAGATTATGGTAGTGAATCCATAATACAGCTCATGGAGGATCCTGATGTATTGAGTTTGATTGCTCTGTTTGGCTAGGGTTTCGATGACTGCTTCAGTCTCAACAGAATCAAAGGCCTTCTTTAAATCAATGAATGTTAGACACAGCGGCATCTTGAACTCCCGACAAACCTCGATGAGCTTGGTTACCATGTGGATATGGTCGATCATGCTGAATCCTTTTTGGAACCCGGCATGTTCGCATGGTGGTTGTCCTTCATGTAGTATTCTGCCAATCCTATTCCGGATGACTTGAGTGAACAGCTTGTAGACAGCAGACAACAGGCAGATTGGGTGATAGTTACCAACGTCGTGGATGTCTCCCTTCTTGTACAGTAGAACAGTCCTGCTGGTTTTCCACTGGGACGGAAACTTGCATTCAGACAGGTAGCATGTGAAGAGCCGAGCCAGTGTATTGATGAGTATTGATGGCAGATTCCTCAGGTGTTCGGGTCTGACCTTGTCTGGGCCAGGTGCTGTTGGCTTCTTTACCGACAAAATCGCGTGTCAGATTTCAGAAGAGAGAATGTTGGGAATGACATATCCATCCTGCGGAATTTGGTATGTGGGCACGTGGATGTGGCTATCAAAGAGATCCAAGTAGAAGTCATGGATAATCTTTTCCATTTCCCTTCTGGAAGATGTGATAGATTCATCAGGACGTTGGGGGGAGTTACCTTGGTCTTGTAGTTGGCAAAGGACAGGCGGGCGTTGCGAATGCTTTTCCGGCTTCTGCCGCATCCGCAAGCACTGTTGCTCTTCTCTCTTTAATGTCTTCCTTTGTTGCTTCTCTGCACTGCTTTGCAAGCTCAGACATTAGCTTGTGGTTGCCTGAGGCTCGTGCCCAGCCACGTTGGTGAATGAGCTCGAGAGTTTTTGAAGAAAGGCATCTTGCTTTTTTCTTTTTTATACTGAGAAATTTATTATCTTGGGATGCTAGGCCTGTGCTTTCCAAAGTCATTAATTTTTTTTTAACTTTTTAAAAAAATTTTTATTGAATCACCGTGAGATAGTTACAAGCTTTCATGTTTGGGTTACAATCACACAATGATCAAACACCCATCCCTCCACCAGTGCACATTCCCCACCACCAATATCCCCGGTATACCCCCCCTTTCTCACCCTCCCCTGCCTCTATGGCAGACATGATTCCCCATAATCTCTCTCTACTTTTGGGCATTGTGGTTTGCAATGCAGACATTGAGTGGTTATCATGTTTGGTCCTTTATCTACTTTCTGCACACATCTCTCATCTCGACTGATTCTTCCAGCCATCTTTTTCTTAGTGACCCCTTCTTTATTCCAACTGCCTTCTCCCCTTTGCTAATGAGGCAGGCTTCCAGCTATGGAGCAATCTATCTGTCTCATGTATCTACTATGCTTAGGTGTCAAGGACAGGCATCTTTTTTGTGGCTTTCTCTCCCTTGGTGGACTGGAGCGATAGCACAGCGGTAGGGCATTTGCCTTGCATGCAGCCAACATGGCCGACCCGAGTTCGATTCCTCCAACCCTCTCGGAGAGCCCGGCAAACTACCGAGAGTATCTCGCCCGCACGGCAGAGCCTGGCAAGCTACCCGTGACGTATTTGATATGCCAAACACAGTAACAACAAGTCTCATGATGGAGATGTTACTGGGCCCGCTTGAGCAAATTGGTGAATAACAGGAGGACCGTGATCTCTCCCATGACCATGATCTCTCCCTCGGTGTTCCTTGAACAATCATGGAGGTGCTGAACCAGTCAATCGTATTCTTCGTGAATGTCGTCAATTACGGCATCTTCCCATGTTGCTGCAATAATGCCAAAGAACTCCCAGTTGGTGGTCGTTCTGAGAGTTCTCTTCTTAACCTTTGCAGCCCTTTCTTCCCACTCCATGAAGTAGAATTTTACATGAAGGAGATGGTGGTCTGATCCCATTTGGAATTTTGGGACAATAGCGACATCGGTCAGGCAAAATCATCAATTGAATATGATGTGGTCAATTCAATTGTGGAACTGTCCAGTGGGATACTCCCATGTCCAATGTTTAGATTCGGCCTTCTGGAACTGTGAGTTACCATGGATGGTCTTGGTCGACATGATGAACTCAGACAGTCTGTCACCCTGTTCATTCCATTCTAGGCATGGGTTCCGATGAAGAGTTCTTTAGCTGATCTTCTCGGTCCTTTATTGGCATTATAATCACTGACAATGATCTTGTAGAAGGTGTGGTCTTCTTTATAGATCTTCTCCAGCACCATGTAGAACTTCTCAATTTCTTCTTCATTGTAATTGAATGTTGGTGCATAGATAACAAAGATAGAAACTGTCAGCAGTGAGCCACATCTATTCAAGTGTAATCATCCGATTTGGGTTGTTAGGCATTCGAATGAATCAATGCTTGTAGCCAAGTTCATGTTGACAAGGACACCGACACCACGGACACCTCTTTTGTCGTATGTTCCGAGGAACAGTGTTGAAAATGGCGTGATGTGATCGATGCCTTCTCATCTCAGTCACACCATGTTTCAGGCCATTTTCTGGACCACTCGGGCTGAGCCTCATGCATGAGTGAAGCCCCACAGAACCAGGTAAAGTGGAACTCTGTGACCTTGGACTCCAGACTCAAAGGGACCCAGAAACAAAGATCCTCTGCCTGCTCCCACCAATCTACAGCGACCCAGGGATCACACCCAGAAGACCCACCCTGCCGATACCAGATAAATACCTCATCAGCCGACCTCCACTACCTCCACTACCCACCTGCTTCCATGCTCCAGGCTGTTTTCTAGACTGTGAGGCTGCCAGATGTCTCTGGAACAGGAGTCTGCTGAGAAGAGGCATCCGGGGATAAGCCCTGAGCACTCTGCCCCTTCAAAAATCAAACAAACCAGGCCAGAGTGCTAGTACAGAGGATAGAGCATTTTCTTTGCACCCGCCAACTTGGGTTTGATCCCAGGCTTCCTGTATGACCCTCCAAGCACCACCAGGAATAATTCCTGAGTACAGAGCCAGGAGTGATATCTGAGCATCGCCAAGTGTCAACGGAAAGAAAAAAAAAAATCAAGCAAACTAAGAAGCAGAGACCAGAAGGACTGAATATATATATTTGGTGGCTTCGCTCCTCCCATCCTCTCCCTACTCCCTATCAAACAAACCAAGACGCAGGGCCCGGAGCCCAGAGAGAGGGAAATTTTCTGTCTTTTTTCTTTTCTTCTCAGCTGGTTCCTCTCCTGCCCCGCATCTGGCCTCAGCATAGCAGCAGTGTCTGTCCATCGCGGAGGACACAGGTCCAGGATCTGTGGGTTTTGAACTGCTACAGCAGCCCAGGAGTCACTGTGGTCCTGAACAGTGTCCACCTTACTCCGTCCTCAAGCCTGCTGAGCTATGCTTTCTGGTGCGGGGGCGACACGTAGGTCAGACGGATGCTCAGTTGAATGACCAGAGGCAGTCAGCAGTGCATCACCTCCAGGGCCCCTCTCACTGTTTGAGCTGTGTTCTCAATTATATCATGTTTGATATCGGGAGTAAAGTGTCGAATATAAACCAAACGTTAACTATTAACCCAGGTCTTTACTTACTAATAAAGTTTTGCTGACCCAATTCCCTCTGTCACTGCTTTGGTTCATGACCTGTTTGGCTGACGCCCCTGCACTTTAAGGGATCACAGACAGTGAACAGTCATGATGGCTTAGTGGCCACGTAGAGGTCCCAGAGGACTCCCAACACCTCCCTTTTATTATTGTTGTTATTTTGCAGCAAAGAGACCAGGCCTAATCTATACCTCAGCAGTGCCCCACGTAGCATGCCTGCCTGCCCTGCCTGGGCTACCCCGCCCTATCCCCTCTCCCTCAGGGGAGAGGATGCGTGGTAAATCAACCCTGCTAGAATACACTTGTTCTGAAATACTACAGAGGGAAAAGTTGTGGAAACTTAATTTTCTGTTTTCTTTTCTCCTTTATGCTAAGTAATTACAGCAATCGGTTAAATTTACTTCTAATAAATGTTATCGGTCAATTTACACAAGTACAGTAAGAAAAATAAAGGTTCCCTTTGAGTGACTTCTCTGAACTTGGCAGTGAAAGGTCTGAACATGGCAACTCTGCTGAGAGATGTGTCGTCACACTCCCCAAACTGTAGGCCTCAGGCCAGTTTGTTTCTGCTTTCCCTAGCCCCTTGGACTGCTTCAGCTTGAGCTCCGAGACATGGTGGTTGTTCTCAGGCCAGCCAGGAGAGGTAGGCTACTGGCCACTGCCCAGGCCCAAGTGTCCGGGTTGTCACCTCTGAACTCAACACTTTTTCCCAGGAGGCTTGGTACCCATCAAAAGCTGGAGCAATGCATCTATGCTCTTTTTTGCCGTTCTCTTGGGATTCTGCTGCCAGGATGAAATCATCCACATACTACGATCACGATCACGACCATCCTGTTGTTTGTCGATTGCCTCGAGCAGGCCCCAGTAACGTCTCCTTTGTCCCAGCCCTGAGATCTTTTAAAAACTGCCATATTCAAGGCTCTTTCAGGGTTAGGAGAATGAGACCCATCAATGTTACTGGTATTTGGCATATTGGGTACCCCACGGGGAGTTTGCCAGACTCTGCCGTGTGAGCAGCTTACATTCGGTAGCCTGCCAATTTGTCCAAAGTAAGAATGAGATAATAAGATGGTTCTGGGAGCTGGGTTTTATAGTCTCTGGGTCTTGGCCGTTGATGGGATTACACAGCTCCAGGGGGCCACTTGGTGGATGTGACCACTGCCTACTGGAATATGGAGGATCTGGGTGGAGAATACTCATCCCCGATCCGAGCAGGCTTGGAGACCTCAGCCCCGGGACCCACATGCCTTTGTTCTTCTGCGGGTACCTTCATGCGATACTTCATCCACATACTAATGATGGTACATTTCAGGACTTCCCCAGAGAATTTTCTAAGTGGGCAACCAAGGCCTCTCCAAACAAAGTAGGGGCGTTCTTAACCCTTGGGACAACAGGGACCAGATGAACTGAGCCTTCCTGCCGTCTCTGTATCCTCCCACTCAAAGCAAGCAGGAATCGGCCTACTGACACAAAATGTAAGCAGAAACATACAGCTTTGAGGCCCAGGCAGGGGGATGCCGACCCAAGAGAGAGTGTCAGGATTGGACACCACAGGCAAACAGATCAGCAGTCCCCACCTCCCGGCTTCTTCTTAATGGGAGCAACAAGGATCTCAAGGTAAGCTGCAACCCACCACGATTCCAGCCTCCAGAACTTCTCTATGTCCTTCCTTATTCCTAGCAGAGACCTGTGAGCTATCGGGCACAGTTGCTGTCTCACAGGGCTAGTCCCTGGCCTGAATTAAGCCACCAGAGGAGCCGGGGCGCAGGGGGTCTCCCTCCACCCAGGCTTCCAGGAATTTGATCTGAGCTCGCTTTCACCCTCAGCACTGTAATCTGGAGGGAGATTTATTTGAGTCCTACCTTTCTTAGGATATCTTGTCCCAATAGCCATGCTGGTCAGGGTCATAGAGAAACTTGATTTTTGTTTGGCATCCCCACTTCTGCTGGAGATCATGGATTCTTAGGGGCTTAGCAAAAACATGAGGGGCTGCAAACAGGCTGTGCCTCCTATCTCCGATCTCTTCTTCCCTGGCTGGTGCAGTTACAGTGCCACCCTGCCTTTAGTCGGGCAGCCAGGACTCCCTGCCAGACTGCCCTCATGAATCTGCTGTCAGCGGTCCCCACCAGCAGCCACTCAGGTTCACAGAGGGTTCAGAACTTGACTGGTGTCACCTTGGCCCCATACTTCTCACTGAAATCTTTCTGAAAGTTTAACATGACATCCAGGCCGGTGGGCTTGCAGGAGGCCCCACCAACTATTTTTAAATCCATCTCCAGTGTCAGTATCAGAGACGAATAAGGTCACACGTTGCTTCCCTAGCCAGTGGTGCATCCAAGGGGGCAGCATTATGGCTTCTCAGTCAATACTACCATAGGCATATGGTGCCACAGAGCACCCAGTTAGAATCCATAGTATTCAGGGGCTTTAAGAGTGTCCAGTTGAGGAATCCAAATTGGATTCTGAATTATAGGCAAGTCAGGCCACACACCCCACCACCACCACTCTCCCACTCCCTCATGTGTACGTGTCTACACACACACATACACACACACACACACACACACACACACACACACACACAAACTTTCCTTCCTGATCTCACAGGAAACTCTTAAGGGTCGACAACAACATAGATCCTATAACAGAGAATCTTCTTCCTTCTGAATCTTAAAAATAAGATGTATGAGACCCTGAGAGGGCTGATCAGACCCTACTTCCATCCTCCCAGGCCTGGGGGAACCTTACCTTATCCAGAAGACCAGGCTGTAGGTTTATCCATCTGTATCTCTACACTATTCTGAGCTAGAACAACAGGATGGGGCAGTGAGAGCCTTGGAGCGCCACTGGGTTCAACTCCCAGCCACAAAAATCCATTTTTTTTTCTTAAATCAACAAGGAATCAAGCACCCAAATGTATTGAAATTTTCTGTCAGGTTTGGGAGCTGAGCCTGTTAGAGCTCAGGGGCTTATGCCATTAGAAGCAAGTTCTAAGAGCTGCTAGGTGCAGCCCTCCACACCCCACGCCCCCAATTTAAAAAAAAAAAAGAAGCATGATCAGAATTTCTTTTCTTTTGTGTGTGTGTGGGGGGAGGGGGTTGATAACTTTCAGGTGAGTCCTCCCTCCTTCCACATCACCAAAACCCCCCAAAGCAGAGAAACTTGGGACCAGAGTGATCAGAGGGTTTTTCTTTTTGGATTTGGGGTAGCTTTTTCAGGGTCAGGGGAATGAGACCCATTGTAATTACTGGATTTGGGGGGTCATCCCTGCCATACTCAGAGGCTTACTGAGAAATGAAGTAGGACTTTTGACCTAAATGTGAAAATACGGCAGGATTTAATTCCCATTTAAACAGACAAAGAATTGGGTTACAGTAAATTAGAAGTTTATTGCTATAAAGGTCAGGTTTTGTATGGTTATTTTTCACGTTTTTGTTACCTGTCAACATCGAATGTATTAAATATTAAACGTGTCAAATATTAAATATATAGCACTGGCTCCTGTTCTAACTCTACATCCTTTCGGTTAAAACCCTTTGCCGTTCCCCCCACCCCAATCCCCGTCTCCCCTCTCCTCCCAGGACCCTGGTCTCCCGGATCTTGGGGCCACGCTGCTCCTACGCATGGTAGGGTGGTTTCTGTGCCTGGCGAAAATGGTAGGTGAGTCAGAGTGCTCCCCTCTGAACAAAGGGAACTGTGCCATGCTGTTGGACAGGCATGCAACTTGTGCAATTTGTGGCTGCAAACTTATACAACCCCCCAGCGAGTCACCTTGAAAGTTGCATTGTGATGATTTGGGTGTATCCTAAGGTACTGTGCGATCTTTTTAGACCGCGGCAGTTTTATTTGTCTCTGAACCCACCCTTAGGCACACATTTGCCAGGTTCACGGGAAATGATATTGGTGGAATGGTGCAGAAGGGCCGAAATTCTGGGAGCCGAGTGGAGTCGCCTCGCAAGACCGGCAGAGGGCGCACGCGCACCAGAAGACAGTCGGGCTTTACGGGCCGCGCTAGTTTACACCAGGGATGTCTTCCCAGTGACCAGAAGGCCCCACACTCTAGAAACTGGAATTGAAACTTATACCTCATAGCCATACAGATAATGCAGCGGGGGAGGGCACTTGCCTTGCATGCAGACGACCTGGGTTCAAGCCTTGGCATCCCGCAAGATGAGCCTGGCAGAAGTGATCACTGAGTGCAGCTTGGTGACCCACCAACGAGTGGCCCCCTGAAATATATGGCAATAAACCTGTCCCTCAGCATCAGGGATCTCAGCTGCACAGAACAAATCCTCGTTAACTAACTTTCAGTCCTAAAGAAACCAGAACAGCTCAGAGTAAGATGAGGGGATTTGGAGACTCCACACCTCTCAGGGTCCAGTGTGGAGACTTCTTAGCCAGATCAGTTTCCCAGGAAATTATGACCGTTTCCAGATTGGAATGTTCTTCACACTCACATAATGAGCTCGTTTCTCTTCTCCAATGGCCACATATCTCAGAGAAGGACGGTGAGGTAGGGAACCCGTTCTCTAGAACCTACATCCGAGGTTTTGCCTCTCTGCAGTCGCAGTGTCTGTCGCTGGGACACAGAATCCCCCACTCCAGACTTCAAGGTTTCTGCCAGAAAAAATAGGCTTCTCTCAAAAGTCAGTTTGATTTTAATTTTATTATTATTTTACAGGATGTGTGACTCCAGGCGCCAGGCGTGGAGTTCCGCGTGTGATCCCTGCTGGACATCACCGGCTGCTCTGCAGGATTGAGACAGAATGGCGTTGGCAGGGTGAGGAAAAACCTCGGCAGCTGCCACAGTATCACCACCTTCCCCGGCCGGGTTGAGTCACAACACCATCAAGCGTGGAGCTATGGCAGTGGCTCACGCAGTGGCTTATCCACTGCAGGACACTGTCTGCCAACCACCAAGTGATTTGGGACTCGGCACAGGTGTTCGACCTGGCACAGACCCTATGCTATGGAGTCTTGCTCAGCCAGCTATTCAACAACCTCCAGGCGGCTCCATCCACCTCGAGAAGATCAATCTGAGGCAGCAGATGCCCCAGGCACTGCCCGGAGACGCAGGCAGGTGCGTGCTGTTAGCATGCAAATTGTTACAGCAGGCTGGTCACCAGGAGCTTACATTCGGTAGGCTGGGAACACCTGCAGGGACGATTAGAGATAGCCCCAAAAGCCTCCATCTTCTCCCCCTCCCCCCACAAGCCTGGCAAGCTACCTGTGACGTACTAAATATGCCAACAACTGTCACTGTCACTGTCCTCCCGTTGTTCATCGATTTGCTCGAGCGGGCCCAGTAACGTCTCCACTGGAGACTTTGTTGTTACTGTGTCTGGCATATCGAATACGTCACGGGGAGCTTGCCAGGCTCTGTCGTGCGGGCGAGATGCTCTCGGTAGCTTACCGGGCTCTCCAAGAGGGGCCAACAACAGTAGCAAAAATGGGTCTCATTTCCCTAACCCTCAAGGAGTCTCCAACTGAGTTGGGAAGATAGAGATGGCTCGCACTAAGCAGACAATGCGCAAGTCAACAGGCAGGAAGGCGCCCAGTGAGAAGCTGGCCACCAAGGCAGCCCGCAAGAGCGTGCCAGCCACGGGTGGCGTGAAGAAGCCGCACCGCTACTAGCTCAACACGCTGGCGCTGTGTGAGATCTGCCACTACCAGAAGTCCACTGAGCTGCTTATCCACAAGCTGCCGTTCCAATGGCTGGTGCGCAAGATCGCGCAGGACTTCAAGATCAACCTGTGCTCCCACAGCTCGGGCGTCATGGCACTGCAGGAGGTGTGCGAGGCCTACCTGGTGGGGCTCTTCGAGGACACAGACTTTTGCACCATCCACGCCAAGCACATCACCTATATGCCCAAGGACAGCAGCTGGCGTGCCGCATTCGTGGAGAGAGGGCATAAAGTTTACGATGCTAAAATGTCAGGGCTGGGACAAATGGAGATGCTACTGGCACCAGCTTGAGCAAATTGATGATTAATGGGATGACAGTGCTACAGTGCTATTATTTTATGTCTTATTATTATTTTGTGTGTTTTTTTTGGGGGGGGTCACCCTTGGAGGTGCTGAGGGCTTACTCCTGGCTCTGCATTCAGGGATCTCTACTCGGGAGGTTTAGGGGACCACATGGGGTGCCAGAGATCCAACCCAAACTGAATACTTGCAAGGCAAGTGCCTTACCTGGTCTGGTTCCTAAAAGGTTAGAAACTGGGGCTAGCAGGTAGGACACTTGTCTTGCTTGCAGCCCACCCAGGTTGGATCCCTGACATTCCCTATGATCCCTTGAGCACCAGCAGGGGTAATTCCTGTATGCAGAGCCAGGGGTGATCCCTGAATATTGCTGGGTATGACCCCCACCCACCCAAAGAAAGGTTAGTAGTTGATATTAAATACATATTTGGGGGTGGAATTTTGTGTAATAAATGATAAGGTGTGAGAAAGAAAACATGGTAGATGGTTCTGACCCACAGAGAGAGGGCCCAGGGGCCTGGGGTATTGGTTTCAAGTCTGATGTCTGTTTCTGTGGTCCAGAGAAGCTATCTGACCTCTTTTTTTTTCTGCTTGGAGAAAACTTAACCAACAACCCCAGAGTCAACCCCCCAGAACCCAGTGCTGCAACATTCTGAGTGTTCTCATCCCTCTTCCCTCCTGTTGGAATGGACCCGTAGCCCTCCCTGCGCTGTGCCCCTTTTCACCTCTCCACTGCCTTTCCTGGGTGTCTTTTTTGAGAAAGCATCATTTGTTTGCTGGGGCTCTAGGAACTGGTGGTGGGAAAAAGGAACAAAGGCGCTACGTTCACTCAGAGTGGAAGGCTGGGCTTGGGGCCAGCTGTGGGAAGCGAGAATTCCTGGTTCCCTGAGGTCAGTCCAGTCAATCCTCTGTGAGGGGCAGTTCCCAGACAATCCAACGTGGCTCTGAAAGACACAGGGGGGCAAGAGTAATAGTGCAGCGGGCAGGGTGTGACCAGGGTTCATCTCCACATATGGTCCCCAGAGCTCTGCCAGGAGTGATCCCTGAGTAGAGCCAGGAGCGACCCCACCCCTACAAAAAGGACAAGAGGGGCAGCTTTGGGATCAGGATTTGGGACCCCTAGTTGGGGAGAGGCATGGCTGAAAAGGTGCCCCAGGAGGGCGCAGCCCCTGAGGAAGAAAAGAGCTTCCAGAGAGGCTGGGGCTCTGCAGGCTGGACCTAGGGGTGCTGCAGTAATGGAAGATTCTGTGAAGAGTGACGACTGACCGTGAACTGCAGGTCCCACTGGCCCCGAAGTAGGACAGGTCATTAGATGTTTTCCCCAGCGAAGAGCAGAGAGGGGCATGAGCACTTTTCTGGTTTCTCAAATGTGCAGGTATGAAGCAATGGTATGGAGATTTTGTTCACGATCACGATCACGATCATCCTGTTGTTCGTCGATTGCCTTGAGCTGGCGCCTGTAACGTCTCCTTTGCCCTAGCCCTGAGATTTTAAAAAGTGCCATATTCAAGGCTCTTTCAGGGTTAGGAGAATGAGACCCATCAATGTTACTGGTATTTGGCATATTGGGTACACCACGGGGAGTTTGCCAGACTCTGCCTTGTGGGCAGGTTACATTCGGTATCTGCCAGGTTGTCCAAAGTAAGAATGAGATAATAAGATGGTTCCAGAAGCTGGGTTTTATAGTCTCTGGGTCTTGGCTGTTGATGGAATTACACGGCGCTGGGGGGCAGTTGGTGGGTGTGACCCCTGCCTACTGGAAGATGGAGGATCTGGGTGGAGGATGCTCAGCCCTGATCCAAGCAGGCTTGGAGATCTCAGCCCCGGGACCCGCATGCCTTTGTTCCTCTGCCAGTACCTTCATGCGTGTGGAGAGTGGTCTCAGCATGGTGGTGGCTGGTTCTGGAGGTCTTGCTAAAACTCTGATTCAGGAGCTGGAGAACTAGAACAGAGAATAGGGACTTGCCTTGTATGCAGCCGATCCCAGTTTGATCCCCAACACCATCAGGAGTGATCCCTGAGCGCAGAGCCAGGAGTAAGGCCCGAGCAAGGCTGGATGTGGACCCAATGCCAAAAGAGAAACTCAGCACATCCAGTCCTGTGTCTCTAACAAGTTCCTGTGGCAGCTGCTGGTCTAGACCCACTTTCAGAAGCACACGCGTCTCTTTTAAGGTACAGAAGAGAGGAAGCAAGTGTTGGGGGGGGCTTTAGAACCCAGAACCAGTACTGGGGCAAATTCTTCAGAGAACGGTTTTCAGGCCCAGTTCAAATTCTAGGTAATCTCTAGGTTTGTAGGCAGTTAGAGGATTTCAAGAGAATCATGGGACCTGGAAGGAAAGGGGTCTCCAAGTTAAGATGCTTGGAAGTCTTGAAAATGGTTGGTAGGGGTCAAGAGTGAGAGTACAGGGGCTGGAGCAATAGCACAGCAGATAGGGCATTTGCCGACCCGGGTTCGATTCCCAGCATCCCATATGATCCCCGGAGCACCCCCCCAGTAGTGATTCCTGAGTGCAGAGCCAGGAGTAACCCCTGGGCATCGCCGGGTGTGACCCAAAAAGCAATAAATAAATAAATAAATAAATAAAATAATCTCGCCTTCTATTTAAAAAAAAAAAGACTGAGAGTACAATGGGCAGAGCGTTTGCTTTGCATGCGGTTGACCTGGGTTTGACCCTTGGCATTCCCTATGGTGCCCTGAGCCTTCGAGGAGTGATCCCCGGGTGGAGAACCAAAAGTATACCAAGTAACATGACCCAGTGTGAGCCCAATGCAAAACCAGAAAAGGTTGGTCATGAATGGGGGGGGTGGTAGATCACCAACAATCTTTGCATCATGGAGCCAGGCTTAGCCTTCGGGCAGGGCGTGCCCAGAGGGTCACCGAGCTCCCTCAGTTCCCCGGAGGCAGCTTCTCACCGCTGTCCGGAGCCACACCGGGAGGCTGGGAACAGACACTGGGTTGTGTGGCAAGTGCCCGCCAACCAGGCGACCCACTGAGAGAAGCTGCTAATTGTGCAGGCAGCAGGATGTTATCTCTTCTAGGGGCAAACGAGGACAGGCCGAGGCAGCTGAAAGGGCTGGGTGTGCCTTCACAGAGGGTGGACAAACAGGCTGACAGGGATCCTGCATCAACCTAACAGTTCAGGGCTTTAGCTTCTGATGGATTTAAACACCTATTTGTTTTCTGAAAAGGATTATTATTTTTTTTCCCTTTATTTTATTTTATTTTTTTTAAAGTTGTAGATTTACAATTTTTTGTGCGTTGGTTTCAATTATACAATGATCAGATACCCATCCCTCCACCAGTGCCCATTTTCCACCACCATGGATAATATCCCTCCCACCCCCATCCCCCCATCCCCCCGTCTCTGTGGCAGGGCAATCCCCTGTGTTCTCTCTCTCCTTTTGGGTGTTGTGGTCTGCAAAAGAGGCATTGAGTGGCAAACATGTTCAGTCCATAGTCTACTTTCAACATGCATCTCCCCTCCTGGGAGGATCCTCCAAACATGAAAAGGATTATTATTACTTCAGATGTACTTTTCATTTATTTATTTACAGAGGTTTTTGTGCCAAACAAACATTGCTCAGGCTTACTCTTGCGTCTGTGCTCAGGAACCACTCCTGTCAGTGCTCAGGTGTTCATTTAATAATGTTACTTCTGGGGCTGGAGCAATAGCACAGTGGGTAGGGCATTTGCCTTGCACGCGGCCAACCCAGGTTCTATTCCCAGCATGCCATATGGTCCCCCGAGCACAGGCAGGGGTAATTCCTGAGTGCAAAGCCAGGAGTAATCCCTGTGCATCGCTGGGTGTGACCCCCCCCAAAAAAATGTTACTTCTGAGATTTGGATCAAGGTCCACCACATGCCAGGCAAGTGCCATACTTGCTGTACTGTCTCTCCAGCCTTGAGGTTCTGTCTTACACAGTCAGAAAAAGGCGTCTGGAGTGGCCATGTGACCTGGGGAGGTAGGCCCCTTTAAGAGAGGAAGTCGGGGTCACCCAGGTATCTCACTGTTGCTTTGATTTACCTAAAAAGGAAAGAAAAAAAGCATCTTTCTTATGGATCTGCTTGCTGCCTCTTCACCTATTTTGGAGGTGTCTTCGTCTAGTCAGACCCTCTGTCCATTTATTTTTTCTTTTTAAAATCACTATTACCGGGGCTAGAGCAATAGCACAGTGGGTAGGGTGTTTGCCTGGCACACCCGGGTTTGATTCCCAGCATCCCATATGGCCCCCCGAGCACTGCCAGGAATAATTCCTGAGTGCAGAGCCAGGAGTAACCTCTGTGCATCGATGGGTGTGACCCAAAACAAACAAATCAAACAAACAAAAACAAAAAAAATGGCTATTAAAAAATAAAACCATTATTACCTAGATATCAAAGTTCACAGCACTGTGGAAGTCATCACTGATCGTTGTAAAGCATACTACACCAATTGTCTGTTTCCTGTTAAAAGACACAGTTCAGGCCTAGGATGTTACTACACCACACTGGTCACCAGAGTCAGGGTTCCCCTGCCGTGGTCTCAAGGACCCTCCCTCAGCCCTAGTACCCCTCACCCTCAGCAAGCTTAATTCTTAGTTTCTTTGTTTAAAATAGAGGAGCCTGGAGATTTGGTCGGCACACAGCTAATCCAGGTTTCATCTCTAGTACCATACAGCCCCACTCAGCGTGATCCCCAAGCACAGAGCTAGGAAGAAGCCCTGCGCACTTCCAGGGACTGCCAGGTGTACCCGTCCCTCCCCCTACCCCCCCCCCCCAAAGTAAATCATCAAAATAGATCAAAAAGTTTGGCTGCAATCTTTTTCTCTTCCAGCATGAGCCTTGCCAGGTAACAGCCAGGATTAAGCCCTTAGCATCCCTAAGTGTGTTCCCCAAGCAATAAACCAATTAAAAAAAAAAAAGAAAGAAAAAAACTGTACAATTCAGCAATTTTTTTTTTTTGCATCACAAAGTGGTGCAACAATTGCTACTAGTTGCAAAATGTTATCACCATCCCTAAAGGAAGCTTGTGTCCAGTTAGAGTCATTCTGGATTCCTCCCGCACCCTGGTTCCTGGAAACCACTAATCTACTTTCTATTTCAATGATTTTGCTTATTCTGGACAATTCTTCTGAATGTGACCTTACAACATTTGGCCTTCTTGGTAAACCCTTTCACTTAGCATGAGATATTCAAGTTTCATCTGTGTTGTAGCAGGAATCAGTGTTTCATTCTTTTTCTTTGTTTTTGGGTCACACCTAGCAGTGCTCAGAGGTTATCCCTGTCTCTGGACGCAGGAATCAGTCCTGGCCTTATTTGGGGGACCGTATCTGGTGCCAGGATTCACACCAGCAGGACATTGTGCAAGGCAAGTGTCTTATCCCCTGTACTGCTATCTCCCCAGCCCTCTATAAATTTACCACATATTGCTTATCTATCGATCAGTAGTGGAACATTTGAATTCATTTCAATTATTTCTACCCTTTTCTCCCATTCTGGACAATTTTGCTAAACATTTATGTGCAGTAAATTGTGAGAAAAAATATATATCTGAGCATATTGTTCCATTATTAAAAAAACTATTTTTTACAGGAACTGTCATAGCTTTATTATTTTTTCCCCTCCCATCCCCCATCCCCCCATCCCACCTTGCCTGTAATTTTTTAAAAATTTTTATTAGTGTGACACCATGAGGTACAGTTGTAGACTTACAAATTTTGTGCTTGGGTTTCAATTATACAATGATCAAATACCCATCCCTCCACCAGTGCCCATTTCCCACCACCATGGATCCCAGTATCCGTCCCACCCCGTATCCCCCCCTATGCCACCCTGCCTCTGTGGCAGGGCATTCCCCTTTGTTCTCTCTCTCCTTTTGGGTCTTGTGGTTTGCAAAAGAGGCATTGAGTGGCAACCATGTTTGGTGTATAGTCTACTTTCAGCACGCTTCTCCCATCCTGGGAGGATCCTCCCAACACCCTTTATTTGGTGCTCCCTTCTCTATCTGAGCTGCCTTTTCCCCTAGCATGTGTGGCTGGCCTCCAAGCCATGGAGTAAACCTCCTGGTACTTATCTCGGCCATTCTTGGGTGTTAGTCTCCTATTTTGTTACTTTATGTTCCCCAGATGAATGCGAATGCAATCTTCCTATGTCTATCCCTCTCTTTTTCTGAATCATTTCATTTAACATGATACTTTGTATGCAGTACCACTTGTGTCATAGCTTTATTTCAAAGCAACTTTAAAAATTATCATGATAGTCATGTTGGGGCTGGAGTGATAGCACAGCGGTAGGGCGTTCGCCTTACAAGCAGCCAACATGGCCGACCCGAGTTCGATTCCTCCGCCCCTCTCGGAGAGCCCGGCAAGCTACCGAGAGTATCTCGCCCGCACGGCAGAGCCTGCCAAGCTCCCTGTGACGTATTCGATATGCCAGACACAGTAACAACAAAGTCTCCAATGGAGACGTTACTGGGCCCGCTCGAGCAAATCGACGATCAACGGGAGGGCCTTTACCTTTACCTTTACCTTAGTCATGTTGGTGGACCCCACAGGTGGCTCACGAGGGTCAGGAGGAGAAAAAGACGGACACCCTCTCTCACTCCGCCTCTACCACCCAGTAGTCGCTGGGAAGACTAGGACTGGTAGTCTGCAATGAGCCCTTGCTGGGCACGGGCCTGAGCCCCGCCAGCCGCACAAGGTGGCCATCAGGCCACACCTGAAGTCCACTTGGTCTTCTTGGCACAGGAGTTGATCCCCGCCACCCATTTGCTCGGGGAGCCACGGACTCAGGTTGGGGCGAGGATTTGCTCTTTGCAGGAAAGGAGAGGCCAGTCCCAGGCCTTACCCAGGGTTTCTAGAGTTCTTGTCTCGCATGCAGAAAAGAATTTCAGGAGTAGACAAGCAGTGAAGTAACAGTTTATTTGCAGGTTTTTGGAGAGAAAGAGAAAGGGATAAGTGGGTAAGTGGGGGAATGGAGAGTAAGAGAGACAGAGTAATGCACTCAGAGAGAATGCGGGCTTCTCCAAGGGTGGAGAGAGCCTCAAATGAGCTCTTGGGCTGGCTTTTATAGATCCTTTGAGGGTCGTTTCTGATTCGAAATGTTCTGGAATCTCCTTGGGGCTGGGTCTCTGAAGTTAATCGGATTAAAAGAGAGGTCCAAGGATTTTTGAAAAGAGGAACTTCATGGGGAGGAGGCCTATATCCTCAGGGTCTGCTGATGGTCTTATCAGGTCTTTGTTTTCTGTATCCACAAGGTGGATCAGTCTTAGAATTCTCCTTCCATGAAACTTTGTTAATCCAGGTTTCATTGCCAAGGGCCTTTCCCTATCTACCTGCCTACCTCAGAAGTAGCGCTGTCCTCCCGTTGTTCATCGATTTGCTCCAGTGGGCCCAGTAATGTCTCCATTGTGACACTTGTTACTGTGTTTGACATATCAAATACGTCATGGGGAGCTTGCCAGGCTTTGCCATTTCACCCTCAAAAGTAATATATGACCACTATAGAAACTTCAAAAATTCTAGTAGAGAGTAAGGACAAAGTAAAAATTCATTCTTGCCTTTTTCTATTTGTGATCATTGTTAACATATGATGATCATTTAAAGAAACATACGTGCATGCTTACAAATAGCACCATACTGGATATACTGTTTTGAAATCTGCAGTTGTTGTTGTTGTTGTTATTGTTCTGTGTTTTGTTTGGGGGCCTAAGCATGGCTACACTCAGAGATTACCTCTTGCTCTGCACTCAGGGGTAATTCCTGGTGCTCTTGGGGAACCATATGGTGTGCTGGGAATAGAATCCAGGTTGGCCCCGTACAATACAGGCTCCCTCCCCACTGTACTCTTCGACCTTCTGTTATTTTATATATTGAAAGAACACTATTTTTGTTGTTTGTTGCGTGACTGTTCGTTCAGTTGGAGGCGCTGAGACAAGGAACACGAGAAAAATTATTTCATGGAGGGTCCAGGTTCTCTCAGATGCTGTAACAAGGGAAGAGGGACCTGAAATTTCCTTTTATTACCATCCTACAGTTCATACTCTAAAGGTCTCAATACAGTGATATCAACAGTGATATCATCAACAAAGGAGTTACAGGAAGGACATACAATACAAAGCTGAAAGCTTTTCTGCATACTGACAACAAACAAGCTAAACAAACAAACCACTGGGTATCTGTGAGAAAAGGAAGACTGACCATTTCAGTATACAGAAATTTATGAAATTATTTACTAAGGCAACCAAAAGAAAAGGATGTTCAGCCTCATCCAAACCAGTCAGGACACACGAGAAATCTCGCCCATTTTCATGGGTCCCTATGTTCCTGCACATGTGCGGAGCAGTACATGGGCTCATCTTGATAGCTCAGTTCAACCCCAACAGTTGTTGTTGGTTTCTAATTTGGTGGTGAGGCAATTGGGCCACTCCCAGCTGTGTTGAGGACTTACTCCTGGTTCTGTGCTCAGGAAGCACTCTTGGTGATGCTCAGGGGATCCTGTGTGGTGGTAAGGATTGAACCAGGTCAGCCAATTGCAAGGCAAACACCCTACCCATTAAATTGTCTCTCCAGCCCTTTAAATAGTTTCTATAGCATGACTTTACTATTGCTTTAATAGGGGTCATCCCCGTGCTTCTGGTGGTGGGTGCTGGGATGACTCTATGACACTCTGCCCTGAAGACGACTTGGTAGCTTGAGGTGGAGGGTGAAGATGTCGGGCTCATCTTGAGCTCATCATCTCAAACACATTAGATTTGAAATGACTATATATATATGTATATATATATATTCTTCTGTACGAATGTACTGGAATCTGTTCAATGCATAATTTTTCAAAGAATTGGGATGTTTCTAATCCCCACAACCACCCTCAAAGCTCTGTAACAGCTGTACTTGGGATATAAATTGTGGTGTTTGTGATTATTTTCCTAGGAAAAATTTCTATAATTGTAACAATTTGAAATAATATTAGCTAGGTTTTGGTTTTTTGTTTGTTTTTGGGGATCGAACTCTGGTTGACCACATCAAGACAATCTACCTGCTATACCAACACCCCAAGTTTTTTTTCATATTAATTACCAAATTGTCTTCCAAAAGGTTATATCCATCTGTGCTGGTTGTCAGCAGCAGACAAGGGTCTATACTATTCAATACTGGCATATTGTATCACTTGTTGTCCTGTTGATCGTCGATTTGCAAGAGCGGATGCCAGTAACGTCTCCATTCATCCCTGTAGCATGTTAGTGTAGCCCAACGGCATTTGCACGCTCCAGGAACACAAAGAGCCTCAAACTGTTTTTCAGGGTTTTGACAAAGAAATCTGACCATTTCGTAGGTGGGCAGCCACATGTCCTTGTGATGTCCCGTGGAATCCAGTCAGTAACAGCTCTAGTCCAGCGGTCATCTCTAAATTGTATTGCATGTCCGGCCCATCTGATTTTTGACTTGGCAAACAAGACAGTGCCACTGATTCTTGATCGTCGATGGAGGTTGGAACTCCAAATTCATTCTCTCACTTGAGTGAGGCGTGATACTCCAAGCATAGCTCTTTCAATTTCTCTTTGGGAGATCCAAATAGCGTTCTCATCCTGTTTTTGTAGGGCCCAGGTCTCTGAGGCGTATGTTAGTGCAGGAAGAATGGTAGAGTTGAAAAGCTGTGCCCAGAGCCAGAGGTTCTTCATCCTCTTAACAACTTCTTCAGCACTCTTAAAGGCGCTCCACACCACTCTCTTTCTTCTGCATAGTTCTGGTGCCAAGTTGTTCCTCATGTTGAGTTCTTGACCCAGATACACATAGCTGCTGCATTCAGAGATGTTCATTCCATTGAGAGCAAATGAAACATCAGGGACTAGTTCATTTTTCATGAACATTGTTTTGGTGAGATTCAGCTGCAGTCCAACCTTTCCACACTCATGGTTGAAAGTCGGCCAGCATTTCTGTTGCTTGGCTAGTTTGGTATTATTAGAACAATGTCATCAGCAAAACGGAGGTGGTGTAGTTGCCAACCGTCTATCTTCACTCCCATTTCTTCCCATTCCAGTCGTCGCATGATGTTCTTGAGGGCGGCACTGAAGAGTTTCGGTGAAATGGTATCACCCTGATGAACCCCTCTCTTTACATAGATGATCACTTCCTTGTAGAATGGTGAAATCCCTGAGTGTAGAGGCAGGAGTAAACCCTGAGCATGGCCAGGTGTGGCCCAAAAACAAAACAAAAACAAAAAACCCAATGGGAAGCATTGTATACATATTTTTAAAATTACCATATAGTATATGTATCTGTCAATACATATAACTTTATCTTCTTTTAAATAATTGTATACAGCCATGACTGTATTATATTCAAATTTCATTTACTTAATTTGTTTTGATTTTGGAGTCACACTTGGCTATGGTCAGGGCTTATTATTATTTTTTTTTATTAGTGAAACACCATGAGGTACAGTTGTAGACTTACAAATTTTTGTGCTTGGGTTTCAGTCATACAATGATCGAGTACCCATCCTTCCACCAGTGCCCATTCTCCACCACCACTAATCCCAGTATCCCTCCCATCCCCCCATCCCCCCATCTCACCCTGCCTCTGTGGCAGGGCATTCCCTTTTGTTCTCTCTCTCCTTTTGTGTGCTGTGGTTTGCAGAAAAGGAATTGAGTGGCAATCATGTTTGGGTCTGTAGTCTACTTTCAGCATGTATCTCCCATCCTGGGTGGATCTTCCCAACACCCTTTATTTGGTGCTCCCTTCTCTATCTGAGCTGCCTTTTCCCCTAGCATGTGTGGCTGGCCTCCAAGCCATAGAGTGAACCTCCTGGTACTTATCTCGGCTATTCTTGGGTGTTAGTCTCCTATTTTGTTACTTTATGTTTCCCAGATGAATCAGTCTTTCTATGTCTGTCCCTCTCTTTCTGACTCATTTCAGGGCTTATTTTTGACTCTGGTGGTTCCCAGGTGGTGCTAGGGATTGAACTAGGGATGGCTGCATGTAACTCAAGCACCTTAACCCCTGTACTATCTCTCTGGTCCTATATTTTTAAATTTCTTTCTTAAAAAAATTTTTTTTGGTGCTTAGGGGGCCAGAGTGATAATACAGCCAATAGTACAGTGAATACGGTGTTTGCCTTGCATGTGGACCACCTAGGTTTGGTCCCCAGCATCCCATATGGTCCCCTGAGCACTGCCAGGAGTGATCCCTGACCGCAGAGTCAGGAGTAAACCCTGAGTAATGCTGGGGGTGGTTCAAAACACAAACAAGCAAAGAATTCTCTATGAATTAGTTAAGAAAATTCTCTTTTTATGAGATACACTATATGTGAATGATGATCAGTGTGAATGAAACCATTTGCAGGATCAGTGGGAGAGTACAGGGTGTTAGGCACATACTAGCATATGGGCTAGTTCCTGAGTCTGATCCCACCATCACAAGTCCCTAGCGGCACTGCAAGCACCCCTCACGCCACTAATACTGCACACCCTTGTTCTCCAGCACCCCCCCTCCCACATACACACAAAAGTTTTGCTTTGCCAACAAAAGGGAGACAGATTATTTTGAGACAATACATCTAAGTGTCTATTTTAAGTGAATTAAAATTCAGAGTATATTACCATTTCGGCTGCTCTCAATACTAATTTTATCTATTTATTGGGTGTGTCTGTCTGTGCTGTACCCCCAATACTCAGGGCTTTCTCCTGATTCTGTGCTTAGGAACCATGTGTAGTGCCAGGGATTAAACTGGGGTCAGCCTTGTGCAAGACAAGCACCTTAGACCCTGTGTTATCTCTCCACTCCTGATTAATTTTTAAAAGTTTGAGACATCAGTAATTTTGAAAGAGAGAAGAGAGAACTTCACTTCCCTAAAACATTCCTGAAAAAATATTCATTGATTTGCTAATAACGCCATGGAGAGCAAACACAGACACTTCCATGTACACACATACAACTTCACAGTCAAGTTGGAGACAAACACTATTTCAAATTTTTCCAAACTCATGCTAACAAATGGAAAAGTATGCACCGGGTGAAGGGATGATTCAGAGGCACAGGGACTTGATGTGGCACATCTTGGAGGTGAAGCTGCTTATTCTCGGGCTGTGCTGGGAGGCAGGGTGCTGGTATTGGTGACTGGCAGTGGGGGGAGGGGAAAGAAGGGAAAATTCTCAAGAGGGAACTAGGCGCCGGAGGGTTACAAGCAAAAAAGCTATCTGAAATAAACTCCAGCAGAGAGAAAGGGTTGTGGGACAGGAAGGAGAGAGCTTAGCGAAATTCAATTTTAATTTTAAAAGAATGGTGCAGTGCTGAAGAGATAAGCTGGTAGGGCACTTACCTAGCATGCAATGGTCCAGTTTGATCCCTGGCATCATATATGGTTCTCCATGCACTACCAGGATCCCTGTGCACTGAGCCAGAAGTGAGGTCTGAGCATAAGCCAGGTGTGAGCTAAACAACAGTCACCTCCCAATAAAAAATGATGTAGGCTGGGGGGGGAGGGGATGCTGGGATCCGTGGTGGTGGGAAATGCGCACTGGTGGAGGGATGGGTGTTTGATCATTGTATAATCGAAACCCAAGCACAAAAATGTGTAAGTCTACAACTGTACCTCATGGTGCCTCACTATTAAAAAATAAATAATAATAAAAAAATATATCAATCATAACATAAAAGATACATAAAGGCCCTCCCGTTGATCGTCGATTTGCTCGAGCGGGCCCAGTAACGTCTCCATTGGAGACTTTGTTGTTACTGTGTCTGGCATATCGAATACTCTCGGTAGCTTGCCGGGCTCTCCGAGAGGGGCGGAGGAATCGAACTCGGGTCGGCCATGTTGGCCGCTTGTGAGGCGAACGCCCTACCCGCTGTGCTATTGGGGCTGGAGCGATAGCACAGCGGGTATATCAATCAGTCAAAAAAAAAATGATGCAAATGCAGGCTTTCAGTTTGTGGTCCCCTACTGTTAACTGTGGGAATCATTCATGCAAGAGTTGAATCCTATGAGTCCCAAAAAGGAATGTTCAAGGCATTCCAGAATTTAAATACATTTAAATATAAATTCAAGACAGAAGAGGTTGACCTTACAAGTGTTCCTGAGTTGGACAAAGAAAGGCCAGGAGTGAACACCGGGTGACTAAGGACCAGGGAAAGAGGATCTTGAAAAGAAGAGGCTGGGGGCATCAAGTGCAGCAAAGAGAGATAAAGAAAAATGAGAACCAAGAGAAAGTTCATTTGATTTCACAATATGCAGGTCAATGACCCTCAATCAAGTGTCTACACTGTACTGATATTGTAAGAGTCTTGTGCATCTTATGAATTGCCCATGTTCTTTGCCTGACCTGGAGGGAGCACTCGGCTGACTTAGATCCAGTGAAAGCTCCTGGAAATCCAGTCCCATTCTAGCAACAACCAACCAGCCTGGCATTATAAACAAGACTGTTGAAGATAAACACATTTTGGACAAGGCATTGATTACCACATGCTTTGATACTAGAGAAGTTCAACTGACTGATGCCAAGAAAAACACACAGTCTGTATTTTTTTATGTAATACCACGCAGGCAAGTATCTGATAATCTAGATTTTTTTTTTTTTTTGCTTTTTGGGTCACACCCGGCGATGCACAGGGGTTACTCCTGGCTCTGTGCTCAGGAATTACCACTGGCGGTGCTCAGGGGACCATATGGGTTGCTGGGAATCGAACCCGGGTCGGCCAGGTGCAAGGCAAACGCCCTACCCGCTGTGCTATTGCTCCAGCCCTTGATAATCTAGATTTTTAGACTGAAGATATGCACTATTTCCTTTATTTAAAATAAAGTGAAAGTGTTGAAGTAGAATCTGCCAGCTACTGAAAACTGCAGAACCCTCATCCATGTTGTACCCTCGTTTGCTGAAGAAATCTTCTAAAAAATATTTTACAGAACAGGATGAAATTTTTCTGAAAAGATATTATAGAACTTTATTATCATAACTGACATATTTCAAGAGAAAAATATCGGAATTAGTTAACTAAACAAAAACACTATAAAAGCAAGTTTATATATATCAGGGACAAACATACATTATTTATTGATTTTTACCTGATATGATTCTTCATTATTCTTCATTAAGAATAAAATTCTACATATATGGGAATAAATAAAAATTACATTTACCACAATTGAATCTAATCAATTACAAACATTTCAAAATAACAATTTGTTTCAAGTATGTATAATTGGTTTTAAAGTTCTAGTTAAGCATATTTTAAAACATAGCCAATCAACACATTGATTTTAATCACACAGTATAGTTAAAATAATCATAGTAAGATAAATTATATATGTATATATACAAACATAATTTTCTTTTGGAGGATTTTAGGACAGTAGTTTTCATGGTTAAATTTTTTCTACATTATATTTCACATGTAAATAAAAAACTTTAAAAAATATTTTATATTAAATGGTTCACATAGCCATAAATGCTGTACTTTCATATATATTATCGCATTAAGAAAATGCATATTTCTATAAATGACCTCCAAACTATTTAAGGAAATTTCTTCTCCCTCTCTAATAAAGTTAACAAATCACTCTTCATGAGATTCTGCCTTCATTTTGCTCGTGCTACATATAGTTAGAAGTTTCCTATAGAACAGTTTATCTCTTTATTCAGATATTCAAGATGCCTCACAATTTAACCTCAAAATTTTTTTTCAAACCAGGCTATTGTTTTCAATGATTCAGTATTTGTGAAGTCAAATACTTGTTCATGTCCGTCCTGGGTGTTCATTCCTCAAACCAAATGCTCTTCCTCAGTCTCATCTTCAAATCCCACGACCTTTCAAGTGTTCCTTGGTTTGCCTCCCCTAGGAAATATAGGAATTCTCATGTTTTCCTCAGATTTTGTCGTCACTACTTACACAGACTCCTAAACAGCCATTGTCATATATGTTACCGAACTAGTTGATGTTTGTAAGACTTTTTAACCCAATAGAAAGTCCTTTGATAGGTGCCCTGGGTGCTTACCACAACCCTCAGGATGTAATTATAAGCATGTGCTAATGTAATCTTTATTACTCTTAATATTTTCCTTTTTTCTTACCAAGAAACAGCACAGGTGAAGGTGAAGTAGTCTTTCATTTCATCATCTTAGATTAAATTTTGACTTGTAGGGTAATATTTTATAGTTTTTTTCCCCCGTATTGTGGAGTTGGGAACACTGTGTTCGGGAATTACTGGGGCGCTCCCACATGCAAAGCATACAGACCAACCCTGTGAACCATCTCCCTGGCCAGATTTCTTCCTCTTGACGGACTATTTTGGATGTTCAATGTTTCTTACATAGTCATTAAAAAATAAGAGAAAAGGGCTGGAGCAACAGTACAGCGGGTAGGGCTCTGGCCTTGAATTTGGCTGATCCTGGTTTGATCCCTGGCATCCCATGTGGTCCTCAGAGCACTGCCAGGAATAATTCCTGAGTGTAGAGTCAAGTCAGGAGTACATCGTGAGCATCGCCGGTGTGGCCCAACAACAAAACCAAACCAAACCACAACAAAAACCAAGAGAAAACAATCCTGCTCTCTTATGTTGCATGATATTTTTTCTTTTTTTTTTTTTTATTTATTTATTGAATCACTGTGGGAAAGGTTACAAAGCTTTCAGGTTTATGTCTCAGTCATGCAAATATCAAACACATTTCCCTTTACCAATACTTATTTTTTACCATGAAGAACCCCAATAAAACCCCACCCCCCACCCCTCCCTGTCCCTGTGAGGCAGATGCATTCTAGTTAACACTCTATCTGCTTTGATTAGATTCATTGTTTCAATAAAAGATTCACCACTATTATTTAGAGTTTACCCCCCCCCCCAAATCAGACATGCTGAAAAAGCATTGTGAAGTGATTTGCTTTCTACGGCTGGGTTCAAGAATTAAATGTTGGTTTTGGATTTCTGCTCTTTTACCTATTGACCCTGGAAGTATTTCTACTGAAAGTCAGATAGTTAAGAAATTGGTTTCTGTGTTCTGGAGTCCTGGCCGTGCTGGAGAGCCGCTCGCGGGGGGCAACCAGTGGCCTCGGTAGGGCGTGAAGGGCGGAGCGAAACGCCCCCCTTCCCATGAGGTTTTAGTCGCCCCCACACTCCCGGCTCATACCTGCTGTCCACAAGGCTCCCATGTGGCCGCCATCTTTCTTTCCAGAGAGGAGAGGGCGAATGGGGCAACACCCTTTCCTCTCCAGCAGACTTGATGGCCTGGATCAATGCATAGTCCGTTCACTTTTCTGCTCCAAGCTGCTGGGTTCTGCATTAAGTCCTTGTGCTTCTGGGGCCGTGGCCGTGCTGGAGAGCCGCTTGCGGGGGGCAACTGGTGACCTCGGTAGGGCGTGAAGGACGGACCAGAACGCCCCCCTTCCCATGAGGTTTTAGTCGCCCCCACACCCCCGGCTCATACCTGCTGTCCACAAGGCTCCCATGTGGCCGCCATCTTTCTTTCCAGAGAGGAGAGGGCGAATGGGGCAACACCCTTTCCCCTCCGGCAGACTTGATGGGCTGGATCAACGCATAGTCCGTTCACTTTTCTGCTCCAAGCTGCTGGGTTCTGCATTAAGTCCTTGTGCTTCTGGGGCCGTGGCCGTGCTGGAGAGCCGCTCGTGAGGGGTGACTGGTGACCTCGGTAGGGCGTGAAGGACGGACTGGAACGCCCCCCTTCCCATGAGGTTTTAGTCGCCCCCACACCCCCGGCTCATACCTGCTGTCCACAAGGCTCCCATGTGGCCGCCATCTTTCTTTCCAGAGGGAGGAGGGCGGAAGGGAGCAACACCCTTTCCCCTCTGGGCAGAAATGATTGCCTGGATTAACGCATAGTCCTTTCACTTTTCTGCTCCAAGCTGCTGGGTTCTGCATTAAGCCCTTGTGCTTCTGGGGCTGTGGCCGTGCTGGAGAGCCGCTCGTGGGGGGCAATTGGTGACCTCGGTAGGGCGTGAAGGACGGAACGGAACGCCCCCCTTCCCATGAGGTTTTAGTCGCCCCCACACTCCCGGCTCATACCTGCTGTCCACAAGGCTCCCATGCGGCCGCCATCCTTCTTTCCAGAGAAGAGAGGGCGAATGGGGCAACACCCTTTCCCCTCCGGCAGACTTGATGGCCTGGATTAACGCATAGTCCGTTCACTTTTCTGCTCCAAGCTGCTGGGTTCTGCATTAAGTTCTTGTGCTTCTGGGGCCGTGGCTGTGCTGGGGAGCCGCTCGTGGGGGGCAACTGGTGACCTCGGTAGGGCGTGAAGGACGGACCAGAACGCCCCTCTTCCCATGAGGTTTTAGTCGCCCCCACACCCCCGGCTCATACCTGCTGTCCACAAGGCTCCCATGTGGCCGCCATCTTTCTTTCCAGAGGGAGGAGGGCGGAAGGGAGCAACACCCTTTCCCCTCTGGGCAGAAATGATTGCCTGGATTAACGCATAGTCCTTTCACTTTTCTGCTCCAAGCTGCTGGGTTCTGCATTAAGCCCTTGTGCTTCTGGGGCTGTGGCCGTGCTGGAGAGCCGCTCGTGGGGGGCAACTGGTGACCTCGGTAGGGCGTGAAGGACGGACCGGAACGCCCCCCTTCCCATGAGGTTTTAGTCGCCCCCACACCCCCGGCTCATACCTGCTGTCCACAAGGCTCCCATGCGGCCGCCATCCTTCTTTCCAGAGAAGAGAGGGCGAATGGGGCAACACCCTTTCCCCTCCGGGCAGAAATGATGGCCTGGGTTAACTCATCGTCCGTTCACTTTTCTGCTCTAAGCTGCTGGTTTCTGCATTAAGTCCTTGTGTTTCTGGGGCTGTGGCCATGCTCCAAACTTAACTCTGATTTTCAGGGAGAAAGATTGGATGGTTTACTTCTCATTGATCACTTTGTACATAGAGAGAAAAAGTTTTGAGAAAAAGTCCTCGTTCCCGCATACTCGAGCTGTGTTTGTAGAGGCTTCTGGTCACCAGGGTTCCATCTGGGGGAGGCGGGATGCGGCGCCTACTCCATCTGGAACTTGCCGGTGCTCTCGGCTCTTTTTGGAACCTGTTTTTTCTTTTTTCTTTTCCTCCGGGATCCCGCACCC
Organism: Sorex fumeus; assembly: GCF_029834395.1. Taxonomy (NCBI): domain Eukaryota; kingdom Metazoa; phylum Chordata; class Mammalia; order Eulipotyphla; family Soricidae; genus Sorex; species Sorex fumeus. Next base: position 14,860,644 of record NW_026606152.1, read on the forward strand.
TCCATGTGTTCCTTCTCTTATGATATTTTTTCTTTTAAAAGTTTTAATTAAAAATTGTATTTTTATTCTAGAGCGGTTTGGAGCCATACCTGCTGATTTTTCACGGGTCATCTTGGTTGTGTTTGGGGCACCAGGGATTGAACCGGAGTCCTACAAGGCAAAAGTCTTAACCCAGGTTCCATCTCTCCAGTCCTCTTCCTTTTTTACTTTTGGCTTTTGGGTCACACCTGGTGATGCTCAGGGGTTATTCCTGGCTCTGCTCTCAGGAATCACTCCTGGCAGTGCTTGGAGGGACCATATGGGATACCTGGGACTGAATTTGGGCTGGCCACGTGCAAGGCAAGAGCCTTACTTGCTGTACTCTCTGGCTGAGCCCTCTTCTTTTTTAAGTTTCCCTAGACACTAGGAAAGAGGTAAAGAAGTGAAAGGGTATGTGCTTTTAAAAAGGCCACCCTGAACTGGTGCAGAAAAGCAGAAATTATTATCATCATCATCATTTTGTTTTGGGGCCACATCTGGCAGTGTCAGGGGTTACTCCTGGCTCTTTACTCAGGAATTACTCCTGGCGGGCTCAGGGAACCATATGGGATGCTTGGGATTGAACCTGGGTCAGCTGTGTGCAAGGCAAGCACCCTACCTGCTGTCTATCTCTCCAGCCCAGTAAATCAGAAATTATGGTACAAGTTTTCTTTACAGCATAGGCAGTTTGGCCCTGCTTGAGCCTCAAATCCAAGTCATCTATAATCCAAACTCAGCATGATTTTCTTCCTTCATGTAACAGTAGCAACCATTTATTAAACATGTGGCAGATACAGTGTTGGTGGTCTTATCTATTTCCTAATTATCCCAATCAAGTTAATCATTATCCTCATTTTACAGAGGAGAAAACGGAGGATTACAAACTTTCAGTAACTTAAACAACTTTTTTTTGGGGGGGGAGGGGGAAAGGGGGTTTTTTTGGTTCACACCTGGTGATGCTCAGAGTTTATTCCTGGCTCTGCACTCAGGAATTACTCCTGCCAAGTGCTGTTGGACCATATGAGATGCCGGGGATTGAACCCAGGTCAGCTGTGTGCAAGGCAAGTGCCCTACCTGCTGTGCAATTGCTCAAGCCCCGAACTTGATATTTGGATGCAGATCTGATTCCAAAGCCCAGGCTCTTTTCACGGTGCTTTGAAATGTCGGTGATTTTTATTGCCAGGAATTCTTGCTGGGGTAATGTTGGGGCTTGCTTGCACTCATGATTTTGGCAGTTGCCAACAAAAGAAGATCAGAATAATCAAATGCTTCTTTATTTCTGAGGAGGCTCACCAGCACCCCTTTCCTGTACAGAGTGGCTCTGAGTTGGCTTCCCAGATGCTCCCATTGTGACAAGGGATAATTTAGTGGCTGCCAAAGGAGGCACTGTCCCTGTGCTCTGGAATATCTGATCACTTACTGTTGGTAGGTGGAAGGAATGTTGACGTTTTTACCCATTGTCAAGGCAAAGGGGGAAAAAAAATCCAACAACTTAGGACAAAAATAACAACATAAAGTAAATCAATATAATATGATCAACAGACGTATGTATTAGAAATTCTGGGGGGGATGGGGGGTGGAAGGGATGCTGGGACCCGTGGTGGTGAAGGATGGGCGCTGGTGGAGGAATGTGTACTGGATCACTGTATAACTGAAACCCAAGCACAAAAATTTGTAAGTCTATAACTGTACCTCATGGTGTTTCACTAATAAAAAAAAAATAAAATAAAAAACTCAAATCATGTGCCATATTAAAAAAAAAAAAAAGAAAGAAATTCTGCCCATAACAGTGTATCACCAAAGGGGTCAGATATGTAGCTCAGTGGATGAGCACATGACTTGCTTGTGTGACATCTTGGCTTTGCTGATTTCCAGCAAAGAGTAAAAAAAAAGTATCACAAAAGTCAGACGCTTCAATATTAGACAGCAATATATCTATAGTTTTATTGCTTGCTGGCATATGAATTCCAAAACTTCAGCTGTTAGTTTACTTAGCTGAAGAACAGTCAATAGAAGGAAATTCCAGCGTGTCTAGAATTTTGATAATCCCTCAAGTGTTATCTGGAACAGGATCTGGCCACATTGTGCTCCTCCAGGAAGGATGTCGCTAGAGGTAGGCTTGAACCCGGCAGTTACTTTTTTTTTTTCTGGTCCACTATATGTGGTGATTACCCTGTTGCTGCTGTTTTATTAGGAACCTGGGAGGAGAGAAGTTCTTCTTTCCCTATGTTTCTCTACTTAAGCTAGTTTAATACAGAATATTCTCTTGGTGACTTTTATTTTTTAAAGCAGTCCGGGAATTTCTATGCAGATTTAACCAGCGGTTTACACATTTGTTTGGCAAATGTTTATTAATGTCAAGTATAATTTGTGATTGATGTGTCAATAACAGTTCACTCTTGTATCACTTAATATTAAGTAAATATTACAACTAAGGTATTTACTTAATATTAAGGTATTTACTTGCATGTGGCCAACTGGTTTTCAATCCCTGGATTCACAGAAGTAGGAGTAAACTCTGAGCTCTGCCAGGTGTGACCAAATATATATATATATATAAATATATATATATTTCTAGAAATAATTTTTCCATCTACACTGACAGGGCACTACAGAAAGATCCTGTATCTGGAATCTGACTTCAGACTATCAGTTCAGCCTCTCAACTTTGACGTTGGAGAAATCACCTCATTTTAGGACAAGGTTCCTAATTTTCCACCTTACATCTATGAAGATGAATGGCAAGAAACTATGGCTTCAAATTTTTAAGGTTTAAGGGAGATGCACAGAGAGGAACTGGCCATCTCAGAAGCGAGTGAGGAGGGAGTTTTGACGGCTTCTGTGTTACTGGTCACGGGGTCCACGGACCATGCATGGTGTGCCTCAAATCCTGTTCCCCAAGTTCTACTTCCTCCGCAGATCCAGGCTTGCCCAGCCACGTAAGCACAATAGCGCTAGATCCTGCTTAGACCTAAAGCTAGAGGGATTGTCAAAAAATCTGAAGACACCGGGATTTCCTTCCATTCTGTTCAGATAAGTAAACTAACAGTTGAAGCTTGGGATGCATGAAACAGCCCAGCACTATTGATAGATGCTGCAGTCTTCATTCATTCCTTTGGAGTACTTTTCCAGATAACATGCTCCAACCTCAGGGCATCTTCTGTGATTCTGTTTGCTGCACTTGCTCCAAGATGGCACATTTTGGAAAAGTCAATTCTTTCTTCTCTTGGAATCGCTCATTCCAAGAATATAAAATGCTTGATAACTTAGTATCAGGCATGAGACTGGATATATATAGGAGACTGGATGTCAGGCATGAGTCAGACTAGCGACTATAAAACCTGCAGCAGTATATAATCTAAAGGCAATTTAAACTCTCTGCTCCAAAACAAAGAGCCGTGACTTTCTCCCTCCCTAAAAAAAAAAAAATAGTAAGCAGATTTGGGAGCTAGTGTTCAGCCTCCCTGCAAAGACATAGAAGCAAGGGTGGTAGGGGGCAGCCAGTGAACCTTATTCTGGCCTGTGCTGGGGGGAAGGGGGGGTTAGAGATCGCCGTACGACTCCCCTCCCCCCACAAGCGCGGCTGGGTGCGGGGAAGGGCAGAAGGGGACCACCGGCGTGAGTTCCCCAGTCCAGTCCACTTCCGGTCCTGAGATGCAGATGAAGCGGTGTGAAGGGTTGGGCTTTTTTTTTTGTTCCTAAAAAAATGCAACGAACAAAAAAAAAAGTACAACAATCCAAACCCAACCAGGTCGTGGCGCGCAGACGTTTTTCTCGCGGGCGGGCGGGCGGGTCAGCGGACCGCGCGGCTCCCGGGGGCTCCGCCGCGGCCGCGGCCGCCGGGGTCGGGGTCGGGGGCGCGCGCGTCGGGGGCGCGCCGACGGGCGGTTGCGGGGCCGGAAGAGCTGGCGCCGCACCTCACAGCGCCCGCTGGGCCGGGAGCGGCAGGCCGGGGCGGCGGAAGCCGGGCGACGCGGGGCCCGGGAGGCGGGGCCGGGCTGCGGGCGGAGGCGGAGGGGGCGACGCCGCGAGTCCATTTTGTGGCCCTGCCCGGGACTGGTGGTGGACGCGGGCCCTCCTGGCGGGGCCGCCTCCCTCTCCCGCCGCCCGACGTCGGCCACAGGTATCCGCAGCCGGGCCCTGGCCCCGGGAAGCCGCCGCGGCCCGGGCAGTCGGGGCAGCGCGCGGGTCCCAGCAGCAGCAGCAGCAGCAGCAGCAGCAGCACCGCGGGCCGGGCCGGCAGCCGGGCGGCGGCGGACAAAGGCCGCGGGATCCCCGCGCCGGGCGGCGGGGGTCGGGGGTCGGGGGTGGGGTGGGGGTGGGCGCTCACCACCCTTTGTGCCTCTTGCAGACGCTTCCTGGCGCACCCACGCCCCAGGCCCGGGCGCCCTGCTCCGGGACCCGGACCCCGCCGAGGACACCTGCGTGGGGGAGACAGAGGGGAGCGCGCTGCTTCCCACGGTAAGGACTGGGGGGAGGACGGGTTCCCCCCCGACGCTGGGGCTCCCCAGATTCCGCTCGGGTGGGCGATCATTCGCCGCCACTCACGTCTTGGAGGAGGCGGGCCGGCGTTCTTATTGATTTTTTTTTTTTGGTCAAAGCTCGAAATGCAGCCCATACGCGGAAATTCTCTGTGGCGGTTAGAGAAATGTGTTACGATCCAACGATGCATATTGCAAAAGAAAATAAGTTTCAGCAGTTCATATATATATATATATACACACACATATATGTATATATATGTATATATATATATAAAACATATCAACCCCTTTTATATCATGCTGCTAGAGCTTATATTTAGGCCGAGTTTTCCGTCTGGAGATTTTTTTTTAACTTAGAAGATATTTTAAAAGCATCATTTCATAGACAGGGCTGGAGCGATAGCACAGTGGTAGGGCATTTGCCTTGCACGCACAGGGGCAACCCAGGTTCGATTCCTCTGTCCCTCCCGGGGAGCTCGGCAAGCTAGTATCTCGCCCGCATGGCAAAGCCTGGCAAGCTCCCCATGACGTATTCAATATGCCAAACACAGTAACAACAAGCCTCACAATGGAGACGTTACTGGGACCGCTCGAGCAAATCGATGAACAACGGGAGGACAGTGACAGTGACAATTTCATATACGTAGCACTGCTATAGTAGGATTTGATGAAACTATTGATAGGGCTGTCTTGCTCATTAAGAAGATGCAGCTTCTTTATTAAAATGCCATCTTCATTTTTCCCCCGCACCAGCTGGCGTGATTGGACCTCCTTGGTAAGTCCTTTTGTAACACTAGGTCTTTTTATTCTGTATATTTGCCACGCCTTACTTGAGTTCCATTTGCATGAAACTCCTTTTTTTTCTATTCTCCTGTGTAGCTCTTGCTTTGCCGTCCCTGAAATTGAGCTGGAAAGTTCACTTGTCTTTTGGGACCCCCCCCCCCCCCTTTTTTTTTTAAGTAGACTCATGTTTAACATAACACTTTAAATGTGTATTTACAGTTTTCTCATGGTATTTGTACATACATAATTAAAGCACCTTAGAGTTACATAGTTTGATTGATGGTTTACAAAATTGTCACAATATTGCCAAGAACATTATGAGGTAGGTATGGTAAAATCCCTTGTTCTATACAATGTCATTGTATAAAACTGGTGTTTGAACCAGGTACTCCTGGTTTGAACCGGTTTGCTAAAGCAAGTTCAGGCCTTTTCCCCCCTGTTGTTGGAGAACCTGTTGTCACATAATTTACAACAATCAAAGTTTTAGAAGTTTTTAGAGAGCCATGACTAAGTGCCTTTTGATTAGGATACTGAATTTTTGACCCTCTTTTGGGTTCTTATTGTGGTCTAAGAATTGGGAAGTTCAGGGTCTAGATCTAGTCCTGCTGTGTATGGTTGAGAAATCTCCACTGGTAGAAGAGAAGAGTGGGAAACTCAGTTTAGTCTCTTCAAAAGTTTGTAGCTAGATATCTAAAATACTTTAAAGAATCCTATATTATAATTTCTGTAAGCATACATTCTTTATGTATATAGGATATATATATATATATACACTAATGCTGCATTAAACTGTTTAATTTGGGTTGGTATGATAAGAATATGACTTAAAAAAACTAAGCTTAGGTTGAAGTGATAGTACAGTGGGGTCATGCTTGCCTTGCACGTGACTGACAGAATTTGATCTCTGGCATCTCATGTGGTCCCATGAGCCCCGTCCCTGGGTGTAGAGCAAGGAGTAAGACTTGAGCACTGCTGGGTGCGACCTAAAAACAAAACCAAACAGCTCTATAAAATTATGGTTCCATTCTAAGGATAGGAACTGCACAAAGAGGTGGTGCTCATAAATCATTAGCTAAGACTTTGTGAGGTGGAGGGAAACTAAAGATTCTGGAGCGATAGCACAGAGGTTAAGGCATTTGCCTTGCAGGTGGCCGACCTGGCCAACCCAGGCTCAATTCCTTCGCCCCTCTCAGAGAGCCCGGCAAGCTACTGAGAGTATCTTGTCTGCAGAGCAAAGCCTGGCAAGCTCCCCATGAAGTATTCGATATGCCAAACACAGTAACAACAAGTCTCACAATGGAGACGTTATTGGGCCCGCGTGTGCAAATCGATGAACAACGGGAGGACAGTGACAATTAAAAAACCTTAAAATGTTTCTGTTGAGTCATGTAATAATTAAAGAAACTAAGGAAATAGAGCTGTAGACCAAAGCTTTTCTACAGGTTAATCTTTCATGTTATAAGGGCTGGAGCAATAGCACAGCGGGTAGGGTGTTTGGCTTGCACTGACCTGGGTTCGATTCCCAGCATCCCCTATGGTCCCCCGAACACCACCAGGAGTAATTCCTGAGTGTATGAGCCAGGAGTAACCTCTGTACATTGCCAGGTGTGAAAAAAAAGAAAAAAAATTCATGTTATATAATATCCAGGAAACTAAAGAAATCTAATAACCAACAAAATTTTTCCATGAAAAGGACTTTGTTTTGTTTTATATGGAAGGGGAAGTAAGTGTTACAAGTGGGAAAAAAATAGGTAAAAACTATATGTCTCTGCTAATCTTAAAATAGCATGGGGAGCAGACAAACATGAAATTGGAGGTTATGTGCTAACATAACACTGGAAGATACATACCAAAATAGTAATAGTTATTCTGTTCCTATGTGATAACGGGTGATTTATCCCCTCTGAATTTTCTATAATTACATAACTTTCATAAAGACTAATTATAGGAGAATAATTAGTATGTAGGTTTCCTTAAAATTAAGGTACTCTTTTTGTTTAAATTGATTTTATCGGTTGGAAAGTCTAGGTAACCTCTTCAACTTCAGTCTGTTACATCTTTCTGGGGTGTCGGGGGGTCCTCCCGTGTTGAGGGGACAGAGGCCACTCCTGATGATACAGCTGTGTGAGCTTGTGTGAGGGCACAGAGGTGTAAAGCTGCCTGTGCTCAGCGGTGTTGGGGATAGCCGGGGCCACAGCTGGTGATGTTGGCAGGGAGTGGCCATGAGGTGCCTGGGGTTGAGCTTGAGGCCATCTTCCTTACCTTTTTTCTGTCCTTTGTAGGTGGCATTTATCATACTTTCTGTATAAAAGTATGTTCATAATGTGCTGTATTTCTGAATTTAGGACAGATTAACTTTATTATTAGGTCATTTGATTATTGATTTCTGTTATTCATAAAAGACACTGCCGTTGTCATCTTGGTCTGAGATTCTCTAAGTACTATAAGAATTAAGTGCAAGTTCTATCCCAGTTAAGTCTTTTATAATGCAGATTCCGATGCTGTGAACTCTTCTCATTCATTTGTTACAGCTATTGGTGTATTTCTTTTTAAAAATTTTAAAATGTATTTTCATAAAGTTCTTTATGATTTAATATATTCAATATTCCAATACCAATTCCACCACTAGTGACTATTGGTATATTTCTAAGGGAAAATTGAACTGAAACTTTTTGCTGAAAGTTTATTGTCACTCCTATGGCATAACTGCCACAAATATATCCTACTTGAACAGTAGCCTGGTATGCCCCATTTAATCTCCCAGGATAGGGTTGGGAGGTTGGAGGGGTGCAAAGGGTTATCTGAAGTGCCAGTCATGTGCAAAGTCTTGAGATTGATCCTGGCGCTGCATAGCCAGGAGCAGTGCTGGGTTGGTCCCTACTGAATAAAGAAAAACGCTCAGAGGAGCTGTTCCTATTTCCTCCGCATACCTGCAGTATTGAGTATCAGTGACTAGTGCCAACATAATACATACAGTAGCATCAACCTAAAAATTGCTTTAGTATAATTCAATTTTTACTATGTTTTAGTTAGGTTTATTAGAATAAGATGTTTATGACAGGAGCCTGAGGTATAGCAGGTAGGGCGCTTGCCTTCCCTGTGGCCAGTCTGGGTTGATCCCAAATACCCTCTGTGGTCCCCCAACCCCTGCTAAGTGATCCCTGAGCATTGCAGGGTGTGAGCCCCCATATATATATGAAATTCTCCACTAAAGGAGCTTTGTTCATATCAAGATTTCTAGTAGTCATCTCATAGTTACTTTAGAAGTAGTTTATAGGTAGTGCTTAATCAGTTTTCTACCAGTAACCTATTTCCACGTGGCAGCACAGTATTAGATATTATCTGTGTAAATAATCTGACTTATCCAGGTAAATCTAGTTGGCGAATACTATCTGCATGCCAGACTTTTTTTTTTTTTTGCATGCCAGACTTTGACAGTGCCTTGTTAGAGCTGGAATTAATCTTAAATACAGAGTTATATTATAAAAACTACTAGTAGCATTCTGTAGAGATAATAATTTAGGTCAGTGATTGCCAAGTTTATGGTTATAAAAGAAAAGAATTTGTTTTAGGGGTGAAAGATCGCTGTCTTGGGCTAGACAGTAGGTCCAGTGGGTCAAGTTCTTGCTTTGTATATGGCTACCCTGGGTTTGATCCCTGATATCCCCATAGGGTACCCTGAGCACGGTCAGAAGTGATCTGAGTGCAGAGCCAGGAGTAACTCCTGATCATTGGCAGGTCTTACCCCAAACCAAGCAAAATTGCTCCTCTTATTTCATAGGTGATTATCAAGTGACACAGGAGAAAAGAAAAAAAGGGAAAGTGAAATAAAGTGAAGCAGGAGGCGTGGAAGGGTAAGACACAAATAAGGAAATCAAAAGATTGTACTCTGGAACAATATGGGAAAATGAGTTAAAAGAAGAAGCAAAAGAGTAGAGTCAAGGAGAAATATTGGTGCAGAGAAGAAAAGGAAAGGGACAACAACTGAGAATGCTCTTGTCTTATAGGTTAATGATACGAATTTTGAGAATGTTACCTTAGTCCAAAGAATCATGATCACGACCATCCTGTTGTTCGTCGATTGCCTCGAGCAGGCCCCAGTAACGTCTCCTTTGTCCTATCCCTGAGATTTTTAAAAAAGTGCCATATTCAAGGCTCTTTCAGAGTTAGGAGAATGAGACCCATCATTGTCATTGGTATTTGGCATATTGGGTACACCACGGGGAGTTTGCCAGACTCTGCCGTGTGGGCAGGTTACATTCGGTAGCCTCCCAGTTTGTCCAAAGTAGGAATGAGATAATAAAATGTCATAATAAGATGTCCAAAGAATCTTGGATCTAAATTCAGTCCAAAAACTGAATTTTCTGAGTATAGGTGGTCTTTTGTATTAGCTTAATTTTGTTGTACTTAACAAGGAATTCTACTGAAAAACCTGCTCTTTATTCTAGGATAACAATACAAGAGGCAAGTTACTTGCTCTTATATAAGCACAAAGATAATTATTTTATCTTTTTGGTTTTTGAGTGCTTAGAGGCTCCTCCTGACTGCTTAGTCCACCTAACTAATTCTCTGGCCCTCACAAAAGGAACTTTTAAACTTTTTTTTATAAGAGCCACATAAGAAATAAGCTATTTCTGTCATTGTATATGATATAGTCTCTTCCTTTTTTTTTAATGTAGCAGAAATTTTTTTTGTCTCTTTTTTGCATTTTGAAAAATAGATATAATTGACATGTAACAGCTTTCTGTCCTGTCTTGTGCTGGGTTTGATCCTTTGTACCACAAGGTCCCCCAAGCAATACTGGAGAGTTTGTGGGTGACCCTTGAGTACCACAGTGTTGGCCCAACAACAACAACAAAAGATTTTAAGGGTTGATATGTAGCTTCATGGTAGAGCACTTGCCTTGCATGTGTGAGGTCCTGGGTTCAATTCTGCGCACTGCAAAAAAAAAAAGAATGAGCACTTTTTACATAGTCATTTTGGGTTGTTGATTTAAAACTGAAACTTTAGGGACTGTCGGTCCCCTGAGCAATGCTGGATGTGCCCCCCTCCCAAATTTATTGTATTAAAAAATATATATAATTAGAGTAGGCAGTATATAAACTAGCTTCTACTTATATTTTGTGACTCTTTTGTAAGAATTGTTTTCCCATTGCTATATACCCACTCAAGGTAGGATTGAAAGTTTGGAGCAGTAAGTACAGCAGGTAGGGTGCTTACCCTCTTTGTGGCTGGCTTGGGTTTGATCCCCGGCATCCCACATGGCCCCCTGAGCACTGCCAGGAGTAACTCCAGAGTATAAAGCCAAGAGTAACCCCTGAGCATTGCTGGGCATGACCCCAAAACAACAACAAAAAAGGTAGGATTGAAGGGCACTTTTGTATTTTTTTCCCTGAATAAGACGTTGAAGTTGAAAAATTTAAAGCAATTGAAAAATTGCTCTAAAATAAAGCTGTAGGGACCAGAGAGACAACTCAGCATGCTGAGCATATACTTTGCATGCAGGGAGGCCCAAGTTCAGTCCCTAGTACTGCAAATAGTCCGAACAGTGTTGGGTGTAACTTGGAAAAAAGAGCCAATTCAACCCTACACATACATCACACATAAAGGAACAACAAATTATAATGTTGATGCATTTTTTTTTTCTTTTTCTTTGTGTGGAGTCCATGTGTTACTAAGCATTGCTCAGGGACCCAGTTGGTTCTGGTGATTGAATCTGGGGCTCCTATAGGCGAAGCATGTTCTCCAGCCCTTAAACCGTCTCTCTGACCTGATGCAATTTGTGATTCTCCAAGTCGTAATTTTTCCTGAGCTGCTTTTTGTTTTTTTTGGCACACCTGGCTGTATTCAAGGCTTACTCCTGCCTGCCATGAATTGGGACCGTAGACAAAGCTGAGAATCAAACCCCTGTCAGCTGTGTGCCTTCCCCACTGTCCTAGATCTCTGACACCTCCTGTGGTTCATTGCAAGAGCTGTAAGTTAATTATGGCTTTGGGATGATTGGGGGTGGGGGTGGGGTGGACTTCCTATTTTACTTTTGTTTGGTGGCCACAGCCGGCAGTGTTCAAGCCTTCCTCCTGGCTCTGCACTCGGGAATCCCTTCTGGTAGGCCCAGAGGACCAATGTGAGGTCCTCAAACCTGGGTCAGCTGCATGCTAGGCAAACACCGTACCTGCTGTACTACATACAACACTGGCCCTCTCTTTTGAATCATACTTGATTGCTGCAGAATCCTTCACCTTGAAGCAGTACTCTTCTCAAAGTTTTCCGAGTTGCTTTTTGCCTGGGGTATTTTCCCGTCCTCATCCCAGCTACCTAGTATGCTCCATTTTCCATCTTATTTACTATGCTTGTTTAGTATTAACTGGAAAACTAATCTTGTAAAGATGAGTAAATTAGATTTATGTTACTGTGTACTGTCCTACTTCACTCTTGATACTACCTCCTCCAAAATCTAGCGGTAGCATAGAATGATTAGGTAAAAAATGACAGAGAATAGTGGAGATGATTAAAGTATGGAACTAGGATTAGAGGTATCATTAAGGTTACCTTCTCTGCTTTAAAATATCAGATGTTTTACAGCTGCTCAGTAAGCCAGAGCACACTAGTCAATTGCTATTCTCTTCTAGTGCTTTTTAAAGATTGATTCCCCCCCACCCCTCCAAATTTTGGGTCACACCCGACAATGCTCAGGTTATTCCTGGCTCTGCACTCAGGAACTGGTGGTGCTCAGGGGACCATATGGAATGCCAGGGATTGGACCCAGGTCGGCTGCAAGCAAGGCAGACCCACTGTATTATTGCTCCGGCCCCCAAAAATTGATTTCTCATGCGACAAATGGTTTTATTCTGAAAAGTCAACTCATATACCTTTACCATAAACCACTAAATCTGACATAGTGATCTCTGCTTTAATTTTACATATACTTGTTTTTATTACACATGTATTTCTCATAATAATTATTGAGAAATAATTAAGAAATATTAATATTAGGGTTGGGAGTTTTAAAATTAACGTTTAAAAATACGCTTGGGGCCAGAGAGGTAATACACTGGGGTAGGGCATTTGCCTTGCAAGTGGCCAATCTGGGTTTGATCCTGGGCACTACATGCAGTCCCTTCCCCCACCTCCCCACCCCCTCGGGAGTGATCTCTGAGTGCAAAGCCAGGGTAGCCTTGAGCACCATCAGGTATGGTGCTTGCCGCCCCAATAATAATAAGCTTGAATTGAGAAATAGTATTCTTTAGATCAGAGACTTAAAATATTTGTCTCAGACCCACTTAATGCTTTCTATAGGAGCTTTTGTGTATAGATATTTACTGCATAAGAAATTAAAACAAAAACTTTTTAGGCATCTATTTAAACTAATGCTAAAGGGGCTGGAGCGATAGCACAGTGGGTAGTGTGTTTGCCTTGCACACGGCCGCCCCTGGTTCGATTCCCAGCATCCCATATGGTCCCTTGAGCACCGCCAGGAGTGACTCCTGAGTGCAGAGCCAGGAGTAATCCCTGTGCATTGCCGGGTGTGACCCGAAAATAAAAAAATAAAAATAATGCTAAACCTAATAAATGTTAAATTTAGAAAAATAATTTAAAAACTGAGAAAGCTGGCAGTTTTAAATACAGGTCTTCTCTCTTAAGTGATAATACAAAACAACTGGAAGTCTTACCTATGTCTGCATCACATCTGTTGTTCTAAGTTATTTTGGTTGAAATAACAAAAAAGCTAGCTTTTGCACAGTTGTATAATTGATGAAGGGAGGCATATTTTTATAGCGTTTTCTAATTTGCATCTTGTTTAGACACTGTATGAAAACTCAGTAGCTGTTAGTTTCTTAAAGATGATTTGCAGTATGTCACCTGAGGTTTTTTTTTTTTAACATACTGGCCTTGAGCTATAACGTGCATAATATATAACATGATAATTTGAACTGGTTTCGCATATTATACCAATTTTCAAATACTGACATATCTCCCTCTGTAAGAAGAAAACCCATATATGTTTATATCACCTCTTACTTCATAAGAAAAGGAATTTTCTTTTAGCTGTCAAGCTCATAGTGGGAAATACTGTTTTCAGAATTTTAATTTTCACCCAAAAAGTCAACTTTGGTTATTGGCAAGAAGTAGTCATTTGTTTTCCTTAAATGTGATGGGCTCATTTGTCCATTTTCAAGAAAATGGTCTGGCAAAGGCCTAAATCTGAATAAGTTTGTCAATTTGAGTAAAAAAGTTCGTTAAAAAAGCAGCTGGTTGAGCTTGCAGCTTAGTCATAAAAGTACTTTTTTACCAAAGGGCTGGAGTGATAGCACCGTGGGTAGGGTGTTTGCTTTGCACAGAGTCAACCCAGGTTCGGTTCTTCTGTCCCTCTCGGAGAGCCCGGCAAGCTACCGAGAGTATCCCGCCCACATGGCAAAGCCTGGCAAGCTCCTCATGGCACATTCAATATGCCAAAAACAGTAACATCAGGTCTCACAATGGAGATGTTACTGGTGCCCGCTCAAGCAAATCGATGAACGGGAGGACAGTGCTAGTGTGCTACCTGCTGATACGGAGCAGAAATGCTATTTACTTCTGATTTTGCCATACAAAATGTTCATAGGACTTGGTGATGAAGAATATAGTGATGAGTTGTACAGTTTGATGCCTCCTATTTTTTGTTTGTCTGACTACACCCAGCAGTGCTCAGGGTGTACTCCTCGCTCTGTGCTCAGAGATCATCCTGGTGGTACTGGGGGATGTGGGGGTATGTATAAGGCAAGTGCCCTGCTCTCTACCGTCTCTCTGGCCCCTCCCCATTATTGTTGTAGTGTGATTATCAACAGACTTGGAAAGCATATCCCATTTTGAAATGTTATATCAAAAGCCTATCAGTATGAAACTAGTATTGACCTCTTGCCTGGCCTGAGGTTTCTTCCCAATATTTTGACTAATACTCTAGAGATAGCACCACTCTTTTAACTACTGTGTTGGTGGGAGTTTTGGTTGTTGTTGTTTAGGGTTTTTTCGTTTGTGTGTGGGTTACACCCAGCTATGCCTAGGGTTTACTCCTGTCTCTGCACTCAGGAATTACTCCTGGCGGTGCTCAGGATGCTAGGGATTGAACCCTGGTCACCACGTGCAAAGCAAATGCCCAACCACCGTACGGGCACTCCAAACCCCTGCTCTGATGGTTTTTTGTTTGTTTTTAAAAGTCTGCCATTGTTAGGGAAAGACAACTCATCTAGGTTTTTACTTCTCTGACTTCAATCATAGAATCTTCACTGTAGAAAAATCCTCCACATCTTTTAATAAAAGCCTGCATGAGTGCCCATACTTAGATTTGCATTTCTGCGCTTCTTTCTTTGAAATAGCATACCATTTTAAATTGCAGGCTCACACTAAAAAGCTCATTCTGTTCAGACACTGAGTAGCTTTGTTTCTGACAGCTAGTAGTCAGCTCTGTTTTAAAACAATCAGTTGCGTCCTGCTGGCTCAACTAGAAGTTGTCCTAGTCCTAACCCTGTCTCAACCAAAGACTGTTGTTGGGAAGCACACACAAAGGCCTTGTGTACAGGGAATCCTATTAATAAGGACCAAGTTTTAGTCCCAGGAGATTAATCTGCTTTGGTGTGCATTCCCTCCCGAAATACCTAACTTCCTTTGTTTGCCTGCTTGTTTTAGTGAAAGATCATTTTTAATGTAGGAAGACAGCTTCTTGTAATTATTATGTTGTTCTAATGGAGAGGGATCGTTGGAGTAAAATATTTTCTTTCTTTATGCCAGGATGTAATGGAGCTGTTAGAAGAAGATCTCACGTGCCCAATTTGTTGCAGCCTGTTTGATGATCCTCGAGTTTTGCCTTGCTCACACAACTTTTGCAGAAAATGTTTAGAAGGGATCTTAGAGGGGAATGTCCGGAATTCCTTGTGGAGAGTGTCTCCTTTCAAGTGCCCCACTTGCCGGAAGGAAACTTCAGCCACGGGAGTCAATAGCCTGCAGGTTAATTACTCCCTGAAGGGTATTGTGGAAAAGTATAATAAGATCAAGATATCTCCCAAAATGCCAGTGTGCAAAGAACACTTGGGGCAGCCTCTTAACATTTTCTGCCTAACTGATATGCAGCTGATCTGTGGGATCTGTGCCACTCGGGGTGAACATGCCAAGCATGTGTTCTGTTCTATTGAGGAAGCCTATGCTCAGGAAAGGGACGCCTTCGAGTCCCTCTTCCAGAGCTTTGAGACCTGGCGTCGGGGAGATGTTCTTTCTCGTCTGGATACTTTGGAAACTAGCAAAAGGAAGTCTCTCCAGTTACTAACTAAAGATTCAGATAAAGTGAAGGACTTTTTTGAGAATTTACAACACACACTGGATCAAAAGAAGAATGAAATCCTGTCTGACTTTGAGACCATGAAACTTGCAGTTATGCAAGCCTATGACCCAGAGATCAACAAACTCAACACCATCCTGCAGGAGCAGCGAATGGCCTTTAACATTGCAGAAGCTTTCAAAGATGTCTCAGAACCCATCATTTTTCTGCAACAGATGCAGGAGTTTAGGGAGAAAATCAAAGTAATCAAGGAAACTCCTTTACCTCCCTCTAATTTGCCTACAAGCCCTGTAATGAAGAACTTTGATACGAGTCAGTGGGAAGACATAAAACTAGTGGATGTGGATAAACTTTCTTTGCCTCAAGACACTGGCACTTTGATCATCAGGGTTCCCTGGAGCTTCTATCAGTTCCTTGTGGTTTTGGTGCTGCTGAGCCTTCTCGTTTTCTTTGTGCCTACCACATTCCTAGAATGGTCTGTATTTGATGAATTTGCAACTTGGAGAGACTGTCTTTCAGACTTCAGTTACTGCCTGACTAACTCGGCTGATTTTGTGCAACAGTCAGGTTTTTACTGGGAACAGGTGACAAATGAGTTTTCCATTTTCAGTAGACAGTTCAGAAATTTTAGTTTGGTGGTGCTGAACAATGTTGCAGAATTTGTGTGCAAATATAAACTATTATAAAATCTGTCTAAATGGTTCTCTGTTTTTTGTTAAGAACAGAGTGGTAGTTCAGTTTTTGTCAAGTCCAGTCAGGTTATTTCCTATAAAAATGTTCTCAAAAATAATGTCCTGTGCATGATCAAAGTTTAACAGTATAGTCTTGAACATTCCGCTGTAGTGTTTCTGAAATAAGCACATTACACCTCCACACCTCCTCTCCCCCCTCCCCCCAACTGATTGCTTATTCAGAGATAAAAATGGGAGGTGAGGGGACAGAGGGCATGCTTTGCGTAGGTGAAGGCATGCTCCACATAGTCTCCTGAGCACCATTTCAGGGAGTGACCTTAAACCAAACAAGGAGCTGCACTGCCAAGTATGGCTCGGTCCCTTCAGCCCCTAAAAGGGAGGTGTCAGGATATAGGATACTTGATGATAACGTCCTGATGAAGTAGTATGCTAGTAGGCTGTTCATTTGAACTAATACAAATTGTTCTTAAAAAACAACTTGAAAAATTTGGCAGTTGGGGGGTCAGGCAGTGCTCAGGGGCTATTTCTGGCTTTGTACACAGGGATCAATTCCTGGCAGTACGGGGATCCTGCTGAGGTTGATTCCATGTGGAAAAAAGGCCTTATCCTGTACTGTATGGCCTCATAAAGAAACTTTCTTTTGGGAGAATGAACATTCTTTCCAAAAAGATAAGGATTGCATTTGTAAGCTGGCTTGATTTCCCTATTCACTACAATGCAAAGTTCATGTAAAAACTGGCATTTTCTTGAGATAAGTTTGTTTTTAGCAAGTAGATGTTCTAACTTGTCTTTTCTCCTTAAGTGTTTATAAATTTGTAAACAAAGGAATTTGGTGTACAGAAGTGTTAAATTACTGTAAGGAAAGGGACAGGTTTTTGTTTTTCCAAAATAAGAAAGATAACCTGGTGCCAGAGAAATAGTACATCATATAGGGTTCTCGCCTTGTACCTGTTCAGCCTGGGTTTAATCCCTGTACCCCAGAGGATCCCCTAAGCTCTGCCATGAGTGATTCCTGAGTGCAGAGCCAAGAGTAAGTGCTGACCTCTGGTAGGTGTGTCCCTAAAACAACAAACAAAAAACAAAATTAAAGGGTCACCTGACAATTGGGAAAGCCAGCATTGTGTTATCTCAAATCTGGTAACTCTTCAACCAAACTCATTTACTCAGAACTTAGTTTTTTTAATAGTAAAGACTCATTTGATAATAATCTGTCAATCATTATATGGTACAAAGTTACTAAACACTACACTGTCCTACTGGCTCACATGTCACATGAGAAAAGGATGTCTTATCTCCCTTAGACAAAAAATAATCTAAATTTCTCACCTTGCATAGACAGATGAATGTGAAGGTGACCTTATGTTAATGCTCTCTAGTTGACCTTACTGCTGTCACAGGGCATTCTTTTGAAAGCCCAGGCCCAGAATGTCTTTAACTTAGTCTTTTAATTTAGGATAGCAATGCACGCAGGACCAGGGGTAAGAAAAATGGCAACTGAATTTAAAGTACAGAACAATCATGCTAACCACGAGAAGTGCCAAATGCTGAGGTAGTGGCTAGCTTGTCCCCGACTGACAGTTTATGGTTCGGTTACTAAATTGTTCAAGGGGGCATCAAAAATGATGACAGCGTTTTTTTTTGGGGAAAATCTTTATTTTTACTATTAGGACTCAGTAGATAAGAAGTCCAGGGAGGGGGAGTGTTTTTCTGCTCCAAGTATTTTTTTTTTAGTATAGACTTTAAAACAACAGGTTTTTATGGAGAACTTTCTAATGGAATATAGCAAATGGCTCTATTTGACACAGATGTATTGGCAGTTCTCATTCCGGCTTTCATTTATTGCTTTCTCATTTTGTATACTGCAAGTTTCCAAGCAACTGCAGTTTGCTAACACAGCTATGGATACTGTTTGTTTTACAGAAGTTACCTGTCTTTATTTTCCCCTCCCCTCCCTTTCTTAATCCTTTATAACCACAACATTTACAGGTTGATTTATAAATTCCGAAGTCTGTAGCTGATGGTTTATAGCCTCTGGTTGGTAGCAAGAGAAGAATGAGTAGTCAGGAACTTGTTACTCTGAATGTGGGAGGTAAGATATTCACAACAAGATTATCAACCATCAAGCAATTTCCTGCCTCTAGATTGTCACGAATGTTAGATGGCAGAGATGAAGAATTCAAGATGGAAGGGAGCCAGATTTTTGTGGACAGAGATGGTTTTTTATTTACCTTCATCTTAGATTTTTTGAGAACTCATCAACTTTTATTACCCAGGGACTTTTCAGACTATCTTAGGCTTCAAAGAGAGGCACGTTTCTACGAACTTGATTCTCTGGTTGACCTGTTAAATCAAGACCTGCTCCAGCCAAAACCTGCTCTCCTGGAGGTGCATTTCCTAAGTCGAAATACTCAAACTTTTTTCAGAGTATTTGGTTCTTGCAGTAAAACAATCGAGATGCTAGCTGGAAGAATTACAGTATTTTTAGAGCAACCTTCAGCCCCAATCTGGAGTAGTGACTTCTTCCCTCAGATGACTTTACTTCCACTTCCTCCCCAAAGACCTTCTCACCATGACCTGGTTTTCCAATGTGGCTCGGACAGCACTGCTGATAACCAAACTGGAGTCAGGTATTGAGTGTTTGGGGACATAAAACCTACCTCTGTATTAGTACCTGATTTTTCTCTCAAAATTAAACATTTCTCATGCTTGCAGTCTTTCTTGGAGAAAATGAGTGCTCAAAGTAATGTTTTGGGGGAACTAATAGAGTTGGGCAGAATGAGCAAATGGGAATACACAGTATTAAGTGGCAGAGCAGGAATAAGCCAAGATTGTCCACGGAAAGCCGAAATTGTTATTCAAGGTGGAAGAGGAAATCATTTCAAAGATTTAAAACATTTCTAATCTTTAATGTTTTAGGAATGAGGATAACCCCCACCCCACAAAAAGATTCTTTCAGTGGCTGGCATAGAGCAAAGTCTCAATGGTTTCTCCGGATTTCCTTCACTTTCTGTACATTTGTTCTTTCAGTCCTCATGACTTGATACTTATTTTTCTCCATCCTACTTTATTTTTAAACACCATTAAGGCATACATATTCCATGGCAAATCTGGTATGCTATTGCATCTTTGGCACTTGTAGACAACTCAAAATATTGGGGTAGACTGTATGCTAAGAATTGCTACTTCTGAGTCAGTTACTCTAGCTGACCCTGTTGTTCTTGGCTGGACTCTTAAGGTTGATTTTCACTCTGCTGTCACAGATACTTTTTATCCCTTCTTAAAATGTCTTAATGCTGTCTGTCTTACATTATTACTGTGAAAGCTGGCTTTAATTTTCAAGGAGAAAAAGAAAGTACGCACATATTCTTGACTGCTTGTGTTACAAACATGGTGGTAGGGGGTATTTGGGAATATTAACCAGCAGTAGCTATCAGGAATGCTCGCCATGTTTTGCCTCTCTCACAACACACCCTTTGGTCTTGCTCACCAACTGGAAAACACAGAGAAGTGTGACCCTTATTCCAAACTTCACACATTATTTCCTGCCCTTCCAAAGAGGTTGAAATGTTACTTTGTGAAAAGAACCAGTTAAATGAATATGCTGACTGAAATAAACTGAAGACCACATTTTGAAGACCATATTTTCAGCTTGGAGCCACCGCTGTGTACAACTTTGTTTTCACTCATGAGGGACTAATATAAACAGAAGAGAAATAATTGGGTTTTGCTTTGTATAATTCAAGTGATTTAAGACCATGGGGAAATCTTTCCTAAAAAGCTGAGGAAAGTTGGTGTTGATTTTAAGAATAAACATGCTAGGTCAAAAAATCCTGGAAATACAAAATGCTCTTTTATAAACTATTCACTTGGAAAAAAATTACAATTTTGAATAACAAGATTAGAAACTCAAGCTGGGATATTCTGTGTACAACAGTGCCAAGTGATTCATTTGTTGCTGTTTGTATTTAGAAATAGTATATAGCAGTTCTCCAATTTTAATATGAGAATGACACATTAAACCTTCCAGATAGTACAGTGGGTAGGGCACTTGCCTTGCATGTAGCAGACCTGGATTTGATTACCAGCACCCTGCCAGAATGATCCTTGAGCATAGAGCTAGGAGTTATCCCTGAGCAGAGCTGGGTGTGGGCCCCTTCCCCCCCCCGCCCCGATATCACCACCTCCTATGTACTTGTATTATAATTTTGTGAGAAGTTCTGTAACATTTTCTTTTTGACTAACGTTTCTAGGCTACACAATCAAGGTCTGGGGCTTAGAGTATGTGAAATGATTTATTAGAGTTAAAAATCTGTGTAAATCTAAAATTCTTTGATGTGTACATTTTATTTGTGAATTGTTTGCATGAGTTTTATAAAATGAGCTACAAGTAATCCGTCTATTTCAATCATGGTTTGGGATGGGGGATGTGGGGTACAGGGTGAGGGCTGGACCACACCCAGCTGTACTCAGGGATCACACCTAACTGCTCAGTGCTGGGCGAGAATTTTTGGTACTGGGGATTGAGTCAGTTGTGTGCACGGCAAGCACCTGTACCATCTCTCCAGTCCTCATTCTTAATTAAGGGAAAGCTAAGAATGATCCCAAGGCACTTTTTAATCCATAAAACTATAGTTTATTACCTGGAACTAATGTAAGGTAAACCCTCTCTTCACAAACGCTGGGAGGACATAGAGACATTTTTAAAAAACCTTTGACAGTAGGTAAAGGATTTACATCCTTTATCTATGTGGACTCATCGAAAAGTTACTACCTTTCTAGAGAATCATGTTTTATAATCTGACTCCATAGGCTTTTTGATTCCATATATTTTGCTTTTCAGCATTGAATAGTTAGAACTGCTTAAATAGTAGAACTTAATAAAGTCATGTTGACATTTTCTATCTGCAGGATTTACTCAAAAAAAAAAAACAGTTGACAGGAATAACTTAAAAAGAAAATTCATAATTGGGTAATTGGTGTTGATGGGTACAGTTAGATCCCGTGTGCGTGTGCGTGTGCGTGTGTGTCTGTGTGTAGGGACTATTTAATAAATTGAAAAAAATTAGGAATAGTCAAATTATTTTATATAAAAATGTTAAGAGCCAGGGAGATAAATCCAAAAAGCTGGAGCATAGGACTGGTATGCAGAGACCCCAGGCTAGATTCCAGGCACTGCATGGTCCTGCCCCTTAGCATCAGGCTGAGGATTGATTGCTCAGAGTCGGTCCTCGGCTCCTTTAAGCACTGCTTGGGAAAACCCTCACAAATCAAAAATGCTAGGCTAATTACATGTTTGCATCAAAAAATTTCTCTAAAAACTTATCAGTGTTGGTTATATTTCTAAATATGGGGTTAAAAGTAATCTGGAGATCACAGCAAGGTGTCTTATTTTCGGTACGCTCAAGTTACTGATTTAAATTTATAAATAAAGTAAAAGAAAGTGATTGAAAATGGCATGACACCTTTATTTGGAGATATTAATCACATGTGTTTTAGTTTTGTTATTAAAAGGATAATTATGTATTTGTGTGTGTGTGTCCTTTAGGTATTTTGTGTGATAATTATGTATTTTTGTGTGTGTGTCTGTGTCCTTTAGGTATGTTTCTATAAAACCTGATAACCGAAAATTGGCCAATGGAACTAATGTCCTCGGCTTACTGATTGACACTTTGCTAATGGAAGGTTTTCATCTGGTCAGCACTCGAACAGTATGCTCTGAGGACAAAACTGAATGCTATAGCTTTGCAAGGATACAAAAGCCTGAAGCTCTCACCATGAACAAAATGGTGAAACCCGAGACTGCCATCACGCCAGGGCAATCTAACAAGAACAAATGAAGTCCTTTCTCTTTTGGAATAAAGGGAAACTGCTATTTTCTTGCTTGGAAATTGCATACTTAGGACATGTATGTCAGTCAGATTCAGCCCGAGTACATGGCTTTGTTTCCTACAGTATTCAAACCTTAACAATGCTGAGTTAAGATTTGCCTTCCTGCCTGCCTGCTCTAAATACCACATGAGCTTGATGCTCTGACACCTTTTATTCGACCTGCAGCACCTCTTTCTCTTTCTCCTGACCACTTACACAGTTCTCGAGAATAGTCTATGGAATCAGATAATTTGATTTTTTCTTCTAATGTAATCATTAGCTAAGTTACTTGGGCAAGTCATTAAATTGCTTAGTACTTCAACTCGTTCATTTATCAAATGAGGAAAATACCTTTTTTATAGGGTATGTGAAGATTAAAGGAGATAGTGTATATATACACTATCTCCATATATATATATATATATATATCCACTATCCTGGCAGGTGGTAGGCACTCAGTGCTAACGGTGGTGATGAAGGATGGTCCACTTCCAACTGAACCTCCCTTGGCTTTTTCATTTCTCACTGCGTCAGTCAGTCCTTTCCTCTGCACAGACTTACGTGCTAGCATAATTTTTCTCAACATTATAGTATGAACACTTAAAAGAGGAACATTCAGCCAGAGAGCACCAAGTACTTTGCACATACCATTAATTAGATTTGGGAAGATAAGTTAAAGGGCTGCACTAGGCCCCAGGTTTGAGACCTGGTGTCTCCTGAGCATTGCTGGTACAGCCCTGGTGGGCAGTGAGAGGTGGTTTTGGTGGTCACTGACCAGCAGTGTCAGAGCGGCACTCTACCACTGGATTGAGCACTGTACTGTCAAGTCTGTACAGCTGGGTCAAGTATCACTGGAAATGCCTCTGTATAACCCCTGAGCTCTGTTTGGAAGCCATCCCCAATGTTACACTGTCAATGTCCTCCCGTTGTTCATGGATTTGCTCGAGTGGGCCCAGTAACATCTCCATTGTGACACTTGTTGCTGTGTTTGGCATACAATAAAAATTAAGTGGAACGGTTGTTTTTTTTTTTTGGGGGGGGGGCACACCTAAGCCCCGGTGTTCAGGGCTTACTCTTGGCTTTGTGCTCAGAGGTCCTGGTGGTGTTCAGAGGACCATATATGGTGCTGGGGGTTGAACCCAAGTCAGCCCCTTCCAAGGCAAGGTGACTTTCACTGATTTTCACTCAAAATACATGTTAAAACGTCTGTTAGGCAGTTTATATGCTGCTTTCAGGATTAAGTAAGACCAAAATCTTTATTGAGAAAGAGCTCGCATTCAAGTGAAAAAAATACATCCACATTATAATAAGAGATTAGGAATAAATTTAAAGATTATCAGTAGGGAATAACATTCATGCAATAAAATAAACCTTTAAAAAGAATGAGATTGCATTTATAAGCTGAAAAGTATTGATGTTAAGAAAAATTATACATCTTTTTAATGTATTCATGGAATGTTTAGCAAAGAGGTCACTGTGGACAAGGAAGTGGGTACAAGTTTCAGATATGGAAGACATTTCAACAGATCCATTGGATCCATTAGTCTTTTTACAGAGGTGAAGCAGGGCTGCAAAGACAGTCCAGGAGATAAGGTGCTTTACTTGGATGCAGTGTACCCTGGTTTCATCCCAGCATCACATATGGCTCGGAGTAGGAAGCCAGAAATAGCTCCTGAGCATGACAGGGTATGACTCAAACCCCCATGCCCAAACACACACGCAAAGAAAATTTAAAAAGCAACAGAAATAGGGGGCACAGCTGGTAGGGTGTTTGCCTTGCACGCGGCCGACGCGAGTTCGATTCCCAGCATCCCATATGATCCCCCAAGCACCGCCAGGAGTGTTTCCTGAGTGCAAAACCAGGAGTAACCCCTGAGCATCGCCAGGTGTGACCCCCCCCCCCCCCACAAAAAAAGCAATATCTGAAAGACTGTGTGTATCGGGGGATCAGAGGGGGTGGGGAAGGTGAGATGATGGATGGCAGTTTAAGGAGCTGTTACAGCCGAGTTTACCTTTTATCTCATACTGATGAATTCTTTACAATCTCTCTGTGTAAAAGAGTCCTCTTAGTAAAAGAGTCCCAAAAATTAATCAATGTAATCTTAGTGTATAGATTTATATACTGACAGAGAAAATTAAAAAAATTTCCTAACAATACGTATAAAGAGGTTACGTATAAAACCATAAAATACTTCAGGGCTAGTAATGCTAATATTAATCTACAAATACAAATTTTAAAAAATCTCTACAAATAATTTGTTAGTTTTTGGTGGCACTTATTCTTCTGCAGAACAGCTTGTGTTGAAAATAGAGACACTTCACGTGTCATCTTAGTTTTGAAGATGATGTGGTCTAGCTAGTCGGGTATAACTGGCATAGTTGCACATGTACATTTTGAATGATTAGGTGCTCAAAACTGCTAACAGGTTAGGGGCTGGAACAATAGCATAGCGGGTAGGGCATTTGCCTTGCACGCAGCCAACCCGGGTTCGATTCCCAGCATCCCATATGGTCCCCTGAGCACCGCCAGGGGTAATTCCTGAGCGCAGAGCCAGGAGTAACCCCTGTGCATTGCCGGGTGTGACCCAAAAAGAAAAAAAAATCTTCTAACAGGTTAAAAATACGGAAAGAAGGCTGGGAGACAGCTCAAAGGGGGGAGTGCATGCTTGCACATGGGAGAGCTGCCTTTGTTCCAGCACTGCATGATGGTCTCACGACTACTGGGTGTGGCTCCAAAACAAAATACCGAAACAAAATTTACAGTAAGTACAGGTTGGCAAGGAATAAGGAAATGCTTCAACTTCTATTAATGTGTTCTTCAGTCATTCAGTTGCAGGAAACTAGTTTGAGATAAGAAATGTTCTTTTAAATGTACTAGTAGAACCTCAGTAACTGTGAAATAATACTCAATAAATATTTATTGAATGTGTGTGTTAAATACTTTTTCAGACACTAGAGATAATGCAGGAAAGAAAACAAATGCCTCTTTTCTAGACCTTACTACAAAAACAACAGCAACAATGGGTTCAAATGAAAATGAAGCTTTTTATTAGTGTTTCAAAAGTTATAAATTTATAATCCTGAGGATTTTAGAAAGAACATCAAAATTATTATTCCTTCGTAAATATATTATTCCTTTGTAAAAAGTACAGTTGTAGAGTAGATTGAGTTTATCATTTTAGTAAATACTTTAGAGGTTTTATTTTCTCATCTGGAGAAACATCTGTCATTATCTCAATAAGCTCCCAAATTGTTTATTCAAAAAGAGAATAGGATACTAAGCTGGGACATGAAGAAAACTAAATCTTGTTTTAGAAAGGAAGGAAGTACATGGACTTTGAAGAAAACAAGATCATGTTAGAAAAAACATAAGCCAATGAAACCTGTTGCCTGCATCAGTAAAAAGGACTAATGTTTTCATATGAGTATCAGTTACTTTCTTCACTGAATTGTCTATTTTACTTTAAATTATAAAATATGTAACAATATATATTTTCTTGCCCAATCACACTGAAAACTTTGTTTTACCAAATCCTATACCCATCAATTTCATACACACAAGTATGAGTCATCACGATGACACAGAAAAGCCTGCCAGCCTTCCAGTACATGAAGCAACAGCTGAATCTCTCCTCTGAGAGACTCTTTACTTTTTTCATCTAATTTTCATCACCAAATTCCACTTCTAATAAGGCTGTAAAGATTTTAACTTAATCATGAACTTCAATGACTTCCCTTATAAGTGAATGTGATTTAAGTCACTAGTACAAATAATTCTTAGGTTGTGGAATAATCAATTAATTTGGGTTACTGTAAAAGTATATCTGAAATCCTTTGGGGGCCACAGAAAAAGTACAGCAGGTAGGGTGCTTGCCTTCCATGGGACTTACCTGGGTTTGATTCCCAGCATCCCATATAGTCCCCAGAGCCAGAAATAAGCCCTGAGCAAAAATAAAGAAAAAAAAGTGTACATCTGAAATCAGGGTCTGAAAGAGATACAAAGTGGTCAAGGAAAAGGTAACTCTTGAAAAATAGTGATTTGTGGAATCATAACATTTTCTTTATACTGTCTGTATCTTATAAACCAGTTTTACTCTGTATCTGTATTGGTTCTCTATCACATATAAAAGAAATGACTACATCACTGGAGACTTTGCTTGCATAATAGAGAATGTGTGATTGTAACCCAAACATGAAAGCTAGGAACTATCTCACGGTGATTCAATAAAATTAAAAAAAAAATAGGGAATGTGGGAAGAACATTCTAAGCCTCCTACTGTTATTTTTCTCCTGTGCTGGGAAAAATTGCTTCATAATACAATGTCATAAGGATGCCTCTACTAAGAGGATATTTTAGGTAAGAAATGTACGAAATTCATTACCTTCCTGGAATTAAAGGAGTTTGAAAGAAGAGAGGAATGTAACATCAAAATTTAATATTTCAAGCAAAAAGTTCAAGAAACATATGAGATGAAAATACAATACTGAAAGTTCTTAGTTTTCTGGAATATCAACAACCTAATGAAAACTATAATTACCTGCTTTGCCACAGAACTGCATCTCAAGAGTTATTAAGCCTTATATTGTGTTTATTAAAGATAATATTAATGAATTTTATCCCAAAACCCAAAATCTGAGAAAATATCTTAATATTTATCTAGATTCTA
The DNA here is from genome assembly GCF_029834395.1 of Sorex fumeus. Classification (NCBI taxonomy): domain Eukaryota; kingdom Metazoa; phylum Chordata; class Mammalia; order Eulipotyphla; family Soricidae; genus Sorex; species Sorex fumeus. The sequence goes on from NW_026606152.1 coordinate 14,887,465, forward strand.
GATTCAACTACAAAAAGAAATTTTAATGGATTAAAAAGCTAAACCTTACACTGTGAGTAGATGAGAAGTAAGCATGGCAGAATAAGTATAGTAGTATATATAGAAGTGCTAACTACATGAAGATCACTGTCCTCCCATTGTTCATCAATTTTGCTCAAGCGGGCCCAGTAACGTCTCCATTGTGAGACTTGTTGTTACTGTGTTTGGCATATCGAATATGTCACGGGTAGCTTGCCAGGCTTTGCCATGTGGGAGAGATACTCTCGGTAGCTCACAAAATATTATATTTAATCAGAATAAAATAGTCGATTTAAATTTGGAATATATTGGCTGAAAAGAGTACAGGGGGTAAGGTGGCCTGCATGCAAATGGGTGTGGCCCAAAACTGAAACAAAAAATTGGGAGTTGGGGGAATATACATATATACATGAATAAAAGTTCAATACTATTAAAGTACAAAAGCCCCCCCTTTTATTTTTTGGTAAAAGTTAAGGGAATATAAGTTCAGAATGAATATTTTGTGACTATAAGAAATATCAAAATTTGACTTACCTTCAGAAGTCATGGAAAGACAGTTGAAGTCTGCAGACAGAACATACAAGTCAGGTGTAACTAGGATGGAAATATGGAAAAAAAGTTTCTAGTTTGGGATAACCTGGCTTAAAATCATAGACTGATTTGATTTGGATTAGCAAAGTGGTTCATGGATTAAGGCTGAAATAGTCTATAGCCAGAAGACATAATACTTAAGTCTGAAAGTATTGTGTTGGAAGCACAGGTTAGCATTTTAGGTTCCTTACACACCATCAAAATAGAGCATATTAAAAAATTTTAAATGTACATTTATGTCTAAATATGGGTAGCTGTTTTTCATGGTAACTGTTTATTTCAAGTAACAAACAGAGCAACATCTTTTACTTTTCAAAAGAAATTCCACAAAACAAGGTTAGTTCTTAGAAAAAACAAAATATTTTATTTCAACTAAGTTTTGAAATTTTTAATTTTTTGTTATTTTGGTCACTCTTTAAACTCCTAGCTATATAACTTAAGTAAGCAATGCTGAATTCCTATTTGATTTTTGTTGACCATGTTTTTTTCAGAAGAAAATTTGATTTAGTGTGAGAAGAAAAGTTCAGATGTTTTAGACAGAAACTTCATTTCCTCTTAATGGTTTCTTCATTAAAAATTAGTAATTTTAATGATCTAAACCTATTTCTGGCTATCTTCCATAATTTCTTATTATATCTCCTTTGAAACACCACAGTTGCACTCTTGGAAAACTTGTCTTCCTGGTTTTCAAATTTCTGTTTATTATTATAGTTCTTCAGTGAGAATGCCAGATCTTTGTGCCGTACTGTTTCTTGAAACTAGAGACCAGCACACTTCCCACAATTCAATTACTATTCTCTTTCCAGTTGAGAAATTAAAGCCATGTCAATTTTACAAAATTTTATTTTTTTCTTTTTGGGTCACACCCGGCAATGCACAGGGGTTACTCCTGGCTCTGCGCTCAGGAATTACCCCTGGCGGTGCTCAGGGGACCATATGGGATGCTGGGAATCGAACCTGGGTTGGCCACGTGCAAGGCAAATGCCCTACCCGCTGTGCTATCTCTCCAGCCCCAATTTTACAAAATTTTAATGGAATAATTTGGACTATAAGTTCACAATTGCATTTCTTCAGTATAAAATGGGAAAGATCTGTTTTATTAATAAAAACAATGGTAAGTTTCAAGAATATTAGCACATTCATCATTACAGCTGATACAAGTGTACAGATCTTATAAGCACAAAGTTGAGATATGACAAAATGTGACAGTCCTAAAGACAAAAGGGAGACAGTTAATCTCATTCTGAAGATTATATTACCTCATCAAATTTTTTATATAAATGTATGAGTCTTTATTTTAAAAACACTAATCCCTTTAGTTAAGCTTTCTATCCTTATAAACTTCATGTGGGTAACTAGAGAATTACCTCGTCGGTCTAACTTTTATATATAAAATTCTGATTTTGGGCCCAGAGAGAGTGGAGAGGTTAGAAGGACGCCTTTTATACAGTGTACTCCAGTTGGAATCACAGCACCATACAAGGACCCCCCAAGCACAGACAAGTCTCACTCCTGAGTAGAGTCAGAAATAGCCCACGAGCATGCTGGGTGTGGTCAAAAAAATAAACCAAAAATTACAGTTCTGTATAATTAGCAATTAAGCAACCTTGAATCAAAACATTTCCCCTGCAATGCCTGGATATTATCTTAAATTATTTAAAAAAGGAACTCAACATCTTTTCTTCTCAAACTGTCCTTCAGTGCCATCATTATCTTCTAGTATAGAAAACATGATTCTTGACTTTTTTATCCAAATCATCATATTTTGTAATCTTTTTGAAAGACCTGTATTCTTTCATTTTATTCTTATTGCCTCTTTCTGTTCAGATTTTCATCACTTCTAGACTACTATTAATAGTAATGCCTACTTTCAATGCTACCAGAACTATTTCTTAGAATTTTTATACATAGTATTGCCATATTTAATTTCTGAAATGCCAATTCTGGGCAAATCCTATTATTTTGTTTCAAGAGGCTAATGCCTCTCATTTCTTGCTCTATGAAGACTAAAACTCTTAATCATTTCCTAAACAAAGCCCCAATAATTCAGTTATTAGAATCTAGTTGTCCAAATTCATGTAACCTTTATCTTAGTTTTTTTTTTTTTTTTTGCTTTTTTTGGGTCACACCCGGCAATGCACAGGGGTTAGTCCTGGCTCTGCACTCAGGAATTACTCCTGGCGGTGCTCAGGGGACCATATGGGATGCTGGGAATCAAACCCGGGTCAGCCGTGTGCAAGGCAAACGCCCTACCTGCTGTGCTATCGCTCCAGCCCCCTAACTCAGGTTTTAAGGCAAAAAAATTTCATGAACTTTGGTGTGAACAATGATCTATGCTTCCTTACATTGTGTGTGTGTGTGTGTGTGTGTGTGTAGGGGCTGGGTCTCACCCAGCTGTGCTTGGGGCTTACTTCTCGATAAATGCTCAGGTTCACTCTTGGAGCCTGGGATGGAAGAGAGATTGGCCAAGTGTAACCTTAACCTCTGTTCTGTGCCTCCAGCTTCCCAGCTTCCCCTTACCCAGAATTAAGAAAGTCCACTGCTTAACAATTCAATGAATGTTAATTTTTAAGCATACAAGGCCAAAAATGACAAAATGAGGACTTTTTAAATTGAATGAACAGGTAATAGGCCAAAGTTACTTACAGTTTTGTGCTGAGGATGATTTCATGTGGCATTTAGTGCCCTTTACTCGCATAAACTGTGGTCAAGCTTTGCTCCGTACAATGTCTGCTTTCTGCTTTTCCAAGTAATCTAGGACAGTCTTCATACTGGGGTTGCTGTGATGGTAGTATCAAAATTCAGGTCTAGAAAACAGGTAATAAGGTAAATCAATGGAGAGGGGGAAATGCATTACCACAGGAAACATTACCTACTTGTTGGGTGAAATCCAGTATGTCAACCACATCCAAATCCGAACCAAAAGTCAACAATAGACTTTTTAAAAAATGATAATTTATCCAAAAGTTATTAAAAAGACCAAGTTTATATAAAAGCTCAAAGGATACATTAAAAATCAGCATCAATCAAAATACAATATCAATATGACTTCAATGTCCTAGCAGAAAATGAATGCTACATATTTGAGATTCTATTTCTTTTGCCATTTAAGATTTCTGAAAACTTTTAGTGTGACTTGTACAGTTTTTAAAGGAACTGTACATGAAAGTTGAAAAGAAAGCCCATTTCTACTCAATAAAGTGGTTTTTCGAGCAAAGTGGTTTCAGTAAGCACAGGGACTGAGAAGCATTCCATCAACTTCCTAATCATTTCTAAAGACTGTAGCACTACTTAACACATTCATTTTTGATTTTTGGTAATTGTGTTTTTTGTTTGTTTTGGGTCACACTGTTTGCCTCAGGGCCTATTTCTAGTTCTGTGCTTAAGAGTGACACCTGGTGGTGCTAGGGAAGGGGGACCATTTTGTTTTGACAGAAATGGAACCGGGGTTGGCTGCATGCAAGGCAAGTGCCTTGCCTCCTGTACTAGTTTCTCTGCCCCCCCTTCCCAAAGTATTTTTTAATATAAGGACATTTATTCTATCACCACGCATCAGTTCAGAGATGCACAAATGAAAGCCAATAGGAAATCAAAGTACTTTGCTGCTAAGTTTAGAGGTTCAGTTAGACTACTAATTGTTCTAAAAGACAATTATCAAAATTTCACAGACCTTTCAAGATCAGGAAGGAAGGAAGGAAGGAAGGAAGGGAGGGAGGGAGGGAGGGAGGGAGGGAGGGGAGAGTGCTTGCCATTCATATGCCTGACTGGGTTTGATTCCTAGTACTGCATGTGTTGTCCAAGTCCCACCAGGAGTGATTCAAGCCCTGAGTATCACTAGATATGGAAGAGAGAGACAGACAGACGGGAAGGAGGGAAGGAGGGAAGAAAGAAAGGAAGGAAGGAAAGAAGGAAGTTGGTTAGTTTACAATAGGTAAGACCTAATGGCTTCAGGGTGAAATACAACAATCTTTACATGCTTTCCTCTAAGGAACTGTTTTGGATCATTTTTAATGGGTTATTCATAACAAGCAATACAAATAAATCATTCAGATCCTGCTTTGGGGGCCACGGTGGAAACATTCAAAATATGGTGGTGGGAAGGTGTAATGGCAGTGGGACTGCTTTTGAAATATTAAATGTAATAAATTATTGTGAACAATGTCATAAAAATAAAATGAAATTTAAAAATAACAGCTAAGACCTTAGCTATAGCTACTAATAGAAAAGAATGAGAGGTACATGGAGTAGTGAAAGGGAGAAAACCTTAATTATTAGGAACAAGACTAAGAATTTCTGTTTAGCTGGCATATATTTTTCTAGAACTTACTAATTTGTCATTAAATTATTGCCTTTGGTTTGTAGCAATCAATTTTCATTTACTCAGAAACCATGATGTTAGGCTTCTAGAATATACAGTCAATAAGAAAGAATAAGAAAGCCCCTGCCACGAGACAGAAATTGGGTACAGATATATTGTTCTAAGTTAGGTACAAAAAAGACTCTCTTGACTTGGCTATGCATTGATTTATTTCTGGCGCTTGAAAATGACTTCAATTCCTCTGTTTCATCATATCTATTCTTCAAATCCAACTCATCAGCCCCCACCCCCACCGTATCCAAGAAGTCTTATATGATGAATCTAATTCCACATTTCTTTGGGTCTTCTACCCCACTTCCAAGCAAGATACTTTATATTTTATATGCTATCATTTTCTAGCTGTTTCTGATATGTTTGTACCATATTTTCATCTAGGCTACAAGTGCTTTGCTAATATGGACTATCTTGGTACAGGGCACAGAATAGTCCTTTAACAATAAAAGATGATAGCACTTGAAAAACGTCAACAACAACAACAAAAACACCGAAGAATTTTAAAAACATTTGATGAAATAAAATTGTATTTTCATTTACAACTTGTACTCTCAAATTATTGGCATCTTACATTAGAATTACTAAAAATAGATAAAACTATTCTACTCTGTCAAATAACATAAACCACCAAGTCCGGTAGTCATTCTTGATAATCCAACACCTTCTTAACCTATGCTGGACAACAGGAGAGTCTACAAGTATTAAGGCTTGCTTACAATCAACAAATTCCGAGTTTATAATTTGAATCCTTTGAGTGTGCATCTTTCAAGTATATTTTCAAATAATGGCTATTACATAATTTAGTTTGAAATATAATCAGATTTTCCTTAAAGAAAACTGAAAGTCCTCAAACATTCTTATATAAACCAAATTAGTCTTTCGTATTTTAATAGAATTGTGATCCCCCTCTCTTATGCCCATCTCCCGATGGACGGTTCCACAATGAAATAGACCACATCATATTCAATCGGCGGTTTTGCCTAACCGAAGTTGCTGTTGTCCCAAAATTCCAAACGGGATCAGACCACCGTCTTCTTCGTGCAAAATTCTACCTCACAGAACGAGGAGAAAAGAATGCAAGGTTTAAGAAGAGGACTCCCAGAACAACCACCAACTGGGAGCTCTTTGGCTCTATTGCGGCAACATGGGAAGATGCCGTCATTGATAACATTGATGAGGAATACGATCGAATGATTCAGCACCTCCATGATTGTGCAAGGAATACCAAGAGAGAGATAACCACAAAAAACCGTCTTTCTTCGAACACTCTTGAACTTATTCGCCAACGTGGCTTGGCACATGCCTCAGGCAACCACAAGCGAACTGGCAAAACAGTTCAGAGAAGCCATCAAGGATGACCTCAAAAACAGGAGAGCAGCAGTACTGACTGGTAGATGCAGCAGAAGCTGGGAAAAACATTCGTAATGCCTGCCTGTCCTTCACCAACTACAAAACCAAGATGACTGCCCTCCGACATCATGATGGATCTATCACATCTTCCAGAAGGGCAATGGAGAAGATTATTCATGACTTCTACTCAGAACTCTTTAATAGCCACATCCACTTGCCCACATACCACATACCACATGATGGATATGTCGTTCCCAATGTTCTCCCTTCCGAAATCCAATATGCCATCTCGTCGGTAAAGAAACAAAGAGCACCTGGCCCAGACAAGATCAGACCTGAACACCTGAAGAACTTACCATCAGTACTCATCAATACATTGGCTCGACTCTTCACACGCTACCTGTCTGAATGCAAGGTTCCATCCCAATGGAAAACCAGCAGGACTATACTACTATACAAGAAAGGAGACATCCACGACATTGGCAACTATCGCCCAATCTGCCTATTGTCTGTCATCTACAAACTATTCATTCGAGTCATCCTGAATAGGATTAGCAGAACACTAGATGAAGGACAACCATGTGAACAAGCTGGATTCCGAAAAGGATTCAGTACCATTGACCATATCCACACAATAACCAAGCTCACTGAGGTATCTCGGGAGTTCAAGATGCCGCTTTGTCTAACGTTCATTGATTTAAAGAAGGCCTTTGATTCTGTTGAGACGGAAGCAGTCATGGAAGCCCTAGCCAATCAGGGCGTACAAACTCAATACATCAGGATCCTTCGTGAGCTCTATTGCGGATTCACTACCAAGATCTCACTATTCTACAAAGAAGTAATCATCCATATCAAGAGAGGGGTTCGGCAGGGTGATACCATTTCACCAAAACTCTTCAGTGCCACCCTCGAGAACATCATGCGACGACTGGAATGGGAAAACATGGGAGTGAAGATAGATGGTCGGCAACTACACCACCTCCGCTTTGCTGATGACATCATTCTAATAACACCAAACATCAGCCAAGCGGCACAAATGCTGAACGACTTTGACCGTGAATGTGGAAAGGTCGGACTACAGCTGAATCTTACGAAGACAGTGTTTATGAGAAACAGCTTTGTTCCTGACGCTCCATTCGCTCTCAACGGAACCACCATCTCCGAATGCAACAGTTATATATACCTAGGTCGAGAAATCAACATGATGAATGACCTGGCACCTGAGTTGCGCAGGAGGAAGAGAGCGGCTTGGAATGCCTTCAAGAGCATTGAAGAAATAACTAAAAGAACAAAGAACCTCCAGCTACGAGCACATCTCTTTGATTCCACTATTCTTCCTGCATTAACATATGCCTCAGAGACCTGGACCCTACGAAAACAGGATGAGAACACTATTCGGGTCTCTCAAAGAGGAATCGAAAGAACTATGCTTGGAATATCACGATTCACTCAAATGAGAGATAGAATCCGGAGTTCTGATCTTCGTCAACACTCAAGAATCAGGGACGCTGTCTCATTTGCCAAGACATCAAAAATCAGATGGGCTGGACACGTAATGAGGTTTACAGACAACCGCTGGACTAGAGCCATTACTGATTGGATTCCACGGGACGTCAAAAGATCACGTGGACGCCCACCTATAAGATGGTCAGACTTCTTCAAGACCCTAAATGATCGGTTTGAGGCTCTGCATGTTCCTAGAACGAACAGATACCATTGGGCTACGCTAGCACGCAACCGGGATGAATGGAGACGTTACTGGCACCCGCTCGAATAAATCGATGAATAACGGGGATTAAGTGATTAAGTGAAGTGATCTCTTATGCCTTAAAAAATATGTGAAATAATTCTTACAGCTCCTATATCATTACATAATACCTATTACTTGATAAGATTCTTTCTATAAGAATTAATGATAATCAGCAAACTTCTTAGTGAAAAAACCGCTGAAATAGTCTAACTCTAGTGTTTTAAAAAATATTCAAAGAAGGTATAGGATTACTGTAAATTTCAGTTAATTAAATCGTATTTGCTCATTGTTCGATAAATTAAACACATTATGTGATAAACCTTTAAAAATTTACTGTTTTGGGGGCTGGAGTGATAGCACAGCGAGTAAGGCGTTTGCCTTGCACGCAGCCAACATGGCCAACACAGGTACGATTCCCAGCATCCCATATGGTCCCCCGAGCACCGCCAGGAGCAATTCCTGAGTACATGAGCCAGGAGTAACCCCTGAGCTGGGTGTGACCCAAAAAGAAAAAAAAAATTACTGTTTTTCACATACAAAGAAAATGAAACCGCTTTTCTTCCAAGTTTCAGTAGGAACTTTTTTTTTTTTTTTAACTCTAGCTCATATATCATTGTGCTGGTCAGAAAAAGGCAAGAAGAAGCAAACATAAATTTTTTTTCTATAAAGGCAAAGATAAATATAATTTCTAGAACTTTAAGGTGAAACTGAAATTTCTACAGAAATCTACAAGATTATTTTTACCTCTTTTTGCTTTTAATTTTTCCTCATGTTTATAAAAAATTATAATTTTTCTACTTTCTGTTTTGCTGAGAAAGGTGTTTAACTGTACAACAATTTTTTTTTCCCACAGAGATCCTTTTGTTTTTATGAGCAATATGTCCAGGTACTTATTTACAAAATGGATATATTGGAGATAAACTGTTCTAGAATTATAAAAATCTGAGAGAAGACAAAGTTCAACATGCTTTATACAATTCAAAATGGATACTTGCAGAGACAACTTACTTAGGTCGTACAAATAACCATTTGCAGTCAATTTTAAAGTATCAGAATATGATTAGAATTTTTCTGGGATGACAACATTTAAGCTTTTGTTTAGCTTTATTTTACTGGCAAAGCAATCAATATACCCAAACAATTAAAATATTAATGTTCAATAAAACATGGATCTTTTGTAGCACGCTGTAATATTTTGTTCTGTTCATGTTATGGTCTTCTAAAGCAAATTATTTGATTTTTTAAAAAATTTTTATTAGTGAGACACCATGAGGTACAGTTGTAGACTTACAAATTTTTGTGCTTGGGTTTCAATTATACAATGATCAAATACCCATTCCTACACCAGTGCCCATTTCCCACCACCACGGGTCCCAGTATCCCTCCCACCCCCCATCCCTCCATCCCACCCTGCCTCTGTGGCAGCGCATTCCCCTCTGTTCTTTCTCTCCTTTTGGGTGTTGTGGTTTGCAAAAGAGGCATTGAGTGGCAATCATGTTTGGTCTATAGTCTACTTTCAGCATAAAGCAAATTATTTGTTTCTTTTACATACTCAATTGATATAATAAAATACATCTGATGACATTGTAGAGATCAGGCTGAGGGTCAAGTGTGCTGATTAAAGTGACTTGTTGGACGAACAACTAGCTGTATACGCCTTCAAATGAGAATGAAATGATGGAAGTTTCATTGTTTGAAGGTTTTTAATGGATAAAATGATAGAAAACCAGAGTCTCATGTCTAGAATCATCAAATTAATCTAACGAATAACTCATTTCCCATTTTAAGTTACTTGATTTTGTATATTTTCTTAATTCTTGATTGAATTCTTTAACCCTAATTCTAAATTATTTCTTTAAATATACCCATGTTAGTTTCTTTTATATACAGTAAGTAGTAAGAGTCCACAGCACAATATGTAAAGAACTACTTCATCTAGGAACAGAGAGATATTATGGGGGTAAGTGCTTGCTTTACATGTAGCCAATCTCAGTTTGATCCCTGGTACTGCATATGGTCTCCTGAGCACAGAGTCAGGAGTAAACCCTGAGCACCAGCAGGTGCAGTGTCCAACAAAAACAACAGAAAAGTTAATCTCAAAAACGCATTCTATTTGTATGAAAACTTTATTTTTAACTATAAAAATACTGAATGTTAAAAGTAAAAGCATTGAAAATACAGGTTTTTAAGTCTACATGATAAGAAAATTCTTAAATTTTGAATTAGCCTTTAAAGCTATGTTAACAGATTCATTCAATATTAATTTTAAAACTAATTGCACATCCACTTTGCTAAATTTTCAGTTTGATTTTAATGTTGATTGCATATATTAAGAAATTTATATATGAAGTAATTTATATTTGAAGTTATATTTGGAGAAATTTATATTTGTGATTTTAAGTCACAAATTATAAAATTATACATTCCATACACGAATAAATTGAATGTATTAATACTTAAATAGAATAATTTCATATAATAATAATTATACTAAGATAGGAAATAAATAAAAGGTTAACTTAGCAAAAAAAAAAAAAAACAGGAATTTAGAACTCTCCCTGGCTAAATCATCCACGTCTTTATTTTGGATTAAATGATAAGATTTCATAATTTTCAAGTTTTTTTCCACAGTTTTCTGGATAAATTCTATTCAGCAATCTTCTACTTAAGCTGTTTTCACTGCGCCATGTGTTGTGTCTAGAATCTTGATATAAAAATTGTATTCTAATGGAAATACCCACTTATATGCCTGACTAGGAACACCTATAAAGGTGATTAGAGGCTGCCCCAAAAGCCTCCATCCATCTCGGAGAGCCTGGAAAGCTACCGAGAGTATCCCGCCCACACGGCAAAGCCTGACAAGCTACCGGTGGCATACCCGATATGTCAAAAACACTAATAATGAATGGTCCTCATTCCTGACCCTGAAGGAGCCCCCAATATGTCATCGGGCTACACTTGCATGTGGCAGGGACGAATGAAGACGTTACTGGGCCCACTTGAGCAAATTGAAGAACAATGGGATGATAGTGATAGTGATAGTGATTCTAATGGAATGATGTTCATCTTTATCCTTGTTTAAAAATGAGGACAGCCCTCTGGCTACTCAACAAGCAGCTTCAGCCAAGATCCCAGAGGCTCAGGAACAAATCTCGGAACCCAGCGGCTTTTAGCAGAAATGCGTCTGGACTCAGTATTAGGTTATCAGCCCTGGGCCACCCCAGGTGGGAATAGGTTTCATGCCTTGGCCTATTCTCCCTGGCGGCTCAGGGTCCGCCATCTTCCAGAGGCCTATGGACAGCCAGGTAGGGGCCTGCAGTGACAAGACATGTGAGGCCTCATGGGAGGGGGGAGGGGCAGTCCCTTTCCTCCCCCCCCCGCCCCCCCCCCCCACCAGCCACAACGATATCCCAGTTGCCGCCCACAAACAGGCCCTCTGGCTACTCAACAAGCTGCTACAGCCATGATTCCAGAGACTCAGAAATAAATCTTGGAACCCAGCAGCTTTTGGCAGAAATCCCTCCAGATTTATTACAAAGATTTCAGAATTCCAAAAACCTCATATGCTATTCATTATCAGCAATAGAAAACAAATTGTCTAATGTGGAAACTATCTGTCACACAGGTAGGGGGAGGGTGTGGGCTGGGGGGGTATACTGGGGTTTTTGGTGGTGGAAAATGTGCACTGGTGAAGGGACGGGTATTCATCATTGTATGACTGATTATTAAATCCAAAAGGTTTGTAACTGCTCTCACAGTGATTCAATAAATAAATTTATAAAAATAAATAAATTTTAAAAATGAGGAAAACGTTATTTTGCAGTGAGCAGTTATTTCTAGAAAACTGCAAAAAATAATTTGAGTGTCAGATGCATCAGGTAAATTACTAAGAAATACGTTTGTTAACTATAAAACACCTAAATATTTTACTGACAGATAAAGTTATGCCTAGTTTGGGAGGAATTAACTAGGCAAGACAGGGTACCATATGAAAGAGATCCAGGAGATCATCTAGTAAGCAGGATTTACAGCTAAAGTGTCACTTGATGTTGGGTCCCCCAAAGCCAAAGTAGAACCTAGAAGACTGATGATTTCCCACTCTGAGTCAATACTTTTGAATGGCACAGATTTTAAAGGCAGTGGCTGGACACTGTGGTTCAGGCAAGTGGGCAGAGTTGAGTCTAGAAGATTAGAAAGAAAAGAATGCTAATGCAATGCTAGGAAAAGTAATCACATTTTATCATCTGTCCAGGAAAGAAGCAAATAACTTAAGGCGAGTTTGGTTCCCACTCTCCAGCACCTCTGATTAGGTTGAATATGAATATATTCCTAAACAAGGTTATAAACTTGGATTTTAAATGTCTTAAATAACCAACTGTAGGGTCGATCACATGAATGATAAAGATAAAAAAACAAAACAAAACTTGGCTGGAGTGATAGCACAGCGGGTAGGGCATTTGCCTGGCACATGGCTGACCCAGGTTCGATTCCCAGCATCCCATATGATCCCTGAGCACCACGAGGATAATTCCTGAGTGCATGAATCAGGAGTAACCCCTGTGCATTGCCAGGTGTGACCCAAAAATAAAAAAAAAAAAAGAAAAAACCCATTAGATAATTTTAGTGCTGTTTAAACAAAATACCCCAAATCTTAGCATTGTCACTGTCCTCCCGTTGTTCATCGATTTGCTTGAGCGGGCCCAGTAATGTCTCCATTTTGAGACTTGTTTGGCATACCAAATATGTCACAGGTAGTTTTTCAGGCTTTGCCATGCAGGCGAGATACTCTTGGTAGCCCAAATCTTAAGGTAGTAACAAAGCTAATTAAAATTCCTGACCTCCATCATGATTTCTTGAAACATTTCAAAAAGAACATCTAGAAATCCACCTGTTTGCTAGAGACAATTTTCCTTAAACTTGTATCAGATATACTGTCAAATTTTCCCAGTCTGCATTACTTAGAAGATAGATGTGCTCTGTGAAATTCTTTAGTCGCTATATCATCTTAATGAGAAACAAAAAGTCCTTACAAAAACCTCACACAGAAAACTATATCTGGCAAGTACTATTTCATGTTCTTTATTTCTCTTTCTGCCAATGAAATTGTATTAGTGATCTATAAACAGATTTGATCTAATTGTGCCTTGAGAGGAATTTATTGTAAAGTTTTGATATTATGCCTATTTTACCAGCAACTTGCCTTACTACTATTGATGTCAATTAGTTTTATAATAAAAAAAAATCCTGAACAGAAAGTTCTGTGAAGTTGCCAGCAGCGTGCCCCTTGCCAGCCTCCCATCACATCAGCACCTCTGCCTGTGACTGTGGATGCCAGGCGCAGTGCTGTGCGCTGGTGAGCATTGAATATGCAGGCCCAGGCAGCTGAGCCAAGAACTCTTGGAGTGACCCCTGAATAAAGAAGTAAAACAGACAAAAGCTCACTTCTGGATTCAACAGCACAGAAGTAAGGAAGTAAATCATCACAGTAAGGTAAAATATAAACAATAACAAAACTATTGCAAATATTGAATTATAGAAAACAGTATAAAGATGATAGTACAGAAAAAGGGAATTACTAATTTCCTGTGTAGGGGCGGCTGTCCTTTTGAAGTGATGGATGAAAAGATTTCTGAGGGCTGAGTATATTGCTGGAAACTGCTCTGTAAGTGACAGAATGAAGTTAAAGATTACAAAACCTTGCCAGAAGTAAAGCAATTCTTTAAACTGACATGAAATACTAATTGGTAACCTCCAAAAGTAAGTTTACGATTTAAATGTATATACAATCTAAATGTATATACATTGTCATCTTATAGTTACAAAAGGTCTATTTTTCCCCCTAGGTTTTTGCTTTATTGGGGAAGGGAAGACAGCCTGGCTCTGTACTCAGTGTAGACACCCCTGGCAGTGCCAAGTGGACATGTGGTGGTGGGGACCCGAATGGCATTGTCTGCAAGAAAAGCAAGTGCATTACCCCCTAAACTCTCTCCAGCCCCCTAAGTTTTGTTTTGGGCCACACCCTGGCTACTTCTGGCTGTGCTTAGGGGTCACCCCTGGTGTTGTCTAGGGAACCATATATGGTACAAGGAATCAAGTGGAGTGGCCACATGCAAGGCAAGTATCTTACCTTCTGTATTATCTTTCCAGCCACTCTTAAGATTTGATGAACTTTCAGCGTATTTAGGTGAGATGACACTGATGTTTATTTGAATGTCTTAAAAACAACACAATTGGGACTAGGGAGTTTGCTCATGCCTCACATGTGTTGAGCACCTGAGTTTGACTGGGTGAAGCCCTGCCTGCCTGCCCGGATACAGAACCACCAGGTTTGCCTGCCCAGGCGCAGAACCACCAGGCGTGCAGAGAGGCAGAAGGCCTGACCACCCGAGCACAGAACAATCAGGCTGTCCACCATTTAGCTATCAGGCCAGTCCACCCGAGCACAGACACACCCCTTGAGTACAGAACTATCAAGCCTGCACTGTGGGGCTGAGCAGTCATTTGAGTAGACCCAGGCCTGCAAGCACTGGGCATGGCACCTGCGTTTATACCAATTAAACAACCATGCTGGAAAGTTTCTGTAGACTTATTTTATACAGTCAGGTGAGGAAATCTTAGTACTACTCTATTACATTAAGGAATCATTGAATCTACATAGCTGCATGTATATTTAGGGACCACACATATATACAAGGACATGGACACGGACACATGAACCCACCAGATCCAGTGTTTCTGAAATACTTCTAAGAAAATGCCTATGCGGAAGGACAGTGGAAGCAAAGCGAAAGATTTGAGAATTTGAGCTTCCTGTCTTTAAGAGTCTTTGGAAGGTACCACTAACATCTTCAAAAGCATTTTATAACTTAATACTTATAAATTACAACCACCAACTGCCACCGACGCCATGTAATCCCATCAAAGGCCAAGATCCAGAGACTATAAAACCAACTTCCCAGAAGCTTCTTCCTGACTAGTTCTCACTCTGGGAGAACCGGGAAGGCTACTGAGAGTATCTTGCCCATACGGCAGAGTCTGGCAAGCTCCCCTGTGGCGTATTTGATATGCCAAAACCTAGTAACAGTGATGGGTTTCACTCCCCTGACCCTGAAAGTGCCTCCAATGTAGCACTTGCTAAAATCTCAGGGCCAGGATGAATGGAGACGTTACTGGTATCTGCTCGAGGAAATCGATGAACAAAGGGATGACAGTGACAGTGACAGTGACTTGTAAACATTGTTTCCCCTACCATTAGTTAGGCATAGGACCGGCTGCAAATATTACTACTAAGGAGAAAATCCTAAGACCCACAATGAAACCTTCTAAGCTTGGTGACTACTACTCTGACTAGTAATGTGTTACCTGATATACTATTTCCATGCAACTATTTCTCAGGGTGATATTCCTGCATCTGGCAAGGAATAATCACTGTACTTGCAGTTATTATTTCTATCACTTATAGAAGCCTGTAAAGCGTGAGTCGTTTGTGACTACATCTAAAAAAATCATCCACAAACTTATTGGGTCTTAAGGTATTTTTATTTGATTGATTGGGGTCATTTTCACTAAAATAACCACTTAAAATAAGCAAAAAGAATTTACCACTCAGGTCAAAGAGTACAAGTGGTAAGGCACTTGCCTTGTATGTGGCTGACCTGGGTTTTGTCCCTACCATCCCATATGGTCCTCTGAGCACAGCAGGAGTGATCCCTCAGAGCCAGGACTAAGTCCCTAAGCATTACAGGTGTGGCCCCCAAACAAAAGCGAACCGAATATATACTAAAATTACTGTTTTTTTTTCCAGATAGACAAATGACGTTAACAAATGTGCCAGGGCTGATATACATAACTATATTAAAAACTCTTTCATATTGAGCTGTAGCAATAGAACACAGTGGGAAGGGTGTTTGCCTTCAACATGGTAACCTACGTTCAATCCCAGGCCCTCCCTATAGTCCCTGAAGTCCACCAATAATTTCTTAGTGCAAAGCCAGGAGTAAACACTGGTAGGTGTGGCCCCAAATCAAACAAAACATACTTTCATGTCAAAAATCTCATATATAGGGGGCTGGAGCGATAGCACAGAGGGTAGGGCGTTTGCCTTCCACCCAGCTGACCCAGGTTCAATTCCCAGCATCCCATATGGTCCCCTGAGCATCGCCAGGAGTAATTCCTGAGTGCAGAACCAGGAGTGACCCCTGTGCATTGCTGGGTGTGACCCAAAAAGAAAAAAAAATCTCATATATAATTTGTTCTAAAAAATTATTTACTAGTAAAAACAAAGAAGCCTGTTTTAATTAATATGCCATAAAAATGTCTGAGCCAAGCTAAAATAATTGCTTTAATCAAGGCTCAACAATGATTAGGGTTCAAAAGACTGGCAAAGAATATTACAGAATGTTTTCTACAGGAGGCCGGAGGGATAATAGGTAGGATGTTTGCCTTGCATGCAGCCTGGTTCAAACCCTAGTACCCCATAAGCACCACACCACCTGAGTGCAGAGCCAAGAGTAACCCCTGAGCATTGCTGGTGTGACCCAAAAAGCAAAAAAGCCAAAAAAAAAAAAAAAGAATATCTGATACCAGTCAACCAGACCCATTGCCTGTCATAGTAACATTATCTTCCTGAGAAGTCCATTTAAAGAATGTATACCTCTTTGGTGGAGAGAGACAGCTTCACAGGCTGAGTATCTTTGCAAGCAGGAGGGCCGAGTTCAATCCCCAGGACTATACAGTCTCCTGAACACAGCCAGGAGAGACTTCCAAGGTCAAAACCAGGTATTTTGTAGGCCCTGAGGACAATTAGTTCTATCTCCAAATCAAACAAACACCAACCTCTCCCCACCCCGCCCCTCAAAAAAAGCCCAACACCTGTAAATATAAGACAAGATTCAAGTGAACCTGAATTTTTAAATATTTTACTTTGGAAAATGGTAGTTCTAAGGTCAAGTTATAGCTTTGTAGTCGTAACATCCCAAACCGTACAATATGAGCATGAAAGAATGTCTTACTTTGTAATTCAATTTTCAAATCAAGTGTTTCAGTTTTTCTGTAGAATTGATGTTTATCCAAATTTTATTATCTTTTAAGAACTTAAGAGAAAAACAAAAAATTCAACTCTATACTGGATTTCTAACAGTCTTCAGACAACTACAAAAAGTGAACTTCTTAGTTTTGTGTGTGGGGAAACACCTGCGGTGTTCAGGGCTCACTCCTGGTGGTGCTCAGGGGACCATGCGTGGTGTAAGAGATCGAACTGGATCCGCAGTGTGCATGACAGTTGACTTAGCTGCTTTACTATCTCTGGCTTCTATAAGGCTAACTTCTTGAAAATAAATGTTAAGTTTTTGGTATTTAAAAATTGTCAAACTAGGGATCAGAGATAGTATAGCAGGTAGGTGCTTACCTTGCAGGTGGTTGACCTGGGTGCAATCTCCAGCACCCCATATGGGCCCTTGAATCCCACAGGAGTGTTCCCTACAGAACAAAGACTAAGTCGATTCTCTGTTCCAGGAATTAGCATGTGCACCCCTAAAAAACTGTCAAACTAGTATACGACACATTGTTAGCATTTCCATTACTTTATAGTTCTCAAACAAGTGACGACTTTCTGATTTTGAAATCTTTACTTTGAACCTGAGTACCTTCCTCAGAAACTATTAAGTTCAGCTAAAAGTAAAACAACTTTGGTTTCCCTACGTTTGAAACTGCCTTGTTAAGCACAAATGCCCTTACATTTTAGAAAGTTTCAAGACGGTTTCCTTCTTAGATGACATTTTTTTGGGGGGAAGGGGTGGCTATACCCAATGGTGCCCAGGGGACCATAAAGCAATGATGACATCAAATCGTGGGTGCTTGCACCCCAAGCATGCACACTAACCCTCAGAGCTCTCTCCTGGCCCTCAAATGGCACCTTTAAATCTTTCCTGTTTGTTTGGTGGGTCACACCTACATGTTATCCAGGGTTTCTGGCTCTGTGCTCGGCGATCACTCCTGGTGGGACTTAGGGATCCAACACTCCTGGTGGGACTTAGGGATCCAAATGTGGTGCCAGGGATGGACCAGAGTCAGCTGCATGCAAGGATTTTGCCATAACCTTGTACTATTTTTGGGTCTTTTCCACTTCTAACTTTGGAGGACCCTGGTTAAGCGGTTAATTTCCATAATACTGGGATGGAGCAATAGCACAGTGGGTAGGGCGTTTGACTTGCACGCGGCAAGCCAAGCCTGACCCAAGTTCGATTCCTCTGCCCCTCTCGTAGAGCCCGGCAAGTTACCGAGAGTATTGTGCCCGCATGGCAAAGCCTGGCAAGCTACCCGTGATATATTCGCTATGCCAAAAACAGTAACAAAAAGTCTCACAATGGAGATGTTACTGGTGCCCGCTTGAGCAAATCAATGAAGGAAGGGAGGACAGTGCTACAGTGCTACAGTGCCCCTTCAGGGTGATGGAGATTCCCAAGCAGTTATTTTCTCATGCCTATTCTTGGCCAAGTGGGTTGATTATTCAATGTGCCCGAGGTGTAGGGCTGCTCTGCAGGTCTTCAGGGCTACACCTGGCAATGTTTGGGTCGGACCTACAGTGCCAGATACCCAACCAAGGTTAACACCCTATCCTACTGTCTCCCTGGTCCCAGGAGTAGGATTTCTAATAAATATAATTATAAAACCATCATAATTTTCCTTGAAGCTGTAACTACATAGAGCTATCTAGTTAGAACGTATCTATCTAGATAGCTTCTGGTAGTGCTGGGAGACCATGAGACATCACGGATGGGAACCCTGGCCAGCACTGTACCCGCTGTACTACCTTTCCAGGCTTTAATCTTTCAGCATTAGAGGTAAATGCATCTAAGAATCACTAATTCAAAAGATGGTTTGATAGCACAGTCATTAAGAACCGGAAGTTTTCATTTGGGCTATTTTCTCTATTTCTCATTTTAAGCTGACTTAAAAATGCTAAGATACTGACACGTTTGACACAGCAGAAGGGTGACAGGAAATTTAGGGTTGTTTCACTACCAACCACTCCTCTTCTGAGGTCAATTTTTTATATTTCAAAGCAACATTTCTTATTCTTTTAGTTAAGTCTTCAGATTTTTTTTTTTGTTTTTGGGGTCACACCCGGTGATGCACAAGGGTTCCTCCTGGCTTTGCACTCAGGAATTACTCCTGGCAGTGCTCAGGGGACCATGTGGGATGCTGGGAATCGAACCCGGGTCGGCCGCATGCAAGGTAAGTGCCTCACCTGCTGTGCTATCGCTCCTGTCCCAAGTCTTCAGATTCTAAACCAGTTTCCTTAAATTTAATGACTGCTCATAGCAATCTAAATGGGTCACCAACAAGTCAAACCCTAGTTCATTTGTGTCATGGTCAAAAGGTTGATCAGTAATCCCTGGATTGAAATGTACTTGTAAGCTATTAACAGGAAAAAGAGTCCTTTAGTATCAACTGTGAATCACTATTTTTGAAAATACAAACTTTTTAATAAATTTTGTGAGATTACAAAAAACCCATCAAATATATTAATCTTAGATGTCTCTCTGGGCAATACACATACATCTATTTTCTTTTCAAAACATCTGAATCCTTTGTGTGTGTATGTGATGGAAAAGGGGAGGAAGAGTTGAGGCCACACCTGGAAAGCTCAGGGGTTATTTCTGGTTCTGCACTCGGTAATCACTCCTGATGGTGCTGGGAGACCATGAGACACCGCAGATGGATGGAACCTTGGCCAGCACTTTACCTGCTGTACTATCTCTCCAGGCCCTGCATGCTCTTCTGACTCAAAATGCTTCATCTACTATGAAAAGGTATCCTTGGAGAGATGGTATATAGGTGTGATGGGGAAGATGGCATAAAGTAAACAGATGCATCTTCTCATGCTCAAATTTGCTAAACTTACCATGAAGGGTCTCATTCTCCTAACCCTGAAAGAGCCTTGAATATGGCACTTTTTAAAAAATCTCAGGGCTAGAACGAAGGAGATGTTACTGGGGCCTGCTCGAGGCAACTGACGAATAACAGGATGGTCGTGGTCATGTCGTAATCATGGAAAAAAGTTGAAATATTGATATAATCTGGCACTTCTAAGGTAAATTTTAGATAAATGTAAAAAGTTTCCCAGCCCGAAGTATATCCTTGTGTCTCTTCTCTGGGTGACAGACTAAATGTTACTTTGCAGGGCTGGAGAGAATAGTACAAGGTGCTTTCCTTGCACACAGCCTACCAGGGTGAGATCCGCAGCACTGCATACGGTCCCAAGCCCTGCAAGGAGTGATCAATGAGCAAAGAGCCAGGAGCCTTGAGCCATGTGTGGTCCAAAACACTACACAAAAAATTAATTTCCAGGGGAAAGGAGATGGCTCGAAGGTTAGCGCATGTGCTCTGTGCCTGGAATTCCCCCAGGGCACAGGGTGTAGTCTCCCACCCCCTCCCACACATAACTCCCTCAGAAATTACCTGGCCAATTCCTAACAGGAAAGGAGTAATAGTTAGCAAATACTGAGGATGTGGTGCCACCAGCAGGTCGAACTGTACCTGCAGGACAAGTGCATCAGCAGCCTGATGGTGCCATATCCCCAAATTGCCAGTGAATAGCTTTGTCTATCTCACAGATATTCAATAAAAATATATATATTTTAAACGTAATTCATTAAAAAAAAGATTGCTAATACTATTTTCTGGGAAGTGTGGAGGTGTTGGGCACACCCCAGGGTGCTCAGGATCCCTCTGGGTCACTGCTCTAGGGACCATGCACAGAACTAGGGACTGAACTGGAATAGGCTATGTGCAAGCTAAACCCTGTACTATTTCCAGCTTCAAACGTTATTTTGCAAACTTTTTGCCTTTACAAAGGTTTCTGTGTCAAGAAAAAATAAGATATCTGGGGCAAAGGAGGGGCTCTCAAGCAGTACTCGGGAGCCAGGGGACACTCCAGGAGATAATCAGCCCAGGGATTTGGAGCAGAGGGGAGCAGGGATGCTGGTTTTGAGGAGAAATGATACTCAGGGCAGTGTTTGAGGAGATATGGGATGCTGGGGATTAAGATTTGGGTCTGCATCATACATTTCATCCATTGAGCTATCGTCTCCTTGGCTATAAAATGAACTAGATTTGAAATTTACACTGATATAATTTAAAAACTGAAATATTGTTTTACACTTATCTTTTCAGGTTTTGAGGCTTGGTAAAATAGGAAAATGATGTGAAACCTCAACAAAGAACTCAAAAAGTGATATAGGGAGTATGTTGCCACCAGCAGGTCAATCTGTACCTGTGAAGCGAGTGAATCAGCAGCTTAATGGCGCCTTCAGACTTCCAGATATCCCAAAATTAATGCTGTGCCTTTGGCCAGACCCCAAAAAACGGGGCAAAGTTTACCAAGAAAGTAAACGGCCAAAAGTTAGGTATGTGGGAAACACACCCACAAACCACCTCCAGCTCAGCTATATAGTAGGAGGCATGGCCTCTCTGGTTCCTGATCGAACTGCTTAATGGCCATGATCCCAGAGACTCAGAAACAAATCTTGAAACCCAACGGCTTTTGGCAGAAATGCGTCCAGTCCCTGCAGTAAGTTACAGGCGCTGGGCCACCCCAGGTGGGAATAGGTTTCGTGCCATGGCCTGTTCCCCCTGATGGTCTGGTAGTCGCCATCCTCCAGAGGCCACTGGACAGTCAGGTTTGGACCCACAGTGACGAGACAACGTGAAGCCTCATGGGATGGGGGTGGAGCCAGCCTTTTCCTCCCTGTCCCAACAAGACCCTGAGGTGCCGCCCACAAACGTACTCTGGCTCCTGATCAAGCTGCTTAACGGCCATGATCCCAGAGACTCAGAAACAAATCTTGAAACCCAGCAGCTTTTGGCAGATTGCATGCGGACCACACAAAAGGTTACTGTCGCCGGGCCACCCCAGAGGGGAATGGGTGCTGTCCCTCTGCCTGCTCCCCCTTGGCGGCTTGGTGGCTGCCATCCACCAGAGGCCATTGGACAGTCAGGTTTGGGCCCAGTGACAAGAAACGAGGGGCCTCACGGGATGGGGGTGGAGACGGCCCTTTCCTCCCCACCCCAGTGAGACCCCGAGTCACCGACAACAAACTGCCCCTCTAGCTCCTGATAAAGCCATTTAATGGCCATGATCCCAGAGACTCAGAAACAAATTGTGGAACCCAGAGGCTTTTGGCAGAAATGCATCCAGTCCCTGCAGTAGGTTACTGGCACTGGGCCACTCCAGGTGGAAATAGGTTTTGTGTCTTGGCCTGTTCCCCCTGGCGGCCCAGTGGCCGCCATCCTCCAGAGGCCATTAGACAATCAGGTTTGGGCCCACAGTGACAAGACACGCGGAGACTCATGGGATTCGGGGTGGAGCCACCCTATCCTCTTTATCCCAACAAGACCCTGAGTCGCCATCCATGAACCGCCTGCCTGGCTCCTGATTAAGCTGTTTAATGGCCATGATCCAAGAGACTCAGAAACAAATCTTGAAACCCAGTGGCTTTTGGATGAAATGTGTACGGATCCTGCAATATGTTACTGTCACCAGGCCATTCCAGGGGGAAAAGGGTGCTGTCCCTTCGCCAGCTCCCCTTAGGTAGCTTGGTGGTTGCCATCCTCCAGAGGCCATTGGACAGTCAGGATTGGGCCTTCAGTGATGAGACATGCAAGGCCTCAAGAGATGGGGGTGGAGCCGGCCCTTACCTCTCAATCCCAACAAGACCCAGAGCTGCCGCCCATTAATGGCCTTTCTGGCTCCTGATCAAGCTGCTTAACAGCCATGATCCTAGAGACTCAGGAACAAAACCCAGCAGGTTTGGGCAGAAATCCTTCCAGATCTAAGTGTTAAAATTTCGGAATTTCAAAATCGCGTGGCCACTACTGCAGCCACATGACACGTTATTCATAAGAAGCATCAGAAAACAAATTGTCTACTGTCGCCTTTTCAGCAGATCTGAGTATTGGAGTAAAATCCCAAATAATAATGGTGGGTCTGGTGTCAAAATATTGAATGTAATCAAAGTAGAGAGAGTAATGTGGGAATTATCTGCCCTATAGGTAGGGGGAGAGTGTGGGATTGGGGTATACTGGGGTCTTTGGTGGTGGAGAATGGGCACTGGTGAAAATACGGGTGTTTCATTGTATGACCAAGACTTAAACCCAAAAGCTTTGTAACTGCTCTCACGGTGATTCAGTAAATAAAATTATAAAAAATTAAATAAAAAAGGTGGAGTTCATGCCCAATTCAATCAGCTAATCAGTGGCTGAATAAATAGCAGTACTCCTACATTAATAAAAAAGTGATTCATTCTTGAATTCCTTTTAAAATCAGAGTAAAGGGGTTGCAGAAATTTTACAGTGGTTAAGGCTATTGCCTTACATACAGCTGTCTTGGATTCAGTCTCTCCCCAAATGGTCCAAGTACTGCCAGAATTGACCCCTGAGCAAAGCCAGGATAAACCCTGAGCACAACTGAATGTGGTCCAATCAGCCACCCCATGCCCCTCCACCCCCCCAAAAAAGAGTACACTGCTCCCCCGAAACGAATTTGATTTAAAATTTACTTGACTCTTGAAAAATATTTTCAGTTTTCCCCGTCATTACTACTTCTAAACTTTCTGAACTCAGCAGAATTTCTTTTTACAGGTTTCTAAAGGGAATGATTTTGTGGTAGGGTAAGCTGCTTCAAGAAACATATTTTTCAAATTCCCCTCTTCCCCCTCCCCAGACTTCCCCCTAATAACAAAACCCACTCATGCTTACTAAAACGACAGCAAAAATCCAAAACAGACAGGACTGGATAGCATAAGGGCACTTGCCTTGCATGTGGCCGAATCTGGTTCAACCTCCAGCACTGATGGTCTTCCCTAAGCATTGCTAGAAGTGATCTCCTAGCATAGTATCAGGAATAGCCCCTGACGCATTATATTGTTTTATATAGCTGCACAGCATGCCACTTAGGTTAGTCTTTTACTAGGCATTTCAAATCCCCTACAAACTTTCATCATAAAAAACACAGTAACACATTAATTACTTCTTTAAAAAATACGTTTATTAATTGCTTTTACAGTACCAAAAAAACTGAAATAATCTGTAAAGTGCAAAAAATCCTGTAAATATAATCTGGCTGGTATAAACACAGCTACAAAACATCTACTTTTCACAACAGAGACAAAACCCTAACTCTATCACTGTCAACTAAAATAGTTGAACTTTATTATCTGATATTTAGATCGGTGCTTAATATCTCTAGTCTGTCTAGTTTTCATTTTGTTCCTTAAACTTAAAAGATTTTATTCATATTACTTATACATTTAGGAGGTTGGTATATACCTACTAAAGAGGAACAATTATGAATGGTTATACCCCTCAGATATGTTCAGAGAGCAAGATTAATAACTACACAGACGGTGTTCATACCATGTGAATGTGAAGTCAGGAAAAACTTAAAGCATACTGAAACATTTTGGCCTAGTTTTAAAAAAATGTAAAGAAATCAGTCAGGGGAGAATTGGGGTGGTAAAATGGCATAAAGGCATAGGAAATTAGAAACAGATGGATCAGGATTAAAGACAAACAAAACAAAGGAAAGGTAAGATTGGGCAAAATATTGAAGTGCAAGCTAAGAAGTTTTGAGTTGCATCTTATAAGCAATAGCAGAGTTTTAGGAAGACTAGTATTATATATATACTATAGCAGATTAAGCAACGAGAGGAAAAAACCTCAGTGAGAAATTATAAAGTATTTCATTATGGCAGAAATTTCAAGAATGAAGGTGTCAAAGACTGGTCTGGATGGGAAAACAACAAACATGAACAAATTGGAACGATTAGATTTGAGTAGCAAAACTGATCAAGAAGAAAATAATTTGTACTATTCAAAGCAGTTTGTAAAAACCTGATCACTGGGGCTGGAGAGATAGCAAACTGGGGGTAGGGTGCTTGCCTTGCATGTGGCCAACTTGCTTCAATCAGCACATATGATCCCTAAGTAGCATCCTGACCACAGAGCCAGAGTTTAGCCCTGAGTACCATGGGATATAGCCCACAAACCAAAAACACCCTTGACTAGGACTCATGTAAAATCAACCATTGAAAATGTATTCATGCTCGCAATGGTCTCAGATGGAGGTTCTACCCTTTTATTAGGTTTATAAAAATGTTCTATCTGCACAGGTCAAAAAGGCTAAGGCACACATATAAAATTGTCAAGTTTCTCTTTTAAAAATATAAAAAATTACATTTGCAAATTAAATTGAAGGTTTAAACAGCTATTAGATTTGGGCCCTTTACTGAGTTACTATTTTCCCTCTTGTATATTTTATCAGACTTAACTACTTATATATACCTTGCAATTGCTATTCCTTGTACCAAATAAATTAATGAATAAACAAAAATTTAAAAAGCAGCTTCAACCTCAGGGAGTTGGCATTTTTATAATTTCTTGTTTATGTGTCTGAGAGGTGTTTTTCTTCAGATACATATCTTGTCCCTTAACTATTTTTCATTTTTAGGTCTTTGATCAAAAATTTCTGGGAGGTATTTTGACATACTAGTTAACCCCTTCCTGTTCCCTAATACCTTTATCCCATCTCTCCTCCCTTGCTTTGTGGTTCTCTATAGAACTTACCAACAGTTTCACATAGCACCGATTTTTTTTTTTAAAGCTATTGTATTACCATCCCATTACCTGTGAATTCAAGAATTAGATGTGGAAATAAGTCTGGGATGATTTAAAGTTTTTCCCACTTCTTAAAGATATACTTTATACACTTAGGACAAAAATTAGTTAAAAATTGTTTCTTGAAGAGTATCTCAAGGAAAATCTTATTTCATAGTGTAAGATAAATACAAAAAAAAAATTTCTTCAGGCAGTTTGATATTTCTTGAAAATACAGGTGCTCAAAGGATAGAACAAAAGGGACTTGCCCTGAACGCAGCCAACCCAGGCTCAATCCCCAGCACTGTATATGGTCACCTGCGCACCTCCAGGAGGTATCCCTGAGCACAGAGTCAGTGTGGTACCTGTACCCCCACCCCCACCCAAACAAACACACAAACCCCCAAACCAAAGCACAACCATAAGGACACAATATCAGATGATTAAAAGTCCTACAAAATTAGGACTGTACTCAAATTGTGAGTATTAAATTTTAGTATTAAAAGCAAACAAACAAGCACCTTACACAGTAAATTTAGGACTGTACTCAAATTGTGAGTATTAAACTTTAGTATTAAAAGCAAACAAGCACCTTACACAGTAAATTTAACAGAAAGGTTAAACATTTTCTTCATTGCACATAGCTTTAAAAAAGCAAAGACATCATAGGGAATTCCCAGAACCACAGTACCAGGTGTGGCTTGGGTATCCCCGGTGCCACAGGGCCTGAATAGTGTTGGAGCACATCCTAGAGGGCCATGGCACTGAATGTCTCTAGATAAAGGCTGGTGGCACTTCTGCACCACCTGGGACACTCCTTCCCTAAAAGACATCAGAAATTCATATTTTTCACATAGGCAGAGTAAAGAAATAATCTTAAATTTATGGCTTTGCATTGAAAGGGATCAAACTAACAGTAGTAAAACAGAAATTATATGAGATACTTAATAGTAAAAAATTTAAATCATTCCAATAGCTAGAAATATCCTAATGGTGGAATAATTTCTTCTTCCAGAATTACAAGTAATACCATAAATACTTGACAGAATCAAATATATTTTAAATGTTTAGGACATATTTTTTTCTCAGTGAAAAACAATACAGAATAAAACACTTTCCCATGAATACCAACCTGCAAAAGGAAAAAAATTTTGATTTAGAATGTAAATTTCTTAATAAATACAAGGATCACAGTTTATCAGAAGTTTATTACTGCTAACTCAATTATGACTAATTTGTGCATGCACCAACAATGATTCTTATACCTATAATCTGTTTACAATATAAACATGTATGCTCTTAAGTGACCTGTATTTGAATACAGAATACAAACTGATTGCTGGTATCTTAAAAATATTATCACTATCTCCTGGATACTTGACTGAGTTAGCTCCAAACTCAATCCATATTCCAAGTAACAGATTTAACATGATCAATATTAGAACTGTATGGCTATCAACTTAAAAACAAATCTGAGTGTAAGAGATTAGTATTTTCCTCTAAAGTTGATTAAAAAAAAAAACAAAACAAAACCCAAACATTCAAACTTTATACTTCTTTTTTTTTAATGTAGGAGTACTGCTATTTATCCAGTCATTGATACTTTACTATTTCTTAAAGTAGTTAATTTATGATCAACCTTAAAGGGTAAAATTTTTAACTCAAGTATCTCCAAATGGTCTTTCTTTATATCTGGAACATCTAGATAGAAAAATTCTCCTATGAATTTAAAATCTGTTTCTTCATCTCTGTCATTTAGAAAAACAAAAACCACAAAAGCTAGCTTCGCTTTGTTGTGGAAAATTATATAAACTTTGTAACATACTGCATGAATATTTCTACATCTGTGTGTAGTATAATAAAACCATTATATATTTGTACTGTTCTTTGGAAAAGTATTTGAAATTAAATGAAAGGGGTTAAGAATTTGATGAATGATGTTTATTGATTTTTTAAAATTAGGGGCCATCATCAGAGGATGCTGGTGTAGTGTATGGCCCCAAGATGCAGTGTGCTCTGCCATGAGGTGCTGGGGGTGGGGCATGGACCAAATCCGCAGGGAGCCTAGGGCCAGAACAGCATGTGCTTAAGGGGACTGAATTCAAGTGAGTATATTAGGTATGCATCCTGCCACTTGAATTATCGCCCCTGTAGTGCTAAATGATTTATCTTTGCTTTTTGTTTTTGGGCCACACCCAGCAGTGCTGAGGGTTCACTCGTGGTAGTGTTCAGGGGATCATATGGAATGCCAGGGATAGAACCCAGGTAGGTCATATATAAGGCCAAGTGTGTTACCCATGGTACTACCTCTTTGGCCCAATAATTTTTAAAAGTTCCAGGCATCATTATTTCCATGTAAACTCCAGCATTTAAGTCCATCATAGATACAGCTGCTCCTTATTTGAGGAATTTTATTTTATTTTTTTGGTGGGGCAGGGGTTGCTGGGAAAATGGCAGACTGCTCTTATATTTAGTTTTGAAGAATAATTTCCTTATTTTCCAATTAAATTTTAAATAAAGGATTCCTGAATTCCTCCAATCATATCTGAAATGTTTTTCAGGCTCCCAAAATAGAAAATTATAATTAGCAATTATTCATTATTAAGACTTTGTAACAGATTTCCTTCTGGATTATAAAATCTTATATTGTTATAGAAAACTACTAGACTGGAAATAAGGCAAAGTACACAAATATAGTTGTCTTATCCCAAACACCAGTTTTTTAATGATAAAACATCTGAACAAGCAAGGAATTGTGATAAAACATTTTCAAATTTTAAACACATATAAAAATGATATTTACATTGATGAAATTACTAGCTATAATGAGATTTTTGTTGTACTCTGAAGTTAAACACTGGATACCAAAACCCACAAATAAAGTCTTCATATTTTTAATTTTACTTGAAAAAAAAAAAACTTTGGGTAAAGATTTATAAAATACTTAACTAAACACAAAAACCCAAAATAATAAAGTTAGAACACATAGAATTAGATAATACATCACAGAATTCCTTGTGTGTACCAGTCACTTGAGCTCCCGTTTCCTTGCTAGTCCAATAAACTGGTTAACTGTAAAGTTTTTCCCACCTTTAAAATTGTGAATAAAGACATTCTGAGAACAAAGATTTCAGGAATTTATTATTTATGAGTTGACACTTTCTTTTTTATGATAAAATATTTAAAAATAACTAAAAATTATTTTATAAATTCTGATTGTTTATTTTATAATGTATTATTGAAATAAGTACCTTATTGCAGGAACAGAGGGAAAACTATCTTTGTATTAAGTAAAAATCTGAGTATGTTAAATACAAATGTAAGTTAAACTTTTTTGATATGTAAACTTAAGTAAATTCTTGATGACACTAAACATCACTGTTTAATTGCAATACACAACACAAATAAATTTAGCACTAACATTTTTATAGATTCAGACTAACAATTGTCAGTAATGCTGGAGATAACATTTTTAATAACTCTAAAAACATATTTAGCAATACCTACATATATTAAAGCAAAAATGTAGAGTATAGCCAACCTTACTTCAGCAGCACAGTTAATACTGGAGATAATTTTAGATTTTAACGCCAATATTTACGTGCTGCTAAGGCACTGCTGACATGGCTATCAAAGAGCTACGAACAAAAAGAAACATATTTTCTTCAGAAGATCAGATCCTTGTATTTTTGAGGCAGCACAATATGGCCTGCACTTTTTCAAAATCCACAAACCATTATGTGCTGCTACTTTACTCCAAGGTTTTTTTTTTTAAATACCTAAGGATACAAAATGTTTTCTTTCTTTTAAAACAAAGAGGATAAGATACATTAAATAGTTCCATGTTTGAAGATCCAAGGTTCTTGTAGTATGCACTAATGAGAAATTTTTAAATAGCAAAGTAAAATTTATTTCTACCTCAAATTCAGCTAAACCTAATACATGCCATGCACGTTGCCTACCACATTATGTCAGAATATATACAAAGGTGTATAATTAAAGGAAAAGTATTACTAGAAAGTATCAGCTTAAGTATGTAAATAAAGCTATTTAACCCGACTTTTAAATGTATTACATTTTCTCTTACATAAACAAAATTGATAAAATCTGCTCTTTACCTTGACAAAAGTTTAATTCACAAACAGCATCTCATTCCTTGCAGTAAAAAAAGATATCTTCATCAAGTAGTAGACTTCATGTCAAGGGGGAAAAAAAAAAAGAAATGACATACAAGAGCTCAGTTTCGATAAACTTAACCAGCAAAACACAAATGTACCTTTTTATCCTAAGGTAAAATTATTCAAAAAAATCTCAAACAAAATAATTTTCATTTAATTGGCTTGAAATAGCTAAATTATTTTACCCTCAACATTCACCTTTATTTTGGTTTAATTACTAAGTCAAAATCACTTTGGGGTGGAGGGGGGCAGCTCAATAGTACAGCAGGTAGGTGTTTGCCTTGCATGTGGCAGACTCAGGTTCGATCCCTGACATCCTAATATGGTCCCCCCCAGTACCACCAGGAGTAAGTACTGAGTGCAGAGACAAGAATAACCCCAGAGCATCGCAGGGTGTGGCACAAAATGAAAAAGGAAAAAAAAAACACCTTTGGGTTGGGGATATGGCTCAGGGGCAAAACACATGAATATGCATACAGGAGACTGGGTTTAATTTCTGCTGCCATAAAATAAAAACAAAATGACATAAATAAGAAGATTTGCTCCCCAAAAAGCTGTTATACTTTCATATAATTTTAGAGTGAAACTTTGGAAAGATGAGTTAACTTTGTATACAGATATGAGAGATTAAAAAAGGCACAGTACTGTACTGCTCATTAATTTTCCTATTACCAATCTGTATTTTTACCAGGAAAGTACACTTCATAACAGTTTCTACCTAAGAGAAAATTACTTCTCAAGAGGTAACAAAAATGTCATGATTTTTGAGCCCCGACAACCACTTTTGCACCATTTTTCTCATTCAGATGGCTATGCTAGGGGCTGAAGTGATAGCACAGCAGGTAGTGTGTTTGCCTTGCACATGGCCAACCCGGGTTCAATTCCCAGTATCCCATATGGTCCCCTAAGCACCGCCAGGAATAACCCCGGTGCATCATCGGGTGTGAACCCCTCCTCCAAAAAAAGCAGAAAAAAAAAAGGTTATGCTGAAGTTAGTTTTATTTTATTTTACAATTTATGGTGATGTGCACTGAAATTAGCCTCTCCATTCTAATATTCCACATCAGTTTTTATGAATCTTCACCATTAACTTTATGTAGCTCATCCAAGCAGTTCATGTTTCACATATTACTCTATTGCCTAAAGTTTCTACAGAACTTAAAATGTGTAATGAAAAGAAATATTTGCAATTAATTGAGAAATGTTTAAAGCATGTATTCCTGTTGTCACTCACACCTGTTTTTCGGACAAAAGTTTAAACAAAACATTTTCAAATTTTATCTTTTTCGCTTTAGCAAAGATTTTATTGAACACCTACTACATTGTAGATATTGTAATGGTTCTAAAAGTCAGTTCTAAAAAAAGTCAGTTCTAGTGGGGCCAATGCAGTCACTTCTCAGATAGCTATACTATCTCTCTGGCCTCAGTATTTCTTATTTTATAGAAAGTGTCTTAAGATTTCTATTTTTGTAGACTAAAAAGAAGCAATGATTTTAACTTCTGGCAAACACCTAGAGAAGTTATTTTATTTACACCAAAGTATATATACTGCTATTTTAAAATCATATTACAGAAACTATTAATCCCTAAATGTAATGTGAAAAATCTAAACATAGTTTAATTAAGAAAAAGAGGGCAAACAAGGAAAAAAATATGACTATTTGTGAATGTTTTCTGTTAAGCAATAAAAGTTTATGGCTGTAATTTGAAAAATATTTCAGGACCAGAAGATAGCTCAAAGGGCTGGAGCTTTGAGACTGGGTTAAATATTCAAGGCCCTGAGCTCGATCACAAATACCACAGACCCCTAAACACCACAAGGGTAGCCCTGGTGGCCTCTCAGCACTATACCAGCAGGCATATCAGGCAGTGCTGGGTGTAACTGGCAGTGGTTTCAGGCTTCTTGAACACTTCCTGGGAGGCCCTTTCCACCACAAAACTCATCTGTACTCAATTTGTAAAACCAAAGGCAAAATTCTGCTGTTGTTTAACAGCATTAACTATGTGGAATATTTTCTTTCTACAAAAAGTTATTAAAAGTCGATATTTATATACATATATATCATTTTTTAATTTTTTAATGGAGAAAGAATGGTTTATATCAAAAAGTCTGAAAACAACCAGTATTGGTTGGGGATGTGGTGAAAAAAGGAAACCTCACTCTCGGCTGGTGGGAAAAATCCCTATATTAAAGAAATAATGTCATTAAACAAGCATAGGAAAAAATGAGAAGGAACACCATCTTAACACAATCAATGACTACTGTTATGATTTATCTATTTTTCTGGGTATCAACTAAAAACATTATCATTTTTAATGTCTAAAATAAAATGGAATTCCAGGCATGCTACTTAGCCTGGAACTCCATAAAATGGAATTCCAGACAACACAAGCCTTAAAAAACAGCAAAAGCCATGTCAAAAATATGCTGGAGTGTATGTAGGTTGTTTTCTTACAAATTTACAAAATGAGGTTAAGAATCTGCTTATATGTTGAAAGTGAAAAGATACCTCTATCTTTTGAAAAAGTAGAAAACCCTCCAGTTTATAACAGGGTGTAATACTAAGTTAAATTTGAAGTTAAGCTGAGTTGGCTTCCAAGGGACCAATTAAGAAATATAATTCTGGACTATATAGAATTCTTTGGGGACTTGCAAGTGTTTCCATTCTAGATTTCCAGAGACAAAAATATTAAGGCTAAAAATTAGAAAAAGTGACCTGTGGCATCTAGCTACCACTCCTCATACTGCTCATCATTAAGTTTTCCTGTTAGGGGCCAGAGAGACAGTATAGTGGGTACAATGCTTGCCTTGTACATGGCCAACCTGGATCTGATCCCTGGCACTACATATGGTTCCCCCACCCGGAGAGATCCCTTAGTGCAGAGCCAGGAGTAAGCTTTGAGCACTGACAGGCATGCCTTAACCCACCAGCCTCGGCCCTCCCCAAAAACGGGTACAATACTAGTTTCTATTTAAACAGAGAAGCAACCCCATGACTGGAGAGAATACAGTGGGTAAGGGTATTTGCCTTACATGCTGTTGACCTGGGCTCCATTCCTGATATCCCATATGGTCCCCTGAACCTATCAGAAGTGATGCTGAGTGCAGAGCCAGGAGTAAGCCCTGAGCACTGCTGGGTGTGGCCCAAAAAGAAACAAACAGGGCCATCCTCAACAAAATGGAGAACTGAGTTGGAGGGAAGGAGGTAAAGGTGTTGGGGGTCCTTGAGGGAGGGAGATGGATACACTGGTGATAGGTGTGATGTTGGAATAATGTGCATGAGAAACCATTAATAGTACTGTAAACCATAAAATCTCAACTAAAAAAATAAACAGGGTCACCCCATAAAATCAAGAACAGAAATAACCATACTCAATTCTTTTAGGGATGCTGAATTAGCTAAAGGAGTATGTGGAAATGAATCCTAGGTAACTGATTTTAGGATATCAAGTATCTTGTATATTTACTTGACCTTGATTGAAGTCCTTCTAGGGGTATATTAATTTCAACTAATCTATTAAAATTACTCCCACAGAATTTGGTTTCTCAGTGAGAAACAAAGTCTGTCAAAACTGAAATAAATCTGGATAAAATAAATATTCCAAGAAAAAGGTATCCAAGTATACATATTGGAATTGAAGAAAGGAATTGCCGATTTTCCTAAAGTTTTGCACCTCACTAAGGAGTCTGAATTGCAGTCTACTGAAATGTAAAAACAAATTAATGAAAAAAAAAACAAAAACAAAAAACGACTTATCAAATTGATGCCTTCGTTTTATAAAACCAGAAATAATTGTCAATAAACATGAATAATGAAGATTACAAATATGGTATTGTTTATGAACTTCTTTGAAGACAAAAAGTTTTAAACTACTTTTGGGCCATTGTTTGTTTTTAGGGCTACACCAAGAGATCAAATGCAAGCATCAGTGGTTAAATTAGAGTTGGATGTGTGCAAGGCTAGTGCCTTTCTGTACCTCCTAAAGGACCCCTGACTTTCAGATCTAAAGAGTAATAGAGTATGAATATAAAACACTTTCCAGTAATTATGTTTTGAACTGCATTAAATTAACACTAAACTTTTAATGTAAAAGGAGTAAGAGGTTAGAAAGGTATCATTCAAGGACAAAGTAGATTGTCCAATAGTCTATGAGAGCCATGCTGGTATAAGTTAGCACCCCATCACCAAATAAAAATGTAACTTTAAAATAATTTTTTAAAAAGTATCTAGAAGTAAAAAACAAAACAGAAACTTTTATCATAATGGTAGAAGGGCCGAGAGTTAATACTTACAAGGTAAGAATTGCTGGAGCAATTGTTTAATAATGGTCTTCATTCTACTCTTATCAAGTCTAGGGAAACGACAAGAATAAAAACTGAAAATCTTGGTAACTTTAAGATAGAAAATTTTCAATTAAGGTTGACAATCACTGTGTTCTAATTATTATATAGTCAGAAAAATTATGATTATAAAATATGTATAAGCAGCATTTATATATTTTGGAACTGATCACAAACCCATCCCAATTCTTTCCTCCTTGTGATCCCTCTGACATCGGTTGGCCCTGTAGTCTCATGCTATTGCCTCCCTTTTATTTGATTTTTTTTTTATCTTTCGCTTCTTTGCTATATAAAGACCCTCTGGGGGCTATATGGTCTTCAGTTGAGAAAGGCTAGTCTAGGTTGAGTTTCCAGAAGACATGAAATTATTGCAGGTATTTTAAGATAAATTCAAGATCATTCTCCAAGACAAGCAATCTTTTTCCATGTAAGTACATACATTACAGATAAATTGAAAATATTAAATACACACATTGTCCATTTCCAGTAATTTTACAATACCATATAAATAAAAAATTTATGCTGGAGGCTAAAATGCATGAAGAAATTGAAATTGTGATCTACGTCAAAAACAAAGAAAATACTTATAAATTGGCTGAATTATGAGATTAAGGAATGAATAATAATTAAGAAAAGAGAAATCGTTTTCTTGGCCTTTAAGAGTAGAAAGGATTAAATGCCAGTATGAAGAGGATGAAAACATTTAAGCTCAACTGTAAATTAAAAAATATCCTAGGAACTTTATATTTGATTTTTGTGTACCATGATTATAAGCTATCATTTTTTTTATACCAAGTGACACATTGGTATTGTTGCTGTATGACATAGAAAAGAAAAAGCCAACTAAGATCCTAATGTGGAATCTTCCAAGTATATATTACTCTAAGTTATCTTCACCAGTAAAGAGGCTGGAGTGATAGTACAGTGGGTAGGATGCTCGCCTAGCAAGTGGCCAACCTGGTTTTGATTCCTGGCATCCCATATGGTACCGCCAGCACTACCAGGAGTACCATGCTCACTTCTGCTTTATGTTCTTTAAGAAACACACACACACACACACACACACACACACACACACACACACGTTCCTTTTTTAAAAAAAAAATTAATGTAGGAGTACTGCTATTTACTCAGGCATTGATTAGGCTGATTGAATTGGGCATGAACTCCACGCACTAGTTCCTTTTGTATCATACCGATCCCATTTCCTCTCCTAAGATACAACCAAAATACACAATTTGATTTTATCTACAATGTATGCTTTTACATTATACTACAAACTCAAGTATTTAAAATATCACTGCTTTTATGTTTCTTGTTATCACATAAACATCTTTTAAGTTATACTATGCATATATTTGCAACTATTTCCTAAATTAGTTATATTCATGATGCACATAATTTTCATTTTAATGGTAGCATAAAAAAATACAATCCACAATTCCCCAAAACTTCTGTTGCTTAAGATTAATACTGCCTTATCAATACTTCTTTCCTTATGGAAAAAAGACATTGCCTTCATATCTTAATTTGTCTAGAATATTTAGAAATTACTGGGTTCATATCTATATAAATCCTCAATAATGCCAAGTGCTCCCAGAAGCAGTATATGAATAGCATTTTCTGTATGTTTTCTGTATTTGGATGAATAATAAAGAATAGCTTAATCTAAAATGAAATTTTAATATGTGTATAACAGATATTGAAACCAGGGCTTGTATATGCTAAGTATGCACTCTATCACTCAGTTACATCCTTGACCCTTAAAAATTCTTAAGTGGGGCTGGGGCAATAGTACAGTGGGTAGAGAATAGAGCATGTTGCTCTATATGTGGCTGACCCGGTTCAATTCACAGCACCTTAGAGTGTCCCCAGCACAAACAGGAGTCAGCCTAAACACCAAGGGTAGAGCGTGGCCCACAAAACAGAAGGAAAAATCTAAAGTAATTGTTCCTTTTGTTTTCATCGATTATGAGTACAATGTAGGTCAAGCAAATAGAACAGACAAAATTTTAGCCTAAGACACTGAAGTTCTGATTTTGTATTTTTTTCCCCGTTGGACTGAGAAAATAATGCTATTAAACTACAACTGCTGAGGTTTAAAAAAAAAAATCTAGGATTTGTTATTAGTCACTAAGCTTAGGTCCACAATGGCCAAAGGTTTAAAGAGAAAAAAAAAAAGCAAAAACTAGCAATGATTTACTGTGAAAAACCCTCACCCCTTTTATTTTGGGCAGTACTTCATACATGTTGATTCTGAAAAACTCAATTTTTAAAAACACAAATTCCCAAGTCCTACTCCCAAAGATTCTGATTTAACATATCTGGAAAAATATGCCTTAGTGTAGGTTATCTTGCTAACCTAGATACTCTGGTTTATTTACACAGTAAATAATAGTAAAAGCAAGCTGTTTTCAATAAAAAGAATTATGTAATATACTTTTGGTTCAGGGCAAGTTACTAGTATATTAACCTGATAAGTTACATTATTAATACATTCGAGTTTTAGCAAAACAAAAAATTTCCATTTGTTTGAATTATGTTTAATTTCACTTTAGACAAAGTTGTGGGTCATTTGTTATTTTAATTAATTAAGCACACAGTATAACTAATCTATATGGAGATAATAATAGTAGGTAACCAGTATTTTGAGTTTACTATGACTGGGGCAAGGGAAAACACCGAGCAGAAGTAATATGGGCAGAATTAAATGAAAATTATGAACAACTACAGTTTCTCTTAATGTTTTTGCAAACATGAGACTTTAAATTGGGTCTTTAAGGCTTTATTCACTAAAAGTTTTATTTTCTTGGCCCACACCTGGCTGTGCTCAATGGCTACCTACTCCTGGTTGGGTGGCTTGGTGCTTGGGCCATGCTGCCCCTGGAACTGAATCTCTGCCTTGGGCACGCGAAACATGAGATTTGCCTTTTGGTCTATTTCCCTGAACCCTTATTTGTAGTCTCCACCAAGAACGTTACAAATGAAATTAGAACTTTAGTAAAGATCCAAAATTCAGTCCCCTGAACTGCAATCTATTTGAATTATTTAGATACAAAAGAAAAGCAAATATTAGGCTAAGCACATCTGTGCAAATAATAAAAATTAGAACACTTGAAACCACAAAATCCTATTTCCAAAAAATTTAAAATAAGCCAAATTTCCTGGACATAAGACTATTATGTTAACAGTGAGGGAAAAAATACTTATGCATTTCCACCTTTATGTACACACTTAATACAATTGTATGATCTTTTTAGTTATAATATCAACAAGAATTTGACTGTTTAGATGACTATTATCTGAAAGTAATGGAGTACAGAATATGATGCCAAAGTGAAAGAAACATTCCTGTGTGGCCACGGTCAATTATTTTTTCTCAATATTATTTAATGTGTTATCATCAATGAATTATCTATTTCTCCAGTCTTATCAGTTTAAAAGTGAAAAACATGAAACATGCCACCCAAAACAAAAAGTTTCACTGAAACTGAGAATAAACTATCAAAATCAAATAAACTAAAACCACAGGGAGGGAAAAAAATCAGTAGAAAGAATAAGACTCTAATAAAAATTAAAAAAAAAAAAAAGACTAATGAGTCTAGGGGCTGGAGTTATAACACAGCTGGTAGGGTGTTTGCCTTACAACGACCAACCCAGGTTCGATTCCCAGCATCCCATATAGTCCCCTGAGCACCGAGAGGAGTAATTCCTGACTGCAGAGCCAGGAGTAATTCTTGTGCATCACCGGGTGAGACCCAAAATGGGAAAAAAAAAAAAAAAAAAAAAAAAAAAGCGAATGAGTCTAAGAACTATAAACAGCTACTGTTCTCTTCTTGCTGCCCGAGGAAGAAAACAGTATTTTATCAAAGAATGTGTTTATACTCTATATGTTACACTGACAGTTGGGTGATTCCTACTCTGTGTAAAAGCTGGTGTTCTGACCAGGATTATTGTATATAAAAGCTATTCTGCACAACATCTGACAAGCAGGAGCAATCTCCTAGGCTCTGCTCCCAGCTGAAAGGGATAAGAACAGGACTGTGGTGATGTTTGTTTATTTACCACTGCTGCTGCTGTTGTTGAAGTAGCAAGCTGAGGAAAGCATGTGCAGTTTGCACACAGGGAAAAAATGGTTCAGCTCAACCTACCTAGCAAGTCTGCTATGATAAAATTATTCAATTAATTTTTTTTCCTTTAAAAAGCAGGCTGGGGAGAAAAGATAAAATTGTGCTCAATTATCAACATTCTTAGAATTTAGTTTTTTTCCTCAACTATTCAGCTGGAAAATATGAAAATATCTAAACTCTAATCAAGGAATAAAATATATCTTGCTTATAGAAAGCTCTGATCTCCCAGGTTTCATATAGCCAGTCAGCACCAAATGTCTGATACCAGACCCTATTACCAAAGAAACAAAGTTTAGTCCATAAAATTTTTACAAAGTTCCAAACTAAAAAAAAAAATTTATACGTGACTTGCCTACTTTGAACAAAATATGAAGCAAAACCTAAGTATCGGTTGACAAGTAACAGAAATAGGAATATTTGTTTTTAGTTTTAGATTTAAATGAGATGCTATTTAAAAAACCTAATTTGAAATTTAAAAGCAATTCTTTTGAAATTCAGATATTTTGTAAAAAGAAAAACCCATTTTTTATCTTATTTTTATCACTGTCCTCCCGTTGTTCAAACTGAAAAAGTTTTTTGCTTAAGATGAAATAATTCTAAAGATCACAGCATTAAAAAATTAACATAATAAAAAGCTATGCAATAAAAACAAATATCAACGTTTATTTTAATTGAATCACCATGAGATACATAGTTACAAGACTGTTCATAATCAAGTTTCAGTTATACAATGTTCAAAGATTTCTTTTTAATGAAAATATTTAGGAATAATTATAAGTTTTAGCAACTACACTTGAGTCATGCTGCATGTTTCTGCCCAAGTGATTCTAACCATGAACACAGAAGATTAAAACAGCCCAAATTATGCTAATAATATTAAAGTTTGTATTGAGAATAAAATTCCTACTTCAAAATATTTATTAAAAAAATTTTTAATCCTCATTTTAATATAAAACAACTCAAATTCTATTGAAAGTTAAATTCTTAAAATACAGTTTTGAAAATATCTACCAGAAAATATAATTCTGATGCATTGTCTTTAATAGGAATGGATTAATGGATAAATTTGCTAGTCAAGAGAAAGCACATGAAATATACACACATAAAAAGCTCCAAATAACCTAGGGATCTATTCTTTAATGAATCTTCAGCAATACATCACATTTCTGTTAAAGATAATTGTTATCATTGACAAATTTTATTAAAATAAGTTGTTCTTATAAACTAGCATAACATATCAATGATAAATAATTTAAACTTTCTCCATACATAGTTATGTTAAATTATCTCTAGTTTATTCACTTATTTTCCTCCTAGGGAGAGAGAGCTATTTTAACAAAACAGGAACCGTGATAGTACAACTATATTTTAGGAGCAACTAAGAATTTTTTCCTGAAAATAAATGGTATTTAAGTCCTGAAAATACATTTAACCAAAACCAAATTTTAAAATCACTGAAAAATGTTAACGTAATAAATCCTTTCCCCTATACTCTTATCATAATGAACTCATATTAAGGATTATAGAGAATCAGGTTTGCAAATCTAAAACAATCAAAATCCTCACAAAATTTTCTTAAGGGATAAAGAATAGTTATTACACATAACTGTACAAGCTCTTATGAACTTATCACCTAAAATAACACATAGTAATTAAAGCTTCTTATCCTGCAAGAACTTACCAAAGAAAACTGAAATTATTAATAAAAACAGTATTTGTCTGGATTCTTTTAGATGTTATGCAGTAAACTAAACATTAGAAGGTTTATTAGTCAGTTTGTAGTTACAGAGGGGGAAATTTTAAGTTAGATATTTATATCTGAACAAATCATAAATCATAACCTCTGTAATTCAGGAGCAACTCTGGATTTCTGAATTTATAATATAAATTAAAAGGTGTCTCACATCTATTTAATTCATTAAGACTGTATTTACAAATACCTGTATTGAAAGTGATAAATGGAACCTGAATTCTTTTTTAGATACTCAGAAATCTCATTTTCCACTTTTATTCTTAATAGTATCTATCCTAAAAAAACATTAATTAAGTTAGAGGGAGATAATTTAATAGAATATTTTCATTCTATTAAAACTTAATTTTTAACAACATTCTCAAATAAAAATCATGCATTTTATAGCTTGTAAATATCTCAGATCTTAGTGTTATGACACTAATAAATGAACTTCAACCTGAATTATTTCTATTAAGTTTTAGTATTTTACTTAATCTCAAATATTAAGGAATTCACATATTCCAGATTTTTCTGATCCCTAATACAGAGTACAATTTTTTTTAGTACTTTGATATATATTTCAATGTCTAATAGTTTTTAACTTTTAAATTTAATTTTATTGCAGTGTTCAAACGTTTTAAAACCCCTTTAAAATTATTAAAGATAAAAATGGTTCTGCTCACAGACTAATTTATCCTTTTCTGATTTCATCTTCGGTACCTAATATAAATATTTTTAGGTGGAAACACTTAGTGGATAAAACTTTTTTTGAAAATGTACCATATTTCGGTAAGCCTCATTTTAGTAATTAGCTTTAAAAACATTAACATTGCATTAATACACTATTATATTTACACATTAACCATGTGACAAATTCATGATAAAATTTAATCAATAATCTGGTTAATTATAAGTAATTTAATTACAAATTAAAAAAAGTATTACTCAAGTGCCACTGAAAAATTATTGGATCAATATCTGACTTTTTCAACTAAAACTATAAAAATCAAAGTAAATAAAAGTGATAAATATGGTTCTTTGATGAAGTACTTTAGAGTTTAAAGTCACTAGAATTTTTAATGTATTTGTAACTTTTGCCAAAAAATGTTATATATTTTACTCAGCATACTGAATAAGATACAGTTTAAACTACATTGCCACTTTTGGACAGGATGGGTCTGGAACACTTTAAATTCTCATTAATTTCATACAATTTTGCAGACTCTGCCTACCACTAGACCTTGTTAAACAGTGAACCACCAAAATCTACTTGCTTTAAAGCACCTACTTTATACAGGGGGGAAAAAAAATCCACATTAATTTGCATATCACACTGCTAACACCCTTAAGAAGAAAAATCACTATATAAACTTTGTTTCAAAATAAAGAACTGGACCTAATACAAGATGATGAGAATCAACTGAATGAAATAGTAAAGTTTTAAAAAGATAGCTCAACTTTGGTTATTTTGTATTTCTATTAATACTTTATTGATCTAATTCACAAGCTGTTATCTTTATTGTCTAGATCAATTATACTGCAAAAATACATGCTTTAAAAATTCATTAGTATACCTTAATCTCCTATAATGTTCCAAAGCATTATGTGAGTGTTCAATCAAAGAAGTTAGGTTGTTCTCCAGACTGGTTCTCTCCTAAAGGTCAAAACCTGCAATAAAAATGTCATGTATTATATAGCATGAAGATACTCAACAGATTTCCGCCTCCTGCAGTTCCATAGCTGATCCCTGACACAGAGGTCAGGTCTTTAAAATGACCCCAATCTTGCCTATGTTCAAAGTCCTAACTTAAAAATGTTTTTTTAAATAGAAATAACTTGATTAGAAACACCTGTGATATGCTTTATCATCCGAGGCCTCTTCAAACAAATCAGATTAGTATGTTTCTGCTTTCATTTCTCTTTAGGGCATTCATTTCAAAGCAATGGGGGTGAGAAGAAGAGGTGAGAGTGAGAATTAGAGGAGCAAGAGAACGGGAGAAAGAGCTATTTGAGGACCAGTAAAGTTTAACTTCCTAAGAAAATGACCAGAATCATAATTTTTATTTCAAAAATTCAAAACTCACGGTATAAAAAACTACTCAAGAGATAGAGGGAAATTTTTAATAATTCCCCCTCCCCAATAAATCAAATGCTTTAATGCCAGAGATGGTTATAATTTTCAACTTTAGTCTTTGGTACGCTTAAGTGAATAATAACACTGCCATTTCCTAAATATTTTAAGATAGTACAGCTCCAATTTAACAAAGTTTAGAATTTACTTTTGAAGCAAATATTGGCAATTAACAGATGGCTTTACATTTTTTCAATGTTTCCAAGGAGAGGTGATGTAGCCAAATGCATATAAGTATGTATGTAAACACCTCCATGTTTCTCCTGAAACTTTCATCCCATAAACTATATAAAAATATTGTTATCAAATTATCAAATGTTTGTAATATAAACTCAATGCACACTACAATGCTGAGTTTTCCACTTTAAAAGTTTAGAAGAAAAGTCAAACACTTTATTTCTCTGCTGTCAAATATTTGATTGTTTAATGACAAACCCCACGAAATCTATTTCACAAACAAATCCAAATATCATGCCCTTAAATAGATTAAGATCTTATCCAGTCTTTCTCAAGAACATATAAAGCTTCCTCAGCTTTATGTACATTTATATTTGAGCACACTGAAAGTGAAGGTATTTTTAAAATCAGAGAATATATTAGAAGCCAGTAAGCACTCCAAGAGAAGTGTTTTTAAGTAGTAGGGAAACAAAACATACTAGAAAATAAAGTACACAATGTATATGATGATATAAAAAAAACTTATTTATTATAAGATATAGCTTATTATTTGTAATTATACTTGAAACTTATGTCAGGTCTTTGCAGTACATTCTCTAGAGAAAAAATAAGTAAACAAAAGTACATTAAATCTTTCAAATATCATAAGAAAAAGAGAATAAAAAACATTAATATCAACTGTAATATCCAAGTTTGCCTTTCTAAAAGAGCCTTTAAAGCTTCTCTCAATCAGGTGAGAAAAAGGGGATAAAAGAAATAGTGAAAGAAAATAATTTCCTCACTGAGAACTATACTTATAGGAAAGCTCTAAGTCACTTGCATATACAACTAATCAAACACATACATATTCATAATGAGATTCTAAAACTGACCTGTTACTTTCATTATATTAAGATGATTATTAAAGTTCTAATGTCGTTCGTAAGTATGTGAAAAAAAATTACATCTTCATCACTTATTTATAAGAAACTAGTAGTTTATTATTGATTTCCTGTAGTATTAAGAGATTTAGGGTAACCAAATTTCAGAAAGTCATAATCTGAGTTCTAATTATACATCGAAATTAGTTGGTTGGTAAAAAGTGTTTCTCGGTCTGTTGAATAATTTTATTTTTTAAAAACTGCACTTTTACTAACTTTTATATAGCAATCCCATCTAAAATGTATTTTCTAGTTATAATCAAACCAATAATCTGTTATTTCTAAAAAAAATTAAAATGGTTAAAATAAACTAAACTAATGTGGGTCTTCATTAATAAACAAGAGTTAATTTTAGGTGAGCAATATTTAAAAATGAGATGAATTTTTTTATAGAGTAGGATTTCAAACTAAATTTATCATCAATTGAGTTTTTTAATTGGAGAAAGTATATGTACCATGTACAAGAAATATTTAATATAGTCATTGGGCATTTAAAACATTTTTTTGCTAATTTTATTACCAGTTAATTTGGTAAACCAAATAATAAATTAGTACTTCTGGATTGAATTACTTTGTGACATTCTGGGGAATTACTACATACCAATAAGCAGAAATAAAAATATATATGGCCACAAAACAAAAAACAAAAATGCTACACAAAGCATAATGAATACAAGGGATCCAGATTACAAAGTCTTTAAAAAAAATTTCATCCTTAGCTCTAGTTCTTGATAAATACTGAAACTGGTATTAGTCAAATTAGGAGAAACTGCAGTGTTACACATAAAAAGTAAGGCTACAATTTGTAAATATACAACATTGAAAAGTTAGCAGTAAAACTATCTAAAAATACACTTTTACTTGTATTTAAAAAAAGTGTGAAGGGCAGGGGCTAGTTCACTCGGAATGTCTGAGGCCCTGGGTTTGATCCCCAACTACACCCTCCATCCAGAGTGTAAACAAATGAGGCTAATACCTGGTCTTCTCTGGTTTTCTGCACCCTGAAATTATGTGAGTCCAGCTTTAAAGGAGACAAGTTACTGTAGTAGCACCTTACCCCAAAATTGTTTTCCTGTGGTAATACAAGACTTTTGTAACTCTTACAAAAGGAAATAAAACAGAAC
Organism: Sorex fumeus; assembly: GCF_029834395.1. Taxonomy (NCBI): domain Eukaryota; kingdom Metazoa; phylum Chordata; class Mammalia; order Eulipotyphla; family Soricidae; genus Sorex; species Sorex fumeus. The sequence goes on from NW_026606152.1 coordinate 14,931,935, forward strand.
TATCAGTTTAACAGACATGGGTAATAATAATATATTTATTATTATTGTTCGATCTGATACTTATTCCATGTCCACAAATCTAAAACCAAACTGTCCCTCATCTTTAGCATCACATTTATATATGAAAATATTTTGTATGTTGTGGACTTTATTTACTTAGGAGCTCTAAAGCTTTAAGAGCAGTATTTTAAAAGTAATCCTTCATTTCTTTTAAAAATGGCTTATTAAACCATTCTTCATTCATCACCCTCAAAACAAACAAAAAACTCATAAATCAAAGCACAAAAGAATTGGTAAATATTATAATACGATGGAATTTAAAGGCTCCCTCTAACTCACCCTCCTCAAAACTCTCTAAGTCATAAACTAATATGAAATCTGAAACAGAACAGTACAGAAACAAACCTGACTAGTTTAAGTATTGTAGGTAAAATTGCATTTAAAGTAGAAAACAATCTCCTACAACTTCAGTAAAAAAAAAAAAAACTGTATAAAGGATAATTGGTGCCTTTTATGGAATTTTCATGAGAATTCAAAATAAAGATTTTTTTTGGAAAAAAGATAACTGAGCCTCTGTAATTGCAATGCCTGTATGAAGGCAATGCTAATAGAATGATTTACAAGCTAAACTATTCCACTTATTAACATAAATTAGATTTATAGTCCTACAGAGATGTAGGAATCACAGAATGTTTTCGTTTGAAAATTTTCTACAGTGCTTATCTGACATAACGTGAGAAAACAAAATTTCAGCTACTATTCATTTCTATTATATAAAATTTAAAAAAAAATTTACCAACTTACTGGCTTTTCTTTGAAAACCACACTTGACTTTTATCAAGATGCAATTAAATGGATGACAAGTTTGTTAAGAGAAATATGTTGACGACTGTCTCAAACAGTAAACAAAAATCAACATAAAACCTAGTTATGTGGAATAAATTTCTTCGTAATCAAAGGAACAAAATCGCGTATACACACCTGTGCATACTTACCTGTTGTATTGTCTAAATTAAGCAACTTAGATTTCCTGTAAACTATAGTTTTAGTCCAGTGCAATGGTTAAATTAATAAAATCTTTGTATCTTAAATTAGATGTAAAGCGTTTTAGAAATACAGCCAACTTACATGGAAAATGTAGAAAACCTCGTTCTTAACATTAAGAAAATTAAGGGGTTTTTTCATCAAAGAAAAAGGAATTCTCCCGTAATCTGCATCTAATAAAAATACATGAAGAGAAAAAAATTTCTGCCAAAGGGAGGAGGGGAAACAAAAAATCTAAATTCTACATTCGTTTTCAACCAATAGGGAACAGGAGCAGAAAAACACGAATCTCGTAATTTCAGTCAGGAGGATTACAATTTTGCGAAAACTACACCCTCCCCCCACCCTCGCCGTTTGACTTTTAATACAGCATTTCAGAGACATCTGAAAGTCCTTTATGGAAGGTGAAAACAAATACTACTCAATGCCCCAAATCTAAAACCAAAATCTCCCTCGTAGTTAGCATCGCATTTATAGGAAAAGACTCTGGAAAGCTGTGGATTTTATTTACTAGTGCGAGGTTCCCAATGCGTTGATACTGTGCAAAAGCTTTGCAAAATTTTTACCCCCGCTTTAACATTTCACACCCATTCCCATGGTGCTCCCAAAGTACGATTTTTTTCGCAAAGTGGGGAACTATTATCTAGGATTCAAGCACCCCCCCACCCCCCACCCCCGCCCAACCCCGCTTCCTTCCAGCCAATCAGGGGTTCGCAGTCCGGTGTCCCGGGAGCTCCGTTAGCCACAATTCGAAAAACATCACCTTGCGCCGCGCACTCTCCCCGGGAGAGCCGGAGTGCAGGCGGGCCCCGTGGTTGGAGAAAACCGGGACGCGGTCCACCAACCAACCGCGCAATTCCGGGGCGGCGGGCCCGGCGCGGGGGTGCAGCCGCGCCAGCAAACGCGCCCCGCGGCTCCCGGCTAACCCTCGACGAGCTGCGCGTTGAACCATCCCTAGCACACCCGCAGTCGCGCCCCACGCACGCCCCGGCTCACTCCGGCAAAGGGTTAAATCCAGGGGGTGCGCGGAGCCGAACAGGACTCAGAACTCTTATTTATTACCTCTCGGGCGGAGCACATTCGTGCAAAGGCCGTGAATTAGCTCGGATAAGCTAGCCGGCTCCGCGTCCTTTCCGAAAGTGGGGAAGAAAGTGGCAGCAACTAGGCGCCCCCGCCCCAAAGTCACCCGGGGGGAAAGACAAACAACAGCCCTCTCCCCTCCATCCCGATCCCCGGCCCCCCGCGGGGCGCAGCGCTCAAGGAACCGGGGCGCACCGCAAATACTCCGTTAAGTCGGCCGGGCAGAGACTTTCCGGGAGGAAAACGCTTAGCTCCCAGAGTTGCCTCTGCGTTGAGTGAGACAACGTCTCGGAAGACCGGAGAGGGGGGCAAAAAAAAAAAAGTCTCGTGAGCAAAGTGCGACTCGGGGAGCAGGAGATCGCACCCTCTTTTCATCGCACCCCGGAATCCTTTCTCCCCCCCTCCTCCGCTCAGGATGGAGGGCAGCGGGAGCGCCACCGACCAAGCCCGCGCGGACTTAAAAAAAAAAAAAAAAGCGAAAGTCCCCGCAACCCTCCCGGGCGCCCCGGGGCTCGGCGCGGCTCCGGCTTCCCCGCGGAGCGCCGGGCGGGAACGCAACCCCGGGAAACTCACTTTCCTCGAGGGTGGGGGTGGGGGTCTCGCGCTTCCCGCCTCGTCGATTTTTCCGTTGCCCCCCCCCCCCCAAGTTTCGGATCCCGAGACAGCCGCCTGCGGGCCGGGGGTCCCCAACGGCGAGCGCGGAACCGCTCGCGTCGGCCCCGGCTCCTGTCAAGCCGGCGGCGGCGGCGGCGGGGGAGCTCGGCCGCGCCCCGTCGCCGGCCCCGGGCGGGGGGTCCCGCTGACAGATCCGCTGGGCGGCGGCTGCTCCGCCACAGCCAGCGCGCGTCCCGCTCAAACTGCAGCTCCCCTCCCCCTCCGCGGCTCGCGGCGCTCCCGCCACATTCCACCCGCCGCCGCCCACTCGCGGGCCGCCCCCCACCCCCGGGCACCTCCCGGCCCTACCTTCGCGGACTTCGGGGGGCACCGAAAGAAAGGCGGACCTACCGCTCACTCGCCCGCACCCCGCTTTCCCCCCCCCCCCCCGCCCCAACACACCGCCCGCCGGCCGGTCCCACCACTGCCACCTCCCGAGTCCCGCTCAGCTACTTCTCCGCGCTCTTACCAACGGCGCCCAGCCCCCGGCAGAGCTCCGCGGCCTCTCTGGGGTCAAAGGCATTTTTAGCGATTTTTTGGCGATTTTTTTTTGGCCGGCGGACTCCTCCGGACGCTAGGCTCTCGGACAGGTCACGCCGCCCCTCCGGCTAGATTAATGAGCTCGGGCATCACTCGAAAATGGCGCCGAAAGCTCGGAGGCTCCTCATTCAAATTCGTTAGAGCCAACCCCGCCGCCAGGAGCATGCCGGGAACGCGGGCTGCCTCCACAGCTGTCAATATCGCCGCCGGCCCCGCCACCCCGCACCCCGCCCGCTTTCCAGACACTCGTGCACATGCGCACACGCGCCCCACCCCACCCCGCCCCCTCGAAAACCCGCGCTCTGCACAGGCGCAGAAGCGAGGGCGCGCGCCGCTCTCCCGGTACTTCCCTGCGCGTGCGTACAGCCCACCCCGCGCCCCCGAGTCAAGTGAAGGAACCTTGGGGACTTTGTGGGCCTGAGAATCCGCAGATCCTAGGGGGTCATGCTCTAGGAATTGGCCCTCGTGGTGGAGGAAAAGAAATCGGGGGTCCAGCTGACGCCAAAAGGGCAATCAATGCCTTACTGCGGTGTCAAAAGTTTTCTTAACAGTGCCGAGAACCCGCGGATTGAACAACCCTGGGAGCAGAGCGCTTGCTTTATGGGCGCGCTCTCACTCGAGAGAACTGCAGCTGCGGTTCTCGGTCTGCAGAGCAGGAAACCTCGAGACTCAGACTGATTTTTCTCGAGACCGCACGAAGCAGCAAGCGCTGGCCTGAGCCCGCATCTGTCAGAGTCCGGGTGCCCGGCCGTTCCCCCTCGCGGGAGGCGTGGTCCCTCCAGCTCGGCCCGTGCGAGCGGGACCCCGCTCACCGCGTGCGTGGCGCCGGGTCTCCCCTCCCGCCGGCTCGGCCCTTGCGTGCGCGCCGGTGCGCGCGCCCTTCCAGCCTTCCTGGAAGTTCTTGCGCGCTCGAGTTTGCTGGAGTCCTTCCTCCCGTTCCTAAACGTCGCGCTTCATCGAATCGAGTTCGCGAACGTGAATAGGCAATCTTGTGCGGCCTCTCGGGGCGATTTGAAAATAAATAAATAAATAAAATAAGAAAGCTAAAGGACGTGGTAAGTGGATCTGGCAAAGCCAGTTTCCTTTGTACCCTGCACTGAAGCTGGAGTAGTCGTAGTAGCAGCGGGGGAATCAGCGTTTTTGCCTCTTCTGGGTAAGCGCTGCACGGTTAGTCGTGTCTGTTGCTCACAACAGCCCGGGAGAGGAAGTCTCACCCTCGGGTCACACCGGACGACACCGACACTCAGAGGAAGAAACTGCCCCAGATCTAGTACGCAGGAGCACAAGATGCGGGCAAATGTAAATCTGTGCCCACATTGGAAAACTCGGCGCTGTGATCGCACAATTGATGATAAAGTCGCCACTACTTTAAACCTCTTTTAAAACTAAATAATTCACTTGCTTGGGAAAGTTAGTCAAGCTCGTTAGGGAGGGAGGGCAAAAAAAGAAAAAGCTAAAAGACAGCTCCTCCCTCCCCCCCCCCCCCCATTAGTTCTAAAGGTTTACATTTGACTTTTTGGATCTGTTACTATTTTCTTGAGCTCATGCTGTAATGAAATTTCTAAAACTTAAAACAGTTTAAGACATAAGACAACCATTTTTTGGTTGCAGAAAAGTGTTATGAACCACAGGGTTTGAGTAAGTCAACATAAATCACTGTGAGGATTAAATAAGACAATGGTCAGGAAAGTGCCTAAAATACGAAATGGAAATGAAAGAGGGCTAGTGAGATGCAATTGGAAAAGAAATGGAGGCTAATAATTTGAGATCATCAAAATGCAACAGGGCAAGGATTTGGGTTCTCAGTAGAGAGAGGTCATGCTTTGTATATCTGAGGCCCTGGACTTAACACCAAAAGAAAATTGAAATTAAAAAAGGGAAGTAACAAGGCAGAGTACTATATCTTTATGATACGTTATATATTGGTTTTAAGTCAGGGGACAGTTGTACAAACCTGGCTTTGGATTTCAGCCCTGCTACTTAATAGCTGTGGCCTTACAAGTTATTTTCTGTGCTTTATCTTTTTGTAAAAGGAGTAATACTAGTTTCACTGTGTTGTTATAAGAATGTAGATGATTTAATACATTAAGGGCGTTGGACGGTGCTTGACGAGGAATAGTAAGTCAGTCATTAACACTAAGTCTTAGGAGATGTTCAAAGATCATACAGTTATTAAGTCAGGATTTGTGTCTAAGAGTCCCTGAAAATGATAAATTACTTTTGCCAAATAAGAGTAATGATATGTCAGATGAATAAAGATGTCAATTTATTTCTCCATTTTGTAAGAGCAACATGAAAATGGAACTGAAATGTTTTATTGATTTAAAAATTTTTTTTTTGTTTTTCTTTTGGTTTTGGGTCACACCCGGCGATGCATAGGGTACACTCCTGGCTCATGCACTCAGGAATTACTCCTGGCGGTGCTCGGGGGACCATGTGGGATGCTGGGATTCGAACCCGTGCAAGGCAAACGCCCTACCCACTGTGCTATCGCTCCAGCCCCTTGATTTAAAAATTATTAAAGTTAAAAATAGTTGTTTAAAAAATTATTCTAAAAAATTGTTCTAAATGTCTAAAGTATATAAACTAAAAACATTAAAATATGTCATTCAGAGATAATTACATATTCTTTGTCCTTTAAAAATATAATGTACTGAAAGTGGGGAATAGACCAGAAGTGGAATATCTGGGGAATTTATTGGTAGGATTGTTTTAAACTTTGAATTGGCATGTTCTTTTAATCTACTCCCCCTTTCAGTTATGCCTTTGAAGAGAGGCCTAACATGATGCTGTTGATGATGTTAATTGACTACCTACTTTGTGTCACAGTGCTGAGCATGCATATCATTTCCACCCCACTCCATGACATGGCTGCTAAACTGATCTCCATTTTGCATAGACTAAAATTTATGCGGAGGTCACTTCTAGAAGTCCTCTTTTATTTAAACACTAATAAACCAGAAACTGTTAATGCTTCTTGATTGACTAAAATAGGAAAAAGCATATCAACATGGCTACTGTGCCTGAACAAAATAAAAAGCCGTTGGAAAAAGTGTTTTGAAAATGAAGAATTTTATGTTTGACCACAAGGGGGTGCAAATTATTCCTGAATTGCATTTTAAAGGGGGTTTGGGGCTGGGGGTGGGGAGGCACTTTTACTTAAGGACATAAATTCTCAGTAAGAATATAGTTAGAATACTTTCCTCAAACCTTAAACCTTAATGGTCTATAAAATGACGAATCTAGTAAGAGTCAATGTAGAGAATCAATTAGGGCAGAAGTTTCTGGCTTAAAAAAAAAATCTTCAATACAGTATAGAGTTAATTTCTTCCACCCCCTTCCACCCACCAGGCTGGGTTTCTGCATACTCCTCTTTGTCAATGGAATAGAACTGAAGTCATTATTTAGAATCTCAGATTTTACTTGGAAACTGGAATGCAGTCACCAGCAAAGGAGTGGTAAATATGGGTATTGTGGAGAACAGAAGATCATCTAATTTCAGTGCTTTTCCCCATTTCCCTTTTTTTAATGAGTAAATGACAACTGATGGAATGTTGGCTTTAATATATTAACTTACATTTTAAAAAAACATAGTTTGTCTAACAAAGTTGACGGTCTTTACCTTTTAAGGATGAAAATTAACATTATGAACAGTTAACTTGAAAACTCAGTATCATAGATGTTTTAAAAACAATTTGCTTAGATGGATTTGTAAAAGTAAGGGCCAAACCCAGCTGAGTTTATTGTAGGGGGCAGTCTAGGGGTACGCCCAGCAGGTGGTAAGTGAGGAAGGGGTGCAGTACTAGGGATCAAATTAAGGGCCTCTAACTCAAACTTTCTCCTGAGTCCCACTTAGATGGATTTTAAATTATCTCTTACTTTCAAGTCAGTCTAGTTCTCTAAAATGAACTTAATGAAAAAGGAAAAAGAAAACTTGTTATTTGGAAATAATTTCAAATTCACAACAAAATGCAAATATATGACAAAAAAACAAAAGTAGATAAAAGAAAGGGACAACATCAAACTAAAAAGCTTGTGCACTGTGAAAAAATGAGACCTAAAATTAAAAGACACTCTACTAATATGGGGGAAATATTCACATATCACACACCAGACTAAAAGTTAATAACCAAGATATACAAAGCTTTCTCAAAGATCAACAACAAAACCCAACAACCACCCCATAAAAATAGGGAGAGGAGATGGACAGTCCCTCCAAAACAGAATAAAGATGGCCAACAGACATATGAAAAAATGTTCACCATCACTGATCGTTACAGAAATGTGAATCAAAATGACAATGAGACATTACCTCACACCAGTGAGAATGGGCTGTAGCAAAAAGAAAACATTAAGTGCTGGCAAAAAAAGGAATTCTCATTCGTTCATTGCAGGTGGGACTACTGCTTGGTTTATCATCTTTGGAAAAATGGTTTAAAGACTTTTTTAAAAAGAACAGAGCTTTCACACAAGCCTGCAATTTCACTATGAGGTATCAACCCGAAGAATACAAAAACATGAATCTGAAAGGGTGTATGCACACCTATACTCATTGTTGCACTATTCACAATAGCCAAGATCTGGAAACAACCAAGTGCCCAACAATAGATGAGCTGACAAAGAAATTGTGGTGGGAAAAGATGAAATCATGCATTTTACTGCAACTTGGATGGAATTAGCAGAAGTTATGCTAAGTGAAGTGAGTCAGAAAGAAAAAGATACCAGATGAGCTTGCTATATGTAGAGTCTGGAATTCGACAATTCCCAATGGAAACAACCCTGAGATACAGTCAGTAGAGTTGTCATTTGAGTGTGCTAAAGGGAATGGGAGAGAAGGGACATTGGTCCACCAAAGCATGGTATAGCAACATTACAATATAATATTGGTATTATAAACTTTTATATAATAAAACATTTTCAAATTAAAAATATAATTTTTTAAAGGAAAACCTAAGTCATTTGTTTGCTTCTGTGCATTTTCTCTTCCCCCTCCCCCACTTTTCTCTCTTCATGTATTTATAAGGTTTTTTTTTTCTGAATCAGTGGCGTTACATATATCCTACTCCTTCATCCCAAAATATCTCTCACTGTCACTGTCCTCCCGTTGTTCATCGATTTGCTCGAGCGGGCCCAGTAACATTGTGAGACTTGTTACTGTGTTTGGCATATCGAATATGGCACGGGTAGCTTGCCAGGCTTTGCTGCGCGGGCGAGATACTCTCGGTAGCTTGCTGGGCTCTCCGAGAGGGGCGGAGGAATCAAACTCAGGTCGCCCAACCCGACCACATGCAAGACAAAAGCCCTACCCACTGTGCTATCATTCCAGCCCATCCCAAAATATGTGAAAGTATATTTATTATCAATTTCATAAATGTACATTTAAATAATTATTTAATCATCATCTCTTCTTCAATTTTATAGAATGATTTTGTAGCATTTTTCTCTCTTTCTTACAGAAATGTCTGGTGTCAGGTACTACATTCAGTTATCATTACATTTTTAGGTACCTTTATCTTGGTACATTTTCACAGCCTCTATTTTTTATGGCTGTGAGATTTTTCAAGAGTACCTCTTCTGTGGAGTTCATGCCAAATTCAATCCGCTTAACCAATGGCTGAATAAAAAGCAGTACTCTTACATTTATTTTTATTTTTTTCCTCTATTTTTAAAAAAATTTTATTAGTGAAACACCATGAGGTACAGTTGTAGACTTACAAATTTTTGTGCTTGGGTTTCCATTATACGATGATCAAATGCCCATCCCTCCACCAGTGCCCATTTTCCATCACCATGGGTCCCAGTATCCCTCCCATCCCACCCTGCCTCTGTGGCAGGGCATTCCCTTTTGTTCTCTCTCCTTTTGGGTGTTGTGGTTTGCAAGAGAGGCATTGAGTGGCAATCATGTTTGGTCTATATTCTACTTTCAGCATGCTTCTCCCATCCTGAGAGGATCCTCCCAACACCCTTTATTTGGTGCTCCCTTCTCTATCCGAGCTCCCTTTACCCCTAGCAAGTGTGGCTGGCCTCCAAGCCATGAAGCAAACCTCCTGGTACTTATCTCGGCTCTTCTTGGGTGTTAGTCTCCTATTTCGTTACTTTATGTTCCCCAAATGAATGCAATCTTTCTATGTCTATCTCTCTCTTTCTGACTCATTTCGCTTAGCCTGATACTTTCCATGTAGTACCACTTGTATGTAAATTTCATGACTTCATCTTTTCTAACAGTTACATAGTACTCCATTGTGTAGATGGTACTCCTACATTAAAAAAAAGTACATCTTCCACTCCCCTTTTAAAAAGAAAAAAGAAATGTGGTCTGATGTTTCCTCATGACTACATTGGTTATACATTCTCAAATAGACTATTGCAACAGTGATATTATACCCTTCTCAACAGATTATTTAAGGAAGCAAATGATGTCCATGTGTCTCACACTGATGGTATTAATTTGATCACTTGGTCTATATGAGGCCTGAATTTTCCATTGTATTGCTATTTTTTTTTTCATTCTGGCAATCAGAAATTTGTAATGAGACTTTGGAAGATATATCATTCATCAAAACGTCTTAATTTTGGTGTTTCGGCCACACCCAGCAGTGCTCAGGACTTTTTGCTCTGTGCTGTCAGATCATTCCTAGAGGTGCTTCGGGCACTCTATGTGGTGCCAGGGTTTGAACTGTGCAAGGGAAATGCCCTGCCTGCTGTATTCTCTCTCCACATCATAAATTTCCTTTAGTTTTAGCATCCACTGCTGGTATGATTTTGCTATGATGATTTCAAAATAATTCAATAAATCGAGTACTCCTTCCACATTTACCACATTGGCACAAAGCAGTAATAGCACAAAAGGAGAGACTTCCTTTCTGCTTTATTTACGTATGGACTATTTACATCTACTATAATAAGATCATGTGATCTTTCATTTGTGTATTTGGCTCATTTGCATGTATGTTTTCTCCATATAGAAGTGTGTACTCCATAAAATTTTGGGGGAACCATTTGAAAATAAGTTACATGTATCATAACCTTTTACCTCTAAATATTTTTTTCTGGCTTTAGTTATTTTGGTGAAAAGATTATCCCAGATACAGCTGGTAGGAATTTTTTTCCTTTTCCTCTATTTTTGGGGGGTGGGAAGGATCTTCTGAAGTGGTGCTCAGAAAACCTGGCTGTTTCCCCACCCCCTGAGAAATTTGTTGACATCCGGATCAGTGGTCCAATATGAGGTCCTGAGAGGTGGTGCTGTGGGGGCCCTGCAGTGTCAGGGATTACCAAACCACTGAGTGGCACTAAGAGGCATCCAAGATTGCACTGAAAGATGCTTGGGGGACCAGGTGGAAACCCCAACAGAACTGGGATCAGCTAATGTAAGGCTTTCCAATACCTAGCATTGTTTAAAATATTTTATTATAATTGTAAAGATATCACAGCAACATTTATAAAGCTCTGAGTAAAGGCAATGGAATCACAGTCCAGATCAACTCAAACAGTTTTCATGTTCCCTTATAGTCACTTTTTGTACATTTAATTTTATCTGCTGTTTTGTACATTTAATTTTATCTGCTGATGTGTGGAACAGTTTCATTTGTCTTTTTCCACTTAACATGAGGTAATGCTTAACAAGCATTTGAGGCACCAGATTATTATTATTATTTTTGTTCTCTTTTGTTTATTGGGCCAAACCCAGCCCAGTACCATATTTTTTGCAATACTTATTCTACATTGCTCTACTACACATTATTTAGTAGAGTCTACCTTTCTTTCAGGTATTGCTCACATCTAGGTTGGTTCTGGTTTTTGTTTGTTTAGTTTTAGGCAACACCCAGTTGTTACCCCTGGCTCTGCACTCAGCAGTCAGTCCTGGTGGTGCTCGGCTGACCGTATGGGATGCTGGGGATCAAACTTGGGTCAGCTGCATGCAAGGCAAGTGCCTTACCTGCTGTACTATCTTTTTGGCCCCACATCTAGCTTGTCTCTAGTTTTTCTCCCACTACAAGTAATTCTGAACGTATTTTTATGTATATATTTTCTAATGTGTTTCCTTATATTTGCTTAGTTATGAATCTCCATATATATTGATGGGTTTGGTATGTACTGGCATATATAGTTAAATATTTATCAAATTCCATACTAAAATTAAAGATAAAAAATTCATAGATCCTCTTAGCAAGAAACTAACTGTTGTTACCAGAAAATAAGAGTTTTTGTCAGGAAATAAGTTTCTAATCAAGAAATAAAATTAAATGTACAATTATTTAGTATCAAGCTTATACTATTACTCTTAATATTAAGCTCAAGAATGATCCCTATATTTTAATTTCTTGTAATGTCTAAAGAAAGCTGACCTATTACCTATATGACTGATGAGAGGTATAAGAGATTCTCTGAACTATGCATATACATAGTATCAGGAAATGTAAAAGAACTGAAGAGTTTAGTATTTATAAGTTTAGTAGATTTTAAAATATGTGGGTTTTACTGACTAGTCAAACATTACAAAATACAAGCTATGAAATTCTAAATGCTAAGTATTTAAAGATTTTTTTTTTAAATCCCCCTTAAAAGTAAAAGCTGTTAAAATTTACAAAGAATAACCGTATTTTCAAGTTGAATTTGAAATCTGAGGAACTGAGTTGTGGATAAGGCTCAGCTGTAAAGCATATGCCTCACATGTGTGAGACCTTGAAATCAATCCCTAGCACTAAAAAAAAAAATTAAAGAAGAAGTTAAGAACGAAGTTATTTTGTTGTTGCTTGTATGTCAGGTTTTTGGTTCTCTCAAGCAGAAATCAGGGGACCTGGGGGCCACTCCCAGTGATACTTGACCACCTAGGCAGATGGTTCAGTATTAGGATGAAGTGGACTGGGGCCAAGTAGTGTTGGGCTCACCAGCTCCCACCCAGTGGTGCTTTGGAGAACCTGAACCTCAGGGTTATACCTGAAATGCTGGGGGAGGGAGGGATGTAGTGCCAGGGACAGAACCTGGGACCTTTACTTATTTATTTATTTTGCTTTTTGGGTCACACTCAGTGATGCACACGGGTTACTCCTGGCTCATGCACTCAGGAATTACTCCTGGTGGTGCTCAGGGGATCATATGGGATGCTGGCAATCAAACCAGGGTGGGCCTCCTGCAGGGCAAACGGCCTACCCGCTATGCTATCGCTCCAGCCCCCGAATCTGGGACCTTCAGCATGTAAGACATGTATGTGCTCCTGGCCCCAAGAACAGTTTTTTTTTTTATATCAGTGATAAAAATTTAAGTGACCTGAAGGGTCTTTTCTTTATCTTTAAAGCATCATTAAAAAAATTAAAAATCTAGGGCCAGAGTGATAGTACAGCAGACAGGGCATTTGCCTTGCACACGGCTGGCCTGGGTGCGATCCCTGGCATCCCATATGGTCCCCTGAGCACGTCCTGAGCACAGGGATAGAACTAACTCCTGAGCATTGCCGAGTGAGACCCCCCTCCAATTTTTTTTTAATTTAAAAATCCTACTCACACTAATGATATGAATGAATGAAGGCTGGTGGCAATGTAAATTAAAAGTCATTCAAAGATAGTTGGAAATGATCACTCTTGATAAGAACTATGTGCTGAAAACAGGTAAAGGACAAACATGATAACCTCTCAGTACTTGTATTGCAAACCATAATGTCCCAAAGGGGGAGGAGGAGGGTGGGAGGGAGAGAGGAGAGAGAGAGAGAGAAAGAGAGAGAGAGAGACAGAGACAGACAGACAGACAGACAGAGACAGAAAGAAGGAAAGTGCCTGTCATAGAGACAGGCTGGGGAGAGGGTGGCAGGAGGGAAACTGAGGGCATTGATAATGAGAAATGTACATACACTGGTGGAGGGATAGGTGTTAGGATACTGTATGACCGAAACCCAAACATGATTAGCTTTTTATTATTATTTTTTTCATGATTAGCTTTGTATCTCATGATGACTAAAAAAAAATTAAAAAATAGTTATTTTAGAAAGCAATTTAGCAGTACATAAAAGGGTTATGAGACTATTCATATCATTCCTGGCAGAAATTCCTATTTAAGATGAAATAAACCACAAATCTGGAAAAATGTACTAGAAATATTATTTAATCATTGTGGATTTACAATCAGGAGCAATAAAAAATGATGTATACCAACATGGAAAAATGTTATATAAGTGCAAGATGTAATTTGGATGATTAAAACTATATCTAAAAAAAACCACAACACCAAAAATAATATTGCAAAGAAAAAACTTTAAACCTGTATCAAGATTCTGGAACTAGGTGTCAGCAGGTAAGGCACTTGCCATATAAGTGGCTGATCCCTGGTACTACATATGGTCCCTGAGCCACACCAGGAGTGATCTTGAGCACAGAACCAGGAATACGTCCCACCCATTGCAGGATGTGAATTTACCACCTCATAAAAAAAGAAGAAAAAACTCCAAGGATTTTTTTCCTTTTTGAGTCACACCTGGTGATGCTCAGGGGTTACTCCTGGTTCTGCACTCAGGAATGACTCCTGGTAGTGCTTGGGACCATAAGGGATGCCGAGGATCAAACGCAGGTTGGTTGTGTGCAAGGCAAACTCCCTCTCCACTGTTCTATTGCTCCAGCCCCCTTTCTTTCTTTCTTTCTTTCTTTCTTTCTTTCTTTCTTTCTTTCTTTCTTTCTTTCTTTCTTTCTTTCTTTTCCTATCCATCCCTCCACCAGTGTACATTGTCCACTACCAATGTCCCCAGCAAGGATTTTCTTTTCAAAGTTAAAAATGTATACATTAAAAAAAGTAAATCTGAAATTTGACATTGTTGACACTGACAAGCTGTGCTTCTAAGGAATATTGACATTCTATGATCTAGTACTATAGCACTGTAGCACTGTCCTCCCATTGTTTGCTCAAACGGGTACCAGTAACGTCTCCATTGTGAGACTTGTTACGTTTTTGGCATATTGAATATGTCACAGGTGGTTTGCCAGGCTCTGCCATGCAGGCAGGATACTCTCATAGCTCACGGGGCTCTCCGAGAGGGACAAAAGAATTGAACCCGGGTCGGCCAAGTGCAAGGCAAATACCTTACCTGTTGTGCTATCACTCCAGCCCGCTAGTACTATATGATTCTTAAATTATAAAAAAAAAATTGTTGAAAGTTATATATCCTGGGGCTGGAGCAATAGCACAGCGGGTAGGGTGTTTGCCTTGCACGTGGCCAACCCGGGTTCGATTCCCAGCATCCCATATGGTCCCCTGAGCACCGCCAGGGGTGATTCCTGAGTGCAGAGCCAGGAGTAACCCGTGTGCATCACTGGGTGTAACCCAAAAAGCAAAAAAAAATGTTATAGATCCCTTTTCTAGAATCATGTGCATATCAACAGTGTGAACATACAACTTCAGAGATAGATGATGGCTGATAGAATTCTTTGAAGAAAAACTTATAGAATAATGGTCCTCCCAAAGTTGTTCATGGCCTAATCCTCAAAAACTAATTTATGTGGCTTTTATGTCACATGGCAAGGGGTTATGCAAGAGAATTAAAATTGCTACTCAGATGACCAAAATAGATTATTCTGGATTATTTGAGTTCCAGTATATTTATAAATTCATTTAAATGTGGAAGAGGGAAACAGAAGGGTTGATGTCAGAGTGATGAGTTGTGAGGAAGGCTCAACCAGTGTTTCCTGTTGTGAGGACAGAAGAGGGCCATAAGCCAAGGAATGAGGTGCCCTTGAGACATTGAAGATGCAAGAAAATAGATTTTTCCCTTAGTGTCTCCATAAAGAAATGCAGCTCTGCCTATCAGCACTGTTTGACAGACTCCCTGAGACCCATTTTGGATTTCTCTTCTACAGAACTGTAACATAATGACTATTTTTGGCTTTAGTACTATGCAACAGTGCCATAACATTACTGTCACTGTCACTGTCCTCCCGTTGTTCATCGATTTGCTTGAGCAGGCCCAGTAACGTCTCCATTTTGAGACTTGTTACTGTGTTTGGCATGTTGAATACGTCACGGGTAGCTTGCCAGGCTTTGCCTGTTAAAGTGCTTAACTTCCACGAGGCCCACCCGAGTTTGGCCCATGACACCATATATATATGATCCCCTGAGCACCACCAGGAGTGATTCCCTCTATGAAGAGCCAAAAGTGGCACCTGAGCACTGCTGGGTGTGACCCAACTCCCCCACCCCACCCTAAAGAAAATACTGTCCTTGGATGCAATACTAAGTACTATATTTCTGAAATTTTGTTTTAAAAATAATATAATTTCATAAGAACTCAATATAGAAAATGTAGCCTACTCAGGTTTAGAATTACAAAACATACTAATTTTTTGGAGGGTGGTGATGGGGCGTTGTTCGGGCCATATCTAGTTGTGCTCAAGGTTTACTCCTGGCTCAGTGCTCAGGATGAATTCTTGATAGTGCTTGGAGGACCATACACAGTGCTGGGAATTCAACTGGGGCTGGCTGCACACAAAACAAACGACTTAATCCCTGTACTATCTCTGTGGCCTGGGAATCATAGAATCATAATAGTTAAAAGCTGACTTTTAGTTGTTGCTACACGCTATCAAAGTGCCTGAGGAATACAGAGAACAAATTCATCTTCATCCACATGTGATAGCCCTGAAAATATGACTACTACTATTTTCAACCATAAAGATAATGGGGTCCCCACCGCCTCTAAACATCCTTCACTCTTTTAGTGGTATTATGATTTAAAACACTTTAACATCTCTGCCAACCTCTTCTGCCTTCAGTTTAAAAAGGCCCTTGTCAAACTTGATACTCCGCATGGTAAGTCAGAAATATACGAACGGCTGGCTAACTCTGTTCTAACCATTAAAATGTTTGGACTTGGGGTACAATTTGAGATAAAAAAGAACTAGTAAACAACAGAAATTATTCTTAACACTTTATCCAAAAAATGAAGGGTTTTAATAAAATAGAATTTAAATAGCACTGTAGCACTGTCCTCCCTTTGTTCATCGATTTGCTCGAGCAGGTACCAGTAACGTCTCCATTGTGAGACTTGTTACTGTTTTTGGCATATCGAAAACGCCACACGTAGCTTGCCAGGCTCTGCCATGTGGGCAGGATACTCTAGGTAGCTTGCCGGGCTCTCCAAGAGGGACAGAGGAATCGAACCCGGGTCGGCCACATGCAAGGCAAACGCCCTACCCACTGTGCTATCGCTCCAGCCAATAAAATATTCTATTCTATTCTATCTAATAAAATATAATTTAAACTTGAGAAAAAAACTGAAAAGTCCTAACTCTGAGGTACTGTTGATTTGCGATCAGCCTTGTCCTAGAAGCTGGAGATGAAACTGGGGCTCTATTAACACTTTTCTTATTTATTCTCATTAGAAGTAAACTTGATATTCTCTGGTATGTAGGAAATAGGACTACAGTTGTGTGGCCAATTCTCTATGACAGTTGACCCTCATGCTACATTTCTATTCTTAATATGTAAAATCTATTTCCTATAGAATCAATCTATAGGGAAATAGAATAAAATATGCATATTATTTTTTTAAAAAATTAGGTGTTTCACTAATAAAAATAATAATAAAAATGCATTTAAAAGAAATCAACTTTTTCAAGCAGCTTTGAAGAAGTCATTTATTTTAAATAGGTGAACAGTTTACAGCTCTTGTGGGAATATTTTTTCTTTGATTTTCTTTATCTTAAGATCAGGCCCTATGTTTTTAATTTAAGTCCTTTAATTTTTTCTGTTAACATTCAATTTACTTGATGACCCCATACTGTTAACTTTTGACCCAGTGAACTCAGGATGGTTTATAAAGACCATATATCTAATTTTAAAGAAACTCTTAGTGAAGAAGTAAGAAACAAATTATTTTTTAACTGTCAGTTAAATATATATCAAATATACAATCAAAGAGTTCTTTTTCCCCTGTTAAGGGATATATTTTTTAAAGCATAGTGCTTTTTTCTTTTAATTGTTAATGCTATTACAAAATAACTCAAAGTTTACACGGCTAAATTATAATACTTTTATTAAACTATAAAACTACTAATAAACTGTGCTAGATACAAATTATTTTCCTGACAAATTCTTGGAGCATATTACTAAGTCTAATTATCTTCCCATCTGCCTTTATATATACTCAAATTTCCTTTCCTTTTATTTAAAATCCTAAGGTTTAATTCTTTAGATGTAAAAAAGTACATACATTTGTTAACAGTGAGGACATTCAATTTTTTTTAAGTCATTTGATGTAAAATTACTTCCTATTTGACATTTATTTGACCTCAAAACTAGTTCCTTGTGCTTGATTTCAAACATACTACTACTGATTAATAAAGTACTTATACACTAAAGAAAATTGAAAACTAAATCGGGAATAATTGGGAAGCATTGCTTTTGACAGCCCTTTAACAAAATATCACTTCCCTCTCTCCTTCCTGATTGATTAAGGCTCTGAATTCATTGTATATTAGCATTATTGAATTTCACTCAGACAGTTTTACTGAATACTGGACTTTGTTTTTCTTCCTGAGGTAAACTGTAGTTTGTATATTGTGGAGCAGACATTCATCTTTCAGGCATGAAAGCAAGACTTGGGGAATGAATAGGGCTCCTCTGATCCAGAGGTCAGTCTCAGACTAAGGAAGGCCCTGGAAGAAACTCATCCTCATGATCATAGATTAAGTACTGATTCTGACAGTAGGACATGAGAAAAAGGAAGCTCAGTTTATAGGAAATCTAATGCCTGATGAATATGTATGTAGGTGTATGTGGAGTGTATGTTTACAGGAACCTGTAATGAGCTAACATAGTTAAAAAAATCCTATTGTGGTATATAGTACTAATATATAAATATTTACTACAAAATGGGCTGGAGCGATAGCACAGCTGTACGGTGTTCGCCTTGCGCGCAGCCAGCCGGGTTCGATCGTGCCGGGTTCGATTCTTCTGCCCCTCTCGGAGAGCCCGGCAAGCTACCAAGAGTATCTCGCCCACACGGCAAAGCCTGGCAAGCTACTCGTGACGTATTTGATATGTCAGACACAGTAACAACGAGTCTCACAATGGAGATGTTACTGACCCCGCTCAAACAAATCAATGAACAATGGGAGGACAGTGCTACAGTCCTAATACATAATATTAATTGAACCTTACTGAATTATTTGACATCTTTGAGCACTTAACATATAGCTAAATTATTGACTCTATGAATGTGGCTCAGTAGGAAAGCATATGCCTTTTATGCATGAGACTTGAGTTGTATCCCCAGAGGGCCCCCTCACCCCACAGCCCTCAGCAAAATACAACTTGTTTGGTGGCTCAAAGGCTTATTGAACACAGGAAGTCTGGATTATAACCTAGTGTTGTGTGGTCCCCCTTGCAGCACTAGGAGCAACCTCATCCAGAGCACAGAGCGTGCAGAAGCCCCCAAGCACTTCCAGTTGAGGTCTCAGAACAAAACAAAAAAAAAAGAACAGAAGTTACAGACATAAACTATGCCACTATTATTAAAAACAAGTTAAGCAACAACTGTTATATGCTATACAGTATTAGGTATGGAAGTATGAACATAGTTTCTGATCTGTGGAAATAGTACAAATGATATGTGTTTTTTTTATAAACCCTCATGGTTTTGTTTGCTAAGGCAGCATGGTTGTCATTTCAGGTTTTTTCAAACTTTTTTCCCGAGCTGGGAATGGAACCCAGACCTCATGTATATTAGAGCAGGTATTCTACCACTGAGCTATAGCCCTGCCTGTCAGAATTTAAATGCCAAGGGGATTTTGGTGAAGTGTCCACTTAGCAATTGCAGCTGGCTTGCTTACTCTCTCACCCTCCCTCTCTCCCTATCTCACCTTCTCTCTTTTTCTTTTGGGGAGGCGCACCTGATGATTGTTGAGGGGATATTCCCAGCTTCATGAGTTAGTCCCAGTTTAGTGGGGACTAAACCCTGGGCTCCCACATGTGTTCCAGCCCTTTGAGCCATCTCCTTGGCCCTTAGTAGTAGTCTTTTCTCTCTCTTTTTCTTTTATTTATTTTTGTTTCAGTAGATGCAAACATTTTTGTATGATTTTACAGCAACTGTGGACATGAGAGACTGAATTAGAGTAGTGATGATTATGAAAGAGATAGTGGAGAAGCCTAGGATGCCTAGAAAACTCTGTGATTTCCTTGTTTTTACTTATTTGATGTTAGAGTACAATGGTGGCATAATTGAACAGGATAAAGGCAATAGAAAAAAAAGTGTGTGTGTGTGTGTGTGTGTGTGTGTGTGTGTGATGGAAAAATGTAAAGGGGAGGGAGCTGAGAAGCCTCTACGACGACACATTGAATATAGAAGATGAAATGCAGATGCAGTATCTGTAAAGAAGTAGGGAGTTCTGTGTCTGAGGCTTGAGAAAGATCTGTTTTGGAAGCAAATATAGGTGGTAGCTGGAAATATGGGGGAAAGGTATTCCACTGCTCATAAAGACTGAGTATAGGGAGGATAAGTGAGACCCATGTTAGTTAATAAAGCCAATCTTGATAACTGGACAGACTTACAGGATGCAGTAAAGGAACTGAGACAGTTGAGCAGAAGTCTGGTGGGCAGCAGCAGCAGAGCTCCCTGAAGTTTCAGAGGGAAGTAAGTTAAGAACATCAAAAAAATAAAGATAGGACAACAAAGCTGAAAGAAATGATGAGAAACTGCACTTTTCCCATTAATCCTAGTTTGCCAGAACACTTTCAATGGATTAAGAGTAGCAAAACTCTATTTGTGTCTCGTTGAAAAATATATTTAGATCAAGAAAGGTTACAATAAGTTATTTCAAGCCTTTTCCTTCCTTGTTCAAAACAGAAATTAAGAATTATATAATTATGGGAGGAGGTTACTGGATCAAGTAGGAGATTCTACAGTGAAGAGTTTAATAATACTTACAAAATGTGGGGTGAAATGTCTGCAAAGAGGAGAGATTTAAGAAAAGAAGGCTCAAGGCAGAGCAAGATTCTGTGGGGATTATGGACTATGGAATCAAAGGAAAGGAACTGCCATGAAAAAAGATGAAGATCACTACTTTTCCCTAGGATTGGCAGGAAATCAATAAAGATAGGTAAATTACTTGTAAATGTGGAGTAAAAAAGTGAATGAGACCCATTCATAGATAGTACTTTTGTTTAGTTTATTTTGTTGTGGGCCACTTGGTGTTGGGGATCTACTGCAGATCTTGAATATGAAAAGCAGTTTCTTTACCACTTGAGCTACTGCCTCACTGATTTTTTTTCTGATAAAAAATGCTAGAAAATAGAAAAAAGTTTGAATTGCAGTAACTGAAAAAAATATATGCTCTAAGGCAAGGGAAGGGAATTATCTAGGGAACAAAGTCATAAAGCAGATAGACAGGTACTCCTGGTAATCTGGACTAGATTTTTTTTAAAGGTGTGGCTTGTGAAGATTGCACTTTAAAATAAAAGAAATAATTGACAAACTGAGGTTAAAGGATGGTAAGAAAGCAGATGCTTAGAAATAGTGCTTTACATTGACCTGGTATTGCAGTATCTCCAGGAATTGAGTACCCATTTGGGGGGAAAAAAGTAAATAGTTGCATGAAACATTCAGGATAATACATTCTAAAATGGAATTCTTTATCTTTGTTATTTTTTGTGGTGCTGGGGATAGAAACCAGGGCCTCACACATGCAAGGCAAGGCCTCTACCACTGAACCACATCCCTGGCCCTGAAATCCTGTTTTAAACATGGTTTTCTATTAACATAGTTCCATAAGCAAGGCTTTATTTGGGTATAGAAATTTATGTTAACTCTATTAGAACAAATTCCATACTGAATTACAAGAGCTAAATGGTTTGGATTACTTGTGTTCTATCTTTTGGAAGAGCCATTGCTTTTATACAAAACCAGAATAGTCATGGGGCTGGGAGACAGGACCATGGTTAGGGTATATATCTGGGTTCACGGTTGCCTAGGCATCACCCTATGCAGCTCTGGAGGCCACTGAGCACTTCAGGGTGCACCCTGGAGGTCACAAACACCACCAAGAAGGCCCAGGTAATTCCTCAGCTTTGCAATTCTGATCATCCACTGCATCCTTAGGCCCTTGAACTGACTGTAGACTGGCTGTCTGAGTGAGAATCACCAGTGAGGCCATTCCTCCCTGCCATAACAAAATATAGTCAAGGAAAATGTAGGTAATTATTTTTAGTGTTTTTCTCATAAGGTGTGTGTGTGTGTGTGTGTGTGTGTGTGTGTGTATGTGTGTGTGTGTGTATCTATTTTGTTTTCTTAGGCCACTCCCAGCTGTTCTCAGAGCTTTCTCCTAATTCTGCACTCAGGGATCACTCCTGGCAAGCTTTAAATCCCCTATCCACTGTACTATTGTTCCAGGCCCCTTTAAGGCATATATTTGTGTACGCTGGCTAAGATCATAACTGCAGAATACTGGGATCAGGGAGATAGTGGATGAGCATGTGCCTTGCATGAAGTCCTGGGTTCATCTCCAGTATGACAAAGAATAAAGAGGAAAAAATATCTAAAATGTTGAGTAAGATAATCTAGAAGAACTAAGTCTTTCAGTTTTACTCATTTTGGTTTGAATAAAACATCACCCATTAAGGGAACAGTCAAGTAATTAATGTTTAATAACATAAGTTTGACCTTAAGGAATGAATTTCAAAGATCATTTTCTCTAATATTGTTCTGAATTGACAACTCATCTTACAAAAAATCATATGTAGATCTTTCCTCATTAGCCTATGTGATTTTATTTATTTATTTATTTATTTATTTATTTTGCTTTTTGGGTCACACCCAGGGATGCACAGGGCACTGCACTCAGGAGTTACTCCTGGTGGTGCTCAGAGGACCATATGCTGGGATGTTCGATGCTGGAAATTGAACCCGGATCAGCGACATGCAAGGCAAGCACCCTACCTGCTGTGCTATCTCTCCAGCCCCTATATGATTTTAATCAATTTCTACAATGATAGTAACTTTCATATGAAAGGTTCGATAGCTTATTATGATACCCTGAGTCTTCAACCTTTCAGTGAGGCTTTATTTTGATCTAACATTAAAGTTCATTCCTCCCACTTCAAGTTATTGTGAATCTCTTGGTTATTGTAATAATGCAATCTTTTGTATCACAAAGCTTTCAACCTTAGTTTATTTCCCTTCTTTCCCTCTGGTAAATATAATGCCTAAACTTATTATTTGTTTGTTTTTTGTTGTTTGTGGACCACACCTGGCAGTGCTCAAGGATCATTCCTGGTGGGCTTGGGGGACCATATGGAATGCTGGAGATTGAACCTGGATCAGCCGCTTGCAAGGTAAGCACCCTAACTTGCAAGGCAAGCGCCCTACTGTCTCTCTGGCCCAAAAACTTGTTACTTTTTATTGTTGCTTTAGAATGAACTTCAGGTGTTTTACCTTTCCATTTTTATTATTTTATCCCTTTTCATTTTTTAATGTTACTATAAATTATTTTATTTATTTTTAATGTAAGAGTACTATGTATTCAGCCATTGATTAAGCTGATTGGAGTGGGCATGAATTCCACTCCCTTTTCATTTTTAAACTGACCATTTAAAACTTTTAAATGTCAAGTTTATATTTTAGCTATTATAAGATACTTAGTTACCTCCCTAGCCCCATTTTGTCAACCCCCTTCTCCAGCAGTCTATACAAAACACAAAATACTTTTTGTTTTTGGGTCACACCCAGCAGTGCCAAGTATACAACTTGGCCAAATGTAAGGCAAGCAACTTCCCCATTACACTACCCTCTCTAGACCCAACATTTTCTGCCAAACACTAAAAAAGTGTTGCTAGATGAATAAAGAAAACCTGACTAGAAAAAGGGAATGTAAGTGGAATCTTCTTTTCTTGTAGCGATTCATCCAGGAAGGACAGAGGAAGAGCCGAACCTTCAAGAATTTAATCATAACTTGGACAAATACAAAATGGTTGACTAAATGCTGCTGGAAAGAGACAATAATATATGATAACCACTGGGAAGATAAAAGGAGACATGATTCAGTTTTTGCTAATCATTCTTTTTTCCCTATGCCTTAACTGATAATCTTGATAATTTCAGAGAATTGTTCCTTAGGTATTCAGTTTAAGACCAAGAAACATTTTCCTAATTCTTTTTAGTTACAGAAGAATTGGCATATTGGTAGCATTTCTCCAGAACTATTTCATGTAATATAAAAAGTTCCAGACTGACCAATTTGAATAATTTACGGGGGATTGGGCCACATCAGGTGCTACTCCTCTCTGCTCATGGGTCACTCTTGGTGTTGGTGGGGGACCAAATTGAGCACCAGAGATTGAATCAGGATCTACTACATACAATGCAAGTGCCTCAACTCCTATACTATCTGACTGCTCCCCTCGTTCTCAGTTTGAATCATTTCTTTTTTGGGGGCCGGGGGAGTTTGACCACATCCATCTGTGCTCAGAACTTGATAGTAGTGCTCGGGGGATCACAGGATGGTGTGGATTGAATGGGGTTTGGCCGTGTGCAAAGCAAGTGTCTCTCCCACTGGATCCAGAATCTTTTCTTAGTATTTTCACAGAAATGTCCACATGGGAGTGAAAATTAAATAATGTTTATGGAAAATACTGATCATAAGACCACTTCTAGTTTTTAATAGGGAAGAACCAGAGAGGATACTCTGGAATCTGCAGTATTTAAGGTCGTCTTTAGTTGCCTTTAAGGGATTAATGTGGTGTAAGATATTTAAAGAAAGGCTGAGGTGTAAATACTGTGAAAAGTATAAATGTGTTTTTAATAATGAATTTTCAGAGAGAAAATAAGAGCCAATAACTCTCCCTGCTTTCTTTTTTCATCCAGTGTTCTGACAATAAAGCTGGGCAACCTTTATACAAAAGCAATTTCTAACAATGCCAGGTTAGCAGCAGTTTCTAGTCCACTTCATCCCCCCCCCCCCCCATGAAAGTGCACATTTAGTTTGCTCCATAGAGTTCCTCTATGTGTCTATGTGTTAGACTGTCAAATAAAAATAATAATGTAGTAGTTTCATGTAGTCATTTTTAAGAACATATACTCAAGTATTAACATGAAAATGAAAACGTGCCTGGGAAGATGGCTAGGCAGGAGCTCAAGGTTTGACCCCTGGCACCACACAGTCCCAGAGCCCTGCCGGATCTTCCTCCCACCCCAACCCCTCAAAAAAGAAAGAAAATAAGGGGAAGAAAAACATGAAACCATAGAAATGAGTTAGTTTTACCGACATTTATATTCACACTTCCTGTTTATGATTTCAGAAGTGCAACCATGCAGTGCTTCTATTAAAAACTTAATAACCGAGAACAGCTTGATGATTCAAATGAAAACTTACTCAAAGGAAAAAAATACTAAGCTAAGTGCGAAGTGCTCTATCCATTTATGTGTATGTGTCTACAATTGTGTGTGTGTGTGTGTGTGTGTGTGTGTGTGTGTGTGCACGTACGTTTATAGACCAGGGATTATACCCAGGGCCTAATACATGTGAAGTCATGTGGTTTACTAGTAAGCTGGTATTCACATTTCCAAGCTATTACTTCTATCTCTGTAAAAAAAATGTCTTTTGTTTTCTTAATTTTGGGGTCACACCTGGCAATGCTCAGGGGTAACTCTTGGCTCTACCCTCAAGAATCATTCCTGGCAGTGCTCCAGGGACTTATGGGATGCTGGGGGATTGAACCTGTGTCAGCTGCTGAACCTTCAATCAACAAGTCAGGCACCCTATCCGCTGTGCTATCACTCTGGCCACAAACTGAGTAATTTTAAGAAACAAGTTTGAGCCATTTGAGCCATGATACATTTTGGAACTGAGCTATCACTTTATACTGGAAAATAGTTTATTCTAATTAATAAAAATATGCAAAATATTTATTTGCAGTGTCCCCATATGTACAATTCCTGCAGGAATAATTGATATTATAATCTATGTATAATGAATTTTCAGAAGCACAAATAAGATGCTAAAGGTATATAATATGGACATATATAAATATTTCCTGCTGCAATATCGCTATGCCAAACTTATTCCAACTTCTACCTTGATATTTATTGTCCCAGTAGGACCACCAATTTGGGTAAAAGGCACTTCTCTTTTGTGTCTGTAGTAATAAATTAAGATAGAATGGATCATCCAATAAGAATCTTAAGGGGGAGGGGTGGAGCAATAGTACAGTGGGTAGGGCATTTGTTTTGTTTTGCATGCCAACTATGTTCAATCCCTGGTATCGCATATGGTCCCCTGAGCACTGCCAGAAATAATTCCTGAGTGCAGAGCCAGGAGTAACTCCTAAGCACTGCTGGGTATGACTCAAAAAGAAAAAAAAATCTTGAATCTTAAAAGGAAGTTTTTTCCCTCCAGAGATGCTATTGTTCTCTTGAGTGTGTAACTCTTTGTTTTCCTCTCACATTTTTTGAGTAGATTTTTAAAAGTAAAACTATCTTTTAAAAAAGCTTAAGTGAAAATGTTCTCTGATGATGTAAATGGTCATATTTCTTGAACAATTTTTCCTTTTCCTTATTTTCTTTCTTCTTTTTGCCAGTATCAAACTCAGGCCCTCATATACCGTAGACTTGCATGCCATCATGAAGCTTCATCAGATCATATATTTATTTAATTTGTTCAGTAGTGTTACCTACAAACTCTTCTCATAATCTATCTTTCTAGCATATGTTAGACCAAAAAAGTATTAGAAGCTTGGTTACCCCCAATTCCCACACCAGGCTTACTGCTGCAAACAATAAAAAATACTTTCTAGTCTTCACTTTCCTCATCTGTGAAACAAGAGCTAGATTATATGACTTCGAACATATCTTCACTAATATGTAGTTTTTAATATGAATTGTTCCTTTGTACCCCAAATTGGTACCACAGAGCAGCTCAAAAGTAACTGGAATTAAATATACGTATATCTAACATGCCAAAGAGCACAATGGAAGTTCTTCTCATCTCCCACACACAAAAATATTAGGTCCAGAAGATTTGCTTAAACTACTTTAGGGTATCTTTCTGAAATTTTTCATTTGTTTATTTTGGGACCACACCCAGCTGTGCTCAAAGCTTATTCCTGGGTTTGCACTCAGGAGTCACTCCTGGCAGCTTAGGTGCCTACAAGGCAAGCTCCTTACCTGCCACACTGTCTTTTAAAGTAATTTATAGTAGAGTATAAAATTTCTGATTAAGTTACTCAGTGGATAAATATAGATAGATCACAAATGGTATATGCCAAGTCACATTACTTACTTGGATGCTGGTGGATTTTTATGTTATGGATTTCAACTTCAAATAAAGCTAAAATACACCTTATCCAGACTTGATGCAGGAATAGAACTGACTTTAATTTACATTTCATTGCTGCAGGAGACTTGCAGAAATATAGACCTCACTCAGGGATGGTACTGTTTCAGAAAGAGAATAGGAAACACTAAAGCATTGTCCAAAATGGATTTCATGTTGAGAGAAACCCATGCATATAGATTGGTGTTGTAAGGAATTAGAGTAATTTTTCCCCTCTTCACAAGTGAAATGAGGCAGAAGGGAGCCTGTAACAGTATTTTGCTAGTAGGCAAGTAAGGATTTTAAAGTTTCCTTACATAATTACAGAAATTGTGGAAACCACTTTAAAAATAAGATGACTATATATCAATATGTTAGAATGTTGTTAAAATATTTACTAATTTGAGAAAATGATAATTATAAACAATAAGCATAAATAAATCTTATTCTTCCCAACTGTATACTCTTCCTCATGTCATTTACTCTCACCCTCAGTATAAGTAGAGGCATGAAAAAGGAAATATTTTAAGAGAGGAGGGGCATAGTGAATTTTAAATCTTAAAGCAGTTTTAGAGATTATCTCTTTAGTCAAATCCATTCTTTTGCAAAGGTAACTAAAATTTTGTAAAATTATGTGTCATCTAAGGTGTCAATACCAGCACTATCACTTGCTAAAACCTAGGATCCCTTACTCCCCAAATGTGCCTTATTTATTTTCTTCTACAATGTGCTATGCCTGAGATTGGGCCAGACCAGACTATAATGAAACTCCTAGCTATGACTGAAGAGGGTGAACTTAATACCAGTTCATCCTTTTCTTTTGTGTGAAGGCACAGAGCACAAAGGGATGTTAATTATTAGAGTTTTGAACGATCTCATTTATAAAAGAGATCATTTATATTTCCTAATAATTATAAATCTATTTTGTGGGGGGATTTTTGGGTCACATCTGGCGATGTTCGGGGGTTACTCTGCACTCAGGAATCATTCCTGGTGGTGCTCCGGGGCCAGATGGGATGCCCAGGATAGAACCCAGGTCAGCCTCGTGCAAGGCAAACTCCCTATCCACTGTACTATCATTCCAGCTCCCAAAATTATAAATTTTTTTAATTGAATCACCATGAGATACACAGTTACAAAGCTGTTCATGGTTGGGTTTCAGTCATACAATGAAATCTTTAACTTTTGTCTTAGTACATCTTCTAAAAATTGTGGTGAGAGGTTGGAGGTGCATACATTGTATGTGGCCAACCCCAATATGATCCCTGGTACTACATAGTCTCCCAGAATCACTGGGTGCATCCTCAGGCATTGCTTGAACCGAGGGATTAGTTGCCTGAGACCAGCTGAAGCGCTGGACCAGCTGGATTCCCAGGAGGGACCTCTGGGTCTTTGGGCCTAGAACACTAGTTAGAACACTTTCCCCCCCAAAATGGCAGGGGGAGGCAGAAAGGGAGAAAGAACTTGTTTTACTTAAATAATATTTAGTTATGAAAATAACTAGATAACATAATCTTTTGACTTTTGTTTATTCATTTGCTTATGTCAGTCTCTTCAACTAGTACATTATTTCTAGAAAAGCAATAACTTCTGTATTCAACTTGTTGACTCCAGTACTTAACAAGTGTTTAAAACACAAAATATGCTCAGTAAGTATTTAGTGGGTGATTAATATACATGTGTAATAATTATTAAAAGGAACTAAATATTTTACTTTGTGTAGATTTCTGCTGGAGGTTTACTCAAGTTTGTGATTCTATCACCAGTCTAAATTAATTCTACACTTGGGCAAACCTATTGTACTTAAATGGCCCTGAATTTCATCCTAGCACAATTGAATTGCTTTGTAATATTAGTTTAGGTATTTTTAAGCTTCCATGTTCAAATTTTCTAAGTCTGGGATTACCCTTATCATTTTATTTAGATGAATTTGTACAGATATCCTGTGAATTAGTGGTGGATGTGTGAGCTTAAACTGATATTGAGTGACAGGCAATCCTACTGGGTAAGCATACTCAGAAACAGGAAGAAAGAGATGATGATATTTTGAAAAAAAGAAAAAGTATTGAGATGAAATGAGTATACATTTATACTTATATTATACTTAAATAAAAATTAAGTTTACTCTGTAAACCTGACAGAAAGAAGTATACAAAGAACGGATTTTTTCCCATTAATATAAGCGATTTTTAAAAAATATATAATCATTGAGATAAAATTTAAATAATATTCTTAATATATTAATTTTTAAAAAGATAGTACAAAGGCCAGAGAGATAGTTCAGTGAGTAAGGTACTTGCTTTGCATGTGGCTAACCTAGGTCTGATACCCCTCACCATATATAGTCTCCTGAGCACTGACAGAAGTGATCCCTGAGCAATAGAACCAAGAGTGAGCTCCAAGAATCACTAGATATGCTCCCCCCCAAAAAAAGCAGTCCACAAAATGTTTCCCCTTTGATTTATTTTCAATATAAAATCATTTAGAAAATTAAAAGAAAATTTAAAATTTTACCAGGTGAAGAAGCTTAAATATGTCAACCTTTAAGCTCATTTATAGATATTTATTCTAATTTAGGAGAAATCTGAATGCCCAAACAGAATTGTTTATTTTGTTATCACACCCTGGTGGGGGGCAGTAGGGGCTGACAGTTCAGGGCTTACTCCTTACTCTGTGCTCAGGGATCACTCCTGGAGGGACATAGGAAACCATATGTAGTACTGAGGATAGAACCCAAGGCTCTGCAAGGCCTTACCTGCCTACTGTAGTATCTCTCTGGCCCATCAAAAAGATTTATACATGAAAAAGTTCATAGCAACATTATTTGTAATAAAAATGGAAAATGACCACTTAAGGGAGAAGTAGTGCATTGTATAAAGAACATTATATAGCCACTAAAAATGCTTTTGAATTTTTAAATAACTTGAGGAAACTTCCATGATAGTTATGAATAAATACAGCACATACAAGCAAACAGTTTAAACTATGAATTTAATTCTTTACAGGGAAATATATCAACTGTAATAGTAAGATGCCTCTTAACTCAGAGGTTCTCAAACTTAATTGGCCTACTGCTTCACACACACACACACACACACACACACACACACACACACACACACACAATCCCAGTACTGCCACCCCACTATCTAGGGTCTTTAAGAGAACAAACAACAGTCAGCAGCATCCCAACTGATGACATCTGCCAGTTGGTCCAGCTCTTGTGGAGGTGGTATTTTTCCACTTTAGGAAAGACTACCTAAACAAAAGTATTCTTTTTCCTGCAGTCTTTATTCTTAAAAATATTTTCTTAATGTACATGTGCTACCTTTAAATCACAAAAAGAAATTTATAACTTGTCATAGATATGTGTTTATGTTTTCAGTATCATCACTTAAGTAAGAAGCACTACTGACCAGAATGAAAGTTTGATAATATTATGGGGATTCCAAAGTAAACACTGATCACATCCTATAGCCTTATGAAATTATAATAGTTTTAATATATAATACTATTTTGACATAGCAGGTTCTCAGTATCATATTTAATGACAGTGACAGTAATAGATGGGCACCTAATTAATAAGTTCCTTCCATCTGTCAGAAACTCCCACCAAAGTTTAATGATATAGAATCATGTAAAAAAAAAAACTACATTAAATTTCCGAGTTTGTACAGTGTATTTCTGCAATTATTTTACACATCAAAAAGAAAACTCCATTAGATGATAATTCAGAAAAAGGAGAGAGAAAGTTGTTCTTACCTTGTTTATATTAGCCATCTGTGAGCTTCAGGTAAGATTCTGTGATCTGACATTACCTGGAAAAAATTTTTCCTTATGGAAATAACTGGCAACATATTGACCTCGTAGGGTGTGATTAGTTTTAAATATCATGTATTCAATGAAGTGCTCAGTTAGTATTACAGTGCTACTCAAAGAACTGCCTAGTTAGTATAGCATAGCAAAATGCCTGGTATAGCCCATAGGTATTCAGTAAATGTGATTATTAAAAAAGTATTACTTTGACTTCTTATCAATTTCCATATCAAGGATGAACTGGGAAAATACATGAAGTGTTGTCTGTTTAAAAGCATTATCCTAGACTTTGAGAATGAATTAATGCAGAATACAGAGTCTGCTTCCCTTATACTTTATAAAATACGAAAATGAGCAATAGTAAAAACTATAAAAATATTACAAGAACCAATCAGAAAAAGGTAAGATCACAATCTGTCAATGAAGCAAAAATAATACTACAATTTCATAATAAGTCATTTTGGAGCAACTAAGCAACTAAGGGCATGGCTAGAAATTGAACTCTCACCAAAAAAAAAAAAAAAAACACTGGTAATCCCAGCACGTTCCCAGTTCATTCTTTATGTTCTCCAAGATATTTTATATCTCTTCTCTCCTAAATATTTGGCCTTTCCCTGCTCCTCATTTCCAAACCATTATCCCACCTTGCCACAACCTGTACTTATGTACATTCTCTCTTTAATAAAGAATCATTTATTCCTCCTCTTATTGAAGGAAAGTTTCCTTATGAATGCCCCAAATAACACTTTTTTAAGTCTTATTTTAGGCACAATGGTTTATAAACCTGTTAGTTGTTTTAAGGAATCATCTTATTTCTCCATTTTCTGCACAAATTAATTTCTTCCCCAATGACCATACTGTATTAACCATCTTAGAAATACTGTATACTATACTGGTTGGGTACCTGATTCAATCCCCATCACTGCATGCCCCATTTGCTCCCCAAAAATATTACCACTGGGTGTTATTCTAGAAAAGTCTGAGCATCACAGACATGGTCATGGTGGCCTCTGGTACCACAGAGTCCCAGAGCAGCAGTGCATCCTTTGCTGGAGGATTCAAGTGTCTGCCAGGGTTGACCCATTATCACCTGGAGTGGACCTTACCTCTTCAAATGTTAATTATAGATCTCATGGATTATTATGTTATACATGGTATATTTACTTATAGGGTCTATGGGTTCTTTTTTTCTGCTTCCTTATATAATAATTTTCAAAGACTGTGCCTACTTTCTCCTTTATTATCTCTTCAATCCATTCCAAGTAGCACTTTTTAGCTCACAGTAGTACTTAAACTACTCCTGTTGAGATGACTACCTTCTTGACAGGTAATTTCCCCTTCTCTAATATCTGAGACCTTCATGAATATTCCTACTATTTTCCTTTCATTAACATTGTTTCTTGAGATTGTGTCATCCAGTTATTTTTTGTTTTGTTTTTTTAGCCACAATCAGCAGTGCTTTGGGCTCAGGGGTGAGCAGTGCCTGGATTCAATCCTCACTGGCCACATAAAAGGCAAATATCTTAAGCTCTGTACCATCTCTCTGGCCCCTACTTTGTTTTTTAAATAATGTCTAAGTTCTTAGGGTTTCTTAAACCGTATTTTATCCTTGTTATCTCTGTTGAACTCTAAATTCCTATCTACCTACCTCCCAGGAACTCCACTTAGATGTTTAATAAAGATCTCCAAGTTAGCCTCCCCCTCAACACTACTTCCAGAAGCCACGCCCACCTCCCACCGCCACCACCATGTCAACTCATTGGCCCAGACCATAGATCCTGAAGTCTCTGAACACTTCCTAATTCCTCAATACTGAAATTCCCACAGGAGCAACACCAAATTAGATGTGAAAGTAACATAGGAGCCAACTAAACCTAACAAACAAAAACAATAAAACTGAACGCTCTCAACTAGCAATAGCTTAGTAAATTCTTAGACAAGGACTTAAGAACCCCATGATGAAATACAATAATTTTCACATTAAAAACTTGATTTTTTAAATACTAATAGATTTTAGTATTGGAGGTTTGTAATCTAACAAATTTCAACTCTAGAGTTGTATCAATAGTTGTGGCTTTTGTCTACATTAAAATAAATAAAAAAAAAATAGGATCTTCATAAGGTAACAAAATAGAAGACTAACACCCAAGAATAGCCGAGATAAGTACCAGGAGGTTTACTCCATGGCTTGGAGGCCAGCTGCACACGCTAGGGGAAAAGGGAGCTCAGATAAAGAAGGGAGCACCAAATAAAGGGTATTGGGAGGATCCTCCCAGGATGGGAGATGCATGCTGAAAGTAGACTACAGGCCGAACATGATTGCCACTCAATGCCTCTTTTGCAGGCCACAGCACCCAAAAGGAGAAAGAGAACAAAAGGGAATGCCCTGCCACAGAGGCGGGGGTGGGGGTGGGGGGGTGGGAGGGATACTGGGATCATTGGTGGTGGAGAATGGGCACTGGTGGAGGGATGGGTACTCGATCATTGTATGACTGAAACCCAAGCACAAAAATTTGTAAGTCTACAACTGTACCTCATGGCGTTTTACTAATTAAAAAAAATAATAAGACCTTCAAGTTAACACATTCAAAAAAATCCTTGATTTTCTTCTCTCCATTCAGTTTGCTTCTCCTTAAGTCTTCCATTATGTCAATATTTTCAGTTTTATTCCCTTCTTTATGACTTTTCAAAAATCCTTAACAATTATACTAACTCTGTGCCAGTTTATTAAGTGCTTATTTTAACAATGAAATATTTAAGTATTATGATGTCAGGACTCTGCAAACTACATTTTTACTTTGCCAACTGAAATCCTGGTATGTCTGTCAATATGGAGGTCTCAGTCAAGAGGATGACAAAGGAACTTCTTTTTTACTTCCTGCATCCTCATTGCTCCAGGAACTTCATTCCAACAGCAGCAGTTAGCGCCAACTGTTGAAGCTAATACTTAATAGTTGAAGCTAATAGTTAATCCAACTATTTCTACTCTCAGAACCAGTCCCACCATAGCCTACCAAGGTATCAGCAGCAAATAGTCTCCACTCCCATCTCTCAAGTTAGGGGCTTAGGTCTGCTGATTTCCCCACAGTCTGGTTTCTGGAGCCCTAAAATATAAGGCTTCCCAGTGTTTCTCTGGGAATAGGGGGAGTAGCTGCATCAGAAACCAGTTACGTCAGTGCTCCAGTTTATTTTTTTTCAGTTCTGCATCTATTTTACAAGTTCTTTAAGGTCCATTGCTGTTGAAATGCTTCCCATTGGTTGTTAGATTGTCTCTTTTAAAGCACACTCCATCTCTCAGTTTCTCATTACACTTAGAATAAAATTCATATTCACTAAGGCCTATTTTTTAACCCCTCTTATGATGTGGCCTATCCATGGCTCTAGTACCTTTCTCGAACCTTCTAAAATTTACAATTACTTCCCATGCCCTACAATTATTCATCTGGTTTTCTTGTCATACTACTTTACACTATTATACATTTTTTTACTTCTGTCTGCCTCCTCCCCCCGCCCCATCCTCAATCAAAAGCTTCATCACTTCATAAAGGCAAGAATAGTATCTTATATACTACAGGTGCTGGCATACAATACATGGTAGACACTAAGTAAATCCCAGTTAACAAATGAATCCATTAAACAAATGGCAGTGGATGCCGAGGTAAGTAGTTGGAAGCAATTGCAAAGAAGATAATATGGAAATGACCTAAACACGGCATAAAATATTCTGATTAATCTTCCTAAATATACGATGTAACAAATGACTCACATAAAATACTTTAAGATATAATAGAAGAGAATTTCCACAAAATAATGGAAGAAGTTTGGAGGGGTTGGGGCTAGAGCGATAGCACAGCGGTAGGGCGTTTGCCTTGCACACAGCCCACATGGCCGACCTGAGTTCGATTCCTCCACCCCTCTCGGAGAGCCCGGCAAGCTACCGAGAGTATCTCGCCCGCAAGGCAGAGCCTGGCAAGCTCCCCGTGACGTATTCGATATGCCAGACACAGTAACAACAAAGTCTCCAATGGAGACGTTACTGGGCCCACTGGAGCAAATCAATGATCAACGGGAGGGCCTTTACTTTTTACTTTTACTTAATGGAAGAAGTGAATCTGCAAAATAAAATGTTCAAAGAAATATCATCACGGTATCAGTATCAAGGCTTATCCTGATTAAGCTATTATCCTGGTTAAGTATAGAGAATTAAGAAAAACATTTTTAGACTCTTATGAAGAAACCTAAATCACTTGTTAAAGGAGGAAATCATGTTGGCCTTAGACTTCCTCTCGACAATAATTCAAAACCAGAAATCAAAGGGAAAATGCCTGCACAGTTTTAAGGCAAAGCCAGCATGACCCAAGACTACTATATCTAAATAAATGTCCTTTAAGAATTAATGAAGGGTTACTTCTAGCTCTGCACTGAGGAATAAGTCCTGGAGGTACTCAGAGGACCATATGGGATGTGGGGATCAAAACTGTGTCTGTCCAGATTCTAGGCAAATGCCCTATCCGCAGTACTATTGCTCCGGCCCTGCCTTCATTCTCTCTTGAATGAGTAATTCTCTCTCTCCTCTCCCTCCTCATAATTCCTAAATAAAATTATTTTTCTTCACACACGGGCACAAACACACACAGAAATTAATGAACGAGGCATAGTATACATATGGAGAAAAATTAGTGTACATCAAAATTAGTAGATACGAAGATTTGAAACGTCTTATAAGTACCGGAGAATTTAAAATAGATGAAAATAAAATGACCACAAGAAATAGAATTACAAAATAGAAACAAATACTACAAGTTTGACAGAGTAAAAGTAATGACATAACTCAATAAATACATATTTTTCATAGCTCAGCCTATTGACATTTCTAAATTTAAAACATTTGGATGGCTGTAGCAGGGGATTTTCCAACTTATTATAATTTTAAAATCTGGGATATTTTAAGAAATAAGATCTTGTTTCGCAAAGGTTTCTTGTGACAACCGTTTTTCTAAAAGATCAGCTGGGGTCTAAGTGAATAGTGCAGTAGTTAGGGCACTTGCCTGTACACAGCTGACGTAAGTTTGATCCCTCCCACCACATATGCCCCTTAAGCTTTGCTGAGAGTGATCCCTGAGTGAGCCAGGAATAAGCTCTGAGCAAAGCCAGATGTGGCCCCAAATCCAAAAATTTTCTTGTTAGTTTCTTGTAAGTTTCTGTATTGTCTGATTTATAAATGGACATTTAAAAAAATGAAACCAATAGGCATATAATATTTGAAATACCATTTTACATGCCAGTATGAGGAAACTTAAACAGTTTTATTCTAGATACTTTAAAATGGTATATTTTTATCCTTTTTATTTTGTACATAATTTACATATGAAATTATATACTTGGTATTCTTTAAAATATTAAGTATAAATTTTATCCTGTTATAATTGAAATTTAAGATATTTATATAACTATAAAATTTATTTTTAGATTTTAAATATTAGAAGTTATAAGATAAATCCAGGAATTAAAATAGCTTTATAGATCAATTTGACATTCCTAAACTTTTCCCTAAAGTCAAGTTAAAAAGTTTATCCCTCAAATGATACCTTTCACATAATATTTACTTGTTTATACCTTACTTACTTTTAGTAAGCAGAAATTATTGACGTTGCTACTCTTAAGTATGCAAAATGAGAAACTACCTATAAAAAGTAGATAGTATGCTTTGTTGCTTTATTTAATATCCCAGTATTATAATAATTAAATATATTTGATTTAGGTATTTGGGAGGAAGCGTTTTATCAAATTAATATGGACATCAGGAATATGGCTCAAGTATCAGAACATATGTCTTGCATGTATGAGGCCCTGGTTTGATACCTGGGAATATATGCACCCTGAGCCCTGCCCAATGAAACCCTGCTGGATCCTGTGTACTGCCACAGTGGCTTCCACAACCATGACCAAAAAGAAAAAAAAAGTTCAGAAAACAGAACTAAACAGAAATAGTGAAAAGGGCTGCAAAACTGTCATATTCACATAACACATTTTAGTGCACTTTCCTCACTGAATTTTCTATGCATACAAATAAATACAATTTTAAAGTAGAGAAACCACTTTATAAACATTTTAACTCTATTAAACTAAATATTACTTCTTTGTGGAATTAAGTATTATTAAAGATTGCATGATATTACATAAATGTACTATGGCTTATTTGATGTTGATATTCAGATTGTTTCTTTTGTACGAATTCTGTAATGAAAATATTATATCCATAGAAGTGGGACTTTATGGGCATAAAGATCTGAACATTTTAAGGTTATACAAGAGTAAAACAGTAATAGGAATCGGTGAGATTATAATTTTCATTGCCTTCTTAGCAACACTGGTGATTAGCATTTATTTTCTTTTCAATCTGATGGGAAGACTGTAACTTAATTTGGTAAAACTGAATTTGCTTATGTGCTCTTATTAATGACTTTACCATCTCAAGGATGTATAATTCTGTTTTTTCTGGGTCATACCTGGCAGTGTTCAGGCTTACTCCTGGCAGTGCTCAGGGGACCTCTGGCAGTGCTAAGCGCAAGGCAAGCTCCTTAACCCTTCCACTCCCACTGGCCTGCCTGGCTGTATAATTGTCCTCCCTAAAATGCTAACATAGAGCCTCAACCCGGTTTTGGAGAAGTACTATTTTTACTGACGGGATATATTTCTACCTAATAAAAAAGTAAAA
Source organism: Sorex fumeus (assembly GCF_029834395.1). Lineage (NCBI taxonomy): Eukaryota > Metazoa > Chordata > Mammalia > Eulipotyphla > Soricidae > Sorex > Sorex fumeus. The sequence goes on from NW_026606152.1 coordinate 14,969,066, forward strand.
TTGCATTTAGTTCTTAAATAACAGCAGAGCAATATTATTAGTTAGCAATCATTGAATTTCTCATTGAAATTATATTGTTTATTGCTTACTGTAACATTTTCAGTATTATCAATTTGCTAAATGCCTAGTTTGTAAGATTAAGAAAAGCATTCACTAGATAACTACCTTGAAATAATTTCCTCTATCCTGCCTTCATTCCGAGTGTCTAGAAACAGACTGGCCCACTTTCAATTTTCTTTCATGTTTATCATTATTTTGACATCCCTCTATAGTAATAAATATACAGAAAATTAGCATCTCTAAAAATATATGTCACAGATTAGTTGAGGTTATTCTTCCTTCAGAAGGTATTGCAATACGTAATTTATAAGTGTTTACTCAAGCACCTCTGAGCTGCCTCCATGGTAGCTATGACGTCACAGAGAATTAGTAACAGTTTGGAGCCTGATAACAAAGTCTAGAATTTAATGTGCACACTGTACCAGTTTTTAAAATCACTGCTACATAAGAAACGTCAAAAATGAAGATACGCTTAACTCATCATGTTTTAGAAAAAGCAGGCTACTTCAAAAATCACTAAGACATAGAGGATAAAGGGTTCACAAGTTGCTTGCTTGCTCACTATTTACATGTACTTTATTATGAAATTCAGTTTTTGTCAGTGAGAGTGATAGTACAGCTGGGAGGGCCCTTGCCTTGCAGGTCACACCATCAGGAGTGATCCCTGAGCACAACAGAGACAGGAGTAAGCCCTGAATGCTGCCAGGTGTGATCCCCAAACCAAAAAATAAAGAATCATGCATTTTTTTGTGGTGCCAGAGATCCATCTGAGGGCCTCACACATGCAATGCAAATTTTCCACTGCTGAGTTATGTCCCCAAGTCCAGATGTATTTATTTATTTTTTTATTAATTCACCACGAGGTACAGTAACAAAAATCTCATGTTTGAACTTTGATCACAAGGTCATACACCCATCCCTTCGACCACCAAAATCCCCAGATTCCCCCGCCCCTCCCATTCCACACCTCCCCCTGCCTGTATGGCAGACAATCTGCAAAATACTCTTTCTCTACTTTAGTTACCTTCGATATTTCAAGACCAGTCCTACCACCCCTCATACCACAGATGTATTTATTTTAAAGCCTGTATTCTCTGATATGAATTCATAGTATGATCTGACTTTATAAATGTAAATAATTATGTAAACTTACCAAAATACATAGATTTATATTTTAAGACCGTATAAGTTATTAATCAAAGGGCAATTTTTATCTCTAATTCATAAAGGAAATTACTTGAATAGAACCAAGAAAGTTATAGTTTAAGGAGAATTTTTAAAGATACTAGGTTATAAGAAAAGAGTATGGTCTTTTTCTTTTTTTTCCTTTTGGGTCACACCCAGTGATGCACAGGAGTTACTCCTGGTTCATGTACTCAGGAATTACTTCTGGCGGTGCTGGGGGTGTGTACCATATGGGATGATGGGAATCGAACCTAGGTCTGCTCTGTGCAAGGCAAATGCCCTACCCGCTGTGCTATTGCTCCAGCCCCAAAGAGTATGGTCTTGATTATGCAAAGAAAGATAGTTTTCAGTTTCTCAGAAATGTAACTCTTAAGCCCCTTTATAAACTAAATTACTTTTATTTTTGGTTTGGTGGTCACACCCAGAGGTTGTCAGGATGCTGATCAGTTTCAGCACCATACTCCTGATGGGGTTTGGTAAACTCCATGAGGTGCTAAAGATAGAATTTAGGTCAGCTGGGTGCAAAGTAAGTGCCCACTCACTACACTATCTCTCTGGCTTCTATATGTTGATTTTAAAGTAATTCAGTGTTCATTGTTAGAATGGGAGAAAAGGTATTGCTTTGTTGTTGTTGTAATTGTGTTCTATTACCTTCAAGAAAATATGCAAAGTCTTATTCTTAGATCTCAACCATCCTGTTAGAAAGTTTTGTAGCTAAACATGCTCAAATCATAGTCAAAATTATGACATCTAAAACATTTATTACAAAATCCCTCATTGGATGCTGGGGAGACAGTTTAAGGATAGGGGAGAAAGCCTTGCATGTGGCTGAGCCCAATTGATCCCTGGTACATCTTTTCTCCCTCAGTATAGGGGTAATGACTCTAGAGGCCTCAGCATGGTCCTCATGGTACCTATCTTCCCAGATCCCTAGCAACATGATATCCCTGGATCCTACCACTTGACTGAGAATCACTGGGAGTGACCCTAGGCTCCATTAGGCACTTCTTGGCCCCCCAATCACTAATTGGAATAATCTCCAATAGTATTTCACATTCTAACTTTGATAAATTAGGATTTATGTCACTGAAGGGTTTTTATTGCCCAGGATTTAGTGAAATCCAGTCAGGGTCAATTCAAAGAGGGAACAGAAACACTTTTGTGATCTGATCCTCGCTCTTGAGACATAGCTGGTGTGTGGCAGGGGGAGGGGTATCCTGGCGTGGGAAAGAGACACGCCTGTGTCCCCGAGAACCAATCTAGAAAATGAATGGGCAGAAGGGAGAGGGGAGTGCATGAGTCAAACTGCTATTCAGATTAACTCTGATGGGACAATGAAATATCTGAATTTTAAAAAACATTTTACTCTAGTAGAAAAAAAGCAGGTTTAAACATTTTTATACAAAATGGTATGCATATGATTTTTATTGTATCTAGTTGCAGTCAGGATTCAGTATTTTAAACACTGCAAATTCTTTGAAATTCTTCCCACTAAAAATGGAGTCCATTTTCCCTTCTAGAATACATATGGCATTATTTATTTGCTTCTAGTATGTGATAGAAAGGCTACTGTATGACCTTGAAATCCACGTCATAAAAATGATATAGCTTCTTCTAAGTCTCAGCAGCCCTGCTGTGAGGAACCTGGACCACAAGGAGAGACTTTGTTTTGTTTGGGGGCTGCCCTTCGTGGTACTCAGGAATCACTTCTGGCAGTGCTCAGGGACCACAAATGGTGCTGGAGATTGAACCCGGCTAGGTCGGGTGCAGAAGAAGCTATAGGTCGTTGTTCTGGCTTGAGTCCCAGCAAAGGTCCCAGCCATCAGTCAGTACTAATCCTTAGACACACAAGTGAACAAGCCTTCAGATGATGCAAGCCTCTAGCCTAGGAGCTGCCCCAGCCGACGCCAAGGGGATTAGAAACAAGCTGCCCTGCAGAGTTCAATCCAAATTGCATATTTATGAGTAAAGTAACGTTGTCATTTTAAAACAGTGAATGCTGTGATGGTTTATTATGTACTTAAATCTCTGCTTCAAATAAATCTCTAGTTCAAGTTAATTGTACCAAGTAGGAAGGAGATGGAGAAAGTTAAAGAAATCCTTCCCTCGAGCCCTGCCCCCCCCCCCCCCCCTTTTCCTGGTCTCCTAAACCCAATTGAAATTTTAGTACCTCGAAGTACTAATTGATAGTGATTAGATGCGGTTTTGATGGGAACAACAACAAAAAACTATTACAGAGACTATATGCAAACTCTCCTCGAAGGTTTAACAACTGGACAAGAAAGACAAAGAGAGGTTTGATTCCCTCCATTTTACTTTTTCTTCTCTCGATAGTCCAGTTTTAAAAGTAGGGGAAAACAAGATTTAATCCTCTTCTCTCCTCCCTTCCCCTTTCAAATTAGAATCTTTTGGGTAGGTGCTTCTTTTTCACAGAAAGTCAGTCTTATAAAGGAACCAACCCAGCAATATATATTTTCATTCCTTGTAAGGAATCAGGATTTACAAAGTTATACTAGGGACACTGCTTTCATCACATCACTGTGATGCAAGTTTCCTCTGGCTTGTCCCCTTCTCTCTAAATGTTGGTGCTCCCCGGGCCTCCCTTCCTACACTTCTCACTTGACTTCCTAGAAAGTCCACCTTAACCTCTCTCCGGGTTAAGAGGGTTTTAAGGACTCTGCTACAGTTCCCTGACTCCAAGAAGCCATCCTTAATTCTAACCTTCCAAGACTAAAGCTCCTTGTTACTTCAAGTTCCCAGAAATTAGCTGGAGGTCTTCTACCAAAGGCCTTCACCTCCCTAGCTAGTTCACACTGGCCCAGAGACGTAGGAATTTCCTGCCCTTCCCTCCCAGTCCATCAGTTGCCCATTCTATCAACCCTGTTAAAAAATCTTTGCTATGTTTTCTCTGTATCCCCACTGTCACTTAGGTACAGTCAAGATTCTCCTAGACAATTCTTAGATCACAAGCTATTTCATAATCCATCTTTGACTCTGGGACCCCCATAGTGTGATCTTCCCAAATACCTGCAAATGTTTATACTCACACATTTATATTTTTAAACATCCTTTCATGACTCCCTCTCCTTCAGGTTTTAATCCTGAGGCCGAGTCATTTACTTATGGAATAAACCACTTGACAGTATATGCAAAATTATAGTATAGGGTTGCAAGGTACATTTTCAAGAAAAAAGATCACATTATTTTCCACTGGTTCTCAAAAGAGTATGTGAGTCCAGCAAAAACTTATAGCTCTCAGGCAAAAATAAAATTCTTAGCATGGAATAAATACAAAGCCCTGCACCCAGTAATAGGCCAATTTCCCTTCCCATTCTCCTCTCTTCACTCCTTGACTTCCTACCCATACTTTCCTTTAGGGAATGCTGCTTTGCTTGCTCAGCTTGGGATGTTTAAAGGCCTAACTTCACTGGCCCCCCAAATCCACCTCTTTTAAGAAATACTTCAGGTCACTCATCTACAGAAAACTGGGCAAAAGGGGTAGCTCTAGCAAACTGCTGCTGTTTCTCTGGACATTTCTAAATGAGGATTGGAGTGGGAGAAAAAACAAAACAAAAAATAGACTGTTAAACAAGGTGTTGTTTCCAGCACTTAGTACCCAAGCTCCAAGCTCTAATGTACATTTCTGTACATGCGGGTAGTAATGTAGATTTCTGTAGTGTTTTCTTGGGAGATATTAGGTGGCTGTTGTAATTTACTCTTCCCAGCAGATTTCTCATGGTAGTAACAGTTACAGAACAGTAACATGGTAGTAACAGTAACAGTTACTGTACAGAAATTTTCAGCATCAGGAAATTTACCTTTATTGTGCGCCTCATTGTTACAAGGTGTTCCGTATTTAATAAGACCTGTAACTGATAAGCACAGTTTGGACTTTCTACAATCTGTTGAGAAAATTGCTGGGTCATTTCTCTGAACTAGCTGCTCCTAGTTCACATAACACTCAAAAAAAAAAAAAACCTGGCAGCTAACCCCAACGTCTTCCTAAAATTCTCCATCTAGCCTGGCAGCTGTTTCAATTTTTTGAGATTAACCGTACTCCAATTAATATGCTGCTCATGAATGAGACCTACTACACCTGCGGGTTCGAACAGTCAAACCGTTAATTTTTTTTTTTTCAGAAGTTCAGTCTTAATTTTCTCCCGACTGAACTCTTTCCCTATCCTGGGCTCAGATCTGAGCAAAGTGTATTTCCCCGCTAGTAACGCATCTACTTATAAATAGCGCTCTCCGCGCTGAGTCACCAAAACCCCGTTTCCCCAAATAGCTTATAACGACTGCTGAAGACCGTCCCCCCAGAGAGGCAATAAACTCCTATCCCCCCCCAACACACACACACACACACACACACACACACACACACACACACACACACACACATAGACACACACACTGGGTCGGAGCACTGGCCAGCGCCACTGAGCGCGTCCCCAGCCACCAGCCGCCCCGGGGGACGCGCGCGGGCCCGGCCAATGGCCAAGAGTTGCGGCCTCTCGCGCGCGCGCGGGGACGCGGCTGGACTTGGACTTGACCGCTCGGGGCCCGTCCCCGCCCCCTCCGGAGCGAGGAGCCGCGGGGGGCCGGCACCGGCCACCGCCCGAGTCTCCGGCTCACACAAAGGGGCGCGACGGGAGGAGGCGGCCCGGGCTCCCGCTCAATCCCGCCAGGGACTCCGCGGCTGGAACTGCAGCTCCGCGTGGATCGCCAGGAACCCGCCGGGCGCCCCTCCGCCCCCGCCCTCCGCGGAACGGTTGCAGCCTCGGGCACCAGGGGGGCGAGGCTGGGGGTCCGGAGGGGAGCGGCGAAGGGGGGCGGGAGCGGAAGTGCCACCCCCTGCAGTCAGGGGATGGTGACGTCACCTGCTGGGAGCCTGTCGCGGGGGCGTCTGCCCGTCACGTGACCGGCCCCGCTCCCTGCCGAATCCCGCGCGCGCGCTCCCTCCCCCAGCCCGACTCCCACCTCCCCCGCCCCGTCTCCCCAACTTTTGCCCTCCCCGCTCCTGCGGGGCTGTCAACAGCGCCAGCTCCGCCCCCTCCCCCGCGCCCCCGAGGAGCCGCCGCGGCTGCTCCGCGGGCGCTCGGGCTCGGGTCGCGAGAGCGGGGCACAGACCGTGCCCCCCGTCTCCCTGTCTTCCCCCGGCCCCGGCGCCGGGCCGCGCGCGCTTCCAGCGCTCGGGCGCGCGGAGCGTGCGGCGACGGCGCTCCTCCAGTCCAGCCTCCTCCGGGCGGGCGCCGCAGGACCAGGCGGCGACGACGCCGGGTCCGAGCTCGGAGAGGGCGAGGCGCGCTCTGCGGCCTCCCGGCCCGGCCCGTCTCTGCGGGGGATCGACGCCCGCCCGCGACCCCGCGTTCTCCGGGCGCTCCCGCCCCCGCGGCCCCCGCAGCCCCGAGCGGCGCACACGCGCGTCCTGCCGGCTCGGGCGCGGGCGGCACCGTCCGACGCGGGGCCAGGCGCGGACCTTTCCCTCGCGCCTCTCGGTCGCGCCGCCGGGGCTGCGGGGTTGCAGGTTCTGTGGCTGTCACTGCTGCGCGCCTGGTTCTATTTTCTCCCTGAGTTCCCTTCTAAAAGTAGAGGCTTGGGGGTGGGGAGGGGGAGAACCAAAGCAAACAAAACATCGCCCCGGCGTGGAAAGGGGCGGTGCGGACTAACCTGTCAGCGGCGGCGAAGGAAGCCCCCCGGCCGGGCGAGCTCTCGAGCCCGCGCAGGGGCCCGGGCCCTGGGTTCGCGCGGCGCTGGCGCGGCGGGTGGCGGCGCCTCCACCAGGTGCCCCCTCCGGGGGGCCCGCGCCGCCGCTCCCGCCCCCTCCCCCGGCGCCGCGCTCCCCGCCCCAACGCGGGGACCAGGGAACCCCTCAGCTCGATTTTTTTTGTGCAGTTTCAGCAAAGCTCCGAGGAAGTTGGGTCTTTTGTTCCACTATTTATAGATTGCGTCAACATTGCGAAAAGGAGAAGGCGGAGCGGTGGCCCCTCCCCCTCCCCCGCCGGCTCCCGGGAGAGAAAAGCCCCAGCACACGACCTAAGTACACAGCGCGCCGGCCGCCCGCACCCCCGCCTCCCGCTCGCCGTTTCCCCCCCAGCCCCCGCCCCCCCAACCTCCGGGCCTGGTCCGGAGAGCTGCCAACCCTGTCACGTGCCCGCCCGGGAAAACGAGCTCCCGGGGGCTCCGTGCAACCCTCCGAGCTTCCCCCCGCTCAGTGCAGTGCCCGGCTCGCCGATTCCGGCCGTGGCCCGAACGTCGACGCACGGCGGGGGCACTCGCACCCGAGCCACCGGGCGGGGTGGGGGCGGCGGCGAGTGCGTGGACTCTCGAGCGTCCCGCGCTCCCCCCTTTCCCTCGCTCCCGCTCAGCGAGCGCCACCGCCCTGCTCGCCGAGGGTGCGTGCGCTCGTCCCCGCCTCCTCCACCCCCCTTCCCGCGCAGGGGTTGGGGGCGGTGGGCTGGCACACCCTACAGGTCCCCGGCACCAGGCGCGACGGGCCTGCGGGGGTGGCTGGCCCGAGAGCTCCGGAGCCGGGTGCCGACGTGCCGTGCGGCGCGGAGACGCTCTCGCTCCCCCGCAGGTGCAGCGGGGCGCGGCTCGAGTTCTCTTCCCGTTTCCCGGAGAGCGCGGGGCCGAGCGGTTTGCAAGAGCCCGGCTGCCGTGGCAGGGACGACGCGGATCGAGTCTTTGAGGAATTGCTTCAAGAGTTAGATGTGTGACTAAAACGGTCCAACTTGCCTCCAAAACCCGATGGCGAAATGATAGGCCCCGAAATGAAACTGAGCTCCTGAGCGGCCTCCAGCCTCAGTTCCTGAGACTAATGTAAACAAGCCGGGCGGTTAGAGACGAGTCAGGCCTCCCAAGGAACGCCAAGTGCAAACAGCGAGAGTGAGCGTCACTGGCCCACGGGCCTAGGTCCTTACGGGATTTGGAGCGCAGTTGAATGCCCGAGAGTCGGAATAATCTGGGCCCATCAGGTCACTGGGGGAGGAAAGCCGGGGCTGAGCTGGGACGATACAGGAAAGGCGTCGGACCTTTCCGGCAGCAGTTTCCCAGTTGGAAAACAGTCTGGGAAGATCACGCCTTTGCTAAGGAGTAAGAGAAACTTCCCTAGCTGCCAACCTCGGTCCGGGAGCACGTGTAGGCCGAGAGAGGCTGGGGGTGGGGGTGGGGGCTGCATCCTGCGGCCCTGAGGCAGGGGCTTCCTAGTTCAGCGTAGGATTTATTTATGCCTGGAAGCACTTTCGCACGGACCGGACGAGACGTCCGTCCGTTTGTTTGCTTGAGTTTGAGAAACTTTTCCAGGTCTCCAGAGAGGGACTGCCCAAGCAGATAAGCAAAGTGAACCAGGTGCACCCAGAAGAGCTGCGCGAGATAGAACCACTCAAGCCGGCGCACTTGGGGGGCTGGGGCCGGGTTTCCAAAACGTAGAGCTCCGTGGGCCTGCAGTAAACTGCACGGGCGGGCTGGGGGTTTCCTCACACGTGGCAGTGTTCAGTGCGCTCTCAGGCTCGTGACGTCCAAGCCTTTGCTCACGACCTAGTGAAAGGCCCGAGTTCGCTGCTCTTCCCCCCGAGTCTCCTGGGCCAGGCCGTCTGCCTTTGAAAGATACAGCCGGCATCCGAAGGATGATTCGTTCCCGGGCCAATTGAGTTGTTACCAATATCTTCAAACCGCATTTCCAGGCCCTTTTTGCACAGGCCAGGAAACGATGGGAGGGTTGGGTGGGCAAGGCCTCAGCTTCAACCTTTCCCCAACTTTGGGCCTCAGCGCGGGGGCCTCACCACTTTGTCAGCATGTAGGCTCTCACCCCAACTTTCTTCTTCCAAAGCCTTCCCAGCTACGAGGGGAGGGAGCGAAAGCAAAACGAAAGCTCACTTCGCGCATCCAGAGCTGCGGCTTCGGCGAGCGCGGAGATGGGAGGTCAAGGTCCAGGCTCGGGGAACTAGAGTAGGGGCCCCAGCAATACGGAGACCTAACGGGGAGGTGGTCCTCCAGGGCGTCCTGCAGCTACCGGGAGCCCCGTCGCTCTCCACGCCCACAACCCCGAGGCTAAAGTGAATATAGCAGCCCCACCGAGACCTGGGTCTGGAACTGCAATTCGAGACTGATTGGGACTGTCCCGTGTGGGCTCGGAGGAGAAGCCTTGTAGTTTGGGGTCTAGTGTAACCCCCACTCCCCTCCCATCCGTCATCAGATGCTGCTGAGCGGGAGGCCCGGGCTAGCGAGTGAGCGCGCGGCCAGGTCCCGCACAGGCCACTGGGAATTGGAGGCCCTCGGAGGAATTATTGCCCCACTGATACAGAATAAACGGCCCGGCTTCTAGCAAAATATAGATTCCAAACGTTCCAAAGACTTCGGAAAAGTTTCGTGGCATACTTGGAGCGAGTCCCCTCCCCTGGGGCCCCTCCCTGCGGGGCCAAAGAGGGCCTGAGCGCCTTCGGACGGCGGGCGGCGCGTGTGGGCGGCCTAACGGGTCATGGCCTTCGTCAGTTATGGGAAGGCAAGGAAATATCTTCACGGGGTACACACACACTAGCACCCCTCGGGGAGGGCAGCCGGTCCCAGGAGGGTCAGCCACCAGTCGTCCAAGCTTGTCCCCGCCCTTCCCCGCGGGAACCAACACTGGAAGGTCATCGGCCTGCTCGACAGATGCGGGAGTTTCTGTACTCCAAGCTTGGGAGGGCCCCAACTCACCCTAATAAACCCCTAACTTTATTTTATTTAATAACACATTTATTATAGCATTATCCGTAAACTTTAGGAAGTGTTGAAAAATCATTTGATCGTAAGTTTGAAATTTGGAATCAGTCTGCCACGCGAGGCGCTGGGTCTGGGTTTTCTCTCGGTGGCACCCAGGGACAGCTATCAGCCTCCAACCTGCGGGCAGAAGCGGTTCAGCAGCGCGTCCTCTTGTTTGTTACAGAAAAAGCCACGATGGGATTATGGAGGCTTGGAATTACGTCCTTGTTTGCAGTGGTTAGCCTTACCTCCAGGTATTCATTTCAGGAACAATGTTCACAAACTGCTATAATGTTTTAAGACGCGAAAATAAGTTTATTAAGCGAACCTCAGGAACCAGTTTTGGTTTCCCACTAACGTTTTGACGGTAAGGGACAGTAGTCAATCCCAGACTAGCTCTGTTCATTTTTATTCCACCCCTCTTCACTACAACTGAAAATACCAAAATACTGTTAAAAAAAAAAAGAAAAAAAAAACCCCGTCCCAGTCACCCTAATTTCTTTATACAATTTACAAAGAGAGAAGATCTACAGGTGAGAATAGACTCAGGCTATGCTACTTTTTAAAACAACTTTCTATTTCTCTCAAATGCTTAGCAAAAGTTGTTCCTGACGCAACTTATATATTAAAATAAACTTTTCATTGTGCGGGTTCTTCGATTTCCTGTAGTGCCGCCGTTCTGATGCCCTTCTAACTTATTTTTGTCCAGGTGAGGCACGTTAGACTATCTTGCCAAACCTAGCGTCTTTAATTATAATGTTGCCCTTTTTTTCCCACCCTACTTAAAACAAAAGTACACACACGGCTTTGAAAGCTCACATGTTGTCTTTAACAGCCTACCTACTTTTTCTTTCTTTTCTTAAAAAAAAAAAAAAGCAACTCTGCATTTGCAAATGATGCTTTGCCTGAGCTAGATTCAGACTAACTTGTCTACCACGTCACACAACAGAGCAATTCGCTGAGCCATTGAAAGTGGAGCCTTGTGCATGCACACCTCGGGACCCCGCACGAGAAACCTGGATTTGGAGTCCACTTTGAAAACAAATCTGCGCTTTTCGCGGGTGAAATGGAAACTCACCCAAACGATGTGCTGCCGTTAGATTTTTGCGAGCAATATAATCTGGAAAGGGGAACGTCTGTTTCAGGCGTGGCAACGTGCCCTGCGCCCATCCCCAGGGGCTCTCTCCTGCAAAAAGCGCGCGGGGCCCAGACCCGCAAGGCCTGGGTCAGCCTCGCGCCGGGGCGGGGGTTGTCAATGCCTCACCCTGCTCTTCCTCCCGGGCCTCGCCTGGGGTCGCTCTCGGCGGCGGACGCTTTCAGGCTGGAGGGGAACGTTGAAAGCTGAAGATTAGCCTCAAAGGGCCTTGGGAAAGGGAGGGGCGCGGCGTAATTAGGGACAAAGAATTTGGACACCCCGCACTCGAAGCCAGGCGAAGGAGCCAGTCCTGGGGGAGCACAAATGTTCCTGAGACTTTGCCAAAGTTTGGAGAGTCCGGAGGTAGAGCGTCCCAGGGCGTATTTCATCATCTCGCCCAGGCTGCCGGCCGCGGGAACCCGAGACGGGTGGGGAGGGTCGACCTAGGCTTCTCCCAACTCCGGGTCGCCGAAAGCTCTCCAAGGCGGAAAATGGCGCTGCGGGATGGGCGTGGGAGGGATGCCCCAGTTCCTCCCCGACGGCCGCGAGGGGAGGTGTGAGGCTAGAGTTTCTGCTCGGGACCGGCTGCTACCGAGGAAGCGGGGTGGCGGGGTGGGGGCCACCGGGCCTAGCGGAGCACTGGCCGCCCCCCACCCTACCCTCCTAACTGGCAGTGTCGGGAGAGCGCCCTGGCGCGGAGCTCGAGCTCGGGGAGAGGACACTTCCCCTCGGGTTCCGGGGCTGGCTGGGCCGGCCGGGCGCGCGCGGCGGTCGGCAGGAGCCCTCGGAGCGAGCGGGGGGCGGCGCGTCCGTCGTGGACGTGGAAAGATTCGTCTCGGAGCGCCCCTCGGCCAGCAGCCCCCCAACCCCGGGGAAGTAGTTAGGCGGGCGCTTAGGGAACGAGGGAAGCCGGCTTTAAAACTTTCCAAAGCGTTCAAGCTTGTCAAGTGCCTGGGACTCTGGTTAGTTCTCAAGAGCTGCGCCCATTTCCCTTCCCGGAAGGAAACTTCCTCCCAGGGCAGACCGCGGAATTTCTGGTCCCGGGGTAACCCGAGCGGCGCCCACCTCGGACCCCGCTCTCGTGGCTGCGGCTGGCAGGACGCGCCCTGTCCTGGTCGCCGCGGGCGATCGCCCCGGGCCGGCGCCTGCTGGGGCGTTACAGCAGGAAACGCTCTGTCCAGTTTTCCGTCTCTCCATCCAAAAGGCTCGCGCAATCTGTAAATCACTTTTTGGATGGTCGGGAAGAGAAAGTTCGGCAAAGGGACTCACCATCTACTGGCCCCAGGGTACTGTTCCCCCGGCTGGCTTTTGTCATTCATCTCAAGGGCTGGACCAGGCGGGGCTCCAGGGTACACGCTCCTCTCCTCTTCCACCAACTCATCGCTGGTCAACTCCTTGCTTGCGTTTCTGTTTCGGGTTTGAGCGCAAGGCGCGCAGTCCCACCGCGTCCACTGTAAGGCAGGACGCCGGGAGGCTAACCCAGCCTGTATCAGCGGGCAATATAAGCGTTGGTGCTTTCCCGACACTCCCCAAACGGGTCCTGCTTTCGGTTCCTTTCCTTCACAGAGAAGCAAACTTTTTTGCTTTGTCAGTTTTTCTTTTCCACCTCGCATTCGGTGATGATGTTCTCCTTCCAAAGATAGGTTCCCTTTCCTCTCCAACCGTCCCAAGTTTGTTTCTACAGAGACCTGAATTTCAGGAGTAATCCAGCGCGAATTTACTCACCTTCATACCCCCCCCCCCCCCGTCCAGCCCCCAGATAATATATAAACATGAAGGGTTGTGATCAGTTCAAACAGACTTGAAATTCATCAAACATGGAGCTCTACACTAACCTTCAACAATTACGGCACTTCCGAGAAGGGAATATTACCAAACGAAATGCTTGCGAATGAAATGATAGGATGGAAGCTATCCTTCTGAGCTCTGGATTCAGAAGGGGAAGGGGGCTTGATTTTTTTTAAAAAAGAGCTTTTATTGATAAACAGTTATTGCCGTGAAATAAATTGTGTGACGCTAACCCTAGAGCAGTCCTTGCCACACAGTAGGGACTTAGCGCCCAGGTGTCTCCCTTTCTTCTCCTCACCTTTGGAAGGCGATACAGAATTCCCAAGTGGCTAAGGAAATTAGGTTCAAACTTCACTTCTGGTTCATGGACTCTCCACTTTAAAAAAAAATCAAATGTATGCAGGGAACTTTCATAGCTTATTAAAGGTTAATAGAAATTGCTAGACAAAATTTAAAATTTGGTGATTTCATGCATAGAGATCTGAAACCCATCACATTATTTCCAGTTTTTCAGTGCCCATAATAAGTAACGCTTACTATTTGATTTCGTTTACCTGTTTCTACAGTAAAAACGAAAATTGTGGGTTGTTGCTTGTGTCTCGCGTTTTTGCTAGAGCAGTCATCACCCACAAACTCATCTATCGCGACCTGACGTTTTGCAGGGTTTGACTGTTACCTTGACGCTCTTCAGCTATTCACTTGAGTGACCTGTGCTCATTTCCCTACCTTTTGAAACATAAAATAAGAAAGTGGCGAAGGCACTCATAGCGTTGGCGGGTGGGGAGACCCGTCTGTCCATTCCTCCTGCCCCAGTCGCGGAGTCGACCTCGCTGGAGCAGAGCTGGGGTTAGCACTGCGAGTCCTGCGGGTGCCGGGTCGTAGCCACTCTGTTTGGGACGCGCTCATGGATGTCCACGGTCGTGTCGGAGTGCGTTTCCTGGCAACTTTGCGCTGCTCTTCAAACAGAAGGGAATGTCCGCAGGTTCGCGTCGGCTTACAGGCTTTCTAGCCTCACACAAGTATTAAAAAGTGCAGCTAGTGGCTTCTCCCCCACGCCCCCATCTCGTTTTCTGCTTCTGAATGACAAGGCTAGTAACCCCCGCTGACCCCGATGTCCGCCCGGACCTCCGCCCCTAAGAGCCCTGCGGGGGTGACCCCGCAGTTGCACGCGCCCCCGCAGAGGTGAATGCGTGGGCACGCGACGCCAAGTTTATGAATGCCCGCGCCCGAACCACGGGGCACCTGATGCCTTCGTACCAGCGCCCTTGGGACCCAGTCGGCTGACCAGGGCGTTATCCCTTTGAGATATAGCTCGGAAATGTCACCCCACGCGTGTCTCCGCACCCACCTCCCGCCGTCTGCTGGATGACCGCTCAGCTGGGGCGCCGGAATGCCGCCTGCTCTGGCCGCGCCGGGTCAGGGGGCGCGGGGGTCACCATGAGTTCAGAGCCTCGGGGTCTGGTCAGACTTTAGAAAAGGAATTTGGAGTCTGGCTCAGAATCGATCTCTTGGGGTTCAGCCAGACGCCCCCCACGAAACGCTCCCCAGAGCCCCGGAATGCGAATGACTATGCGCGTTAAGTAGCGGCCGGCCTGACCGGCCCGCGCAGTCCCTCGTTGACCCTCGAGGGACTCGAGGGCCACGTGGGCGCGTTAGTGACGGAGCAAACGGAGGCTCGCGGCCCCCACAACTCCGCACCCTGCTCGGCAGCCCGGGAAAGCTCTAGGCTCTCGGTATTGTCTGTCCGGGGCTCCGCGAGCCCGCCGGCACTTCGGCGTCGTGCGCAGGGCGCAGTGGCCGCAGCCTCGGCCGCGGGGGCGGACGACGAGCAAAGGCCACGCGGCTCCCGCGCGGCCGCCGCGTCCCGGCGCGTCCAGTCTCGGACTCTCAGGGAGGAGCCGTGGCTCGAGCTTCGTGATGCAGGCAGGTCTCCCCGGGAAGGGGTTCGAAGCGGGAAGGGGTCGCGTTCGCCCAGGAGGTGGTAGGAACGGTGGGCTGGGGCTCACCAGCTCGGAACCGGGATTCTGAGCCTCCTTGAGCCCGCTAGACACGGCTGAGTCACTGTCGTCCAGCACCTGCCGCCTTTGAGAGTCTCCCGCACAGGACTCCTGGGCAGGGAACCCCCAGAGCGAGGCGTGTATGCTGACTATTGGGGGTTGGGGGTGGTGGGGGGAGGGTGCGGATTTCCAGGACCCAAAGGCCTCTGGGCCGGGGTTGTTAGCAGGATTCTTTGAACCAAAGAGCTTTCCAAATCCGCAGTTAATTCCAGGCCGACTGCTTTCTTGGGAAGAGTAGCTTTTTGCCTTTGGAAGTGTATTTAGAACTTCCTTTTTTTCCAACTGGTCGACAGGCCTTGCCAGGATCCAGTCCCTGTGCTTGGCCTGGCCTCCTGGTTCAGACAGCATGTGGTGCCCCGACCTGACCTGTGAAGTACTGACTTGCACTCTGCAGGAGGTGAAATTTCTACAGGACTCCAGGGGCTGCAGAAAGGATAAAAATGACTCTCCATGGGTAGCAATGCAAGTGATTAGAATAACTAGCTCTCCACCAGTACAGATCTGGGGCACTCTGCTTCCTCCTAGTTTTGACTGGGTGGGCAGGGTTGGATATGCTTACAAGGTGGAGGTCCCGGCATTCAAGTTGGGACCTGATATCTATTTTCCTGGCAGAATTTCTGGAATTTTAAGATTCACTTCCATTTGTTTTCCAGTTACTCTAGTTAGGTTATTTTAGTTAGGCGAGTTTGAAAATATTGCCCAAAGATATAACTTAGTTATCAGGTATTTATTACTGATGGATGCCAGTCCTAGAATAGGGTAGTGAACAGAAAGCTCCTGTCTTCCTTCACAAATGAGATCATCCACTTCTCTTAAGAGGAAAACCCAGGTGGTCCCTAGGGTAGATTCAGGGCAAAAGTCTTTATGGCTGTTTGAAGGCTATTAAAAGAAAGTTCAACCTCTCTGGGATCAGAGGATTGGGAGGGAGGTGTAGAGATGAGCCTGGACCCAAGAGGTATTTAAAGCAAGAGCATGGCCCTGCAAAGCTCAACGTGGTTGAGCATGTGTGTTGGGTGAGTTGGATCTTTGCAACCAAGTTGACTGTCTATGCACCTCTGGGTCTGACCCCCAACAGACTCAGCTGGGCCAACACCACAAGGCCAAGCATTGCTGGGAGTGGCCCCCAATCCCCTTCACCAATGGGAGTGGACCCCTATTTTGTTTTTAAAGGAAAGCAGTGCATTACGGCAACTTCATGGCCATGAAATGGAGCCAAGGGGACTGTGATACTGTGTAATACCAGATGTCCTTTAAGTTTCCTTTCTAAGTGCTAAGGCTGAAATATTTACTTTTATTTTTTATTAAGGGAGTTGGTGTTTTGATGCCAAGACCCACTGATGTTGGAATGTATACAGATAATGAAAAGACACCTAACCCTGTTCTGCTTACATGGTTAATACTTCAGATCTTGAAAAAAACCCTTAAAATTAGTAATACTCCTCCAGCAGAAATTTTGTGAAAATAATACAGTTAGAGAATTGATATATCAGATTAAACCTTTAGTTAATGAAGAAGACATTGTCCTATCCTCATGGAGTTTTCAATTCAATAGAAAATAACAGAAATAACCACAAGATGCTCAACATCCTTAGAAAATAAAGAGCAGCAGACAGGGCAGATTTCACATTCTCAGAAAGCCAGCTCATAGGCTGGGGCAGTTAGCTGAAGGAAGTCCTGTGGGAAATGTGGGAGAACATTCTTTGGAAGGCTCTTGTGGATCGACAGCCTTATTCTCTCTGGAAATGTAGGAGCCTTCAAATTATTTGTGAGTTACAGGACTGCTGTTAGTTAATAACTGTTCTAGAGAGACAAAAGAATGGTCTTTCAACTAACTAGACTTATAAAAAACTGTGACTTCTGACATCACAGTTATGAAAATACTTAGACCTGATACTAATTGGAACTGCTGAGTCTCTCTGTGACATTACAGACAGCATCAAGAGGATGTTTCGCTAAGCACCTGCTCTGTTCATAGGCCTTTCATACGATTGCCTCTTCTAACCCTTATAAAAATTGCTTGAAGTGCATTTTTAAAATCTGTTTCATAGATTAGGAAACTGAGGCTCCCTTAGTTCATGTAAGGTCAATTAGCAAATAAGTGGCAGAGCTGACTTCAAGACTCTGTTCTCTTCAGTCTTCTCATGATGACTCTGAGTTTGATCCCCAGCATGGTGTAGCCTTTGGCATACCTCTGCCCAGGTACTGAGCTATCAGGGTGGCTTAGAGGCTGAATAGTGCCAGAAAGAACTCGCCACTCCCTTCCTCCAACCCAGCGCTTATAAGTTAATCACTTGTCACTTGTCATCCTGTTGTTTGTCGATTTGCTCGAGCGGGCACCAGTAATGTCTCCATTCAACCCTGTCACGTGCTAATAATAATACAAGCTTATAAGGTAGCATGTATAAAAGCACTGTACGGGGTGAGGAATATAGCTCAAATAACAGAGCACTTGCCTTGGGTATGTGAGGTCCTCAGTTCTATTTCCAGGCTGCATAGCCACCTGAGTATTGTCAGGTGTGCCCCTCACAACAACAAAACATCCATTAAGAGAATTCACATGTGAGGACCTTAAATTCTTGTACAGAAAAATAGAGTTGGATTTATAGCCCTATAAATTACATTCTAGTGTTGTAATATGAAAAACAAGGAAACAATAACTAGGAATATCTTATAATGATTGAATTTATACATTGTAATTTCTCTTACCATGCCAAGCTTGTTAGAAAAAATTCAGAATGAAGAGTTGCTTATATATTAGCTTATGACAGAGAACTTATGGTATGGTCTTATATTTAAGTGGGGATTTCTTTTTTATTTTCTGTCTTGTAGTCTCTAGGCTTCTCAGAGGCATCCAGCAGTGATTGAAGGTCACTTAACATAAGCATGTCGGCTATCAGAGGTTTGTGACTACAGAAGGAATCTGGTAAGACTATGAATTAATTTTACTTATCAGACATATGTAGGTAAAAGGAAAAGGTTAAAAAAGTTAATATTAGGGCGATGTTAATGGATCCATTGAAAAAGGTGTAGACTAGATATGACCTGCTATGTGGAATATGGGGAGTATAACACTGATCATTACAAACTACATCTTTGCTGTGGAGATTGTGTCAGAAAGGAAGGAAAACAATGTTTGCTCAGCAGGTTTTATGTGCTGGGATACATCATCCTAGACTCAGGTAATCCTTCAGACACTCCTACTCCCTGTCACTTTATGTACAATAAAGGTACAAAATGCTTGACTCAGAAAACTTAACTAACTTATTCAGGATCACTTAACTAGCAAGTGGTAGAGTTTCAATTCAAACCTAATAATAAAGATTATGTATTTTTTCCCTCTTTGTTATGCCATATCCTTGACCATGAAAATACTGAAAACAAAAACAAAAACAAAAACCAGAGGCCCTCTCTTGAGATTTGACAGTTCCCTGAGTTTTTCTCTCCTGGGCTGGAAACTTTGCCACCTGACAATGTTTCTCAAGCTGCAAGATTCTTGGATAGTGTGTTAAAACACAGACTTCCACTTCAGTCTTGTAGAGTCAGGGATGTAGGGCCTGACTTCATTTTGTTTTGTGTGTGTGTGTGTGTGTGTGTGTATGTAATGGACAACACCTGGCTGTATTCTAGAGCGAGTGACCTTTGGTGGTGATTAGAGGCAATCACAAGTGGTGTTGAGAATCAAAAGGGTGAGTTGCATTCACAGCAAGCACCTTATCCTGTACCATCTCTGCAGACCCTGATCTATTTTTAAACAATTATCCAGTGGTTATTATGAAGCTTGCTTAGATCAGAATTTTGGGGAAAAGAGATAGATCACTTGATTATAGCCAAGTGGTTCAGAGAAAAAGATTCCTAGGGCCCGGAAGATAACTCAGTGGCTTAGAGCCCCTGTCTTAGAAGCACTGCAGGAGTGCAATCCTGGGTGTTACCAACGAGTACCCGCTTCCATTGCTCTTATGTTTGCACCTGGCAGCTTTGCACTCTGCAAGCGCCAGCACTGTGAGTCATTTCCAGACATGTCACAGGTGTGACAGAGGAGGAAAGAGGTTCAAGGGGAAAGAAAAGAGAAAAACAGCTCCTCATTCCTTGACAATATGGGCAGTGATGTGACTAAAGTCTACCAGCACAGTTTAAGAATTCAGACCCACTTAGAAGATTCAGTTCTAGGTGGGAAAGGTGATGGAAAGTTGGTATAGATGAGGCATTGTTGCAACACATTATATATTATAAGGGAGGGAGCATCTTGGTTCATTATTTTACCCATAAATTCATCTAAAATTCTTGGATGCTACACAACTCTGGGCATCTATTGATTAAATTAGAGCAGAGTGTGTCCTGAATGTTCTTCCTTTTATTTAAAGCCAAGTAATATTTTATTTAGCTATAAGCCAGATTATGAAAAAAAAAACCTGCTGTGTCTGAAGGATTGGTGAGGAAGAGAAGGCGCCCTGGTCACCACCAGTGCAGTCTGGCATCACCACCTTTTGGTGACTTGAATCAAGAACCAGGCTTTTCTCTTGGGTATTCCCAGTCCAGCACAAAGTAGGCACTCATGAAACACAGATGACTCCTCTGGACTGCATGCTTGCATCATGACTTCTCAGACCTCACCAGCTGGAACCTAATCTCCAGTTTTGGAGGTTGGGGCTTTGGGAAGGTGCTGGATCATAAGGGTGAGGTGCTGTTGAATAAAAGCAGTGCTATTGTAAAAGTCTCTTCCCCCATGTGAGGATTCAGTGAAAAGACTTCTACCAAGAACCAGGAATCAGGTCCGCCACAGATATCGAAGCAGCAGGTATCATGATCTTCCCAATCTCCAAAAAGGAGACACTCATCTCTGTTGTTCATCAGTTACTCAGTCTGTGGCATTCTTTTACAGCTGCCCAAGTGAACTAAGATAATGACTGAATGAATAAATGAGCATTGTACCATTATTTCTGCTTCAAAATGTAATTGAAGAATGCAAAGCTTGTTACTTTTTTCTTCATCAGTGAACACCAAGGTAAATAATTCACTTAGTGGTCCATTTTTGTCACCAAATTTTTTTTTTTGCGATTTTTATACATTTTATTTTCATAAAGTAGTTCTCAATGGGCTGGAGCGATAGCACAGCGGTAGAGCGTTTGCCTTTCACACAGCCAACATGGCCGACTCGAGTTCGATTCCTCTGCCCCTCTCGGAGAGCCCGGCAAGCTACCAAGAGTATCTCGCCCGCACGGCAGAGCCTGGCAAGCTACCTGTGATGTATTCGATATGCCAAACACGGTAACAAGTCTCATGATGGAGACGTTACTGGGCCCGCTCGAGCAAAATTGATGAACAATGGGAGGACCGTGACCGTGACCGTGAGTTCACAATAGTTCATTACAATAATATTCAAACACCTACCCAACCAGCAAGCATCTTCCCACCACAATAAGAGGGAAGTGTGAAGGCTTTTATATTTTATTCTGGGTCCATTGAAGCCCATATATAAGAGAATACAAGTAAGTATGTTAAAACCAAACACGTGTGCTGTTTTAGGTACATCAGTGGCTAGAGTATAAGAGTTCCAGGACATTCTATGTAGCTCTCTTCCGGGAGCTTTGTTTTATAGTCTCTGGATCTTGGCCGTTGATTAGATTATATGGCTTGGGGGGTGGGGCAGTTTGTGGGTGTGACTACCAAGCTACTGGAAAACTGGGGACTGGGTGAAGAAGGCCCAGTCCCAATAAAAGCAAGCTTGGAGAGCTCAGCCCCAGGTCCCACATACCTGGGTTCCTCTGCCAGTTCCTTCATACGTGAGGCTCATCTAAGCATGTGGAGAATGGCCTTGAACATGACTGTGGCTGGGTTCCGGAGGTTTTTGGCTGCTGGGGTTTTGCTTGGGGCAGGGAGGGAAACTCAACCTGCCCCCCTCTGAGGGGCCCCAGTGAAAACAGCCTGGCGCAGGGCCAGGAGATTCTGCTGTCACCAAATTCTTTTGGATACTCTTGGTCCTCTTAAACTCCTTCTTTGAACAGGAGTTTAAGAAACATTTGTGTTTTGCAGTCCAGTTTCTTCTGGGACTGATTCCACTTAATCAGGAAAAGAACCCAGGTGGAATTATAAAAATATGCAAAATTCAGGCTGGTTTTGGGATAGCAGGATAGACTAAAAAGACAACAAACAAATGTTTCTTTGTGAGAATAGCAGATTATTTTATTTACACACACATATATATATATATATATATATATATATATATAGGCTAGAGATATTGCAGGGTTAAGGTGCTTGCCTTGCATCCTGTTGTCCTAGTTTGACCCCCAACACTACCACGGATCACTCCTGAGCACAAGACCCCCAGGACACACCCAGAACCCGCTGGATGTGGTCAGTAACCATCCCCAAGTACTGGTTGAACTCCACAAGAAGAAAACATCCAACCCCATCAAAAAATGAGGCGATGAAATGAACAGACTTTCTCGAAGAAGAAACCCGAATGGCAAAAAGGCACATAAGAAAATGCTCTACATCATTAATCATCAGGGAGATGCAGATCAAAACAACAATGAGGTATCATCTCACACCACAGAGACTGGCCCACATCCAAAAGAACAAAAGCAACTGGTGCTGGCATGGATAAGGTGAGAAAGGGACCCTCCTTCACTGCTGGTGGGAATGCTGACTGGTTCAGCTCTTTTGGAAAACAGTATGGACGATTCTCAAAAAATTAGATATTGAGCTCCCAGTTGACCCAGCAATACCACTCCTAGGAATATATCCCAGAGATGCAAAAAAGTATAGTTGAAGTGACATCTGCACTTGTTTGTTCATTGCAGCACTGTTTACAATATCCAGAATCTGGGAAAAACCCTAGTGCCCGAGAACAGATGACTGGTTAAAGAAACTTTGGTATATCTATACAATGGAGTACTATGTAGCTGTTAGAAAAGATGAAGTCATCACAATGCTTTTTCAGCATGTCTGATTTGGGGGGGGGGGTAAACTCTAAATAATAGTGGTGAATCTTATTGAAACAATGAATCTAATCAAAGCAGATAGAGTGTTAACTAGAATTCATCTGCCTCACAGGGACGGGGAGGGGTGGGGGGTGGGGTTTCATTGGGCTTCTTCAGGGTAAAAAATAAGTATTGGTAAAGGGAAATGTGTTTGATATTTGCATGACTGAGACATAAACCTGAAAGGTTTGTAACCTTAAAAAAAAAAAGAAAAGATGAAGTCATAAAATTTACATACAAGTGGTACTACATGGAAAGTATCATCCTAAGTGAAATGAGTCAGAAAGAAAGGGACAGACATAGAAAGATTGCATTCATCTGGGGAACATAAAGTATCAAAATAGGAAAATAACACCCAAGAATAGCTGAGATAAGTACCAGGAGGTTCACTCCATGGCTTGGAGGCCAGCCACACATCCTAAGGGTAAAGGCAGCTCAGATAGAGAAGGGAGCACCAAATAAAGGGTGTTTGGAGGATCCTCCCAGGATGGAAGATACATGCTGAAAGTAGACTATAGACTGAACATGATTTCCACTCAATGCCTCTTTTGCAAATAACAGCACCCAAAAGGAGAGAGAGAACAAAAGGGAATGCCCTGCGACAGAGGCAGGGTGGGATGGGGAGGATGGGGGGTGGGAGGGATACTGGGACCCGTGGTGGTGGAAAATGGGCACTGGTGGTGGGATGGGCATTTGATCATTGTATAATTGAAACCCAAGCACAAAAATTTGCAAGTCTACGACTGTACCTCATGGTGTTTCACTAATAAAATTAAAAAAAATAACCACCCCCAGTTTATTTTTTACTTGATTAAAAATATATAATTTTTCATGCCATCAATTAGATGTGATATTTACTGATTTTTGCTACTGTTTTGTTTGCTTTTGGGCCACACGCAGTGATGTTCAGGAATTACTTCTTTTGGCCTCAAAAGACCATATGGAATGCCAAGGATTGAACATGAGTCAGCTGAGTTCAAGGTAAACATCTTGCCCACCATACTACCAACCTGGCCCCTCTAGTTCTATTTTTATAGAATAGTTTTTTTCCCCTACAGAGCAGTATTACATCTTTGTGTGTTTTTAAACTTGTTTTTATTTCTAAATAATAGAACTTAGTATTTCCTGTCTTATTAAATATATTAAAATTTTAAACAATTTTCAAATTTCTGCATGGTAATCTATGGAAGAATGTACCATGTTTGTCAAACCATTTTTTTCTTGTCGAGTACTTACTTGGGTTATATTCCATTTTTCCCCCACTGTTAAGAACCAGTCAATGTTGAGTATCCTTTAATATTTGTGTGTGTCTTAGTATTTAGATGATGATGATGATGATGATGATGATGATGATGACGATGATGATGGTGACGACGGTGATGATTATGGCGATGATAGTGATGATGGTGATTGGCCTCCCAAGAGATATTGGTGAAACTCAGTTAACCAGGTGGGCAGTTCCATGATAGGGTTGGAGGACTCGGTACTGCTTGGGTCCTGCAGTAGCAAGGGATTCCCCAGGCCACACAAGCAGTGCTCAGGGGACCTTTAGGGTGCCACTATGCTTGGGAAACTATGTTGTGCTGGGGATTCAAATCAATTCATGCCTTGCATGTGTATTAATCCTGGTACTATCTCCTCAGCCCCTGGCATACATATGTTTTAAGGCTCTTGACTCATATGCCCAGTTTCTCTGGAGAAACTATATCAAAATAGCCCACTGCTGTTGTCTGCACCTTATTGTGCCTTACACGCTATACCCAGGATTTTCCCCTTCTTCTTTGTTTTTGCCTATACTCTGTGCATGTGAGCTACTCCTAGCTTGGTGCTAGGGGAATCAAACCTGCATGCAGAGCACGTGCTGAAGCCCTTAGAGTTTTGTCCGGCCTCCTACACTCCTTCAGTTTCACTTTCTGTCTGCAGTGTCATGCTGTGAACAGTGTTAGTTCTCTGGCAGTATGCACACCACTTTCCTAGCTCTGTGATGGACCAGAAGTACTAGAGGTTAGAGTATATTTTCCAGAATTTATCACTGAAAATCTAACGGTGTCCTGCTTTTCTTAAGAAAGCCTGAAGGTCTAAGGAAGCTTCTGCACTGCTCTGTGATTACTGTTCCTCAGGCCTGCAGGGCATTTTGTGTGCTTGACTTCAGAACCTCATCCCAGGCCTAAATTAGACATTACATATGAGAAACTCTCCACATGACTGCCCGCACTTTTGAGCTGAGGTTGGCTATAAATTTGCTTTGGGGAATTTTCTAAAGTTAAATTTATTTATGTGGAGGTAGCAACTAGTCATTTGACCACATTTGTGATATGAGTCACATAACAAAGTTCTAAAAAGGTGGTTAATTGTTCTGTCTA
Organism: Sorex fumeus; assembly: GCF_029834395.1. Classification (NCBI taxonomy): domain Eukaryota; kingdom Metazoa; phylum Chordata; class Mammalia; order Eulipotyphla; family Soricidae; genus Sorex; species Sorex fumeus. The sequence continues at coordinate 14,993,376 of NW_026606152.1, forward strand.
AATTACTGCAGTGATGGCAGAGTCTATCAGCACTATCAACCATAAACAGTATCTCTCCTAGCCTCTCTCACTTCACTTTTAGTTTATCATTTACTTTCCCCGTGACGTGTGTGTGTGTGTGTGTGTGTGCGCGCGCGCGTGTGTGTTTTATCTTAAATAAGAATCCATATGTTATTCACATAATTTCTTTACCCGATTAGGGAAAGTATATTGACTTTCTTTTCTTTCTTTGCTCACAAAACTGAAAAATTGGCAGAATCTTTAACTTGTAACTTGGCAGTATTGCAATTCACAGGCAAGAAGGGCAAGCCAAATTGGGTGAAAATTGCCTGAGAATTTTTCTTTTACTCTTAGAGAGTGAAAATCATGCAGCTGAACGTGCACATCCAGACCTATACTGCTTGATTTTTAACCACATTCATTGGCACTGCCAGTTGCAGTTAAAGTTCCCAGTGAAGGTGAATGATACTCAGGAGAAGGTTTGAGAATTTTTAGTTACCTTGTCTGTGCTCTGAAAGTTAAAATGACTTCTGGTTTTTATTAAAATGACTATTGGTTTAGTTGTTTTCAAATATTGATTGAGGAATATGATTTTTTATTCAAATTTCGTAAATCTATCCAATCATGATGATATCTGTATAGTACTCTATGGTTTGGAGGTAAGAATCAGGCATGTTTTCAAGTCTTAGCTTTTTTTCAGGAGTTCCTGGAACATTCATGGTGCATGAGACACAGCAGGAACCCGACAGCTCTGAGTACAGGCTTTCTCTTTTGAGTGCTGGGGGCTTTGAAATTGGCTTTACAATGAGGGAGGATTCATGAAGTAATGAAAAGCTATTTCCTTTTTAAAACATTCAGACAGCAGCACAAACATCTGGAAATTTATTGAAATACTCTGGTTCCCCGAGTTACCCATTTCCTTAGCATATATTATACTTATTTTTCCAAGGTGGATTCATTTCCAATTTTGTTTTTACCAATTCAGCGGGGTTAGGCTTCTCCTTTTAGTGCTTACATTGCTTAGTATTTGAGATCCTATCAGACAAGCTGTGATTTGGGGAGAAGAGAGGTGGGATATTGTCAGGTATGAGGAGAAAAATATTCTTTTCTTGTGTGGGGCATGTTTCTTTGCATTATATTTTCACTCCTATAAATAAATAGACGATTGAAAAGACTAGTGAATTTTCAAAAAGTAATTAAGCAACTATACTTACTCAATATGGGAATTAAGCAAAACTGTTATTTGTTTTTCTCCTTTTTAGAGCCTAATTCCTCTTTCCGATTTCAAAAGTCTTGAAGCTTACCCTTCTTTTTCTTTTCTTCCTCACCTGCAGTGTCTCAAGGGAGGTATATTCAGAATATTCAGGAAGCTCTGCGGAGAGGATCTGCACTTAGAACTTAGAGCATAATTTGTTTAGATAGGGATGTAAGATTGGCACTGATGTAACAATTTAGTCATACTTAAATACTACAGTGTGCAGCATCAGATGAGGAGGCAGAGCGGGGCCTGTCTCTTTTTCTGTTTCCCTTGTCTTATTTGTTGTGGTTTTAGATGTTCAGGGTTGGGAAATTTTTTGTTAATTGGATTGTATTATCAGATGTGACTTGCAGTTTACAATCAATTAAAATTTGAGAAAAAATTAGATACATTGATTGCTCTCATGATACTAAATTTGATTTTTTTTTTCCATAAGCAGTTTAGAACTTTCCTGGGTGATAGCAGCTGCATATCATGCAGCAGTGGACATGTAGAAAATTAAAGAAAACTGGGCATAATAGATTTAAATTTAGTTGTATAACTTGGCAATTGCTTCCTTGAATAGCCTAATGCAAGTTTGAATGCTATTCATTTGCTTTCATCTCATAAAAGTAAGTTGCAGAGCATATCTTAAAATTATTTTCGCAGAGCATATCTTAAAATTATTTTTGCTAAAAACTGACTAGTTTTTTTTCTTTTTTGGGTCACACCTAGGCATGTGGGATTACTCCTGGTTCTGCACTCAGGAATTACTCCCGCTGATGCTTGGGGGACCATATGGGAAGCTGGGGATCAAACCTGATCTGCCACATGCAAGGCAAATGTCCTTCCTGCTGTACTATCATGCCGGTCCTGACTAGTTTATTTGTTAAAATCAGTCATGAACAACTTTGTAACTGTGTATCATACTATTTCATACTATGATTCAATAAAAAAAGAAAAAAATGTTAAAAAGTTAATAGTTAACTGTGATTTGTAAATCATTGCTCTCCCCGTTAATTTATTCTCTGCTAGCTGTGGAGCGATAGCACAGTGGGTAGGGCGTCTGCCTTGCACGCAGCCAACATGGCCGACCCGAGTTCGATTCCTCCGCCCCTCTGGGAGAGCCGGGCAAGCTACTGAGAGTATTCGATATGCCAGACACAGTAACAACAAAGTCTCCAATGGAGACGTTACTGGGCCCGCTTGAGCAAATCGATGATCAACGGGAGGGCCTTTACTTTACTTACATCCTGTGACAAAGACTTTCAAAATAATGGTGAATGAAAGTGGAGAAATTACACATATTTGTCTTTGGGCTGGAGCGATAGCACAGCGGTAGGGCGTTCGCCTTACGAGCAGCCAACATGGCCAACCCGAGTTCGATTCCTCCGCCCCTCTCGGAGAGCCCGGCAAGCTACTGAGAGTATTCATATGCCAAACACAGTAACAACAAAGTCTCCAATGGAGACGTTACTGGGCCCGCTCGAGCAAATCGACGATCAACGGGAGGGCCTTTACCTTTTACATTTTAGCTTATGTAAATGAAAGTATATCCTGAATTTTGTCTCCCCCACCTCAAATTTAGGAATTTTGTGAAGAGAATGACAATGGTATCTTACTGAGGGAAGGTATTTATTTGACTTCTATTACCTGGAGTCTCTCCTTTAAAGTTTAAAAGAGACACATTTGGAGTGTCTCTTTGCGGTTCAGATGGAATTTTCAACTTTCTATCTATATCTGTTGATATAAATGTAAAAAAGGGAAAGAGTGGTCTCTAAACCTCATTCGCAAAATCTAATCTTGCCTGACATAACTGGAAGTTATCCTCTGGTACACTGTGAATGTCAGTGAATACACTGATGAGGAGACAATGGCTGGTGAGGAAAAGTGAGGTCTTAGCCCCTTGAAGTGTTAAGATCCACTGCAACAAATCCCAGGCAGAAGTAGTTCATCACTGAGATCCGGAATTGCATGTTTGACTTTGTGATACATAAGCCAAAGCAAGGTTTGCATTTGTGAGAATGAAGTGCCTAATACTCCTAAACAGTAAAGGACCCAATCAAATGTACTTGACTAGTGAAAGTTCAGGATGTCTTTTATTTGTTTTGCGGGGCTCTTATGTATGTGTAGAAAATGTTTGCTAAGAACAAGGCAGTAGGAGAACAGGTCTTGGGGCCTAAAACCTTTGGGAGTATCTCCAAGTTTTTCATCTGATGCTGGTAGTCTTTGAATATTACTTAACAGTATCTGGCTCTTAATAAATGGGTCTGCTTCATAGCTGCAATAGAAATTGATCCCTTTGCCATGTGGTTGCCTCCCTCTCTCCCCTTAGTCCCCCCAACCCCACTCCTCCCTCCCCAACTTGGCCTTTCTTCCTTGGGTTTGGGTCATAACCTTTGGGAACGGTGGAAAAAAGCAGAATTGGCAATCATCCCAGTGATCTGGATTCTAATTAATTAAGGTCTACTCTTTTGGGGAATTGTGCCTGTAGGCATTTTGTGAGAAGGATGCTTTTCTTAATGGGTAACCCCGCCTCAGGGTTTTTTTTGACCCAGGAGGGGATATAAAAAATAATTAGCTACAAGGGGGCACAATTGAAAGTATAAGATTTACACTGCAGCCAAGAACTTTATTTGCATATCAAATAAATGACAGAGTCATGCTTGATGTCTCAAAATCTGTCTCATAATCAACAAAGAAAGTGAAACAGATGTTTTCATTTAAGCTCTGAATTGTGTTACTTAAAAAAAAAATCAAGTTTCTATGTATCCCTTTTGGTTCAATCTAATAATTCTCTAACTAGAATTCTCAGGCCACTCCAATATTGAGAGTGAAATCTAGTATCTTGCTGATTTAATAGTTGTAAGTGAAGCTTCATACAGATTTTGTCTATTTGCTTTTTTTTAAAACTGTACATTTCTTAAAGTGCTATTTTTGTTGTGGTTTCAGTGATTTTCATCCAAAACATATCATGTCATGGAAAAATACTGGACTTGGAGAATCAGTTCTCTTAGTTCTTCCATTAAAAAGATTTGAGCTTTTGGAAAATTCAAAAAGTTAACTCTTTGAACTTCAGTTTCATAAGCTATTTAAGACTCTTCATTTCATCTAATGTTTTTCTTCTTCATTAGAACATGTGCTTCATAATGAACTAAAATGGTTACTCATCTGCAGAAATTTTGTTTCAGGCTCTGAAGAGTAAGACTGCCAGGTATTTAAAGTGAATGCTAATGTTAGCAGAAGGTTTTAGTATTAGAAATGCAAATACCATTTATTGAGCTGACAGTTTCACATTTTTTAGGGCATTAAGAATATTTAATGGTTTTGAGGCCAGAGAGATAGCATAGGGATTAAGGAATTTACCTTGTATGTGGCCAATCTAAGTTTGATCGCCTGGACCTCATGTAGACCCCAAAATACCTCCATAAGTGATTCCTGAGTTCAGAGGCAGGATTAAACCCTGAATACAGCCAGGTGTCCTGTCCCCCAGACAAAAAACAAAACAAAAGAATATTTAATGGTTTTATCTGAATAGTCACTGTCATTGTCCTCCCGTTGTTTGTTCATCGATTTGCTCGAGCGGGCCCAGTAATGTCATCATTGTGAGACTTGTTACTGTGTTTGGCATATTGAATACGTCATGGGTAGCTTGCCAGGCTTTGCCGCACGGGCAAGATACTCTCGGTAGCTTGCTGGGCTCTCCGAGAGTGGCGGAGGAATCGAACCCGGCTCAGCCGGGTTGGTTGCACGCAAAGCAAACCCCCTACCACTGTGCTATCACTTCAGCCCATCTGAATAGTAGTAATCTATATTTATTGCAGAAAGTTTATGAAATTAGAAAAACTGATTCACTATCATCACTCAGAGCTAATGAATAATGTTTTGATATATTTCATTCTATTCCTGGGCTCTCTAATTTTCTCTTACATTCTATGTCATATATGATTTAATTTTACATACTTGGGATTCTATTGTTGATGGATTTTGTTTACTTGGTCAAACGTTGTAATTTGCTTTCAGATTCTATTCAATGAAACATATTAAAATATTTTAAATTGAATCACTGTGAGGTACAGTTACAAAGATTTTGTGATTTGGTTTTAGTCATGCAATATTCCAACATCCATCCCTCCAACAATGTACATTTTCCCTCCAACAATATTCCTCATATCCCTCCTGCACGCCTTCCTACCTCTACCCCACCCTGCCTCTATGGCAGACACTTTTCTTCTCTCTCTCTCTCTCTCTCTCTCTCCCTCTCCTATTGGGCATTATGATTTGCAATACTTATACTGAGAGGTCATCATGTTAAAAATACAAAATGCTTCATAAATTCATATGTCATCTTTGCTCAGGAGCCATACTAATCTTCTCTGTATAATTCTATTCCAATTTTAGTATATGTGCTGCTGAAGTGAGCACTAAAAATATTTTAAATAAAAATAAAAATTAAAACTTTAAAATTTTTCTTTTAGATCTTTTGAAAATTTATCTTTTTTTTTCTTTTTGGGGCTGGAGAGATAGCACAGCGGTAGGGTGTTTGCCTTGCGCACAGCCGGCCTGGCTGAGCCAGGTTCGATTCCTTCACCCCTCTCAGAGAGCCTAGCAAGCTACCGAGAGTATCTCGCTGCACAGCAAAGCCTGGTAAGCTACCCGTGACGTATTCAATATGCCAAACACAGTAACAAGTCTCACGATGGAGACATTACTGGGCCCGCTCGAGCAAATCGATGAACAATGGGAGGATGGTGACAGTGCGACAGTGCTTTTTGGGTCATACCCGGCGATGCTCAGGGGTTACTCCGGACTTTGCACTCAGGAATTACTCCTGTTCAGGGGACCATATGGGAAGCTGGAAATAGAAATAGAACCTGGGGTGGCCGCGTGCAAGGCAAATGCCCTACCCGCTGTGCTATCACTCTAGCTCGAAAATTTATCTATTTTTATCTAAATTTTTGGGCCTCAACCAGAGGTGTGGCTAACTCCTGGCTCTGCACTCAGGAATTACTCTTGGCAGGCTTGATGGACTTATATGGGGTACTGGGATCAAACCCAACACCCCCTCCCCCCAGCCTGAGTCTATGGCTCACACTTTTCTTCTTCCTCTCTCCACTTTTGTGCATTATGGTTTGCAATACAGGTACTAAGAGGTCATCATGTTTGTTCAGGGTGTTCAGTATTTTTATCAGGAAGGTAAGACGGAGTAGCTTTTTAACTGAGTGGCAGCTTTGGGGTGTGGACATGATGGCTGATGCTTCTAGAAGTACCGGGTGGTGAGAATAGGTGCCCATCCCGAGCCCAAGAGAGCCTGAAGATTTCAGTCACAAAACCTGCATACCCAAATTTTTAGCAGATTATATCTTGGTGAGGTCCATCCCGAGATGGTGCAGTCCAGCTGGGGTCATAGTGGCAATTTTAGATGCAAGCGGCTGCCAGGCCCTTTGCTTTGATGAACACCAGGCCAACCCACTCCCCGTCTGATTTACCCTGGTCTGTTCAGCCTTGTGTGGGTCTGAGATTAACTACAGCTTTCTAGGACACTAAACTTGTATTGTAATTTAATATTGCCTTGCTCCTCTCCTTATGAATAGTTTACTTTAAAGCAATGTCCTTTTGTATAGACACAAGAAGACAATTATTATGCTTCTGTAACTTGAGATTTAATTGGCTTCAAATATTATTCATTCTGGGCATCTGCTTTCTCAATTTAAGCCTCAGTTGCCCTCAGTTCCTAGCACCCCAAAAGCAGGGTCCTGATGAGGGACTGAAGGGACCCAGGGCAAGCTCTGAGCTACCCTGGCATTGAAATGGGCCAGGCCAAAGCACTACTATTCTTAACTATAAGTTAAGAGCTTAATCATGGACAAACACTGTCATGATCCAAAAGTAATGATGAGACTAGGACCCTGCTAGGAATAGGAAAGACTAATCTGGCCTGAGCACTGTAGTCTGAGATCTAGATGACCCCAGGAGAGCAATTCTATAAGTTTAATGCATCTCTTACTGTGTCCATACTAAATGATTGTTATTATAAATGCTTATACGTTTGTTGGACAAGGAGAGGAGAAACACACCCATGGGATTCCGCCCTTGGGTGGGTCATCCTGCTGAAAGAGAATCTGTCCTAGAAGCAGCATCCCCTGAGAGAAAGAACTTTACCCCTATTGATTGTGACATCTATGTGTAAGCCCAACCCTCATGCTTTGGGGATTTAACGAGACTGCAAGTGTGGGCTGGGGGTTCGAGATCGGAGAGAGAAGAGAGAGAAAGAGACAGGAGTGAATGGGGATGAGATTTGAATAAACGGCTATTGAGACCAACCAGCCTGGCTCTCATTCCTTCCTTCGCCTGTCCTTGGCCAACAGCCGTCCCTATCCAGTCCACACACAGTGGCTCTAGAGTACTGAATGCTTAAGGTAAGGTAGAGCCGCCCTAAGAGCCTCGAACACACACACTTCAGCGTGCATAGTTTTTTACAATATGCGATGCTGGGAATCAAACCTGGATCGGCCAACCTGGGTTCGATTCCTCCACCCCTCTTGGAGAGCCTGGCAAGCTACCGAGAGTATCCCGCCCCCACAGTAGAGCCTGGCAAGCCCCCCGTGATGTATTTGATATGTCAAAAACAGTAACAAGTCTCACAATGGAGACAATGGAGATGTTACTGGTGACCTCTCGAGCAAATCAATGAACAACGGGAGGACAGTGCTATAGTGCTACTATCTATCTATCTATCTATCTATCTATCTATCTATGTATATATATACAGTGCTATATATATGTATATATATATATAGCCATTTTCCTGCAGAAAGTTCATCTAGGTTTACTTTCTTGTAAGATACAGGCGAAAGTCTCTATTCTGCATTTTGCCAAATCTAAAATGCTCATATTATGAAGCAAAATTTGTATCACCACTGTACCAGTTTGCAACTTAATTTTAGTCCAATATATTATGTTAGAAAAATTGGGGGGGGGAAAGCAGTTTAGTTTCTCTGGTGTCTTCATCATCTTTCATTCCTCTGCTGAGACTGGCTTTTTTGCCTTTTATCTTTAAACACACACACACACATACACACACACACACACACACAATGTATACTTTAAGTAACCTGGGTACAATAGTATTAATTTATTGATATGCAAAGTTACTGTTCCCCATTACCATTGAAGTGCCCACCACATTCCACTACTGTCCTATGTCATCTCTAGTTCTGGTGAGACTTTGTAAGGGACCGTGGGAAATTTTTGTGCATTTGATTTGGGGACATACTGAATAGTGCTCAGGGACTACTCAGGAGTTCTCTTTCAGGAATATTCAAGACACCAGTACCAAGGATGAAACATGGGGCTCCAGCATGCGAAACATGTGCTGTTTCCATGCTGTCATGAGAAACATAGCAGGCCAAGCTGTCTCTTTATCCCTACATGGAGATTTTTAAATTTTAAATTTTTGGGTTTTTGGACCATACCTGGCTGTGTTCAGGGCTTATTCCTGGCTCTATATTCAGAAATCACTCCTGGCATGCTTTGCAGGACTATATCGTGTGCTAAGGATGGGTCTATTCCATGCAAGGCAAGTGTCCTACCTGCTGTACCATTTCTCTGACTCCCTGTTTTGGAATTTTCAATTCTTTTATACTATATTTCTGGTTTTACTTACTAGGGTAAACTCATTGATTAATTTACACATTACTTTTAAGTTTTGAGACTAGTTGGCTTAGATTTCCTTTCCCAGGGAAATTCTAAAGTCCTTACAGAATGATAGCAAATAAAGAATATTATTATTTACATTTCAGTAATTACAGTCTTGTTTGATTGATCTTCTAAAAGTCATCATTAGTGGTGGAGAGGAAGATAGCTTAAGATTCATGGATTGGGATTTTCATCCAGGGGCCATATTAAGGAAGAAATATAAGCATATGACAATAAAGGTAATCAACCATGTTTTATCTGTACTCTTAGCGTACTTTAGCATTTTGATTTTGGAGAATTATGATCACTAAGGTAAATCACATTTTTTATTTATTCTTTTTTTATTCATTCTTTTAAATAAACTCAAGCACTATATTTTAGTTCAGCATTTTTCAACCTATTAAAACCTGTGGACAAGCACATTGGTCTATGAACTGGCTGTTATTACTAAGATGAAAGACCAGTGGTTTCATCCTGTCTACACACATGGGGCTGGCAGTGGTCTGTTGGCTGCTGGTTGAAGTTGGCTGGATTTTATTTTTCCATCTTTAGACTATGTGACTCTGGAGAGTCTGCAACTATTTTGATGTATTTTTTTCTAGGAAAGAAGTGTCACAAATATATTTTAAAATACAACTGACACCATTTAAATCTAGCACCCTACTGTTGGGATTCAGTCTATGACAATGACCAAAGAGTTGAGATCCTGGTATAATGGGGAACAGGTTTAACCTGATACTAGGATGTATTTTGATTTATGGTCATGAGTTCATAAATAGTATGAATTTCTCTAAGAAGGTGATGTTGATTGTGATAATAGATGTATCTAATGCATAGTGGTATAATTAAATAATTCAGGTTAGGGTCTTAATACCTCTTTATATCATTATTAAATCATTAACTCATTAAATCATCATGAAATCATGTGGTCAAAATACAAACAAATAAAAAAGAACACATGGCCACTGAATTCATTTTATGCTATTCTCAACACTTGTTATTCTTCTTTGCCTAGGTTTCTGCAGCAAAGTGTTGATACCGATAAGGCATGATGTAGAATCTAGGACCATTTTTCATTTATTGAACATGATGGTGTACCAAGTCCTTTGTTACTCAAATTTCCCATTGTGGAAACCAGGGGTGTCAGATTGGAAGGCAAGGATAAAAGGACTTCACCTTTCATTTGTCACCTATGGATTTTGCATTGCAATGCAAATGCTCTAAGCTTGTTAGGGTTGTACCCTGGACTCCACAGCAGGATTAGAGGCCCATTTTTGCAGTCCTGAGGTTGGAAAAGGAGAAAAAAAGCAAAGTAAACTTTTTTTTTTTTGCTTTTTGGGTCACACCCAGCAATGCTCAGGGGTTACTTCTAGCTCATGCACTCAGGAATTACTCCTGGCAGTGCTCGGGGAACCATATGGGATGCTGAGAATCGAACATGGGTCTTCCACGTGCAAGGCAAACACCCTACCCACTGTACTATCACTCCATCCCCAAAGCAAAGTAAACTTTGAATATTCAAAGTATTCCTCTCATCTGTCTTGATTTCTGAATTTCATTATGAGACCCTGAGTTATTTATTTTACAGATGGCAACAATTTGTTTTTGATAAGTAGCTCAGTACCTTTACAATCAGTGAAAGACCTACTTGTCCATACAGCTGGATGGTGAATTAAAGAAACATTCCCAAAACAGAATCACCCACAGTATGTATATGTGCCCAGAAACACTGAAGGCAGCAGTTAAAGCACCCTGTCTTCTTCTTTTTCTTTTTTTGCAATTTTTTATATATTTTATTTTCATAGAGTTGTTCACAATAGTCATTACAGATAATATTCAAACACAATCCCACCACCAAGCATCTTTCCACCACAAAAAGAGGAAAGTGTGTGAAGGTTGTTGTATTTCATTCTCGTGCCATTCAGGCCTGTTTTTTTAAAATTTTTTTTATTTAAAAATTTTTTTTTATTAGTAAATCACCGTGAGGTACAGTTATAGACTTACAAACTTTTGTGCTTGTGTTTAAAAACATGGAATGTTTTACGAATTTGAGTGTCATATTTGTGCAGGGGCCATACTAGTCTTCTATTTTTTTTCCTTTTTTTAATTAAAATTTTTTTTTAATAGTGAGACATCATGATGTACAGTTGCAGACTTACACATTTTTGTGCTTGGGTTCCAATTATACAGTGATCAAATACCATCCCTCCACCAGTGCCCACTTCCCACCACCATGCATCCCAGTGTCCCTCCCACCCCCGATCCTCCCCATCCCACCCTGGCTCTGTGGCAGGGCATTCCCCTCTGTTCTCTCTCTCCTTTTGGGTGTTGTGGTTTGCAAAAGAGACATTGAGTGGCAATCATGTTTGGTCTATAGTCTACTTTCAGCATGCTTCTCCCATTCTGGGAGGGTCCTCCCAACACCTTTTTGGTGTTCCCCTCTTTATCTGAGCTCCCTTTTCCCTACTATGTGTAGTTGGCCTCCAAGTCATGGCCTGTTTATAAAAGAATACAAGTAAGTATGTTACAACCAAAGAAATGTGTGCTACTTTTGGTAAGTTAGTGGGCTAGAGTATAAGAGGTCATGCAGCCACAAATGTGGCTATGCACTCCAGGACATTCTGTGTTGTTCTCTTTTGAGAGCTTTAGTTTATAATCTCTGGGTCTTGGCCATTGATGAGATTACATGGTGCTGGGGCTAGTTTGTGGGTGTGACTGCCAAGCTACTGGGAAGCTGGGGGGAGGAGGCCCAGTGCCTATCTGAGAGGGCTTGGAGATCTCAGTCACGGATTCCGCATACCTAGGTTTTTCTGCTGGTTCCCTCTTGTGTGAGGTTCATCTGAGCACGTGAAGAGTGGCCTTGAGCATGTGGCAGTGGTTGGGTTATGGAGTTTTTTGACTGTCAGGGTTCTGCTTGGGACATATTGTCCTCTTAAGAATGGGATTTGACCTACAATTGAGAAAAACATACTGAATCACATATACTTGGGGAGAACTTCTCTTTTTGTTTTATTTGAAAATTTTATTAATTTTTTAAGTCAAGGCACTGTGATTTGCAAAGTTATTGATAGCTTAGTTTCATATATACAGTGTTCCAACATCTATCCTATCACCAGTGACAACTTCCCTCCACCGTGTCCCAGGTTCCCTCCCACCTCCAGCCTGCATCCTTGACAGGAACATTTTTAAGTTAGGTTGTTGCAGTTTAGATCTCATTCTTACAGTGTTGTTGGCTCTGTTGTTTTAAAAATACTTTATACCACACCTCTACACCACCAATGTGCCCTAGGTCTCATACCTCTACCCCTGTCCCATCTGCCTCTTCTTCCTCCCTCAATTTCTTTCTTTTCTTTCTCATTTTTATAATCTAGGGTCAAGGAAACTTAGTATCCCCCTGTTTGAAGACTTATATTTCTTTGTCCTTTTATTCTGTATACCACAGCTAAGTGGGATCATCTGAATTAGTCCTTCATCTGACTTGCTTCACGTAACATAATATCTTCTAGATCCATCCAAGTTGGACTAAACTCCATGATTTCATCATTCCTTGCAGCTGCATAGTATTCCTCTATGTATATATACCACAGTTTCATTATACACTCATCTGTCATTGGACACTTAGACTGCTTCCATACCATAGCTATTGTACTAAGTACTTCAGTGAATAATGGCATACGTATGTACTTTTGACTGAATGTTTTTGTTTTTAAATATGAAGAAGTGGAATTGCTTGGTCATATGGCAATTCTATTCTTATTTAATTAATTAATTTATTTTTGGCTGCACCTGGTGGTTCTCAGGGCTTACTCCTGACTCTTCACTCAGATATCATTCTTGGTGGGGCGTGGTATCATTACTGTCAAGGCAATCATATGGGTTCTGGGGATCGAACCTGGGTCGGCTGTATGCAAGGCAAGCGCCCTACCCAATGCTTTGCTCTGGTCCCTCAACACCAACTTTTTTCTTTTTTTGGGTCACACCTGGTGATGCACAGAGGTTACTCCTGGCTCATGAACTCAGGAATTATTCCTGGCGGTTGCTCAGGGAACCATATGGGATGCTGGGAATCGAACCCGGGTAGGTGGCGTGCAAAGCAAACACCCTACCCGTTGTACTGTCACTCCAGCCCCGCCTCCCCAACACCAAATTTTGAAGACACTATCTTTACTTTATGTGCTCAGCTACTTTGCTGAAAATTAGTTGACCATAGATCTGGCTATTTGTCTTGGGTATTCAATTCTAATCCATTGATCAGAGTTGTTTTTTGGGGGTGAGAGTGTGGTGGACCACACCCAGCGTCCTTAGGGTTACTCCAGGCTCTGAGCCAAGAAATAACTCCTTGTGGGTTTTGGGGACCATATAGAGTGCCAGGAATTGAACCAGATCAGCCATGTGCAAGGCGAGTGCCCTACCCATTGTGCTATTGCTCCAGCCCCCAAGACAGTTTATTATTATTCTAGTATTAGGCTGGTTTTTGTTGTTGTTGTTAAAATTAGGGCTATACCTGATGATCAGGTCAGGATATATGCTCAGTGATCACACTTAGTGATGCTTGTGGAACCATATGGGGTAATAGGGAACAATGAACTAGGCTTGATCACTGTAGCTTTATAGTACAGTTTCAAGTTAGGTAATGAGATACCACCCAATTTCCTATTTCTCAGCATGGCTTTGGCTATTTGGGGTGTCTTATGCTCCCACACAAACTTTATTATTTACCATTCTAAATTCATGAAGAATGTCACTGGGATTTGCAATGGGATTATGTTGAGTCTACAAATAATTTAGGGAGGATGGTCATTCTCTTGGTGTTATCCTTTAACTATCTTTTTCTTTCTTTTTGGGTCACACCCAGCGATGCACAAGGGGTTACTCCTGGTTCATGCACTCAGGTATTACTCCTGGCAGTGCTCAGGGGACCATATGGGATGCTGGGAATTGAACCCGGGTTGGCCGCGTGCAAGGCAAATGCCCTAACCTCTGTGCCATCACTCCAGCCCCCTCTCTTTCGTTCTTTTACTTTTCTTTTCATTATTTAATTATTGCTGTAACTTGTATTTTATGTTCTAGTTTGCTCTTATGGTTTTGCATATTCAGAATTATGTTGCTATGTCCTGCTGTTGTATCCTTTAGCTGATCTCAGTGTATGATTTCTCTCATACTCAACCAATTCTTCTTCAAGTTTATTATGTTTCTCTTCTAGTGATTGCTTAATAACCATTGCCATTGTACAGAGTATTGACTTGAGATCCTTTTCATCCAGGCTTGAGAACTTCCACCAACTTGAGGATTTGCCTGGACTTCTGTCACTGCCGCCAGTGCAGCTGAATTCCTCTCTTCCTATTGCTCTTAGAGTTTTGTGACAGTGGATTATCTGAGTACTGACCTGATTGTCTATTTTACATTAACAGGCTGCTGCTCATGCTTTTGTTATCTATTTCAATTATTGTGTAGTGGTATTTTGTGAAACAGGCAGGTGTAGATATAGTTCCCTTTGAGTCGTCAGAACTTTTATGGAGGTATTCTGGCACTGAATTAAGACCCTATAGTTTCCCACCTAGGCTGGATTGATAGCACAGCGGGTAGGGCGTTTGCCTTGCCAACATAGCCAACATAACCAGCATAGCTGACCCAAGTTCAATTCCTCTGCCCCTCTCAGAGAGCCCAGCAAGCTACCGAGAGTATCTCGCCCACATGGCAAAGCCTGGCAAGCTACCCGTGACGTATTCAATATGCCAAACATAGTAACAAGTCTCACAATGTTACTGGGCCCGCTTGAGCAAATCGATGAACAATGGGAGGACAGTGACAGGACAGTTTCCCACCTGCTTCAGAGTGTGTGAAATGGGTGAAGATTGTGTATCCGCTTGGTACTCTGTGTGTGTGTGTGTGTGTGTGTGTGTGTGTGTCTTCAGGGTTGGAATTGATTTATTCCTAGCAGGTCAGAAGGGGCAGGTTCCTAGATCCTGTTAGTATAGTTGAATTGGAGAATTTTTAAAAAAAATTTTATTAATGAGACACCATGAGGTGCAGTTGTAGACTTACAAATTTACAAATTTTTGTGCTTGGGCTTCAATTATACAATGATCAAATACCCATCCCTCCACCAGTGCCCATTTCCCACCATGGATCCCAGTATCCCTCCCACCCCCACCCCCCCATCCCACCCTGCCTCTTCATATTTATGCCTCTGAATAAAAGGGCATTCTCTTTTATTCTCTCTCTGCTTTTGAGTGTTGTGGTTTGCAAAAGAGGCATTGGCAGTGCCTGGCACAAATCCCAATGGTTGTGTGGCAGGCAAAAGCAGACACAGAAAAAAAAGATTATTTATTAAGAAAAAAAAGTTCTGGGGCTGGAGCAATAGCACAGCGGGTAGTGCATTTGCCTTGCACGAGGCCAACCCGGGTTCGATTCCCAGCATCCCATATGGTCCTCTGAGCACCTCCAGGAGTAATTCCTGAGTGCATGAGCCAGGAGTAATTTCTGTGCATTGCTGGGTGTGACCCAAGAAAGAAAAATAAAAAAAAACTCTAAGGCAGAAATGTAATAATTGAGAAATAAGAACTTGTAAGACATGCTATTTTGTTAAAATTGGCATAAGTAACATATTATGTTACATCTAAATTCTTATTAAATACAAATTGAAAAATAGCATTGTAGCACTACACTGTCCTCCCATTGTTCATCGATTTGCTCAAGCGGGTCAAGTAACATCTCCATTGTGAGACTTGTTGTTACTGTGTTTAGCATATCGAATATGTCACAGGTAGCTTGCCAGGCTTTGCTGCGCGGGCGAGATACTCTGGGTAGATTGCCGGGCTCTTTGATAGGGGTGGAGAAATCAAACGAGGGTCTGCCAGGTTGGCTGTGTGCAAAGCAAACGCCCTACCACTGTGCTATTGCTCCAGCCACAGAAAATTTTTTTCTTAATAAATATTTTCTTTCCTGTGAAAAATAAAAAATAAAAAATAAACTGAAAAATAAAAACTTAAAAAAAAACTCTTGGGAATTCTTTGATGTATTGGACCCCACAGTGCTCTAAGAAATATTTTGATATTTTTAGGACTTTCTGCCACTTGGAATTTGTGTTGAAACTGGAAGGCACAGTTGACCATCTGAGGACAAATATGTTTGTCTCAGACATGAAAGATTGGGATAGAGTCAAACCATGTGTCTTGGTGTGTGATTTTAATATTTGTGTCCAGCATTTATTAGCTGATGAGTTAGTGGAGATTTGCATTCTTCAAAGCCTGTTATTATATTTTCAAGCTTTTTTATTGCAGTCTAAAGTATTACTGAAGGGTGGCTTGGACAGTAGGGTTTCCAAATTTTGGGCAAAACATTCACTAAAATTTGCAGCTGAATGTAATGTTATCCAATGCTAGCTTTGAAAATACACCAACTAAGACTTACATTTCCAAGACTATCTTGGCTTTATGAATTAAATTCCAATATATCTTTGTCCAATTTTCTCTGTCTTCCCATCTCACCATCTCTAGATTCTATTAACAAGCCTCAATCTTCCCCCGACCCCGCCCATCCAGTCAACTTTAATACCTCAGCCTCTCAGATTTCATTTTCAGTAGTCCACAGTCATTACATAAATTTGAGCAGGAAGAAAATTGAAAGGAAAAAGAAAAAACATATTTAAAGGCTGAAAAAAATTAGGACTTTTTATGCTAGGATTATTCAGCTTGGAAAAGAAAACTGGTGTGTGGCTTAATAAAACCTTTCAATATAGAAGGGTTATTATATGGAGGCTGGTGACCAGCTGTTCTCTTTGTTGCTGAAAAGAAAGGAAATGGTCTTTAACTTCAGCAAGAGGTAAGGGATGAGATTGGACATAAGGAAGACTTTTCTCAAAGTGAGGTTAGTTAAGCTTTGCAATGAATTGCTATGGAGTATCTTGTTTCTTTTTTTTTTTGAAATATTTGAAAGTAAGACAGAAACTGATGGGGGCCAAAGCAATAGTACAGGGCATATGTAGTATGGGTCCAATCCCCAGCATCCTATATTGTTCTCCGAAGACCCCTGAGCACTGCCAAGTGTGGACCCCAAACAAAAACAGACAAACAAACAAACAAACAAACAAAAAACAACGCAAAGAGAGACAGAAACTATGTGGAAATGCTTTAGTTAGACTTCTTGCCTACTGTAATGGAGAGTCAACCAGATGATCTGGAGAAGGCCCTTACTGGCTCTCTGAGCTTATAGCAAACCAAGTAGACCTCTGCCTAACAAGGCATGGAGAAATGCCTGCTTAGTTCATGCCTTCAAAAGTCTCAGCAGATGCTGTGCAAGTGCTCTTTCTGGCAGGCACTCAATTTTTTTTTAGCTTCTAATTGTTATTTGGTGGGAAGTAAGATTAGGGAGAAGATGGGAAGGAAGTCTCTTTCAAAGATTCTGTGTGAATCAAGGTGTACTTTATGATGTATGACGGCTCCTTATAATTTTCCTCCTATTTTTAGGTTTCAGACACTTTTTATCTCAGTGGTATAATATCTATGAGTTAATGTAAACAGCTTCTTCCTTTTAGATTTTGAGAAGTATCTTTATGTTGCTGAAGAAAAGTTCCATTTGGTTCTTATTAATAAACTAATTAGGATTGTGAAAATTTAGACTTGAGTGGAATCTTGGAGAAATACTTAGCTCAGTGCAGTGAATACATTTTTTTCTACTATTGTTAATAATCCCAAAATTGTATTGTCATGACAGTAAAAATATATTACTGTAAATATTACCAAAATATTTTACTAAAGCCATGTTAACAAAAACAATTCAGTATGTTACTTTTGTTAAATAAACAAGGACATTTTTTTCTGAATGGAAATTTTCTCTGTATTTTCGTTTAGTTCATTGTGGAGACACAACCTAAGATGTTTGACAATATGTTTTTAAATACTAAAACTTTGAATTCTGACTAATATATTACTATGTTGCTTCAGGTTTGATTAATTGCAGTAGAACCCCAAGAAGAATTTGAGCCGAAGCTGATAGCTGATCATGAAAATATGCATATGCATACTTACTAAAGCAGATGTAAATCCTTTGTTCCTGAACAGTCAAGATGAAAGATCATACTGCTGAAAATTTTAGTGTAAAGACTTCTCTCAACTATCTGAAGACATCTGAGAAAAAAACTGCTTTAAGCTTTACTTCTGACATCATTCTACAAAATGTCATTAAAGAAAATGAAAGTAATGTTTTACTGTGCAGTTGAACATGGCGTATTCTTTCTTTTAGTCATTTTCTTTAATGCTCCATTCATGAGGATTCATAAAAAAGCAACAGCAGTGAGGACGTGCTTTGGCAGGTTAAGAGGGGACTTGTGTTCAATCTCTTAGTTCACGGTCCTAGCTTTGAACTATTAATGTAAAGCCCAGAAATCTGAACTTATGCCTTTGCTTTTTGCAATGGGGATAATCAGACTCATTCATATTAACATGATAAATGTAAAAAACATTAATGAGTCAGCAAGACATTCGTAAGGGTTCCCTGTGCTTTCTATGCAAGATATTCAGGTTCATAAAACCTGATTTATTCTCAAGAGCACCAGCAGGCTGCTTGAGGTTGGCTTTTTCATTTAAAAACATAACAAATGGGGAAGTGAGGGTGAAAAACCGAAGACAACTTCTGTTTCCTATTAACAGGTTGCAACTAAACTGTAAAATATTTCAGCAGCCTGGAATGTGCGCTTGGTCTGTACTACGTATCCACTCTCTAATCTGGAAGATCATTATAGAATGTGTTTTTCAGCTTTAAAAAATCTCTTGGCAGCTTAATCTCATTTCTTGAGTCAAATTTTTGAAAATGCTAAAGCTACATTTGATGAGTATCACACACATATTTGTTATAGAGTTTGATACATGGTTACATACGTATACAGATGCACAGACACACACCGACACACACTTGTTCTAAGATTTCTATGTGGTTAACAAAGTTTGTTATTAAAAACTTAAAGTTAGCCCAATGAAAGACATCAGACTACAGTAGTTGTTTTGTTTGACTGAACCAAATGGCTTTTTAAAAAAATTTTATCGAATCACCGTGAGATAGTTACAAGCTTTCATGTTTGGGTTACAATCACACAATGATCAAACACCCATCCCTCCACCAGTCACATTCCCCACCACCAATACCCCCGATATACCCCCCCTTTCTTATCCTCCCCCTGATCAAATGTCTTTTAAGTTTTATTTTTAATGTTTATGGTAAAACTGTGAAAGCAGATTTCAGAAAGCTGATGTTTTATGTTACGTGAGTCATAGAACAAGATTCAAAATATAAAGTAACAGAATGAAAACAGTGCAACAAAAACTAAAAAAAGTTAAAAGTTAAATACTTAGTCACAATAGAAATCCAGTTTGTAAGTAAATGATCCATATATTTAACATTAGAAATCTCTGGATATTTGTATCCAACAGTTAAAAGATTTCATATATGTTTTGGTCTTCTTTTTATGTTTTCCAACTATTCATATATTTTGATTAAAAAAATTCATGGGAAAATGTCTAGCTTGAGTTCTGTTATTTCATTATGTGTTATAGTTTCTAAATGTTTATGATACACATCCAGATGATTTATCAGGACAGAAAAAAATAAATTTTTTGGATTGCAGTTGTTCTGGTGACAGGCACTTCATACTAAGATAATCCTAAATCAGGTGAAGTTTAGGATTTCATAGGCTTTTAACCAAGACACACATTTCCTACCTACTCAGACTGAAGATTCTCTTGTAGGATTGAAGAGCTGTGGAGGGCTTATGGGAAATCATTTTTAAAAGAAGAGAGAATTTAAAGAGTAATCTTATAAACTGTTAAAGGACCAGTGTTTCAACACAAATAACATTCAAATTACAAAAAAACCCTGTGTAGGATTTGTTTGTTATTGTTAGTTTTTAGGCTTTATAACCTTTAGGGATATCACTGGCCTACATTTCTGGTTTAGTGGAGTATGCTCAGCTGCACTGGGAGTTCGAGTCCTGTGGAGCCCTTGTGCTCATCCATGTTTTCCTCATGCTGTGGACAAACATCTGCTGTAGTATCTTATTTCTTAGAACTGCAGCTGGACTTCTGGAATTATTTGATTGTGTAGTGTTATTTTCTTCTGCATATTAATATAATTAAGTTATACCAATGATTTTTTATCCCTTCAAAGTGAATATACCCTAATATTTTAGATTATACAAGTGTTAAATATTGTAAAAATATTCAAATATTATAGAAAATTGTAAAAAGGAATAACAAAAATTTTGAGATTGTCATGGTTTTTAGTGATTATATTTACTGCTATCTCTCAGTGTATATATCCAGGTAAATATGTATGCACTTTTACACAAGTACTGTGTAAACTGTCTTATAGCCTTAGTTACAAGAATATCTGTAGATCTATATAAAATTTCAATTAATGGATTATATACATTGTATGTAGATTACTGCCTTAAACCCAGTATGTTTTCAACCATTAGTTGATGGTTGATGAATAATCAGCAACCATTTGTTGATTAATAAATGTTAGAAATTACTGACTAGTGGGCATAATTTTTTCACTAATGTTAATTGTATTCTAGCAAATACCTTTCACATCTTTTTTGTAAAGTAATTTGTTTAAGGAAATTTTTTTTTTTTTGCTTTTAGGGTCACATTCGATGATGCACAGGGTTACTCCTGACTTTGCACTCAGGAATCACTCCAGGCGGTGCTTGGGGGACCATATAGGATGCTGGGAATTGAACCTGGGCTGGTTGTTCTTTCTTTCTTTCTTTCTTTCTTTCTTTCTTTCTTTCTTTCTTTCTTTCTTTCTTTCTTTCTTTCTTTCCTTCTTTCTCCCTCCCTCCCTCCCTCCCTCCCTCCCTCCCTCCCTCCCTCCCTCCCTTCCTTCCTTCCTTCCTTCCTTCCTCTCTTTTTTCTCCCCTCCCTCCCTCTCTCCCTCCCTCTCTCCCTCCCTCTCTCCTTCCCTTGTTCTTCCTCCCTCCCTCCCTCCCTCCCTCCCTCCCTCCCTCCCTTCCTTCCTTGCCCTTCCTCTCTTTCTTTCTTTCTTTCTTTCTTTCTTTCTTTCTTTCTTTCTTTCTTTCTTTCTTTCTTTTCTTTCTCTTTCTTTCTTTCTCTCTTTTTTCTCCCCTCCCTCCCTCTCTCCCTCCCTCCCTCTCTCTTCCTCCCCCCATTACTCCCTCTCTCCCTCCCCCTCCCTCCCTCCCTCCCTCCTTTCCTTCCTTCCTTTCTCCCTCCCTCCCTCCCTCCCTCCCTTCCTTCCTTCCTTCCTTCCTTCCTTCCTTCCTTCCCTCCTTCCTTCCTTGCCCTTCCTCTCTTTCTCTCTTTTCTTTCTCCCTTTCTTTCTTTCTTTCTTTCTTTCTTTCTTTCTTTCTTTCTTTCTTTCTTTCTCTCTCTCTCTTTTTTCTCCCCTCCCTCCCTCTCTCCCTCCCTCTATCTCTTCCTCACCATCCCTCCCTCTCTCCCTCCCTCTCTCTTCCTCCCTCCCTCCCTCCCTCCCTCCCTCCCTCCCTCCCTCCTTCTCTCCCTTCCTTCCCTCCTTCATTCTTTGCCCTTCCTTATTCCATCTCTCCTCAACCTTCCTCCCTCCCTCTCTTCCTCTCTCCTTCTCCCTCTCCCTCTTCCTACCCCCGCTTTGAGGGGCTGAAGAGAGGTGCAGTGGTAGGACTCTTGCCCTGCATGCGGCCAGCCTGGATTGGTCTCCATATGGTCTCCTGAGCCTTCCAATAGTGATCCCTGAGCTTCTAGGTGTGACCCCAAGCTAAAACCCAAAGAAACAAAACCAAGTATTTGATGCACTAATTGAGGGAAATTTTCATTATGAAACGTGTTTGGACTATAAAGCAGAGTATGAGATATACAAAAATGCAAAGCTCATAAGCTTTGATCTTTGCCAATGACTTTGCACTGGCAGAATTATATAGTCTTTGCATTTTATGGAATCTATGAAATAGGGTCAAAATACTCAATAATATTTACTTATGGGAAAATACAGGCCTTAATACTTTTCATAAAGTGAAACTGCTTTGAGAGTAAGAAGAGTAGTAGACTTTTTGAGGGAAGCTAGATATGGTTCTGTGAATTTTCCATTTTATGGAGATCTATTAATATTTTAGAAACTATTCATCAAACTGTTTTTATGCCTTAATTCTGTGCTCAATGTTAATCTCATAGTTCTTCTAAACCTCTTCTGAACAAGTAAGTATAGATCCGTGTCATAAAACAGAATTTACAGTGGGGGACGGAGATATATTTCTCAAATATTTTTTATTCTTGAATCACATTACTATGTTTACCTCAGGAATTTTCTCTAATTGCATGGAATGTATGAAATTTGACTGGTAAGTGGCTTTTGTGATCTGCTTTCTAGGAATAACTATTTTAATGTTTATCTCATTATGTGTACTAGAACAAGAATGCTATGTTGAACTAAATTGAGAAGCTTGTTTTATAATCAGAAAACTGATTTAATGTCATTACAGTTTGATCTTAAGCATCCTTCATTGTATGAGCAAAAGAAAGAGTTGGTGAAGAGTTTGTCTAAATAGTTCTCTTGCATTTTCACATAATTGGGCCTGACAGATTGCTGCCATGGCACAGGATGACTACAGTTTATGGTGTTCATGTTTTTACTTAGGAGCCATTGAATTGTATTAGAAACTTTATACTGTGCTCTTGTAATCCTGTAAGTCATTTTTGAGTTGCATGATTGAAAGTGAATAATAATGTACCACAAAACAAAAATACTCATACTGTTAAAGCCTTTTTGTGTGTAGTTTTAGGAACAACTTGTCCACAGAGAATAGAACTCATGAAAGAAATGAAAATACATGCTTATCCCCATCTACTCCTTGTTGTCTAGGCCTATTCAGATCTGGTGAAAACATTAAGCTGCTTATTCTAAGTGGTATTGGGTAGCTAATTTATTCAGCTTTTGAAAGTGACCAGGTTAGTGCCTGCAGATGTAGGGTTTAACATTTCTTTTTGATTTTTAACAAACTCAGTTAGCTTGTGCCCAGAGGTCCACAGAAATCAGCTATTACTATCTCAATGATCCTAGCTTTTCTCGGGACTTTAAAGGTGTTTTATGGGTTATATTACTATGATAATTAAATTGGCTTGCTGAAATAGATCTAGAAAAGACACAGGGTACTGACGGTTGAAAAATAGTTGTTGAATTCAGAATAGTTTTTCCTCAGATTTCCAAGCCTCTCCTCTCTTGAATTAATTTGGAAGTCTAAAATTCCGCAACCCCCCCCCCCGCCCATCTTCCATCCACCTCCCTTCCAGTCATTTAGGCCATTGCTTCCTGAAGAGCCATGCTAAAAAAAAATCAGCATATTAGGTGGGGATTTATTTATTAATTTATTTTTCAGGCTAGTTTTTTTTAGAGTTTCCACAATTTATTATTATTATTTTTTGTCGAATCACCATGAGATACAGTTACAAAACTTTCATGTTTGAGTTTCAGTCATACAGATCGAATGCCCATCCCTTGACCAATGTACATTTTCCACCATCAATGTCCCAAGTATCCCTCTCTCCCATGTCCCAACCTTCTACCTGCCTCCATAGCAGACAATTTCCCTCTTACTCTCTCTCTACTCTGGGACATTATGGTTTGCAATACATATACTGAGAGGCCTTCAGGCCAATTTAGCTTAAAACAAGAAAGAATGGTACAAAATGCAGTGATAGGCATTTGGGTGTGACAGAAATAAATGTTGAAGAAGAAAGGTCCTAAGAATATATCATCTGTGGAAGATAAACTAGAGTCTCTTCCATGGCCTGGACTGCTGGCAGTTTGGAGTAACCTTTATAAAAAGAATTTAGTAACTCCTATAAAGACAAACATACCCTATTTTCAAGCCTGATTTGACTATGGGAGATGAGAAAGCCTTTGTCTATCTATGGGGAAAAGGTTTCATTCACTGCACTCTTCACCCTACTTCACTGTAGCAGCTTTAGTTGAGGTGCTAAATCAAGTCAAGATTTAAGGTAAAAAATTGCATCATGGCCGGTTTTCTCCCTCTCCCAGGCACCCGTAGGGGGCGTGGACTCTGCAGAAGTGGGCATGGCCTATATTGGGGTCAGCAGTTATTTTACCTGTACCAAGCAATCTGGTGTCACGTATCAGTCTCCATAACACCACAACAACATGAAGAAAAAGCGCAAATCCCAACCACAAGGAGAGGACGATGAAAAGAGTTCAGAAGCCTCAACAGGCTTTACTTACAAATGTGAGTTCTCCGATAAAGAAATTAGAGATGAACTATTGAAGATGTTCAATGAAATCAAAGAAATGGTGGGACAGATATCTAGTAAATTAAAGGAGGACATGAAATAAACAATGGATAGGCAATCGAGAAATTACAGGAAGAAATGAGAGCAGAAATAGAAAAGCTACGCACAGAAGTGCCACGAATAAAGGATTCGGTAGATGAAGTAAAAAAATCAGTGTGTGCCCTCAACAGTAGAATGGCTACAGCCAAAGACAGAATCAGTGAGCTTGAAGATGAGCTTCAGGAAGCCTAAAGGCAACAATAAAAAATGGGAAGAGACCTCAAAATAGCTTTAGAGCAAATCAGAGTCCTAGGAAATGATTTCAAGAGGAATAACATTAGAATCATTGGAGTACCAGAAGGTCAGGGAAGCAATCCCAATGAAAAAGCCACAGTTAAAGAAATAATTGCTGGAAAGTTCCCAGAGCTGGACAACGCAGGCATCCAGATACAAGGAGCCTGAAGTATGCCAACTAAAAGAGACCCTAGCAAAAACACTACAAAACATATCATAGTTAGAATGATGGATGCCACAGATAGAGACACAATACTGCAAGTATCAAAGTCAAAGAAAGAAATCACATACAAAAGAGCACCCCTTAGATTCACAGCAGACCTATAAGAGGAAGCCCTCCAAGTCTGAAGGCAACGATGGGATATAGTGAAAAAACTCACTGAAATGAATTATTCTCACAAGAATACTTTATCCTGCTAAACTCTCACTCAAACTCGAAGGAACAGTACACTATTTTGTGGATAAACAACAGCTCAGGAACTTAATAGACTCAAAATCAAACCTAAAAGAAGGGCTAAAGGGGCTACTGCAAGACAAGACAAACCCCTACACGCACAGAAAACCCTTAGAGAAAGATGACACAAAACCCCATGACAATAATCTCTCTCAACGTCAATGTTCTAAATTCACTAATTAAGAGACACAGAGAGGCAAAATGAATTCAGAGACAGAAACCAACATTCTGCTGCCTACAAGAAACACATCTGAACAGTAAAAACAAACAAAGACTCAAAGACAAAGGATGGAAAACAATCCTGCAAACAAACAATCCCCTCAAAAAAGCTGGGGTGGCCTTGCTTTTATGGGACAACATAGATTTCAGGTTGAAAAAAATTAGAAGGGACAATGAAGGCCATTTTTTATTAATCAAGGGATATGTACAGCAGAAAGAAATCACACTCCTAAACGTATATGCACCCAATGACGGACCAGCCAAATGCCTACAACAACTGTTAACAGACCTTAAGAGGACATTTCAAGCAATACAATAGTAGTTGGAGACTTCAACACTGCCTTATCACCTCTGGGTAGATCAAGAAGATTAAAATTCAGGAAGGAAATAATGGCTCTGAAGGAAGAAATACAAGAGAAAGGGCTAATTGATCTATAAAAAACTTTATATCCCCTTCCCCCGGCCAAAAAAGAATACACGTTCTTTTCCAGTGCACATGGAACATTTTCCAGAATAGACCATGCGCTAGGCCACAAAGCATACCTCAACAGAATCAGGAAGATAGACATTGTATCAACTATCTTTTCAGACTACAATGCACTGAAGATAGAAGTTGATCATGTACAGATGCAGAAAAACAAATAAAAAACCTGAAAATAAAACAACTCAATGTTGAACAACGAGTGGGTCAAGGAAAGAAATCCAGGAAGAAATCAAAAGATACCTGGAAACAAATGAGAATGAAGACATGAGCTACCAGAACCTGTGGGGTGCAACTAAAGCTGTGTTAAGGGGAAAATTTATAGCCCTGGAAGCATTTCCCAGGAAGGAAGAAAGGGCCCACATAAACAACTTGACTTCACAGCTCAAGATCTTAGAAAAGGACCAACAAAAGGAGCCCAAACCAGGCAGAAGAAAAGAGATCATAAAACTTAGAGCAGAAATCAGTGACATGGAAACCCAAAAAACAATTCAAAAGATCAATGAAACCAAGAGCTGTTTCTTCGAGAAAATAAACAAAATTGATAAACCACTAGTGAAACTCACAAGGAAAGAGAGAGAGAGAACTCTAATAAACGAATCAGAAATGAAAAGGGGGACATCACAACGGAAACCAAAGAAATTCAGAAGATCATCAGAGACTACTTTGAAAGTCTGTATGCCACAAAACAAGAGAACCTAGAAGAAATGGATAAATTCCTGGATTCCTATAATCTCCCAAAGTTGAACCAAGAAGATCTGGAATGCCTGAATAGACCTATTAGTATCAAGGAAATTGAAACTGTAATCTAAAGTCTTACCCCCAAAAAAGCCCAGGTCCACATGGTTTCACTAACAAATTTTTCCAAACATTTAAAGATGACCTAGTGCCAGTTATTCTCAAGCTTTTCCAGGAAATTGAAGAAACAGAAACACTTCCAAACACTTTGTATGAGGCTCATATCTCTCTAATACCAAAAGGAAACAAAGACACCACAAGAAAAGAAAACTACAGGCTGATATCCCTGATGAACATGAATGCGAAGATTCTCAACAAAATACTAGCAAATAGAATTCAACAACTCATCAAAAATATCATACACCACGACCAAGTGTGATTCATCCCAGGGATGCAAGCATCATTTAACATTCGGAAATCAATCAACATAACCCATCAGATCAACAAAAGAAAAGATAAAACCATATGATCATATCAATAGATGTAGAGATAACATTTGACAAGATCCAGCAACCGTTTCTTATGAAAACCCTTGCCAAAATGGGTATAGAAGGGACTTTCCTCAATATAAATTAAAGCCATCTACAACAATCCTATGGCAAGCATCATCCTCAACAGGGAAAAACTAAGAGCCTTCCCTCTAAGATCAGGGACATGACAAGGATGCCCACTCTCTCCACTGCTGTTCAATATAGTGCTGGAAGTACTTACAATAGCAGTTTGGCAAGAAAAAGATATTAAGGGCATTCAGGTAGGAAAGGAAGAAACTAAGCTCTCACTATTCACAGACGATGTGATACTATGCTTAGAGAACGCTAAAACCTTTACCAAAAAACTCCTAGAAACAATAGACTTGTATAGTAAAATTGCAGGCTATAAAACCAATACCCAAAAGTCCATGAATTTCCTACATTCAAAAAATGAGAGAAGAAAGTGACATGAAAAAAGCAATCCTGTTCACAATCGTGTTTCAGAAAAATCAAGTACCTAGGAATCAGCGTAACTAAGGATGTCAAAGACCTGTACAAAGAAAACTACAAAACGCTACTTCAGGATCTAAAAGAGGTCACGAGGAGATGGAAAGATATCCCCTGATCATGGATCTGGAGAATTAACATTGTCAAAACAGCAATACTACCTAAAGCGTTGTACAAATTCAATGATTTCTGTAAGGATATCCATGACATTCTTCAACGAAATGGGGCAAGCACTCCTGAAATTCATATAAAACAATAAGCCCCCACTAATAGCTAAAGCAATTCTTGGGCAAAAGAAATCGGAGGAATCAACCTCCCCAACTTCAAACTCTATTACAAAGCAGTAATGATTAAAACAGCATGGTACTGGAACAAAGGCAAAGCCACAGACCAACGGAATAGGGTTGAATATATTGACCCCTTCCCCCAATATATGATCAGCTAATCTTTGATAAGGGAGAAAGACACGTGAAATGGAGCAAGGAAAGTCTCTTTAACAAATGGTGCTGGAAAAACTGGACAGCTACATGCAAAATAATGGGCTCATTAATGGGCTCATTAACACCATGTACAAAAGTAAGATCAAAATTATTAAAGACCTCAACATCAGAGCAGAATCCATAAGGTACATTGAAGACAAGTTTGGCAAACACAACATTGAAGCTAACAGCTTCTTCAAAGATGACACATCACTGGCCAAGCAAATGAAAGCAGATATAGACAAATGGGACTATCTTAAACTAAGAAGCTTCTGCACCTCAAAAGAAACAGTGACCAAAATACAAAGACAGTCTACAGAATGGGAAACGTTAGTTGACCAATACCCATTCGACAAGGGGTTGATATCAAGGATATACAAAGCACTGGTTGAACTCCACAAAAAGAAAATATCCAATCCCATCTCAAAATGGGGTGACGAAATGAACAGAAACTTTTTCAAAGAAGAAATCTGAATGGCAAAAAGGCACATGAGGAAATGCTGTACATCACTAATCATCAGGGAGATGCAGATCAAAACAACAATGAGTTGTCATCTCATACCACAGAGACTGGCCCATATTCAAAACAACAAAAGCAACCCATGCTGGCGTGGATGTGGCGAGAAAGGGACCCTCCTTCACTGCTGGTGGGAATGCCGACTGATTCAGCCCTTTTGGAAAATAGTATGGACGATTCTCAAAAAATTGGAAATTGAGCTCCCATTTGCCCCAGCTATACTGATCCTGGGAATATATCCCGGAGAGGCAAAAAAGTACAGTTGAAATGACATCTGCACTTGTATGTTCATTGCTGCACTGTTCACAATAGCCAAAATTTGAAAAAAACCTGAGTGCTCAAGAACAGATGACTGGTTAAAGAAACTTTGGTACATCTACACAATGGAATACTATGCAGCTGTTAGAAAAGATGAAATCATGAAATTTACATACAAGTGGTTCTACATGGAAAGTATCATTCTAAGTGAAATGAGCCAGAAAGAGAGGGACAGACATTGAAAGACCGCACTCATCTGGGGAGTATAAAGTAACAGAATGGGAGTTGAACACTCAGGAATAGTTGCGATAAGTACCAGGAAGTCTGCTCCATGGCTTAGAAGCTGGCAGCATATGTTGGGGGGAAAAGGCAGCTTAGATATGAAGTGAACACCAAGTAAAGGATGTTTGGAGGATTCGCTTCGGATGCGAGATGCATGCTGAAAGTAGACTATAGGTCGAACACGATGGCCACTCAATACTTTTATTGCAAACCACAACACCCTAAAGGAAAGAGAGAGCAAAAGGGAATGCCCTGCCACAAATGCTGGGCTGGGTGGGGGGATGTAGTGGGGGACTGGGAGGGCTACCGAAATCATTGGTGGTAGAGAATGGGTGGACGGATGTATACTCGATCATTGTATAACTGAATCTCAAAGCACAAAACTTTGTAAGTCTACAACTGTACCTCATGTGTTTCACTAATTAAAAAAATTCCATCATTTAATTGTTTCTGCCATGTGTTTAAGAGAAAGGAATGGCCTCCACATCTTTCATCTCTGCTTCAGTTTTAGAGGATTTAGTAGATCAGTAATGGCAGTTATACCTCAGTTTTGTCAGCACAAGTAGGAAAGGATCTTGCTGAAGTTCTAGGTCACCTGCTGGTTTAAGTATCCTCCTTCCATATTAAGCTGGAAAATTGTTTCTTGACAAGGAAAATGATATTTTATTGTTTTGTTTAATTCAATTTTGTTTGACGTCCATGCCTGGCAGTGCTCAGGACTTACTCTTGGCACTGTGCTAAAGAATCACTCATGGCAGGACTCAGAACCAAAAGTGTTTGTGTGGGGGAGATCAAACTCAGGTTGTCTGTGTGCATGGGGCATGCAGCCTACCTGCTGTACTATTGTTGTGGCTTGGAAATGGTATTTTCTAGAATTGAGTCAGCATTTCTAGCATATCTGTTGATGACCTTGCACCTTCATATTTACATGGAAAAGGGATGAACTACTATAAATTAGTACTGCTTACCTCATGGTGTGGGCTGGAGCGATAGCACAGCATGTAGGGCCTTGCATGCGACTGACCCGGTTTGATTTCTTTGTCCCTCTCGCAAAGCCCGGAAAGCTACCAAGAGTTTCCCGTCCACATGGCAGAGCTTGGAAAGCTCCCTGTGGCATAGTTGATAAGCCAAAAACAGTATCAACAAGTCTCACAATGGAGACGATACTGGTGCCCGCTTGAGCAAATCGATGAACAACAGGAGGACAGTGCTACAGTGCTACCTCATGGTGTATCAACTATTTTTTTGCTCTGGTAGACCAGCAATGTGGATGAGAAAGTAGAATGCATAAATTTATTGAAATTAATATTGACATTTTATCTAGATTTCTTTCTCAGTTCCTTCCAAGTATGAGACTAAATTTTTATGTCTCTAAGAGAAGTTTGTTTTTGAAGAGAGTAAAACAATGGATAGTATTTAGTGTTATGAACTTTTCTTAATGCTTGCTGTATTTCTGATGCTGAACTAAGTGTTGTTGGGGATATAAATGAAAGAGGTATGACATGGTTTTGCTCTCAAGAAACTTATAATTTATTATGAGCAACAAGACATTGTTGCCCCAGTTAAATAATGAAATATGGTATTATTATAGATATGCTTATGATGCTTTAGTCATTTAGAAGTAGGAAAAAATAATGGTACTAGTGATAGGTCAAAAGTAACTACTTCTGCTCCTCTCACTTTTTTTGAGTCACTGGTCATGACTCCAAAACCCTATATGAAGGGTATGGGGAGAATGAAAGGTGAATTTATAATATTATTTTGTCACTCATGTGCTGTTGCTCTTTTATAGTGAATGCCAATGAAAATTTGGAGACTGACTGGAAAATTATTTTCAGAAGTATAAGTGAAGGCAGTAATGGTAGATATTATCCAGCCATAGTTCTTGCCTTCTTTTCTCCACTCTGAGAGCCAAGAATACATGTATAATCTTTTAGCTACATAAATCTATTTTTGGATGGCCACAGGTTTGTTTGGGGTCATAGGGACTAATTTTTTTTTTATTATTGAATCACTGTGGGGTACAGTTATAAACTTTCAAACTTTCATGTTTGTATTACAGTCATACAATGACCGTTTACTCATCCCTCCACTAGTGCTCAATCTCCCCCACCAAAGTTCCCAGAATCCCTCCCACCACCACCACCCCATCCCCTCCCACCCACCCCACCTCAGCAGTAGGACATTCCCTTTTATTCTCTCTCCTTTTGGGTGTTGTGGTTTGCATAGAGGTATTGAGCAGCCATCGTGTTCAGTCTATAGTCTACTTTCGGCACGCATCTTTCAACCTGAATGGGTCCTCCCAACATCCTTTACTTGGTGTTCCTTTCTCTATCGGAGCTGCCTTTTCCCCCAGCATGTGAGGCCAGTTTCCAAGCTGTGGAGCAGACCTCCTGGTCCTTACCTCTACTACTCTTGGGTGTTAGTCTCCCATTCTGTTACTTTATATTCCTCAGATGAGTGAAATCTTTCTATGCCTGTTCCTTTCTTTCTGACTCATTTCACTTAACATGATACTTTCCACGTTGATCCACTTATATGCAAATTTCATGACTTCATCTTTTCTAACAGCTGCATAGTATTCCATTGTGTAGATGCACCAAAGTTTCTTTAACCAGTCATCTGTTCTTGGGCACTCAGGTTTATTCCAGATTTTGGCTATTGTAAACAGTGCAGCAACAAACATACAAGTGCAGATGTCATTTCTACTATACTTTTTTGTCTCTCCGGGATATGTTCCACAGGGACTAATTTTTAAGTTTGTTTGTTCAAATGGGTCTCAAAGGTTTCTTTTATGCAGGGGGAATAGAAAGTCATATATATATATATATATATATATGTTCCCCTTTTCTTATTCATTGCTTCTTCTTATCTCTGAACTATCTGCCCTCATCTTTCTTCATCTTTTTACTAGTTTATCTTTCTTCCTTCTAGCAGTGCAAATGTTGTCCACCCTCTACCCCACATGTTTTTCTACTTTCTTTTTCAGGGATAGTCAAAGCTCTCTCTACACCATTGTCTATGAAAAATAAAAATTAAAATTAAACCTGTGTTGCCAAATGATGACCTGTTTTCCGTCTGTATTTC
Organism: Sorex fumeus; assembly: GCF_029834395.1. NCBI lineage: Eukaryota > Metazoa > Chordata > Mammalia > Eulipotyphla > Soricidae > Sorex > Sorex fumeus. The sequence goes on from NW_026606152.1 coordinate 15,025,372, forward strand.
GAAAACCACCTCTTAGAATGTAGCTTTTGAAGTACAAGAATTGGATCATTTTTGTGTTCCGTATCTTATTCCAGCATGCTCAAGACATTCTATAAAGATTAAACAAGTACTAGCACCTGTCTCATACTAGGCATTTGGGACTTCATCCTTTATAGGTCTCTCTCTTTGCTAGATTTCTCACTCCTTATTTATTTGTTCATTCATTCACTGAATTGAAAGGGAACACTTTAGGTCTTCCGAGTTATGGCGAAGAGTTTAGATCCTTAAAACAGCAGGATATCAGAAGTATGACTGTGTGTGCATGTGTGCGTGTGTGTGTGTGTGTGTGTGTGTGTGTGGTCATTGTTGTGGGTATTGTGACAGAAAGGTTTTTGTGGTATGGAAAATTGAGCTCAGTCTTGAACATAACTGCATAAGCTTAGTTCTATATAGCCTCTGACTTGTATGTTTTAATTTTAATTATAGTTTGATAGCATGGTTATAATAGTGTTAAAGTTTATAATATTGATATACAGTTACTATAAATCACAAAGTACCCAGGATCCTCAACCACTGTCCTTTTGGTGCTTCTAGTTTGATATCTAGATTTACTTCTTTATTTTTCTGCCTCCCCTGCTTATTGGTAATCCCAGTTTTGTAGTATAAAAGGGGTTGTCATTCTTTCATACTGTCTGATATTTCGCTTTGTATCTGTATTCCACAGCAGAATGAGATCACTGGCACCTGTAGCCTTCTCCCTTTCACTTATTTCACTTAACAAATTTTCTAGTTACATCTACATTGCAGCAAATGGAATGATTTTATCTTCCTCACAGTTGGATAGTATTCCATTGTGTAGCTATGTTATAGCTTTTTAATTCATTCATCTGCCATTGAACTTTTGGGTTGGTTACATATTTGGGCTATTGTACCAAGAGCAGCAATGAACATAGGTGTAGGTACATATATGTTTCTGACTTAATGTTTTTCTGCTTGATTGTGTTTTGAAAAGTTCCCTCTGTCTATATTATGAGAGTGCACAAAAGAGGTCCAGGACAGCAGCAGAGACTAGTTGAAAATCTATCATAGAATTCTTGGGCAGAGATAATCATAGCTCAGACTAGGGAGTTTGAAGTGAAAATGAAGTAAATCGATTCATGCCAAAATGAGTATATTATGTATAATGCAGCGTTTCTACTATGTAATAGTATGACATATCTTAAATTAGCGCTACTTTCATTTAGGGCTGGAGGCTGTCTTCAATATTTATGTGCTTAGGTCAGAATCCAAGAATCTCATTCAAAACCCGGAAATAGGCCACATTGGACTTCCTGTTGGAGCAGATATCTGCTTGGCTTACTAGCTGATCATGCTTCTTGGAGAGGCATGATGCTATTCAGAATGTTTAGTAGCTTGCACATTGTTTCATCTATATCTCATTGTCTTGATGTTTTTAATTAAAAGAGTTGGTGGAACTTATAATTTAATAAATTGCAAAGCAGTTTCCCTGCCATTTTCTGCTCAGCTTACATTATTGTATAAAATATTTTATCTATTTATTTTGAACTGAAAATTTCATTATCTTGTTTATAAGGATGCCAGTATTGCTTTGGGAAACACTGTGTCATCTGCCACCAAAAAGCACTTGGCATATTGAGGCTCAGTTCCAAAGGTCTTTGCTTGGGACAGAGTATGTACAAGATCAGTAAAAAGATGTTTTCCTTCTTCCAGGGAGTTTGAGCAAGAAAATTCCTTCCTTCCTTCCTTCCTTCCTTCCTTCCTTCCTTCCTTCCTTCCTTCCTTCCTTTCTTCCTTCACGCCTTCCTGCATATGTCAAGACTATCTGTGATGTTATTTTGTTGATAAACAACAAATAAACATGGGAAAGAGTTTTTTTTCCTACCTCACAACTGATAGAAAAGCCTGTGCTATGCAATTGGGTTTAGGGATTAGGAGAGGGCTGGATTTGCAGAATATCTGTCTACTCAATTCAAGTAGCTGCAGGAGGGGAAAGAGGCAGCTGTTAATATAAGATATGTAATTGAAGGTCTCAGATCCTGTGGGGTCTATTTTTGTGCATCCTTTGGAGTTCAAGTTAATTGATCTTTTCCTTTGAAGGATAAACTCTTATGGAAAGATCTGATAAAATAAAAGGACCTCACTCACATTGTCTTTTTTGTCAGAGATAATACTTTATTTTTTCAATTTTTGATGAAGACCAGTTTACCTTCTCTAAAACTAGACTTGAAAGTTTTGATTATCCAACAAGATGGGAAAAAAAGACACCAACAGTAACAATTTTTCAATTTATAGTAGTCTTTAAAAATAATTTATAGTGAAAAATAATGTGTGAGACCTAGTGCCTGTTTTCTGCAGAGTTGCCCGTTATCCACTTGTGTGAAAGGCAAGAAACTACTATCCCAAGATGTAAAAGGATCGTATGTTTAATTTTAATTATTGAACTGAAAAAATTTTTAGATTGGGTTGTGAAGACAACATTTGGAGAAAGGTTTTTCAATTGCCCTCGTGGACAGATTTATTAGTATTATTCCAGTCATTGATTGCTTACACTTTGCTCTTCTTCCTTTGTTTGGTGTCTGCTTTGGAGCAAGTCATGTTTGATAGATAAGGCGTCTGGACACCTTGTTAGACTCATCAAGTGTCCTCATGGTTCATGGATTGTTCTGTTTCATATACGTTTCCTTTAATAAGATTTAATTCATGAAAGCAGCCTGTCTCCTGCAGTCTAATAATAAAGGCTCTACAAAGACCTCTGCCAGTTCATGCTCTAAATTTTGCAAAAGTAGGTGTTTTAGTCACTCCAGTTTACCTTTTTTCCTCCCTCTGCTCTTCCTCCTCCTCCTTCTCCTATTCTTCCTTCTCCTTTTTCTTTTTCTTCTTTTCCTCTTCCTCCACCTCCCTCTCCTCTCCTCCTGTTCCTTCTCTCTCTCTCTCTCTCTCTCTCTCTCTCTCTCTCTCTCTCAACCACACCTGGTGTTATTCAGGAGTTACTCTTGACTCTGTGCTCAGAGACCACCATTCTGGTAGTGCTTGGGGGATCTCCCACTATGACTTTTTTCCCATCACTACTTATTAACTGGTGTTTGAGTGATGGACATATTTTATTTTATTATGTTGGTAATATGCAATGGCAATTCTCTGAGAATTGTATCTTATCTTACTTCCTAATTTATTTCACTTTGCATAATAGCCTCAAGCTATGATGGGTATATTTTTGATCTGCTTAAAGGGAAGTGAGTTGGGGATATGTGTCATTCAGTGGAGTATTTAAAATATAATTTGCAGTCCTTTCGTAGTTTGTGTGTGTGAAATGATTTCCAGCCATTTTCCTATCACCCCTGGATGACACAGGAATGTTGAGCAAAAAATCAACCATCCAACCAACCAAACAAACAAAAAAGCAAAACCCCACAACCCCCCCCCCCCCCAGATATATAGTCATGAGGGTTAGAGAGTCTAAAAATAGCTTGTCCTGGAAGCACATAGCTGTAGGAGTAAAAACCTCAAACAATTTCCTTTTTGAAAGAAAATTACAGCTTTTGATTAATAAGCATGAACATTATGACCATTTTTCTACTTTTTGGGGAGACAGGAACATTTTTGAAATGGTGACTCAGAAACAAGTTTGCATCCTACACTTTGCCTATAGCTGTTTCTTTTCTGTGTGAAAGAAAGAGAGCTTAGACAAGTCAGGCAAAGTCTGAGAAGAAAACATACTTGTCATGACAAAATGACCACCAGTGGGTTGTTAGTGGAGTGGAGGCCAGTGTGACTCTCACCTGCAGGCTGTGAGAAAGCCAGCTTAGTGGGGGTTCCCCTGTGTCCCTGTCCCTGGCACACAGGGTTAATTGCTAGCAAAGCAGACAAATACGAAAGTGCCTGTGTTCTCTGTGCCAGAAGAGTACTTATATACTTACCTGCTGTTTAAGAAGCTTTCATACATATTTACATTTATTTGAAGCCATATTGGTTGACTTTCGTTTTTATTGATTTAATTTCTTTAATGTGGGCTACATTTGACTGTCTCAGGGCTTGCTCCTAGCTCTGTGCTCAGGAGACTGAACAGGATGCCAGGGACTGAATCCAAGTTGTCTGTGCGCAAGGCAAGTGCTCTACCTGCTGTACTATCTCTCGAGTCCCAATTTCCCTCTTCTTAAACAATGGAGTTAAATAATCTCACTCATATGTTGTTAAAGTGAACCTGACTAATCTGGTTTCTGGTTCATAACTTCCCAGAATCTTCTAAACACACACATACACGTACACACATATTTGTTGAAGAATATTCATCAGTGTCCACTGTGTGCCGGGGCACAAGCATGTGAGCCTGTCCCACTTGAAACTGACAGTGTAGAACAGATGAGCAAAACAGCCATGTTGTTTATTTGGTGATTTAAGTGATACATACATCTTGGGGCTGGAAAGATAGAATAAGGCTAAGGTACATGCTGACCCTGGTTCAATCCCTGGCACTACATGTTGCTCGAAGCATCTCCAGGTGCATCCCTGCAGGTCCTGACATGACTGGGTGAATTGGGCAATTCACAGTATCACAGGGCCAGTGCTTCTGCACTGAATCCTTGGCCCTTCACATTGAATCACTTACCCAGTTAGTTAACTTAGTTAATTTAGATTTCCTCTTTGTATGTAAAGATTAACTAGCAGGGGCCCCTGGAATCCCTGAGCACTGCTTGGGAGACCCCTAAAGTAAATAATTACATCCCAAATAGAGTAAACTATTTGACAGATGAATTGATAATTTTAAGGTCCTTAATTTTGACTATCTCTAATTGTACATCTCTTCAACCCCCTCTTTCTCCACTTTGGACAGAGTTTATAAGGATATAGTTTAGTTATGGCTAGGAAATAGCATATTGAATTGGTAATTGTTTTTTCAAATTTTAGTGCTTGGGTATTTGTAGTCATTTAGATTTACTCTTTGTATGTTTAGAAGCATTCATTGTTTCCCATTTGACTATGACTGGGTATAACTAGTTGATAAAAATTCCTGCAGTTTATCCATTCTTTTTCTACCAGCAGGTGTCATTATGGAAATATAGAAATACTGTAAATCCCAACGTTGTTATGAACTGGCTGTGAGAAAGAGAAATAGCAATTTGGGTGTTAAAAAATGACAAAAAGTGAAGAAATAATTTGATGTTAATGAAGAATGGTCTGTTTAATTCCTTATTTGGCAATGTCCTATTGTGACTGGCACAAACTTTTGAGGCACATATTTTATTTTAATTAGATTGAGTAAATGTTTATTACAACCCACTCTAGGTGAATAGGAGTTGAAAAACTAACACATAATTCATTTTTTTCAAGGAGCTGGCATGATATCTGGGAAGAAAAGGAATATGTTTATGAAATAATTAACATATGAGTGACTCTGCTGCTGACCTGGGTTCGATTCCTCCACCCCTCTCAGAGAGCCCAGCAAGCTACCGAGAGTATCTTGCCCACACAGCAAAGCCTAGGCAAGCTACCCATGATGCATTTGATATGCCAAAAACAGTAACAACAAGTCTCACAATTTGTTGAGACGTTATTGGTGCCCACTTGAGCAAATCAATGAACAATGGGAGGACAGTGCTGCAGTGCATTTTTATTATTCAGCTTCATATTATTTTATGCACCATGATTTATAGTATTGATATTGGTAGGATTTAGTGCATAAAATATTCCAACATCACAGCCTCCATGAAAGCATTTCTATCCACTATTATCCTAGTATTCTTTCCCCAACCAACACCAAATCCTATTCCCTTTTCCATTCCCTTTGCACTGGTAAGATCAGTTCTCAGTTTCTGTTGCCTTTGGACTTTTGATATTCAATGGAATATGTGTCATTCTGTTTTTGGATTCCCTGCATTTAATGAGTGTGTTTGATCTGTAGTGAACTCCTCATGCATGCTTGTTGAATGATTAAATGGATAATAATATCACCAGAGGATAGGGTAATTGTAGTCTTTCATATTGTTGTTAGAATGTGTGTTGATATTAGGCTAAGAAATCACAGATCGAATAAGTCAGAAATAGTATTTTATTCAATTAATCATTGATGGCCTAGTCATTTGACAAATTTTCAAAGTATTTGAAAATGCCTTATAACTTGTATCATTTCAAAGGGAAATATTTCCATTGTTTTTTGAGGTCTCTATTCAAGTATTATGATATTTTTAAGTATCTCTTTGACATATCTTTTTTTTCTGTTTTCTTTTTTTTTTTTAATTTTTATTAGTGAAACACCATGAGGTACAGTTGTAGACTTACAAATTTTTGTGCTTGGATTTCAATTATACAATGATCAAATACCCATCCTTCCACCAGTGCCCAAAATAACCTTTGGAGACCATACCTGGCAATTCTCAGGGGTTACTACTGACTCTGTACTCAGGAATTAGACCAGGCAGTGCTTCGGGGACCATCTGGGGTGCCGGGGATCAAAACCTGGTTAGCTGTGTGCAAGCAAGCAACCTACCCACTGCACTATATCTCTCTGGATCAGGTAGTAGCCTTCTTATATCTTGTGATCAGAACTAGCTGTTGGTCAGTTAATCAAGAGTTAGCTAAAATGGGCAGTCAGAAAATGATGCAGATACATATTTTATTTTGTTCTTATTTTTGGTTTTTTTTTTTTGCGCCACATCTGGCTATGCTTGAGGCTTACTCCTGGCTCTGTGCTTAGGGATCACTCCTGGTGGGACTTGGGGGGACCATACGGAGCTCAGGCGATTGAATCAAGGTTAGCTATGTGCAAGGCAAGTGCCCTACCTGCTGTACTATTGCTCTGGCCCTACAGATACATCTTTTAAAATAAAGTATAGCAATGCACATTCTATTAATCAGTCTTTGGTGTAGAATCAAGCATTTTCTTTGAAAGTAGGTTTTTCTGATTATTTCTATCTCTTTTATATAAACCATACTTATAATGAATCACCAGTTTCAGTTTCTTTAAATAAGAACTAAGTCTTAAAAACATCTGTGATATAATGAGTGCAAAATAATTCCATATTTTTATTATTTTTCTGTCATTAACACTTGCCTCATTCATACTAGATTTTTTTTTTTTTAAAGATCAATGGATTTGGGCAACATATCCTTATTTTTTTTTTCTTTTTTTTATTAGTGAAAAACCATGAGGTACAGTTATAGGCTTACAAATTTTGTGCTTGGGTTTCAGTTATACAATGATCAAGTCCCCATACCTCCACCAGTGCCCGTCATCCATCCCCATGGGTCCCAGCATCCCCCCACCCTCATCCCCACCCCCCGTCCCATCCTGCCTCTGTGGCAGGGTATTCCCCCTTGTTCTCTCTCTCTTCTTTTGGGTACTGTGTTTTGCAAGAGAGGCTTTGAGTGGCAATCATGTTTGGTCTATCGACTACTTTTAGCATGCTTCTCCCACCCTGGGAGGGCCCTCACAACACCCTTCATTTGGTACTCTCTTCTCTATCTGAGCTTCCTTTTCACCTAGAGCCTGTGGCTGGCCTTCCATTCATGGAGCAAAATTCCTGGTACTAATCTCAGCCATTCCTGTGTGTCACTCTCCCTTTTTATTGCTTTATGTTCCCCAGATGAATGCAATCTTTCTGTGTCTATCCCGCTCTTTCTGACTCATTTCGCTTAACATGATACTTTCCATGTAGTACCACTTGTATGTAAATTTCATAACTTCATCTTTTCTAACAGCTACATAGTACTCCATTGTGTAAATGTACCAAAGTTTCTTTAACCAGTCATCTGTTCTTGGGCACTCAGGTTTTTTCCAGATTCTGGCTATTGTAAAGAGTGCTGCAATGAACAAACAATTGCAGATGTCACTTCGACTATACCTTTTTGCCTCTCTGGGATATATTCCCAGGAGTGCTATAGCTGGGTCAAATGGCAGATCAAATTCTAATTTTTTGAGAGTCGTCCATACTGTTTTCCAAAAGGGTTGGACCAGCCGGCATTCCCACCAGCAGTGAAGGAGGGTCCCTTTCTCGCCACATCCGCGCCAGCACCGGTTGCTTTTGTTCTTGTGGATGTGGGCCAGTCTCTGTGGTGTGAAATGATATCTCATTGTGGTTTTGATCTGCATCTCTCTGATGATTAGTGATGTAGAGCATTTTCTCATGTGCCTTTTTGCCATTCGAATTTCTTCTTTGCGAAAGTTTCTGTTCATTTCCTCACCCCATTTTTTGATGGGGTTGGGTGATTTCTTCTTGTGGAGTTTAACCAGTACCTTGTATATCCTTGATATCAACCCCTTGTCGGATGTGTACTTGGTGAATATCCTTTCCCATTCTGTAGGCTGTCTTTGTATTTTGGTCACTGTTTCTTTGGAGGTGCAGAAGCTTCTTAGTTTAAGATAGTCCCATTTGTCTATCTCTGTTTTCACTTGCTCGGCCAGTGGCGTGACATCTTTGAAGATACCATTAGCTTCAATATCATGGAGAGTTTTGCCGACTTTGTCTTCAATAAACATTATGGATTCTGGTCTGATGTTGAGGTCATAAATCCATTTTGATGTTACTTTTGTGCATGGTGTTAGGCAGAGATCTGAGCCCACTTTTTTGCATGTAGCCGTCCAATTTTGCCAGCACAGTTTGTTGAAGAGGCTTTCCCTGCTCCGTTTCACTTTTCTTGCCCCCTTATCAAAAATTAGATGATTATATGTTTGGGAGGAAATGTCAGTATATTCAACTCTGTTCCATTGGTCTGCAGCTCTGCTTTTGTTCCAGTACCATGCTGTTTTAATTATTACTGCCTTGTAGTAGAGTTTGAAGTTAGGGAGGTTGATTCCTCCCATTTTCTTTTTCCCAAGAATTGCTTTAGCTATTCGTGGGGGCTTATTGTTCCATATAAATTTCAGGAGTGTTTGCTCCATTTCTTTGAAGAATGTCATGGGTATCCTTATAGGGATTGCATTGAATTTGTACAGTGCTTTGGGAAGTATTGCCATTTTGATGATGTTGATTCTCCCCATCCATGAACAGGGGATATTTTTCCATTTCCTCGTGTCCTCTTTTATTTCCTGAAGTAGCGTTTTGTAGTTTTCCTTGTACAGGTCCTTTACTTCCTTAGTTAAGCTGATTCCTAGATACTTGATTTTCTGGGGCACAATTGTGAATGGGATTGTTTTCTTGATGTCACTTGCTTCTCTTTCACTATTTGCGTATAGGAATGCCATGGATTTTTGGGTATTGATTTTATAGCCTGCCACTTTACTATACAAGCCTATTGTTTCTAGGAGTTTCTTGGTAGAGGTTTTAGGGTTCTCTAAGTATAGTATCATGTCATCTGCGAATAGTGAGAGCTTAATTTCTTCTTTCCCTATCTGGATGCCCTTAATATCTTTTTCTTGCCTAATCGCTATTGCAAGTACTTCCAGTACTATATTGAACAGTAGTGGAGAGAGTGGGCATCCTTGTCTCGTCCCTGACCTTAGGGGGAAGGGTCTCAGTTTTTCCCCATTGAGGATGATGTTTGCTGTAGGTTTGTGGTAGATGGCTTTAACTATATTGAGGAAAGTCCCCTCTATCCCCATTTTGGCAAGGGTTTTCATCATGAATGGATGCTGGATCTTGTCAAAAGCTTTCTCTGCGTCTATTGATATGATCATATGATTTTTATCTTTTCTTTTGTTGATATGATGGATTATGTTGATTGATTTCCGAATGTTGAACCATCCTTGCATCCCTGGGATGAATCCCACTTGGTCATGATGTATGATCTTTTTGATGAGTTGTTGTATTCTATTGGCTAGTATTTTGTTGAGAATCTTCGCATCCGTGTTCATCAGGGATATTGGCCTGTAGTTTTCTTTTCTTGTGGTGTCTTTGTTTCCTTTTGGTATTAGAGCGATATGGGCTTCATAGAAGCTGTTTGGGAGAGTTTCTGTTTTTTCAATTTCCTGGAAAAGCTTGAGAAGAATTGGCAATAGGTCCTCTTTAAATGTTTGGAAAAATTCGCTAGTAAATCCGTCTGGGCCTGGGCTTTTGTTTTTGGGAAGACTTTTGATTACAGTTTCAATTTCCTTGATGTGAATGGGCCTATTCAGGTACTCTATATCTTCTTGATTCAGCTTTGGGAGATGGTAGAGATCCAGGAATTTATCCATTTCTTCTAGGTTCTCGTGTTTCGTGGCATAGAGACTTTCAAAGTAGTCTCTGATGATCTCTTGAATTTCTTTAGTTTCTGTTGTGATATCCCCATTCTTATTTCTGATTCGATTTATTAGGGTTCTCTCTCTCTGTTTCTTTGTGAGTGTTGCTAGTGGTTTATCTATCTTATTTATTTTCTCGAAGAACCAGCTCTTGGTTTCATTGATCTTTCGGATTGTTTCTTTGTTTTCCATGTCGTTGATTTCTGCTCTAAGTTTTATGATCTCTTTCCTTCTGCCTGATTTAGGCTCTTTCTGTTGATCCTTTTCTAAGGTCTTGAGTTGTGAGGTCAAATTGTTTATGTGCATCGTTTCTATCGACTTAAGATAGGCTTGCAGAGCTATAAATTTTCCCCTTAATACAGCTTTCGCTGCATCCCATAAGTTCTGGTAGTTTGTGTCTTCATTCTCATTTGTTTCCAGGTATCTTTTGATTTCATCCTTGACTTCGTTCCTGACCCACTCATTGTTCAGCATCGAGTTGTTTAATTTCCAGGTGTTTGATTTGGTTCTCCGTGTCTGTGTGTGATTCACTTCTATCCTCAGTGCATCATGGTCTGAAAAGATGGCTGATACTATTTCTATCTTCTTGATTCTGTTGAGGTATGTTTTGTGTCCTAGCACATGGTCTATTTTGGAAAATGTTCCGTGCGCACTGGAGAAGAATGTGTATTCTTTCTTTTTGGGGTGTAAAGCCCTGTATAAGTCCATAAGCCCTTTCTCTTCTATTACTTCTTTCAAAGCCAATAATTCCTTGCTGGGTTTTGTTCGTGTTGATCTATCCAGAGGTGATAAGGCGATGTTGAAGTCTCCAAGTACTATTGTGTTGGTAGTGATGTCCTCCTTAAAATCTGTTAGCAGTTGTTTTAAATATTTAGCTGTTCCCTCATTAGGTGCGTATACATTTGAGAGTGTGATTTCTTCCTGTTGTACGTATCCCTTGATGAAGAGAAAATAGCCTTCACTGTCCCTTCTAATCTTTTTCAAGGTGAAATTAATGTTGTCAGATACTAGTATGGCCACCCCAGCTTTTTTGAGGGAGTTGTTTGCTTGCAGGATTGTATTCCATCCTTTGACTTTGAGTCTGTGTTTGCTCTGGTTGTTGAGGTGAGTTTCTTGTAGGCAGCAGAATGTTGGGTTCTGTCTCTGTATTCATTTTGCCACTCTGTGTCTCTTAACTGGTGAATTTAGACCGTTGACATTGAGAGAGAGAATGGTTATGGGGTTTTGTGTCATGTTTCTGTGCGGGTGTGTTGTGGTTGTAGGGTTTGTCTTTTCTTATAGTAGCCCCTTTAGGCCTTGCTTTAGGTTTGGTTTTGAGTCTATGAAGTTCCTGAGCTGCTGTTTATCTATAAAATAATGTACTGTTCCTTCGATTTTGAGGGAGAGTTTAGCCGGGTAGAGTATTCTTGGGGAAGCATTCATTTCCATGAGTTTTTTGACTATATCTTGCCACCGCCTTCGGGCTTGTAGGGTTTCCTCTGATAGGTCTGCTGTGAATCTAAGGGATGCTCCTTTGTATGTGATTTCCTTCTTTGCTCTTGCTGCTTGCAGTATTGTGTCTCTATCGGCAGTATCGATCATTCTAAGTATGATATGTCTTGGAGTGTTTTTGTTGGGGTCTCTTTTAGCTGGCACCCTTCGGGCTCCTTGAACCTGAATGTCTGCATTGTGCAGCTCTGGGAAGTTTTCAGCAATGATTTGTTTGACGGTGTTTTTTTCGTTGGGATTGTTTCCCTGAGGTTCAGGTAGTCCCATGATTCTAATATTGTTCCTCTTGGAGTCATCTGCTAGGACTCTGATTCTCTGTAGAGCCATTTTGAGGTCCCTTGCCAGTGTTTGTTGTTGCGTGTTGGCTTGTTGCAGCTGATCTTCCAGGTCACTGATTCTCTCTTCAGCTGCGGTCATTCTATTTTTAAGAGAAGAAACTGAATTTCTCATTTCATCTATGGAATCTTTTAATCGTGACATTTCTGCCCTCATTTCTTCTCATAATTTGTCGATTTTTTCTGTGGTGTTACTGGCTGTCTGTCTGACTGTTTCATTGAGTTGATTGAACATCTTGATGACTTCGTACCTGAATTCTATGTCAGAGAGGTCCCTTAGGTGAGCTGTATTGACAGAATGGTCTAGATTGTTTTCGTTGTTCTCCCCTTGTGTTGGAGATTTTCTTTGTTTCTTCATATTGCTGAGTAGGTTGGGTTACTAGATTCCTTGGGTACTAGGTTCCTTAGTGTGGGAAAACAACCTGCGGCCGCGTTAGCGTTGGCCCGCTGGAAATTAAGCCACGCCCACTTTTGAGGCCACGCCCACTTTGAGGAGGCCACGCCTCTACAGAACCCTGGGTTTGGGATGAGATGGGCGCTGCCGTCAGATCAGGAGTGAAGAGGGCAGGGCAGACGCTCAAAACTGCTTCTCTTCAGGCATCACGGGGGACACCTGGGGTCCTGCAGGGAAAGATGGAGGTCCCAGGGTCGCGAGCCGGCAGCTGTTCTGACCTGGAATTAAGATGAGATGGGCGCCGCCTCAGGTCAGGAGTGAAGAGGGCAGGGCAGACGCTCAAAACTGCTTCTCTTCAGGCATCACGGGGGACACCTGGGGTCCTGGAATTAAGATGAGATGGGCGCCACCTCAGGTCAGGAGTGAAGAGGGCCCATTCATACTAGATTTAAGAAAAAATTTCATGGCAATTAATGTCTGTTGATTCTTTAAAAATAATCGAGCTTTGGGGCTGGAGCGATAGCACAGCAGGTAAGGCGTTTACCTTGCACTCAGCTGCCCGGATTCGATTCCCAGCAACTCAAATGGTCCCCTGAGGACCGCCAAGGGTAATTCCTCAATGCAGAGCCAGGAGTAACCCCTGAGCATCACCAGGTGTGACCCAAAAGAAAAATAATTCAGTTTTCTTTTTCAAAGACATATAGCTTTGTATTTACATATTTATTAGGGAAGAATAGTTAATAAAAATAGGTTTGTAACCATAAAAACAAGTGACACAATTTTGCTACCTATCAACACTTGGAAAAGCTAATGTGCAGTTGGTGGTAGTAGAAGCCTGCAGGCTTGGGAGTGAGAGCTCTGAGCACTGAGCATGCCAGACTGTGATGGTAGCTAGGATGTTCTGAGAATGTAGGAACGCTGTTTAGAGGAATAGTTTTTAGGGCTGGTTTGCTAGAATGATTTTTACTCTATTAGTACATCCTTATAAACAAACATATCTGCATGCTTATCTTCTAATAAGTTAGAAATTGAGGCTAAATCAATCAGAAATTGACATGGAAATCACATGAAAATCACGTAGAAATCTGAATTCTTCAGATTCAGATGACAATTATGAGAAATCTTGAAGCTTGATATAATTTTCTACTGCTTTTCAGAGACCCAGCCCCGCACGACTGAGAGCAGAAGGAATGATGGGAAGGTTCGACTGTCACAACTGGAAATATGAGTTTTCCTTAGGGAGAAGCTCCACAAAGAACTCCTCCCTCTGCTGCATGCCCATATGGGGTAGAGTCTGTGTCACATCCCCCCTGCTGGGTGCTCCTTGGTTTACTTTCTGTGACTGCCCTCACCCTCCATGGAGGGGTGTGCTAGTGGCATTCTCTCATGGTCTCCTTTACTTACTTACTTTTTTTTTTTTTTTAATAATGTAGCAGTACTGCTATTTGTTCAGTTATTGATTAAGCTGATTGAATTGGGCATGAACTCCACATTACTTTTTTATTTTATTGTATCACCTGAGAGAGAGAGAATTACAAATCTTTCATGTTTGAGATTCAGCCATACAATGAATGAACACCTGTCCCTCCACTAGTGCACATTTTCCACCACTGATGTCCCCAGTATCCCTTCCCCCCCACCAAACACACACACACATCCCAGTCCTCACCCTGCCTCTAGGCAGACAAAAACAAAACAAAAACAAACACTGTCCTCCCATTGTTCATCGATTTGCTCGAGCGGGCCCAGTAATGTCTCCATTGTGAGACTTCTTGTTACTGTGTTTGGCATATTGAATACTCTCAGTAGCTTGCCAGGCTCTCTGAGAGGGGTAGAGGAATCGAACCCGGCTCGGCCAAGCTGGCTGCGTGCAAGGCAAATGCCCTACCACTGTGCTATCATTCCAGCCCACTCTAGGCAGATGCCCTACCACTGTGCTATCACACCAGCCCACTCTAGGCAGACAAATTTCCCAATATTCTCTCTCTAATTTTGGGCATTATGTTTTGCTCGAATTTTCCCACCACCATGCTAGATAATTTATTTTTCATCGCTCATTTTGAATATCATGAGAACTCTTGTGGCCACAATTGTAAATGTAAATTTCTAGGTTGTAAATGGTTGGGTTCCAGAGACATCTCTGTAACCCATTTTGGGATTCAATTGGGAGTCTAAGGGCCAGGGCTGTTGGTGTGCTAAGATGGCACCTGGAGGCAAATTGTGGGTGTGACATCCAGCCTTCTGGGCAGATGAGGACTCGGGGAGGGACAGCCCAGGTTCTCTACCACCATGTGACTTGGAGATTTAGTTCTAGAACCTGCATACCAAGTGAAAGCTCTTGGTCACAGGATTCCATCTGGAGTAGACGGGGAGACTGCACCCGCTCCATCTGGGATACCCTGATGATATTGGCTTGGTATGGGGCCTGAAGAGATCTCCGGCACTGTGGTGTCTTCTGGGACTTGCCTCTGTGTCTCTGGGCCAGGGTTGTTGGTGCACTAAGATCCACATTACAAAATTTTTGGCAGATTATATCTTGGTGAGATCCATCCTAGAGACGGTGGAGTCAGATGGGGAGTATGGCGGCGATTTTGGATTATGGAAGTAAGTGGCTGCCGGGGACTCTGCTTGGGAGGGCACAGGCCAACCTGTCCCCTCCAATTTACTTTGGGAGAGCTAGCACAGTGGTAGGGCATTTGCCTTGCATGCAGCTGGCCTGGCTGAGCCAGGTTCGATTCCTCTGCCCCTCTTGGAGAGCCCAGCAAGCTACCGAGAGTATCTCACCCACACGGCAAAGCCTGACAAGCTCCCCATGACGTATTCAATATGCCAAACACAGTAACAACAAGTATCACAATGGAGATGTTACTGGGCCCGCTCGAGCAAATCAATGAACAACGGGAGGACAGTGCTACAGTGCTACAGTTCAGCCATGCATAGGTTCGTGCTTAACTGTGGTTTTTGATCACTTTTGAGATTTATTTAGGGGTCTCTGAAGGCAAGGCTGATAGCAGAGCTTACAGGGTAGCACTGGAGTTGTTTCATGGGGCAACTGCAGTGCTTCCATGTGTATTGGGAAGTGGTTTTTGATCACTTTTGAGATTTATTTAGGGGTCTCTGAAGGCAAGGCTGATAGCAGAGCTTACAGGGTAGCACTGGAGTTGTTTCATGGGGCAACTGCAGTGCTTCCATGCGTATTGGGAAGTGGGAGGAGGTATTCCATCCCAACTCTGAGAAAGCCATGAGTTTGTACAGCTGAGGTCGTTTGTATAGCTGAGGTGGTTTGTGGGTGTGGCTTCTACATACCTAACTTTTGGCCATTTAATTTCTTGCTAAACTTGGTCTCAAGTTTTTGGGGTCTGGCCAAAGGCACAGCGCACCAATTTTGGGGTATCAGAAAGCCTGAAGGCACCATCAGGCTGATGATGCACTCGCCTCGCAGGCACAGGTTGGCCTGTTGGCAGCACCATACTCCCCTTACTTAGTTTGGACATGTGTGTGGCAAGGAGTTGTGTGCAGGAGTGAAGATTCAGCCTGGTGTCTCTACAGCATGTGCCCTAAGGTTCCTCCATAGTTCTTATGGTGGACATGCCCTCTCTACTTTGAAGAATGGGTAAAAGCATCCGTGTTTCAAATTGCCACTGATCATTTCCATTGAAACTCACACAACATGTTTGGAAATTGATTGTCTTTGTTTTTCTATAGGGTGCATACCTCAACTGTTTCGGGGGAGTCTTGGGTATTCTTGTTGATACTTAGTTCAATGGTATAGGCATGATGGGTTGGTGTTTAGTAGTGGGGTATGTATGTGGGCGGGTGCATGGGTGTCTGTTGTTTTTTATCCTAAATCCCCCTTTTTTCCCTCAGAGTCTGTACTTTATTATATTATTAATTTGGGTTTTGGGCTACACATGTCAGTGCTCAAGGCTTACTACTGGCTCTGGGCTCAGGGCTCACTACTGTCAGGCGTGGGGGGACCACAGGGAGTGCCAGGGATCAAGTCCTGGTCAGCCACGTGCATGGCAAGCACCCTACCTGCTGTTCTATTGCTCCAGCCTTTCAAATTCTGTACTTAGGTTTTGGACTAGTCTAATCCAGTCCAAATCCTTTTCTTCTGTTGTAAGCAGATGAAAATATATGTTATAATTAGACAACCAGTAGCTGTGTAATTTTTTGTTTCCACAATTAAAAGTTATTTCTTTTAATCAGACTCAAAGCAGTAAAATAGTAATGATGATGCCATTTTGTACTGTGTTTTGTGATTTTACAGGCTAAAAAGGATCCTTTTGAGAATTGGGAATTGGACTGTAGACTTCTTTCTTCCATCAGAAGAGGAAATGAATCCTTACCATATACAACCCTTGCTTATGTTAACTCATGTTAAAATCTTATCATATCTGTCTTCAATCTCTGGACTTGAAAGATCTCTGTAATACTATGCATTACTTTTAATCTTTCCTTTAAAAATATTTTTAGGGCTCTAGTGAAGAATCAAAAAGTCCTAAAATGTCTATTCTAAAAAATGCTCCTCCTTGGACTGGAGAAACTGCCCAAGAGTACAGGGGTTAAGACTCTTACTCTGCATGCAGCTGACCCCGGTTTGATCCTTATCATTGTCAATGGTCTTCTGACACCATCAGGAATGAATTTTGAGCACAGAGCTAGGAGAAAGTCCTGAGCACCTCCAGGTATGGGTCAAACATCACAAAAACAGCCAAAGTTCTTTGGGCATCTTAAGTGAAAATGAATTGTCATTTTACTTCTGACCACTGTGCAAACCCAGCCCCCTGGTTCTGATTGTGGAATGGTCATAGGACTTTGATAGAAGGGCTTTTCAGTGTCCAGATTGGATTTATAATAATCATCAGTCAGAAGTCTAAAGTTATCTGTGTTCACATCAGATCTACTATTTCAATGTTTTTCGGGTAAATTTTATGGTCCTGACTGATCTAGGAAATGTTGGTCTATAACTTCTTGGCTTTTTAGACTGATTGGTATCTGTCTCCCATTGTCATTTTTGGGTTTCATGTTGCCACAGCTATCTGCTAAGTCAGTGGAAAATAGACTGTGGATTTTCCTGGATATTTTATTAAATTAAACTCGTCTGGTATAGTGTCTACTAAACTCTCCCCACTTTATTCCTTTAAGACAATTCTGAGAATTTGAGGTTAAAAAGTATCTTTTGGATTGTAGCCAAATGTTCAGCAGGTGAGTTGAACATTCAAACAGATTTAGAGTAAGTGATAGTGGGTCAGTTTCAGGGCCAAGTCCATCATGTTGTTAGGGCTTCTTTTTATTGTGTGGTTTTTTTTTTTCTGAATAGAACAGAATCAAATACTCTTATAATTAATAATTATAATAAAAGAATTTTGCTCCATACTCAAGCCAGTGAGTGTTTGCTTTGGGGCACAAGGGTGATGATAGAAATAGAGACTGATATCTCATTGTTTTAGTTCCCACATGCTTCTCATGGTGTGAAATTTTTATTTTGTTGAACTTGACCTTAATATTGATTGTCACAACATGTTGCTACCACTCAGGGTGTACACAGGAGCTAGGTCTCTGGTTTCAATCATGGCCAGGGTCATCTGTTCTACCTTTGGAGGAAAATCTGGATACTTTGGAATGAACTGAGTGACCATGTGCTTACAACATGAGATATTTTTTAGGGATTTCAAGGGTAACAGTATGTAAGGATATGTAACTTTATTGATATGTGCTGGCTTTAGAATATGCCACATAAAGCATGTCACAGTAGTGTCTGATTTATTTTTATGGTGCGTCTTGTGATGGATAATTCATAGTAACATTTTGTATCCCATTTTAAAAAATAAAAATGTTTTTACATTTTATCAGGTGATGAGGAATATATTTTGATTTGATATTTGTGGTTTATCTACAGTTTTACCGTAGGGTCTATGTACTCTTTCTGTTGCTCTAGGACATTATGGGGAAAACTTATGGCCATGCCCAGAGCCAAACTGTTGGGTACAGTCCAATTTGCTACTTTAAAGATTCAGTTGGTGAACACTATTTACTATAAGATATGAAATCACACAAAAAATAATATTTCTGGATAATACCCTCAAAACACCAAAGACCAAGTTGATTTTGTAAATTGTTACTGTGAATTTTAGTAATAGTGAAGATTTGCTCTAAGTGCGGATTGGGAAAGATGTAGAACTCTGAAGATGAGCTTTGCCTACATGAAATGAAAAACACAAATTGGGCCTTCTTGTATAGGTCAAACTCTTGAGTGCCACATTCAACATTCTCTAGTCTGAGTTGAGAAACCTTGAAGAATAATGTGAATATTTACTCCATTTCATTTTTAAGGGATCTCAGTATAAATGTTTCACACGGCAAATCATAGAGAAAGTATTCTAAAACTTTCTTTCTCGCTCTCTTCCTCTCTTTCTTTCTCTCCTTTCTCTCTTTCCCTCCCTCCCTCCCTCCCTCCCTCCCTCCCTTTTCTTCTGTTGTTTTTGTGGTGATAGTGGATATGGTGCTCACATACTTGGGGTACTCCTGGGAGCCCCACACTTTAGCCTGACAAGTGATTTTTGTTGGGAAAGGGGTGTCACTCTTGGTTGTGATGTTTCCATGCAATCTGGTCATAGTGCTCACCTGGGACTTTGTGGTGCTCACACAAGGGTCATCAGGGTTTAAACTCCTGGCATGATGCTTGAAAATCTTTTGGTTGTGGGATTTTAAGTACCTGGCTATGTACCAGAGGCTTCTCAGTCTCTTGGGTCATTGATCACAGACTGCAGAATCCCTGGACTTGGTTTTGCTTCTATGGTAAACCTTTGGTCTGGTGACTGGTTCCAAAGATAGCTCTAAAAAGAAGACTGGTTTTGCCTGGTTGGTGGTCATCCTGTTTGCTGTACTTTATGCCTTCAGACTAGGCTCTCTCTGCTTGTCACATGCCCACTCTCTGGTCCATAACCTGTCCTTGGTATGCCTGTGGCTGCTGTGTTAATTTTCCTGACTATATCTTGCATGATTTTTTTTCTTTCCCATCTAACCCTCAAGCTTGATCTTTGTCTTTTCAGCTTTGTACTTGGTCCTTTGAATTAGGATTTTCAGCTTCTTCCACTACTGATTTTTCCTATTTAGAGAAGCGCCTTTAAGATCTTTACACAGGAAAGTAGCCTGATACTAGCTTCCTCCCTCACCTTCCGGGCACTCACTCCGAGCTAACCTACTCTGGCCATGGTGGGGGAGGTGGGTAGGGACAGGAGGAGGAATCCAAAAGTACCCTAGGAAACACACTTAAAAGAATTCCTTACTTAAAACAATTTTAGAAGTAGTAAGTGTATTTTATAGTGAACTGGATTGGATATTATGTAAAATAAATTTATATGCATATGTAAAGTTATTTCCTTCCCTGAATTCTTTTTTTTTTGTTGTTGTTAACTTATGCTTGCTCTGACCAGAATTTGCTTCTGTAGGATATCCATAGTAAACAACTGAGGAAAAAACTAAACCTGCAACTGTTAAAACAGTCTCTAACATAAGTGGGAGAAAGGGCCAAACTAATAGGAGTCTGAGAATGAAGATAAGTAACTATTTAGAAACAGAAATATTTTAGACTATGTATTTGTCTAGTAAGCTTGCAGCATTTTGCAGGGAAAAGAAGAATTTAATGACACAAAAGTGTTAGGTGGTTAAATATACATGAGGCTGAGCCTAGAAGTCAACCCTGTTAGGTTTTTGCCAAGAGCCTACTTTGCTCAAAGGCTCAAGCTAAAAGTCTGTCTTCAGGATTTTTTTGAGTGGTAAAACATTATCAGAATGAAGTGAATTTTTTCTATTGCAAGAAAACTTTTTATCAGTAGAGATTCAGAATCATATAATTGGATTAAGTTTTCTAACTAATAATAAAAAATAATTTCTATTTGCATTGTCTTCATTCTGAGGCTGACTGGTCATAAAGCACTCTAAAAACAAATTAATTATGATTAAAAAACCCAAATTAATTGGGAAGTTTATTTTGACAAGAAGTAATACAAAGGTAAAGCATGGCTTGTGTAGTGCTGCTATCATGGCACTCTTGGGCATAATTTATATATAAAGAAAATAAAAGAGCAAACATGACTTTCAAGCTGATGGCCTATAAAGAACTTAATTGAAAACAGTTTTCTGCTTTAAAAAGTGATTTATTTAAGATGTGTTTTAAAAAACAAAGGTCTTATTGATAACCATTTTAAGCATGTTATCTCAATGTGGGATTTAAGTAAAAGGTCAAATCTTGTAGAAGTATTTTTGGTATGACTCAGTTTTGGTCACAGAAAAACTTGATCAAGAAAATGAGTTAATATTTTCAAGTCAGAGTGATGTAGGCAGGTAGATAGGGAAAGGACCTTGGCAATGAAACTAGGATTAACAAAGTCTCATGGAAGAAGAATTCTAGGACTGACCCGCCTTGTGGATATAGAAAACAAAGACCTGGTAAGACCATGGCAGACCCTGAGGATATAGGACCCTCCCCAGGAAGTTCCTTAAACCCTAGGACCTCTCCCTTAATCTGATTAACTTTAGAGATTCAGCCCAAAGAAGACCATCACCACTCCCAACCTCCCTGGTAACCTCGTTAGCAACTGGACTTTTACCTAGGAAGAAGCCCCATGTGAGGGAAGGTTGGAGAAATCCTATAAAGACCACCTTGAACAAAGGAAGGGCCCGCATTATGCCGCCTGAGCTCATGTGCTGCTTGTGCCCACGTGGCTGAGCACATGTGGGCTGAGCACATGTGTTGCCCACATCTCCACTCTTGAGATGTGTACTTTTATGCTTTCCTGTCTAATGTTAGGATGTGTGTAGGGGCTCTCTCTCTCTGTCCTTGGAGAAGCCTGTGTTCTCTCTTGAGTATGTCTCTCTCTCTCTCTCTCTCTCTCACTCTTTCTCTCTCCCCCTCCACACCTTAGAAATCCTCCAAATAAAATCTATTTATTTCACTGCTTGTCTACTCCTGAAATTCCTTTCTGTGAGGCGAGACAAGAACCCAGTAACCCTGGGTCCCAGATGGCAGGGGTGGTTGGGGAAAAAGTGACCATCTTTCTCCTCCCCGCTTCACATAAGTCACCCGTGTGGCCCACCAACATCAGAAGCACTAGTTTAAAGAAAGGCCACTGTTTCATTTTTCTTCCCTGCCCTGCCCTCCTGCCCCAGTAGAAAACTCCAAGTGGATATCTTTATTTGAGAAACATGAAAATTGAAAAATTCAAAATGCTATGATATGGCAGATGGCTAACACTGGTTTGTGTTTCACTATAAGAATAAACTTAATTCACATGGGTAGTGTGGAGAGATGAAACTCGGATCTTTTATACTTGAAATCACTTGCATTTGTTTAATTTATTCAACTTGATCACTTGATCACTTGACTTCCGATTAATTGTCGATTTGCTCAAGTGGGCACCAGTAATGACTCCATTTGTCCCTGTTGCATGCAGAAGCCGGGAAAAGTATTCAAAACGCCTGCCTGTCCTTTGCAAACTACAAGACCAAGATGACTGCCCTCCGACGTCCTGATGGATCTATCACATCCTCCAGAATGGCAATGGAGATTATCCATGACTTCTACTCAAATCTCTTCGATAGCCATGTCCACTTTCCGACATACCAAATTCCACAGGATGGATATGTTGTTTCCAATGTTCTCCCTTCCGAAATCTGACACGCCATTTCGTCGGTAAAGAAACAAACAGCACCCGGCCCAGACAAGGTCAGACCTGAACACTTGAAGAACCTGCCGTCAGTACTCATCAATACGCTGGCTCGGCTCTTCACACACTACCTGTCTGAATGCAAGGTTCCGTCCCAATGGAAAACCAGCAGGACTGTACTACTGTTCAAGAAGGGAGACATCCATGACATTGGCAACTATTGCCCAATCTGCCTATTGTTTGTCATCTACGAGTTGTTCACTCGAGTCATCCTAAATAGGATTGGCAGAACACTAGATGAAGGACAACCATGCGAGCAAGCCGGGTTCCGCAAAGGATTCAGCACCATCGACCATATCCACACGATAACCAAGCTCATTGAGGTTTCTCGGGAGTTCAAGATGCCGCTCTGTTTATCGTTCATTGATTTAAAGAAGGCCTTTGATTCTGTTGAGACGGAAGCGGTCATTGAAGCCCTAGCCAATCAGGGCATTCAAGCTCAATACATCAGGATTCTCCGTGAGCTATATTACGGATTCACTACCAGTATCTCATCATTCTCCAAAGAAGTAATCATCCATGTCAAGAGGGGTGTTCGGCAGGGTGATACCATTTCACCAAAACTCTTCAGTGCCACCCTCGAGAACATCATGCAACGACTGGAATGGGAAGAAATGGGAGTGAAGATAGATGGTCGGCAACTACACCACCTCCGCTTTGCTGATGACATTGTTTTAATAACACCAAACATCAACCAAGTGGCACAAATGCTGGCCAACTTTGACCGTGAGTGTGGAAAGGCCAGACTATAGCTGAATCTTACGAAGACAATGTTTATGAGAAACAGCCTCGTTCCTGACGCCCCATTCACTCTCAATGGAACGACCATCTCCGAATGCAACAGCTATGTGTACCTAGGTCGAGAAGTCAACGTGACAAATGACCTGGTACCTGAGATGCGCAGGAGGAAGAGAGCGGCTTGGAACACCTTCAAGAGCGTCGAAGAAATAGCTATGAGGACGAAGAACCTCCAGCTCCTGGTACATCTCTTTGATTCCACTGTTCTTCCTGCATTAATATATGCCTCAGAGACCTGGGCCTTGCGCAAACAGGATGAGAATACTATTCGGGTCTCCCAAAGAGGAATTGAAAGAGCTATGCTTGGAATATCACGTTTCACTCAAATAAGAGAAAGAACCTGGAGTTCCAACATCCGTCGACAATCAAGAATCAGGGACGCTGTCTCGTTTGCCAAGGTGTCGAAAATCAGATGGGCTGGTCACATAATGAGATTTAAAGACGACCGCTGGACTAGTGCTGTTACTCACTGGATTCCACGGGATGTCAAAAGACCACATGGCCGCCCACCTACCAGATGGTCAGACTTCTTCATCAAGATCATGAACAATCATGAATTTATTCAACAAATACATTTAATTTATTTATTCCAGAAATGTGAATATGGTACTTAGAGTTGTTTTGGCTCCATATTTGGTGATGCTTAGGGGATTCTCCTGATTCAGTACTTGGGGGTCATTCCTTCGGGGACCATGCTATGCTCGAGATGGAGCCTGGTCTCTAGCATACAAAGCCTGCATTCTAGCACTTTGAACTGCCTTTCTGACCTGAATGTGGAACTTTTAACTTAGCATTTATTTTTTGTCTTTTCACTGACACCCAGTCCCTGTGTCCACAGCACTTGTGATTTGCCTTGTGTTTTGGATCTTGTATGACTTGTCTACTTATCTGATGGTCATCTTGGAGCCATAACAGGGTAGAGCTCCTTTGCTCTGTGGGGCTGGGCAACTCAGTACCCACAAATGATTGTCATTCAGTTCCTTTCTCAAAAAGAAGGCTCCAAATTCAAGTAGTTAATTTTCGTGCTCATCAGAGGCAGGGAAGAAAGGAAGTTCTTTTCACTTTCTCATGTCTTCTACTCTCTTTAAATTTGTGAATGGCACCTGCAGTGTGCACTTGTAGGATAACACTGTTTTGTCCTTCCTGCATAGCCTCAGGTAGTTTAGGTTTATTGGGTTGCTCCCATCACAATGTTCCCATTTCTCTGTGTTTATTTGTAACTTCTTTTTTTGTGCTCTGTTGACTTGTAAAGGTAAAGGTAAAGGCCCTCCCGTTGATCGTCGATTTGCTTGAGCGGGCCCAGTAACGTCTCCATTGGAGACTTTGTTGTTACTGTGTCTGGCATATCCAATACTCTCGGTAGCTTGCCGGGCTCTCCGAGAGGGGCGGAGGAATCGAACTCGGGTCGGCCATGTTGGCCGTTGACTTGTAAATATTGTTTTTCTCTTCTCCCTAAGTCCTTTGCATAGTTTTTTCAGAGCAATGTCCTTTTTGTATGGACACAAGAAAACAGTATGCTTTTGTTATGTGGCTCTCAGTGATATTTTCCTCCTGGGCATCTGTTCTCTCACCTAAGTCTCAGTTGCCCTTTCTTCCTAGCACCCCCAAAAGAGGGTCCCGACCAGGAATTCAAATGGAACTGATGTCGGTGGGCCCCACGGGTGACTTATATGAAGCGGGGAGGAGAAAGACAGTCACTTTCTCCCCATCCGCCTCTGCCACTCGGGACCCAGGGTTGCTGGGTTCTTGTCTCGCCTCGCAGAAAGGAATTTCAGGAGTAGACAAGCAGTGAAGTAAATAGATTTTATTTGGAGGATTTTTAGGTATGGAGGGAGGGAGAGAGAGTGAGAGAGTAAAGTTAGACACGAAAGCATGAAAGTACACATCTCAAGAGGGGAGATGCGGGCGACACATGTGCTCGGGCACCACATGTGCTCGGCCACGTGGGCATAAGCAGCACATGGGCTCGGGCAGCAAATGCGCGCGCTTCCTTTGTTCAAGGTGGCCTTTATAGGGTTCCTCCAACCTGCCCCCACGTGGGGCTTCTTCCCAGGTAAATGTCCCGTTGCTAAGGAGGTTGCCAGGGAGGATGGGTGTGGCTATGGTCTTCTTTGAAATTCCTTTCCTGGCCTTTTGTTCCTAGAGGAGCTTCTTTGGGTCTGTTGCTGGAGCCAGGTGAGGGTCTTATCAAGCCTTAGTTCCTGTTTTCCTATTTTCTGCAGGGCTGGCTTTTGTCGTTGCCCAGGAGGGGGCCCTCCCTGTCTACCTGCCTACATCAGAACCAGAGAAAGCGGTAAGCTATGTGCTACCCTGGCACAGAGATGGGCCTGGCCAAAGTGCCATAATGCTTACTATAAGTTAAGAGTTTGGTCATAGACAAATGCGGTCACGATCCAAAAAGTAATAATTAGATTTGGACCCTGCTAGGGTTAGGAATGATTAATCTGGCCTGAGTGCTGTAGCAAGATGTTCCCAGAAGAGCTGCCCTACAAGCCTCAATGTTATCTCTTACTATGTCCATACAAAAATAACTAGTATTGAGATGTTAATAGACTCAGATGTTAACTCAGTTCATTAATAGATGTTAATGGACTGAGGAAAGGAGAAAAACACCTATTTTTGCTCTTGGGCAGTCAGGAAAGGCTTTGGAATACCTCTTAAGTGGTGTTCCCTTTGAACCTGGTGGGCCCTCAGGAAAGGCTTTCTTATGTTGATTTTGCTACCTGACTGGGTTCAGTGTCAGCCCAGAGTGCTGGGGAGTGGGAGAGGAAAGAGAGCTGGAGAGACATTGCTGGTGAGAGGGAAAGAAAGAGCAAGGTGGCAAGATGGACCACGGAGAGACTAGCAAGGGGGACAGAGAGAGAAGAATGTAGACGAAAAGGACAGGAGCAGGCATGTGAAGAGAGAGAGCGAGAGAGAGGCCAGGCTGTGAGATGGAGCACAGAGAGATGAGTGGGAGAGACAGAAGGAGACGGGAATGAGGAGAGTATGAGACTAGAATGGGAGGCTCAGAGAGACTGGGGCAGGCATGTGGGGAGAATAGAATAAAGGGCTATTGGTAAATCAACTGGCTTGGCCCTTGTTTTGTCCACCGTCTGCCCCATGGCCCAGGCTGTCCCGGCTGGGGAAGTGGCCCCAGCCCATCCTGAATGCGAGCTGTAGGGGAAGAGCCATCGGGCGCCCCTCCCCCCCCACCGCCCCTCGGAGTTTTATACATGCACTAAAGGAAGAGAAAATGTGCTCATGTACGCAGAAAGTGCTGCTTAATGAAATCACCAAACAATCCAAAGACTCAAGAACAAGAGTTTCTTATTGCCTGTTTTTCCCCTGATGGGAAAACCTCTTTTAACAAAGGACTTGATTGTCTCTACCTCACTGCTCACTCTTGAATGGCTTAAGGGAAATTCATCTTTCTCGAGAAATCTGAGGGGGCCTCTGCTCAGGCAGCAGGACTGGAGATCCACAAACAGAAATTTAGGCCCCACCTCTGTTTATTACCCCAGTTAGAGATATTTCCAGGCTTTCCCTACATCTCCATCATCCACAATGTTCAACAAATGCCAATCTTGATTCTTTTTTTCTTTTTTTTTGATGTAGGAGTATTGCTATTTATTCAGCTATTGATTAGGCTGATTGAATTGGGCATGAACTCCACTGTAGGATAACAATTGATTTGTCCTTTCTCCCTTGCCACAAGGAGCTTAGGTTTTACCAGGTTACACCCATCACAGTGCTCCCGAGTCACTCCCATTTCTTTCTTTGTCTGTAACCACTTCTCTATGCTCTCCTCCCCAACCAATTAATCAGATTTTCCCCCTAATCAGACTCTGTTAACTTGTAAGGTTCGATTCCTCAGAAATCTATGATCCTATATGTATGAGTGAAATATTGTCTTTCTCCT
This sequence comes from Sorex fumeus, assembly GCF_029834395.1. NCBI lineage: Eukaryota > Metazoa > Chordata > Mammalia > Eulipotyphla > Soricidae > Sorex > Sorex fumeus. The sequence continues at coordinate 15,052,172 of NW_026606152.1, forward strand.
CTCCTTATGTCTTTTGAATAGTTTATTTTAATGCAATGTCTTTTTTTTGTATAGATACAGGAAGACAGTTAAAATTATGCTTTTGTAACTTAGGATTTAATTGTCTTTGACTATTATTTACTCCTGGGCATCTGCTCTGTCGACTTAAGCCTCAGTTGCCCTTAATTCCTAGCACACCAAAAGCAGGGTCCCGATGAGGGACTGAATGAACCCAGGGCAAGCTGTGAGTTACCCTGGGATCGAAATGGGCCAGGCCCAAGTGCCACGATTCTTAACTATAAGTTAAGAGCTTGATCATAGATAAATACTGTCATGATCCAAAAGTAATGATGAGACTGGGACCCTGCAAGGAACAGAAAAGACTATCTGGCCTGAACACTGTAGTTTGAGATTGAGATGGCCCTAAGAGAGCAATTCTATAAGCTTAATGTATCTATTACTGTGTCCATACAAAATGATTAATATTATGAATGCTTATATGTTTGCTGGACAAGGAGATGAGAAACACACCCATGGGATTCTGCTCTTGGGTGGATCTTCCTGCTGAGAGGGTATCTGTCCTAGAAGAAGTACCTCCTGAGGGAAAGAACTTTACCCCTATTGATTGTGACCACACCTATGTGTAAGCCCCAATCTCTCATGACTTTAGGATTTAACTAGAAGAGTGGTTAGAGTGGGCTAGGGGATCCAGAGCCAGATTCCAGAGCCAGAAGGAGAATGAAAGGGGATCGAGGAGGAGAATGAAGTAGCATGGGGGAGGAAGAAGCAGGAGGAGAATCAGAGGAGAATGGAGATGGGAATGGAATAAACTGCAACTGACACCAACCAACCTGGCCCTCATTTCCTTCCTTTGCCTGCCCATTGTCATCAACCTCCCTGGGGTGGGGGAAGTGGCCGAGACTATGGAACGTGGGTTGTGGGGGAGATAGACCACTGCTGTCCTTTTGTGTTTATACACTTCACTTCACTTAATCACTTAATCCCCGTTATTCATCGATTTATTCGAGCGGGTGCCAGTAACGTCTCCATTCATCCCGGTTGCGTGCTAGCGTAGCCCAATGGTATCTGTTCGTTTTAGGAACATGTAGAGCCTCAAACCGATCATTTAGGGTCTTGACGAAGAAGTCTGACCATCTTATAGGTGGGCGTCCACGTGATCTTTTGATGTCTCGTGGAATCCAATCAGTAATGGCTCTAGTCCAGCGGTTGTCTGTAAACCTCATTACATGTCCAGCCCATCTGATTTTTGATGTCTTGGCAAATGAGACAGCGTCCCTGATTCTTGAGCGTTGACGAAGATCAGAACTCCGGATTCTATCTCTCATTTGAGTGAATCGTGATATTCCAAGCATAGTTCTTTCGATTCCTCTTTGAGAGACCCGAATAGTGTTCTCATCCTGTTTTCGTAGGGTCCAGGTCTCTGAGGCATATGTTAATGCAGGAAGAATAGTGGAATCAAAGAGATGTGCTCGTAGCTGGAGGTTCTTTGTCTTTTTAGTTATTTCTTCAATGCTCTTGAAGGCATTCCAAGCCGCTCTCTTCCTCCTGCGTAACTCAGGTGCCAGGTCATTCATCATGTTGATTTCTCGACTTAAGTATATATAACTGTTGCATTCGGAGATGGTGGTTCCGTTGAGAGCGAATGGAGCGTCAGGAACAAGGCTGTTTCTCATAAACATTGTCTTCGTAAGATTCAGCTGTAGTCCGACCTTTCCACACTCACGGTCAAAGTCTGCAAGCATTTGTGCCGCTTGGCTGATGTTTGGTGTTATTAGAACGATGTCATCAGCAAAGCGGAGGTGGTGTAGTTGCCGACCATCTATCTTCACTCCCATGTTTTCCCATTCTAGTCGTCGCATGATGTTCTCGAGGGTGGCACTGAAGAGTTTTGGTGAAATGGTATCACCCTGCCGAACCCCTCTCTTGATATGGATGATTACTTCTTTGTAGAATGGTGATATCTTGGTAGTGAATCCGCAATAGAGCTCACGAAGGATCCTGATGTATTGAGTTTGTACGCCCTGATTGGCTAGGGCTTCCATGACCGCTTCCGTCTCAACAGAATCAAAGGCCTTCTTTAAATCAATGAACGTTAGACAGAGCGGCATCTTGAACTCCCGAGATACCTCAATGAGCTTGGTTATTGTGTGGATATGGTCAATGGTACTGAATCCTTTTCGGAATCCAGCTTGTTCACATGGTTGTCCTTCATCTAATGTTCTGCTAGTCCTATTCAGGATGACTCGAGTGAATAGTTTGTAGATGACAGACAATAGGCAGATTGGGCGATAGTTGCCAATGTCGTGGATGTCTCCTTTCTTGTATAGTAGTACAGTCTTGCTGGTTTTCCATTGGGATGGAACCTTGCATTCAGACAGGTAGCGTGTGAAGAGTCGAGCTAATGTATTGATGAGTACTGATGGTAAGTTCTTCAGGTGTTCAGGTCTGATCTTGTCTGGGCCAGGTGCTTTTTGTTTCTTTACCGACGAGATGGCATGTTGGATTTCGGAAGGGAGAACATTGGGAACGACATATCCATCATGTGGTATGTGGTATGTGGGCAAGTGGATGTGGCTATTAAAGAGATCTGAGTAGAAGTCATGAATAATCTTCTCCATTGCCCTTCTGGAAGATGTGATAGATCCATCATGATGTCGGAGGGCAGTCATCTTGGTTTTGTAGTTGGTGAAGGACAGGCGGGCATTACGAATGTTTTTCCCAGCTTCTGCTGCATCTACCAGTACTGCTGCTCTCCTGTTTTTGAGGTCATCCTTGATGGCTTTTCTGCACTGTTTTGCCAGTTCGGACGTTTGCTTGTGGTTGCCTGAGGCACGTGCCACGCCACGTTGGTGAATAAGTTCAAGAGTGTTCGAAGAAAGACGGTTTTTTGTGGTTATCTCTCTCTTGGCATTCCTTGCACAATCATGGAGGTGCTGAATCATTCGATCGTATTCCTCATCAATGTTGTCAATGACGGCATCTTCCCATGTTGCTGCAACAGAGCCAAAGAGTTCCCAGTTGGTGGTTGTTCTGGGAGTCTTCTTCTTAAACCTTGCATTCTTTTCTCCTCGTTCTGTGAGGTAGAATTTTGCACGAAGAAGACGGTGGTCTGATCCCGTTTGGAATTTTGGGACAACAGCAACATCGGTTAGGCAAAACCGCCGATTGAATATGATGTGGTCTATTTCATTGTGGAACCGTCCATCGGGAGACTCCCATGTCCAACGTTTAGATTCAGCCTTTTGGAATTGTGAGTTACCATGGAAGGTTTTGGTTGACATGATGAACTCAGACAGTCTGTCACCCTGTTCGTTCCATTCCAGGCCATGGGTTCCGATGTGGAGTTCATCGACTGATCTTCTTGGTCCTATCTTGGCATTAAAATCACCGACAATGATCTTGTAGAAGGTGTGATCTTCTTTATAGAATTTCTCCAGCTCCATGTAGAATTTCTCAGTTTCTTTTTCACCATAACTGGATGTTGGTGCATAGACAACAAAGATAGAAACTGCCGGTAGTGAGCCACATTTATTCAAGTGTAATTGTTCGATTCGGGTTGTTAGGCATTCAAATGAATCAATGCTTGTGACTAAGTTTGTGTTGACAAGGATACCGACACCACCGACGCCTCTTTTATCACATGTTCCAAGGAACAGTTCTTCTCCAGTGTTGAAAACAGCATGATGGGATTGATGTCTTCTCGTTTCGGTCAGACCAATGATGTTGTACTTGATCTTTCGTGTTTGTACCATAAGGTCTTCAATGGATGCAGCAGATGCCAGCGTACGAGCATTAAAAGTACAGACAATCATTTTTGTTTTTCTGCGTTTTGGCAGCCTATGTCTGCCTTGGTGTTTTATCAGCCTCTCCTTCCATATCCTTCTCGACTCTGCATAATCAGGGTTAGGGAAATGAGATCCATTTATTACTGGATTTGGCATATCAATTTGGTCTATTTGGCATAGACCACGGATAGCTTGCCAGGCTATCACTTCACCTTACTTTTTTTTTTTTTTTATAAATTTATTTATTGAATCACTGTGAGAGCAGTTACAAAGCTTTCGGGCGTAAGTTTCAGTCATACAATGATGAAACACCGACCCTTCACCAGTGCCCATTTCCCACCACCAAAAATCCCAGTATTAACCCCCCCCACACACCCTCCCCTACCCGTGGGGCAAATAATTTCCACTTTACTCTCTCTCTTTGATTTCATTCAATATTTTGACCCCAGACCCACCATTATTATTTGGGATTTTACCCCAACACTCAGATCTGCCAAAAAGGCAACCGTAGACAATTTGTTTTCTATTGCTGGTTATGAATAGTATGATGTTCTTCAGCCACAGTAGTGGCCACGTGATTTTGGAATTCTGAAATTTTAACAATTAAATCTGCCAAAACCTGCTGGGTACTGAGATTTTTTCCTGAGTCTCTGGGATCATGGCTGTTAAGCAGCTTGATCAGGAGCCAGAGAAGCCATTTGTGGGTGGTGACTTGGGATCTCTTTTGGGCGGGGAGGAAAGGGCCGGCTCCACCCCCATCCAATGAGGCCCCACATGTCTCATCACTGTGGGTCCAAACCTGACTGTCCAATGGCCTCTGGGGGATGGTGGCCACCTAGCTGCCAGGGGGAACAGGTCAAGGCATGAAACCTATTCCCACCTAGGGTGACCCGGCGCCGTTAACCTACTGTGGGGACCAGATGCATTTCTGCCAAAAGCCACTGGGTTCTGAGAATTGTTCCTGAGTCTCTCATATCATGGCCCTTAAGCAGTTTGATCAGGAGCCAGAGAGGCTGTTCATGGGTGGCCACTCGGGGTCTTGTTGGGGTGGGGAGGAAAGGACTGGCTCCACCCAATCCCATGAGGCCCACGTGTCTTGTCACTGTGGGCCCAAACCTGACTGTCCAATGACCTCTGGAGGATGGTGGCCACCGAGCTGCCGAGGGGGAGCAGGTGGAGGGATAGCACCCTTTCTTCCCTAGGGTGGCCTGGCACTGGTAACCTACTGCAGGGACTGGATGCATTTCTGCCAAAAGCCGCTGGGTTCCGAGATTTGTTTCTGAGTCTCTGGGATCATGGCTGTTAAGCAGTTTGATCAGGAACCAGAGAGACCTTGCCTCCAATTATATAGCTGAGCCAGAGGTGGTTTGTGGGTGTGTCTCCCACATACCTAACTTTTGGTCGTTTACTTTCTTGATAAACTTTGCCCTAAGTTGTTGGGATCTGGCCAAAGGCACAGCAGCAATTTGGGTGTATCTGGAAGTCTAAAGGCAGCATCAGGCCTCACAGGGACAGATTGACCTGATGGCAATTGACAGATTACCCCTCCCCCTATCTTTATTTTTATTTAAAAAAGTATTATTTTACTGTGTGACTTAGGGTTAGAAATGCTGATTTAGGTTGTGTCAGACATATTTATCAATTCCCTTTTCCATTGCCCTCTCCCCAGCTAATTGGATCCTGCTTTTGTTCTTTTATTTTTTCTTTCTTTCTTGGGTCACACCCAGCGATGCTCAGGAGTTACTCCTGGCTCTGCACTCAGGAATTACTCCTGGCGGTGCTCGGGGGCCCATATGGGATGCTGGGAATTGAACCCAGGTTGGCTGCGTGCAAGGCAAACGCCCTGCCCACTGTGCTATCACTCCAGCCCTCCTGCTTTTGTTCTTATCTTGACAACAAGTGCCCAACTTCAGGCAGTGTATCCTCAGGATACTCTTCCCAATCTTCTTAGTAGTTAGAGATGGCAGACCAGTAGTAAGACACATAAGCAGCAAAACTGCATTGGGAGAAAGAGAGAATGTAAGGGCAAAGGAAGGCAGTTTGCTTCAAATACATGTGCTGCTGATAAGTGTCCAGAAACTGCATGAAATTCTTGGCTTGCAGGCAGATATATATTGCTAGAACTCGGACAATCATTTTGTTATCATGAAGTTTAATCTTGACTGTTACATGAGAGCAATAAACCCTCACTTGTGTGAGCTACTGTCATTGCTGGGTTCCATTACTTTACATAGAATTTCTAATTGGCACACTCTAAAATTCAGATGTCCAAAGAGAATACAGTGACTTTGGTATTTTTGTTACTGTTTTTATCCTCTTTCTCAATCATTAAGATGGAAAACAACGAAAGTGGGAATGATAAATGATATTTTTTTTGAGGCAGGGACACATGATTCTGATTCTGTGACCCCTTCAGAGTCTCTCCTAGGAGTGCTCAGGGGACCATATGTAATACTGTGGATTGAAGAATCAGTTGTAAGCAAGGCAAACGCTTTACCCCTGTGCTATCTCTCAAGCCCAAAATTTAATAATAAACGATGACTTATTAATTGAGGTAAATAATTTACTTATTTAATTCTCCTTCCACCCATCTGTATCTCTCCAAGATATTTTGGAGAAATGAAACTCAAGGCAGAGAAACCATGTCTTTCTTTTCTCCGTGGGTTTGTATCTTTTTTAAAGTTAAATTTATTGTAAAATCTTCTTTAATATCTCCAACAGACTGGTTGAAGATATTTCTATGTTCTTTCACCTACCCCGAGGAAGAATTGATACATTCCTTTAATCTGAGGCCATAAAGCAAAAAAAAAAAAAAAACCCCAAAAAACCCCCAAAAAACCCCACCCAGGTAATCTGATTTATAGAAAACAGTGAATTAAAAGTACATTGTATATATCTATACTTATACTCACATACATAAAACTATTCTCTCCATGATTACAAATATGAATCATCTTACCCATCCTTTCACTGCTCAGAGCTTTATTCACTCGTCTAAGCTGCCACAAATCTGAGAGAAAGGACTAGGATGATGAGTAACTGGCAGACATTTGCCACTGAGTAAGTGGTGACACACTGCGTTCCCTATATCTATCAGCACTTACAAATAGATCATTACAAATGATAAAAAATACTTTGATCCTTTTGGGTAGTAAAAATAAAAGTAGGGGTTCTTTAATTTTTATTCTATAATAAATTGGTCTCTAAGTAGTTAAAGCAGAGTACTTCAGGGACAAATTTGGGGACTAGGCAGACTGGTTCCAGGACTTTCTGTCTCTGCAACTGAGTCCCAGCCATCTGCAACTAGTCCCTTTCACTATTAATTTTTTATGACTGAGAATGTCACCACTTCTTTAATTGCATGTAAAACTTAGGCTCTATTTTTCCTGGTTTTTAAATATTAACTCATTTTTATTTTGGAAAATACAGAAAAACAGAATATAAGTCATTGAAAACCATTGCCTAGAGACAACCACCATTAATGTACATCTTCATTAACTATTATTCTAATTAACTTTAAATAAATACAGAGTATAAGCCAATTTCATTTTTATCAATTCCAAATATCAACTTTTTGAGGATAAAACCATTAACTGATGTTCAGAATGAATCAATAAGTCATTGGGAGGATATATTTTTCAGAGATGACTCTGCAGTGTTCCTTATTGACTGCAAACATTTATTGTTTTACTTCTTTTTGGGGTTGGGGTATGGGGACATCCCTGGCTCTTTGCTCAGTGATCAGGAAACCATATGTGGTGCTCAGGAAACCATATGTGGTGCTGGGGACTGAACTAGAATCAGCTGTGTGTAAGGCAAATGCCTTAACCCCTCCTGTACTCTCTCTGGCCCTGTTTTTCTTCTTAAACTCAAAAATAATTTTCTTTTCTTTTACACCTATCAAAGTCCTCCTTATTCTTAGGGAAACACTGAAGTTTTACCTGTTCAACTTTCTTTACATTTCTTATTCTGAATGCTTTGATTTTCCCCCTGAAAGTCCTACATGCTCACATGTGTTGTTCAATTCGCATTTGTTTGCTGAGAAACTGTTTTATACATATAAGGTGAGAAGCATATAAGGTGAGAAAAATGTTTCATAATCACCTAGGTTATTTTATAAATGAAGCCTAGAGATTTTGTTATTACAAATATTCTCCAACTCGGATTAAGTGCATGCTTTCAGGACGTGGCTTTTCACCATCTCAGATTATACCTGTATATTTACTAAACCAGCTCACAAGCCTTAAATGCCAGGAAGTTGTTATTGGCATATTTTCCACTAGAAGGATGAGGAAACTAAGATGCATATAATTTGGGTAACTCAACACAAAGTCAGACAGTTTATAATGGTTTCAACATCTGAACTGCGCCCAGGTCACTCACTGTAGTATAGCTGGTTTTAACCCTATATTTTTACTTTATAACCATGTCCAAACTGCAGCAAGAAAAGTTGTATGACAACTAAAGTCTGATTTTGACAAACAGGAAATTTTGACTTTGATCAGGAAAACTTCAGTATAGGAGGAGGATTGAGGACTGATACATCATAACTCGAGGAATGACTGGAGGTATGAGTACCTCAAACAGGCTTGGTGTGACCAGTGGAACCAATGAGAGAAAACGCCATTTATTGATAGGTTACTTAGATAAAAGAGACTCAAGAACTGATGACACATTTGAAAAGAGAGAGGTGAAGATCAGGCCAAAATATAGATGATAAGAATGATTTTGGAAAGGAGTAGGACACTCTTTTCTGGATAAGATAGAAACGGAGGGAAATGAGTTGTAGTAAAACTTGACATGTATAAGGATTAAAAGCTGATATTTATTTACTTTTAATTTTATTATTTTAATGTTAGCAACAAGAGTTGGTGCAGGAGACTTTAAACGGGGAATTGCTTTGGAAGTGCAGCTATAGGAAATGCCATAAAGAGGAGTATTTTGAAAAAAGCTGAGGCTGGAGCTCTTACATTTATCATTTAGACAATCAACATAGTTCTGTGATTCTCTCCAGTACGCCAGATCCTCAGAGTAAAGGAAACCAGAGTCACAGGGAACTGTCAGACAGAAGGGTCAGAAAGATAGAAAATAGAGAGAATGGAGCTAATGATGAGTATATTACTGATGTCACCAACCAGGTATCTTTATGTTATTTATTGATTGATCACATATATTTTTATATTTTTGTTATGCTTTTTTTCCACAGTCAAGTGGAATTTATTATAGTATTTTTGTTATGCTTAAAGAACATCATTGTATCTCTGTGTCACTGTCATCCTATTGTTCATCCATTTACTCAAGCGGGCGCCTCTACTGTCTCCATTTGTCCCAGCCCTGAGATTTTATCTGCCTCTCCTTACTGTCTTTCCCATCCCTGCCATTTTGGGGGCTCTTTCAGGGTCAGGGGAATGAGACCTGTTATTGTTACTCTTTTTGGCATATTGAATACGCCACGGATAGCTTGCCAGGCTCTGCCGTTGACAAAGAACATACAGGCATATATATGCTTTTGCATTAATCTACGAAAGTCTACATCATTTCCTCTCTCCCCCCCTTTCCTGCAAACCTTGGTCTTGGAGACAAGGGATGGGGTGTCCTTATTGAAGGGAACATTTTACTGTCCCTCTTGTTCAGTAGCAGTGGGTGTGTACTGACAGAAGGTAAAGGAAATAAGAATTGTTCCCAGCTACCCGAGGGACCCCTCAGGTGCCAAGGCACTGTTTCAGGATAGGGAGAGACAACATGTCTTTCAGCAGACGCCAACACTGACATCACGCCAGAGAGCGTGCTCTGCTAGGTTAAGAGCCCCATGAGGAAGCACAGGGCTTCATTTTTATGAGGTGAATGGAAAACCATGGTTCTTATCAGTTGCCACCTGACATCAGCTGTTTTCTTTCACTTGGTTTCAACCAATCTAACACACTTATTAAAAGTTCAAACCAGCACTTACATCACCATCATAACATTGCTTATAATTCTAGGCCTTGAGACTCTACAAATTTAATCAGTAGTCTGGTGATCAAAGGGAGGGGGCTCCTTATGTGGGCACCAAGCCAAAGAAACTCCCGTGAATAATTTTTTTGGCATTTCTTCTTGCCACAGGTATGGCAGAAAGAAATAAGAAAGTGTTAATCCACTGAAAGTAAAGGCAGGGATTGAGGAGGTTCAATGGAAGAAGTAACAAGATAAGAGCATAGAGCCAGAGAGTAGCATTTTCAGGCTGATATTTTAGGTGCATTCTGAGTTAGTGCTGTAAAGACAAGAGAGCATAAGCCTGGGACATTGACCATTGTTGTGTAGAATACCAGTTCCTGCCATCCCTAGGAAGGGTGCTGCAGATTCACTTTTAGCTTGTGGTATAATGGTATAAAGTTATAAATGTGTTTTTTGGTACTCTGGGTACCAAGAAAAATCAAACTGACTAAAATAATCAATTCATCTACCGAGATACTGGTAAAAGTCTAGGAGAGAGACCAGCTTCAAGTCAGAAGTCACAGATTTCAGATACATTGGAGTAGAGGATGGAAAAGGTCAGAACTAGGAGATAGCACAAGTCTCAAAGGAAGAGAGTCCCAAGGAGAGGCTGGACACCAGTAGTTTGAAAAACCTAATTTAAGAACCCTGACATAGCCTTTCAGGAGATGGTGTAGAGCACAGACGGCTGTGCTGCCACATTTAGAGAGCTGCCCACAGCATGTCTGGGTGTCAGTCTGACTCTCATTTTGCACCTTTCCTTATTCTTTGCCACAGGTCCCTGTGAGAGAGGCCTTTTCCCTCTCTTTTAGCAATTCCCAACATTCCTCTCTTCCCTTAGGTTTCTCAGCACTATTTTTGGGGTGGGACACATTCAGTTGGGTGCCTTCTCTTTTTCTTGAGACCAGTGAATTGCATACTGCATGGTATTTAAAAAGATTGATAAAACACACATATATAAATTTTATTATCTTACATTGTGGGGAGAGGTTGAAGCCAGCAGTGCTTAGAAGATACTCTGATTATGTGGCTTAAGGTTTTTCCCAGAGGTCATCGGGGGGATGTATAGTGCCAGATATTAAGCTGGGGTTGGCTTCATGTAAGGGAAGCATGTTAACCTGGTACTATATCTCTGGCTGCTCAGTTTTTGGGGTGAGATGGGATTTGGCCTACATCCAACAGTGCTTAGGATTTACTCCTGGCTCTTTGCCCAGAGATGATTCCTGGCAGCACTCAGGTAACCATATTCTATGCAGGGGACTAGAGTTTAGCTGTATTCAAGGCAAACAACTAAATTTCTCTACCATCTCTTCACGGTCAGTTCAGTTCTATGACATTGAGTTAATTTATTCTGTGTTACCATCACTGCTGTCCATTTCCGGAACACTTTTGGTCTTGCAAAACTGAAAGTCTATGACCATTATTAACCACTGTCTTCCCATCCACTCTTTTAGCCCTCAGCAACCACCAGTCTATTTCTGACTCTAAAAATCAGCAAATCTCAGTTTTGTTTTGAGGACTGCAGAGTCTTTACTACAAAGAAGCCAAGAATAAATGTAGAAATCAGCAAGACAACACTTGTGTCTGGGAACTGCACTTTTCCTATCTCTCTAGGTATTTATTGCTAATATGCTGTACGTAGGGAACATTGGGAAGTAGAGTCTTGCAATATCCTGTTTCTCGGGGTGGGATCACATATTTTAGTTTTAGTCAAACTATAGGTGGTCCCTCACTCCCACCCCACAGCTAGTGTGATACCTATGTCTCTTGCTCTAGTCCACATAAAGATACATTCTTCAGGTCAGTATTTGCCAGTGAAGGACTAAAAATGATAACATACTAATCGTCATTCATCCTCTAGGATCTCTCTCTTTCTTTTTTTAAATTTTTATTAGTGAAACATCATGAGATACAGTTGTAGACTTACAAGTTTTTGTGCTTGGGTTTCAGTCATACAATGAGCAAATACCCATCCCTCCACCAGTGCCCATTTCCCACCATCACGGATCCCAGTATCCCTCCCACCCCCCATCTCCCCCATCTCATCCTGCCTCTGTGGCAGGGCATTCCCTTTTGTTCTCTCTCTCCTATTGGGTGTTGTGGTTTGCAAAAGAGGCAATGGGTGACAATCATGTTTGGTCTATAGTCTACTCTCAGCATGCTTCTCCCATCCTCGGAGGATCCTCCCAACACCTTTATTTGGTGTTCCCTTCTCTATCTGAGCTCCCTTTTCCCCTAGCATGTGTGGCTGGCCTCCAAGCCATGGAGCGAACCTCCTGGTACAAATCTCGACTATTCTTGGATGTTAGTCTCCTATTTTGTTACTTTATATTTCCAAGATGAGTGCAGTCTTTCTTTGTCTGTTTCTCTCTTTCTGACTCATTTCACTTAGCATCATACTTTCCATGTAGTACTACTTGTATGCAAATTTCATGACTTCATCTTTTATTTTTTTTTATTTTTGCTTTTTGGGTCACACCCGGCGATGCACAGGGGTTACTCCTGGCTCTGCACTCAGGAATTACCCCTGGCGGTACTCAGGGGACCATATGGGATGCTGGGAATCGAACCCGGGTCGGCCGCGTGCAAGGCAAACGCCCTACTCGCTGTGCTACCACTCCAGCCCATGACTTCATCTTTTCTAACAGATGCATAGTACTCCACTTTGTAGATGTATCAAAGTTTCTTTAACCAGTCGTCTGTTCGGGTTTTTTCCAAATTTTGGCTATTGTGAACAATGAAGCAATGAACATAGAAGTGCAGATGTCATTTCGACTGTACTTTTTTGCCTCTCTGGGATATATTCCCAGGAGTGGTATTGCTGGGTCAAATGGAAGCTCCATTTCTAATTTTTTGAGAATTGTCTATACTGTTTTCCAAAAGAGCTGAACCAGTTGGCATTCCCTCCAGCAGTGAAGGTTAGTCCCTTTCTCTCCACATCCATGCCAGCATGGGTTGCTTTTGTTCTTTTGGATGTGGGCCATTCTCTGTGGTGTGAGATGATATCTCATTGTTGTTTTGATCTGCATCTCCCTGATGATTAGTGATGTAGAACATTTCCTCATGTGCCTTTTAGCCATTTGTATTTTTTTTGGACAAAGTTTCTGTTCATTTCATCACCCCATTTTTTTTTTTTGGTGAGACTTGCCTTCTTCTTTTTATTTATTTATTTATTTTTTATTAAAATTTTTTTTAATAGTGAGACATCATGAGGTACAGTTACAGACTTACACATTTTTGTGCTTGGGTTTCAATTATGCAATGATCAAATACCCATCCCTCCACCAGTGCCCATTTCCCACCACCACGGATCCCAGTATCCCTCCCACACCCCATACCCCCTATCCCACCCTACCTCTGTGGCAGGGCATTCCCTTTTGTTCTCTCTCTCCTTTTGGGTGTTGTGGTTTGCAAAAGAGGCATTGAGTGACAATCATGTTTGGTCTATAGTCTACTTTCTGCATGCTTCTCCCATCTGGGAGGATCCTCCCAAAACCTTTATTTGGTGTTCCCTTCTTTATCTGAGCTCCCTTTTCCCCTAGTATGTGTGGTTGGCCTCCAAGCCATGGAGTAAAATTCCTGGTACTAATCTCGGCCATTCTTGGGTGTTAATCTCCTATTTTATTACTTTATGTTTCCCAGATGAATGCAATCTTTCTATTCCTTTCTTTCTGAGTCATTTTGCTTCATCACCCCATTTTTTGATGGGGTTGGATGTTTTCTTCTTATGGAGTTCAACCAGTGCTTTGTATATCCTTGATCTCGCCGTCAAAGCCTGGCAAGCTACCTGTAACATATTCGAGATGCCAAACACAGTAACAAGTCTCATAATGTTACTGGGCCCACTTGAGCAAATTGATAAACAACAGGACGACAGTGACAGTGACAATGATCAACCCCTTATCAGATGGGTATTGGGTGAATATCCTTTCCCATTTGTAGACTGTCTTTGTATTCTGGTCGCTGTATCTTTTGAGATTCAGAAGCTTCTTAATTTTAGATAGTTCTATTTGTTTATCTCTGTTTCCACTTGGTTGGTCAGTGGAGTGTCTTCTTTGTAGATACTGTTAGCCTCAATATCGTGAAGGGTTTTGCCGACTTTGTCTTCAATTTACCTTATGGATTTTGGCCTGATGTTGAGATCTTTAATCCATTTTTTTCATGACAAGTATATTTATTTATTCATATTTATCACTTAATCACTTAACTTCCCGTTAGTCGTCGATTTGCTTGAGCGGGCGCCAGTAACGTCTCCATTTGTCCCTGTCGTGTGCTAGTGTAGCCCAATGGCATCTGTTTGCTCCGGGAACATGAAGGGCCTCAAACCGATCGTTCATGATCTTGACGAAGAAGTCTGACCATCTGGAAGGTGGGCGGCCATGCGGTCTTTTGACATCCCGTGGAATCCAGTCGGTAACAGCTCTAGTCCAGCGGTCGTCTTTAAATCTCATTACGTGACCAGCCCAACTGATTTTTGACACCTTGGCAAATGAGACAGCGTTCCTGATTCATCGTCGACCGAGGTCGGAACTCCGGATTCTTTCTCTCATTTGAGTGAAACGTGATATTCCAAGCATAGCTCTTTCTATTCTTCTTTGGGAGACCTGAATAGCTTTCTCATCTTGTTTGCGTAGGGCCCAGGTCTCTGAGGCATATGTTAATGCAGGAAGAACAGTGGAATCAAAGAGATGTGCCCGGAGCCGGAGGTTCTTCGTCCTCTTAGCTATTTCTTCGACGTTCTTGAAGGTGTTCCAAGCCGCTCTCTTCCTCCTGCGCAGCTCGGGTGCCAGGTCATTTGTCATGTTGACCTCTCGACCTAGGTACACATAGCTGTTGCATTCGGAGATGGTCGTTCCATTGAGAGTGAATGGGGCGTCAGGAACAAGGCTGTTTCTCATAAACATTGTCTTCGTAAGATTCAGCTGTAGTCCTACCTTTCCACACTCACGGTCAAAGTTGGCCAGCATTTGTGCCGCTTGGCTGATGTTTGGTGTTATTAGAACAATGTCATCAGCAAAGCGGAGGTGGTGTAGTTGCCGACCATCTATCTTCACTCCCATTTCTTCCCATTCCAGTCGTCGCATGATGTTCTCGAGGGTGGCACTGAAGAGTTTTGGTGAAATGGTATCACCCTGCCGCACCCCTCTCTTGACATCAACGATCACTTCTTTGTAGAATGGTGAGATCCTGGTAGTGAATCCGCAATACAGTTCACGGAGGATCCTGATGTATTGGGCTTGAATGCCCTGATTGGCTAGGGCTTCAATGACCACTTCCATCTCAACAGAATCAAAGGCCTTCTTTAAATCAATGAACGTTAAAACAGAGCGGCATCTTGAACTCCCGAGAAACCTCAATGAGCTTGGTTATCGTATATGGTCGATGGTGTTGAATCCTTTGCGGAACCGGAAACCGGCTTGCTCGCATGGTTGTCCTTCATCTAGTGTTCTGCCAATCCTATTTAGGATGACTCGAGTGAACAACTTGTAGATGACAGACAATAGGCAGATCGGGCGATAGTTGCCAATGTCATGGATGTCTCCCTTCTTGAACAGTAGTACAGTCCTGCTGGTTTTCCATTGGGACGGAACCTTGCATTCAGACAGGTAGCGAGTGAAGAGCCGAGCCAGTGTATTGATGAGTACTGACAGCAGGTTCTTCAGGTGTTCAGGTCTGACCTTGTCTCTGCCGGGTGCTGTTTGTTTCTTTACCGACGAAATGACGTGTCAGATTTCGGAAGGGAGAACATTGGAAATGACATATCCATCCTGTGGAATTTGGTATGTCGGCAAGTGGACATGGCTATCGAAGAGATTTGAGTAGAAGTCATAGATAATCTTCTCCATTGCCGTTCTGGAGGATGTAATGGATCCATCAGGACATCGGAGGGCAGTCATCTTGGTCTTATAGTTGGCGAAGGACAGGCGGGCGTTACGAATACTTTTCCCAGCTTCTGCCGCATCTACCAGTACTTCTGCTCTTCTCTCTTTGAGGTCTTCCTTGATCGCATCTCTGAACTGCTTTGCGAGCTCGGACATTAGCTTGCGGTTGCCTGAGGCATGCGCCAAACCTGGCGAATTAGCTCAAGAGTTTTCGAAGATAGGTGATTTTTTGTGGCTATCTCTCTCTTGGCGTTCCTTGCACATTCATGGAGGTGCTGAACCAGTCGATCGTATTCCTCGTCAATGTTGTCAACAATGGCATCTTCCCATGTTGCCGCAATAGTACCAAAGAGTTCCCAGTTGTTGGTCATTTGCAGCCCTTTCTCCCCGCTCTGTGAAGTAGAATTTTGCACGAAGGAGACGGTGGTCCGATCCCGTTCGAAATTTTGGGACAACAGTGACATCAGTCAGGCAAAACCGTCGATTGAATATGATGTGGTCTATTTCGTTGTGGAATCGTCCACCGGGAGACTCCCATATCCATCGTTTAGATTCTGCCTTCTGGAACTGTGAGTTTCCCTGAATGATCTTGGTCGACATGATGAACTCAGACAGTCTCTTACCCTGTTTGTTCCATTCTAGGCCATGGGTCCCGATGTGAAGTTCTTCAGCTGATCTTCTCGGTCCTATCTTGGCATTAAAATCACCCACAATGATCTTGTAGAAGGTGTGGTCTTCTTTATAGATCTTCTCTAGCTCCATGTAGAACTTCTCGATTTCTCTTTCATCATAATGAGATGTTAGTGCGTAGACAATGAAGATAGAAACTGCAGGCAGTGAGTCACATCTATTCAAATGTAAACGTCCGATTAGGGTTGTTAGGCATTCGAATGAATCAATGCTCTTGGCCAAGTTTGTGTTGACAAGGACACCGACGCCTCCAACACCTCTTTTATTGCATGTTCCGAGGAACAATTCTTCTCCAGTGTCGAAAACGGCATGGTGAGATTCGTGCCTTCTTGTCTCTGTCAGACCAATGATGTCGTACTTGATCATTCGCGCTTGTACCATCAGGTCCTCGATGGATGCATCTGATGCTAGCGTATGTGCATTGAAAGTACAGACGATCATTTTTGTCTTCCTTCGTTGTGGCAGCCTAGTTCGGCCTTGAGATTTTGTCGGCCTCTCCTTTCTCATCCTTCTCAGTGCTGCCATGTCGGTGAAGTCTTCAGGGTCAGGTGAATGAGACCAGTTGTAGTTACTGGTTTTGGCATATCGAATACACAGCGGATAGCTTGCCAGGCTCTTCCATGCGGGCGGAATTCTCTCGGTAGCTTGCCAGTCTTTCCGAGAGGGATAGAGGCTTTTGGGGAGACCTCTAATCACCCTTGTAGGTGTTACCATATTTGAACCCTATCAAATATGGTACGACAATTCCGGAAGATGGGTATTTAGTGTCTTAATTCATATTTATAATATTACTTATGTTTTATCATAAAACAACAGTATTGTAAACCACATACTTCAGCAGAAGAATATTAAGTAATCTAACCATAAGTCCAAAATTTGTTTTATGCTTCACCAAATGTTTTGAATCTATCCTTGAATAATCAATTAAAACCTGTGAATGCAACATCCATCCTGTCTAGTAAATGTCATATTTTGTGCTGAACTGTGTTCTATTGAAACAGTAAAGAGATCTTTAATCCATTTTGATCTGACATTTATGCGTGGTTTTAGGTCAAGGTCTAAGCCTATTCTTTTGCATGTGGTTGTCCAGTTATGCCAGCACCATTTGTTGAAGAGACTTTCCTTGGTCTACTTCAGATTTCTTGCTCCCTTATCAAAGATTAGATGTTCATACATTTGGGGTTGTGTGTAGGGCTATTCCACTCTGCTCCATTGGTCTGTGGCCCTGCCATTATTCCAGTACCATTCTGTTTTAATTATTACCACTTTGTAGTAGAGTTTGAGGTTGCGGAGGGTAATGCCTCCCCACGATTTTTCCCTAAGAATTGCTTTAGCTATTCGTGGATGTTTGTTGTTATATATGAATTTCAGGAGTACTTGATCTATCTCTTCGAAGAATTTCATGGGTATCCTTATAGGAATCGCGTTGAATCTGTATAATGCTTTGGGGAGTGTTGACATTTTGACAATGTTAATTCTTCTTATCCATGAGCAGGGGATATGTTTCCATTTCCTCGTGTTCTCTTTTATTTCATGGAGTGGTGTTTTGTAGTTTTCATTGTAGATATCTTTTACCTCTTTAGTTAGGCTGATTCCGAGGTATTTGATTTTCTGGAGCATGATTGTGAACGGGATTTTTTTATGTCACTTTCCTCTGTCTCATTATTTGTGTATAGGAAGGCTATGGACTTTAGGTATTAATTTTATATCCTGCGACTTTACTGTAGAAGTCTATTGTTTCTAGGAGTTTGTTGGTACAAGATTTAGGATTCTCGAGATACAGTATCATATCATCTGCAAATAGTGAGAGCTTGATTTCTTCCTTTCCTATCTGGATGCCTTTAATATATTTTTCTTGCCTAATCTCTGTTGCAAGTACTTCCAGTACTATATTGAACAGAAGTGGTGATAGTGTGCATCCTTGTCTTGTCCCTGATCTTAGAGGAAAGGCCAATAGTTTTTCTCCATTGAGGATAATGTTTGCCATGGGTTTGTCATAGATGGCTTTGACTATCGTGAGGAAAGTACCTTCAAAATTCATTTTGGTGAGAGTTTCCATCATAATCTGGTGCTGGATCTTGTCAAAAGCATTCTCTGTGTCTATTGATATGATCATATGGTTTTTATCTTTTATATTGTTGATATGATGGATTATGTTCATTGATTTCCAAATGTTAAACCATCTTTGCATCCCCGGGATGAATCCCACTTGGTTGTGGTGTATGATCTTTTTGATGAGTTGTTGGATTCTATTTGCTAATATTTTGTTGAGGATTTTCACATCCATTTTCATCAGGGATATTGGCCTATAGTTTTCTTTGTTGCTGGTGTCTTTGTTTGCTTTTGTTATAGGGAGATATATGCCTCATAGAAGCTGTTTGGGAGAGCTCCTGTTTTTTCAATTTCCTGGAAAAGCTTGAGGGGTACTGGCAACAGGTCTTCTTTAAATGTTTGGAAGAATTCACTGGTGAGTCGATCTGGCCCTGAGCTTTTGTTTTTGGGAAGACTTTGATTACGGCTTCAATTTCCTTGATATGAATGGGTCTATTCAGGTATCCCAAGTTTTCTTGGTTCAACCTTGGGAGATTATAGGAATCCAGGAATTATCCATTTCTTCTAGGTTCTCTTATTTCATGGCATACAGACTTTCAAAGTAGTCTCTGATGATCTTTTGAATTTCATTGGTTTCTGTTGTGATGTCCTCTTTTTCATTTCTGATTCAGTTTATTAGGGTTCTCTCTCTCTCTTTCTTTGTGAGTCTTGTTATTGGTTTATCAATATTGTTTATTTTCTCAAAGAACCAGCTCTTAGTTTCATTGATCTTTCGGATTGTTTTTTGGGTTTCCTAATCATTAATTTCTGCTCTAAGTTTTGTTATTTCTTTCCTTCAGCCAGATTTGGGTTCTCTTGTTGGTCTTTTTCTAAGATCTTGAGCTGTGAGGTCAGGTTATCTATGTAGGCCCTTTCTTTCTTCCTTAAGAATGATTGCAAAGCTATAAATTGTCATTTAACAGAGCTTTAGCTGCATCCCATAGGTTCTGGTAGCTCGTTTCTTCATTCTCATTTGTTTCCAGGTATCTTTTGATTTTGTCCTTGACTTCCTTCCTGACCCATTCATTGTTCAACATTGAGTTGTTTAATTTCCAGGTGTTTGATTTGTTTCTCGGTATCTTTGTGTGATTCGTTTCTATGTTCAGCGCATCGTGGTCTGAAAAGATTGTTGATACTACTTCTATCTTCCTGATTCTATTGAGGTATGTTTTGTCACTTAGCACGTGGTCTATTTTGGAAAATGTTCCATGTACACTGGAGAAGAATGTGTATTCTCTCTTTTTGGGGTGTAAAGCCTGGTATACGTCTATTAGCTCTCTCTCTTCTATTTCTTCCTTCAAAGCCACGGTTTCCTTGCTGAGCTTTGTTCTTGTTGATCTATCCAGAAGTGATAAGGCAATGTTCAAGTCTCTATTATTGTGTTTTTAAGGAGAAATGTCCTTCTTAAAATCTGTTAGCAGTTGTTTTAAGTATTTAGCTGATCCCTCATTATTTGCATATACATTTAAGAGTGTGATTTCTTCCTGTTGTACGTATCCCTTGATAAATAGAAAATGGCCTTGGCTGTCCCTTCTAATCTTTTTCAACCTGAAATCTATGTTGTTGCATTCTAGTATGGCCACTCCAGTTTTTTTGAGGAAGTTGTTTGCTTGCAGGATTGTTTTCCATCCTTTAACTTTGAGTCTGTGTTTGCTCTGACTGTTCTGATGAGTTTCTTGTAGACAGAAGAATATTGGTTTCAATTTCTGTATCCATTTTGCCACTCTGTGTCTCTTGATTGGTGCATTTAGACCATTGACATTGAGAGAGATTATTGTCAATAGGTTTTGTGCCATGTTTCTGTAGGGATTGGTTGTACTTATAAGTGTTTTCCTTCTTATCTTACAGGATCCCCTTTAATTCTTCTTTTAGGTTTGGCTTTGAGTCTATGAAGTTCCTGAGCTGTTGTTTATCTATAAAATGGTGTATCATTTCATTGAGTTTGAATGAAAGTTTAGCTGGATAAAGTGTTCTTGTGAGGTGTTCATTTCATTGAGTTTTTTTTTTACTATATCCCACCATTGTCTTTGGGCTTGGAGGGTTTCCTCTGATAGGTCTGCTGTAAATCTAAAGGGTGCTCCTTTGTATGTGATTTCCTTCTTTGACCTTGCTGCTTGAAGTATTGTATCTCTATCCATGGCACCCATCATTCTGACTATGATATGCCTTGGAGTGTCTTTATGAGGGCCTCTTTTAGTGGCACACTTCTGGCTCCTTGGATCTGGATGTCTGCATTCTTTAACTCTGGGAACTTTTCAGCAATGATTTATTTAACTGTGGCTTTTTCATTGGAGTTGCCTCCCTCTCCTTCTGGTACTCCGATGATTCTAAAGTTGTTCCTCTTGGCATCATCCCCTAGGTCTCTGATTTGCCTTAGAGCTATTTTGAGGTCTTTTTCCATTGTTTGTTGTTATCTATGCGATTTCTGTTGCTCATCTTCAAGCTCACTGATCCTATCTTCAGCTGTAGTCATTCTACTGCTGAGGCCACCCACTGAGTTAATTTCATCTACCGAATCCCTTATTTGTGACACTTCTTTTTGTAGCTTTTTTTATTTCTGCTCCCATTTCGTCCTGTATTTTCTCGACTATCCATTCCACTGTTTCTTTCATTTCTTCTTTTAATTTTCTGGATGTCTCCTCCATTCATTCTTTGAGTAGTTCCTTGAACATCCTCAGCATTTTATTTCGGAATTCTTTATTGGAGAGAGCATATTTGTGGGTAATGAGGATTCGGGACTCTTTTCTTCATCCTCTCCTCATAGTGGAGATTTGTGCTATTTCTTCATGCAATTGTGGTTGTCTAGAGGTAAAATCTTGGATTTTACTAGCCCTGTTCCCTCTTATCAAGGGAAAGGAATTTGAATAAGGTTGGTCGATGGTAGTCACTGTTCTCCCCTTCTAGAATCTGTCCTTCCTCTCAGGCATTATTCTGTGGCTAATGATGGGCATCTAGTGAAGCATTGGTTGAGGTGCTCTTTTTTTATTGGGCTTGTACAACTTCTTGCATACTGATCTTTTTTTGGAATTGGAGTAGTCTGTGGATTATTATTGTATTGTGGCTGAGGTGGCCAGGACTTTTTCCACAGAATTAGGTGATAAAGTCTGGGATGTGAGTGGAGAGTCCTGGGAGTGGGAAACATAACTGTGCTGCCATACAGAAGGCCACGCCCACTTTTGAGGAGGTCATGCCCTCTACAATGGAGGGCTCACCCCCAGCCAGTCCCAGGGATGTGCTGACCTAGGAACCTGCAGAGGAGGTGGCTCCATGAGGAGGTGGGCGGATGGTCCCACGAAACTTGGGCAGGTGTTCCCCAAAGTCTCCTCCAGCTGCCTAGCTGTGGGGGCCTGGCACAGAAAGGGGCTCACACGTGGGGCACAGGAAAGGGTCATGCTCCCCAGCTCCCCAAGGAACCTGCAGGGGAGGGCAGCACCACGAGGAGGTGGGCAGGTGGTTCAGTGTCTCATCCTCTAGGATCTCTTTCCTTGATGTTTCTTCCCCAGGCAAAAATCTACACAGGGCCATTGTGAATTTGGACATTTGATGTAGAAATGGGATCAAAGGTTACGATTTGACTGAATTTGTTTATTACTTTATTCTTGGGGAGAAGAAATTATCTTTCTTGGCTAGATTAGGCATTCCTTGTCAATGACTCCCTTTCTTGCTTCCACCAAATCTTTTACTCCCATTTGCTGCTCTCCCCCTCCCCCCCCACCCACCCACCATGACAGCTCTACTTTCAAATTTTCTATCCTGGTGACTGTGACCTTCGAGTTCCCTAGGAAATATTGCCCCTTTAGCCTAATAGGCTTGAAGGTTGCTAATATAGTGACCCCGCTGGGAGCCGTGGGATGGTCCTGTGGCTGGAAGAGACATACTAGATCCTAAAAGTGGGAACTTTCCTTGTTCTCTCTCTCTCTCTCTCTCTCTCTCTCTCTCTCTCTGTTTGTGTATGTGTGTGTGTGTGTGTGTGTGTGTGTGTGTGTGTGTATGTGTGTTAAATTTATTTGTCTTGGAGCCACATCTGGCAATGTTCAGAGTTGGCTCTGCCTTCAGGAATCACTATCAGAAGTACTCAGGAGACCATATGTGGTGCCAGGGATTGAACTTGGATCTGCTGACCCTTCTGGTCTTGGTGGGCCTAACTGAACATGAGTTTGAGAACATCAGGGGGCAATCAGTGCTCA
The DNA here is from genome assembly GCF_029834395.1 of Sorex fumeus. Taxonomy (NCBI): domain Eukaryota; kingdom Metazoa; phylum Chordata; class Mammalia; order Eulipotyphla; family Soricidae; genus Sorex; species Sorex fumeus. The sequence goes on from NW_026606152.1 coordinate 15,074,780, forward strand.
GAAAGCTGAGTGGATCCTACCCAAGGCATTACATTTACAGCAGTGTGGATGTGTGCGTGTGTGTGTGTGTGTGTGTGTGTGTGTGTGTGTAAGTAAGTGTGTGTGTATAAAATGCCTAGATTTGTCTTGGTCATCAAAAACCATCATAAGCTCAGATTTATATGGAGGTGTTGGAACTGAACCAGTCTGATTGGGGGGCGTACTTATGTTCTACCATAACTTTTTTTCTATTCAGGCACCATACAATTAACTTTTCCCTTGGTGAAGTGAGAAGACATAGGCAGATTTAAAATTTATGGTAAAACAAACTATTGGGGGCATTGTACTCACTAGGATTTCCCACATTTAATTTTGTTATTTTTAGCTTCTTGCATCAGGCTTTTAAATTCTATAATAGAAGAAACTAAAAAGGCAGAAAAATATTTTTTCTTTTATTCTATTTGGAAGTTCTCTGAGTGTGACAGTTCAGACAATTTGTTTGGACAGAGGTAGGCAGAGAAAAGGCTCCAGTTCTATAATTAAAATATAAAAGCATGGAGAGTTTTATTCAGCCATTTTCCAGGGAAATACAGTGAACTGCACAGTTGGAATATGATCTACAAGGAGCAGTCTAAATTCTCCAGGCCAAAGTCATAATTTCAGATTTCCTTAGTTATTTAAAGTAGGTTCTAGAGATAGAGCTCTTCTAGTCATTTCTAGGCATCACTCAAATGAAACTTGGGTACCTGGGACTCATGGGCATGGCTGGTGGCTGTCGCAGACTGGCCAGTCAGAGCCACTGATGGTTGCTTTGAGCATTAAGTGGAAACATTTGCTGTATTTCAAATGGGCTGGTCGATTCTTCAATTTATTGCTATTTTTTTCCTGAAATAATAATACCCCATGGCTCATTTGGGGTTTCCGTGCATAGTACAGTGGTTAGAGCAGGAGTCTGCGGCGTTGGCCTGCCTGGTTTGGAGTGTGGTTTCACTCTCCATTAGGCAAATTACTTAGCCCTTTGGTGCCTCTCTTTTTCCATTTATAACAAAAAAGAACAGCGGCACTTTTTAGAATTCTAAAGAAATGAGTTAATAACTAAAAAGTGCTGAGCGTAGTAACTGAGACATGGAAAAAGCATAGTAAAACTGCTGTTCCCATGACATCTACAAGAGCTTTGAGAAAAAGGTTTTGCTGAAGTCTTTGTCTTTGCTAGGCCGAATAGGGCAGGCTGTGCATGGCCTCTGGTTCTTGCAGTTGTCTTTGCTTGTGATATTGCTCCTTGACCCTCCCGCCTATGGTATTGAGACTCTCTTATTCTCAGGGATTCTGTGAGCCCCAAGATGTGTCAACTGCCCCAATATATAAGTTAGTCAGGACAGACACATTTTAAAAAAATTGAAGAAAATTGAGGAAAGTGTCTGTGGAAACTGGCTAATGATATCTTAGATCTGGGATCAGAAGTGAGACACTATGAGGACGGACTCTAGGGAAGAGTGAGGAAATTTGTCACTTTTTTTTTTTTTGCTTTACAAATTCCTCAGGCGTGTGTGTGTGTGTGTGTGTGTGTGTGTGTGTGTGTGTGTGTGTGTTTAAATTTCTTTAGCTATTCAGATTGCTTTTTACTGTTTCTAGAGGCCTAGGATTTTTGTTGGAAGGAAAGTGCAGTTTGGAATGTAGTTTTCTGGGAGAGGCCCAACACAGATAATATAGAGAGGTACAGTGGATGCTGTGGCCAGAGGCAACATGTGGGACTGGTATATCTGACAACCAAAGAGAGGAAATAGGAATATGGGATTAGAGTTCAGCCATGAGTTAAAGGCCTGCTGAAGATGTAACTTAGAAAGGTGTCACTGTTTATCCATAAGGTACATTAAAGACACCGTTGGCAAAATCCTCCACAACATTGAAGCTAACAGTAATCTTCAAAGATGACACACCACTGGCTAAGCAAGTGAAAACAGAGATAGACAAATGGGACTATCTTAAACTAAGAAGCTTCTTCACCTCAAAAGAAACAGTGACCAAAATACAAAGACAGTCTACAGAATGGGAAAGGATATTTGCCCAATACCCATCCAAGAAGGGGTTGATATCAAGGATATACAAAGCACTCGTTGAAGTCCACAAGAAGGAAACATCCAACCCCATCAAAAAATGGGGCGGTGAAATGAACAGAAACTTTCTCAAAGAAGAAATCTGAATAGCAAAAAGGCACATGAGGAAATGCTCTACATCACTAATCATCAGGGAGATGCAGATCAAAACAACAATGAGATATCATTTCACACCACAGAGATTGGCCCACATCCAAAAGAACAAAAGCAACCAGTGTTGGCACAGATGTGGAGAGAAAGGGCCCCTCCTTCACTGCTGGTGGGAATGCCGACTGATTCAGCCCTTTTGCAAAACAGTACGGACGATTCTCAAAAAATTAGAAATTGAACTCCCATTTGACCCAGCAATACCACTCCTGGGAATATGTCCCGGAGAGGCAAAAATGTACATTCAAAATGACATCTGCGCTTCTATGCTCATTGCTGCACTGTTCACAATAGCCAAAATTTGGAAAAAACCTGAGTGCCTGAGAACCGATGACTGGTTAAAGAAACTTTGGTACATCTACACAATGAAATACTAAGCAACTGTTAGAAAAGATGAAATCATGAAATTTACATACAAGTGGTTGTACATGGAACACATCATGCTAAGTTATACCAGCAGTTGTACTATTTCCAAATAATATCATATTCTGAACTCCTAGGGGTTAAGACTTCAATATATTGGTATTGGAGGGTAGGGTGGAGGTGGCCACGCAATTCAGCCCAATGCTTGAGGTTTGAAAGTAGTCTCTGTGCACCTGGCTTCTGTGACAAGGGCTTTTTCCTCTCAAATTTGTTCCACTGCTGAAGGCAGTGGGCGGTGTCACTAAATTGTATGTTTCTATCCCTCCCTCCAAGGTGTCTGTACATCTGATCACCATTTGATCATCTTTTCATTTTCATGTATTTTGAGGATGTAACTGCTATGATAATTTTCTGACACTAAGGTCTTCACTGATAAAGAATATAAGAATGATTTCCTATGGGCCATTCCTCTTGAGGATAGTGGCATAATTTAAAGCAAAAGTTTGCTTGTTCAAGTAATTTGTAGATATTGACCTAATATTGCTAAGTGTCTGATGACAGGATGGGTTCTGCAGTATCTTTACTAATGTTTTTCATATGGGTAAGTGTAGACAGTATTGAGTCTGTTGCTAGCCTGGTACTCCCAAAGCATTGATTTCTTTCTCATACTCTTGACCTAATATTTCCCGGACACATTTGCACCCATAACAGTACATTTGTAACTAACAGACTATGTTGGAAGATAGCTTTTCATTTATTTATGTACTTCCACTTACTCCAACATCTTACAATTGAAACCCACTCGTTCTCAAGAAGATAACATCTTATTCGAATAGAAGTGGACTACTGAATTGAAGAGGTTGACTGGCACTTATAATAAAAACCAAAAGAAACAAAGCAAACAAAACTCAGAACCTCCTAGAAAATGTTAAGTTCAAGGAAACATGATTCAGAAAAGAAAAAAAAGTAAAAGAGCTATTTGGAATGTTGTTTAATTCAAGCTATTGATAAATTTCTTTGTACTAAAAAACTCTATTGAGCTGAGTAGATTTTAAAGTTTTTCTGAAAAATTATACTGAAGATTTATCCTAAGAAAATGTTTGAACAAATAAATATACTTATTTTCTTGTTTAAGAATGTTCATTGTAATAATCAAAAATAGAAATTTAAATATCTACTTGTTGAGCATCAGTTAAATAAATTATGAGGGCCAGTCCACTTACTGGGATATTGTAGAACTATCAAATTAATGATGAAGAGTCTATAAACATTCACATATATATTATAAGGTTAAAATAGTGTGTATCAATAAAATATATTTTCCCAGAGATTTGTTGGGGGAGAGGTGCTGGGCTACCCTGGCTGGTACAGTTGGCCACTGGGAATACACCTGGCAGTACTTGGGGGATGGGGGCATGTAGTTTCAAGGAAGAACTCAGCGCTTTGCATATATTAGGCATGGACTCTTCCACTTTATCTTTTTAACCCTTGAATAAAACATGTTTATTGAAAAATTGTTTTCATAACACAAGAAAAATCTACAAATATATATGACAAAATATCAATAGTGATTTTCCTAGAGATGGGGTTCTTAATTACCTTCTAATAAATATATATTATACTTTATAAAAGTTTTTCCAGTATGTTTAATTACATTTTAGAATAAAAATAATAAGGAATCAATATGGAAATTGCCTTTTGGAGGTTCTAGACAGCCATTTGATATCTTGGAGATTTGTTTTTCCTTACTCCATAGTTCTTGAGGAAATGCTCTCTTTCAGTTAACCCCCTTTGGAAATAAACCATACATTTTATCAAGAGGCTTACTTGGAAAAAAAGCTCAAGAATTATGTTCTACTACCAAATAGTTCAAAGTACATTAAGTCTGTTGAGTTTTAATTTTCTGTAGTTTGCTGACCTTGATTGATTTCAATGGTCCGAAGGGACTCATCTGGATGAATCCAGAGCAGAATCTACTGAGTTTTCAAAAAAAAGATCAATATATGACCATCTGGTTGGGAGGTTTTTTAAAGCATATGGATTGGCTCAGAGCACCAACATTCCAGCCCCTGCAAGAGCATGCCATCTCAAATTGTCTGCTCTTCATCACCTTCATCAAAGCTTGGCTGAGAAAAATGGTATTTATAGAAGATTATTTGGAATTCATCTTTTTCTCTAGATGCAAGGCATGCACCAAGCCAAACCAAGAGAAATTTCCACTCTTGAAGCATATTTTCTAAGCTATTTATGAAATTATATTTATTGGTTTTATTTTAATATTATTTAAGAGAAATACATTTATTAAAAGACCACAATTCTGCTATCTCAAAGACCTTTCTGGAAGAACTTCCCCAGGTTTCAGAGATAACTGGGAAGAAGATAAAGAATAGAGAAATTCTTAACTGTATCTCTATCTCTGCTTCTGACTATGTCAATTTTATTCTCTTTTCAGACCACCCAAGCTTTTTCATTTTCTCTGACCCGTATATCCACCTTCCATGAGCAGAATAAAGAATACTCCCTTTTCCCCCAGGGTGAAGGAGGTTGAGGAGAATGGGAGAGGGAAGGAGGTGTGAAATTTGAATAGATCAGCTATTGTTTATTTATTTTTTTAACCTTTCCAGTAGATTTATTAATATGGACGTGATGGCTGACATTATTTGTTCTACGAGTATTAGTGTTGATAATTATTATTTTTTAATGTAGGAGTACTGCTATTTATTCAGCCACTGATTAGCTGATTGAATTGGGCATGAACTTCACTTTACTTTTTTTTCTTCCTTTTTTATAATTTTATTTATTGAATCACCATGGGAGCAGTTACAAAGCTTTCGGGTTTAAGTCTTGGTCATACAATGAAACACCCGTATCTTTACCAGTGCCCAATCTCCACCTCCAAAATCCCCAGTATACCCCCATCTTACACCCTCCCCCTTCCTGTAGGGCAGATGATTTCCACATTATTCTCTCTCTATACTTTGATTACATTCAATATTTTGACACCAGACCCACCTTTATTATTTTGGATTTTACCCCAATACTCAGATCTGCTGAAAAGGTAACAGTAGACAATTTGTTTTCTATTGCTGATTATGAATAACATAATGATGTCGCGTGGCTGAAATAATGGCTGTGCGATTTTGAAATTCCGAAATTTTAACAATTAAATCTGGAGGGATTTCTGCCAAAACCTGCTGGGTTCCAAGATTTGTTCCTGAGTCTTTTGGGTCATGGCCGTTAAGTAGCTTGATCAGGAGCCAGAAAGGCCATTTGTGGGCATCAACTCGGGTCTCATTGAGACAGGGAGGAAGGGGCTGGCTCCACCCCCATCCCGTGAGACCCCATGTGTCTTGTCACTGTGGCCTCTGGAGGATGGTGGCCACCAGACCGCCAGGGGGAACAGGCCAAGGCACGAAACCTATTCCCACCTGGGGTGGCCTAGCACCTGTAACCTACTGCAGGGATTGGATGTATCTCTGCCAAAAGCCGTTGGGTTTTCAAGATTTGTTTCTGAGTCTCTGGGATCATGGCTGTTAAGCAGTTCTATCAGGAAACAGAGAGACCATGCCTCCAATTACATAGCTGAGTCAGAGGTGGTTTGTAGGTGGTCTCCCACATACCTAACTTTTGGCCGTTTACTTTCTTAGTAAACTTTGTTCCAAGTTTTTGGGGTCTGGCCAAAGGCACAACAGCAATTTTGGGGAATCTGGAAGTCTGAAGGCGCCATCAGGCTGCTGATGCACTTGCCTCACAGGTACAGATTGACCTGGTGGCGGCACCATACCCCCAAAGCCAGTGTTTATTAACCTCTGTCTACTGTGGCATAGAATTATTAATTAAATAATACACAAATATTAATCAATACACAATTATTAATAAATGCCTTACAGTCTTTCTTTACACTAAGTTTTTAAAATCTACTTACAGCAATTCCAGTTCATACTACATTTCAAATACTCAGTAAGCACCCAGGGCAGCTGGCTGCTGTCCTGGGGATAGCACTGGTTAGTCAGGAAGTTCTGGAAGGCAACACTCGTGCCCTCCTCTATTTCCTTACAGCTTAAAGGCACATAGCATTTGAATGAATGAAAGAACCATAGATGAATGAGCAAGCACATTAAAAAAGACCTTATCAAATCCTGTGATGAGGAACACACTTAGGACTTGGACAGTAGAGGAGAGGAACACTTTGAGAGGAAAGGGAGAGAAAATAATGGAGATTTGAATTGATAAGAAACCATCTATGGGGACAGTGTGGTCAATGACCTGACCAGATACAATAGTTTAGGGAGAAACTAAACTAAAATTTTAGTTAAAATTTAGCTAAGTTCTCACTTAAATTTGTTTTACCTGCAAGCATGTGAAAACAATTGAGTATATTGAATACAAGTGTTTTAGAAGGCAGGACAGTTATAAATAAATCACAACTTTCTGTATTCAACAAGAGTTTAAAACTCTGCTCCCCATCTACTTCAGTCAGTCTATTTTTTTTAGGATTTTTTTCTTTTTGGTTTACACTCAGCGATAGTTAGGGGTTACTCCTGGATCTGCATTCAGGTATTACTCCTGCTGGTGCTTGGGGGACCATGTGGGAGGCTGGGAATTGAACCTGGGTCAGCCACATGCAAGGCAAACTCCCTACCCACTGTACTATCTTCACTCCAGTCCTATTTTTTTAGTTTTTAAATTACTGCTTTTGTAATCTAATGTAAAAGTTAACAATATGGAAGTGTCATATGGAGATAGACACTACATAGGAAAAATATAGACACATACAGGGTATAGTGGGCAGGACTTTTGCTTTGCATGCAGCTGACATGGGTTCTGTCTCCATTGCCCTATATGCTTTTCTGAGCCCTGACCGGAGTGATCCCTGAATGTAGAGCCAGGAGTAAACCCTGAGCACTGCTGGATGTAGCCCTAAACCAAATGCATATATGTGCATATATAATAAGAAGAATTTTTCTTTTCTTCCCTTTCCTTTGATATAGTTGTTATGTTTAGCGATTGCAGATTTGGCTGCAGTGTTTGCATACTTAATTGTGCAAGCCTGTAGTTACAGACTTAATTGCATAGCACTAGAGATCATGTACTATGTTTTGGTTCAGGGGATCACAAACTGCAGTGTCTCTGGGAACTTATTCAGCATGGAGAGTGATACTGGAGACAGAACTTACTCTCTCACACCTTCAAAGCAGGTGTTTTACTGACTGAACTCCCTAAGGGAGATTTTTCCCTATCTCTTCACATACAACATGTAGCAGCTCTGTAGAGAACCTAGAAAGTTTGGGCCCAGAGTACTTCTGTGCATTCTTTATGTGGGTATAAAACAGTGAATTGACAGATAAAAGTTCTTGTCTTGTTTTATCTGTGCATGTGATAAAATAAAATATTTTCAATGCTGTTTGTCATTTCCATATCATACCTTCTAATTACTCTGTTAAATATAAGACAAATTCTGTATGTTCATCTGTGGCATATATACACATTGTTGTATTATATATACATGTCATAGAGATAGGAGAGTAAATGTGGCTCTTTTATCCATAAACATGTAGCATATATAAAATTCACACAGAATAACAATTATCAAATAATTCTTACTAGTGTTGTATTATAAAGAAAATTTGAAAAAAATTTATAGTGGACAAGCATATGTCTTTTATATTTCATAGTTAATATTTAACTATACCTCATCATATGCAGATAGGTGTGTACTGACTTCTTTTCTATTCATCTGTAGATCTTATTTTTCAGATAGAATTAAATATAAGTTTTAGACACCAGAGGATTTCATCTCTGCATCCTTCTGGATGCATATCTTTAACTAGAATTATTTCCCACATATTTTTTTTATCTAGATTTTACAACTAAGACTACTTTTGGTATAAGGAGGAGTTTTTCCTTTATCACTGTCACTATTTAAATTTTGAGGATGTTGGCCTTCAAGTATTCTCAAGTACATAGAATCATAGATTGTTATTATGGGGGCTATTATTCAGAGCAGATTACCTCTGGGTGGACAAGAGAGAACCTGAAGTTGGGCAGTCACTTCCATTAAATTTTCCACTTGTGGAATGAAAAAGTGAAAAGCTTTTGGAAGAGAATCTAGGGAACAATCAAGTAAACATGATTTTTAGATTGGTAGTCAGCAGAAAGGAGGAGACCCTCTCCTGACTGTTGTCCCCAGGGACTGGGCCGCATCCTGCTAAAAGGCTGCCCAGTGTAAGGAAGGGCAGGCCAGGAGAAGAGCCATGGACCCCAGAAAAAGCTGACCCTTCTTCCTTAGACACAACCTTTCTCTTGTTCTCTCCTCTTGTCTTCTTTGTCCTGACTTCACATTTTTTATTCTTCCCCTCCCCCATCCTTTTCTGTCCTTTCCCTATGGTAAAACAGAACATTCTGATCCTTGGAGCTGAGGTATTTCTTGCAGTTTCTTCAGGCTGCCAGATGCTCTAGATGTTGGGGTGTTTCTTCCCACAGACCCCTGGATAGTGAAGGACAATTTCTCCACACCCACCAGGTTGCTGGGCTTTGTTGCCCCACTTAGCAGGAGTGAGGGCTGCTAACCCTGTGGACTCTGTGAGTCAGCATTTCTCCCCAAGGACCCAGGCTGAGGAAGAGACCATGGGAGAGGATGTGGAGGAGGCATTTTCTTTCCCAGACTGGAGCGCAGACATCCCCAGGGGGTGGGGTGAGGAGTGAAGAAAGGGGGGGTAACGGGGGCTAGGAGACCTGGAGCATAATTGTTGTATGAATTCCTGTGTGTGTGTATGTGTGTGTGTGTGTGTGTGTATGTGTGTGCAGAATACTTTGTCTAAACTAGTGTCACAATTCTAAAATGTGTCCTTAAAGTTCTAAACTCCTAGAAGTTATTTGAAGACAAGTTTTACATAGATATAAAAAGTTTGAAATACTTTTCTGGATACATATACATTAGATAAATTACATTATCATGTCTAAACTTTATAATGTCATTTTCAAAATATGCTAAATAGCATAAAATCTTTGAGGTATTGTTTTCTTATACTACAATTTCAGTTTGATGCTGATAGAAGTGTTAAAGATAATAGGCACACAATAGGAATTTAGTAAGTTTATACTGGCTGGGCACAGGAAGTATAATAAGTCAAAAAGATCACAAGAGATTACTCTGTGTTTCAGGGAGTGAAAGTTTTGACTATTTTAAGTCCTAAAACAATGTGCACTTTTGAATTCAAAGATTCCTCATTACTGATTGAGAGTTTGTTCTGAAAAATAGTTGCTGTATAATGTTCAAGGATGGTGAGTATCTCAGTTTAGGCTTGATACTTAGTGAATTATGTGGCTTTTAAAAATTTTTGAATAAATATTAAAAATGATCAGGTTTAGTTATCTTCATGCAGCTTGCTTGAATCACAGAGTTTATTTCACTAATTAATTAAAAATAAATTTCTGAATTATCACATTGTATAGACATGTTACAGAAACTATTTCCGGGTTGAATATAACTTCTATTTCAGTTTCTGAGGCAGAGCAATATATTTTTGATGTTGGTTGTGGTTATAGCCAGTCAGCATTTCTGGATCTGGTGACATGATTTTTAGTTAGCCACAGCCAGTAATCAAGGCAACTGACTAACTTTTAAAATGCTCAGAAAACACACGAGATGCTATATCCTTCTCAGTCTTCATGGATAATTCCTTTGGTCTAATCTATATTTCTCTTGATGAGGTGAAGCCTAATTTTTTCTTGTACTGCCATTAAATGGTGATGGAGCCCAAATGCACTCCAACATCCAAATGCCGCTGGAATTCTAAAGCAGTGGCTCTTCCACAGGTGCCTGACTTCCGTTGTGGCATCAGCCTGGTCTCGTGTTCTTGTCTTTCCTATGGAGGACATGGAGTTGCTTTTACTGAGATTTTGTTATAGCTGAAGATAAACTTCATTCCTCCGTGGAGTGATAACAGGCTTCAGTTGTCCACCTTGAGAAGGGTGGACTTCTTTGTGGAATAAGAAGCAAACATTTTGGCACCTTTCTTGGTACCAAGCACCACCAAGCAATGGAATACTTTAACACGCCCCCTAGAGATCCACATGCTCTGGATAGAAGCAGACTTTCAACACAGGAATCTGTAATTAGTGCCACATGGAGAGAAGGTCTGTAGAAATGGTTTCTCTTACAAGTCAGTTTTCTCAGCTTAGCATCAATGCATGTGTTAAGAAGTCATACACTGTAGAAAGCATCCTGAGAGGAGAGAGTCTTTTTAAATAACTAAGACAATATACTTCTAGAATCAGGGAATGAGCTATGTCCTCAGTGACAAATTTAGTGAAATTTGCTCTAAAGTGAAACAATGCCCCATTACAAAGAGTTCACTTTATTTTAGCACAATATAGTACTGGGAAAGTTATTTTTTTCTTGAAAATCAGGATGGGACTTATACTTAGGGAGGTGTTACTGAGAAACTTTAATGGAGAGTAAAATAAAATTTCACGTTGTCGCTTGGTACATTGATTCTCAAGCTGTTCTGCAGAACACCCATGTTCTTTTGGCAGGATTAAGTTGTTTTATGGAGAGATTACAAAAATGAGTGTCGTCTTGGTTTTAAGAAAAAATATTTATCCAAAACTGTATGTTGTGTTATCCCAATAATTTCTTAAGCTTTGGTATATGATGTCTGCTGGAATTTATTTTAAAAGAGCATTTGATTAGCCTCGTTTGCCAAACCATCGAAAATCAGATGGGCTGGACTCGTAATGCGATTTAGAGACAACGGCTGGACTAGAGCCATTACCGACTGGATTCCACAGGACATCAAAAGAATGCCTGGCCACCCACCTACGAGATGGTCAGACTTCTTTGTCAAGACACTGAATGAATGATTTGAGGCTCTTCGTGTTCCTGGAGCGAGCAGATGCCATTGGACTACACTAGCTCGTGATAGAGACAAATGGAGATGTTACTGGCACTGCTTGAGCAGATCCAGGAGCAATGGGGTGACAAGTGATACAAGTGATTCGATTAGAATAGCATTAATTTAAAAATAGAAATACCTCACTATTTCATAGTGTTATGCAAAAATGCCATCATTTTCATGCAATTTATCATCTAAAAAACTATATATAACTTAGCAATTCAACTCCTAGGAATTTCAGAAGTGAAAACCCATGTCATACAAAAATTGTGCACATGTAGCATTATTCACAAACTATAAAGTGAAAATAACCCAAATGATACCAGTAGCTGGTGAATAAATGAATAGAACGTACATCCCCACCGAAGAAAATTACTCAACTGTAAAAAGGAATTAAGGTAAAGGTAAAGGCCCTCCCGTTGATCATCGATTTGCTTGAGCGGGCCCAGTAATGTCTCCATTGGAGACTTTGTTGTTACTGTGTTTGGCATATCGAATACGTCACGGTGAGCTTGGCAGGCTCTGCCGTGAGGGCGAGATACTCTTGGTAGCTTGCTGGGCTCTCCAAGAGGGGCGCAGGAATCGAACTCGGGTCGGCCATGTTGGCTGCATGCAAGGCAAACGCCCTACCGCTGTGCTATTGCTCCAGCTGAATTAATTACTTAATTAATTAAATCCTTAATCAAGTAATTACGTAATTAAAAGGAATTTAAGTAATGGCATATACTAAAACACGTGTACCTTGAATAACTGAAGTCAGACATGAGAGGTTGCATATTGTATAGACCCATTTATATGAAATGTGCAGAATAGGTGAATCCAAAGAGAAAGAAGGTGGATTGGTGGTTGACAAGGACTAGGAGGAGTGGGAAATAGGTGACTAATAATGGGTAGTAAATTTCTTTATAGGAAAATGAAAATATTCCAAATAACATACTGGTGATGGTTGCATAACTTTACAAATGTTCTGAAAACCACGGAATTTTACTCTTTAAATGATTAATTTTTTGACTTGTGAAGCATATCTCTGAGAAAAGGCAATTGAGAGCTAGCATATAAAAGACCTGTGCAGTAATTCCCCCAAAATGTGAAGGTCAGAAATAAGGAAAGTCTAAGAAACTAAGAAATAAGAGCCAAAGAAATCTGACTGCTGATCCAGTAGAAAAAGGATATTTCAGGCAAATCTGAGAAACTTTGAGTGAATTATGGATTTTTATAATGTATATCAAATTAATTGTGACTCATAAATGTATTTCATGAAATAATATACCATAAGATGTTTGCAATTAGAGAAACTGGGTGAGGGATATATGAAAAACCACTATCATGTATTCACAATAATCTAAAAAGTTCTAAAATAAACTAATAAAAAAAGAAAAGTGAGAAGGGAAAATATATTAGCAGTCTAGGGCATTATTAGACATTAATTCCCAGAGAGAAATAAAATCTGAAGGCTCCTTATAACTTGAGAAACATGATATTCTGTAAAGTTTGGCCATTTGAATTTTGGGCTGTAAGTTCTACCAGTCAGCTTCTTAGACTGGATTAGTCATCTGTGGATTTCAGGACCTGCTGAAGGAGAGCTCTTCCCGCTCGGCCATAGTCTTGCTCCCAGCTTTTCAAAACATTCAGCTTGCCACAGATCCAACTTCAGTTGATTTTTAATTAATATGCCACATAAGGGGGATGTGCTCCCTTTATGCCAGGCATTTGCTAAACACCTACTATGTTAAGCATTGGGGAAACCAATGTGAATGCATGCACAGTGATACATTCAGTAGCTAATTGCACTCATAGCTATAACAATTGTCATTAGAATGATAAAGTACAGGGTATTTTGAGAGTAATAAACAGTACCCTTTCTGGGTTGGCACTTGGAGAAAGTTTTGGAGGGGTAGCATTTTAAGATGGGATGAAGAACATATAGGAATGGCCACCTCATAGAGATGGGAAGGACATTTCTGGCAAAGGAATGGATGCCATTGGGCAGTGTCTGAAAGGGACAAGAATATGAGGTTCTGAGATGTGGGAATAGATGCTGTTGTGAGGGCTCCTTGGGAAGAAGGTTACTGGGGCTTAGACCAGGGTCATTGTGCTGAAGAAAAGTCAGTCAAATTATGAAAATATTAGGAGGCTGAATCAAAAAAAATGTTTATGGTATGATACACATAACCCACACAGTGTCTTGACTAGAAAAATAACACAAAGTGCTTTAAAAAGCAAAAGACAGTAATTTAACTAATAAACCCTCATCCAACAAATTAAAACCATGATCCAGATTCGAGACACAGAGACAAGTATAATAATGAAATACTTGCTATATTTTTTAAGAGCACAATTATTTATTTACAATAGCCAGTACTGTATTTTCCAAAAGTCAACTTGCTCTTGTTTAAATTAAGATTTGTCACATATGACTTATACTTATGACTGTTCCTCATTGCCCCCTACAAATGGTTGGAATGTAGTGGTGTGTGCTTCCAAAATGAAAGAGAATGAATTCAAGAAGTAGGCCTGACTCAGTGAGATGGCTCTGAGCATTGCTTCAGCTGATACTGTCCCTTGTGACTGCACTCAGACCAACAGTGTCGACAATGCATGTAGCTGATTCTGAATGCATTACAAAGGTGTCTTAGCAAAAGCATTCTGACTTTGAAATATAGCCTTGACACAATCTTTAGGCTACATTTTACAAGTTCATTTTTTAATACAAAGGTAAAAGGTAAAAGGTAAAGGTAAAGGCCCTCCCGTTGATCATCGATTTGCTCGAGCAGGCCCAGTAACGTCTCCATTGGAGACTTTGTTGTTACTGTGTCTGGCATATAGAATACTCTTGGTAGCTTGCCGGGCTCTCCGAGAGGGGCGGAGGAATCGAACTCGGGTCAGCCATGTTGGCTGCGTGCAAGGCAAACGCCCTACCCGCTGTGCTATCACTCCAGCTCCATTTTTATGGCATCTGGAGCATTTTGACAAATGACTTAGTAGTACACTGCTGACCAGACAGCACATTTCCAGATTTAGATTATAAGAAAAAAGCACGCATCTGATAAGGGATTGCTATCCAGAATATACAAGACACTAGAGGAATTGTACAAGAAAAAAACCTCCAACCCCAGAGTTCATGACTCTGGGCATCACTCCAGCAAAAGGATGCCTGTAGTCTACACTGACAGTTTACCTGAAACTTTGTACATTGGTCCACAAAGATAATATGGACTCTTCAGAATCAGAAGAGGGGAGCCACTGGACATCAAAAAATGGGGAGAAGACGAAAGGAAAGAGAGAATAAAAGGGAATGCCTTGCCACAGAAGCATGGTGGGGAGGGGGGGGGGGATGAGGTGGGGGTGGTGGGAGGGATACTGGGATTATTGGTGGTAGAGAATGAGCCCTGGTGGAGGGATGGGTACTTGATCATTGTATGACTGAAACACAAGTATGAAAGTTTGTAAGTATGCAACTGTACCTCATGGTGATTCACTAATAAAAAAATGCAAAAAAAATAGGGAGAAGAAATGAAGAGAAGCTTATGCAAAAAAGAAATACAAATGGTCAAAAGGCAAATAAAAAAATGCTCCACATCTCTAATCATCAGGGAGATGCAAGTCAAAACAACAATGAGATTTCACCTCACACCACAGAGACTGGCACACATTCAAAAGAACAAAAGCAACTAGTGCTGGCATTGATGTGGGAAAAAAAAAGACGTTCTTTCACTGTTGGTGGGAATGCTGACTGGTCCAGCCTTTCTGGAAAACAATATGGGAAGTCCTTCAAAAACTAGAAATTGAGCTTCCATATGACCCCGCAATACCACTTCTGGGAATATATCCCAAGGATGCAAAAAAGCACAGTACAAATGACATCTGTACCTATATATTCATTGCAGCATTGTTCACAATAGCCAAAATCTGGAAACAACCTGAGTGCCTGAGAATAGACGACTGGTTAAAGAAACAATGGTACATCTACACAATGGAATACTATGCAGCTGTTAGGAGAGATGAAGTCATGAGATTTGCTTATAAGTGGATAGACATGAAGAGTATCATGCTAAGCGAAATGAGTCAGAAAGAGAGGGACAGACAGAGAAGGACTTCACTTATTTGTGGAGTATAAAATAACATAACATGAGACTGACAACCAAGGATAGTAGACACAAGGGTCAGAAAGATTGCTCCATAGTTGGAAGCCTGCCTCATGAGTTGGGGGAGAATATAGCTGGGATTGAGAAGAGATCACTAAGAAAATGATGGTTGGAGGAACTGGTTGGGATGGGAGATGTGTGCTGAAAGTGGATAAAGGACCAAACATGATAACCTCTCAGCATCTGTATTGCAAACCATAGTGCCCCCAAATAGAGAGAATTTTGGGGGAATAGAGGGAATATTGTCTGCCATGAAGGCAGGAGAGGGTGGGAAAGGGGGTGTATACTGGGGACATTCGTGGTGGGGAATGTGCACTGGTGGAGGGATGGCTGTTTGATCATTGTGTGATTGTAACTCAAACATGAAAGCTTGTAACTGTATCTCACAGTGATTCAATTAAAAACAAAAAAAGAGAAAAACAGCAAGTGGTAAGTTCAGTGGCAGGTCAATGGAAACTTAAACTACAATTCCCTTACCATGCAATGTGCCACTTTCTCCCTGGGAACAGTACTGTAAATTATATTTGACAGAGATGATCCTAGGTGTTTGCTTTTATGACTATTTGCCATATTTTTAACTGGGAATGTGCTGTTATTATATTGTAAAAATTATTTTTAATATCAGAAATTTGGGTAAGGGTTAAGAATTGACCTGTAAAGCTGAGACCAAATTGCCAACGGGTGACCATATTATTTTTTGAGCAATCATGAGCTGGAGGAGGGAGATCCATTATACAGAAGCCAGAGGTAGTGAGACATGTGATCCAATGTTTATTGGATTTACTTTAAACTGTGCACATCCTCATATTTTAGGTTCTTGGTAATGATGTTCACTGACAAAGAGCTTTCTGAAAGAGTTCAGAGTATATACACTATTTTACATGAATCAACGATACCCCAAAATTTTCAAATTATTATCACACTTATTATTTAAAATTTCATCCAACCTGTCTAATTTTGATAATGAGAAAATTACATGTCAGTTATATCTCAATTTTTAAATGAAGGAGAAAGAATTGAAAATTCTTGTAATGTTAAGTAAGTGTAGCCTTACTTTAAAACTATGACTCCTAGACAGTTAGCCTTCATTAAGAACAAAAATGTAAAATATTTTTGGAGAGGTCATATATTGCTTGCCTAGGCCCCTCTGGTGCCTTAATTGTGGTTTTATAGCTACATAATATAAGAATATCTTTGCTATCAACCTCCCTCCCCTCTATTTTTCATAGCTACTGTATCTTGGTAAGTTCATGACTCTGGGCATCACTCCAGTAAAGGAATGTCTCTAGTCTACACTGATGGTTACCTGAAACATTGTACATTGGTCCATAAAGATATTATGGACGCTTCAGAATCAGACAGGGGAGCCACTGGACAAAAAGGTATGATACAATTAGTGAGACTTTATAGCAGGGTAGCCATTTTGATTAGGTGCAAACTAGTTATGAGAAGGAAAGCAAATAAAAGACAAAGAATGAAACTAACATGTGGAGAGCGTGGAGAACTAACTAAAGGGAGAAGGAAGTGAGTGACTGTTTAGGGTCTTGGTCATTTCTGGCCCATTTCTCTCTAAAGTGAATTGAATTGCTCCTTAACCTGAATGTGACTCAATCTTTATCAAACGATAATTTATCCTTAGCAGTGACATCTGCTTATGTAGTTACAGAATTAAAACTGGAGGGAAAAACACAATGGGGAATTTCGTTTTGAATCACAGAGAAGTTTGTTAATTCCTTTTCAGACCAGAGACTTTGGGAAAATACTAACTTTACTTCCATTTATCAAGGCAGACCTTTGTCTCCTCTTGGTGAGATTTTCTTAAAAGAAAACACTAGTGCCATAACGGCTTATTCTTGGGTTTCACAAGACACAACGTAATGACACAGTACCTACCTATGTCCTCTGAGGTTAGATTGAAGAGGAGGAGGTTGTGAAACCAAGTCAGGGCTGTGGCCATGTGCCTGGTGACTAAGATGGAACCCATGTAGGAGTTGAGTCAGTAATAACATGCTTCTTGCTGTAGCTTAAGTTGCTGCAACCCCCCACGCTTTTTAGCAAATATTATTTTGAATGTCAGAGTGCACAGAGCTGTTCTCTAGGGTTGGGCTAAATTTGACTCTGTGGGAGAATAAACCTAGAATTCCAAATGCGGTGATCCCAGCAGAGTATGTGATGCAAGCCCAATTTTCCACTTGTGCTGGGTGGGTTTGTGCAAATCTCACACAGAATGAGAGATGCCAGACGGAGTGTTGACTAGCCCTAAACATAAGGTAGTAATTTAGGTTTTATTTTAAATAGGAATTAGAGTCTGAGTTATCCAAAATTTTAATTTAGGAAGGAGACTGAGTGGCAGAAAACAGGAACTTAGGTGGCCCCCTCATGAGTGGGGAGTGGAGGAGTGAGTGAGGCCTCTTCTTTGGTCTGGTTCTGGCAGAGCCACTTGTTGCTAAACGGAAGGAGGACACTCAGTCTGTGTCATAGTGTGGTTCTGCCGGAGATCTAAAGGATATTTTAAGTAGTAGCTTCTTTCTTCAATGTGCAGTGATAGGGTAAACTTTAATGCTAAAAGTATTATAAGCTGATTGCAGTGTTTAAACACTGACCCAGTTTTAGCAGTGACCTAATCACTGTGTCCTGGTAGAAGGGGATTGGGGAACTACTTGGAAGAAAAATAGGTTAGAAGGATTTCTCCCGGCTCTCTTAGGCAGATACAATGGGTTTTTGCATTCTTTGTGCAAAGTTCAAAAGTTTCAGGAAGAATTCTTTTCTAAAATGCTCTAAAAGACTGAAAGGTTTGTATTGATACTGGGTTATTCTCTTGGTGTGAGGACTTACAGAGTATACAAACAACAAATGATTATGGAGCAAGTACTGTATCCCAGATACTATTCAGAAAGGTTGAAAAAAAAAAGCAGAAATGAAACAAAAGTTCTGTCTTCATGGAGTTTGCCTTCTTATGTAGAAAAGCCTGAGTTAAAATCATGATTCCATCAGTGAGTTATCTTGAGCAGTTATCTAACCTTGAATAAGTTAGTAGCTCTGGTTTCTATAAATTGAGATGAAAAAATTGTACTTTATAAGGTTAAGAATCAAGCAAAGCGATATATATAAGGGGCTTTACACCAGTGAATGCAAGAAAGACTGTAATAAGAATACAATGATAATAATAGTAAGGCTTAAATGTTAACAATTCTATATTAAGTGAAATTTAGGGGCAGTATTAGGACAAGGATGAGACAAAACATCCTGATTCTAATTACTCCAAAGCCAAGACTGAAGTGAGAACTTTTGCCTATGTGGCTTTTGGTTTGTAGTTCTACACTCTCAGGAAAGTCTCAGTTAAGCAAATACTAGACTTTGAAATAGAAGTGGGAGTATAGTTTAGAAAGTTATTACATTTTCTATAGAACTTCAGCAATAACATTTGTCAATAAATTCTGCTTGGATTAATAGTAAATAGTATGAAACTACTTTTGTCATTTAATTATTAATTTAAATTAGTATCTAGAATGAAAAATTTGGACTTTTGGACTTGCCCTTCAAGCTCATGTTTTCCCGTGAACATGTATCTTGCTTGCTTGCCTTTGTGTCTTTGCATGCTTGCTTGATTTTTGCTCTTCCAAGCCTGTGTTCTCTCTAGAATGCATATTCCTTTCTTTCCACGCCCATCCCCCCACCATCTTTCTAAGTCAGTTTCATTCTATCAAAACTAACTTGCTTCACGAAAAAAGGGAATTGGGACCTTTCGGCGGTGAGAAAGTACTACTTTTGCCTCAGCGGAAGACTGTGTTTGTTTGTTAGTGAACTGCCTTAACTTCTGGAAATTGACACCATAGTTTTGCTTCACAGAGTGGAGTTATTCAGTGATTCATTTTTAATATGAAATCTTGAGAATTATTTGACTTTTCATCTGGACGTATTGGGCTAACTGGTTGCTCCACTCCTCACATTCAATGTCTTTTTCTGCAAGAGAGAGGAAGTGGAAGGAATAATCTCTGGGTAAAAGAGTTGTGTAGCAGAACTACGCAGATGTCTGTTCACATTGCGAGGGACCAGTGGTTCTGTGTAGCAGATACACAAGCATGTGCATCTTGCCTCAGGGTAATACACCTGGGGTAAATTCTGATGGGTGTTATTGGTTCTGGTTCTGTTATGTTCATAGCCACAGAATTCTAAATAGAAAACCATTTGTTCAGCACAGATGCTTCTAGCTATTATGGTCTGCTCTTTTGAAATTTCCAAATATGGTTCTGGAGAAAATGGGTACATGCTCTTTTTTATTTATTTATTTTTAAGCATAGGCTTTTTGGAACAAGGGCTGTGTTACTGATGAAAATGTTATATTGAGTCTCATGGTAATTCATTTATTGCTTTCTTGACCCTGTGTCATCTAGGGAGTGTCAAAACCACATGGTGCTTCTGAGCCCTAAAATATTTGCAGTGAAGTTTCTGAATTAGCTGACAGATGTTAAAACACAGACACAGCCAGATAACTCCCCAGTGACAACACAGATGCAAAAATTGAAAAGTGAAGTTATTCTAGCTTGGAGAAGGAATATATCAATGCTCCAAATTTTCCCTACTGATAGACCTCGCTCCCACCCCTCCCCCACCATGTCCTAATATGGTTCTGATTAGTGGAGACTGAACTTTTCTTCTTTCAGTTGATTTCAGTTGCCCATCTACGCCCTTAATTGAATAGGCAGATCTAGACCACAGGTGACCAGGGGAATATTTGCAGTAATAACAGCTCAAGTCTTGTTACGGCCACTACAGTTTTGTCTGAGCAAGTCTTGGCATAGAGAAAGAAAACAAAACAAAACAATTTAGACCTGAAGAGAACTTTCCTTGGTGCTCACCCAGTCATTTTATGAATTAGAAATTCTGAGACCCAGGATGGTTTTCTCTGGTTCACAGATGTAACCGGCAAAAGTAAGACTAGAAGCAGGTTCCCTCACCCCCACCTAATTCTTCACTCAGTGGTTTCTGCCCTCTCATGCATCGGCTGTTTCTGGGTTCTTACCTCAGCTTCCCCCTTGAGATTGGAGTTGGGGGTTCAGAATTCATCCTAGAGGTTGGAGTGGGACTGATGTGGACTTGCCTCATCTCAACCGGGTTCCATTAGGGAAATTCTTGCCTCACACATGGTTACATTTTTTTACTAGTTCAAATCTTTGGGTTGATAAAGGATGAAACTGAAACCCAAGCACGAAAATTTATAAGTCTATAACTGTACCTCATGGTATTTCACACAAAAAAAGCAAAAATAAATAAATAAATAAATAAAGGAGGGGGGGACCTAAATTGCTCAAGTTTTCTCAGTCAGTCAACAAAATAAGGAATAAATATTTATAAGGTCCTTACGATGTGCCAAGCTTATGATGCTGGCTGGGATTTTGAAATGAAAAAGATGTGATTCTTACCCTGACAGAACTGTCCCGTTACAGGACAAACGGAAAACCAGCAGCCACAAACTGGAGGAAGTTTTGAAGTGGAAGTGCAGTGTACTGTTGGAGAACTGAACTTGACAAATCAGGATCTGATTCAAATCTAAACTCTTTCTTAAGGAGCTTTGTTTTTTTGAGTACTTATTTGAATGATAATGGAGAGTTCAAAGGTGGGGGAAATATCTTGAGGTGATCTGCTTTTTACTCTATACAGTCATTTGGATAAATTAAAAAATATTTTTTTTCTCTTTTAGGTCAGATAAACAGCTCAAAGAATGGAGCATGTGCTTTGTAAGTCAAGGCCCCAGTGCTCCTCAGCACAAGCCTCCCCCAGCTCTGGACCAACTTGTCCACTTAACTGGGTTGAGTTATTGCTGGGAATTGCCTCCCTTATTTTTTTCACTTTCATGGAAGGTTTTTCTGATGCTTTTCAGACCATTTGTTTTACTATGTTTTATTCACATTGAAGCCCTGATCAAATTAAGGCTTCGCTGCAGGAAATCAAACAAGGATGGGCTGTACTCAGGATTCCTAGGGAAACTGAGGCTCAGCACAGCCCTGAGGGAGAGCAGCACTATTTCCATGGATTCTGGCTATTCCTTTTTAAGAAAGCAAACTAAAACCCCATTCATAGATGTGTGACATTTGCAAGTTGCCCACACTTGCTAACCTGCTATTTGGGGTGCTGATTGGTAGGACAGTCCTTGTTAGGCCAACACACCTCACTGGGCCTTGTTTGATTTCTCCAGGATGGCTATTTGTCAAACTGTGGATAGGGTGTAGCATAGCTTCCCCATTTCTGCTTGATACTCATTTCTCCCCAACCTACTCAGGCCCTTCTTCCAACCCCCCAAAACATGTGTGATGCAGTACATACCTACAGGTGTGGCCCTCCAAGTATCAGCTGTAAAAGTAAAGTAAAGGCCCTCCCGCTGATCATCGATTTGCTCGAGCAGGCCCAGTAACGTCTCCATTGGAGACTTTGTTGTTACTGTGTTTGGCATATCAAATACGTCACGGGGAGCTTGCCAGGCCCTGCCGTGCGGGCGAGATACTCTCGGTAGCTTGCCGGGCTCTCCGAGAGGGGTGGAGGAATCGAACTTGGGTTGGCCATGTTGGCTGCGTGCAAGGCAAACGCCCTACCGCTGTGCTATCACTCCAGCCCTATCACAAGGATTTTGTATGTGATTTTATATTTAAGACAACTTGTGTCTTTTTACTGTGTATATTCTTTCTTCTTTGCATTACAAGTGTCCTGAGGGTTTGTGGCTCCTAGTTCCTGTAGGGCTTAGATGACCAAGAGTACTGATGCTTGAACATGGTCACTGATGTCTCCCTCTCCTTTAAAGGCAAGGTGAGAGCAGGGGTAGGGACAACCTTTGCACTCAGTCAGCATACAAGAGGAGCTGTGAGGGAGGACAGCAGGCTGTGTGGCCATGAGGAATCCCCAGTTCTGAGGGTGAGGTTCATGGCATCACAATCAAGCAACCCCCTGGTACAGCATCACAACAACAAAGAGAGGAAAAGTAGGAAAAATGGAGAATATAAAGCATTAGGACTATGTTACAATGTTCTCTAAGAAAAGGTGAAGTATCAGAAAATATCACTGATGTGTTTTTTTTTTTAAATTTGGGTCTGGACCCTGAACTTCTAGGTTAAATTTGTTCTTTGTGAAAAGGCTGGATTATGCTGGGTGATCCAGAAGTCAGAGTAAAGATGATTGTGGGTACCAACAAAGAGGAGACCTTCAAAAAAGAAAAACAGTACTTGGAATATCTTAATATTATATATACATGCATATATATAAACTATCAGACAAACACACAGGTTCATGTGTATATATTTAGAGGTACTGAGGTTTTTTTAAACTTTCAAACTAAATATATTGTACTTTTAAATAGCCCTACTATTTACAGTTGATCACTTTTTATCATTTTCTCTTCTTCTTCTTCTTCTTCTTCTTCTCCTCCTCCTCCTCCTCATCCTTCTCCTTCTCCTCCTCCTCCTCCTCCTCCTCCTCCTTCTTCTTCTTCTTCTTTTCTTCTTCTTCTTCTTCTTCTTCTTCTTCTTCTTCTTCTTCTTCTTCTTCTTCTTCTTCTTCTTCTTCTTCTTTTCTTCTTCTTCTTCTTCTTCTTCTTCTCCTTCTCCTTCTCCTCCTCCTCCTCCTCCTCCTCCTCCTCTTCTTCTTCTTCTTCTTCTTCTTCTTCTTCTTCTTCTTCTTCTTCTTCTTCTTCTTCTTCTTCTTCTTCTTCTTCTTCTCCTTATCCTTATCCTTCTCCTCCTCCTCCTCCTCCTCCTCCTCCTCTTCCTCCTCCTCCTCCTCCTCCTCCTCTTCTTCTTCTTCTTCTTCTTCTTCTTCTTCTTCTTCTTCTTCTTCTTCTTCTTCTTCTTCTTCTCATTTTATTGAATCACCATGAGAAAGTTAAAAGCTTTCATGTTTGGGTTACAATCACACAGTGATCAAACACCCATCTCTCCACCAGTGCACATACCCCACCACCAATCTCCCCATTATACCACCCCTCCCACCCTCCCCCCACCTCCATTGCAGACAATATTCCCCATACTCTCTCTCTACTTTTGGGCATTATGGTTTTTGCAATACAGACACTGAGAGGTCATCATGATTGGTCCATTATCTACTTTTGGCAAACATCTCCTATGCCGACTGATTCCTCCAGCCATCATTTTCTTAGTGATCCCTCCTCTATTCCAGCTTCCTTCTCCCCTCCGCTCATGAGGCAGGCTTCCAGCTATGGGGCAATCCTCCTGGCCCTTGTATCTACTATCCTTAGGTGTCAGCCTCATGTTATATTATTTTATACTCCACAAATGAGAAAGACACTGAAGTTGACATAATGAAGGGGATATAAAAACTTGGTGGGATTGCATTATACTCATTTAAGGGTGTGAACTCTAAAATTGTTTGCCATTTAAATTACTGATGGGGATTGGTTGTGATAATCTTTTTAATGATCAAGGCTTCTGAAGCCCCTTAACTCAGTGATGTGAAAAATCCTCCACCAATCCCTTCTGGTTGGCTCCTACCTTCTTGTTTTCTGTGTTGGTGAAGATGTATAGACATCTTCACTCAAGTCCACTCTCCAAGCTTTAGGGACAAAGGTAGTTCTAAACATTGTCCACATTCAAGAAAGGATACTGCCAGACTCAGTAGCCAGGGGATGGATTGAATGCTCATTCCACTGCTTTGTAACTTGTCGACAGCAGAATCAATTATTGTCCCTTTAAAATAAAGGGCTGGAGTGATAGCACAGTGGGTAGGGCGTTTGCCTTGTACGCACCGATCTGGGTTTGATTCCTCCACCCCTCTTGGAGAGCCTGGCAAGCTACTGAGAGTATCTCGCCCGCATGGCAAAGCCTGGTGAGCTGCCCGTGACATATTCGATATGCCAAAAACAGAAACAACAGGTCTCACAATTTGTTGTGAGAAGTTAAAGGTGCCTGCTCAAGCAAATCGATGAGCAACGGTAGGACAGTGCTACAGTGAAATAAAGACCAAAGGCAGAAAATTCCACTTCTAGGTGCATACTCCATGGAGCTGAAGATAGACTCTCGGGAGAGCTTGATGTTGCTCAGACTTGGAGCAGCACTATTCACTCAGCCAAGAGGGCTGGGTGAGACCGAGGGTGAATACACAAACAAAATGTGACATGTGGATGATGGAATATTATTCAACCTTAAGAGGAAAGAAATATTCTGACATAAGTAACAACATTGAATGAACCTTGAGGAATTACGTGAAATATGCCAATCACACACACAGAAAATCAAATATTTACATGAGGTTTCCAGTGAGGCCGAATTCAAAGAAACAAAAGAGAACAGTAGTTGTCAGAGTCTAGGCCTCTTTGCAAAATAAAGAGTTCTGAAGATTGAGTGCATGCAATATGATATGCCAAGGAACTGTGTGCCTAAAAATATGGCAACTTTTATGCTATTTGCATTTTTATAAGAGCTAAGCAAATAAACCCAAATGCCAGGGCTATGCCACATTCCAGTCAGATTTTCTAGGGGCAAACCACAGACTGAATATTAAAGAAAATTCTCTAAGTTTGATGAAAGTAGGGAACCACTGGATTTAAGGCAAGTAATCCCATCCTACATTGCTGCTGTAATTCAGAGGGGGATATGATAAGGATTGAGATCACCAGGAGAAAACAAATTCTGGTTTAAAAGGGAAGATGTCAGTTTTCAGTGGGAGATCAAGTATGGGGATGATGACAAAATAGGACAAAAGAGAATCCCAAAGTTCTAGATTAAATTGTGGACTTGTGGGAAAATGAAATATTTATGCAAAGGTATTTGGGGAGATTTTTGAAGGCGATAGTTTGATTTTCTGGTAATGTAGTCAGTTAGGAATTTATTAGAGGTGTTTAAAATTTTTCATCTGTAGAGTAATTTAGTCATTTTCCACAAAGAAGACAAATTCTTACTTTTACATTAAAATGAATTTATGTCAGGCTGAAAAGGCAGAAAAATAGTCAATCAGTATTATCTCTTCAGAAGTCAATGGTATTGATTTAACTTCTTGTAGTAAAACTGTTGTAGGAGGGCTCTGTGTGAGATAATCCTTCTCTTACTGAATGTTCTGTGGACTTTCTTTTCTCCAGGACTTCATTTAAGTATGTAGCTTCTCTGTTCTTGCCTTTCTACAATACTCTGGGTATTCAATTTCATCATAGGGCAATAGAAACACCCCATACTGATTATTCTAACAATACCCATCTTTTAAAAATAAATGGAATGAAGAGAACAGCATTTAACAACAACAGAATAAGACTTAAATGAGAATATTTTAGGAAGGATAAGAAATGTTGGTATTTTCAGGTCTCTGGAAAGCACCTTCATCAACCAAACTCTTAGTGAGAATTTCAGTTCTAGTTGAGTGAGCAGAAAGGAGGAGTCAAGGAGTCACAGGAGAAGTTAGAAAATCACCTCCAGAATTTCATGAGATAAACAGTATAGAAAGATTACTAGTGTGACAGGAAATGCATTCTTTCCCTGTATCCCAGAATCGAAAGAGAGCAGAACTGTCTCTCCCTAGCTTCAGTCTGCACTAGACTAAGCAATCAGGAACAATGCCTACAACTTTTGGGTGCTATCAACACCCTAACTGCAATGACACACTCTGACTTTGAGCTGCTGCTGTATTAATTTTGAATGTTAATAAGGAGGAAAAGGCCAGGTGGTCTCTAGAACCAGGGGTGGGGGTGGGGAAGTAAAGAAATGGGACTCTTGGAAAAGTACATAGAGTTGGTGCTTTTCAATATCTCTCTTTTTGGTTTCATGTTACTCACAGTAGGTAGTGAACAGATGCTTGTTGAGTGAAGGAAAGCATAGAAATCATGGGTTATTGATTTATGGTTGTAGTTTCATTGGTTTTAACTGCCTATGAGTGATGTATTGAAAGAAAACCCAGAAAGCCTGGATTTGAGCCCCATTTTTTTCCTGAGTGATTTTATTTTATTAAAAAAAATTAATGAAGAGATAGCACAGTGGGTAGGGCGTTTGCCTTGCACATGGCTGACCTGGGTTTGATTCCCAGCATCCCATATGGTCACCGGGAGTGATTCCTGAATGCAAAGCCAGGAGTAACCCCTGTGCATCGCCAGGTGTGAACCCCCCCAATAAATAAATAAATAAATAAAAATGATCCTAAAAATATTAATGAATCACAGTGAGATACAGTTACAGACATACAAGCTTTTGTGATTATGTTTGAATCAAACAATGTTCGAGTACCCATCCCTCCACCAATGCCCATTCTCCACCACCAATGTTCCCAGTGTCCCTCCCACCACCCCTATCCCTTCCCACCCCCCTGCCTCTTTGGCAGGCACATTCCCCCTTTCTCTCTCCTTTGTGTTATGGTTTGCAATATAGGTGATAAGCAGCCATCATGTTTGCTCCATAATCTACTTTCAGCATGTATCTACCATCCCGAGTGATCCCTCCAACCATCATTTACTTAGTGTTCTCCTTCCCACCTGCCTTTTCCCCCAGCACATGAGATCGGCTTCCAAGCCATGGATCAGCCCCAGTTTTGTCTCTGGTTAGTGACGTTGATACAGACACTAACTATTCGGAGTACCTCTCTGTCACATTTTCCATTTGAAAAGAGCTATCTTTCCACTCATGGTTGCAGTTTGCATTCAAGGAGT
This sequence comes from Sorex fumeus, assembly GCF_029834395.1. NCBI lineage: Eukaryota > Metazoa > Chordata > Mammalia > Eulipotyphla > Soricidae > Sorex > Sorex fumeus. Next base: position 15,102,054 of record NW_026606152.1, read on the forward strand.
TAAAGAGTATAGAAGTGATTGAAGACGCGAAAGCACTTTACAAATGGAGAGTACAATCATTCTGAAAGCACCTGGCTCTCTAGAGGGGTGTGTGAATTAATGTGAATCGATGAAGGCATGCATCTCATTAAGTGAAAACTGAAAGTAAAATGCATATACAATAGATGTGAAAATAAACTCAGCAACTTGGGTACCACTAATTTCAAGAGTAGTGTATTCATTTCAAATAGGGAATCTGTAAAAAGCAAAAAACAAATTTGGGCTATGGCACACTCTGACACACTCAGAATTTCAATTTTTTTCTTTTTTTTTTTTTTTTTTACAATTTTCCCTAAGAAATGACTAGGTTAAAAGCCTTTGTTATCTGTGAACAAATACTTTGTTCCTGACATGTAGCAGGCTCTGTGAGGCACTGGGCATCATGTTCACATTTCTCTCGCTGTTCTTAAAGTAGGCACAGGCTTATTTGGCCAGTGGCTGCCAGTCTTTGCGTGTGTGTTTGTGCTTTTTATCACAATAGTTTCATTAGCTGGGCTAAGTGCTATACACACTTCTATGACAAATGCCTTTCTGATGGGTAGGAAACCTTAATGGGTATGATATCACCTGAAAATATGTACTTAGTTTTTTATCTCTAATTTTCATCTTAAGCATATTCTTGAACAAAAGTTTAATATTAGTAAAAGGTAAAGGTAAAGGCCCTCCCGTTGATCGTCGATTTGCTCGAGCGGGCCCAGTAACGTCTCCATTGGAGACTTTGTTGTTACTGTGTCTGGCATATCGAATACTCTCGGTAGCTTGCAGGGCTCTCCGAGAGGGGCGGAGGAATCGAACTCGGGTCGGCCATGTTGGCCGCTTGTAAGGCGAACGCCCTACCCGCTGTGCTATGAATAAATAAAATATGAATGACTGTATTCTCTTCAAAATAAACATAGTCTTACTACAGCACAGGAAGATGATCTGACCTCTTATTTGATTTTGGCTACAATGAACAGTGATCAAACATTTTATAGCGTCTTATGAAGTTTGGCTTCTCTATGGTCTGTTTTTAAATTTTGCGGCTACACCCAGTGATGCTTAGGGCTCCTGGCTCTGTGGTCATCGATCACTCCTGGCAGGCTCAGGGGACTATATGGGGTGCTGGGGATTGAACCCAGTTGACCATGTGCAAGGCAAGCACCCTACCCACTGTACTATCACTCCAGTCTAGCTTTTCTGTAGCCTACTAACTAAATTGTTTAAATATTTATTATGAATTTGGTGAAAGTGTATTTTGTATTTTTTACTATCTTGTATTTTTTATTATGTTCATTCTCCTCCCCTAAATACAACTAGAGCTTTACTATCATAATGTGAGACTGGAAAATGAACCACTTTTGTTTTTATTTTTGGTGGGACTGAGAATTCAGCTTCACACAATCGAACACCTTAACATTAATTAATTCATTTATTTATTTTGTGAAGCAAAATAGTTTTTATTTAAAGAAAATTAGAGAGATGTGAAGGTAAAGAGAGAGAGAGAGAGAGAGAGAGAGACATAGAAAGAGACAAAGGGACAGACTTGTTCAAGACAGAACAGTGGCTTTTCCAGAGTGGAAAAATCCCACTTCAACATTTTTAAAAGCATTTATTTGTCATTGGTTTTTCAATACTATCTAAATCTGGGGAGGATACCACACCTATGTATGTCTCCTCCTACTTACCAACGAAGTTGTAATGTCATTTTATTATTAGAATTACTCACTCAACACTTTTCTCTTCATCTCCCTCCCCAGTAAAAACCATATTTTCCCACAGAACAAGTTTTTTTTGTAGTTTTTGTTACTGCATTTTGTTATTTACATTCCACACATGTGAGAAATCATCTTTTAAATCTCTCTCACTTTTTACTTATCTTTTTCTGACCATCATCTGAAGTTCCAACCGTGTTGTCACAAAAAATAGAATTCTGTGTTCCATTGTGTAGCAGCTAAACTTCTTTATCCAGTCATATGTGGATGGGGTGTGCAGGTTGTTTTATACGTCTTGGCTACTGTAAATAATACTGCAGTGAACATAGGGGTCATATATATTTTTGAATTATTGTTTTCGTATTCTTTATATTTGGATAGATAACTAGAATTAGAATTACTGGGACACATAGTATTTCTATTTTTAGGATTTTTGTTTTGTTTGTTTTGTTTTTGGACTACACCCAGTTGTTCTCTGGGCTTACTCTTGGCTCAGCACTTAGGGATCACTCCTGTTGATGCTCGGGAGGCCATTTACAGTGCTGAGGATGGAACCATCTGGCTGCATGCAAGACAAGTGCCCTGCCTTTTTTCTATCTCTTCAGTCTCTCTACTTTTAGCTTTTAAAGGAAATTTCAAAGAGATTGCTGTAATATATGTTTCCACTAATAGTGCACAAATTTTTTCTCTATGCCCTCACCAGCATACATAATTTATAGTCTATTTGATAAAAACTATTTTCACAGGTGACCACCTATTTTATTTAAGAAAAAAAGAAAAAAAATGCACAACAACTTTCTTTAGTACATTTTGCACATTCTATAGTAGGCACAGTTACTGATAAAATGCGAATCTATTTCAAGAAAGACTGAGGTAGACATACTAAAGATATTGTATGTCTAAAGATTTGCTGTTTACGGACATAAAAAAAACCAAATAGGAAAATCTTACTCATTTCAGTAGAAAAACAGGGTGGAGATTACAACTGGGGGACTTCATGATATTTTGTCTGTGTGCAGTTCGTCAAAAGGCAATTTATCTAAAGCTGGAAAAGGATATGGTTTGGCTGACTAAACTGTGGAGTGATACAATGATAAAAAAGCTTAGGGGAATTTTTGGGGCCTTCAAGTCAAGTGTACCGTACTGTGTGGGTGTAAAGATCAGACTCTTCTTCCCTTGCCTCTTCTTTATTTGCACAGTTTTCAAAACTGTGAAAGTTGCTGACATGTTATCCCCCAGTTGGGACTAAAGTGAAATCACAACTTATGTGGTCATTTATATGTTCTCCTTGTGCTGGAGTGAAGCGTGTTGGGAATTCTCTAGTTGTTTCTTTTCCAATACTCCCCGCCCCCCACCCCCACCTTTGTAAACCACATGGGATTCTTGTTTGGAAACTCAGGACACTTTCACCCGAGAGCAGTTTGAGAGAGAACTCCAGAATTGACTAATTTTCATGGGGACTCTGAAGGCAGGTTTGAAGGTGAATTGAGAAAATGGGCAGGGCCAAAGTGATAGTACTCTATGTGCTTGCCTTGCACACAGCCGACCCAGATTCAATTCCCATTATTGCATATGGGAATAATGGGAAAAAACCACAAACTCACCAGGAGTGATCCCTGAGCTTAGAGTCAGGAGTAAGTCCTGAGCACTGCCGAATGTGGCCCCCAAACCAAAATTTTTTTTTTTTTTACCTTTACCTTTACCTTTATTTATTTATTGAATCACTGTGGGAAAGGTTACAAAGCTTTCAGGTTTATGTCTCAGTCATGCAAATATCAAACACATTTCCCTTTACCAATACTTATTTTTTACCATGAAGAACCCCAATAAAACCCCACCCCCCACCCCTCCCCGTCCCTGTGAGGCAGATGAATTCTAGTTAACACTCTATCTGCTTTGATTAGATTCATTGTTTCAATTAAAGATTCACCACTATTATTTAGAGTTTACCCCCCCCCCCCCAATCAGACATGCTGAAAAAGCATTGTGAAGTGATTTGCTTTCTACAGCTGGGTTCAAGAATTAAATGTTGGTTTTGGATTTCTGCTATTTTACCTATTGACCCTGGAAGTATTTCTACTGAAAGTCAGATAGTTAAGAAATTGGTTTCTGTGTTCTGGAGTCGTGGCCGTGCTGGAGAGCCGCTCGCGGGGGGCAACCAGTGGCCTCGGTAGGGCGTGAAGGGCGGAGCGAAACGCCCCCCTTCCCATGAGGTTTTAGTCGCCCCCACACTCCCGGCTCATACCTGCTGTCCACAAGGCTCCCATGTGGCCGCCATCTTTCTTTCCAGAGAAGAGAGGGCGAATGGGGCAACACCCTTTCGCCTCTGGCAGACTTGATGGCCTGGATCAACGCATAGTCCGTTCACTTTTCTGCTCCAAGCTGCTGGGTTCTGCATTAAGTCCTTGTGCTTCTGGGGCCATGGCCGTGCTGGAGAGCCGCTCGCGGGGGGCAACTGGTGACCTCGGTAGGGCGTGAAGGACGGACCGGAACGCCCCCCGACCCATGAGGTTTTAGTCGCCCCCACTCCCCTGACTCATACCTGCTGTCCACAAGGCTCCCATGTGGCCGCCATCTTTCTTTCCAGAGAGGAGAGGGCGAATGGGGCAACACCCTTTCCCCTCCGGCAGACTTGATGGCCTGGATCAATGCATAGTCCATTCACTTTTCTGCTCCAAGCTGCTGGGTTCTGCATTAAGTCCTTGTGCTTCTGGGGCCGTGGCTGTGCTGGGGAGCTGCTCGTGGGGGGCAACCGGTGACCTCGGTAGGGCGTGAAGGATGGACCGGAACGCCCCCCTTCCCATGAGGTTTTAGTCGCCCCCACACCCCCGGCTCATACCTGCTGTCCACAAGGCTCCCATGTGGCCGCCATCTTTCTTTCCAGAGGGAGGAGGGCGGAAGGGAGCAACACCCTTTTCCCTCTGGGCAGAAATGATTGCCTGGATTAACGCATAGTCCTTTCACTTTTCTGCTCCAAGCTGCTGGGTTCTGCATTAAGCCCTTGTGCTTCTGGGGCTGTGGCTGTGCTGGAGAGCCGCTCGTGGGGGGCAACCGGTGACCTCGGTAGGGCGTGAAGGACGGACCGGAACGCCCCCCTTCCCATGAGGTTTTAGTCGCCCCCACACTCCCGGCTCATACCTGCTGTCCACAAGGCTCCCATGTGGCCGCCATCTTTCTTTCCAGAGAGGAGAGGGCGAATGGGGCAACACCCTTTCCCCTCCGGCAGACTTGATGGCCTGGATCAACGCATAGTCCGTTCACTTTTCTGCTCCAAGCTGCTGGGTTCTGCATTAAGTCCTTATGCTTCTGGGGCCGTGGCTGTGCTGGAGAGCCGCTCGTGGGGGGCGACTGGTGATCTCGGTAGGGCGTGAAGGACGGACCGGAACGCCCCCCTTCCCATGACCAAACCAAAAATTTTTAAAAAAAGGAACAAAAGAAAACAAAAGGTGTCTTCCCCATCTTTAAACATAAATTCTTTTACTGACCAGATTGCAACAATGGCTAAATTTTTGGCCTATATTTTTTGCCCTAACCACCCCACAAACCCACCCCCACCTCCGGCACTAAGATTTAGAAGTCTAAATGATATATTAATGGGGGTCTTTATTTAAACCAATTTTCTGCCTCATTGGTAAAATGTGGGTTCTCCCCAAGAGGGTGTTTAAGTTTTGTGAAGATCAGATAAAGCTATGTAAGTCAAATGCTTAATATAATGCTCCATTGTGATAGTGTTAGTATTTTTCTTTTCCTTAGGAGGAATAAGCAGTTCACACAATAGATTTCTCCCCTTCTCAAGAATACTCTGGAGATGACAGAAGTACAGAAGGGAAACCTTTGTTGTTCATTTCCAATGGGGAAGAAGGCTGAGCAGCAGAAACCCCAGGCGAGATAGAGAAAGGGAATGGGCTTATTAGCAAGACACTTATTTTTTTTATTATTATTTTTAAAAGCCCCATTGCTGATTTAGTTTCACAATATTTTGGTGAAGTTGGCAAAGTTGGTACCCTTTGCTGACAATTCGAATCAGTAAAGGAAGTCACTTTTTATCACAGAGGTTAGTGGCAGAGTTGGGATTAGGGGCCTCATCTCAGACAGAGCACAGCACCCTTCAACTTCCTGACAGTCTCAGCGTCCAGGAATCTTCTTCATCAGTATGTGTTCAGACTTTGATAAATTCATGTAAAATATCAGCAACCTAAAAAAATATCAGAAATGAGAAATATTGTAGATGGGGTGAACGAAAGGATTAGTTTCAAAGCTGGAGATAGCTGGAGTTATGGTCCTTTAATCAATAAGTTTTCTCTTCCTGGCTGTGGAGGAAGGTTCCTTCCTGAACCTGAGCCAGCAGAGACGCTTGACCAGGGAGGCTGAGCTTCAGCGTAGAGTTCTTTCCATTACCATTTCTGCACACTTCCAGATTTCAGTAGCTCTATGAAAGGAATGAAAAGGTGCCATGAGTGCTGAGAAATACCAGCAAAATATGATGTATTTGTACTGTTTTCCATCTTCCTTCTGTCTCTGTTTTCTATTGTACAAATAGCAGAAAATTAGAGAGAGGTTTTACAGAAAGAGTTCAATAAACTTCTGTATTTTTTTTTTAAATGACAAGGCCTTCAGGGTCATTGTTTATCTTAATGGTTTGGGGTAGCTACAAAATTTAATTTTAGATATAAAAGGGTTAACTAAGTAACCACATAATTTCCAAATTATCAGTGTACTAATCACTGAACTATATGTGAAAAATTCAATAACATTAAAGGTGATTTTTTTAAAAAAAACGGCAAATTTCTTGCAAAGCAAAAATATACAGGCCTTTTGTAAGAAATAAGGATTTGGAGTATTTCTTTATGACAGAGAATTATCTGTTAGTTAAATCTAAAATCATATAGTTATAGTTAATGTGGAGATCATATAGTATTAATTTAGCTCAATTTTTTTTGTGTTTAGTTCTAGTTTAAATTTTATTTTTTTGGCCATACCAGGCAGTTCTTAGGGCTGACTCCTGACTCTACACTCTGGTATCAACCTTGGTGGGATCGGAGGTCCATTGTGAGGTGCTGGGAATCAAACATCGGTCAGCCACTTTCAAGGCAAGCGCCCTACCCACTGTACTCTTTCACTGAGTTTTTTCCATATATGCTTTAAAATTAATTAAACCAAAGTTGCCAGTACTTTCTATGTGTCAAGCATTTCCTTGGTCTTTATTTGGTGATTTATGGCTAAAGTAGGATCTGCATTATTGGTTCTTTTCCTTTATGTGTAGATCTCATTCCCGGGACCTGCATGCCTTTGTTCCTCTGCCAGTACCTTCATGTGTGCGGAGAGTGATCTCAGCATAGTGGTGGCTGGTTCTGGAGGTCTTCGGCTGCTGGATCCCTGGTCGGGGCGGGGAGGGAAACTCAACCCGCTCCCCTCCAAGGGGCCCCGGTGAGGACAGTCAGTCATGGGGCCAGGAGACTCTGCCATCTTATTATCTCATTCCTACTTTGGACAAACTGGCAGGCTACTGAATGTAACCTGCCCACACGGCAGAGTCTGGCAAACTCCCCGTGGCATACCCAATATGCCAAATACTAGTAGCAATGATGAGTCTCATTCTCCTAACTCTGAAAGAGCCTTGAATATGGCACTTTTTTAAAATCTCAGGGCTAAGACGAAGGAGACATTACTGGGGCCTGCTCGAGGCAATCAACCAATAACAGGATGGTCGTGATCGTGATCGTGATCCTTTATGTCTATTTCTAAGCTAGGTGTCTTTGCAATGTCTTCAGAGCACTTTGGTATGAGTACTTTGGTTATAAACATTTCATGTGGCTTATCTCTGTGGGAATAATAAATGGAACGAGATTAATCAGAATATTAATATTTCCTGACTCGTTAGAGAAATAGGTTTTAAAAATGAATCTTGTAATGTACACTGAGACTAGCTATACAAAGATGAAAAACTTTAAAAAATATCATTCTATGATACTTCTATGGGCTGGAGTGATAGCACAGCAGGTAAGGCACTTGCCTTGCATGTGGCCCACTGGGACAACCCGAGTTCGATTCCTCCACCCTTCTCAGAAAGCCCAGCAAGCTACTGAGAGTATCTCACTGGAACACAAAGCCTGGCAAGCTACCTGTGACATAATGATATCCAAACACAGTAACAACAAGTCTCACAATGTTACTGGACCTGCTCCAGCAAATCATGAATAATGGGAGGACAGTGCTACAGTGATACTTCTACTGAACCAACAGAGTCCTGGATTTTATAGTAATAAGTATCCATCTAAAGTAGAGGTAAGGGTAGGCTTATTAGGAATGCATGAATAGGGCCAGATTTATAGTTTAACCAACAGAGCCCATGTTTTGCATGCAGAAGGCTTGGGTTTGATCTCTAGCACTCCATGACCCTCAAATTACTGAGCGATTCTCAAATACAGAGCAAGGAGTTTCCTCTGAGCACTACTGGGTAAGGCTCCCAATTCAAACCAAATAAAAAAATGTGTGGGTCAAATTCTGGTTCTGCCACTTTTGACCTATGCAAACTTGGGTAAACTATGTGCTTCTTGTCTTCATGTATTAAATGGGGAGAGTGATATTCATCTTTTAGAATTGTGACAAGGTCTATATGAGCACACCTAAAGTACTCAACCCAGTGTATGGCACATAGCAAGGGCTCAATAAATGTTAGCCATTCTTACTGTTAGGGTACAAAATATAGGAGTTTGATAGTCCAAAAAATTATTACAATACTTGAGTTGGATTCTGCAAAAGACATGTATTTTGAGAGTAGTGATGGCTGGTGGCTGTCAGCAGAACTCAATTGAAATGTTGAAAATTACTGAATATAGGTTATGGTCACATGGCAGCATCTGATAATCAATTGCCTAAGGAAACCCACATTTACAAGACCACACTAGGTCTATAGAAGTGAACACCATTGTCGTGGAACTTTGGAGGTAAGGAACATGAAACATTCTGGAGCATGTTTGTGGTAATCCATGAATTTATATTTAAATGAATTGCAGTTGATTCTTAGTCACAGGACCTACCTCTCTCTGTCCTGTAAAGATGCTGTGAACACTGAGTTAGTAAACGCAAAGCCTTGCTCCTAGAGAAAATATGAATTGAGTTCATTTAAGCCTCACACATTTTTTTATCAACTAATCAGTCCATGGCATTGTTTGATGTGTATTTAAAATATTTTTATTATTTAAAAATATTTTAATGTTTTTCTTTTTAGGTGGCTGATTTAACATTCAATTTTTTAAACTAACATTGACCAAATGGTGAACAGTACTATAACTGCTGCAAGAAAGGAGTTGATCTAACACAGGTATTTTCTCTGCAAGGCATAAGATAGCCTTTTTTTTGCACTTGGTAACTCTAGACAGTACTTCAGTACCATACGAGGGGACCTTTTTAAACAGTGAAAGTGCTAAGAAAAACAACAAACATATGAAAATTATGGCATTAACTTGACTATGAAAAAGACATTGGTTTATATGGTAAGAATTGAAACAAGAGGCAGAGTATTGCCTTGTTCAATATTCTGAATACTTCCAGCCTCATCTGGGAATATGTGCATTTAGGTGACTCAAAAATTTTACTGCTCTTCAGGTCTACTACTCTTCATGTTCTCAAAAGTTCCAAATTTTGCTTTTAGGATTACAAATAAATTTTAGCAAGTAGGGGAATTCACAAATATGGAGTCTGTGAATAAGGCAGGATTGATGAACCATTGAGCATATTTGGTATGTCATTATGTTTAACAAAATAAAACATGCAATTTACTATGTTTGTTATAAAATAAAATATTACATTATGATTACATAAAATCAACACTCTCAATTTGATAGCTTTGATCCACGTCTGAAATGAGAAAATTAGATTTTAAGACTAGCTAGCTACAAATGCTTTTCATTTTTCATTTTTGAATCACACTTTGGTACTCGAGGCTTACTTCTGACTCTGTTCTCGGGATCACTTGTGGTGAGGCTCAGGGGACCATATGAAGTATAAGGGATAAAACCCAGTTCTGACATATGCAAGGCAGGTGCCTTACTGGCTGTACAGTCTCTTCTCGCCCCTACAAATGCCTTAAAGCTCTTCTAGGCTTTAAATCTTGAAGATATAGAAACTGTTTGTATATTTATATACATTTTATAGTAATATACCATATTTTATTATCTGTATTGCTCATGACCATAAAGTTTATTTTATTGCAGTGGAAATAGTTGAACAGAGACAATTTTCAGTGAAAAGTCATATTTATATTTAAAGAACATGTTAATTTACACAATGGAGTACTATGTAGCGGTTAGAAAAGATGAAGTCATGAAATTTACATACAAGTGGCACTACATGGAAAGTATCATGCTAAGCGAAATGAGTCAGAAAGAGAGGGATATACATAGAAAGATTGCATTCATCTGGGGAACATAAAGTAACAAAATAGTAGACTAACACCCAAGAATGGCTGAGATTAGTACCAGGAATTTTGCTCCATGGCTTGGAGGCCAGCCACACATGCTAGGGGAAACGGGAGCCAGATAGAGAAGGGAGCATCAAATAAAGGGTGTTGGGAGGATCCTCCCAGGGTGGGAGAAGCGTGCTGAAAGTAGACTATAAACCAAACATGATTGCCACTCAATGCCTCTTTTGCAAACCACAACACCAAAAAGGAGAGAGAGAGAACAGAGGGGAATGCCCTGTCACAGAAGCAGGGTGAGATGGGGGGCTGGGGGGCGGGAGGGATACTGGCATCCATGGTGGTGGGAAATGGGCACTGGTGGAGGGATGGGTATTTGATCATTGTATAATTGAAACCCAAGCACAAAATTTGTAAGTCTACAACTGTACCTCATGGTGTCTCACTAATAAAAATTAAAAAAAAAATAAGGAACATGTTAAAATTGAAGCTCTGTAAATCTAATGGATTTTTCCCTCTGCCTATTGTTACTATCACACCATAAACATCATTGCTAAATTTGGGTCTCAAATGTCTCCAAGAGCGAAGAACTTTCATGTTTTAAATATTTTGAAGGTATCTTAGCTTTTTTTTTCTTTTTGGGTCACACCTGGCAATGCACAGGGGTTACTCCTGGCTCTGCACTCAGGAGTTACTCCTGGCGGTGCTCAGGGGACCATATGGGATCCTGGGAATCGAACCTGGGTCGGCTGCGTGCAAGGCAAACACCCTACCCACTGTGCTATTGCTCCAGCCCCAAAGGTATATTAGCTTTAGATGGAAAATTAATCATGTTAAGGGCCACAACCATATAATGTACTGTCACTGTCGCTATCCTCCTGTTGTTCATCGATTTGCTTGAGCAGGCACCAGTAATGTCTCCATTGTGAGACTTGTTATTGTTTTTGGCATATTGAACACACCATGGGGAGCTTGCCAGGCTCTGCCATGTGGGAGGGATACTCTTTTTTTAAAAAATTTTTAAAATTTTTTTATTTTTATTTTTTTATTAGTGAAACACCATGAGGTACAGTTGTAGACTTACAATTTTTTTGTGCTTGGGTTTCGATTGTACAATGATCAGATACCCATGGGAGGGATACTCTTGGTAGCTTGCCGGGCTCTGCGAGAGGGATGGAGGAATTGTACCTGGGTCAGTTGCGTGCAGGGCAAACACCCTATCTGCTGTGCTATCGCTCCAGCCCATATAATATACATTATGAGGAATTTTCATTTAGAAGAAAAAGGGAATTTTATCTTTATGGGTAACTGGCTGTGATCAATTAATTGTAAATGTTACCAAATGTAACCTGCCCACAAGGCAGAGTCTGGGAAACTCCCCGTGGCATACCCAATATGCCAAATACCAGTAACAATGATGGGTCTCATTCTCCTAAACCTGAAAGAGCCTTGAATATGGCACTTTTTAAAAATCTCAGGGCTACGACTAATGAGACATTACTGGGGCCTGCTCGAGGCAATCGAAGAACAACAGGATGGTCGTGATCGTGATCGTGATCTTTATGGGTATCCAAACTGATGATGAGAAGTGAGGTTTCAGAACAGCCGCTATCTTTACCTCTCTGTGGCTAAAGATTTCCCAGATGAGTTTCTGCCTCTCTGGTCCTGGGTGTCATAGGTGCTTTGTCATTGCTGCCTCATTTCAGGATGCAGCAGAGTGATAGAATTGTCCTTGTGATGGGATAACTGACCTTTCAATGCTTATTAACCATAAGAAGAGAACGTTATAGGAAAAGTGGTTTCCACTCAGATGCTAGGGAAGAGTAGGGAAAAATGTTATAAAATACATTGATCCCAGAGAAGTTTCATCAGACATGGAAATCTTGAGTCTGTTAACTTTAACCTGGCCTTGGATAGGTGTTGAAGGAAGTATGGTTGAGTGAATAGAATTAGGACCCTCTCCCTGAAGTGTGGTATTCCTTGTGGACATGAATGTACCAGTGGAGAATGAGGAAGTGATTTGTGAAACAAACTCAAGGTGTGTAGTTCTTGTACATAATCATCATGGAATGAGGAGACACAGGAACTAAAGGAATGAGGAAAAGGAAGGATGAAAATAAGACAGAGATTGTATTTGAGTGTTCGACTCACTCCTAGTAGAGTCATTTGGCAAGCTATAAACATTAATCAGAGCACGCACTTTCTCAGTTGGGTGCTGGGCATGAAAACTGCTAGGGACTCAACTAGGAATCCAGCAATGAAAATCTTCTCTCAGTCCCCAACATATGATCAGGCTCACTGTTTATAAATTCTGTGGAAAATAGTCTTCCTTTCTCACACTTAAAAACTCTTTCCAAACGAGTGTTTCCTTTTAACATTCCCAATGCAGATTGACTTGTGAGTTCATGTTGCCTCCAACTCTGTCAATGTCAGAGGCCTCAAATTAATTCCAACTTGTTGTTGTCTTTTTCCTTAAGAGGTTTTCATGGAATTTCTCTCACTTTGGATTTGATATATTTATGCTTATTGGAGTGCCCATCAGACCTCCGTTTACCACACTGTCCCATTTAAAACTTTTAAATTATTTTTTAAATTTAATTTTTTAATCGAATCATCATGAGATAGAGTTACACAGCTTTCATGATTGAGTTTCATTCATACAAAGTTCCAACACCCATTCCTCCACCAGTATACATTTCTTAGCACCAATGTCCCTAGTGTTTCTCCAGCCACCCCCTTGCCTCTATGGCAGGCACTTTCCTTCTTAACTTTCCATTTAACTTTGCTTAGGTAATGTTTGCGACTAGCTTGGGGGCACTGATAAACATCTCTCTCACCTTTACTTCAACCCATAGGTTATGAAACAGTAATATCCAGTTAAAATAAGAAAGAAGTCTTGAGGAGACAAGGGGGTAATTGAATATTATAAGAACCTTGAGAAATGAAGGCCACATGATGTAAACCACTGCATATTAAGCAGTTCAGTCAATAAAAGCCAAGAGAAACAGCAGCAAACTGTTGCAGAAATTCTTTTGAACTGCCGTTGTCTCCTGCTTCTGTTGTTGATAGTTGGGCATACATGTTCCTCCACACTCAAACTCACATATGCTTTCCTCTAATTCTGCCTTGGTTTTATTCTTGGACATCAGAACCTATGTCCTTTTCATGTCTTCTCAAGACAGCTCATGCTGGATGCCGAAATGCATGGTCTTGTTATCATCCTTTAATAAAACCTAAAAGAAGAAGCCTTTCTTATCCACAGCACCTACCCTCTACCTTTCCTCTTCGTAGTCTATTGCATCATTTCATTTTATTTCTGTGTAGCGCATACTACTCTCTTGGGTATTCATTAGTTGAATTGTTTGTCATTTGTCTCCCCCAACCAGATTGTAATTCTGTGAAGGAAGAGACTGTCTTGTTCAGTGTGATCTCTAGGGCTTAGAACGGTCCTTGGCATATAATGGCCCCTAGGAAATGTTTTGCTTGCTGACTGACTATGAAAGGATGAGAGAATTGCTTTCCATCATGTGTTGTGAGTCTGTGTGCCACAGCAAGCAAATGGACTATCATGCAGCAGTTGTTTCCAGGGCCTATCCTTTCCCACAATGGCTGTGAAGCACATCTCAGACGGAGGAGTAATGGGGGAGGGTCACTGTATTGTTCACTCAACTTTTAACATACTTTTATTTCTGACTAGACTTTGGCTTTGGGGATGGGCCAGGCAGGCACAGTGAAAACACACACAAGAGGCTGAATGCAGGGATCGGGAATTGCAGTCTTCCTTCTAGCGCTGGCTCACAGTGAGAGTTGTGGGTAACTACATAACTCCTCTGAGTTTTTCTTCATCTTTAGAATGAAAAATGTGATGGATCTTTTTTTTAAGACCCTTGTGGTTCTGACGTTCCATTTATGTCATCTCTTTACCTATTTTTGAATGTGCACAAAGAGCAGTCTCTTGATAATGAGACTGAACTTCCTTAGAAAGTGTCCTGTACTTTTAGAGAGATGCTGATGCAAACATTCTAATTGTGGTATCATTATGAATATGCACCACTCTCCTCTTTGTTTCAGCAACCATCTCAGCACATACTTTTTTCTTTTGGCCACATCTGGCTGTACTCAAGGACTATTCATGGCTCTGTGCTCAGGGATCTCTTCTGGTGGGTTTAGGGAACCATATGGAGTACTGAAGATTGAACCTGGGTCAGCTGCATGCAAAGCAAGTGCTATACCTGCAGTACTGTTGCTCTAGCCCCCAAACACCTGTTTCTTTATCGTGTGCTTACAAAAATTTTAAACCTGAATAATAAATATTTATTTATTTAGAACAATATTTTAATTAATATCATTGTCATTGTCCTCCTGTTGTTCATCGATTTGCTCAAGCAGGCCCAGTAACATCTCCATTGTGACACTCGTTACTGTATTTGGCATATCGAATACTTCATAGGTAGTTTGCCAGGCTTTGCCGTGCAGGAGAGATACTCTCACTAGCTTGCTGTGCTCTCTGAGAGGGACAGAGGAATCGAACCTGGGTCAGCCGGGTGGGCCAAGTCAGCCATGTGCAAGGCAAATGCCCTACCTGCTGCACTATTTTAATTAATAAAAGGTGTTTATTATTAATGGATATTAATAAACTACTCTTTAAAATGGCCTACAGGAACATGAAAACACATTCATCATCACTAAATTACTACTGAAATATATACATCAAGACCACATGAGCATCATGTCACACCTGTGAGGATGGGCCACATACATGTGATATACCAAGTAGATGGAAACCAAGTGTTGGTGAGCATGTGAAAAAAAGAGAAGCTCGATACTCCATTGGTGGGAATGCAAATTGGTGCAGCCTCTATGGAAAATAGTATGAAGGTTCTTAGAAAGATGAAAATAGAAATACCATATGATTCTGAAATACCACTTTTAAGTATTTACCTGAAGAGTGTGAAACACTAATTCAAAAAATTATTTGTGACCCTGTGGTCATAAAATAATTATTCGCAATAGCTAAAACATGGGCGCCCATAACCAGATGATGTATAAAGAATCTGTGGCATATAGACTCAAAGGAATACTGTCACTGACACCCCGTTGTTCATTGATTTGCTTGAGCAGGCCCAGTAACATTGTGAGACTTGTTACTGTGTTTGGTATATCGAATATGTCATGGGTAGCTTGCCAGGCTTTGCCATGGAGGCGAGATACTCTCAGTAGCTAGCTGGGCTCTCCGAGAAAGGTGGAGGAATCGAACTTGTGTTGGCCATGTTGGCTGCGTGCAAGGCAAATGCCCTACCTGCTGTGCTATTGCTCCACAGATGAAGTGGATTGATTTTGACATCACTATACAATAACAAGTCAGGAAGTGAAAAAAAAAATCTTCAAAGTTTCACTCACACGTGAAAGGTAAATAACTAAAACCAGCTGTCAAAAAGCAGCAAAGGTAACTTCTAGTCCGGTGAAAGGTGTGGCGGTTACTGTCATGAAAAGGAGTTGTAGGAAGAACGGGTGGAGGGATGTCCTGAGTGGGGGGATGGTGCTAAAATTTTGATGATGGATTTGATTACACAAATAGAGGTGTGTTATCTCCTTCAAGTTATTATTATTGTTATTATTTTTGTTTTGGGCCATACATGGCAGTGCTCAGGAGTTATTTCTGGTTTATATTCAAGGAACAACTCTAGTGATGTTTCGGATACCATATGTGGAGTGTGGAGGATTCAATTTGGGTTGGCCGCCACATAGAAGGAAAACACCTTAATTTCTGTACTATCTCCCCAACCCCTATGTCCTTGAAGTTCTATGATTACTAAACTAATGCAAATTCAGTGTAAAAATCATTAAGCTGATTAATTCAATGATAAATCAATAAAACATCCTTTATATTTATATAGAATTAAATAATCTGAGAATGTCAGGATTTATCTATAACTGACATTAGACAGTATTTTGAACTATTTGAAATCATAAAATATCTATATTTCAGAAACTATCAGTGTTACACGTTAGAAATCTAGAATTGCACAGTATCATATTTCAATTACATGCACAGCAGATTCTCATTATAAACACTAATTTGTTACAGGAGTTAAGAATATCACCTCTGGGGTGGAGAGATAATGATAGTACAGGGGTAAGGTGCTTGCGGTGCATATGGCAAACATGGTTCAATGTCCAGCATGAGTGTTGCTGAGAGTGATCACTGAGCACAGAGCCAGGTGTAATCTTCTGAGCACCACTGAGTCTAGCCCCAAATTTTCCCAAAGAATATAATTTGTTACGGCCATGGTCACGGTCCTCCCGTTGTTCATTGATTTGCTCGAGCGGGCCCAGTAACGTCTCCATCGTGAGACTTGTTGTTACTGTGTTTGGCATATTGAATACGTCACGGGTAGCTTGCCCGGCTCTGCCGTGCGGGCGAGATACTCTCGGTAGCTTGCCGGGCTCTCCGAGAGGGGCGGAGGAATCGAACTTGGGTCGGCCATGTTGGCTGCGTGCAAGGCAAATGCCCTACCACTGTGCTATTGCTCCAGCCCCATAATTTGTTAACCCAGATATTACAGACGTTAAGATGTACATCTTGCATGTGAGTTTAGTCACTGGCATCACAAGCTCCTGAGAATTTTCAGGTGCAGCCTTGACAGCCCCTAAGTAATGCCAGATATAGCCCTGAGTCCCACCAGGTGGCCCAGATAATCCTTGATACTGCAGGATCCAAGCTGTACTGCATCTCAGGCTCTCACATTCAACCACTGTCTGTTAGGCCAAGATGAGAGGGTTTCCTGGACCTCTTGAGCAACCTTCACCCTTACAACCATGCCCTCCAAAGGCCCCCAAACCCCCCAAATATAAAAGCTATGACTTGTCATAAATGACTGAGTCTTCTTATTGTCTTAGTGTTCTTCCTGAGTCCCTCACTTGTTTTTCTCTCTACTGCAATTTGAATATTCCTCCTCAATTCTCTGAACCTGCTCATGCTTTATCTTTGTAATTTTAGTGAAGTAAAATAGTTTTAGGGAATGTAACTTAGGGAAATGTGAGGGGATAAACATACAGAGGGGGAGAAGAAAAAGAGAGAGGGAGAGAGAAAGAGAGAAAGAGAAAGAGAGAGAGAAGCAACCAAGAAAGAACAACATGGGCTTCTCCCCAGGTAAAAAGCTGAGAGTGACCACATCAGGTGGAGAGGATGCCACTTTCCAGCTGCTTTAGAGAGACATTGCTCATGCTTTATAGGGTGCTCTCGTCAGGTCAGAGTTCACACCTATTAGTCTCTGTCTTATGTCATGGCTGTCTGGCAGGTTTCCTTGTTTCCTCTTTCTCGTCCCACCTCATACCTGTGCTGGATTACACATCTGTGCTTCTTACATGTTCTTCTCAACCTAATCACCAACTTCATCTGCCGGGAACTCATGCCCATTCTCAAAGATGTGGCTCAACCATCACATCTTCTTTGAGGTCTTTGGATCTATTTTCCCTCTTCTGTGGATAATTGACTTCTCTGTTCTTTTTATTAACCATTTGTCAGCTAATATATATCAAAATTATTCTATTTAAAATTTTTTTTTAGTCATGGGCTGGAGAGATAGAACAGGGGATAATAAGGCTCTTACCCTTTACAAGGCTTCATGGCACTGCATATGGTCCCCGAAGCACTTCTAGGAGTGATACCTGAGCACAAAGCCAGAAGCAAGCATCCATACTTCCAGTGTGGCCCAATGACAGAAACAAAAAAATGACAAAAACTGTGCTATGTCTTTATCATCTATTGAGAATTCAAGGTAGTTAAAACAGAAATTTAAAAAAATTATATTCTTAGAAACAATGTAGTTCTGTCAATAAATACCAGTTGAGTGAAATGATAGAGTTTAATTTCCAGCTTCATCATCAAAGCTTTAAAACTTCATCTATATTTATGAAATATTCTCTGCAATGACTTTCTGGATAGTAATGTGATAATTACAGAGGCTTCCAGAATCCTATGTGCAATATCTGTAGTTAAACATGGTATGAATCAAATGTATTAGATTCAATTCATTTATTCAGTTGCAAAATGTTAGTTACCTACCAGCTAAGTCATTAGAACTGGTATTATAATAATGGCTTTCCCTGCTAACACCACAACAACACCTAGCCAAAAGAATGGGACACACTTCAAATACATTTAGGAAATATAACTCTGATCACTCTACAAGTTTTCAGTTTAAAAATGATTTAATATCAGAATTAAATAAAGAAATAAAATTATTGATATATCTGTCATCCTAGGTAGAAGTTATTTAAATTATTGCATATTACTTTCACATGGAATCTATTTTTATATAATTACTATCACTTTATATTTTTCATTTTTCTACAGACTCTATATATGTGCGTGTGATCATTTAACAATCAGTATATAAATACATTACCCGAATATATTTTACAAGTGTTAGGGTCTTGGATTTAAAATGATGTTAGTTGGGGAAAATAAAACATTGCTGAGGTCAAAGAAGTATGGGAAGTTGTAAAAGCAAACAAATTCATTTATTATTGCATTTCTCATAGCGTATATATTTGTAATGTTCTTGAGAAAAATGAGAATGTGACACATTTTCTTAAAACGAATTTTAATGTAAAACTGAAAAAATATTCAGTGAAACATCTGCTCCACAGATAAGTGTTTGGAACACATTTTAGAAATCAGTGATGGATAGTATTCTGTTGTATTGATATAATCTAATTTACTATTCCATCCATCTACACTGTCATTCAATGACATATGGGATTTGGCTTACACATTTTTATGATAGGGTTCCTTTGCAGGCATTGTCCACCAGTCCTCTCAACACCCTTTTTGCTATTACTTACCTTTTTTTTTTTTCAGTTTCTTGAGCTCCTTCTCATTGATGGTAAGAGTTTTGTGCATGCTGCTTTGTGACTTTGATAGATTGTATGAATACTTTCATTGATTTTTGTCTAATTTGCTACCTATTCCCAGGAGATATAATTAATTAATAACTTCAAAAAATAGGATACTTCAAGACCTTTATGCTGAATGGAATTTCTTTAGTTTTTGGTGAGTAGCTGTGTTTTATTCTCATGGATTTTTGCCCAGAGACCTCCTGTTTTATTACCTTGGTGTATAAAATTGATTGTCAATCAGCATTTTTTTCCCCAGAGATTTTCTGAATAGAAGTTTCATGTTGTTACACACTGTAGCACAAGAAGGCTTTACTTAGTGTGACAAAGAAGTGGCAATTTGCTTGTTCTCTTCCACACTCTTGAAAGTCAGTGGTGCTATAAAGGAAGTGAAGGATGACTGTTGACCTAGATAGTGCAAGTGACTCAATTTCATAGTATGAGGATACGGTCCAGTCCACTGACTTTATAGATACTAAAAGGCAGATCGCAAACTCTGGCCACTGTGAGACTAGAGGAAGTGCCACCTGGCTGGGCAGTGATATCACTGGGTCCTTTCAATTAGCTCATTGAGATAGCCCTGTTCAGAGAAGCAAGGTGTCCTGCCCCAAATTATTTTGTGGTCTCATGTTTATATTTTTAAATATTTGACAATAGAATCAGGAATTAAACACTGTTGACCTAATCCAGATTGGAGAAAACCTGGCTTGATAATGAATGAAGTATATGAGCTGACCAAGCATGAAGTAAGAATATATGTCATAGATGAGCAGTGCTGTCAGATTTTCCTTGAAATTTAATTTGATGTTTTTCACTATGTATATATATGTATAATGTATATATATATATATATATATATATATTTGCAAAGGTTGTGGTGAACACTTGATGAGCACTTCAAGTTGCTTTCATATTTGCTCAAAAGAGAAGTAACCCAAGAAGCATATATAGTTAGAAAACTTGGATGTGATATTTGCTTTGTTAATTATGACTTTACCTACAGGTAGAATATAAGGTCTTGTCTATTATGACTTAAAGTGTTTGGAGCATATAGTCTACTATATGTTGGGTAGAGTTTTGGGGCTATATCTGATGGTACTCAGGGACTACTCCTAGCTCTGTTCTCAGAACTGATTCCTAGCATATTAGAAACCAGGATTTGAATCAGGATCAGTGGGATGCAAGCCTACTGCCTTAACACCTGTACTGCCTCTCTGACCCCAAGGTCTTCTGCTTTTATGCAGAGATTTATGTCTTATAGTAGTAATTTATCTCCAGGGTTCCTTGTAATGTTTATTTACTCTGTGAAGATACATCTTAGAATACATCAGTGGAAATAAGGACAATAGGTTTTTTGCTTTGAAGAAATAAAAAGCAGGGAATGGTCAGAAATATTTTGGGGTAAGAGAAAAAAACATAAATTAAAGGAAAATGAAGATATGTAAGAATGTTCTTAATCCATAGATGGGAAGGTCTTGAAAGTGAATAGTAAAGTCTTCCAGACTTAAATTGTCGATCTTACCTTGGTTATGTATAAAGGAAATACTAAAAATTTAAAGTTTTATGACTTCCTGGTCATCCCCAACTGGATGGGGGTTAGTTATATTTTCTTCTGTGTTTTCTCTCATATTTGTATTATGGATATTATCTATTGTATTTTTGCATTAATGGATTTTTTAAAACATTTCTTTTATTCCTATCTTCCTCAGAACCACTTATTCAAATTAATTTTCTCAGAATCCTAAGCACCTTGCCAAATATCTGGAATTTGGAAATTTTGGGTAATGGATTAGGGAACATTTTTGTGGAATGAAGGAAGAATGATTTAAAATAAAAATAATGTTTTAAAAATATGATTTTTTAATGATATAAAAAATAAAATTAAAATATTGTGGAGAACAGGGGCTGGAGTGATAGCGCAGTGGGTAGGGCATTTTCCTTGCATGTGGCCAATCTGGGTTCGATTCCCAGCATCCCATATGGTCCCCTGAGCACTGCCAGGAGTAATTCCTGAGTGCTGAGCCAGGAGTAACACCTGTGCATTGCCGGGTGTGACCCAAACAGCAAAAGAAAAAAATTGTGGAGAACAGATATTGAGAAGAGCTGGCATTTGAAAGACCTGGCCCAGAGTGGGAGATCAGAAAAAGTTAGTTTAGCTCTCTCAGATCTCAATTCAACATCAAAGGTGAATAAGCATTAACTAATTAAAAATAAGAAACCTGAGACTAACTCCAGAAAGGTTGGTAGTGGTGAGGAGATGATGTGATTTAAAAGTTATATATGTGAAGCCAATAGGAGTTTATTAATTTATTCAACAAATGCTGTATTATAGACATTCCTCTAGTTTGAGAGATGCAATTATGAGTAAGAAATATTTTAGAATTCAAAGGGCAGGGATGGAGTGATATTACAGTGAGTAGGGCACTTGCCTTTCACAAAGCTGACTGGGGTTTGATTCCTGGTACCCGATCTCATCCCCAAAGCTTCACTAGGACCTGGGTGCAGAACCAGAATTCAGCCTTGAGCATTGCCAGGTATAGCCTCCAAACAAAACCCAAAAGGGCTTACATTGTATTGGAAGGAGAAAGACAACAAAGGAACATGAAAACAAATCATTTATTGATGCTATTAGAGAGGGAAGTAACAAGGATCTCTTCCAGGCTCCAAATTGGGCAACATGGTAGATGCTAGAGATATTCATTGAGTTACGTATGTTTGAGGACCATATTTGATAAGAGCATGGGTTTTGTTTTGGACATGCGATTTTAAATGCTTTGAGATGAACACATGAATCATATAACTACTTGTATAAGTCTGAGTTTCAGCATTGGCTGGGCATGAATTTCACATTTATAGTCAGTGATGTACAGAAGCAAATTAAAGCAGCAGGAGCAGATAAGAATCACACTTAAAACTACACAAATCATGTACTATAGAATTCAAGGAAGAGCCATTTGCACACAGTGTGTTATACATTATGTTTTCTGGATTTGTGCAGTGTGTTGGCTATGGATTTGGAAAATAAGAAATATAGAATAAGAAGAAGAGCGAGCTATTTAGACCAAATCTTGAATAACATCAACATGTAATAAGACTAAACAGATAGAGATACTGAGAGACTATGAGAAGTAACAGACAAAAGCCCAAGAAAAATCTGGAGACTGGCTGATACCAGTGAAACAAGAGCATGAGAGGATTTCAGTGGAAGAGTGGTCAATGGGATTAACTACTGCTGAGAAATTTAGTAAGACAAGATCTGGACACATGATCGTCTTTGTAGCCTGAGTAAAGCAAGTAAAGTACTGGTGGAGTACTAAGGCTCAACTGGAAAGGGTTGAAGAATGAGTGGGACATAATGAAATGTGGACAACTGTGATGTGATATTTGAAAAATGTTCTAGCCCAGTCATGTGGAATGAGCCCCATGTTGGGATGATTCAGCTGATAGTGAGGTAGTAACTTTGCTAGAACTCTTGGGTGTGCTGTGCTTAGTGATGTTTAGGTTTCTGAGGAATAGGTTTTTCTTCTTCCTTTGCTATTTCATTGTACTGAATATGACAATGATTAGAATAGCAGTGTCTGAAGTGATGACAAGAGAGTGTCTTTGCATAGAGGGTTGGAATTTTTAGCATACATATTGAGCTGATTCTATTATATTTGAACAGCACTAATAAATTGGGAAAACATGGTGTAGACCACACACACTGCTTTTGTAAGTACTCTGTTGATATAAGGAGGATATTCTTCCAACCTTATTTAAATGGGCTCTACCATTCTTTCCCAGTCTACCCAATGCCCTTTAAGGGACATCAATCTTCTGATACTCCTACTATATAATGCTTCACAGACTCTTCAAGAAAAAAATATGTGAGAACTAGTGTTTTCTAGGTGAGAGTTACTTTTGGAAGTCTGCTCCATGATGCTTGGGTACACTTGTTGGGGCTGGCCCGTCCTCTTCTTGATCTTGAGCTAAGGATTTCTGTGTATTGCCTCTGACTTTCAGAGCAGTGTTCCAAAGACCTGCTCTCTGAATCTAAAGCATAGAGCTTCCAGAAACCTCTTCAGAAAGAATTTTCAAAAGTGGGAATTTCATGAGTTTATTAGTGGGTCTTTTCAGCTTATTTTCAGAGACATTTCCCAATAAATTAAAAAAATTATAGAAAAATAGTCTTTGCTCTTCTTTCTTATAGAAAAAATAATTGTGCTCTGGACAATAGGCTATATAGCCTATTGTAAAAATTAAGTGTATGTTATAATATAATTCACTGTGGAAAATATGCTAGCAATAGCATTTTACAATAAGAAAACTGGCACTAATTATTGCCATTTTAATGCTTATTTCTGCCAGATCTAACGTGTTTTAACCTTATACAGAATAACTGTGACACTGAATGTTAATTTTCATTTGCACAAAGCCTGGATACTCAGGAATGTACCAAGAAGCACATCAAAGTGATATTTAAGAGTGGAAATAAGTGTGCTTTTACGCACAAAGAGTTGATGATGGAAGAAAGTGAAGAGTATAAATAATAGCAATTTAAAGCAGAAATTTAACCTAAAGGGAACTTTGGTTTGCTATTTAAAATTAAAGAAATTTGCACACAGCTTCACTGGAGACAGCTCTGCCCATTTTTCACTCCCTTTGCTTGGAATGAATTTGTGTTTGGAAAAGTCAGGGTGGTCAGCACTTTCTGACTCCAGGAACAACTGAATGGCTAATGAGAAAATGAAAAAGCATTTTAAGGAATCCTATTGACAATAGACCTACCAGAATAAAAGTCAACATGAATGTATTTTTAGTCTCAATGTTTCCATCTATTCTGAACTATGTTCCTATTTTTGTTCTTTATTTTTAGAATGAAATCTCTCCAAAGTATTATTCTTTCAAGGAAAGTACCACAATAACCAGCACAATGAACTCTTAATCTTGCTCTCACTATTACTTTTCGCCAAATGCTCTTCTTGATTTCTCTCTTTGAGTGGTCAAATATCTATCAGCGTGGGAGTTTCTGGGCAGAAAGATTTTGTCTGTTTTTATTTTGTTAGGGGCAAGCTCTCTGTCATTTGATTCTGAAAAAATTATAATAGATTTCTGCCATTGCAATGTTTTGGAATGATATTCCCATTAATACTTCTAAACAGTGTCACAGTCATTTGAAATCTTTCAAGAACTGAGACTGTCATCAAGGAATTCACTGTCTGCACATTAAGAACTATAGAGAGATTTTTTTGAACATTATTTTTTATAGTTAGGTAATGTGGTTACAAGGCTATTAACATTTATAGTATTAATGTATGAAGTTACAAAATCCCACCCCCTCCATCCACCATGCCCTACCAAAGTGCCCAAACCCTCCACCAGTATATGGATGTTAACTATGTAATCTCAGGTCTGAAGGTTTTGAACAATGTAGCGTGCATATAGTGTTGAAGTGTTAAAGAAGCAAAGAAGGAAGGCATATTCAATATTTTATTTTTATATGATGATAAAAGTAATGTTGATTTGAAACACCTTGGAAAAGATCCAGTATAATAATAAGATAAAAATATCCTTTTTACAGAGATATTTTTGTGGTTTTTATGTGTTCTTGAGGACTTGATTTCATGTTGATATAGGACAACGGTATCTCAATACCACTGCCCTTTCTGCTTTGTACCTCTGCTCCGGTTTTCTTTCCTTTCACAGTATGATAAACAAAACCACATGTTATTTGTGTGGTCAAGTTAAAGGAAAGAGTATATCACTAAAATAAAAGAACTACAATTGTAATATAAAAAGTCAGTCTTATTATGGCTTTTTTATCTGTAAGTTTTTATAGCTTGAGGTAGTCAGTATGAGTCAGTGGACATATCTTTATTCATCTGTAGGCTGTCCCATTCACCCACCCACCAAGTTTTCAACCTGCTGAGAAAATTGATCCCAAATAATAATATGTTAGGTTTCCCAAGTTCTTTCAAACTTTAGTTTGCCTGACATTCACAAGGCCCCAGGCTCTATCTCTGGGAGTGCAAGGCCTCTCAAGATGCCAGGTGTAACTCTAGTGTCACCAGCACTGTTGGGAAGGATCCCCCTAAAACAAAACAAAACAAAACAAAATAAAACAAAACAAAACAAAACAGAGTGTAGTTGAGATTTTTGTATGTCCTTTATGATGCTTGAATTGCTATTGAAATTATGTCAGGTTTCATAAGTTGGTATTCAAGTACAAGGATGGTGATCTTATAAGGCTTTTGGAAGTGCCTAACACATCTGCCTTTTATGTCTGTTTTACATTGTACCATGACATGCATTGTACCACACAAAATGCTTTGATCCAGTCCCATGTTTACCACTGCAGAACTCTGAGCTGTATTTTCATGCCTTCTCCTGTACTTTGATGTGCTTCCACCACAGAATTCAGCAGAAATTATGTTCTATGAGAAGAATGTAGAAATACATTTCTTAACATTCTTACCTATGGAATGTGACTACTGTGTGAATGGAAGTTTTTGTTTGTGTGTTCTGACTGTTCCTGTGCAAATGTAGCTTTCTTGAGTAGGGGGTTAAAAATAAGTTTTTGATGCCTGACATAGAAGCAGGCAGGGGGTTGAGGGTAGGGGGCGATGGGAGGGAACCTGGGGACACTGGTGCTGGGAAAATTACACTGGTGGAGGGATGGGTGTAAGAACACTATATGACTGAAATCCAATCATGCACAGCTTTGTAATGGTCTACCTCACAGTGATTCAATAAAAAAGTTAAAAAATAGCCCTTGAAATGCTCTTATTAAAGATTTTATTTATTTATAATTGTCATTTTACTTATCTTCATAGTTCATCCCTGAAATACGATCCAAGGTGGAGCCCATAGAGAGGATACCCAGTTATTCTTGTTGATTCTTAGGTCATTCTTTGCCATCATTATCAGGATTCTAGAAGATTCAGTAAAAGCCTCTGTCTATTTGTTTTAGTATTTTTGGGTCATCAATATTCTTTACTCCTCGCTTTGCACTCAGAAATCACTCGTGGAAGCGCTTGGGAAAACATATGGGATGCTATGGGGATTGAACCTGGGTTGGCAATGTGCAAGATAAATGCCTTATTTGCTGTACCGTCTCGTCTCTTTCCTCCACCCTCTCATCAGTGACTGTCTTTGTTTGGATGGCAATCTTCTATTTTCATATCTTTTGCAGTTCTTCTCTCCTTTTTTCTCCACCATTTGGTTCATTTGGTGCAGCATGTTAAATTAACTATCTAGAAGAAGAATTTGGTTATCTTGGTTGCTCACTATATCTAGACGATTTTTATTGTAGTACATATGTATAAAACACTTGTATATATATGTGTACCATACCATATTTTTGTGTCTGTTTAGTAGTAGATGCTTCCTATATTCATAGATATTTTGATATTTTATTATTTTATGTATCAATGTTTTCTCTCTTGTTTTCTGTTCAAGCAGTCCTCATAAGACCTGGGGGTCCTTCTTAGTGAGTTTAGTGAGCCAGGCCTGTGGTTCAGTGTAAGGGCTCAGGGATGCAGTGCTACGTGGGACCTGCAGTTCTGGGTTGGCCACATGCAAGTCACTCACTTAACCCCTATATTATTTCTCTGGCCCCTGGAATCTTAACTTTTAGCTTTATGGGTGATTTTTTTTAAATTTATTTATTTTTCTTTTTTTATTAGTGAAAAACCATGAGGTACAGTTATAGGCTTACAAATTTTGTGCTTGGGTTTCAGTTATACAATGATCAAGTGCCCATCCCTCCACCAGTGCCCGTCATCCATCCCCACGGGTCCCAGCATCCCCCCCCAAACCCTCATCACCCCCCCCTCCCCGTCCCATCCTGTGTCTGTGGCAGGGTATTCCCCCTTGTTCTCTCTCTCTTCTTTTGGGTACTGTGTTTTGCAAGAGAGGCTTTGAGTGGCAATCATGTTTGGTCTATCAACTACTTTTAGCATGCTTCTCCCACCCTGGGAGGGCCCTCACAACACCCTTCATTTGGTACTCTCTTCTCTATCTGAGCTTCCTTTTCACCTAGAGCCTGTGGCTGGCCTTCCATTCATGGAGCAAAATTCCTGGTACTAATCTCAGCCATTCCTGGGTGTTAATCTCCCTTTTTGTTGCTTTATGTTCCCCAGATGAATGCAATCTTTCTGTGTCTATCCCGCTCTTTCTGACTCATTTCGCTTAACATGATACTTTCCATGTAGTACCACTTGTATGTAAATTTCATAACTTCATCTTTTCTAACAGCTACATAGTACTCCATTGTGTAAATGTACCAAAGTTTCTTTAACCAGTCATCTGTTCTTGGGCACTCAGGTTTTTTCCAGATTCTGGCTATTGTAAAGAGTGCTGCAATGAACAAACAATTGCAGATGTCACTTCGACTATACCTTTTTGCCTCTCTGGGATATATTCCCAGGAGTGCTATAGCTGGGTCAAATGGCAGATCTTTAAATTATACTATCACATCTTTCATTTATAAGACTTGTTTGTTCTGTGACGACCCCCCAAAAATCAGGTTTTTCCTCATTAAATGTACAATCAATATTCTCCCATTGTACAGTTAAAATTATTACTGATAGATTTTTTTAAAACTTTTAATTCCATCTGTATGGCATATTTCCCTTATTTCTTCCTTTTATTTCATGTTTCTTTTCATAATAGCAATTCTAGTTTAATATCTGGTATCTTTAGTTGCCAGCTCATATGTGAAAATGGGACATTATAAACAGTCTAGAATTTCTGTGTATGGGTCTATATTTGAGGTGTTTTGGGATGAATTTATGATGTTAATATCAATAGTTTCCTTTTAATTTTGGGTTGGTTATATTTCCTAGATATTTTTTTCAACTTTTTGGAAACCATCATGATTTTCTAGAATATTTGTTTCAAAAGTTACCTTATAATAGAAGAGGGATATATGAGATACTGAGCTAGGTGACTATAAATAATTATTTTCTAAATTATATTTGTTGACATGAACCTTTATTTCCTTTCAGTGGTGGGTGGGTAAAATATAGTATGAAGGAAACAAATAATTTAACACCTAGAGACATTTATATAAAACATTAAGACAATCAACTCCAGCAGAAATCTTGCTCTGTTGTGTGACATAAAGTTGCCAAAAAGATATCCCAGAGCTGTTTCATCTTAATGTTCCCACATTATTAAAGGAATGTGAATGCTTCCAAGATGTAAGTTTGTTCTGTTGAATTTCAATTTTGCACCCCCTGTCAGGAAGATGCATGGAATTGTCCTGTTGCACTGTACTTGCACGTGTAGAGCCAATACTTGCATATGTAGACACAGATGCTGAACCTGGAGCCAATACTCTTGGATTTACATTCATCCATTCCAGACACTTCTCATCTAAATTCAGAGTCAATGTGGCCCCTGCAGTCTTCCCTCAAACAGTCTTCTGGCTATGATTGTAAACTAATCATTTTACAAACACAGTCTGACAGTACTGTCTGTGTAGTTAAGGCAAAATCACTGATTGTTTTCAAAGCCCAAAGTTAAAGTAGTTTGCAACTGCACCTTGGCCTGCCGTTGTGGTGGGCAAACTTCTTATATGTCTGATTTTCTGAAGGTATCATTCCTTCCTATATATATATATATATATATATATATATATATATATATATATATATTTTGCTTTTTGGGTCACACAGCTGTGCACAGGGATTACTCCTGGCTCAAGCACTCAGGAATTACTCCTGGAAGTTCTTGGGGGACCATATGGGATGCTAGGAATTGAACCCAAGTTGGCTGCGTGCAAGGCAAATGCCCTAACCATTGTGCTATTGCTCCAGCCCCTCCTTCCTAATTTTTTCTGGGGATGACTCTAACCCCAGATACAGAGGCATGCACATTGGACCATCAAAGTACTCCTGAGTGCAGTGATGTACCAGGAGGGGAGCTCTCAACCTTCTGCCTGTCTGAGTCTGCTCTGGAGTTCTTGCTTAGTTCTGTTAGCATCTAAGTCTTTGTTTTCACTGGATATTGTCTCTTCCCTTGCTCTGTTTCTATGTATACCACATATGATGAGATACTCTAGTATCCGAGTTTCTCCTTCTGACCGATTTTGTTCATAAGGATTCAAAAAACCCTTACAGGTTTTTTCAAAAGGCAATGTTTCATTCATTTGTCTGTGTTCTCCTGTGAAGGGCAGAACTAGCACTCAGCTGGAATGGCTTTGTTTGGTGTGCTTGTCAGGGTCTGGCCATTGGGAGCCATTCTGATTGGTTGGAACCCTGTCCTTATGGTCTATGGTTTTTGGAATTTCCCTGGGTGTGGGCGAAGCTCTTCAAACTCATTCATTAATAGACCAGTCAACCACATTCACATGTAGCAACACAACCACAGTCAACTTGAACTTGGACTGATACTTGCAAAAAGGGTTAAAAAAGCAGTTGATTCTAGGTTTGAAAGAGATAACACTTTTTTTGTGTGTGTGTTGAGTTAGATCTGTAAATGAAGCAAAGAATTTCAAACCAGAATGAGACCCCATATTTCATGGTGCTCCCAGGTTCCATCAGCTGTTTTCACAGTGTTTCCAAACTCAGGATGTGCCGTCATCACTTCTTGCCTCTGATACTCATTTTAGATAGATGTCAGATAAAAATATTCCTGAAGGGAGGACAGAGAGAGATAACAAAATGCCCATCATGAATCCATCTAAACAGAGAACCAGTTGTCCAGAGTGGTCGTCAGGGAGGTCCCCACTCAACATCCCTCTTCCCAAGAAGAGGGACACAAGATGAAGGCCCTGAGGGTTGAATCTCCCAGCAGCAGCAGATAACAATCAGAACTCAGGGTCCCACACCTCTGCTCCAGCCTCCCACCACTGCTTTGTCCAGTTAGGGTTGAAAGAGACGAAAGCAAAGGTGTGGCTTGCATGTAGAGAAATGAAAATGGGATTTATAAATATCCTGACTACTATTTGTGACACACAAGTTTTATTGTTCCTAATTTCAGAAAGAATTACAGTCTCCAGGTACAGTGAATAGAAAGATGTAAGCAGTCATAAACCAGCTAGAGGAAAGAAACTGGAGGATTAGGCTCTGTGATGGGCATGTGGAGCAAATGGGCTCCAAAGCAGATCATTTTGGGGAGTATCTTCATGATTGTGTCCACAAAATGGTGACGACAGGGTCTGTGAAGATAGCTCAGAGGGCTGGAGCACATGCTTTGCATGTACTAGATCAAAGGTAGATTCCCTGAAGCACGTGTCACCTGTGTGGCCACAACCATTGCTGGTGTGGTCCTGGTGGGATCATTTCTTATTAATTTGGTAACAATCATTAATTAATGAAATATTTTTTTACCTCTTCAGAAAGTTCCAAGGCTTGGATTAGGTCAAGGTATCAAAATTTTACAGCTGATCTGAGCTGCGGGTGGGAGATGGCTTTAGAGTCCTTTCATGAGATTTGATAACTCCTGTCTCTTACTGTTTGCCACCTCTTAATAACCGGACAAGATCCACTACTTCTGGTGACCTGGTGACACCATCTGGGCAGCCAAGACTCCTCCTTTGAGTTTCTCTCAGTTTATTTTAGGTGTATTACTAAAGAGACCCTGCACTGCAGAAATTGTATTTGAAACCAGAGAATTAACTTATAATTTGCCACATCTGGTCATCTTTGAAAGCAGCATAGTCTCTTTCTTTTGCATTTTCCCACACCCACTCACACTCATGTTGGCTGCCTTCCCAGTACCTTCTTACCACGAGGGACTTATATTAATAGGCAGGTCTCCAGAGATATTGAGAGAAGCCCCCATTGCTGGATTTGCCTCTTCTTTTACATATCATGTTTGACTTTACTCTTCCATTACACTTGTAGCTTGAAAATTAAAAACACACCAGGAACATAGTGAGTGGGCCAGGAGGAAGAAACCACCTTCCTAGATTGCTTTAGGATGGGGTGCTGCTAGGGCAGCAGGATGGCAGTGAAGGCTGCAGACTTGTGTCCTCTACAGAGGCTATCACTCGGCTCCAGAACTGCGGGTTATTTGGGAGTTGCACAAATGCTAGGGGAAAAGGGAGCTCAGATAGAGAAGGGAGCATCAAATAAAGGGTGTTGGGAGGATCCTTCCAGGATGGGAGAAGCATGCTGAAAGTAGACTATAGAACAAACATGCTTGCCACTTAATGCCTCTTTTGCAGACCACAACACCCAAAAGGAGAGAGAGAACGAAAGGGCATGCCCTGCCACAGAGGCAGGGTGGAATGGGGGGGGATAGGGGGTGGGAGGGATACTGGGATCCGTGGTGGTGGAGAATGAGCACTGGTGGAGGGATGGGTACTTGATCATTGTATAACTGAAACCCAAGCACAAAAATTTGTAAGTTTACAACTGTACCTCATGGTATTTCACTAATAAAAATTAAAAATCTATATAAAAAAGGAATGCTATGGAAGCCGGCCTCACATGCTGGGGGAAAGGGCAGCTGGGATAGAGAAGAGACCACTAAGTAAATGATGCTTGGAGGGTTTGCTCGAGATGGGAGATGCGTGCTGAAAGTAGACTATGGACCAAAACTGCTGGCCACTTGGTACCTGTATTGCAAACTATAACACCCCAAAAGAGAGAGTAAGAATGTAGGCATATTCCATAGAGGTGGGGACTGCGGGGCAGGAGGGGGGGTAGGGTGGGGATGGTGGTAGGGGGTGGGGTGGGGATGGTGGTAGGGACACTGGGAACATTGTTGTTGGAGAATGGGCACTGGTGGAGGGATGGGTATTTGAACATTGTAGGACTAAAATGTAATCACAAAAGTTTGTAAGTCTGTAACTATCTCACGGTGATTCATTAAAAAAAAAAAAAAAGAAATACTAACTCACCCACCAATAAACTCTGCAATCAGAGGCAAGTAACCTGATATCTATCAGCTTCTGCTACCTCACCCATATCTCCAAAAAGAATTATTTGAACTGCCAGGCTATTATGGTAATCAAATAGGGCGAGGCATAAAAGGGAATGAGACAAAAAAATCAAAGACATGAAGATCCCTCTGTTCTATTTATAGCACCTTCCTCCCTTTTCTGTTTCATAATATTTTCATAAAGCTTTAAACTATGTGGATAATTGTTTCAACGTTTACTTTTTCCACTGAATTATTTAGTTACCTTTATTATTTAGTTACCTTTATGACACCTATTTATTTTCAGTGTGTCAGTGAAACTAGTCATTTATTTTAATGGATCTACAACTTGTCCCAGTACATTTTTTTACCATTAACTTGGTGGTGATAGAAAGCTATGTAGCTGCTAGTTTTTATCTTGCTTCAATCAGATTCAAATCAAAATTCCTTTAAAGCCTAGATAAGGGTCTCCCTAGAGAAAAAAAATGAGAAGACTTTGTCCAAAAACTGTATTTAAGCCTGATACTTTATCAGTCCAGATGACTCCCATTTTTGTGCTGCATTAGCAGAGGAAGTTGGGTGGATGTTTTATTTGGGAATTGGAGGAGGAGGGTGGTGCAATGATGGAATAGAACTAATGAAATTAGGGATTTCCTGAAGAGTTTGGCCAGTTTGCACAATCTGGGGCGGGGGACAGTGGTAAGTGTGGTTTGTTTCCCGGGTACCTTTGCATCTTGCTCCCACCATTTGTGAAGCACAGACTTCCTTGCCTTCCAAGGATTGCCTTCTGAATGAGGTAACATAGTGTGCTGCCATAGTCTTTCCTGATGAATGTCCCAAGTCTAGTTTCCTTGTCCTGACTGCAGAGCAAGTACTTAGTACTTTCCGATTTCAAACATTCACAGTGACAGTCCATAAAACACATGCCTTTCATCACCTTTATTTTCCCATCTGCTCCTGGCTTGAGGGAGGAGGCTAATCTTTCAGTTATAATGAGGGTTTGAAATGTGCAATGAAAGCTTCTGAACAGTTTGCGATTTGTTCCTTATTAACATTTAAAAGTGTTCAATCATTTTTTTAGTGGGTAAGGTGAAGGCTGTGAGGTGTGAGGCTTGTTTATGGGCAGTAGCTGTACAAGAGTATTCTAAGACAAGGCAATGACCTTTAAGGACATGTGATTTAGAGATACAGATTTCTCCATGAATATTTACAAGAGTTGCTAACTAAACACTTGGAGAACCATAAGAATACTAACCCGAGTCACTAAATGCAGAGTTTAGATTTACATGTTTATTATAGGAATCAAGCATTTCCCAGAAGAAACAGTGTTTAGAGCTTCAAGTGGGACTGTTTATGCTAGGAGGCTATAAAGACTGACATAAAAGCTTATTTTTTTAACTTTTATTAGTGAAACACCATGAGGTACAGTTGTAGACTTACAAATTTTTGTGCTTGGGTTTCAGTTATACAATGATCAAGTACCCATCCCTCCACCAGTGCCCATTTTACACCACTACTGATACCAGTAACCCTCCAAACCCCCATCCCCCCCACCCCATCCCGCCTCTGTGGCAGGGCATTCCCTTTTGTTCTCTCTCTCCTTTTGGATGCTGTGGTTTGCAAAAGAGGCATTGAGTGGCAATCATGTTCGGTCTGTTCGGTCTATAGTCTACTTTCAGCATGCATCCCCCATCCTGGGAGGATCCTCCCAACACCCTCATAAAAGCTTATATTTTTGAAAATTTATTTTTTAAATTTTAATTAAATTATTGTGAGACAGTACAAAGCTGTTCACAATCGGGTTTCAGTCATACAATGATCCAACACCCCCATTTCTCACCACCAACGACCCCAGTTTTCCTTCTGCCAAGGCCCCCCCCCCCACCCCGCCTGGTGCTATGACAGGCACTTTCCTTCTCTCTCTCTCTCTCTCTCTCTCTTCTCTCTCTCTCTCTCTTTCTCTCTCTCTCTCTCTCTCCCCCTCCTCTATCTCTCCTTTTGGGCACTATGGTCTATAGCACAAATACTGAAAGGTTATCATGTTTGTTCCTTTACCTACTTTCGGCATGCGGTTTCTATCCATAGTGATCATTTTCAACTATCTTTGTCATAATGGTCTTTTCTCTATCCCAATTCCCTTCTACCCCAGCACTTTAGGCAGGATTTCAACTGTAGACAAATCCTCCTTGCCCTTGTTTCCACTGTCCTTGGGTATTAGTCTCGTATTTTTTTAATATATTTTTTATATTCCATAAATGAGGGCAATCATTCTATGGCATACAAGCTTACTAATCAACTTTCTTTCCCTCCCTATAGACTTTACTTAGAAAGATAAAATTTGAGTAAGTAATTTGCATAAAGTTAACTTTTTTTTTTCTTTTTGGGTCACACCAGGTGATGCACAGGGATTATATTACTGCTGGCTTTGCACTCAGGAATTACTCCTGGCGGTGCTTGGGGGACCATATAGGATGCTGGGAAAAGAACGTGGGTCGACCACGTGCAAGGCAAATGCCCTACCCGCTGTGTTATTGCTCCAGCAAATTAACTTTTATATTATGGCTTTATCACAAATGTATTATTAAAAACAAATTATTAGTTTTCCATATTTAGAATTTTATTTTGCTTTTGAAATTTAATTATTATAGTTTAGACTATGTTTACAATAGTGTTAACATCGATGGTTTTGATGTACATAGTTACTTCACCTCTCCCTTCCACTGAAGTGCCTAAGACCAATGTCCTTACGTTACTTTTAGTCAATCTCACAGAGAATCTGCATGACGCTTTTGGTTTAGTTTTTGTTGTTTTGTTTTTTCTGCTATCCTGTGGCATGCTTGCCAGCATTGTGCCTGGGAGGGCTTTTGTTTCAACTCTAATCTCATTATCGCTTTTTTATTTTCTTTCTCTCCCCCCCACCCCCTGTCATTTTTTCATTTTCGTTATCTCTTCCCTCTCCTCTTTCTCATTCAATGTTGTCTTGTATTTTTGCTTTCTCAGGTAACTTTCCACCTGAGCTCATTCACCTCTACTGTTTACTTTCTTCTGATTATCTTTTGCCTATCTTCTAATTTTCTTCCCTTTTCATAAAATTTGTACTATACATTTTCAGATGAAGAATCTTGTTATGGTTCTTAGGGAGCTTTTGATCTTCCTTAGGCTTTAAAAATGGCCTGTCTAAATTCAGAATTATCTATTTTTTGTTAGGCCACATCCAGTGGTTTTCAAGGCTTACTCCTGGCTCTGTGCTCAGAGATCATTCCTGATGGAACTTGGGGCACCTTATGGGGAGCTGGGGATTGAACTCTGGTCGGCCCCATGCAAGGTAAATACCCTCTCTGCTGTATTATCTCTTTACCCCCCTAGAATGATTTTTTATATGTAGGAAATTAATAAGGACATTTTTATATGTAGGACACACAAAAAAGGTGGGACTGTTTTTATGTGTAGGACATAATAAGGGAGCAACAAATGACAAAGGCAATGGAAGTATAGAGCTGGTATTAGTATTAAACTCATGGTGCCTCAATGGAAATAGAAACAAACAAAAGAGGATGGCCTGTCCAAACCTCCTTTGTAGATATGAGGGAAAATTTTGAAGATGCAGAAAATACCTTGTCCATATCGCATAGCTCAGTTGATGACAGAGCCTGTGGTAGCTTTAATTCTCCTGAAAAGTCATGCCTACTAATCCTCCTTTATATAGCTGGCTGGTTTCCTTCTGTGTCTAGAAGAGCTCTTGTAAAATTTATTTATCTTTGGTGAAAGATCCACTTAGGGGCAAAATACAGGTTAACCTAAGTATTCTGATAGGCAGCTGTTCGGACTATGTTAGATAGAGTAGCAGGATTTGGAGTCTTCTCATAGTTCCATGTTAATAAAGATCTTCATGTAAAAAGAAGGATAAAGAAGGAAAAATATTTGTCTTTAGTTGATGGCCATATTACCAAAGTAGCTTTCTTTTTGTTTGAATTGATTTGACAATAAAACAAGTTATGGTGAGTCTTAGGAAGCATTTGAAAATTGTTACACGACTCTAGCCAACAAAGATTCTGTTTTTCTTTTTTCTTTTCAGTTTCCCCATTTAGAGTTTTGTGTGTGTGTGTGTGTGTGTGTGTGTGTGTGTGTGTGTGTGTGTGTGTGTGGCTTTGGACAGAATTATAAGGAAATAGAAGCTACTTTTCTTTTGAAAGAAGAAAGTTTTATTCATGTGTGCACTCATTTGAGTTAACATGAAAACTAAACTCAGATTCTTTGAACAAACTTTAAAATGTTGAATTAAGAAGGAGGTTACATGTGATTTATAATGAGTTCTAGAAAATGAACTCTATCAACAGTACTATCTATTCAAGGATAGGATAGAAGGATAAAAGAATCAAAGAATGTATAATAAAAAGAAGAAATTTATTTAAAAGAACTAAGAATGAGCAGAGCAGAAGTTTCATTTATTGTCTTAGATGGGGTACCACCCCCAGAAGAGTCAGATATGTCTCAGAAACTTGGGAGTCCAGGTCTTTCAATTGTAGGCCAACCGCAATACTACAAATGCTTCCTTGAGCATCAAAATATGATCCATAATGAGAACAGTCATCCTGATAGTAACTTGGACTTAGTTTTCTCCTTCTTCACCAATCCATGGTGATGGGATCAGTTTTAAAAATATAGAGGCAGTTTTTTTTTTATCAATTAAATAACGGTAAGATTTTCCACATTTATTTCTTCAAGGATAGGTTTCTATGTATGTATTGGCTTATTTAAAAGAATATAATAAAAGAGAATTTCTGGATATATTTCTTTTCTTTTTGAATTCACATGTATTTCTATTTATGAATTTATTTATACGGAAGCAGTCATTCAAACCCTAGCCAATCAGGGCATTCAAACTCAATGCATCAGGATCCTCCGTGAGCTGTATTACGGATTCACTACCAGGATCTCACCATTCTATAAAGAAGTAATCATCCATGTCAAGAGAGGTGTTCGGCAGGGTGATACCATTTCACCGAAACTCTTCAGTGCCACCCTCGAGAACATCATGCTACAACTGGAATGGGAAGGAATGGGAGTGAAGATAGATGGTTGGCAACTACACCACCTCCGTTTTGCTGATGACATTATTTTAATAACACCAAACATTAGCCAAGCGGCACAAATGCTGGCCAACTTCGACCATGAGTGTGGAAAGGCCGGACTACAGCTGAATCTTACGAAGACAATGTTTATGAGAAACAGCCTCGTTCCTGATGCTCCATTCACTCTCAATGGAATGACCAACTCTGAATGCAACAGTTATGTGTACCTAGGTCGAGAAGTCAACATGACAAACGACCTGGCACCCGAGCTGTGCAGGAGGAAGAGAGCGGCTTAGAACACCTTCAAGAGTGTTGAAGAAATAGCTAAGAGGACGAAGAACCTCCGGCTCCGGGCACATCTCTTTGATTCCACTGTTCTTCCTGTATTAACATATGCCTCAGAGACCTGGGCCCTGTGCAAACAGGATGAGAATGCTATTCAGGTCTCCCAAAGAGAAATTGAAAGAGCTATGCTTGGAATACCATGTTTCACTCAAATGAGAGAAAGAATCTGGAGTTCCGACCTCCAACGACGATCAAGAATCAGGGACACTGTCTTGTTTGCCAAGGCATTAAAAATCACATGGGCTGGTCACGTAATGAGATTTAGAGATGACCGCTGGACTAGAGCCGTTACCGACTGGATTCCACGGGATGTCAAAAGACCGCGTGGCCACCCACCTACCAGATGGTCAGACTTCTTCATCAAGACCATGAGCGATCGGTTTGAGGTTCTTCGTGTTCCTAGAACGAACAGACGGCATTGGGCTCCACTAGCACGCGACAGGGACAAATGGACATGTTATTGGCGCCCGCTCGAGCAAATCGACGATTAACGAGAAGTCAAGTGATCAAGTGAATTTATTTATAGAACTTAAAAAATGAGGTTGCTTGGTTTACAATCTTTTTTTTTTTTCATTCTTTATAATTCTATCCATTGAATCACAGTGAGAGCAGTTACAAAGCTTTTGGGTCTAAGTCTCGGTCATACAATGAAACACCCGCACCCCCACCAGTGTCCACTCTGCACCACCAAAAACCCCAGCATACCCCCATCCCACACCCTCCCCCCACCTATGGGGCAGACAATCTCCACACTACTCTCTCTCCACTTTGATCACATTCAACATTTTGACACCAGACCCACCACTATCATTCGAGATTCTACCCCAACACTCAGACATGCCGAAAAGGCAACAATAGACAATTTGTGTTCTATTGCTGGCTATGAACAACACATGATGTCACGTGGCTGCAGTAGGGCCATGTGATTTTGAAATTCCAAAATTTTAACACTTAAATGTGGAGGGATTTCTGCCAAAAGCCACTGGGTTTCGAAATTTGCTCCTAAGTCTCTGGGATCATGGCTGTTGAGCTGCTTGATCAGGAGCCAGAGAGGCCGTTCATGGGCGATGACTTGTGGTCTCGTTGGGGTGGGGAGGACAGGCCCGGCTCCACCCCATCCCATGAAGCCCAACAAGTTTCGTCACTGCGGGCCCAAGCTTGACTGTCCAATGGCCTCTGGAGGATGGTGGCCACTGAGCCACCAGGAGGAAACAGGCAGAGGGACAGCACCCTTTCCCCCCTGGGGTGGCCCGGCAACAGTAACCTACTGCAGGGTCCGGACACATTTCTGCCAAAAGCTGCTGGGTTCTGAGATTTGTTTCTGAGTTTCTGGGATCAAGGCCGTTAAGCAGCTTGATCAGGAGCCAGAGAGGCCATTCGTGGGCGATGACTTGGGGTCTCGTTGGGAAGGGGAGAACAGGCCCGGCTCCCCCCCTGCCCCATCTCGTGAGGCCCAACAAATTTCATCACTGCGGGCCCAAGCCTGGCTGTCAAATGGCCTCTGGAGGATGATGGCCACTGAGTCGTCAAGAGGGAGCAGGTGGAGTGACAACACCCTTTCCTCCCTGGGGTGGCCCGGCAACAGTAACGTACTATGGGGTACAGACACATTTCTGCCAAAAGCCACTGGGTTTTGAGATTTGTTTCTGAGTCTGGGATCATGGCCGTTAAGCAGCTGGGTCAGGAGCCAGAGAGGCTGTTTGTGGGCTATGACTTGGGGTCTCATTGGGGTTGGAAGGACAAGCCTGGCTCCACCCCCATCCCATGAGGCCCTGTGTGCCTCATCACTGGGGGCCCAAACCTGACTATCCAGTGGTCTCTGAAGGATGGCGGCCACTGGGCCGCCAGGGGGAACAGGCCAAGGCATGAAACCTATTCCCACCTGGGTTGGCCCAGCATTGGTAACCTACTGCAGGGACCGGACGCATTTCTACCTAAAGCCGCTGATTTCCAAGATTCGTTTCTGAGTCTCTGGGATCATGGCCTTTAAGCAGTTCAATCAGAAACCAGAGAGGCCTTGCCTCCGATTATATAGCTGAGCCGGAGGTGGTTTGTGGGTGTGTTTCCCACATACCTAACTTTTGGCCGTTTACTTTCTTGGTAAACTTTGCCCCAAGTTTTTGGGGTCTGGCCAAAGGCACAGCAGCAATTTTGGGGTATCTGGAAGTCTGAAGGTGCCATCAGGCTGCTGATGCACTCGCCTCACAGGTACAGATTGACCTGCTGGCGGCACCATACCCCTGGTTTACAATCTTTTTAATGATGGTTTCTGAACACAAAATTCCAATATCACATCAATCACCAGTACACCTACTTTCCTCCTCCAAAGACACAAATACCCATCACTTTGATCCCTTCTTCACCACCTCAATTGTGCTGATCAGCTCTTCTTTTTTTTTTTCTAATTAAAAAATTTTTTTATTAGTGAAACACCATGAGGTACAGCTATAGACTTACAAATTTTTGTGCTTGGGTTTCAGTTATACAATGATCAAGTACCCATCCCTCCACCAGCGCCCATCCTCCACCACCACGGGTCCCAGCATCCCTCCCACCCTCCATTCCCCCCATCCCAGCCTGCCTCTGTGGCAGGGCATTCCTCCTTCTTCTCTCTCTCTTCTTTTCGGTCCTGTGTTTTGCAAGAGAGGCATTGAGTGGCAGTCATGTTTGGTCTATAGTCTACTTTCAACATACTTCTCCCACCCTAGGAGGATCCTCACAACACCCTTTATTTGGTTGTCTCTTCTCTATCTGAGCTTTCTTTTCCCCTAGCACGTGTGGCTGACCTCCAAGTCATGGAGCAAAATTCCTGGTACTAATCTCAGCCACTCCTGGTTGTTAGTCTCCCATTTTGTTGCTTTGTGTTCCCCAGATGAATGCAATCTTTCTGTGTCTATACCACTCTTTCTGACTCATTTCGCTTAACATGATACTTTCCATGTAGTACCATTTGTATGTGAATTTCATGACTTCATCTTTTCTAACAGCTACATAGTACTCCATTTGTAGATGTACCAAAGTTTCTTTAACCAGTCATCTGTTCTCGGGCACTCAGGTTTTTTCCAGATTCTGGCTATTGTAAAGAGTGCTGCAATGAACAAACAATCGCAGATGTCACTTTGACTATACTTTTTTGCCTCTCTGGGATATAGTCCCAGGAGTGGTATTGCTGGGTCAAATGGGAGATCAAATTCTAATTTTTTGAGAATCATCCATACTGTTTTCCAAAAGGTTTGGACTTCCCACCAGCAGTGAAGGAGGTCCCTTTTCCCCCACATTTGCGCCAGCACTGGTTGCTTTTGTTCTTGTGGATGTGGGCCAGTCTCTGTGGTCTGAAATGATATCTCACTGTTGTTTTGATCTGCATCTCTCTGATGATTAGTGATGTAGAGCATTTTCTCATGTGCCTTTTTGCCATTCGGATTTCTTCTTTGAGAAAATTTCTGTTCATTTCCTTGCCCCATTTTTTGATGAGGTTGGGTGCTTTCTTCTTGTGGAGTTCAACCAGTACCTTGTATATCCTTGATATCAACCCCTTGTCGGATGTGTATTTGGCGAATATCCTTAACTTCAAGCTCTACTATAAAGCAGTAATAATTAAAACAGCATGGTACTGGAACCAAGGCAGAGCTGCAGACCAATGGAACAGATTTGAATATACTGACATCTCCTCCCAAGCATATGATCATCTAATCTTCGATAAGGGGGCAAGAAAAGTGAAATGGAGCAGGGAAAGCCTCTTTAATAAATTGTGCTGGCAAAACTGGATGGCTACATGCAAAAAAGTGGGCTCAGATCTCTGCCTAACGCCGTGCACAAAAGTAAGATCAAAATGGATTTATGACCTCAACATCAGACCAGAATCCATAAAGTTCATTGAAGACAAAGTTGTCAGAAACCTCCATGATATTGAAGCTAATGGTATCTTCAAAGATGTCACACCACTGGCCAAGCAAGTGAAAACAGAGATAGACAAATGGGACTATTAGCTCTTCTTTTATTGCTACTTTCCTATGTATCTTTAAGTACCAGATAAGGG
Source organism: Sorex fumeus (assembly GCF_029834395.1). Taxonomy (NCBI): domain Eukaryota; kingdom Metazoa; phylum Chordata; class Mammalia; order Eulipotyphla; family Soricidae; genus Sorex; species Sorex fumeus. The sequence goes on from NW_026606152.1 coordinate 15,143,412, forward strand.
TGATTAGATATACTCCACCTTCTCCTTTCCTTCTGACTATCTTGACTCAGCATGGTGTCCTCTAGTTCCATTCATGTTGAGACAACTTGCATGATTTTATTCTTTCTTAGAGTTTCATAGTATTCCATTGTGTAAATATACACCACAGCTGCTTCTTCTTCTTCTTCTTCTTCTTCTTCTTCTTCTTCTTCTTCTTCTTCTTCTTCTTCTTCTTCTTCTTCTTCTTCTTCTTCTTCTTCCTCCTCCTCCTCCTCCTCCTCCTCCTCTATTGAATCACCATGAGAACAGCCACAAAGCTTTCCAGTTTAAGTCTCAGTCATACAATGATCAAACACCCATCCCTTCACCAGTGCACATGTTCTACCACCAAGAACCCCAGTATACCCCCATCCCATCCCCACCCCCCGTCTATGTGGCAGATGATTTTCAGTTTACTCTCTCTTTACTTTGATTACATTCAATTTTTTGACAGAAGACCCACTATTATTATTTGGAATTTTCCCCCAACTATCAGGCCTGCCAAAAAGGCATCATTAGATAATTTGTTTTCTATTGCTGACAATGAAGAGTACATGATGTTGCACAACTGTGGTAGCGACTGCGTGATTTTGGATTTCTAATATTTTAGTAATTAAGTCCAGAGGGATTTCTGCCAAGAGCCACTGGGTTCCGAGATTGTGTGCCTCTGGGATCATGGCCATTCACAAGCAGAGGAGCCGTTTGTGGGCAGCAACTCGGGGTTTTGTCCAGGCAGGGGGAAGGGCCAGTTCTGCCCTCCCATCCCGAGAGGACCTGCGCTCCAATACTGCAAGCCCATACCTCTCTGTTCAATAGGCTCTGAAAGATGGTGGTCACCATGCTGTTGCGGAGGGGTAAAAGGTGGAGGGACAAAAACCTTTCCCCTCCCGGGGTCGCATGGGGCCATAGCTTAGTTCACAGTCCAGAAGAATTTCTGCCAGGAGCTGCTGGGTTCCGAGATTGGTTTGTGTGCCTCTGGGATCATGGCTGTTCAGGAGCCTATACACCACAGCTTCTTGATCCATTCATCTGTAGTTGGGCACATAGGCTGTTTAAATATATTGCCTATTATATTAAGTGCTGTGATAAACAGAGGCATGCATGTATCTTTTTGAATTAATGTTATTGTGTTTTGGAGATAGATGCCATGAAATGGTATTACCAGTGCTATTCTTATTTTTTAAGAGATCTTCATAGTGCTTTCCATAGAGATTAAACCAGATGACATTCCCACCAGCAGTGGATGAGGGGTCCTTCTCACCACAACCCCACCAACACTGACGCTTTCCAGACTTTTTGATGTACACTGTTCTCATCGGCATGAAATTAAATCTCAGTGTTGTTTTGATATGCATTACCCTAATCATGAGTTCATGTACATATATAATTATATAATATATATTTCTTTAAAAGTTAAACAAGGCAGAGCTATGTTTGATTGGCTCCTCGTCCACCCCAACCACCTCCATATCCTCCTGGGAACAGTTAATGAAGTGGGAAGTAGAGAGCAGAAGACTAATAGGAGTAGCTGCTTTTCAGGTCTCCCTATTGTGTGTATTAGTGCTAATAAGTGTGTTTAACCTCTGATATTGTTCGTTTACCTAAAATTTTATTTGTGTGGAATTTTAAACTTAAGTATGAGTAATACTTAAGAGTAAAATTTTAGTATTCAAATAACATTTTTATTCACGAATCTTTAGTTTACTCTCTTTGGCAATATGGGTTGATTATTCTACCTAAAATACAGCTATAACCTTGTTACTTTCTCACTTAAGGTCCCGGGGTGACTGGTTCTCCAAGTTCCAAAGCAATGGCTTTTGAGCACCTTGTGCATTGTGTTCTGTCTTCCCACCCTCATTTGCTGGCCCCCCGCTTCTCATTTGACATAGTATAATCTAGTGATCCCTTCACATGTTGTGCTTGTCTATATTTCTCACCAATACTCTTTTGCACAGCGGGTAGGGCGTCTGCCTTGCACGCAGCCAACATGGCCGACCCGAGTTCGATTCCTCCGCCCCGCTCGGAGAGCCCGGCAAGCTACCGAGAGTATTCGATATGCCAGACACAGTAACAACAAAGTCTCCAATGGAGACGTTACTGGGCCCGCTCGAGCAAATCGATGATCAACGGGAGGGCCTTTACTTTTACTTACTCTTTTGAAAATGGAGATGTTATTGGACTCGCTGTAGCAAATCGATGAACAATGGGAGGACAGTGTTTGTTTGTGACTCTTTTAAAAAGCCCCCCCCCCCGTTTTTTTTACTTGGCTGACTCTTACTGGATAGGCCATTATTTTCTTCAGAAAGTCTTCTCTTAAGCTAGATGGTCCAAATAAGGGCTGCCTCCCTAGATTGTGAGGCTTTAGGGTTTCTACTGAATAGTAACTGCCTTATTCATTTTTGCACAGATGGAGTGATGTTCCAAACACACAATGTATGCTTCATAAATGATTGCCTGCAATTTCTGACTATTGGACATTCACATAAACCAATATTTTAGTTACTTCCTTCCTAGTAGTAAGACTGAACTGAGAAACCACAAGAAAGTTTCATAATAAGTGGTTAATAGCAGTTATTTCAGGAAGCCAGTAACAGATTATTTTTCTCTTGGTGGTAGAGTCAGTGCTTTTTAATGAGCTTAGATAAATCCACTGCCTGTGTGAAGTGGACCTGTCTACACAGCATGTTGATTAGGGATCACTTAGAATGATGGGAAATGTGAATTGGGATAGGTCTTTAGGTGTCTTCAGGTCACCTATGATTATAAAAAAAAGCTTTCAACAAAATTAATATCCATTTAGAATACACTGACTTTTTAAAAAGCTAGTGAATAAACTACATGAATTTTAAACTTTATTTATCTAGAGAATTAAGATATGTACACAACCATGGAAATTTACCTGAGAATATTAACAAATTTCCTGTGTAGGCCTCTGGGGCAGACTGACCACTGGGGTCACCAAAAAGCTTCACTGAAGCTTTTCTCTGTGTACTGTCTTTTTAGAAACAGAACTAGAAATCTGTCAGGGGTTCCCCATCTCCAGCTAAAATAGATTGTCTATTCTAAGCCCAAATACTGAATAGAAAAATCCACTGAGTACCCAAATGAAATATGTCTCTCTCCAGTTGGTAAGAAGAGTAATTAAAGCAGCTTGCTGTGCTGAGTGGGTCTGTAGCATGTGATAGTTACAGCAACTGCAGTGGAGGCAGACTTGGATGCAAGCGGGTGTCAGACAGGCCTGTGCATTGTATTATGGTCCTCAGCAATGCTAACATTTGGAGTTTTGATTAATTTGTCCTAAGTGATTAAATTTAGTTTTCAAATGTTAAAAAAGTAAAAAAATTTAAAAACATGCATTAATTGTGCTTGTCAGTATGGCTGGTAGTATAGGGTTGTTTACAGAGTTCTGAAAAACAAGTTTAATAGCCTACGTGACTGAATGTAGAATTTGTTTGTTCTCAAAAGCTGCAGTGATGTGAGCACAACTTTTGTTTAACCAAGGGTAGTCTTTGCTCTTATCAGCCAGTCTTTCCAGCTTTTATGAAGAGTCATCAGGTTCAAAAAGTATGTTTTCTTTTAATATTAAAAGTCCCAAGGCATCCTCTAACTTACAGTTTCCTTCAGGACAATTCAAAGTTCTGTCATTTCTTTCTACTTACAGATTTTGCTGAAATCCTAGAAAACTATCTAGTGTCTTAAATATTTTTTAAAAGTTAACCACACACATATTCTATTTCAAATGTTAGACTGAAAATTAGATTGAACTCATTCTTCCATGATTTACACAAATTTGGCCAAATAATCTGTAAAACTTTCTCATATGACTAGAAAACAAAAAAGAAATGTCAAATTGCCTAGCTGAAATGAGGAATATTTTCATCAGTAGCAATAATTGTCTATTATCAATTATAGTATTAAAATTAATTATAACAATAAATTATATATAATCATACTAATTGTCTATCATTATCACTATCCCTGTAATCTCGTTGTTCATCAGTTTGCTTGAGCAGGCACCAGTAATGTCTCCATTCATCCCTGTCACATGCTAGTGTAGCCCGGTGTAATATTGGGGGCTCTTTCAGGGTCAGGGGAATGAGGACAATCATTGTTCCTGTTTTTGGCATATCAAGTACGCCACAGGTAGCTTGCCAGGCTCTGACGTGTGGGCGGGATACTCTAGGTAGCATGTTGGACTCTCTGAGAGGGATGGAGGCTCTGGGGCAGCCTTTAATTACCTTTACAGGTGTTCCCAGTCAGGCATATATGCGGGCTGGATACTCTCGGTAGCCTGTTGGGTTTTCTGAGAGCGAGAACCAGACAATAAGAGGTCTAGTTCTTCTGGGAGCTTGGTTTTATAGTATCTGGGTCTTGGCCATTGATGGGATTATGCGGTGCCAGGGGCAGTTGTTGGGTGTAATGCCTAGCTACTGGAAGATGGGGGATCTGGGTGGAGGAGGCCCAGTCCAGATCTGAGCAGGCTTGGAGATCTCAGCCCTGGGTCCTGCATACCTGGGTTCCTCTGCTGCTTCCTTCTTGCGTGAGGCTCATCCCAGCCTGTGGAGAGTGGTCTTAGCATTGCTGTGCCTGGGTCCCAGAGGTCTTCAGCTGCCGGGGCTCTGCTCGGGCGGAGAGGGAAACTCACCCCCCCCCCCCACCTCTAAGGGGCCCCATGAGGACAGCCAGGCACGGGGTCAGAAAACTCTGTGCTGTTCTCTTCCTGGAGCTTGGTTTTATACTAACAATAGTAATATAAAATATCTATATTTCCATCTAAGAGAATCTCATAATAAAGAGAAGGTCAGATGCAAGGGTTCTTATATCTCTTCATAATTTAGGGCAAAAAGTGAAATAGGAAAAGGAGAATGTTCATAGAAAATTCCATTCATATTGGTATGAGGCCCCAAGAAACCCTTACTCCTTTGGACAAGTGTAGTAAGGAGTGGGATTGTATCATTTCCGTCATGGCATGGGAGCAAAAGCAGATGGTGCTGGGCCCTTTCAGCCTGTGCAGAGTATGTAGAGGTCTCTTCAATTCTACAACCCGCGCGAAGGGTGGGAGATGTTGAGGATACTTCTAGTGAACCAGTAGAAGCCCTGATACATGACATATTTTATTTTAGGTAAGGACTTCGAGATGAGGCAGAATAACTTTGGTCTTGGCTTTTAGGATTGATGTCAGCATGTGACTTCAAATGGCCAGGCAGGCCATTCATACTTTGTGGTCACCAGTTCAGGAAGAATTTCAGTTCAACCATTCTGCAGCAAAGAAACCACAGAAGTCTAGGTGATCCTCTACAGCCCTAATGAGCCCCGTTCCTCTTCTATTCTACTTACAGAATTTCTATCATCTATTAATGTATTATTTGTGTCCCCTCCAATCAGCCTATATATTACAATAGAGTACGGGAATGGTGATATTTTATTAAAATATATCAAGCAGTCGGTTCAAAATACTGCTATAATTATTGTGTCAGGTCTTATTTGTCGAATTAGAATGGCAATTATTGCTTTTTTTTCTGGTCTAGTTTTCATCTTAGGCTAGAGTCTTGTAGGAATAATCAGATAGGTTATGGATAAAATGTAGCTATTCTTATATCATAACCAAGGAAAAAGAATTATTTTATGAATTATCAACTAAAAATATTGTATCAGTGTTCAACAAGAGAAAGAGAACAAGTAGGAGATATATGTGTACACATACACAAAATAGTTCAATTTACTTGGTATATAAAATAATGAACTAAAATATTATTTAACACATATAGTTCTTATAAATAAAATATCTGTATAATGAGATTACTTACTAGATGTTGGCTTACATGAATATGTGGACTAGATAGGCAATTCTCAGATAAGTAGGACAGTAAGGGCAGGTTGCAACTTTTGAACATGATCTAAAACTGTTGTTTGTAGACTAAATTCCTTTTTCATTATGGAAGTCTTTGTTCTAAAGGTCTTTCACCAGATTGAATCAGGTCTAACCAGGTTATCTATAATAACCTCCTTTTCTTAAAATTAGCTGATCTTGCCCTTTAAACACAAAATACTCCACAGTGGCATTTAGTTTAGCTTTCTTGATGATTAAAAACGTGTTAAAATGATGCATATGACCATAGCTACCAGCTAAAAGATAGTGCTGAGATTTAGTTCTGTGGTAGAATGCCTGTCTCCCACATATGAGACCCTGGGCTTAATCCCCAGCATCAAAACCAAAAACAAATATACAACATCCCCTCTCCAAACTATGTTGCATTACGGTTAGTTGCACCTCATTTTAGACATGTAGAAATTTTACATATTAGGCTCTGAAATATGGTAAATTTTCAGTGTGAAGAATGAACAAGTTTATACAACTTCATTTAGGAATTCTAGAGATAAGCATTGACTTTGAAGTCCTGTATGATTTGTCATTCTAGAGACTCATAGTTCTGTTGAGTACCTACCCATTTGCTGTCAGGTCAGTCTGCGATACAAAGAAAGGGAAGTCATTTCCTGAGGACTGGTTATTTCACTTCAAAGCAGAGCTAGAATTAGGATCCATTTCCCGCCCCCCCTGCCCCCCGCTTGTCTTTTGAGTCTAAAGTCCTCTACTTGATAAGAATAAAAGGTAAAGACCGTTAATGAAACGTGATTTGGGATACACTGGCAGGTGTCCGTGATCACCTGAAGGATCCACAGAGAATTAGAAGTCAATGAAAACTGTACATTCAATATAAAATGTAACTTCAGGTGGTAAATGATATGTTGAGTTGTTCTTATTTTGATCAGAATTTTATGGAGTTCTTTGGTCATTTTGTTGTTATATGTTGATCAAAACTTCTAATTACTATTCCTAATCAAATGGGTTGTTCAGTCATTTATCTGCTTTCTAAGCCTTTCTTACCTCTCCTTGCTTGCTATGCTTTGATTGAAGTTATTTTTTCCCCCAGGTTTATTAGGAGCCACCAGAGAAAGACTAGAGAGTGGGATGGGGGAGAAACCAATCATCTTTCCTTCCCTTTTGCATTGCCCCAGTTAGCTGTGTTTCTCCAGTGACTCCAACATCTAACAGACACTTTCTCTCTATGAATCCATGCCACAATGTAGCCTCCACTGTAGTTCTATTTCCTATTGAAATGTCACAGCTCTTGGGTTCCAATGGTAACCTTTTCTCTCATTTTTTCTTCCATCATAGGCTCCTGCTGTTGCTACCTTCTGTGTTGCTTCACTGTGCTTCATGTTCTTTTAGTAGTCCTAATCACCTGCGACAAAATTCCTCATATTTAATCCTAAGTACAATTATAATGAAAAAAAAAGTTATTCCCCAAGACAGACACATTTGATTGATAGCATCATTCTAAAGGTTACTTCCAAGAGAAAAATATGAAAAAGGAACCTTGATAGTCCAAAGATTGGTTGAACAGAAGTGAGAGGCAAGCCAATCTGGAAGGAAGTGAAAGGAATGGAGTTTCCGTTCTAGAAAAATGAGTCTTGGGGGAATAAAGAGACTTGTTTTGGTCACTCAATGAGCTAGTAAATAAATAAACAGTTCAGAATTCAGTTTCCCCCAGACAGTTTTTACCGAGCAGCACTGGAAAGGAATTTCCTAGCAATATAGGTCAATCCTCTGCTCACTTGTTCTGTGACTTTGGGAAAGGCATGTGAGGTCTCTGAACCTTGGCTTTCTCATCTGTAGATGAAGGAAAACATCACACTGTGAAACTGAAAAGTGCCTCTGAGAGTGTCTTGTAGAGTGATCACTTAAGGTCTTCGCCTCCTCGTCCTCCTCCTCCTCCTCGTCCTCCTCCTCGTCCTCCTCCTCTTCGTCCTCCTCCTCGTCCTCGTCCTTCTCGTCCTCCTCGACCTCCTCGTCCTTGTCCTCGTCCTCCTCCTCCCCCTCCTCCTCCTCCTCCTCTTCTTCTTCTTCTTCTTCTTCTTCTTCTTCTTCTTCTTCTTCTTCTTCTTCTTCTTCTTCTTCTTCTTCTTCTTCTTCTTCTTCTTTCTTCTCCTCCTTCTCCTTCTCCTTCTTCTCCTCCTTCTCCTTCTCCTTCTCCTTCTCCTTCTCCTTTTTTTTCTTCCTCCTCCTCCTCCTCAAAAACTTTCCAAGAAAGTGGTTGGTTTTATTTTTTATTTTTTTTTATTTTTGAAAATCTTTCTCCTTTTACTGACCTGCAATAAAAGGAAACAAAAGAGTCAACAAAAACAAACAGTTGAATTGTATTAAATTAGCATCACATCTGCAAGTTCTTCAGCCCTAATCTGGTTACAACTGCTATTGTTGGGGCATAAAGAAAGGGAGAAACTTTATTTATTTATTTGTAATTTTTATTAGTGAGACATCATGAGGTACAGTTGTAGAATTACAGATTTTTGTGCTTGGATTTCAATTATACAATGATCAAATACCCATCCCTTCACCAGTGCCTATTTTCCACCACCACGGATCCCAGTAAGAACCTTTATTTCCACCCCTTCTCTTCCCTCACTGATTCCATATTTTAGAGACAGTGTTGGACAAATCTTTCATGTATTGTTTTTAAATAATGGTGCTACTTACATTTTGCACTTTGGTCTTCTCCACTTACATTTGGAGTAATTCTTCACTTTGACTTCAGTTGGGATTTAGAAGTCTATTGTGTTTTTCTACAGTTTCCTTTTGGTGGTTTTATTGTATGTTACCAGAAGAAAATGGAAACAGAGAGCTTGCTTCAGGTTTTAGAGTAGAGCAGAGTTATATAGAAGCAGGGGTTTATCTTGGTTGATACTACATGTCTGTTCTGCTTTTATTAAATAAATGAATGAAATAAGAGGAAGAACATAAATTCTGGAATATATACTTGGTTAGACCAGGTGACCAGAAAAGCTGATGGATAAGTTATGATTAGGCCTACTAGAGGCATTTAAATTCCATGTAGACTGCATTTCAACTCTCTACTTTAAAATACTCTTTACATTTTTTCTTGCAGAGTTTCAGAGAAACAGGAGTCTCAGGAAAGCAGTTCTATGAATGACCCGGGGTAATGGGGCACCTCTATTTATGGCAAATGGCTTTGACTTCTGTGGGATTGGGTCATATTGTTTCAGCTGCAAGACTAAAAAGGATTTGAGTGATTATGTTTTGACTAGAATTCTTCCTACACTTTTAAAATACAGGGAAACTTTAGTTTCTTTCTCTCCCCCAATCTCTTCTTACTCTCCCTGATTCTATCTTTCATCCACTTCTCCTAAATTCTTTTCTTGGAGCCTGTGTTTCACTAATCTTTTATTAATTGTCACGGGATATTGTGCTGCTCACATTGCACCTTGGCTGCATATAAAGAACTTCTTCACTTTGAAGTGAGTTTGGATTGAGAAGGTGATTGTTTTTCTTGTGGTTTCCTTTCAGGCAATTCCATTGTATGTGACAATGATGCAAAACAGGCAGAGTTGACTGAAGGCTTTAGGGAGGGCCAGAACTGTGGAAATGGATTCTTCTTTGGTTAATGCTATAGGTGTGTCTGACTTCAGTGTTATTCCAGTGAGCCAGTTGATCATTAACAAAGAGGAGTAAACAGGAGGGAATGAAGAAACAGAAGATAATAAAGAGGAAAACAAGAACAACTTTGTGTCCATTGAAAACCAGGAATATGTTTTAGTGTCTCAACTTTCTATAAAAGTAATTTCTGTTGTGAAATAGTATTCATTGCAGTTCAGTGTATGTCATACTCATTATTGGGAAGGGAACAAATTTTTACCTATGTCTGCAATTTTACAGTGGAATGGATGCTTTATTTCTATTATTTTACTTAAGTCTTGCAACAACACTTTGAGATTAGAATATATACTGGTATATGGGCCATTGGTCATGTTTAGTGCAATCATACTCATCCACACACATGCACATACATACAAACTTCTGTTTTTTTTTTAATTGAAATCACTAGGATGTCAATGATTTAGTCCCAATTTTCAGCCTATGAAGCAACTGAGATTTTGGTTCTGGCATAGAGAAGTAAACCCAATACAACCCATCTTCTCTCACTGATTACCACTATAAATACTGGGCAAAATACAAACAAAACAAAACACTGTTTGAGGACTCTGAAAATTAAACAAAAGCAGGCAGATTGTTAAGGAGGAGCAAAATTTGGACAAGTGACCACATGATGGCAAGATTACCATTTTTCTTCATTTTTATTGATTTATCCCAAGTTTGGATATCCCATCGTGGAAGAGTGATAGAGTAATGACAGGATCGGGAGGATAAAATCTTATTAGAAAAACAACTCAGAGGAATCAGGGAAAGGAGTCCCATTGGGCAGATTGGTTAGGGAGGATTTTCAGAGTGGAAAAAAATGGAAAAGGAATTTTAATTCATTTTATGGATTTGATCAAGTCTTGGACTCATATTTTAAAGTATTAATTGAAGTGACAGACTCAACAAGCACAACACAGTTTTTAACAACAGAACATAAGATTAAACCAAGGCCCACAGATGGCAAGATAGAACTTGAAATCTGATACTAAATAGTTGATTTCCACTAAAGCAAGACTATCAATATTCTCCAGGGAATTATAATAGGATTCAGTATCTATATAGCATTCACAAGACCCAAGTATTTTTTTGCTTTAAAAAATACATGAAAATTTAAAAAACCCCAGAAAACTAAAAACACCCAAGGACACTTTAAATCACTTATCACTTAATCACTTAACTTCCCGTTAGTCGTCGATTTGCTCGAGCGGGCGCCAGTAACGTCTCCATTTGTCCCTGTCGCGTGCTAGTGTAGCCCAATGGCATCTCTTCGCTCCGGGAACATGGAGGGCCTCAAACCGATCGTTCATGATCTTGACAAAGAAGTCTGACCATCTGGTAGGTGGGCGGCCACGCGGTCTCTTGACATCCCGTGGAATCCAATCAGTAACAGCTCTAGTCCAACGGTCGTCTTTAAATCTCATTACGTGACCAGCCCATCTGATTTTCGACACCTTGGCATATGAGACAGCGTCCCTGATCCTTGATCGTCGACGGATGTCAGAACTCCGGATTCGTTCTCTCATTTGAGTGAAACGTGATATTCCAAGCATAGCTCTTTCTATTCTTCTTTGGGAGACCTGAATGGCGTTCTCATCTTGTTTGCGTAGGGCCCAGGTCTCTGAGGCATATGTTAATGCAGGAAGAACAGTGGAATCAAAGAGATGTGCCCAGAGCCGGAGGTTCTTCGTCCTCTTAGCTATTTCTTCGACGTTCTTGAAGGCGTTCCAAGCCGCTCTCTTCCTCCTGCGCAGCTTGGGTGCCAGGTCATTTCTCATGTTGACCTCTCGACCTAGGTAGACATAGCTGTTGCATTCGGAGATGGTCGTTCCATTGAGAGTGAATGGGGCGTCAGGAACAAGGCTGTTTCTCATAAACATTGTCTTCGTAAGATTCAGCTGTAGTCCTACCTTTCCACACTCACGGTCAAAGTCGGCCAGCATTTGTGCCGCTTGGCTGATGTTTGGTGTTATTAAAACAATGTCATCAGCAAAGCGGAGGTGGTGTAGTTGCCGACCATCTATCTTCACTCCCATTCCTTCCCATTCCAGTCGTCGCATGATGTTCTCGAGGGTGGCACTGAAGAGTTTTGGTGAAATGGTATCACCCTGCCGCACCCCTCTCTTGACATCAACGATCACTTCTTTGTAGAATGGTGAGATCCTGGTAGTGAATCCGCAATACAGCTCACGGAGGATCCTGATGTATTGGGCTTGAATGCCCTGATTGGCTAGGGCTTCAATGACCGCTTCCGTCTCAACAGAATCAAAGGCCTTCTTTAAATCAACGAACGTTAAGCAGAGGACACTACACACGACACTTTAAAAGTTATATGAAATTAAAAGACAACAGGAAAGTATGTATATATTTTCCGCAAAAGAGATAATAATCAACATGTGCTCAACTTAATCAGGGACCCAGATGTTGGAATAATCAGATATAGACTTTAAAATGACTCTTATATCTATGAATTATGAGGCAAGGAGAGACCAATTGAAATGTAATGTAGAAATTCTTAGAAATATTTATTTTATTAAACTTTATTGAAATGTAAGTGGCTTAAAACCTTGTAAGTTTAAGTTGTACAATGCAATAATAAAAAGTTGTACAATGTAACAATACGGTGCATGATATATGTATGTGTTTTGAAATTACAATACCACAGAAGATTTTCTAGGTATGATGCTATGTTATCAATATTAGAGACGGTTTTGTTTATTTCCTTTCAGTTTGGATGCTTATTTCTACATTTTTTGTCTAATTATTTTGGGTAGATGTCCTGTATTTTGTTGAACAAATATAGTAATGGCATTTTTTCTTAATCCTGTTCTTATAGGAAAAGCTCTGGTATGCCATTAGTTATAGACTTGTTATATATAGTTTTTATTTCGCTAATGCATGTTTCCTCTTACCCTATTTGTTTAGTTTCTATTATTAATTCATGTTGAATTTTTTCAAGTTCTTTTTTCCTGTATTGATTGAGATGAGGATATGATTTTATACTTCATCTTGTTATTATAACATATCATAGTTATTTATTTGTAGGTATTAAACCATTTTTGCATGCCTGGGATAAATTCTACTTGATCATAGTGTCTGAGTCTTTTAAAATATTGTTTAACTCGATTTGTTATTATTTTGTTGAGAATTTTTGCATTTAGAGTCACAAGAAATGTTTACCCATCATTTTCTTTTCTTATGTCCTTATTTGGTTTTGGTAATATGGTAGTGTTGTTCTTATAAGATGAATTTGGAAATGCTTACTCTTCATTGGTTATTTGAAAGAACTTGAGACGTTATTGACATTAATTTCTTCTTTAAATATGTGGTAGAATGTATTTATTCTTAGATCTTGTTTCGTTGAGCAATCTTTGATTAAGGAATTCAACTTCCTTATTACTAGTAAGTCTGTAGAAATTTTCTATATTTTTTTATTAAGTTTGGTAGATTATGTTACTAGACTATTTTTTTTTCAGTTTCTTGGTGAGTAATTGATAAAAATAATAGTATTCTTTAGAGGTCAGAAAGGCAATAAGAGAGCAAAGCACTTGTCTAGTATGATCCTGACTTGGATTCCATCCCTGGTACCAAATATGATCCTCTGACTACAACCAGGAATGATCCCAGAAGATGGACTGGCATGGTTCCCAAACAAACCTTTCTACTAAAAAAAAAAAAAAAAAAAAAAAGAGAGAGAGAGAAAAAAAGGAAATAATCTCTTTAGGTTATTTATTTGTATATCTGTGGTATCGGCTGCAGTATCTCACCTCTTCAATTTATATCTTTTATTAGATTCTCTTGGGGCTGGCCCTCCCGTTGATCTTCGATTTGCTCGAGCGGGCCCAGTAACGTCTCCATTGGAGACTTTGTTGTTACTGTGTTTGGCATATGGAATACGTCACGGGGAGCTTGCCAGGCTCTGCCTTGAGGGCGAGATACTCTCGGTAGCTTGCCGGGCTCTCCAGGAGGGGCTGGAGCGATAGCACAATGGGTAGGGCGCTTGCCTTGCATGTTGCCGACCTGGTCAACCCAGCCAAGCTGAGTTCGATTCCTCCACCCCTCTTGGAGGGCCCGGCAATCTACCGAGAATATCTTGCCCACATGGCAAAGCCTGGCAAGCTACCCGTGATGTATTTGATATTCCAAAAACAGTAACAACAAAGTCTCACAATGGAGACGTTACTGGGCACACTTGAGCAAATCGATGAACAACGGGAAGACAGTGCTACAATTAGGTTCTCTCAATTTTACTTGAGTCTAGATAATGGTTTATCAATTTTACTTTTTCTTTCAAAGAACGAATGATTTTGCTAATCTTTTATGTTATTTTCCTATTCCATCATCTCTAGTCTTTATTAATTGCTTTATTTTGCTTTGAGCTTTGTATGCTATTCTTTTTCTAGTTCCTTTACATGTAATTAGGTTGTTTAAGTATTTTTTTTTACTGTGTATTTTTATTGCTATTGACTTCCTGCTTAGCAATGCTTTTGCAATAATCCATATGTGTAAGTAAGTATGTTGTGCTCATTTTAGGATAATGTTTTCTTCCCCCCCCCCCCCCCTTATCCATCCATTACTCAGTAACATGTTGTTTAAATTTCCATGTTATTTGTGAAACTTTTAAGCTTTTTTTTGTTATAACCTATAATTTTTATTCTATTTGTGATTGGAAAAGATACCTGATATAATTTATGTTCACCAAAATTTGTTAAGACTTGTTTTGTGGCCCATTATATGTTCTGTCTTGTGGAATAGTCTATGTGCAATCAAAAAATGTATATTATGTTGCTTCTGGCTGAACTTTTTGACCACTTTTTAATTTATTTATTTTTTTGTATCTTTCATGGTAAATTTAAGATCTCTGTAACTCATCAAAGTGCAGAGATTAATATAGAGAATTTCAAGACAGAGACCTAGTATTAGAAGTCAGGTAAAAATTGCCTTTAAAAATCTCAGGAGAAGAATATGGGATCAAGTGTACAACTGGAGCTCTGAGGATCACTGAAAATTCCATGGTGGAAATATGAAGCAGAGAAGGAGTAGCTACTGAGCTTGAAGGTAAAACAAAAATGGTGTGACTAGGAAAAGCAAGAATTAATACTGCAGTAGGCTGGAGCAATAGCACAGTGGGTAGGGCATTTGCCTTGCACGCGGCCGACCCAGGTTTGATTCCCAGCATCCCATATGGTCCCCTGAGCACCGCCAGGGGTAATTCCTGAGCACAGAGCCAGGAGTAACCCCTGTGCATCGCTGGGTGTGACCCAAAAAGAAAAAAAAAGAACTAACACTTAACACTGCAGAAAAGGAAGCATTAAAACTCATTGTAATACAGATAAGTGAAGGATAGAATAGTATTTAAAAAGTATAGGAATTTGAATCTGGTCTCAGAAAAAAAATTAATCTAAGTGGAGGTATGCAAAACACACTAATCTGTTTATAAATTTGTCTGACTTATCATTCTGGGATTTATCATTTATCATTTATCATTAACAGATTAAACTGTTTGTGGGGAATATATTAGAATATGCAGAAAATAATTTATTATGCTGTATAACTGAAATGTAGATAGTGTTAAAAACCAATGTTACTTCATCAAGAAAAGTAATAAACATAGTAAATGCCTTGTTTTATATAGATTATTTTAATGACCCTACAAATTGTTAAAATACCATTTAAGTCTTATGGTTGTCATCTTCAGTCTCCAGAAAATTCAGTTGTAAACCATTATTCTACTCTTCATTTTTGTTACTATAATTTTTAATGTTCATAGCTAATGAATTTCTGAGATTTTTAACTTGACTCATGATCACTGTCACTGTCACCGTTCTCCCGTTGTTCATCAATTTGCTTGAGCAGGGCCAGTAACATTGTGAGACTTGTTAATGTGTTTGGCATATCAAATACGTCATGGGGAGCTTGCTAGGCTTTTGCCGTGTGCGTGAGATACTTTCGGTAGCTTGCTGGGCTCTCTGAGATGGGTGGAGGAATCCAACTCCAGTCTGTCGACTGGCCACATGCAAGGCAAACGCCCTACCCGCTGTGCTATTGCTCCAGCTTGACTCATGCTAAAGCAGTGAAATATCCTTACATCACCAAAGTGGAAAAAAATTAAGTTTCAAACTTCTGTAATTGTAATTGCATGAATTGGTTATAAAGGGTTTCTAGTGTTAGATTTTTACCTTAAGTACAAAATTTCCATCCTTCATGAAAAATATTCGATGAAAATAGTGGTGTAGTTACCATTTTATTTGTAAGAAAAGGGTTTAAATAGTAATACAGTGTAAACAATCTTGACAGTAATCTTGATTTACAAGGTCTTTAGGGTTTGAAGAGCATAAAAAAAAAAAACTTGACAAAAAAAAAACCAGAGATAGGACAGTAAGATATGAGCCAGCATGGTGTTTTTGTCCCTCTTTTCTCCAGAAGGAGGAAAAAAATTAGAGCCAAATTTCCTAAAGCTAAAATTATAGAGAACTTTTCATTTAGAGAGATGAACTCTAACTGAATTGCTGTATTTTCTGAGAGGTAGGATATATCTGCTGAAAAACTGCTGTAAATGAAATAATTTTCAGCCTTCAATCATTCTACATACATTTTGCCATAATATCTTATGTGACACATTACAAATTCTGTTCTGGAATTATGTGACCAACATAGCTGTGGCTGTATTCACTCCAAGTATGGTGCTATTTTGTACCTCATGCTAAGAATTTTACATCTCCTGAGCATGTAGATTAATTTTGTTCAGAATATAGGAAACTGGCAACATAGTCATCCCTGGGGGTCAGTACTGTCCTAATGATTGTCCATCAAGTAACAAATGAAATTAGGGTGAAGATGACTGTGTCAAAAGTGAATGACACTGAGTGACCTGCATAAAAACCACTTTCTTTTTGTCATCTCAAGGCAAAGGAGACAGAATTACCCTTGACTTTTGTATCAAATATAGACCCTTTCCTTTGTGGTTTCCCTTTCTATGTGATTTTGACTTAAATCAAGTTTATCTTTTCTGTTTTGATTTTTGGCCACACTTAATGCTCAGAGCTTGCTCCTTGCTCTGTGCTCAGGAATCATCCTGGTGGTCTTTCAAGTTTATTTCACTTGATTGACAATCACGATCACGATCACGACCATCCTGTTATTCGTCGATTGCCTCGAGCAGGCCCCAGTAATGTCTCCTTCGTCCTAGCCCTGAGATTTTTAAAAAAGTTAAAAAAAAATTCAGGGCAGATGGCTGAAGGGTGAGGAAATGGACCAGAAAAGGCACTGAGGACAAGTGATTTTCTCTATTCTGCCTTGGATCTGGATTCATTCCCGAAGGATCACTCCCTGCCAGTGCCAGGTACTCTTGAAGTCTATCCTTTTAAGGTCAAAGTAGTGAAGGGTTTCAGACACTGAAAACATAAAAATAATAGCAACTCCTGCTTTTATTTTCTCTTTCTTTCTTTCTTTCTTTCTTTCTTTCTTTCTTTCTTTCTTTCTTTCTTTCTTTCTTTCTCTCTTTCTTGTGGGAGAGGGACCTCTTTGGGTCACACCCAGCTGCATGCAAAGCAAACACCTGACCCACTGTACTCTGCTAGTACTGTACTGTACTAGAGTGCAGTTTCTCTACTCAAAATACTACTAGCAGAGAAAGTTGAGATTACTGTTCACTAATATAATTACTTGGGGCCAATTACTTAAATTTCTGTATATCATTTTCTTGTGTATTAATTGGTTAAAATAATATCACCTTGTCTTTTTAAAGGATCATTTAGAGTCTCTGAAGATTATGTATGTTTATAGTCCCCATAGAAATATAAAAATTGATGACAAGTTTAGTAAAAAGAACTCTTAAAAGTTGTATTTAATTTAGAGTATTTTCATTAAATATGTGGGATCCGTTTTTCATCTTGAAATATTTTGGTAACTTTTTAACATGATAAAGGAAAGTCTAATTATGCCCTGTGTAATAAGAACTCACTGAAATGGAAACATTCAGACAATGGAAAGATAAAAGATGATACCAAATAGATAAAGGAAGGAAGCTTGTTTTAACTGCAGGAACTAAATGTGTATAGTGAAGGAAAACCAGACTAAACTTTGGGAAAAGGTCCATGTAGGTTTGTGATCTCAGGCAGTGAAGAACTTCTCAGTATGTGTGTGAGTAGATTAAAGGTATGGACTACTGGTCTGGGTTAACTTTTGCCTTCTAATTGTTGTTGCCTTCTAATTTTTTTGTTTTTATTTTTTGCCACACCCAGCTGTGCTTAGGGATTACTCCTGGCTCTGCACTCAGTGACCATTCCTGGTAGTGCTTGAGGGATCTTATGGCGATGTTGGGGATTGAACCTGGGTTGGCTATGTGCAAGGCAAATACCCTACCCACTGTACTATCATTCTGGCCCTGTCTACCTTCTAATATCAATAAATCTATTAATATAATATTAATTTTCACTTTTCTTTTATTTCCCTCCCCCTTTATTTAAACACCATGGTTTACAAAGTTGTTCATAATGATTTGTTACAGGCATTCAATATTCCAACAGCAATCCCATCACCAACTGTCACCTTCCCTCCACCATTGTGTCCATTTTCCCAATCATCCCTCAAGTTTGACCTCGTAGCAGACCCAAAATAATTTATTTTATGTTGCTTGTTACCACTGAATAGTTAATGAAATGATCAAAAAATACTTCAGTAAAAGAAAATTTGTGAAGACCATTGTATCTTATCATGGGGATGTTAAAGGTTTACTAAGCTGTTGTTGCTAGTTTAGTCTTCTGTATTAATGTTTTTGTTAGTCGTGGTTAGTTGACTTCTATGTTACATTCCCATCAAATCTGTTGTGCTCCTACTGGGATGTTAGTATTGTGCAGTTTGGAGATGTCCAGAAAATTCAGAATATTTAAATGGGCAGTGAGATTGCATGGTGGTGGTTATGGAACGTGGTTGTGTCTGCTGGGGCTTCCAGATGTATGGAGAAGATGGGGGGAGGTCACCTACTCTAACTTTGAGCAGGACTGGAGTTTTCAGCAAAAAAAAACCCCTGGTATACCTGAAATTTTCAGCAGGTTGGCATCTCTTTGGAGCTCAGTTGTGAGGTGATGGATGGAGTGTGGCTGGAGGCATGGTGGCAGCTGTTGAGGTGTGAGTGCGGCTACTGGGACTTTGGTTGCCCTTAAGGTCTCAGCTGGAACCAAAATTTGCATTATTTTACTTTTCTTTTTAATTGAATCACTGTGAGATACAGTTACAAAGCTTTCAAGTTTGAGTTTCAGTCATACAATGACCGAAAACCCATCCCTCCACCAGTGTACATTTTATACCACCAATGTCCCCAGTATTCTGCCCCCCTGCCATCTCGACCCTCCCCCTCCTCTATGTCAATTTCCCTCTTATTCTCTCTCTACTTTTGGGAATTATGGTTTGCAATACAGATACTGAGAATCCATCATGTTTGGCCTCTTATCTACTTTCAGCACAGGTCTCCCATTCCACACGATTCCTCCAATTGCATCCAGGTTACCTCAAGAATAACTACACCAAAATTTGTGTTCGTTCTGCAAATTGTAATCTCATCATTATTTTGAAATTCTAGTAATTTCTTAGGTTTTGAAAAATATTAGCAGACATTTCAATTTAACAGAGGAAGTTGATTGAAAATGAAATATCTTTACTAGCTGCTTTGTTATTTGTTGTTGTTATTACTATTTTCATCATCATCATCATCATCATCATCATCATCATCATCATCATCATCATTTTACACACCTGCTAGTGATTTGGCTTACTCCTGGTTATTCTCTCAGGAATCTTTCCCGGTGATGCTCATAGTACCATAAGTGGTGCTGGGATCAAAGCTGGGTTAGCTACATGCAAGGCAATTGCCTATCCCGTGGTACTATCTCTTCGGTTGGTGGTTGCCTATATGTACTCGATCACTGTATAACTGAAACTCAAGCAGGAAAGTTTGTAAGTCTACAACTGTACCTCATGGTGTTTTACTAATAAAAAAATAAAAAATGTAAAAACTAAAAACAAAAACATAGACTTCTCCTGGTTTTGAAAGATGCATCTTAATGGGTGCACACACTTTATTCCTCTTGCACTGCACTGTGGAAACACTTCTGCTGTCTTTGGAACAGAAGCTTCAGGATAGAAATTCTAGGTGTCTTCCTGCTGTAAGAAAATTATTTCATATTTGACTTCAAGTTCTTGGATACAACTTTTTAGGTTCTAAAATTGCAAAGGTGAATTAGTAACATTATTTTCTTAAAAACACGCCTGACCCCATTAAAGTATTTTTAAGTGATTTTTTTTGTTGAAGCAACATTGTATTATAACTTTATTTACATTCCAGGTATACAACATTACAAACCAAAATTTGTATATATACTACATAAGTTCACCACCAAAATTTCAATTCTCTCTGTGACCATAAATTGTCCCATTTCCCAATTAATTTCTAGTGACATTAAATTGGTTTTGTATGCTGAAAGTTTACTTTTGTTTTATTTACTTCATTTGTCTGGTTGCTATATATGCTGTTTGAGTGAAATCATACAGTATTTGTACTCTCTGATAAAATTCGATAAAACTTTTACTTTCTATGTTCACCCATGCTGTAACAAATAGTGGGATTTCATCTTTATAATTGGGTAGAATTCCATTAATACCACATCTTCTTTATCCAGTGATCTGTTGATAGCTTTTAGGTTGTCTTTAGCTCTTGGCTAGTACAAATGATATTGCGATGAGCATGGAGATGTATATATAGCTTTGAATTAGTGTTTAAAATTTAAAAAAATATGCCACGATAGATTATATGGGATTGCCTTTAAAAATATTGCTGGAGCTTGTTTGGAGGTTCTAGCAGGGGAGCGCAGCTACTCGTATACCCTCGACCGAAGACCGGTCCGTCTCTATCGGGGAAGGCCGTCCTCTTCGACCGAGCGCGCAGCTGGGGCGCACATGGGGCGGTGAGGGAGGAAGGGGACACCTGTCTAGCCAGCCAGATCAGCCGAATCAACCCCGATCAATGGGGTGACAGATGTCGCAGCCAGACCTAAGAATGGCTGAGATCAACACCAGGAGGATTACTCCATGGCTTAGAGGACAGCCGGGTATTCTAGGGGAAAGGGCAGTTCAGATAGAGAAGGGAGCACCAAATAAAGGGTGTTTGGAGGATCCTCCCAGGAGGGGAAATGCATGCTGAAAGTAGACTATGGACTGAACATGTTTGCCACTCAATGCCTCTTTTGCAGACCACAACACCCAAAAGGAGAGAGAGAACAAAGGGGAATGCCCTGCCACAGAGGCAGGGTGGGAGGGGGGGGTGGGGGAGGATATTATCCATGGTGGTGGAAAATGGGCACTGGTGGAGGGATGGGTATTTGATCATTGTATGACCGAAACCCAAGCACAAAGATTTGTAAATCTACAACTGTACCTCATGGTGCTTCACTAATAAAAAAAAATATTGCTGGAGCAATAGCACAGTGGGTAAGGAGTTTGCCTTGCACACAGCTGACCCGGGTTCGATTCCCAGCATCCCATATAGTCCCCCGAGCACCGCCAGGAGTAATTCCTGAGTGCAGAGCCAGGAGTAACTCCTGTGCATTGCCGGTTATGACCCCCCCAAAATTATTTTTATTTCTAATTGAGGTCACAATGGTTTATAAAAGTGCAAATGTTTATGATTTAAGAGTTGTTATACAACACCACCAGAAGTGCCAATATCACTTCAGGTCCTACCCTCCATAATACCGTTCCTGTCTACTCCCAGACGGCTGATAACCTGCTGTACTATTCTGTCATCAAAGTCTTATTTTCCCCATCCTCTGGCCACCCCTGCCATTGAATGTTGTCTATTCCATTGTGTTGCTTCTTTAAATACCACATGCCTGTGCGATCATCTGGTATTTGTCTGTCTCCTTCTGATGTTTTTTTTTTTTTTTGCTTAACATGACGACTTCCAGTTCTATTTATGTTTATCGAAAAGCATGAGTTTATCCCTTCCCATAACTTAGTAGTACTCCATTAACTATATATTCAACACTTTTTGGCTTTGTTTTTTAATCTACTCATCTATTGTTTGGTTTTTGGATTGTTTTTAGATCTTGGCTCTTGTAAATAGAGCTACAATGAACATAGGTTTTCTTATGCCTTTTAAAATTAATGTTTTTGTGTTCTTTGGAAAGATACCAAAGAGTGAAGTTGCTAGATCATATGCTAGTTGTCTTATTTGAGGAAACACACTCTTCCATGGACACTATACCAGTTTACTTTCACATTCATAGTAGTGAATGAGGTTTCCATTTTCTCCAAATATTTGCAAGCACCTATTGTTTCTGCCTTTTTGTTATAGGTCATTCTCGCTGGTTTAAGGTAATATCACATTGTCATTTTGACATGTATCTGGAATTTTCATTATTTAATTTTTTGAAGCATTTTAGATACTGATTTATGTAATGAATATATAAATTTGTCTTTCAAGTGGATCTTTTAATAATGACATTAGGAACTTATACCAGCAAATTGTGGCAAGAAAAGAACATAGCCTTAGGAGTCAGACAGGCTTAAATTCAAATTCTGACCTTGCCCCTTGTAGCTGATCTTAGCATATTGAGTTTCAGTTTTTTTTAACCTGTGTACTAAACAAATAAACAAACAAAATCCTTCATACCACACGAATTTGTGATAGGAATTGAAATGAGAAAACGTATGAAAAGCACCCAGTTTAATATGTGGCACATAGTTTTCTGTAAATGATGAGTAGTAATAGCATTGTTATTATCTCATGACTAAGTATAGAAAGGTATACATTTACACAAAGATAGCTAGCGGCTTAAGGGATACCTTTTTTTTTTAATTTTATTGAATCACCATGAGATAGTTACAAGATTTCATGTCTAGGTTACAATTACACAGTGATCAAACACCCATCTCTCCACCAGTGCACATTCCCTACCACCAATATCCCCGGTCACGGTCCTCCCGTTGTTCATCTATTTGCTCAAGCGGGCCCAGTAGCGTCTCCATCGTGAGAATTTGTTGTTACTGTGTTTGGCATATCGAATACATCACGGGTAGCTTGCCAGGCTCTGCCGTGCGGGCAAGATACTCTCGGTAGCCTGCCGGGCTCTCCGAGAGGGGCTGAGGAATAAAACTTGGGTTGGCCATGTTGGCTGAGTGCAAGGCAAACGCCCTACCCGCTGTGCTATCGCTCCAGCCCAATATCCCCCATATTTCTCCCCCCGCCCCTTTCCCACTTTTCCTATGCCTCCATGGCAGACATGATTCCCCATAGTCTCTACTTTTGGGCATTTTGGTTTGCGGTACAGACCATGAGAGGTTATCATGTTTGTTCCTTCATCTACTTTCTGCACACAAGGGATAGCTCATTTATAATAAAACAATTTGTCCTCTTTTGTGACTTATGTATTAGTTTTGTTATCTCAGAACAAGCCAGAACTACCTCTTTGTTTCCCTCTTTCCCCTTGGTGTGGAGAACCACTAACCTTTTGTGGGTTAAAGAAGAAAAGAACATGCCATAGAGGCAGGCAGGGGGTTGGTGGTGGGGGATAATGGGAGAGAATCTGGGGACACTGGTGCTGGGAAATGTACCCTGGTGGAGGGATGGGTGTTGTAACACTGTATGACTGAAATCCAATCATGAACAGCTTTGTAAGGGTCTATCTCACAGTGATTCAATAAAAAAGTAAAAAAAAACACCCTAAATGAAGTCCCTCAAGGTCTGTCCTTGAAAACCAGCCCACCCGTGTCTGTGGACGCCATAACCACCTGGGGAACAGTGTGGTGGGAGATGTGCACTGGTGGAGGGATAGGTCTTCGATTATTTTATGACTGAAACTCAATCATAAAAGCTTTGTAACTGTAAAACAAACAAACAAAAACTAATTGAGGAGTTTAAAAAAATGAAAATGTCAGTGGTGGTTCTGTTTGCCAGTGAGATTTTAGGACTTGTCCCCTTCTTTCACTCTGTATTATTTTGAAGTCTGAATAGTTGAACTATTTTCATTTTGTAAACATAAACCAGTCCAATCAGTAAGATTTACAACATTGGGGCTAGACCAATAGCACAGCGGGTAGGGCATTTGCCTTGCACGTGACCAACCCAGCATCCCATATGGTCCCTGGAGCACCGCTGGGAGTAATTCCTGAATGCAGAGCCAGGAGTAACCTCTGTGCATCGCCAGGTGTGACCCAAAAAGCAAAAAAACAAGCAAACAAACATAAAAACCAAACAAACTAGCAAAAAAAAGAGATTTACAACATCAAGATTTTCTTTATTTCTTTGAAAACTTTCACTGGTCACTGAAACTATCCCGCCCCATAGGGCTCTTTCTCGAGTGGGGAGAAGCCTTGAAGTTTGCCGTCCATTATATCTCTCAGGTGGGGACTGGAGCAACGATGCTGAGGGTGCTGGAAAGGCTCTTTTTTTCCTCTGGGCAGAGAGAACATGTCAGGTCACCAATGAAAATCAGCAGCAAAGCAACACAGTAATGTTAAAAGACAAAGCAAATCAAAAGAAAAAAAAAACTCTTCAAGTTAAAGAGTCTGGGAAACCATCTAGAAAAGTGGAAAGGAAGAGGGGGTAAGCTGGATGGATAAAAATACCATTACAACAAGAAGGAAGTGGAAAATAAATAAGGAAATTCTTTAGCCCAAACGGAGTCTCCTGTGGGAGTTTTGTGCCAATGGTTGGTGGGGATGGATAAAATTCTTATAGGACTGCATGATAGGAATTTTCTCTAGGGTAGATTAAAAAGGGACAGCCTGGAATTCATATAGGACTCATTTGGGTTTACTACTCTCACCCTTGTAGTCTATACTTTCTGGGTGTGTGGATTTATGAGTTTTAGAACAGTTGTTTCCCTTTCCACCAAGGTAAATAGCTCAGCACAGTTGGTGCATTTATGATGGTTGTGCAGAGGAATGCAGCTGATGAATTACTTCCTTTCATTTGCCTTTTGACCAGAAAACGTATGGGTTTTCTAGCAATGCAACTTTTAATTTGTAACATTTTTCTTTTCAGTTTTGTCACAGGTGTAGTACATCTGGTTTTAATCTAGGAAGGTACTTACAGCAGTCTGGTTGAGTGACACAGAGGTTAGATCTGTGTCATGCAATATGATAACTTCTAGTCCCATGGGCCTTGAGCAGTTGACATGTGAATAGTCCAGTCTGAGATGTGCTTAAAGAGCAAGTGAATTCTGGAGAATAAGTAGGGAAAAAGAATGTGCTTTATCTCATTAAAATTTTTTTGTGCTGATTTACATGCTAAAGTTAAATCTTTGCTCTATTGGGATAAAATGCTATTACAATTAATTTCAGCTGTTTCTTATTACCTCTTACTTGTAAAATATGGCTATAAGAGAACTTAAAATTATACTTGTGGCTAACATTTGTGGGTTCCATTACATTTCTATTGGATAGTATAGAAATAAGGGCAAGAAGTTAGGAAGTTTAAGTCTTAGCGCTGCCATTTCCTATTTCACAATCTTGGACAAATTTTTAAAACTCTCTAAGCTTTGATTTCCAATCCTATTAAATAGGAGTAATAATATTTAATTCTTAGAATTGTTTTAAGTAATAACTGAAATACTTGGCACATTATATGTACTTGACAAATGTTCCCCCATGCTATTCATTTATAGCTAATAAATATAGCTACTTATACAAAACTGCTTGGGATCAGGATGAAGTTGACTACATTTGTCTATTATATTTCACTGAAAAGGTTAAAATGCTTGACAAATATGCAGTCACATAAGGCCAGAGAGAAAAGACACTATCTTTGGGTGGTTGAAGAATGAGTCTGTAAGCTGAGCTATGTGCCTCTTGGCATATTCAATCATCTAGGTCAGTTACTATGATTTTTCAAGACAATTGGCTGCACTGCGAATATTCTGTGATGCTGTTGCAGTGTCTGAGCTCTATTTTAAAGTTCTACATTAGTTCCTGATCTTACTGAAAGAGAACGTCTTTAAATCCAAGTTCTAACATGAGGGATATTTCTGTGGGTCCAGAATGCGACCATCATTCCAGCATTGCCTGGTTGAGAACAGAAAAACAAGAAATGTTGGATAGTATTCCTGCAAATGTATCTAAGTGAAAAATATGTTTATTTTATAAGATCACCTCATGGACACTGAAAGTATTATAAAGGAGAATACAATGATCAGCACTATATTAACAAATTTTATTTCTTAGAAGTGAATTAATTTTTGAAAGACAAAAAACTATTAAAATTTACAAGAAAGATAATTTAAGTTATATATATTAAAGTAATTGAATCAACAATTAATCTCCCCAAAAGAAGCCAAGCAAGTATTACCATAATACCAAAACAAGGTCATAGCAATATAAGAAAGGAAAATTGTGGACCAACATCTCTAATAGACATATATGCAACCCCTCAGTCTAATCAATTCGAATAAATCCATGAATGTATTAAAAATATTGCACTGAAATTGGGATTATTCAAATTTGTAAGGCTGGGTCAATATATAAAAGTCAAATATAACCTACCATATCAAAAGATGAAACAAAGGAAAAGATCAGATGGTCATGTCATTTGAGGCAGTAAAAGTATAACTAATGTCCATTCATGATAAAAATGCTCAGCAAACTGGAAATAGATGACAACTTTTACAACTTGATTAAGAAAATGCAAAACTCCTTATAGTAAGTGATCGAGAACAATTTTCAAGTGTCTCAGCTTTGATGAATTATATTTACAGTTCTTGTAAAAAAAGCATGTATTATGAAAATCCACAAGACACAAATGAAATCAAAGAATATCTAAATAAATGGGCTGGAAACGATGTATTCAATACTGGAGAAGATGTTTGTCTTTTTAAATTAATCTATAGATACAGTTAGATGCTAAAAATGATCCCAACCCAACAAGCTACTTTGTGGGCATCAAAATTTGATTCTAAGATGTCTGTGAAAAGGCAAAAGACTGAGCATAACAATTATATTATTGAAATGAACGGAAAATTAGATAACCCACTTTATCTGAATACAAGGATTTCTGAATAGCTGTAAGACTCCAGATATTAGGGTAAAGATGGATATGGAGAAGAACAGAGATGTTAACGCCACCCTTAATGGGGGAAAACTGAAAGCCTTTTTTCTAAGGTTAGAAACAAAACAAGGATGTTCACCTTCATGGTTCCTATTCAACATGGTATTAGAAATCCTCACCACAGCAATTAGTTAAGAAAGAAAAAAATCAAATAAATTCAAATCAGTAAAGAGGTCAAACTACCACTGTTTGTAGATAACATGTTACTATACACCTGAAAAAAACCCTAAAAAGATGCTGTGGTGACAGTACAGAGGGTATGACACTTGTCTTGATTCCAGGGACTTCATACAGTCCCCTGAGCAGGAATGATTCCTGAGTGCAGAGCCAGGAGTAACCTCTGAGCATTGCAAAGTGTGGCCCTCAAAACAAAACATGAAACAAAACAGAGAGGTGCCTCCACACATAGCACCAGGCTGAGTTCATCTACGGCACTTAAGAGAAAGGCAGGTGAGTCCAGTATCCGCCCCAACAGAGCCCTAGTAGCTCAAATCCTCCAGAATCCTAGCACTGCCATGATCACAAATGATCTCTACAGGTTTGGGACAAGCCCCTCATGCATGAGAATGAATATGCTGACAAACCTGGGTATGTGGGTTTTGTGACTAGAAGTACAAATCATTGTACAAGTCAGGCTCACACTGAGTCGTAAATAGGCAACCTCCCCCTATCTCCCTGTTCTTCTGGGAGTCTGGCAGTCACACCCACGAACTACCTCTGGGCACCATATAAGCTCATTAATGGCCATGATACAGAGAATTGGAAGAGATAGACAAGCTGCAGAGATGCCTCTGGAACCCATAGTCACCATACAGTTAAAAATTTAACTCCGGCTCTATCACCCTATTTAAAATTTTAGAATTCCTGAAGTAACATCACCTGGAGTACCAGGAGTAGTACATCACATTTATTTTAATTTTGTTTTTAACACTTTATTTTATTAGTGAAACACCATGAGGTACACATGTAGACTTACAAACTTCCGTGCTTGGGTTTCAGTTATACAACGATCGAGTACCCATCCCTCCACCAGTGCCCATTCTCCACCACCAATAATCCCAGTAGCCCTCCCATGCCCCCCTACCCCCCACCCCGTCTTTGTGGCAGAGCATTCCCTTTTGTTCTCTCTTTCCTTTAGGGAGTACACCACATTTAATGGGGTGTAAAGTAGAAGGCAACTGATCTTGATATGCTGATATATATATATATATATATATATATATACATATATATATATTCATGGGTGCGGAGAGTGGTCTCAGCATGGTGGTGGCTGGTCCTGGAGGTCTTCGGCTGCCGTAGCCCTGGTCGGGGCGGGGAGGAAAGCTCAACCCGCTCCCCTCCAAGGGACTCCGGGAAGGAACACCCAGGAGCGGGGGCAGAGACTCCGCACCCATGAAGGTACTGACAGAGAGACAGAGCCACGCGGGTTCCGGGGCCGAGACCTCCACGCCTACTCGAATTGGAGTCGAGCATCTTCCACCCAGATCCTCCAAATTCCAGTAGGCGGGGGTCACACCCACCACCTGGCCCCCTGGCGCCATGTAATCCCATCAGCGGCCAAGACTCAGAGACTATAAAATCCAGATCCCGGACGAGAGCAGTGCAGTCTCTGCCCCCGCGCCTGGGTGTTCCTTCCCGGAGTCCCTTGGAGGGGAGCGGGTTGAGCTTTCCTCCCCGCCCCGACCAAGGCTACGGCAGCCGAAGACCTCCAGGACCAGCCACCACCATGCTGAGACCACTCTCCGCACCCATGAAGGTACTGGCAGAGGGACACAGCCACGCGGGTTCCAGGGCCGAGACCTCCACGCCTACTCGAATTGGAGTCGAGCATCTTCCACCCAGATCCTCCAAATTCCAGTAGGCGGGGGTCACACCCACCACCTGGCCCCCTGGCGCCGTGTAATCCCATCAGCGGCCAAGACTCAGAGACTATCAAATCCAGATCCCGGACGAGAGCAGTGCAGTCTCTGCCCCCGCGCCTGGGTGTTCCTTCCCGGAGTCCCTTGGAGGGGAGCGGGTTGAGCTTTCTTCCCCGTCCCGACGAGGCTACAGCAGCCGAAGACCTCCAGGACCAGCCACCACCATGCTGAGACCACTCTCCGCACCCATGAAGGTACTGGCAGAGGGACACAGCCACGCGGGTTCCGGGGCCGAGGCCTCCACGCCTACTCGAATTGGAGTCGAGCATCTTCCACCCAGATCCTCCAAATTCCAGTAGGCGGGGGTCACACCCACCACCTGGCCCCCTGGCGCCGTGTAATCCCATCAGCGGCCAAGACTCAGAGACTATCAAATCCAGATCCCGGACGAGAGCAGTGCAGTCTCTGCCCCCGCGCCTGGGTGTTCCTTCCCGGAGTCCCTTGGAGGGGAGCGGGTTGAGCTTTCCTCCCCGCCCCGACCAGGGCTACGGCAGCCGAAGACCTCCAGGACCAGCCACCACCATGCTGAGACCACTCTCCGCACCCATGAAGGTACTGGCAGAGGGACACAGCCACGCAGGTTCCGGGGCCGAGATCAACACGCCTACTCGAATTGGAGTCGAGCATCTTCCACCCAGATCCTCCAAATTCCAGTAGGCGGGGGTCACACCCACCACCTGGCCCCCTGGCGCCGTGTAATCCCATCAGCGGCCAAGACTCAGAGACTATCAAATCCAGATCCCGGACGAGAGCAGTGCAGTCTCTGCCCCCGCGCCTGGGTGTTCCTTCCCGGAGTCCCTTGGAGGGGAGCGGGTTGAGCTTTCCTCCCTGCCCCGGCTAGGGCTACGGCAGCCGAAGACCTCCAGGACCAGCCACCACCATGCTGAGACCACTCTCCGCACCCATGAAGGTACTGGCAGAGGGACACAGCCACGCGGGTTCCGGGGCCGAGACCTCCACGCCTACTCGAATTGGAGTCGAGCATCTTCCACCCAGATCCTCCAAATTCCAGTAGGCAGGGGTCACACCCACCACCTGGCCCCCTGGCGCCGTGTAATCCCATCAGCGGCCAAGACTCAGAGACTATCAAATCCAGATCCCGGACGAGAGCAGTGCAGTCTCTGCCCCCGCGCCTGGGTGTTCCTTCCCGGAGTCCCTTGGAGGGGAGCGGGTTGAGCTTTCCTCCCCGCCCTGACCAGGGCTACAGCAGCCGAAGACCTCCAGGACCAGCCACTACCATGCTGAGACCACTCTCCGCACCCATGAAGGTACTGGCAGAGGGACACAGCCACGCGGGTTCCGGGGCCGAGACCTCCACGCCTACTCGAATTGGAGTCGAGCATCTTCCACCCAGATCCTCCAAATTCCAGTAGGCGGGGGTCACACCCACCACCTGGCCCCCTGGCGCCGTGTAATCCCATCAGCGGCCAAGACTCAGAGACTATCAAATCCAGATCCCGGACGAGAGCAGTGCAGTCTCTGCCCCCGCGCCTGGGTGTTCCTTCCCGGAGTCCCTTGGAGGGGAGCGGGTTGAGCTTTCCTCCCCGCCCCGACCAGGGCTACGGCAGCCGAAGACCTCCAGGACCAGCCACCACCATGCTGAGACCACTCTCCGCACCCATGAAGGTACTGGCAGAGGGACACAGCCACGCGGGTTCCGGGGCCGAGACCTCCACGCCTACTCGAATTGGAGTCGAGCATCTTCCACCCAGATCCTCCAAATTCCAGTAGGCGGGGGTCACACCCACCACCTGGCCCCCTGGCGCCGTGTAATCCCATCAGCGGCCAAGACTCAGAGACTATCAAATCCAGATCCCGGACGAGAGCAGTGCAGTCTCTGCCCCCGCGCCTGGGTGTTCCTTCCCGGAGTCCCTTGGAGGGGAGCGGGTTGAGCTTTCCTCCCCGCCCCGACCAGGGCTACAGCAGCCGAAGACCTCCAGGACCAGCCACCACCATGCTGAGACCACTCTCCGCACCCATGAAGGTACTGGCAGAGGGACACAGCCACGCGGGTTCCGGGGCCGAGACCTCCACGCCTACTCGAATTGGAGTTGAGCATCTTCCACCCAGATCCTCCAAATTCCAGTAGGCGTGTGTCACACCCACCACCTGGCCCCCTGGCGCCGTGTAATCCCATCAGCGGCCAAGACTCAGAGACTATCAAATCCAGATCCCGGACGAGAGCAGTGCAGTCTCTGCCCCCGCGCCTGGGTGTTCCTTCCCGGAGTCCCTTGGAGGGGAGCCGGTTGAGCTTTCCTCCCCGCCCTGACCAGGGCTACAGCAGCCGAAGACCTCCAGGATCAGCCACCACCATGCTGAGACCACTCTCCGCACCCATGAAGGTACTGGCAGAGGGACACAGCCACGCGGGTTCCGGGGCCGAGACCTCCACGCCTACTCGAATTGGAGTCGAGCATCTTCCACCCAGATCCTCCAAATTCCAGTAGGCGGGGGTCACACCCACCACCTGGCCCCCTGGCGCCGTGTAATCCCATCAGCGGCCAAGACTCAGAGACTATCAAATCCAGATCCCGGACGAGAGCAGTGCAGTCTCTGCCCCCGTGCCTGGGTGTTCCTTCTCGGAGTCCCTTGGAGGGGAGCGGGTTGAGCTTTCCTCCCCGCCCCAACCAGGGCTACAGCAGCAGAAGTACTCCAGGACCAGCCACAACCATGCTGAGACCACTCTCCGCACCCATGAAGGTACTGGCAGAGGGACACAGCCACGCGGGTTCCGGGGCCGAGACCTCCACGCCTACTCTGAATTGGAGTCGAGCGTCTTCCACCCAGATCCTCCAAATTCCAGTAGGCGGGGGTCACACCCACCACCTGGCCCCCTGGCGCCGTGTAATCCCATCAGCGGCCAAGACTCAGAGACTATCAAATCCAGATCCCGGACGAGAGCAGTGCAGTCTCTGCCCCCGCGCCTGGGTGTTCCTTCCCGGAGTCCCTTGGAGGGGAGCGGGTTGAGCTTTCCTCCCCTCCCTGACCAGGGCTACGGCAGCCGAAGACCTCCAGGACCAGCCACCACCATGCTGAGACCACTCTCCGCACCCATGAAGGTACTGGCAGAGGGACAGAGCCACGCGGGTTCCGGGGCCGAGACCTCCACGCCTACTCGAATTGGAGTCGAGCATCTTCCACCCAGATTCTCCAAATTCCAGTAGGAAGGGTCACACCCACCACCTGGCCCCCTGGCGCCGTGTAATCCCATCAGCGGCCAAGACTCAGAGACTATAAAATCCAGATCCCGGACGAGAGCAGTGCAGTCTCTGCCCCCGCGCCTGGGTGTTCCTTCCCGGAGTCCCTTGGAGGGGAGCGGGTTGAGCTCTCCTCCCCTCCCTGACCAGGGCTACGGCAGCCGAAGACCTCCAGGACCAGCCACCACCATGCTGAGACCACTCTCCGCACCCATGAAGGTACTGGCAGAGGGACACAGCCACGCGGGTTCCGGGGCCGAGACCTCCACGCCTACTCGAATTGGAGTCGAGCATCTTCCACCCAGATCCTCCAAATTCCAGTAGGCGGGGGTCACACCCACCACCTGGCCCCCTGGCGCCGTGTAATCCCATCAGCGGCCAAGACTCAGAGACTATCAAATCCAGATCCCGGACGAGAGCAGTGCAGTCTCTGCCCCCGCGCCTGGGTGTTCCTTCCCGGAGTCCCTTGGAGGGGAGCGGGTTGAGCTTTCCTCCCCGCCCCGACCAGGGCTACAGCAGCCGAAGACCTCCAGGACCAGCCACCACCATGCTGAGACCACTCTCCGCACCCATGAAGGTACTGGCAGAGGGACACAGCCACGCGGGTTCCGGGGCCGAGACCTCCACGCCTACTCGAATTGGAGTCGAGCATCTTCCACCCAGATCCTCCAAATTCCAGTAGGCGGGGGTCACACCCACCACCTGGCCCCCTGGCGCCGTGTAATCCCATCAGCGGCCAAGACTCAGAGACTATCAAATCCAGATCCCGGACGAGAGCAGTGCAGTCTCTGCCCCCGCGCCTGGGTGTTCCTTCCCGGAGTCCCTTGGAGGGGAGCGGGTTGAGCTTTCCTCCCCTCCCTGACCAGGGCTACGGCAGCCGAAGACCTCCAGGACCAGCCACCACCATGCTGAGACCACTCTCCGCACCCATGAAGGTACTGGCAGAGGGACACAGCCACGCGGGTTCCGGGGCCGAGACCTCCACGCCTACTCGAATTGGAGTCGAGCATCTTCCACCCAGATCCTCCAAATTCCAGTAGGCGGGGGTCACACCCACCACCTGGCCCCCTGGCGCCGTGTAATCCCATCAGCGGCCAAGACTCAGAGACTATCAAATCCAGATCCCGGACGAGAGCAGTGCAGTCTCTGCCCCCGCGCCTGGGTGTTCCTTCCCGGAGTCCCTTGGAGGGGAGCTGGTTGAGCTCTCCTCCCCTCCCTGACCAGGGCTACGGCAGCCGAAGACCTCCAGGACCAGCCACCACCATGCTGAGACCACTCTCCGCACCCATGAAGGTACTGGCAGAGGGACACAGCCACGCGGGTTCCGGGGCCGAGACCTCCACGCCTACTCGAATTGGAGTCGAGCATCTTCCACCCAGATCCTCCAAATTCCAGTAGGCGGGGGTCACACCCACCACCTGGCCCCCTGGCGCCGTGTAATCCCATCAGCGGCCAAGACTCAGAGACTATCAAATCCAGATCCCGGACGAGAGCAGTGCAGTCTCTGCCCCCGCGCCTGGGTGTTCCTTCCAGGAGTCCCTTGGAGGGGAGCGGGTTGAGCTTTCCTCCCCTCCCTGACCAGGGCTACGGCAGCCGAAGACCTCCAGGACCAGCCACCACCATGCTGAGACCACTCTCCGCACCCATGAAGGTACTGGCAGAGGGACACAGCCACGCGGGTTCCGGGGCCGAGACCTCCACGCCTACTCGAATTGGAGTCGAGCATCTTCCACCCAGATCCTCCAAATTCCAGTAGGCGGGGGTCACACCCACCACCTGGCCCCCTGGCGCCGTGTAATCCCATCAGCGGCCAAGACTCAGAGACTATCAAATCCAGATCCCGGACGAGAGCAGTGCAGTCTCTGCCCCCGCGCCTGGGTGTTCCTTCCCGGAGTCCCTTGGAGGGGAGCGGGTTGAGCTTTCCTCCCCTCCCTGACCAGGGCTACGGCAGCCGAAGACCTCCAGGACCAGCCACCACCATGCTGAGACCACTCTCCGCACCCATGAAGGTACTGGCAGAGGGACACAGCCACGCGGGTTCCGGGGCCGAGACCTCCACGCCTACTCGAATTGGAGTCGAGCATCTTCCACCCAGATCCTCCAAATTCCAGTAGGCGGGGGTCACACCCACCACCTGGCCCCCTGGCGCCGTGTAATCCCATCAGCGGCCAAGACTCAGAGACTATCAAATCCAGATCCCGGACGAGAGCAGTGCAGTCTCTGCCCCCGCGCCTGGGTGTTCCTTCCCGGAGTCCCTTGGAGGGGAGCGGGTTGAGCTCTCCTCCCCTCCCTGACCAGGGCTACGGCAGCCGAAGACCTCCAGGACCAGCCACCACCATGCTGAGACCACTCTCCGCACCCATGAAGGTACTGGCAGAGGGACACAGCCACGCGGGTTCCGGGGCCGAGACCTCCACGCCTACTCGAATTGGAGTCGAGCATCTTCCACCCAGATCCTCCAAATTCCAGTAGGCGGGGGTCACACCCACCACCTGGCCCCCTGGCGCCGTGTAATCCCATCAGCGGCCAAGACTCAGAGACTATCAAATCCAGATCCCGGACGAGAGCAGTGCAGTCTCTGCCCCCGCGCCTGGGTGTTCCTTCCCGGAGTCCCTTGGAGGGGAGCGGGTTGAGCTTTCCTCCCCGCCCCGACCAGGGCTACAGCAGCCGAAGACCTCCAGGACCAGCCACCACCATGCTGAGACCACTCTCCGCACCCATGAAGGTACTGGCAGAGGGACACAGCCACGCGGGTTCCGGGGCCGAGACCTCCACGCCTACTCGAATTGGAGTCGAGCATCTTCCACCCAGATCCTCCAAATTCCAGTAGGCGGGGGTCACACCCACCACCTGGCCCCCTGGCGCCGTGTAATCCCATCAGCGGCCAAGACTCAGAGACTATCAAATCCAGATCCCGGACGAGAGCAGTGCAGTCTCTGCCCCCGCGCCTGGGTGTTCCTTCCCGGAGTCCCTTGGAGGGGAGCGGGTTGAGCTCTCCTCCCCTCCCTGACCAGGGCTACGGCAGCCGAAGACCTCCAGGACCAGCCACCACCATGCTGAGACCACTCTCCGCACCCATGAAGGTACTGGCAGAGGGACACAGCCACGCGGGTTCCGGGGCCGAGACCTCCACGCCTACTCGAATTGGAGTCGAGCATCTTCCACCCAGATCCTCCAAATTCCAGTAGGCGGGGGTCACACCCACCACCTGGCCCCCTGGCGCCGTGTAATCCCATCAGCGGCCAAGACTCAGAGACTATCAAATCCAGATCCCGGACGAGAGCAGTGCAGTCTCTGCCCCCGCGCCTGGGTGTTCCTTCCCGGAGTCCCTTGGAGGGGAGCGGGTTGAGCTCTCCTCCCCTCCCCGACCAGGGCTACGGCAGCCGAAGATCTCCAGGACCAGCCACCACCATGCTGAGACCACTCTCCGCACCCATGAAGGTACTGGCAGAGGGACACAGCCACGCGGGTTCCGGGGCCGAGACCTCCACGCCTACTCGAATTGGAGTCGAGCATCTTCCACCCAGATCCTCCAAATTCCAGTAGGCGGGGGTCACACCCACCACCTGGCCCCCTGGCGCCGTGTAATCCCATCAGCGGCCAAGACTCAGAGACTATCAAATCCAGATCCCGGACGAGAGCAGTGCAGTCTCTGCCCCCGCGCCTGGGTGTTCCTTCCCGGAGTCCCTTGGAGGGGAGCGGGTTGAGCTTTCCTCCCCGCCCCGACCAGGGCTACAGCAGCCGAAGACCTCCAGGACCAGCCACCACCATGCTGAGACCACTCTCTGCACCCATGAAGGTACTGGCAGAGGGACACAGCCACGCGGGTTCCGGGGCCGAGACCTCCACGCCTACTCGAATTGGAGTCGAGCATCTTCCACCCAGATCCTCCAAATTCCAGTAGGCGGGGGTCACACCCACCACCTGGCCCCCTGGCGCCGTGTAATCCCATCAGCGGCCAAGACTCAGAGACTATCAAATCCAGATCCCGGACGAGAGCAGTGCAGTCTCTGCCCCCGCGCCTGGGTGTTCCTTCCCGGAGTCCCTTGGAGGGGAGCGGGTTGAGCTTTCCTCCCCTCCCTGACCAGGGCTACGGCAGCCGAAGACCTCCAGGACCAGCCACCACCATGCTGAGACCACTCTCCGCACCCATGAAGGTACTGGCAGAGGGACACAGCCACGCGGGTTCCGGGGCCGAGACCTCCACGCCTACTCGAATTGGAGTCGAGCATCTTCCACCCAGATCCTCCAAATTCCAGTAGGCGGGGGTCACACCCACCACCTGGCCCCCTGGCGCCGTGTAATCCCATCAGCGGCCAAGACTCAGAGACTATCAAATCCAGATCCCGGACGAGAGCAGTGCAGTCTCTGCCCCCGCGCCTGGGTGTTCCTTCCCGGAGTCCCTTGGAGGGGAGCGGGTTGAGCTTTCCTCCCCTCCCTGACCAGGGCTACGGCAGCCGAAGACCTCCAGGACCAGCCACCACCATGCTGAGACCACTCTCCGCACCCATGAAGGTACTGGCAGAGGGACACAGCCACGCGGGTTCCGGGGCCGAGACCTCCACGCCTACTCGAATTGGAGTCGAGCATCTTCCACCCAGATCCTCCAAATTCCAGTAGGCGGGGGTCACACCCACCACCTGGCCCCCTGGCGCCGTGTAATCCCATCAGCGGCCAAGACTCAGAGACTATCAAATCCAGATCCCGGACGAGAGCAGTGCAGTCTCTGCCCCCGCGCCTGGGTGTTCCTTCCCGGAGTCCCTTGGAGGGGAGCTGGTTGAGCTCTCCTCCCCTCCCTGACCAGGGCTACGGCAGCCGAAGACCTCCAGGACCAGCCACCACCATGCTGAGACCACTCTCCGCACCCATGAAGGTACTGGCAGAGGGACACAGCCACGCGGGTTCCGGGGCCGAGACCTCCACGCCTACTCGAATTGGAGTCGAGCATCTTCCACCCAGATCCTCCAAATTCCAGTAGGCGGGGGTCACACCCACCACCTGGCCCCCTGGCGCCGTGTAATCCCATCAGCGGCCAAGACTCAGAGACTATCAAATCCAGATCCCGGACGAGAGCAGTGCAGTCTCTGCCCCCGCGCCTGGGTGTTCCTTCCCGGAGTCCCTTGGAGGGGAGCGGGTTGAGCTTTCCTCCCCTCCCTGACCAGGGCTACGGCAGCCGAAGACCTCCAGGACCAGCCACCACCATGCTGAGACCACTCTCCGCACCCATGAAGGTACTGGCAGAGGGACACAGCCACGCGGGTTCCGGGGCCGAGACCTCCACGCCTACTCGAATTGGAGTCGAGCATCTTCCACCCAGATCCTCCAAATTCCAGTAGGCGGGGGTCACACCCACCACCTGGCCCCCTGGCGCCGTGTAATCCCATCAGCGGCCAAGACTCAGAGACTATCAAATCCAGATCCCGGACGAGAGCAGTGCAGTCTCTGCCCCCGCGCCTGGGTGTTCCTTCCCGGAGTCCCTTGGAGGGGAGCGGGTTGAGCTTTCCTCCCCTCCCTGACCAGGGCTACGGCAGCCGAAGACCTCCAGGACCAGCCACCACCATGCTGAGACCACTCTCCGCACCCATGAAGGTACTGGCAGAGGGACACAGCCACGCGGGTTCCGGGGCCGAGACCTCCACGCCTACTCGAATTGGAGTCGAGCATCTTCCACCCAGATCCTCCAAATTCCAGTAGGCGGGGGTCACACCCACCACCTGGCCCCCTGGCGCCGTGTAATCCCATCAGCGGCCAAGACTCAGAGACTATCAAATCCAGATCCCGGACGAGAGCAGTGCAGTCTCTGCCCCCGCGCCTGGGTGTTCCTTCCCGGAGTCCCTTGGAGGGGAGCGGGTTGAGCTCTCCTCCCCTCCCTGACCAGGGCTACGGCAGCCGAAGACCTCCAGGACCAGCCACCACCATGCTGAGACCACTCTCCGCACCCATGAAGGTACTGGCAGAGGGACACAGCCACGCGGGTTCCGGGGCCGAGACCTCCACGCCTACTCGAATTGGAGTCGAGCATCTTCCACCCAGATCCTCCAAATTCCAGTAGGCGGGGGTCACACCCACCACCTGGCCCCCTGGCGCCGTGTAATCCCATCAGCGGCCAAGACTCAGAGACTATCAAATCCAGATCCCGGACGAGAGCAGTGCAGTCTCTGCCCCCGCGCCTGGGTGTTCCTTCCCGGAGTCCCTTGGAGGGGAGCGGGTTGAGCTTTCCTCCCCGCCCCGACCAGGGCTACAGCAGCCGAAGACCTCCAGGACCAGCCACCACCATGCTGAGACCACTCTCCGCACCCATGAAGGTACTGGCAGAGGGACACAGCCACGCGGGTTCCGGGGCCGAGACCTCCACGCCTACTCGAATTGGAGTCGAGCATCTTCCACCCAGATCCTCCAAATTCCAGTAGGCGGGGGTCACACCCACCACCTGGCCCCCTGGCGCCGTGTAATCCCATCAGCGGCCAAGACTCAGAGACTATCAAATCCAGATCCCGGACGAGAGCAGTGCAGTCTCTGCCCCCGCGCCTGGGTGTTCCTTCCCGGAGTCCCTTGGAGGGGAGCGGGTTGAGCTCTCCTCCCCTCCCTGACCAGGGCTACGGCAGCCGAAGACCTCCAGGACCAGCCACCACCATGCTGAGACCACTCTCCGCACCCATGAAGGTACTGGCAGAGGGACACAGCCACGCGGGTTCCGGGGCCGAGACCTCCACGCCTACTCGAATTGGAGTCGAGCATCTTCCACCCAGATCCTCCAAATTCCAGTAGGCGGGGGTCACACCCACCACCTGGCCCCCTGGCGCCGTGTAATCCCATCAGCGGCCAAGACTCAGAGACTATCAAATCCAGATCCCGGACGAGAGCAGTGCAGTCTCTGCCCCCGCGCCTGGGTGTTCCTTCCCGGAGTCCCTTGGAGGGGAGCGGGTTGAGCTCTCCTCCCCTCCCTGATCAGGGCTACGGCAGCCGAAGATCTCCAGGACCAGCCACCACCATGCTGAGACCACTCTCCGCACCCATGAAGGTACTGGCAGAGGGACACAGCCACGCGGGTTCCGGGGCCGAGACCTCCACGCCTACTCGAATTGGAGTCGAGCATCTTCCACCCAGATCCTCCAAATTCCAGTAGGCGGGGGTCACACCCACCACCTGGCCCCCTGGCGCCGTGTAATCCCATCAGCGGCCAAGACTCAGAGACTATCAAATCCAGATCCCGGACGAGAGCAGTGCAGTCTCTGCCCCCGCGCCTGGGTGTTCCTTCCCGGAGTCCCTTGGAGGGGAGCGGGTTGAGCTTTCCTCCCCGCCCCGACCAGGGCTACAGCAGCCGAAGACCTCCAGGACCAGCCACCACCATGCTGAGACCACTCTCCGCACCCATGAAGGTACTGGCAGAGGGACACAGCCACGCGGGTTCCGGGGCCGAGACCTCCACGCCTACTCGAATTGGAGTCGAGCATCTTCCACCCAGATCCTCCAAATTCCAGTAGGCGGGGGTCACACCCACCACCTGGCCCCCTGGCGCCGTGTAATCCCATCAGCGGCCAAGACTCAGAGACTATCAAATCCAGATCCCGGACGAGAGCAGTGCAGTCTCTGCCCCCGCGCCTGGGTGTTCCTTCCCGGAGTCCCTTGGAGGGGAGCGGGTTGAGCTTTCCTCCCCTCCCTGACCAGGGCTACGGCAGCCGAAGACCTCCAGGACCAGCCACCACCATGCTGAGACCACTCTCCGCACCCATGAAGGTACTGGCAGAGGGACACAGCCACGCGGGTTCCGGGGCCGAGACCTCCACGCCTACTCGAATTGGAGTCGAGCATCTTCCACCCAGATCCTCCAAATTCCAGTAGGCGGGGGTCACACCCACCACCTGGCCCCCTGGCGCCGTGTAATCCCATCAGCGGCCAAGACTCAGAGACTATCAAATCCAGATCCCGGACGAGAGCAGTGCAGTCTCTGCCCCCGCGCCTGGGTGTTCCTTCCCGGAGTCCCTTGGAGGGGAGCGGGTTGAGCTTTCCTCCCCTCCCTGACCAGGGCTACGGCAGCCGAAGACCTCCAGGACCAGCCACCACCATGCTGAGACCACTCTCCGCACCCATGAAGGTACTGGCAGAGGGACACAGCCACGCGGGTTCCGGGGCCGAGACCTCCACGCCTACTCGAATTGGAGTCGAGCATCTTCCACCCAGATCCTCCAAATTCCAGTAGGCGGGGGTCACACCCACCACCTGGCCCCCTGGCGCCGTGTAATCCCATCAGCGGCCAAGACTCAGAGACTATCAAATCCAGATCCCGGACGAGAGCAGTGCAGTCTCTGCCCCCGCGCCTGGGTGTTCCTTCCCGGAGTCCCTTGGAGGGGAGCGGGTTGAGCTTTCCTCCCCTCCCTGACCAGGGCTACGGCAGCCGAAGACCTCCAGGACCAGCCACCACCATGCTGAGACCACTCTCCGCACCCATGAAGGTACTGGCAGAGGGACACAGCCACGCGGCTTCCGGGGCCGAGACCTCCACGCCTACTCGAATTGGAGTCGAGCATCTTCCACCCAGTTCCTCCAAATTCCAGTAGGCGGGGGTCACACCCACCACCTGGCCCCCTGGCGCCGTGTAATCCCATCAGCGACCAAGACTCAGAGACTATAAAATCCAGATCCCGGACGAGAGCAGTGCAGTCTCTGCCCCCGC
The DNA here is from genome assembly GCF_029834395.1 of Sorex fumeus. Lineage (NCBI taxonomy): Eukaryota > Metazoa > Chordata > Mammalia > Eulipotyphla > Soricidae > Sorex > Sorex fumeus. The sequence goes on from NW_026606152.1 coordinate 15,183,817, forward strand.
GCCTGGGTGTTCCTTCCCGGAGTCCCTTGGAGGGGAGCGGGTTGAGCTTTCCTCCCCTCCCTGACCAGGGCTACGGCAGCCGAAGACCTCCAGGACCAGCCACCACCATGCTGAGACCACTCTCCGCACCCATGAAGGTACTGGCAGAGGGACACAGCCACGCGGGTTCCGGGGCCGAGACCTCCACGCCTACTCGAATTGGAGTCGAGCATCTTCCACCCAGATCCTCCAAATTCCAGTAGGCGGGGGTCACACCCACCACCTGGTCCCCTGGCGCCGTGTAATCCCATCAGCCACCAAGACTCAGAGACTATCAAATCCAGATCCCGGACGAGAGCAGTGCAGTCTCTGCCCCCGCGCCTGGGTGTTCCTTCCCGGAGTCCCTTGGAGGGGAGCGGGTTGAGCTTTCCTCCCCTCCCTGACCAGGGCTACGGCAGCCGAAGACCTCCAGGACCAGCCACCACCATGCTGAGACCACTCTCCGCACCCATGAAGGTACTGGCAGAGGGACACAGCCACGCGGGTTCCGGGGCCGAGACCTCCACGCCTACTCGAATTGGAGTCGAGCATCTTCCACCCAGATCCTCCAAATTCCAGTAGGCGGGGGTCACACCCACCACCTGGCCCCCTGGCGCCGTGTAATCCCATCAGCGGCCAAGACTCAGAGACTATCAAATCCAGATCCCGGACGAGAGCAGTGCAGTCTCTGCCCCTGCGCCTGGGTGTTCCTTCCCGGAGTCCCTTGGAGGGGAGCGGGTTGAGCTTTCCTCCCCTCCCTGACCAGGGCTACGGCAGCCGAAGACCTCCAGGACCAGCCACCACCATGCTGAGACCACTCTCCGCACCCATGAAGGTACTGGCAGAGGGACACAGCCACGCGGCTTCCGGGGCCGAGACCTCCACGCCTACTCGAATTGGAGTCGAGCATCTTCCACCCAGATCCTCCAAATTCCAGTAGGCGGGGGTCACACCCACCACCTGGTCCCCTGGCGCCGTGTAATCCCATCAGCGACCAAGACTCAGAGACTATCAAATCCAGATCCCGGACGAGAGCAGTGCAGTCTCTGCCCCCGCGCCTGGGTGTTCCTTCCCGGAGTCCCTTGGAGGGGAGCGGGTTGAGCTTTCCTCCCCTCCCTGACCAGGGCTACGGCAGCCGAAGACCTCCAGGACCAGCCACCACCATGCTGAGACCACTCTCCGCACCCATGAAGGTACTGGCAGAGGGACACAGCCACGCGGGTTCCGGGGCCGAGACCTCCACGCCTACTCGAATTGGAGTCGAGCATCTTCCACCCAGATCCTCCAAATTCCAGTAGGCGGGGGTCACACCCACCACCTGGCCCCCTGGCGCCGTGTAATCCCATCAGCGGCCAAGACTCAGAGACTATCAAATCCAGATCCCGGACGAGAGCAGTGCAGTCTCTGCCCCTGCGCCTGGGTGTTCCTTCCCGGAGTCCCTTGGAGGGGAGCGGGTTGAGCTTTCCTCCCCTCCCTGACCAGGGCTACGGCAGCCGAAGACCTCCAGGACCAGCCACCACCATGCTGAGACCACTCTCCGCACCCATGAAGGTACTGGCAGAGGGACACAGCCACGCGGCTTCCGGGGCCGAGACCTCCACGCCTACTCGAATTGGAGTCGAGCATCTTCCACCCAGATCCTCCAAATTCCAGTAGGCGGGGGTCACACCCACCACCTGGCCCCCTGGCGCCGTGTAATCCCATCAGCGACCAAGACTCAGAGACTATAAAATCCAGATCCTGGAACCGCGCGGCCGCATTTGCGGCCGCGCGACATCTTATTATCTCATTCCTACTTTGGACAAACTTGCAGGCTATCGAATGTAGCCTGCCCACTGGGCAGAGTCTGGCAAACTCCCCGTGGCGTACCAAATATGCCAAATACCAGTAACAATGATGGGTCTCATTTTCCTAAAGAGCCGTGAATATAATCTCAGGGCTAGGATGAAAGAGACGTTACTGGGGCCTGCTCGAGGCAATCGACGATTAACAGGATGATGAAATGAAATGAAATGAAATATATATATATTACAAGGCTCAACATGTAAGAGCATTTTAGTAATCTCTCATACAAGGGATTAACAGCTCCTTTAAGAAAATCTTTATGGATCATTTTTAGTGGATTATTCATAGCAAGCAATGAAAATAAATTATTTAGAATATGTCTTTGGAGCAGGCTTGGGTAATGGTGGAGAAATTAGTAATAATAATGGTGGGAAGGTTTAATGGTGGTGGGGTTGGCGTTTGGAATATTTAATGTAATAAATTATTGTTAACAGTTTTATAAAAATAAAATTAAAACAATAACAATAACAAAATGCAAAAATGAAAGAAAACACTAAGAACTCTACTAAAAACTAAAAACTCCTAGAAACAATATAGTATAGTAGCAGGTTACAAAACTAATTCAGAGAAGTCTAATTCTATTGAGTTCCTATATTATGGAAGAATAAAAATAAAAAGCTGTCACATTTATTATGGATTATGTAAGAAACTCAAATATCTAGAAATTTATTTAACAGAGAGATGAATATATAGTTAGTAAGAATTATAAATCACTTTTGAAAGAAATAAAAGAAGACACATAGACAGATGCAACACAATTTCCATAAAAATTCTCATAGCATTTTAAAAGGATATAGACAAAATACTTCTAAAATTTGTATAGAAACCAAACTCCCAAAGTAATTCAAGTAATCCTGAGGAAAAATAAGATGGGAATCTTTGTGTTTCTAGACTTGCATCTCTACTACAAAGTTAAGGTAATCACAGTCACAGGGTACTGAAACAAAGATTGAGAGATGAATGGATTAGAATTGAGAGCCTAAAGGTAAACCGTCAGATATATGGGCAGTTATTTTATAACAAAAGGACTAGGTGCATGAAATGGAACGAGGAACACTGTTTCAACAGATGGAGCTGGAAAGCTGAATGGTCCATACAAAAAGTAAAATTATGCCCATCTCTCACTGTACAAAAAGGCTAATTCAAAATGAATTAAAATGAATTAAAGCTTTTTATACCAAGCCTGGTTTTATAAAACACATCAAGGAAACAGGCTGGACACTCCAATATCTTGACCTCAGAGGAGGCTTCAATAATATGGCCCCATTGGTAGAGAAACAAAAGCAGAAATAAACAAATGGAACTACATCAAACAAAAATGTTTTTGCATTACAAAAAAATGAGGCCTAAAATAAAAAGATGCCCCACTGAAAGAAAATATTCACACATCACACATCAAAGGACTAATGTTCAAAAAATATAAAACACTCTCAAAACTCAACAGAAACAAAGTTATACAATAGGGGAGAGGAGATGAACAGACATTTCCTCAAAGAAAACATAATGATGGGCAATAGGCATATGAAAAAATGTTCACCCTCATTGATTATCAGAAAAATGCAAATATAAATGCAAAGAGTTATGATGTTACATCTATTAAAGTAGTCTCTTTCAAAAAGTTTGGAAAACATAAGTGATGGTGGGGATGTGATAAAATAGGAAGTCCAAGACAATCTACCTGAAAAATGGTTTGGAGATAACCATTTCTAAACTTTTTTTTATGTAGGAGTACTGCTATTTATTCAGCCACTGACTAGTTGATTGAATTGTGCATGAACTCCACCTTACTTTATTTTCCCATTTTTTATCATCTTAATTATTGAATCACCGTGAGAGCAGTTACAAAGATTTAGGGTTTAAGTCTGGTCATACAATGAAACACCCATACCTTCACCAGTGCCCATTCTCCACCCCCAACAACCCCAGTATACCTCCATCCCACACCCTTCCCCTACCTGTGGGGCAGATCATTTCCACATTACTCTCTACTTTGATCACATTCAATATTTTGACACCCGACCCACCATTACTATTTGAGATTTTGCCCCAACACTCAGATCTGCTGAAAAGGCAACAGTAGACAATTTGTTTTCTATTGCTGGTTATGAATAACATATGATGTCGTGTGGCTGCAGTAGTGGCTGCGGGATTTTGAAATTCTGAAATTTTAACACTTAAATCTGGAGGGATTTCTGCCAAAACCTGCTCGGTTCCGAGATTTGCTCCTGAGTCTCTGTGATTATGGCCGTTAAGCAGCTTGATCAGGAGTCACTTTTTAAAACTTTTAAACACTTTTTAAAAAACTTTTTAAAACAGAGCTACTATATATCCTTGCATTTTTACTCCTGGGCATCTATGCCAAGAACACAAGATATCAATTCTGGAAGGATATACATGTACCTATATTTGCTCAAGCGGGCCCAGTAACGTCTCCATTGGAGACTTTGTTGTTACTGTGTCTGGCATATCGAATACTCTCGGTAGCTTGCCGGGCTCTCTGAGAGGGGCGGAGGAATCGAACTCGGGTCGGCCATGTTGGCCGCTTGTAAGGCGAAAGCCCTACCCGCTGTGCTATCGCTCCAGCCCTATATTTATTGTTGTATTATTTACAACAGGCAAAATCTGGTAACAACCCATATGCCCAACAACAGATAACTGTATAAAAAATTGTATATATACACACAGCTATGAGAAAAGATGAGGCTATGAGAAAAGATATATACGACTCAGCTATGAGAAAAGATGGAGTTTTGCGGTTTGCTGCCCCTTGGATAGAATTGAAGGAAATTGTGTTAAGTGAAGAAAGTCAGAAAAAATAGACAAATAGCAGATGAAATTACTTGTAAAGAAATAAAGATTAGACATTGGAGACAAATCCTGGGATATTGTCAGACTTGTGATCTGAGGATGTCTAGAGGCTGGGAAAGGAGACTGGGCAGAACCCTGAAATAATGACTGACACTCTGGTGTTTGACACGGGATAGCACAAGTATAAAATATTCTTATATAAGTATACTGCAAGTACAAAATAATGACATTGTACTGTTGTAAAAATAGTAATAATAAATGGATAAGTAAAAAAACACCTAAAAATAAAATGGGAAAAATTAAATATATGATGAAGTAAAGAAAAATGAACAACACACAGATCTTGATAGTTTGTTTCGAGTTATTCTTTTCAAATTTAAATTAATATATATGTAGCATTAGAAAATTTAAAATAACTTAGATTCATCACATTTATAAATTTAACTTACTAGCGCTATAAGAATTACTTAAATTTCATAGGAAAATTTGTGCAATATAATTTGAATACTTTAAAAAATAAATTGACCATATAGCTCTTATAGATTTAAATACCTTAACATTAGAATCAATATTATCTAAAAGCTCTTAAAAGTGACTGAAAAATATACCAGGGTAGCAAATATAATGCCCTAATCTACACTTAAAATTTCAAGGAATAAGGAAGTTTATACACTCCTTTTCAGATGGCAAATGGCTTTCAGGTGCTAAGAATGAAATATGTCAGAATCATTCGTTCGTGATCACAATCATGATAATAAATTCATTACCATCAACATTTTTATTGGGCAGTCCTCAGGTGATGAACAATTTTCCCAACACTAGAAATTAATAGTCACTTTCTATAGTTTTGAAGTATGAATTGAAGCATACCTTCTATAATTTTAATATACTTTCTTTCACCCCTAATATTATTTTGAGGTTTGTTAATATTTAAATAAACTATTTCCTTTAATTGATGAATTGTATTAATCTTGTTTATTTTATATATGTTGATGATCATTTAGTTTGTTTTCAATTTTTGGCTATTACAGAAAAAACAACTGAACTTTGCACAGACATTTCCCCTCACCCTTAGACAAATCCTATAAGTATAATTTCTTTCTTTATTTCCAGATCCTATTTATGCTAATTTTACTTTTAATGTTTCAGAAATTAAATTTTCTAGAGGGAATGTATCATTTCATACTCACATTAGTAAGATTATGAAAGTTCCATTTGCTTGGCTTCCTTGTCAATCCTGGCTGAATTTTAAATATTAGTAATTCTATTAAGTATGATGTGGTACCTCATGATTTTAATTTGTATTTCTTCAAAAAGTAATGATGCTGAGTATATTCCTATGTATTTGACAACTATAGATATTTTTAGGTAAGGTATCTGTTCAAATATTTTGTGTATTAATTTTTTTATTTTATTATTGTTTTACAATATCATGTAATTTTATATCATCATCATCATGGGGACCCTGAAAGAGCCCCCAATATGCCATCAGGCTACAATAGTATGAGTCAGGGATGAATGGAGATGTTACTGGCGTCCGCTTGAGCAAATCAATGAACAACGGGAGGACAGTGATACAGTGATTGTTTTACATGTCCATTACGGAATGTGATTTACAAATATTTTCTTTGTGTGACTTCTTTTGAAAAATTACATAGGAGACATACTCAGTGTTGCTTGCCTTGGGAGTTCCCCAGGGCTTCTCTCTATGATTCTCAGTATAATGATGTAGACCTGACAATTAGATGCTCAGCCTGGTGCTTGGAAGCAGCAGAACCACACCTAATGGGGTTTTGGGTGGAGACTTGGAATGCTGGTGATTAGACTCAGTTCTGCATAGAAGGCAAACCACTTGAGCTATTGCCATAGTCTTTGGCATTTTCCTCTAACAGACTTTTAAGGAAAAATATTTTTATATTTGGATGAATTTAAATGTATAAATTGTACTTTTTTTTTGCTTTTTTGGTCACACCCGGCGATGCGCAGGGGTTACTCCTGACTCTGTGCTCAGGAATCACCCCTGGCGGTGCTCAGGGGACCATATGGGATGCTGGGAATTGAACCAGGGTTGGCCGCGTGCAAGGCAAACGCCCTACCCGCTGTGCTATTGCTCCAGCCCCATAAATTGTACTTTGTGGACTGTGTGTGTCATGGATCCATTTCTGGACTCTAGATTTTTAAGTTATCTTCCTGCTTGCCTTTGTGGCAATACCACAACATATTGCTGACTGTGCATTTTGGTAGCCTTTTAGAGGTCAAGAAATGGAAGACTTCCTATCTTCGTCTTTAATTTTCCAGAGCTGCTTATCTATTCCAAGTCCTTCACACTTACAAGCAATGGAATTAAACAGCTAATTTCTACCTAAATGTTTTCTTTCATCCATATTAAAAATTGAATTTCAATTGCAATGGCCTTGAACTTATAGATCTTTTAGGAGAGAGGTGACATCTTAACAAAAGTGCAACCTATGAATTTGTTCACAAATCTGTTTAATTAGACTCAGTGATAGAGAATACCATTGACAGTCTCCTGTATCATGGAGTTTTCCCCCTTCCCTTTGGGCAACATATGGCATCTGGTGTTCAAACTGAGCAAGATGTCAGTACTGATTCATATAATACAAGCAACACCTGCGAAGCATTATCATTGTCTTTAAAAAAGTAAAAGCAAACTAGAAGTTCTGCTATTTTCCTAAACATTAGTGGATCAATGTTGAAAATAATGTTCCCTACTTCTGTTAAATGACTTTAAAGCACTTAGAACCCTGCTCTGCATAATAATCAAAATAATATTGTATTCTGTGGTTATGACAGCTGGTCTCCATTGTAGCAATTACTTTGTCTTACTTCATACTCTTTGTGACTTGAAGGATAGGAGACATCATAGAGAATAGTTGGTAACACTTAGTCTGATAAAGTGTTAGAAATAAGACATACTCATTGCTTCATATCCACATTTATCTGATTACTAGTTGTTGATGAAAACTGTGAGAAGATATGTCAATGCATATTATAAACAGGAGAAATTTTGTCATAATTTTGCTTCTATAGAAAATATCAGAAGTAAAAATCACTTCCAGTGTTCTTTTACTATTTATGGATAGTCACAGAATGACCTATTCCCCTCATGGGGAGGTAATCAAGCATGTTAAAGACATTATTTCCTAATCGGAGCATTTAAAAATTATATGATTCCACAGTTCAGTTTTGCATAATGCAGTTGTCTATGATGGATCAATTTTGTGATATTTTGGATGTAGCTGTCAAGTTTTGCCAGCACAATTTGTTAAAGAAGCTCTCCTTGCTCCACTTCACAATTCTTGCTCCCTTATCAAAGATTAGATGATCATAAATTTGGGGTGAGGTGTCAGTATATTCAAACCTCTTCCATTGGTCTGCTGCTCTGCCTTTGTTCCAGTACCATGCTGTTTTAATTATTACTGCTTTGTAGTAGAGGTTCGGGAGGTTGATTCCTCCCATTTTCTTTTTCCCAAGAATTGCTTTAGCTATTTGTGGGGCTTTATTGTTCTATATGAATTTCAGGAGTGTTCGCTCCATTTCTTTGAAGAATGTCATGGTATTGTTATAGGGATCACATTGAATTTGTACAATGCTTTGGGGAGTATTGCCATTCTGACAATGTTAATTCAGATCCATGAGCAGGGGATATCTTTTCATTACCTCGTGTCCTCTTTTATTTCCTAAAGTAGCATTTTGTACAGGTCTTTTATGTCCTTAGTTAATCTGATTCCTAGGTTCTTGATTTTCTGGGACACAATTGTGAACTGGATTTTTTTTTGTGTGTGTGTCACTTTCTTCTCTCTCATTATTTGCGTATAGGAAAGCCAAGGACTTTTGGTTATTGATTTTATAGCCTGAAACTTTACTATACATGTCTATTGTTTCTAGGAGTTTCTTGGTAGAGGTTTTAGGGTTCTTTGAGTATAGTATCAAATCATCTGAGAATACTGAGAGCTTGATTTCTTCCTATCCTATCCGAATGCCCTTAATATCTTTTTTCTTGACTAACTGCTATAGCAAGCAATTTGAATACTATATTGAACAGCAGTGGAGAGAGTGGGCATTCTACGTCCCTGATCTTAGAGGGAAGGCTCTTAGTTTTTCCCCATTGAGGTTGATGCTTGCCATAGCTTGTGATAGATGGCTTTAACTATATTGAGGAAAATCCTTTCTATACCTATTTCCGCAAGGGTTTTCATCATAACGGGTGCTGGATCTTGTCAATTGCTTTCTCTGCATCTATTGATATGATCATATGGTTTTTAGCTTTTTTGTTGATATGATGGATTATGTTGATTGATTTACAAATGTTGAACCATCCTTGCATTCCTGGGATGAATCCCACTTGGTCATGGTGTATGATCTTTTTGATGAGTTGTTGAATTCTATTTGCAACTGTTTTGTTGAGAATCTTCACATCCATGTTCATCAGGGATATTGTCCTGTAGTTTTCTTTTCTTGTGGTGTCTTTGTTTCCTTTTGGTATGAGAGATATGAGCTTCATAGAAACTGTTTCGGAGAGTTTATGTTTCTTCAATTTTCTGGAAAAGCTTGAGAAGAACTGGCAATAGGTCCTCTTTAAATATTTGGAAAAATTCTCTAGTGAATCCATCTGGACCTGGGCTTTTGTTTTTGGGAAGACTTTTGATTACAGTTTCAATTTCCTTGATATTAATAGTACTATCCAAGTATTGTAGATCTTCTTGATTCAGCCTTGGAAGATTATAGGAATCCAGGAATTTATCCATTTCTTCTATGTTCTCTTGTTTTGTGACATACAGACTTTCAAAGTAGTCTCTGATGATCTTCTGAATTTCTTTGGTTTCTGTTGTGATATCTGCCTTTTCACTTCTGATTTGGTTTACTAGAGTTGTCTCTCTCTCACTTTCTTTGTGAGTCTTGCTAGTGGTTCATCTATCTTGTTTATTTTCTCTAAGGACCAGCTCTTGGTTTCATTGATCTTTTGGATTGTTTTTTGGGTTTCCATGTCGTTGATTTCTGCTCTAAGTTTTATCATCTCTTTCCTTCTACCTGGTTTGGGCTCCTTTTGTTGGTCCTTTTCTAAGTTCTTGAGCTATGAAGTTGTTTATGTGGGTCCTTTCTTCCTTCTTGAGAAATGCTTGCAGAGCTATAAATTTTCCCTTTAACATGACTTTAGCTGCTTCCCATAGGTTCTGTTATCTCAGGTCTTCATTCTCATTTGTTTCCAGGTATCTTTTGATTTCTTCCTGGATTTCTTTCCTGAACCACTCATTGTTCAACATTGAGTTATTTAATTTCCAGGTGTTTGATTTGGTTTTCTGTGTCTGTAGATGATTATCTTCTATCTTCAGAGCATCATGGTCTGAGAAGATAGTTGATACAATGTCTATCTTCCTGATTCTATTGAGGTATGCTTTGTGGCCTAGCGCATGGTCTATTCTGGAAAATGTTCCATGTGCACTGGAAAAGAATGTGTATTCTTTCTTGGGGGATATAAAGTCCTGCACAGCGGGTAGGGCGTTCGCCTTACAAGCGGCCAACATGGCCGACCTGAGTTCGATTCCTCCGCCCCTCTCGGAGAGCCTGGCAACCTGCTGAGAGTATCTGATATGCCAGACACAGTAACAACAAAGTCTCCAATGGAGACGTTTCTGGGCCCGCTCGAGCAAATCGACGATCAACGGGAGGGCCTTTATCTTTATCTTTATCTTTATCTACACATATATTAGGCCTCTATCTTCTATTTCTTCCTTCAGAGCCATTATTTCCTCAAATATTCACTGACCTGGGAGAGGGAGAAAACTGGGTGCCGCATTGGGGATGAACAGAAAGGGGCTCCAATTTTTTGATATTTTGGAACCTGCACATTTCCTCCTGTACACTGAGTAGAATTAGCAGAGTGGTGCCTTGAATGTTAGGCAATCCTTGGAGTTATCCCTTGCTGGAATGTTTTGCCACAGCAGCTGTTTCAAATCTTACATCTATTTATATCCAATAAACATTGCCTGAATCTTTTTATTGATAAGATGCTGCACCCCTTGTTTTCTTTAGTCTTACCATGTAAATAATTCTTAACTACAATCCTCTTCTAAATATGTTTCTTTACTCATATTTATGCCTCTATCCTTCATAGTCTCAGAAAAGGTTGTTCTTTCCAATTTTATCTTGCCTCACTCCTGTTCATGATGATTTTCATTATTTTCTAGGATCTTTGTTCAGATATCCTGCTTCTCTTTTATCTTTATTCATTTCAACTGGGCACTATTTCAGACGCAAATCTGATGGTACCCTGCCTGCCTGCTTCCCTACCTTGGACCTTAAAACCTGTAAGAGCGCATTTGTCCCAGCCGGGCAGCTGGACCCAAACTCATCCCAGAATCCCACGGCCCTGCATCCTGCCCCCAGCCACCGCCCTCCAGTGCCTCCACCTTCCTCTACCAGATGGACTAACTTCCCTGACTAGTGACGCAGTTCCCACGCATATGCTCCAGCCTGGCAGCCAGACCTGAACTTGTCCCAGCTTCCCACTGGCCGTGTATCCTGCCCCCAGCCGCCATCCCTTCAGATCTTCACCTCTATTTTCCTCCCCCAGGTGTGTGGACCCCTATTGTTACCCCCTAATCTTCTCATCTGGTGCACCTTCTAAATCCCTAACCACAAAACTGTGCAGACGCATTAGCATCCACGTGAAGAACTTATTTTCTCTGCACCCCACATTTGGGGCACTAGTTACCCCAGGTCTCGTACAAACCTATCAATAAGCTACCACCACTCACAAAGATAGCCTGAATACAGCGACCACAACATACATTTTCATTAGATGAAACTCCAAAACACCAAGTTCACTATGGTAAAACAACACAGAGCCTCACCAAACCTAATGATTGAAGTTGCTAGCCTAGATGAATCAAACAGTAGCAACGAACTCTATAACCTCTCAGATAAGGAATTTAAAATAGAACTTTTAAGTATGTATAAGGAGCTTAAAGAAGCAATTAAATGCACTGCTGATAAAGAATAATAGAATATGAAAATGGAGGTGAGGAATATGCAAACAAAAATGCAAGCAGAAATGACAGACCTAAAAATCTTGGTAGGTGAAATGAAAAACTCAGTGGAAGGCCTCAGCAACGGAGTAAAAGCTGCTGAGGATAGAATCAGTGATCTCCAAGATGAGGTGCAGAGACTCTCAAGACAACAGCAGAAAATGGAAAAGAACCTCAAAATAAATCAACAGATGTTAAGATAAAATCGGAATGAAGCCAAGAGGAATAACATAAGAATCATTGGAACCCCAGAGGGACAGGAAGAAAACCTTAACGAAGAAGAAACTGTCAAAGACATCATTGCTAAGATGTTCCCAGAGCTGAAAACCACTTGTGTTCAGATACAGGAGGCCAGAAGGGTTCCAGCTAAATGAAATCCAAATAAAAATACCCCAAGACACATCCTGATTAGAATGACGAAATCCATAGACAGAGATAAAATTCTGAGAAGAGCAAGATCAAAGAAAGAAATTTCTTATAAGGAGGCATCCTTAAGCTTCACAGCAGACCGAACTGATGAAACCCTAAGGGCCTGAAGACAGTGGTGGGATATAGTGAACAAACTCAATGAAATAAACACCTTACCTAGAATACTTTATCCAACTAGACTCTAATTCTTTTCAGAAGGAACAACACACAGCTTCACAGACAAACAATAACTCAGGAACTTCCTTGCCTCAAAACCATGGCTACAAGAGCAACTAAATGGGCTACTTTAAGACAAGACATGTCCCCAAAATACACCAAACTTTGGCAGAAAGATGGGACAAAACCTCATAATAATAATCTCTTTCAATGACAATGGGATAAATGCACCAATTAAGAGACACAGAGTGGCAGGATGGATGGGAAAATTGAACCCAACATTCCATTGTCTACAAGAAGCACATCTGAACAGGCAGAGTAAACATAGACTCAAAATGAAAGGATGGAAAACAATCCTATAAACAAACAGCTCCCTCAAAAAAGTGAGAGTGGCCATATTAATATCAGACCACATAGATTTAAGACTGAAGAAGGTTACAAGAGAAAATGAAGGTCATTTCTTAATGATCAAATGATCTGTACACCAGGAAGAACTCACTCTTCTGATTGTATATGCACCTAACAAGGAACCAGCAGAATACTTGAAATGACTCCTTATAGACTTGAAGAAAGACATCAACAGCAACACAATAATAGTTGGAGACCTCAACACCACTTTATCACCTCTCGATATATAAACAAGACTCAAGATCAGCAAGGATATACTGTATCTGAAGGAAGAAATGGAAGACAGAGTTCTAGTAGACATATATAGGACATTTCACCCCCGAAAAGTTGAATACACATTCTTCTCAAGTGCACATGGAACATTTTTCAAGATAAACTACATACTGGGTCACAAAACATACCTCCATAAAATTAAGAAGATAGAAATTGTATCATCGATCTTTTCAGATCATGATGCACTGAAAATCGAAGTAAATAACACACAGAAACAGAAATTCAAATCAAACACCTGAAAATCAAACAGTTCACTACTGAATAACTAGTGGCTTACAAAGGAAATCAAAGAGAAAATCAAAAGATTCTTGGAAATGAATGAGAATGAAGACAAGAACTACCAGAATTTATGGGACACAACAAAAGCAGTGTTAAGAGGAAATTTCATAGCTCTACAAGCTTTCCTCAGGAAGGAAGACCGAGCTCACATAAATAATCTAATGTCACAGCTTAAGATCTTGGAGAATAAGCTGCAAAAGGAGCCCAAACCAGACAGGAGGAAAGAAATAATAAAACTTAGAGCAGAAATTAATGACATGGAAACCCAAAAAACAATCCAAAAGATCAGTGAAACCAAGAGCTTGTTCTTTGAGAAAATAAACAAGATTGATAAACCACTAGCAAGACTCAAGGAATAAGTAAGAGAGACCCCTAATAAACAGAATCAGAAACAAAAAGGGAGACATCGCAACAGAACCCACAGAAATTCAAAGGATAATCAGAGATTACTAAGAAAAGCTTTATGCTAACGTAACTAGACAACCTTGAAGACATGGATAAATTTCTGGACTCCTATGATCTCCCAAAGCTGACCCAAGAAGACTTGGAATATCTGAACAGACCTATCACTATCAAGGAAATTGAAATAGTAATCAAAAGTCTCCCAAAAACAAAAGCCCTGGCCCAGATGGATACACTAGTGAATTCTTCCAAACCTTCAAAGAGGTCCTACTCCCAATTCTGTTCAAGCTTTTCCAAGAAATTGAAAAAACAGTTTCTATAAGACAAATATCACCCTCTATGAAAAGCAGACAAAGACATGATAAAAAAAGAGAATTACAGACCAATATATCTAATGAATACAGATACAAAGATCCTCAACAAAATATTAGCAAACAGAATCCAATGGTTCATCAAAAAGATCATACAGCATGACCAAATAGGATTCATCACAGGTATGCAAGGATGGTTTAACATTCACATATCAATCAACATAATACATCATATCGATAAAAGGAAAGATAAAAACCATGACGACATCCATAGGTGCAAAGAAGGCATTTGACAAGATCCAGCATCCGTTTATGATAAAAACTCTCAGCAAAATGGGAGTCAAAGAAACTTTCCTCAATATAGTCAAAGCCATCTGCCACCAGTCCACAGCAAGCATTATTCTCAATGGGAAAAAGCCGAGAGCCTTCCTTCTAAGATCGGGTACAAGACAAGACTGCCCATTCTCACCACTTCTATTCAATATAGTACTGGAAGTACTTGCCATAGCACTTAGGCAAGAAAAGGATAGCAAAGGCATTCAAATAGGAAAGGGAGAAGTCAAGTTATCACTATTCACAGATGACATGATACTATACTTAGAGAACCCTAAAGGCTCTACAGAAAAGCTCCTATAAATAATAGGATTTTATAGCAGAGTGGCAGGTTACAAAATCAATACCCAAAAGTTTTTTTAGTTGAATTTGAGGAAGGGATTTTGAAGTGCTTCCTTTGCACACTAAAATAGTATCAGATAATGTGGTGATTTCAAAGTAATCAGCCTATATGACTGCAACAAACTTTTAAAAATGCTTTAGCAGCCAGAGAGATAACTCATGAGTTAAGGCATAGGCTTTGCATCATTTTGACCAGGGTATGAATCCTGGCACCATCTGTTTTTGCATTGCCAGGAGCTGGTAACTTCTGTATAGAGAGCAAGGATTAGCCCCTGATCACCACTGGGTGTGAGTCCCCCAAAGATTTAATACTTTTAAATATAAAATACAGTAATAATATTTTCCCAAGAGAGTTATTATGAAAATTAAAGATAGAAAATTAAAGGCAAATGGTATGGACTCAGCAAATGATAGCTGTAATCATTTTTGTTCTTTAATCACTCTTCAAACTAACTTTGTATTAAATATTGTTATTTTCTGGCACAACTAAGCAATCACTCAGTTTCATCACTTTTAGTATTTTCTTTTTCTTTTAATTTTTATCGTAGTCCTCACTCTCATGGTCCTATGACCAAAAGTCATCTTTGCCCTCATTCCATCAGCTCTCCTAGTGTTCATCTGTACTCTGGATAATCAGCTTGTGTATAATCTGTGATCTATATTTTCCATATAGTTTCAGATGTCTTAGTTTAGTAATATCCGTTCAAGTTCTGTAACTTGTTCTTACATGTCCCAGCATTTTTCCCTTTTACTTCCTCACGTAGGCTCCACACTGAAGGCATGGTAGGTTTCTTACTGCTATGGAACACAAGTCCCTGTTGTCACTATGTGTTTTTTCCTCTTCTACAGTGAGGATATCACTTTATTTCTTTGAGTTTTAGACAACATTTAGACAATATTTAGACAAAAGGCCTATTAATTAGTCCAATCCGTTTTACCAGTTTCTGGATTTCCCCTCTTTGGCACTTTTATAGATGCACCATGAGCCCTAAGCTATTAGGATTCAGTTTAGAATTGGTTCATTCTTTTAGTTCATATGTAATTTTGAAATACATACTACGGCTTAGTCACTGTAGTATACACAGTAATCAAGATAAATATAGTTCCAGCTCTCAAGGAAGTTATGTCTAACATAGCTATCAGAGAAAGAAGCAATTGCAATCAAGTAAATTTAGACTCTGATGGGAATGCAAAAAAAATAAAAAAACTGCGGGGAGTTTAAGAAGACCTAACATAGTACAGGGACCTATGAGTTTGATGCCCCCAAATTTGGCTTCCCATAAATGGAGACTTATTTTGTTCTGTTTCTTTTTGGGCCACACTTGGCAGTGCTTAGGGTTACTCATGGCTCTGCACTCAGAAATCACTCCTTGTAGGCTTGGGGGACTATACAGAATGACTGGGATTGAATCTGGTCAGCTGCATGCAAGAGAAGTGTTCTGCCTGCTGTGCTATCTCTCTGGCCCAACACTGTTATGCTAAAATTTGAAAAGTGGGTGATTAATTGATGAAGGATATGGAAGAGGTTATGAAGAGAGGTAACATTGATGTGGTTGTCTTAGGGCGGTCAGGTACTGGGATGAAAAGTAGGAAAAAATGTTAATGTAAGGTTTCATCTCTTTAGTGAGAAAAAGAGCCAGTGAAAATCTGGAGACTCTGGTTTGAAATGTAATACCTTGTCTATCCCGCTCCTTGCCCTTCTTGTCTTCCCTTCTCTGTAATCTTGTACATCTACTTTTTTTCAATTTTGGTACTCTTTGGGATTAGTTATTTCTGAGATTAACACCATTAATTACGTTGATCTGAAGCAGATGACTATTTAGCAAAGTTCCCAGAGTCTGTCCCTTCCTCAACACCATCCTTATTATTATCCATAATAATTTAGCATTTTATACATCTCCAAGCTACCTAAGCTCTACCCAGGCTCAGAACTCATAAGTTATCTTCCTCAAACAGTGGAATTTTGTGGGTTTGTTTGATCTTTTTATGTTGCAGTTTTCAGGATGTTACATTTCTTTTTCTCTCAAGCCTGTGCTTTTGGCAGTTATCCAAGAAACGAGAGATCTGTAGCTGTTGGCTGGTCCTGGAGAACACATCAAGGATGAGATGAAAATTTAGGCAAATGGTCTGGGATGTCTTTATGAACATGATTCGGATGACTTCCCTGAAACCTTTCCTTTACTTCAGAACCCGGTGGTTTTGATAACACGACTTGATTAAAACTTGCAGCCATTAATTAATGGTTCTATGTAATCATTTTTTACTCTTTTAGGTAATTTTTTTCTATAGAGTTTTATAGTAGTCATTTACTGTATTTCTTTCCAGGTATGAATTAGTTTTATAATGACAATCATATGTATTGTCTGCTTAAAAAATTATCTCTTTCTTTTTTGAATATCCTTACCTAGAGGTTAGTATTAGACACAAATCAAAATTAATTTGAGACTGTGACAGACCCATTCCACTTTTATATTAAAAAAAATGCCTGATAGTCCTTATCCGAAATGTTTGGGAATAAAAAAATTTAATAACTAAATGTTTTAAAAATATTTGCTTGTTGTATTACATAATATACCAGGAGAGGCATATAATCTTAAACATATTTCTGACGTGAAATATCTGAATATTTAGAGACATGGAATAAATTCATGCTAACTCACAAAATGAGATTTTCGGCCAAACCAAGGGAAGACTTGATTCCCAAAGCATTTTGGATACTATAAGTGCTGTAAATATAACTGCTTTCATTTTGCTTCACTGAAGGTGTTGTATAAAATGTGATATGAATCAGGAAAATTTATTTAAAGTTATAATATTATTATGAAACCTAGCTGAATAGCAGTGGGCTATCTTTGTCCTTTATGGACATGTATCTGTATTCACAATTCCTGTTACTTATAAATAAAGTATTCCTTTACCTGAAGCTCTATAATCTAACTCTATTTTAACTGTCAGGTTTTCTTTGCAGAGCTTATTGGCATTGCAATGTAGTTTTCCTTTGTTGCAGATTGCAGGATTCCCATTTCTAGACTATCTATTGAACTAATTGCTTTGAGTTTCTAGTATATTGTTTCTAAAACCTTTTCTAAAATTGTTTAGTTGACTTTGTTAATCTGATGGACATCTCAGATTTGTCTTTTTCTATAAACTCTTTAATTTAGGGTGTGAAAAAGAGTGAAGTACCTGGGTGGTAGAAATCCTGGATTTGCACCTATTTCTGCTTCTTTCTAAACTTGCTGAAGATAACAGAGAATTCAGTTAACTTGTCTGAACCTTCATTTTCCAAGTTCAGAAAGGGGATAAAGATGATGACCTTTTGCTTCTCAGGCAGGATATGAAGTTAATTAAGATGTAGCTGCAAAAAAAATAACTTTACGGGAACTTACATTTTAAGGAAAGGAAACTCTAAATTTAAAGAACATTTATTGATAAATGTTCAGTTCTATTGCTTTTGTCCTGCTCAAATCTGGATTCAGACCATTTATTGAGTGTTTGTTCACTGAAAACTTCAGGGAACATCCTTATTTAATCCTAAAAACGACTATCTGAGCTAGCTGCCATCATTCTTTATTGGAGAGATGACAGAGACTTGGCCAAGAACACTCCATTATTAATTTAATTTAATTTAATTTTTATTAGTGAAACACCATGAGGTACAGTTGTAGACTTACAAACTTTCATGCTTGGGGTTTCAGTTATACAAACTGAATCCCTCCACCAGTGCCCATTCTCCACCACCAATGATCCCAGTAGCCCTTTCACCACCCCCATCCCATCCCCCCCCACCTGACCCGCCTTTGTGCCAGGGCATTTCCTTTTGCTCTCTCTTTCCTTCAGGGTGTTGTGGTTTGCAGTAAAGGTATTGAGTGGACATTGTGTTCGGTCTATAGTCTACTTTCAGCATGCATCTCAAATCCCGAGCGAATCCTCCAAACATCCTTTATTTGGTGTTCCCCCAGGTTTTGGCTATTGTGAATGGTGCAGCAATGAACATACAAGTGCAGATGTCATTTCAACTGTACTTTTTTGCCTCTCCGGGATATATTCCCAGGAGGAATACTCCATTATTTAAACCAGATTGAAAACCAGATTTGTTTGATGGTAAAGTCAGCTTCCCTTCAAATTGAAGATGATTTTGAAACAGTAAATGTTTTGTGGTTATTTTGTGTAATTTTTTTTTCTCTTTTTAACTGTTTTTTTTTTTTAATTTATTTATTGAATCACTGTGGGAAAGGTTACAAAGCTTTCAGGTTTATGTCTCAGTCATGCAAATATCAAACACATTTCCCTTTACCAATACTTATTTTTTACCCTGAAGAACCCCAATAAAACCCCACCCCCCACCCCTCCCCGTCCCTGTGAGGCAGATGAATTCTAGTTAACACTCTAGCTGCTTTGATTAGATTCATTGTTTCAATAAGATTCACCACTATTATTTAGAGTTTACCCCCCCCAAATCAGACATGCTGAAAAAGCATTGTGAAGTGATTTGCTTTCTACAGCTGGGTTCAAGAATTAAATGTTGGTTTTAGATTTCTGCTATTTTACCTATTGACCCTGGAAGTATTTCTACTGAAAGTCAGATAGTTAAGAAATTGGTTTCTGTGTTCTGGAGTCGTGGCCGTGCTGGAGAGCCGCTCGCGGGGGGCAACCAGTGGCCTCGGTAGGGCGTGAAGGGCGGAGCGAAACGCCCCCCTTCCCATGAGGTTTTAGTCACCCCCACACTCCCGGCTCATACCTGCTGTCCACAAGGCTCCCATGTGACCGCCATCTTTCTTTCCAGAGAGGAGAGGGCGAATGGGGCAAAACCCTTTCCCCTCCGGCAGACATGATGGGCTGGATCAACGCATAGTCCGTTCACTTTTCTGCTCCAAGCTGCTGGGTTCTGCATTAAGTCCTTGTGCTTCTGGGGCCATGGCCGTGCTGGAGAGCCGCTCGCGGGGGGTGACTGGTGACCTCGGTAGGGCGTGAAGGACGGACTGGAACGCCCCCCGACCCATGAGGTTTTAGTCGCCCCCACTCCCTCGGCTCATACCTGCTGTCCACAAGGCTCCCATGTGGCCGCCATATTTCTTTCCAGAGGGAGGAGGGCGGAAGGGAGCAACACCCTTTCCCCTCTGGGCAGAAATGATTGCCTGGATTAACGCATAGTCCTTTCACTTTTCTGCTCCAAGCTGCTGGGTTCTGCATTAGGTCATTGTGCTTCTGGGGCTGTGGCCGTGCTGGAGAGCCGCTCGTGGGGGCAACTGGTGGCCTCGGTAGGGCGTGAAGGGCGGATATTTTGTGTATTTTTTAAAAATTGAGAACAAAATAGGATTCATAAGAATTTAGATGGCTTGCTTTTTGAATGTAAATTCCTGATGGTATTAATAAATTATACACTTGGAAAACTCAGGTGAAATTAGTCATTATTTGATGTCCTGGAAAATGTTCATTTATTCCTCTTTGTGGTGGTAATTCTCTTATTTTCTCCTCCTCTTCCTCCTCCTCCTCCTTCTCCCTTTTTCTTTATTCTTTCTTCTCACTGTATGATACACAGTTACAAAGCTGTTCATGGTTGGGTTTTAGTCATACAATGTTCCAACACCCTTCCCTCCACCAGTGTACATTTCCTACCACCAATGTCCCTGGTGTCCTTCCCTACACTCTATAGAATTTCTTTCATCATACAAAATATCTTACTAGTTTAAGAAACATTTACCAATCCAAACCAATCTTCTCTCATAAGTGACAAAGGAAATAAAACAACACAATTTTTCTTTACCATACTCTTGGCCTTGTTGATTCTTACCTTGAATGAATTGAGAAATCTAGTCAAGTCTCCCAATGCATCATCCTTTGTTTTTATTTTTTTGTACTTTTCATTAATTAATTAATTTAAATTGAATCACTGTGAGGTATAGTTAGAAAACTTTCATGTTTTATTTTCAGTCATACAATGATCGAACACCCATCCCTTCATCAGGGCACATTGTCTACTACCAATGTCCCTAGTATTAACCCCCCCCTCCCACATCCAAACGTTCCCCTTTCCTCTATGGCAGATAATTTCCCTCTTATATCTAGATTACTTTGGGACACTATGGCTTCAATATAGATACTGAGAGGCTATCACATTTGGTCCTTTATCTACTTTCAGAACACATCTTCCATCCTGAATGATCCTCCAGGTATAGTTGATTTAGTGCTCATTTCTCTATTCTGGCTGCCTTCTCTCCGAGCCCATGAGGCAGGCTACCATCCATGGAGCAATATTCCTGGCCTTGTCTCTACCGTCCTTGGGAGTTAGTCTCATATTATTTTATATTCCACAAATGAGTGCAGTCATTCTATGTCTGTCACTCTATTTCTGATTCATTTCACTTAGCATGATATTCTCCATGTCTATCCACTTATAAGCAAATCTTATGACTTCATCTATCCTAACAGCTGCATAGTATTTCATTGTATAGACATACTATTGTTTCTTTAACCTTTCTTTAACCTTTAACCTTTCTCTTTAACCTGTTCTTAGGCACTTGAGTTGTTTCTGGATTCTGGCTATTGTAAACAGTGCTGCAATGAACATACAGATGCAGATATCATTTCTACTGTGCTTTTTTTTGAACCCTCAGGATATATTCCCAGAAGTAGTATTCTGGGGTCGTATAGAAGCTCAATTTCTAGTTTTTTAAGGAATGTCTATATTGTTTTCCAAGAAGGCTGAACCAGTTGGCATTCCCACCAACAATGAAAGAGAGTTCCTTTCTCCCCACATCCATGCCAGCACTGGTTGTTCTTGTTCTTTTGGATGTGTGCCAGTCACTGTGGTGTGAGATGATACCTCATTGTTGTTTTGATTTGCATCTCCCTTATGATTAATGAGAATCATCCTTTATTATTGCCAGAACTGCTGGAAAATTAGTGATTAAGAGAGCATCAATGATAACATTATCTAAGACCTTAGATGTACTCACTCGGAGATGAGAAAGGCTGAGAGCAGGAGAGATTGTGTTAGAAGTAGGAGAATGGCCAATAAGCAATGTGGAGTATCTTTTGTCTCTGGTATCTTTCTCTCTCTCTCTCTCTCTCTCTCTCTCTCTCTCTCTCTCTCTCCATCCCTCTCCCTATCCTTTCCTCTATTGCTCATAAGAAGAGCAGAACAGATCTTGCTGCTGTGAAAAAACTATCCAAGGGTGTTAGAAGGCTTATGACTGATACCTTAATAAGGTTAAAAGAGCTCACTGACTCCTTATTTTAACACCTGCACTTAATTCTGGAGTATAGAATTTTTGTATGGATTTTCTTAGATACCTCTTGGTGGCTTCAGCCAATTGTTAATGCTTAAAAGATGGTGAATCTAATTAGGTAAAATATCTAGTAGGAATTAGTCTGAGTGCAAAGTGAATTTGAGGGAAAGGAAAGGAAAGTGGAACGTTAATAAAATTTTCTTCTGTAGTGTAGGCTAGGGTATTCTTCTTAGGAGAGTAGGACTTGAGATAACTAAGTCATCTAAGTTGCTTTACTGGCAAATGGCGCGGCCTCTTAGAGGTACCCACTCCCTTGTGGCTTTAGCTTTCCTTAATTTTTTTCTCCTTCACAATTAAAAAATTGTTAATCACCTTTTTCTGTTCAGATGTTGTGCCCCACATCATACTCTAGTGACCAAACATGTAGATAGTTCTTATGTACTGAAATTCAGAATCTTGTTGGAGAGGTGGACTAATCAAATAAATTCACAAGATTTGTAAAATTCTAACTGAAGAAGAGGTCTTTAGTGCTTTTGGAGAGGTATTTCTTGCCTAACAACCCGAATTGGACAATTACACTTGAATAGATGTGGCTCACTACCGGCAGTTTCTATCTTTGTTGTCTATGCACCAACATCCAGTTATGGTGAAAGAGAAACTGAGAAGTTCTACATGGAGCTGGAGAAGTTCTATAAAGAAGATCACACCTTCTACAAGATCATTGTCGGTGATTTTAATGCCAAGATAGGACCAAGAAGATCAGTCGATGAACTCCACATCGGGACCCATGGCCTGGAATGGAACGAACAGGGTGACAGACTGTCTGAGTTCATCATGTCAACCAAAACCTTCCATGGTAACTCACAGTTCCAAAAGGCTGAATCTAAACGTTGGACATGGGAGTCTCCCGATGGACAGTTCCACAATGAAATAGACCACATCATATTCAATCGGTGGTTTTGCCTAACTGATGTTGCTGTTGTCCCAAAATTCCAAACGGGATCAGACCACCGTCTTCTTCGTGCAAAATTCTACCTCACAGAACAAGGAGAAAAGAATGCAAGGTTTAAGAAGAGGACTCCCAGAACGACCACCAACTGGGAGCTCTTTGGCTCTGTTGCGGCAACATGGGAAGATGCCGTCATTGACAACATTGATGAGGAATACGATTGAATGATTCAGCACCTCCATGATTGTGCGAGGAAAGCCAAGAGAGAGATAACCACAAAAAACTGCCTTTCTTCGAACACTCTTGAACTTATTCGCCAACGTGGCTCATGCCTCAGGCAACCACAAGCGAACATCTGAACTGGCAAAGCAGTGCAGAGAAGCCATCAAGGATGACCTCAAAAACAGGAGAGCAGTAGTACTGGTAGATGTGGCAGAAGCTGGGAAAAGCATTCGTAATGCCCGCCTGTCCTTCACCAACTACAAAACCAAGATGACTGCCCTCCGACATCATGATGGATCTATCACATCTTCCAGAAGGGCAATGGAGAAGATTATTCATGACTTCTACTCAGATCTCTTTAATAGCCACGTCGACTTGCCCACATACCACATACCACATGATGGATATGTTGTTCCCAATGTTCTCCCTTCCGAAATCCAACATGCCATCTCGTCGGTAAAGAAACAGAGAGCACCTGGCCCAGACAAGATCAGACCTGAACACCTGAAGAACTTACCATCAGTACTCATCAATACATTGGCTCGGCTCTTCACATGCTACCTGTCTGAATGCAAGGTTCCATCCCAATGGAAAACCAGCAGGACTGTACTACTATACAAGAAGGGAGACATCCACGACATTGGCAACTATCCCCCAATCTGCCTATTGTCTGTCATATACAAACTGTTCACTCAAGTCATCCTGAATAGAATTAGCAGAACACTAGATGAAGGACAACCATGTGAACAAGCCGGATTCTGAAAAGGATTCAGTACCATCGACCATATCCACATGATTACTAAGCTCATTGAGGTTTCTTGGGAGTTCAAGATGCTGCTCTGTCTAACGTTCATTGATTTAAAGAAGGCCTTTGATTCTGTTGAGACGGAAGCGGTTATGGAAGCCCTAGCCAATCAGGGCGTACAAACTCAATATATCAGGATCCTTCATGAGCTCTATTGCGGATTCACTACCAAGATCTCACCATTCTACAAAGAAGTAATCATCCATATCAAGAGAGGGGTTCGGCAGGGTGATACCATTTCACCAAAACTCTTCAGTGCCACCCTTGAGAACATCATGCGATGACTGGAATGGGAAAGCATGGGAGTGAAGATAGATGATCGGCAACTACACCACCTCCGGTTTGCTGATGACATCGTTCTAATAACACCAAACATCAGCTAAGCGGCACAAATGCTGAACGACTTTGACCGTGAATGTGGAAAGGTCGGACTACAGCTGAATCTTACGAAGACAATGTTTATGAGAAACAGCATTGTTCCTGACACTCCATTCGCTCTCAACGGAACCACCATCTCCGAATGCAAGTTATATATACCTAGGTCGAGAAATCAACATGATAAATGACCTGGCACCTGAATTGCGCAGGAGGAAGAGAGCGGCTTGGAATGCCTTCAAGAGCGTTGAAGAAATAACTAAAAGGACAAAGAACCTCCAGCTACGAGCACATCTATTTGATTCCACTGTTCTTCCTGCATTAACATATGCCTCAGAGACCTGGACCCTACGAAAACAGGATGAGAACGCTATTCGGGTCTCTCAAAGAGGAATCGAAAGAGCTATGCTTGGAATATCACGATTCACTCAAATGAGAGATAGAATCCGGAGTTCTGATCTTCGTCAACGCTCAAGAATCAGGGATGCTGTCTCATTTGCCAAGACATCAAAAATCAGATGGGCTGGACACGTAATGAGGTTTACAGACAACCGCTGGACTAGAGCCATTACTGATTGGATTCCACGGGACATCAAAAGATCACGTGGATGCCCACCTACAAGATGGTCAGACTTCTTTGTCAAGACCCTGAATGATCGGTTTGAGGCTCTGCATGTTCCTAGAACGAACAGATACCATTGGGCTACGCTAGCACGCAACCGGGATGAATGGAGACGTTACTGGCACCCGCTCGAGTAAATCGATGAATAACGGGGATTAAGTGATTAAATAAGTGATTTCTTGTCATACCCTGTTTCCTTATGAAAGTCAGGATTCTAAGCCACTTTTCATTAGATGGTGAAAGGAATATGTTAGTAAGAAAAACATTAACAATGTATATTGTAAATAGATTTTATTAGTTTTAAACAAAAAATAGAAATAGGTATACGTTACCTGCATGTTTGTATATATAAAAGGAATGCAATTTTGTGGGATACTTGCTGCAGAGTTTGGGAGCACCAAGTCTGTAACCAGGCAGTGCTCCAGGGACCATACAGGCTATCCTTGGATCCAGTCCTGTGTAGAGTATGTGCTCTACATTTGAACCACATTCCTGATCCAACAGAATTCTTAAATTTTTTTATCTATATAATAAGGTATATCATTATTGTGATAATATTGATATTTTAGTTATAATTTTAAAGGGAGGATATTCCCAAGCAGAGTTCAGGAGGCATTAGGAACCCACAGTGATTCTCAGGCAGTTGGGCCAGGTGTTCCCTGTAAGGGTTTGAGGATGTGATACTGCTGGGGCTTTGTGGTGCTGGACATCTTCCAGGTCACCATTGCAGTGATGGGAGTCTCTAGGGACCACACTTGATGGTGCTAGCGGTTAGGGAGAGGGGTTCAGAGAGCTGCATCTGGTGAGGCTTGGTGGACTAATTCAGGCATGTGTCAGGCCTGTGTTCCATTAGCTGTGCTATCTCCCAGGCCTGTTGTTCTTTCTTTCTTTCTTTCTTTCTTTCTTTCTTTCTTTCTTTCTTTCTTTCTTTCTTAAAAGTAGGAGTGCTGCTATTTATTAAGCGACTGATTAGGTAATTGAATTGGGCATAAACTCCACCTTACTTTTTTTTCATAATTTTATTTATTTTTTTCTTCTTATATTTATCTATTGAATAACTGTGGGAAAAGTTACAAAGCTTTCAGGTTTAAGTCTCAGTCATACAATGATCAAACACCTTTCCCTTCACCAGTACTCATTTTTCCTCACCAAGAACCCCAATATACCCCCCTCCCACTCCTTCCACTGCCTGTGAGGCAGATGATTTCCACTTAACTCTTCTCTATATTGATTACATTCATTATTTCAACAAAAGATGCACCATTATTGTTCAGCATTTCCACCCCCAACAATCAGAATTGCTGAAAAGGCATTGTGAAATACTTTTTCTATAGTTTTGCTCGAGCGGGCCCAGTAACGTCTCCATTGGAGACTTTGTTGTTACTGTGTTTGGCATGTCGAATATTCTCGGTAGCTTGCTGGGCTCTCCGAGAGGGGCAGAGGAATCGAACTCGGGTCGGCCATGTTGGCCGCTTGTAAGGCGAACGCCCTACCCGCTGTACTATTAGATTTCTACAAAGAGCCAGAAATTATGAAATTGGTTTCTGTGCGTCTGGTGTTATGGCTGTGCTGGAGAGCCTCTCGTGGGGGGCAACTCGTGACCTTGGTAGGGTGTGAAGGATGAGTGGGTACCACACCCCTTCCCATGAGACTGCAGTTGCCCTGTCACTGCTGGCTCATGCCTGGCTTTCCAATAAGCTCTGAGGCGGCGGCCACCTTGTATGCAGTCCAAATGCATTTCTGCCAAAAGCCGCTGGGTTTCGAGATTTGTTTCTGAGTCTCTGGGGTCATGGCCATTAAGCAGCTTGATCAGGAGCCGGAGAGGCTGTTTGTAGGCAGTGACTTGGGGTCTCGTTGGGATGGGGAGGAAAGGGCCGGTTCCACTCCCATCTGGTGAGGCCCCACGTGTCTTGTCACTGCAGGCCCAAACCTGACTGCCCAGTGGCCTCTGGAGGATGACGGCCACTGGACTGCCAGGGGGAACAGGCCAAGGCACAAGACCTATTCCCACCTGAGGTGGCCCAGCACCTGTAACTTACTGCAGGAACCAGATGCATTTCTGCCAAAAGCCATTGGGTTCCAAGATTTGTTTCTGAGTCTCTGGGATCATGGCCATTAAGCATTTCTATCAGGAACCAGAGAGGCCATGCCTCCAATTATATAGCTGGGTCGGATGTGTTTTGTGGGTGTGTCTCCCACATACCCAACTTTTGGCCATTTACTTTCTTGGTAAACTTTGTCCCCAGTCTGGCCAAAGGCACAGCAGCAATTTTGAGGTATCTGAAAGCCTGACGGTGCCAGCAGCCTGCTGATGCATTCACCTCACAGGTACAGATTGACCTGCTGGCGACACCATGCCCCCTCTTTCTTTCTTCCTTCCTTCCTTTCTTTCTTTCTTTCTTTCTTTCTTTCTTTCTTTCTTTCTTTCTTGTCTTATTTATTATCTATTTATTTTTATGGAATGAAATAGTTTTATTTAGAGGAATATGAGGAGAGAGATACATTCAAGAGAGAACATGGATTTCTCTGGAGAGGAAATGCTGAAAGTACGTATCTTACTTGAGATGCAGGCTAATCTCCAAGATGGAGAATGTGTCTCTATTCTTTTTAAAAACTAGTATCTTTCCCTGATCATAACAGCAACAGTTACCATAATTTGGTAGATTATATCACATCTTCAATGTAAATACATACATAAAATGTTAAAATTTTCCAAAAGTAGTGTTAACATTTGTATATATTCCCACCTTTTTTCTAGGCATATGTGTATGTATTTTGAAATATCATTTGGATAACAATCTTCACATTATTTAAAATTTTTTCATTGAACTATAAGGATTTCTCAAGCCATTACAGTAATATTTAAAAGTAAAATTGATTTTCTGAACTTTATTCTATGTCATAATTTATTTATTCTTCTCTTGAACATGAATGATACGTCCAATTTTGTTATTATAATAGTATGGTGGTATTAGTTTCTCTAACTTCTGGCAGTATCTTTATGATAGATTTTAAAATGGGAAAAATTAGAGTCAAAGAGAGTGAATTTTTTTTTAAAAAATGAATCACTGTGAAATACAGTTATAAAGCTATTCATGATCAGTTTTCAATCTTTGAATCTAAGGAGTTTTCCTTTGTATGTGATTTCCTTCTTTGACGTTGCTGCTTGCAGTATTGTGTCTTTATCCGTGATGAATACCCTTCTTTTTCTTGACTAACTGCTATGACCACTATTTCCAGTACTATGTTGATTGAATAGTAGAGGCGAGAGGGGCAACCATGTCTTGTGCCTGAACTTAGGCAGAAAACCTTAGTTATTTGCCATTGAGAACAATGCTTGCTGTGGGCTTGTGGTAGATGGCTTGGACTGTATTGAGGAAAGTTTCTTCAACTCCCATTCTGTTGAAAGTTTTTCTTTTTTATAAATGGGAGCTGGGTGTTGTAAAATCATTTCTCTGCATCTTTTCTTCTATTGATATGATATATTAGGTTGATTAATTTGTGAATGTTAAACCATCCATGCATCCCCAGGTGAATCCTACTTGGTCATGGTGTATGATCTTTTTGATGAGTTGTTGGATTTTATTACTAGTATTTTGGTGAGTATCTTTGCATCTGTGTTTATCAGGGATATTGGTCTTTCATTTTCTTTGTTTGTGGTGTATCTGTTTGATTGGGTATCAGGTGATTATTGCCTCATAGAAATTGTTTGAGACTACTTTTAATTCTTCAATTTCCTGGAAAAACTTGAGAAGGATGGCCACGGGTCCTCTTTAAACGTTTGAAAGAATTCACTGGTGAATCCACCTGGGCCCGGGTTTTTGCTTTTGGAAAGACTTTGATTACTATTTCAATTTCTTCAATGGTAATAGGTCTGCTCAGGTATTCCAGATCTTCTAGATTCAGCCTTATAGAAATCCAGGAATTTATCCATTTATTCAGGTTTCTCTTGTTTCATGGCATAAAGATTCTTAAAGTAATCTCAGATGATCCTATGGATTTCTTAAGGATCCTATGGATTTCTTTACTTTCTGTTTTGATGTCCCTCTTTTCATTTCTAATTTGGTTCATTAGGGTTCTCTCTCTCTGTTTCTTTGTGAGTCTTGCTAGTGGTTTATATATCTTATTTTTTCAAATACCAACTCACTCTTGGTTTAATTGATCTTTCAGATTATTTTTGGGGATTCCAGTTCGTTAATTTCTGCTCTAAGTTTTATAATTTTCTTCCTCCTGCCTGTTTTGTGCTCCTTCTGTTGTTAATTTTTCAAGATCTTAAGCGTAAATTATATGCAGACAATTTCTTCTTTCCTGATGAATGTTTGCATAGCTATAAACTTTCCTTTTAACATTGCTTTTGCTGTGTTCTACAAGTTCTGGTAGCATATGTCCTCATTCTCATTTGTTTCCAGGAATCTTTTGATTTTCTCTCTGATTTCCTAAGCCACTTGTTCTTCAATATGAGTTGTTTAATTTCCAGGTGTTTGATTTGATTCTCAGTTTATGTATGTGATTCACTTTAAATTTTAGTGCATCATGGTCTGAAAAGAAAGTTAATAAAATGTCTATCCTCTTAGTTTTATGAAGGTATGTTCTGTGGTCCAGCTAGTAGTATATTTTGGAGAATGTCCCATGTGCACTGGAGAAGAATGTGTATCCAGCTTTTTTGGTGGGGAGGGGAAGAAAAGTCCTACATATATACCTATTAGCCCTCTTTTTCTATTTATTCCCTCAAATAAAGTATTTTCTTGCTGAACTTTAGTCGGGTTGATCTATCTAGAAGTGACAAATCAGAGTTGAAATCTCCAACTACTATTATGTTGCTATCAATGTCTTTTATTCATGTCCATTAGCAGTTGTTTTTAAGTATTTTTCTGGTCCCTCATTAGGCCCATATATATTTAGTAGTGTGAGTTCTTCCTGATGTACAGATTCTCTGATCATTAAGAAATGATCTTCATTGTCTCTTATGACCTTCTTTAGCCTGTAGTCAATGTGGTCTGATACTAGTATGACCGACTTTTTTTTTTCTTTTTGGGTCACACCCGACGATGCACAGGGGTTACTCCTGGCTTATTCACTCAGGAATTATTCCTGGCAGTGCTCAGGGGACCCAAACCCAGGTCGGCCTCATACAAGGCACCCTACCTGCTGTGCTATCGCTCCAGCCCCCACCTCAACTTTTTTGAGGGGATTCTTTGCTTGTAGAATTGTTTTTAGCCTTTGACTTAGAGTCTGTATTTTCTCTGACCGTTCACATGTATTTCTTTCAGGCAATAGAGTATTGGTTTCAATTTTCTAATCCATCCTGCCACTCTGTATCTCTTAATTGGTGGTTTAGTTCGTTAACGTTGAGAGAGATTATTATTATGGGATTTTATTCCATCTTTATTTAG
The DNA here is from genome assembly GCF_029834395.1 of Sorex fumeus. Classification (NCBI taxonomy): domain Eukaryota; kingdom Metazoa; phylum Chordata; class Mammalia; order Eulipotyphla; family Soricidae; genus Sorex; species Sorex fumeus. The sequence goes on from NW_026606152.1 coordinate 15,214,065, forward strand.
GAGTTTGGTGTGTTTGAGGGGTTGTCTTATCTTAAAGCAGCCCATTATTCCTTCTTGTAAAAATGAGTTTTGAGTCTATGAAGTTCCTGTGTTGTTGTTTAACTGTGAAGTTGTATATTATTCCTTCAAATATGAATGTGTCTATTTGGGTAAACTATTCTTGGTGAGGCATTCATTTCATTGAGTTTTTTTTCACTGTATCATGCCACTGTCTTCGTGCCTGGAAGGCTTCATCTGATAAGTCTGCTCTTAGTCTTAAGGATGCTTCTTTGTAAATAATTTCTTTCTTTGATCATGCTGCTATCCGTATTCTATCTCTATCTATGGTTTTTCATCATTCTGATTAGAATATATCTTGGAGTATTTTTATTTGCATTTCTTTTAGCTGGTACACTTTGAACCTCCTGGATTTGGGTGCATGCACTCTTCAGCTCTAGGAATTTTTCAGCAATGATGGCTTTGAGAGTTGCTTCAGGGATTCCTTCCTGCCTCTCTGGTACCCCAATGCTTCTTATGTTGTTCTTGAATTCATCCAAATGTTCTCTTATTATCTGTTGGTTTATTTAGAGGCTCTTTTCCATCTTCTTCTGTTGTCTGAACATTCTCTGTACTTCATCTTGGAGCTCACTAATTCTGTCCTCAGTAGCTGTTATTCTGCTGCTGAGGCCTTCCAGTGAGTTTTTCATTTCACATACCAGATTTTTCAGATCTGTCACTTCTGTTTGCATGCATTCTAGTTTGTATTTTCCTCATTTCTGTTCTCATATTCTATTGTATTTTATTGCCAGTTTGCTCATTTTTTTTAGTTCCTTGTGTATCTGTAATAGCTCCATTCTAAATTCCTTATCACAGGGTTTATATAGGCCTTATTACTGATTGGGTCAACTAGGCTACTGTATTCCCTCACTAAACCTGTTTGGTTTCTGTGTTGCTTTA